>NW_024037068.1:6853527-8127459 GCF_015706575.1 Patiria miniata
TTCATTTTGGGTTTTTTTTCTTTTTTTTATTAAAAAGAAAAAAACCGACATTTTCCCCTCCATGCCTTCATTATACGTTTACAAAGCTCTATGTCTGATCTGCTTCTGGAAAATTTACATAACCATTATGTAAACCCTACTTTTAATGGAATGAGCTTTAAAGGGAATGTACAACATTTGCTTTTGTTGTAATTTTCTAAATTTCTTTCAAAAAAATACAACTTTTCATAAAAATATTAACAGAACACCAGATGCCATGATTTTACAGGATGATTTACTATAAAAACAGTCCAGTAAGGTATATCGTAGTTGGGTAGTTTTGTTTTTTGATGTTTGCAAATGTTTTATATTCCCTTTAAAGGGAATAGGCCTATACAACATTTGCAAACATCAAAAAATAAAACTACCAAGTTTTTACGAAATACCTTACTAGGATGTTGGTAAATGACAGTCTAAAGCATCCTGTAAAATTATGGCACCTGGTGTGAAGTTATTTTCAAGAAAATGGTATTTTTGTAGGTTTTTCCAACGGTGGTCGGCCGACCACCGTTGGAAAAACCTAACTATTTTCCAACTACTGTTCCAACTTCACACTTTTTTCAGTCCAAATTTTGTTTGCTATTGGTTACATGTTCATGAACGGGTGCAGGCCAGCTAGACTGGTTCCCTTACCTTACAATTTTCCGGCATCTATAAATTAATCCATTTTATCTTTAGTGGAGTCAAGGAACCAGACTACTTGAACGTTTTTGTTTTTCTTGGTTTTTCCAGCATTTTCGAACACAAAACCTCAAACATGTGAGTGTAACAATATTTGATCTATTATACTAACCCCTCAAATAGTTCATTTCTGAAAATTACAGCAAAAGCCAATGATGTACATTCCCTTTAAAGGTAAGGACAATATAGTCAGCAATTACTGAACAAGCGTGCATTAAAAAAAAATATCCAAAAGAACCCCCAAATAAGAACGAGCAAGCCTAGTAACACTGATACCATAAATTGATTTAACATGGCTCATGATTCACTGGCAGTCCTTTCATGCATCTGTGTACACCATCTGTGTACTAGGCTTCCTAGTGAACAAGAGTATGGTTCCCAGTTTGGTATACAGATCGATTGCATTCGGCGGCCATCTTTAGGGTGTTAATGAACTTTTAGTTCATTAACAATGAATGCAGACGAGGTCTAACAATGCGTGTCCCTGTTGAACAAAAACCTACACCCCATAGATTGTTGCAGTGCAAACGGTCTATCCAGGCACTCCACTGAATGCAAACTCGGTGTCTCCTGCAATATCACAGTTATGATGATAACAGATCCAGTCACTTAAGTCTTGAACTGGCATTTACTATACTCAGGGTTGTGAGTGACCACTGATAAAAAATAGCTGAAAACAGCTGAAAAAGGTGTAAACAATCTGAACTTTGGAAATCTCCTATACTTTTTGTACACAGCAAGTGAGGGGAAAAAGCTGAAATCCAAAACAAAAAAGCTGAAATCAGCTTCAAAGCTGAGACTTCACATCCCTGTACACTCTTGTGACGCATGCTTCAAGCACAGAGCAAATTCACCTGTTTTATGCATTCCGCATGTTTTAAATTGTAAGGTCATGCTTCGTAATGAGCCTTGGCCTTCTTCAAAGGCCGTTTTACTATAATAAGACGGAATGGATACCATACAGTTACTTAGCCGAATTGCGCTCTCGGATCGGGTAATTTAGAAACCGTCAACCGATGGCCGTAATCAATCCTTGTTAGAAATTAAAACAACGAAGCTTGTCTCCGTGATCTCGTACCGGTCCACCGGGGACTAATTTAAGAGCAGCTGCTAATTTGCATATAAATGATTTGCATATGCCCTACTTGAGTTGGCAATTTCGCCCGTATTAGTCACTAAGAAGATGTTACAATGTCGGTGCATTTTGCTGCAGAAACAAAATCGCGCATTGCTAGCTACATAATGCTACATCAAAGCAGTAGGCCTATTGATGTTTCAAGCCTTGACTATAAATCAATACACCAGAGCATCATGCACGACATACACGAACACGCAGCTAATTTAAAACTACACAAAATAAAACCTTGAGCCTTGATATTATAATTCTACCAGAAGCATCATATGTACTTGCACAATATTTACTAGTCTATTAAAAACAGTAAAAAAGCAACACCGAGTTACCTTTACTGTAGGGATATCACTTAGCATTGCCTCGGCTATCTAGAAAATTCTTCGCAGTAGACGGCTCTCCAGTAAAGCACGCACCCAACTATGTATCCTCGTTCGTTAGTCCTGCCCTAGGCTGCTGTCCATGCAGTTGCCGCTGTAGGAGCGAATGAGGCAAATGAGCCTAAAATCCAGGTATTATTCTAAGTGGACTACCTGATATATCAAGGCGTGTTTATCTCGTAGACCGTCAACGCCACGGCTGGCCAGGCACCGCGTTAATAAAAATCTCAAACCAAGCGCAAAGAGTAGATTCATTAGCATCGGATCGGAGGCGCATCATCCAAATAGACAGCGCGCGGTGTGTTTATGGCGCAGTCGGCTGTCATGCACGTGGCAAATGGCAGTGGATATCGCGGCAGCCGAATTAATAGATTTGCACCAGTCTTGCAATGCTTTTTTTTTCAGTACTGTTTTCCCGTTACTTGCGCGTGTCGTGCGTGCGCTCACGTACACGCATATCACCCCCGCCCCGCCTCTGGATGCACACTTAACCAAAGTCTGCCAGTGTCGAATAGCATATGATCGCCTGACTAGTTATGGCGCAACTTTTACGATATGCGGTTATTCATTGTTTTCAGCATTGTTTGTGTGCTTAGCAGCCCATGATATGGGGCAAGTGAATTTGGTAAGCTAATCTTCCAAGCCTTGCAGGTTCGCAACTAAGTTAGCCAACTTTACTGCAACAATTGTGTTTAGCAAAACATGTTCAAAACGCTTTCTTTAAAAAGGTTGGCATAACATGTTGACGAAATACGAAAGAAAACTGGGATTGGATACATCATAAAGACAGTAAAACAAGCAAAATGGAGATGGGCTGGACATTTCTCCCGAAGAAACGACAATAGATGGTCAACTAGACTGATGGAATGGCAACCAAGGACTGGGAAGCGGAAAAGAGGCAGACAACGAAGAAGATGGAGGGATGACATAACATCATATGCGGGAACATTATGGACAAGAACAGCAAGGAATAGAAATAAATGGCGCCAACAGGAGGAGGGCTACGTCCTACATAGCTTTAATGATGATGATGATGAAACCATGTTTCAATAGAAAACACATTTCAATGCAAAACATGTTTTAAAAAACATGGTTACCAATTGAACATTGATATTAAGGAATTGGCCACGTTAACTTCTAAACGTGTTTACTTAGTGATAACAAGTTTGTATTTAATTGCTAAACACAGTTTTCAGAGTGTTCTCGATGTGTTTTCCACTTCGCTTAATATCAATTTTTGTTTAATAGTGCGGGTTAGCAAGGCGTGATTACTGCACTAGACATTTTAAAAATCATATGTATTCCGAACCGTGGTCACGACGTATTACCTTAAGAAGTAATAAAATAGTATTGCAGATTCGTAACGGGGGAATCTAGCTCTCAGGAAAAAAGGGAGTATGTTGATGTAAAAGGGAGGGTGTGAGTGAAGGCGTGGCAAAGGCACGCCCTGCTAGTGGGGACTATACAGGGTGAGGCAAAAAAAGAAACGAAACCCAAATGTCGGGACCATTGTTGTAGTGAAGTTCTGCATGTAGCACTTTCAAAATCTAAGATATAAAAACCAAATTCATAAGCTTTCTTTACTACAAGAATCATTCAAATCACTCATGTCATTTTTAAGTTACGGAATTTTAAATACAACCACCGTTTTAAAGTTCTTTCCACGGATCACAAAAAAGGTGTGCGTTCTTTCAGCAAAACAAAAACGAATCACATAGGGATGTGTGTCAATTGTTTTTGTTTTGCTGAAATAACACGTACCTTTCTTTGTGATCCGTGTACAGAACTTTAAAACGGTGTTTGTGTTTAAAATTCCGTAACTTGAAAATTACATAGGTGATTTGAATGATTCTTGTACTTAGCTTATGAATTGGGCTTTTATATCCTATATTTTGAAAGTGCTACATGCAGAACTTCACTAAGAAAATGGTCCCGACATTTGGCCTTCGTTTTTTTTTTTACTCACCCTGTATGGCATGCCCCCTTGAAAAATATGAAATCTACGATGCTTCTTCCTGCATTATAAGGCAATTTGAGAATATCTGTATTTAGGAACTTTAGCATTCCATATATTATTTTTTTGCCCCATTTTACTAATGTAACATTAGTCAGCGGTTGCAAGCCCCAGACCACCCCCCCCCCCCCCCGCGATCCGCGACAAAGGGCGCCCGACTTTTTTTTTTATTTTCCAACGTCTATTGCATGTTATGAAAGCCCATGTGAATTATTTCCTCGTATATTTTTATTATCATATTTAATATACACGTATACGTATGTTACGTTCATTATCACATGCAACTGATGTCATGACAAATTACACCAGTCTGTGTCTGAATACCGAATTAAATTTCAAACATTGAGTCGTAGTATTGTAAATGCACCTGACTTTTCTGCATCTAATTATCCAAAAATGTTGGATATGAAAACAACGAGAGGGCAGCTAGTGGTAGCATACTGCTCGACGTCATGAAAACAATCTTGGTCGGCCCTCTCATCTCAGCATTAATTCAGGGGCGGCGGAACCGGAGGGGGGGAGGGAGGGGTCACTCCTCCCCCCCCCCCCATGTACCCAAGTGCTCCTCTTGCGGACATAAAAGTGCCCACTCGAGCATAAATGTGCCCCCTCTAGATGAAGACAAAACTTGCCCTAAAATTTCAGATAATTTTATTCAGTAACCATTTCCTAAAAATGGTATAGAGAGTTCTGATATGAACGAGGAATATAAAAACCAATCCCCAAAACCCTATAATATAACGCGTACTTTGTATAATGGCCGGTTTTGAAGAGTGCCCCCTATTTTGGAAGATGGTACCAGCCCCCCCCCCCCCCAAAGTAATTGATTTTACGGAGGCAAAATTTCCGGTGAAAAAACGTGTCGACTTTTCAGCACGGATGTGCCCCCCCCCCCTCCCAAAAAATAATAATACTTGATACGCTGCTGCACCGACGGAAGATGCCTTTTATTGAGCAAGTGCCATTTTTTGGTTTGAAAACCGTTCCGCCGCCGCTGATCATTATCATAAAAACAAAGCAAACAAAACACACACAAAAGCATTTTGTTTGCTTACTGTTGTTTCACAATATTATGAAATTCCTTTCATATCTGTAAGATTATATTTTTATGCGCTGACAACGTCTCACTTGGGGACTGGTTCAAGTTTAGCATTGCAGAAATAACTTACACGCCAGCACGTCCATTGCAATAAAAGGAAAGGTTATCACGCCGTTGTACTAAGCGCAGTGTCATTGATCAGCCATGTAGTCCAGACGCTATTAAAGTCTCTGTTATCTCTCCCTGTCAGTCAACTTAAGAATTTGCGCCACAAAAATAAAACAATTACAGACACAACCATCTGAGTTTTTCTTATAAACAAACACTACAGTACCGCATTAATTGAGTTGATGCCCCAGTGCGGTAGTATATGTACCACAATTAAGCGGATATCACTATACAGCGGGAAAACAAATCAAACTTGTAAATTCACTTTCTCAAGAAACAAATTTGCACAGAAGGAACGATGATAAAGAAAAGTTGTCCGATTAATCTCGGTTATTTGTTTCATTGTGTTGTGTTACTTTGTGATGTGCTACGTTGTATTTTTTGTAGCATTGCGTTGCGTTTCATAGTGTGTTGTGTCTCGGTTTGGTTTCATTGTTTCATATGATTGTGTTGTGTTGTGTTGTGTTGTGTTGTTTCATAGTGTTGTGCTTCACTGTTTATTGTTGTACATGTATTCTGTTTCTTTATACTTCACTTTGTTGCATTTTTTGGTTTCATACTTTCATACTTTCATTGTGTATCAAGGTGGTTTTTAATTATTTGTACATCATTCCGATTTGTTGTGTTTCATTTTATATATTTTTTTTGTTTCGTTTCAAGAGTGTTGTGTTTTGCTGTGCTGAATTGTGTTTTGTTACATTCCGTTGCATTTCGTTGTGTTGCATTGGGTTTACTTTGAGGTTCATTGTATTTCAGTTGTTTTCATTGCACTGTGGCACAATACATTGTCTTTGTTGCATGTGTTTCATTGCCAAGTCCTTGTGTTCCGTTACATAATTAATTCCCTCTCGTTTTTAATTGCGTTCTGCATCATTCAGGTGCATTGCGCTTTATTTAATTAATCTTATTGCATTTTGTTGCATTGCAGATTGTGCAATTCTTTCTTTTGTTCCATGGAAATACATTGCGTTATCTTGCATTGCAACTTTTGTGTTGCATTGCATTTTGTTACAAATACAGAGTTTTGTGTTGCAACGCATTGCGTTGCATTGCCATTTGTTGCGTTGTATTGCATTATATTGCATTGCATGAGCTGCGTTGTATCGCATCAACTGACATGGCATTACATTACAGTGAATAGCATTTCAGAACGGTGTGTTGCATCGCTTGCATTACATTACATTACATATGTTTTATTGCATTGCATGACATTGAAGTGCGTTGCTTTGCATTGCGCATAACATTGCGATCTATCACGTACATACTATTGCGATCTATCACGTAGTATCATGTTTCACAATTGCATAGCCAGTTCCCCAATCCATTGGCATAGATAGTTTGCCCATTCCTTTATGCCGAGAGCTCGTTACGTGGTTGGTTTTAAACGGTTGATAAAGACCGGCAGGCTGTTCTTAAACACGTGTCCAGTGTCACATGATTTTGGACCCATATAAAATCCTGTGATTTTACAAATAAAAGTACCGCTTTATCGGTTGAACGTTCCTAAATCCTAACGAAGGCATGCGCAATACTACCAGTGAGTCACCATTTCATAGTCCTAATTTCACACTACACCGGCACAGCTGCGTTCTGCGACGCATCACGCAGTACGCACGACAAGTGCGCCAATCTCCATATCAGGAGTTGTTACTACCGACTCGCGAGCGGGCCACACCAAAGCATAGAAGGCCGTTTCGAAAATGAAGAAGTGAAATTTCTGAATAAAATCGTTAGAAATGTATGCTTTTTGCCTGATTTGACCTTGGTCAGAAAAGTTTTGATTTTGTTTTTTGCCCGAAAATGTTTTTATAAATGGGAATAAATATGTGCTTGGCCGGTATTAAACACCATGTTTAAGACCGGTTGGATTCTGGATGCTAATAATTACACTCGCCTTCGGCTCGGGTATTTATCAGCATCCAGGATCCAACGGGTCTAAACCTAGTGTTTAAAACCGGCCAAGTACAGATTTATTCCCTTATGATCTGATTCGCCCCTCGTCTTCTTCTTTTTTTTAAATTTTGTTTTTCCTTTTTATCCCCCTCTCTATTGTGTTTGTTTTACAGGGGGGCAACTCAGGCAAGTGCCCCCCCCCCCCTCGTCCTCCCCGCTACACCTATGCCCCATCAAAAGCCACGCCTTTAAAAAAAAATCAAAGTACATGTACACTTTTCTTTTTAATGTCGACCGTACACATAAAAAATATTTATTTCTCATTTCAGCCAATGCATATATGTACATATATCAGATATATACGATATATTTATAAATCATCCCCAAAAATGGCATTTTTCCCCGATTAGATTTCGATCCTAAAGATTTTGACAAATTTATACAAATTACAGACTTCCATGATCATTACACAATCATTAATAACCCGAGATGATTGCAATTTACAAAGCAATACAGATTACAGAATTAGAACCGCAAGTTGCAAGGCAAGACGGTTAAAAACTTCGAATAACTACCCAACACAAATAAAACAAATCAGTTACCGTCTACTATCTACTAAAACTACATGTCAATTCATCTAGAATTAACTGTGCAACATAAAAAAAAATAATACGAAAACTTAAAAGCATAGAATTTAACCTTAACTATTACTATACTTGCCAAACAGTAATATCTCAATGACACATTTTTAGAAGACGATTTCTCAAAAAACCTTCTGTATTGAATTTCACATGTGGCAATAAGGTGCAATTTCAGTAATTGTAACATTCTTAGAATGTTGAATTGTCTTATATTAATATCAATATTTATTAGCATATATTCACAACTTTATATATCATTCGTGAGCCAATTTACACACATTTCCTGTTTAAGCCATTGGATTACGTGCATTTCAAGTTACATTTATAATGCTATGTTATGTTTTAATCGATAGATGGGAACAAAACCCCATCAATGACAAGAGTAAGTAAAAGTACGCATAGAATAATTTTTTATAATAATAAGAACACATAAATGAAACTGTTTAGAGTTTGGTTTACATTCCTCTTCGTACCTTTCGCAGAGATAGAATACAATGATCATAGACATCAATTACTTTTTAATTTTAACTGCAATTGGTGAGAACTAGTCTACCCAAGGAGAAGGGCCGATCCAGAACACAATTCTTTTGGGGGGGGGGGGGGAAACACTGTTAGTCCCCCAAAAAGGGGGTCCAATTTTTTGTTTGATTCTACATGTAGATGCTCTGTGGTGCGATCTGAGGCAATTTCTGTCCACTTTGACAAACACATTTGTGAGGAAAAGATGGTTGTGTACGCAGTGCCTGCCTTTATTGCAATAAAAAAAAAAATTTAAGGGTTCTTTGGGGGGGGGGGGGGCATGGCCCCCGTTGCCCCCCCCCCCCCGATCCGCCTTTGTGAGAGAAATGAATTATATTGTCGGTACGCAAAAACAAATGTCTCAATCAGGTGAGTAACACTTATTTAGAGTGCTAGAAATACAGCAAATTAAAATAAAAATTGAGGTTAAAAAGAACTTGAAAATGTTAGGAACAGTATACAATGTACATGTACATCTTGGAGGAAGGACTAAACGAAAATCCTTAATGTCTTCTTTGTAGAAAAAACTTACATGTAAACAAACATGCAGTCCACTTGCAAATAATTGAAAACTTTTAAAGTTGTAGGGAAAACTTAGCCACATGATCCTGCAGCCATTAAGCAGCACGAATCACTGTAACCATATTTAGTACAAAATATTATGAGTTTTTCAAAGCCATCAAAATATATAATTACAGATACAAACATCTTCCAAACATACAAATGTGAGTTTTAAATGTCAGCACCGCTGGATGCCAAAAACAAAAATATATTTGCCAAAAAATTCAATGACATACGTATGGACTGGATGCACTTGTAAAATTCAGCCACACTTTAATAGTTTCACATAAAAATCAATTTTTGTTTTGAAGTGCATATCAAAATAAAAACAACCCCTCAACCCCGTTTAACCCTCCTGCTACAGTCACTGATAGTCAAAAATTTCATGTCAGGTATATTTGGTAGTTATTTCAAAGGCAACATACAACATTTGCAAACATAAAAAGCAAAACTACTAAATTATTTTGAAATACATTACTTGAGTGTTAGTGAATAATAGTCTCAAGCATCCTGAGAAATCATGGCACCTCGTGTGCTGTCGTTTTCAAGAAAAGTGGATTTTTTGTATACATTTCCAACCTGGCTTTTTTCAAATACTGGCCCTAATTTAGCAAATTTATTTAGTCCACATTTTGTTTGCATCTGTGAATGGGTGCGAGCCAGCTAGACTGGTTCCCTGACCTACACTACACAGTAACACTGTCTTTAGAGATTAAACACATTTCTAAACACTTAACTGTGCCCACTCTTTGCACATATTTGCATCTAGAAACGACATGTTTAGATTTGTGTCTGTGACATGTCTGTGACATGTGTAATATAAGCATCGTACAAAAAGCCTGTTGATACCGTCAAGAATAAATTGTAAAAGTACATGGTTTATTACACTTTCTCAATCAAACTTGATCGGATCTCGGAAGCTGCCGGTCAATGAATTTGCGGTTTTGTTTTTGACCTTTGACCCCAAAGCTGTAGGTCAGATGAAGAGGTCACCATGAACAGTTTTTTAATGTATGAACCATGCCAACATGTTGACAGCGCTACTTTTGTCATTTGAGCTTCTTTAACATTATGGGCCCATTTTGACCTGTGACCCCATAACTGTAGGTCAGACGAAGAGGTCACCATGGACACTTTTTAATGTTTAGCCAAGGCCAACATGTTGACAGCGCTACTTTTGTCATTTGAGCTTCTTTGACATTATGGGCCCATTTTGACCTGTGACCCCATGACTGTAGGTAAGACGAAGAGGTCACCATGGACACTTTTTAATGTTTAGCCAAGGCCAACATGTTGACAGCGCTACTTTTGTCATAAGCTTATTTGAAATTTTATGTTATTTAATTGGACCTTGACCCCAATGATGACCTTTGACCCCAGTTTGGTCGTGTGACATGTTGGGGCTGGGCTACTGATACTTTTGGCAAAGTTTGGTTGAAATTGGTCAAAATAAGTAGGAGCAATAGACAACGTCAACATTCGTCACTAACTGACTAATGAACAAACTAATTAACGTACGGACGCAACGGAGAGACAAGATGATTTGTTGAACTGCTACACCCACAGCTAAAAACGAACTCAAAACAATAAACTTAACTTTTTTTACAAGTTGTTATTGACGTACACACACACCCAGTACAGTGTTAAGTCAACAGAGTTTTTGTTAAATCGTGCCAATGCATACCCAGGGGTGTGAGTGACCACTGATAAAAAGAGCTGAAAACAGCTGAAAAAGGTGTAAACAAGCTGCAATCTCCGACACTTTTGTACACAGCAAGTCAGTGAGGGAAAACAACTGAAATCCAAAACAAAATAATCTGAAATCAGCTTTAAAGCTGAGATTTCACACCCCTGATATCGGTATATGTGAAAAAAGATCAAGAATTGTATCTCACTATGCAAGAAATAAATTACATGTAAATCACTGTGAAGTTTATCCTTTTCATTACTTTGAACCTTAGGCTGCCAGATATGAGATTCGGAGATTGCAGTTTTATCTTACACGGCACGCAGGCCCATACACACCCAAGCATGTTTAAGTTACATACCTAGTGTGGACATTCCTTTGTTTTTGTGTAGTTAAGAAAAACCTCTGAAAATTATTTAACTCACACTGTGAAAACACTTTCAACCCATTTTTTTTTCTACGATTCCCTTTAGTGTTTCTCTTTATTTTGCCACTGATAAACCTAACCCAACAATGAATCTTAAGCTGTTTTCCAGAGAGGGGGAAACATTGCGTGGACCTGGGCAGTCCACACAACGTCGCTGCTACCTGGTTTATGTGGACGTCTTTTGTTTGGAAGTCCACACAGTAAATGTAATGCTTGTACACCCTACACATTGAGGTGTATGAGATAATTTATATGAAACGCTGTGTATATGAGATATGCTACGCGGTGTATGAGGTAATAAGTAACTTTCACTGCAGTGTACACGCATGTGAAGTAGTTATTTTTATAAACTGGCCGATTTAAACCAATGAAATTACAGTACTCAAGACACTAGTCCGAAAATTTGGGTCTCTCAAAATTTGTACGAGTGTCCCAAAACTTAGATATTGAAAACATGAGGTGTATGAGGTAATTTATGTAAAACGCTGTGCATTTGAGGTATGCAATGCGATGCATGAGGTAATTTACATGTACATTCACTGCAGTGTACGTATATACACGCATATGAAGTTCAAGTAGTTATTTTTACTGGACACATGGCCGTTTGAGACCAATGAAATAACAATACTCAAGACACTAGTCCCAAATTTGGGTCTCTCAATATTTTGTATGAGAGTCCCAAAACTTAAGATATTGAAAACATGAGGTGTATGAGGTACATGTACATGTAATTTATGTCAAACGCTGTGTATATGAGGTATGCAACGCGGTGTATGAGGTAATTTACATGCACTGTAGTATCGTGCACTGTGAAGTAAACATTCTTTTTTTTATAAACTGGACACGTGACCGTTCTAGACCAATGAAACTACAGTACCCACGACACTAGTCCGAAAATTTGGGCCTCTCAATATTTGCTTCCAATATCTACTCGCAAGGTCCAAAAATGAATCGTTCACCTCTTTTTTAATTTAATATGGCCGACTCGTGCATAAAGTCTATTGGCACTGTACCCTCAACTGATACCAATGTCGGATTTTAAATAATTTATTTGAAATTATTATCTTATTTCATGAGAGCATATATTTCAAAAGAGTAGCATGACTTTTGAAATTGTCTGAAGCATTGGATACATATGCCTTAAAGGGCTACCTGAATATCAGAATTAATTCAACTCGTGTATTTTATTATCTCTATTCTTTTGAGTTGTTCTCATGTCCCACTTGACAGAGTCTAGTTCTGCACTTGTAACGTGTCAAGTGCCAACACTGTAATTGGCCTCTACGAGACTTGTTTAAAAATGGTGCATCTACCTGATTTTCACACACTCAATATTAAACCATTTGAGGAATGCTTAATTAAAGGGAATATACAACATTTGCAAACAGCAAAAAAAAAAAAAAACTGCCAAATTATTAGAAAATACCTTACTGGACTGTATGTAAAAAATAGTCTCAAGTATCTGTGAAATCATGGCACCTAATGTGCTGTCATTTTAAGAAAAGTGGAATTTTTGTATCAATTTCCAACGATGGTCGGCCAACCATCGTTTGAAAAAAAAAACACCTTTTTTTTCAAGTAAGTCCACATTTTGTTCTCAATCGGTTACACATCCGTGAACAGGTGCAAGCCAGCTAGTCTGGTTCCCTGACCTGACATCTATAAATTGCACTGTCAGGGAACCAGACTCCCAAGACAGATTTTTTTCTTGGTTTTTCCAGCATCTATGAACACAAAACTTTAAACTGGTCAGTGTAACAATATTTGCTATGAACTACTAACATGACTAACCCTCAAATCCATCAATTTCTGAAAATTACAGCAAAAGTTAACGTTGTATAAATATTACCTTTTAACTATAATTTTCAGAACAGTTTCAGAAAAGTAATCAGTTAATCTATTTGTACTTACTCAAGTTTCAATCTTCTGGCAAATAAAGGAAATGCCACAAGTTTCATCTTTTCAAACACTTCCCCCTTCCGAAATTTGCATTTTTGGAACAATATTATAGTACAGCAGATAGGTGATGGAATTGTGCCTTTAATGATACAAGCGTGGAATTTGGCACTCAGTCCGAGTATGCCATGATAAAGATATTTGGCTATAGGGCCATCGCAGATTTGTCCTTCGAAAAAAATATAGATAGAATAACAAGCAATGGTAGGCATTTTGAGAATTTTGAAAATTCCTTTGTTATTCCCGCAATTTTCTTTTCAAAGGACAAATCTGCGATGGCCCTATATAATTAAAAATCTTTCTTAACTATAAGTTTAATTTTTAATCTTAAGAAAAACTCTGACCGTGTGCCAAATGTCATGCTTGTATCATCAAATAAAGGCACATTTCACCCAAATATGTCCCTTATCTGCCCCACTATTTGTGTACAGATCAAAGAAAAGTAAACATGCGTGACAGGTTAAGCTGTTTTTATCCAACTTTACATACTGCGATTAAATAAAATACAAATACAAATTCAAATATTTGGTATTAAATTCATTCCAACCCAAAAAGGGTGTTAATGCCCATCACCCTGCACTGAAGTTTAAAAAAAAATCATGGTTTTTTTGGTAATTCATTCTTAGGCCAAATAAAAAAAAAAAAATACTCGGTCTCTGTTCAGCGCGCGCGTCGATTTTAATCATGCGCGTCAACCTTTTTTTTCTTCTCAAATTAACACGGACGCTACAACAGCGCCCTCTATTGCCGCACCTCCTCAAATTTTTGTACCAAGGAGCACCAAGGAATGGGGAAATTGCACCAAGGCAAATGATAAAGGGCACCAAGGCAAATTATAGAGGACACCAATGTATAATGAGGACACAAACAAAGCAAAATAGTACCCACCTTGTCTGTACAATACAAGCTTGAAAAAAAAAAGCCACCAAAAAAAAAAAAAAAAAAAACGCGTCGCCGCATCAATTCTGGAACTTCGGTCTGACCAGAGACCGACTGGTTTTTTTTTTTGGCCTTACCCATAATGGGTTTTAATGTCCATCCCTGCATGTACTGAATACTTGTGCTCAGTGCTTCCTGAACGATTTTGTTAAAACAAACTCTTAAACAAAAGTCTGGAAAGTCTGTAGCAACTCTCGAAAAAAATTGAGTATAAATCTGAAGTACAGCCCGGTGGTTAAGATTGTTTTATTCATGATCAGGGGCCACGTTCCTGGACCTGCTAGGCAAAGAATGTTGTTAATAACCACATAGTGTATGTGCTTAGAAGACACGGGTTACCAACCAAGATGTCATGTAATGGATATGGCATTTGATTGGTGCCCAGCGGATTTGCGCTCAGCACATGAATATGCTACATAGTGGTGTGCATTTATGGGTAGTCAGGTAGTACGAGAACCAGGGTACCCCCATTGAATTAAAACACCAGTACCTGGGTAAAAAGAAAACCAACCCCAAAATTCAAATCCCGGAAATAGTCTGAACCCTGAAGGGCTCTATAGCTTTATAGTTCAAACTGCAACTTTCGCGAGCGTCATCTGTCGCGCATTAGAATGCACATAAACGTGAATATCTGTTTTGGTTTTCTACATGTAGCCTGGTTTTCATTTTGAAAATTCCCCCACAAATGGCATTCAAAACCTTTTCTTTTTTATTGTCTGAGAAGTTACTGAGTAATTTGTCAAGTTGGTTCCAGGTACCCGATCCCATAATCTGGAACCGGTCAGTTACTCAAGTACACACCGCAATTGCTAAACAATATTTTCAGCTTAGCAGGTCCATCACACTGAGCCCAGATGGGTCAGGGGTGCGAATCCGGGTGCAGGCCGTATCTTGTGTCCTTGGGCAATCCACTTTACCCCAACTTACCCTTCAACACCCATACGAATACACTGACCTCCAATCCCCAGAGGAAATGGACATATTCTATGTCATTTCATAAAAAGTGATGTACTGGGTGTGAATCTGGGTGCAGGCCATATTTTGTGTCCTTGGGCAATCCACTTTACCCCAACTTACCCTTCTACACCCATATGTAAATGGTTACTGGCATACTTCACTTATAGCAATGGAGCAGACAGCAATTAACTGGTATCCCATCCCCAGAGGAAATGGAGATATTCTATGTTGTTTCATAAAAAGGAAACTGAAGTGATGTACTGGGTGTGAATCTGGGTGCAGGCCACATTTTGTGTCCTTGGGCAATCCACTTTACCCCAACTTACCCTTCTACACCCATAGGAATACATGTAAATGGTTACTGGCATACTTTACTTGTAGCAATGGAGCAGCCAGCGATTCAACGGCATCCCATCCCCAGAGGAAATGGACATACATGTAGGCGACCTACTGTAGCAAAATGAGGAATGTCTCCCAAAACCTTGTTTTGCGTAATCGACGCCTGAAGTCGGATATGTACTAGAAAAATCATGTCAAATAGATATCGTGGTTTTTTAAATTTTTATACTAGTCAAGGTATCCAAGATTCATGCTAATTCATTTTTGTTAGGACAAAAATACCCCAAAAGTGTACAAACTGCAGAATGTTTTTCACTGCCGTTGGTGGCGCAATGCAATTTTGTTTTTTCGAAGCCGTTTCTCTCGAAATGAGGTCAGCGAAGTTAGGCGGGACACTGTTGAAATTCCTGCAACATATCTTTCGAATAAATTGAGCTGCAGAAACAAATTTGGTATCATTGGAAAGCCAACGATTTGAACTTTAACATGATGTATGCATCTTGAAAAGTCAAAGGTGGAGATTATTCCTCATTATGATATGACCGGTCATTCTCAGTCTCATGAAGAGAAAGGAAACTGAAGGTACGAGTAAATACTGGCCAAAGGAGCCAAACTTGGCCGAGACCGACTTAACTTTTACTTAAAAGTTGAACATCTCACTAAGCAGGGGCAGCATGCTGTTTCCTTGCAGCTTCAGGTTCATTATATCATCCATGTACTTCTCTGTGACGTCGCGCACATCAGTGAGCAGCATTAATGACTGTTGACAAAGATGAAACAAACCTTAAAGTTATAGTCCATCATTTGTAATTTGTGCATTTTGTTCGTTTGAAGCAACAAAAGTGTTCAAAATCTAAAGAAGGGTACTGAACAACTAACCTGATGAAGTTTCAGCTCAGCTTCAGCTGTATATTCTGAGAAAAACAGCATTCTAGGATCTCAATTTCAAATCAAAAGTTGCTGAATCATGTTTTAGTGAATTGCGCCTGAATTCAGCGTCCGAGACACGTTATCGCTGAGCCGAATGCAGCTACGCGATGTCGCGCACTGATCTGACGAATTGTAGCAACCGGCATGACCGGGGATGCGTGTGCGTCGTGCCAAATCTTGCGCGCGCTTCGCCGAATAACAAAATAAACTACTAATTTAAATTTTCCTACGGTGCGTCTTAAGAAGCACCGTTGGAAAGGCCTTCTTTCGTTGATTACTTCAAAATGACAACTTGCCAGAAAGAATAATTTCACAGGGAGTTTAGTCCCCTTACTATCTTTCAACCAAGTATGTTTTTCAACAATAATTACGCCAGCTTCATTTCGGATAGCTGCAAATGATGGACTATAGCTTTAAGTATCATTTAACAACGTGCCTCAGCAAGGCAGAATGTACAGAAATCTACAGTATGGGCTCCGTGCACAAGTACCCCCTCACTGGTAAGAAAAGGAGAGTTGGGGGAGACCATCAGGAGAGACCATCGAACATATGTGATGCGATCAAGCTAAATGAGTCGTTTGTCGACCCTGGTCAAAACATTTTATTACAGATTTGAAAAGAGCACAATCTCAGCATTCCTGCTGTGAAAACCGCATGCTGATACCATCTTTAGTTCAAAAATTATGGAAGTTGGATCACAAGAGATGTGATGAAGTGATGTGATGAAGTGGCCCTATTTTGGCCTGTATCTCCAAATGACAATTCCCGACAAACGACTCATTTAGCTTGATAGCATCACATATGGCTTTGTGCACATTCAGAATCAAATTCATGCCATGATAAGAATCTTCGGTCGGGTTCCTCTTAACCCTTTCCTTACCATGGGCGACTTTTGTCGACGAGGAAGTACCCCCCTGCTGCTTACCATTGGTGACTTTAGTCGACCAGGAACCCGCACACAGAACACCCTCAACACAGACTTATTCACTACTTTTCAGAAAGGCGGCATGCTGATATGTTTGGCCGCCCATACATCAACCGTATCCGGCTCGTTAGTAAAAACGTCACACACGCGCGCGCACCCATACTGAAATTTGTATTCTTGTGGAGACACTACTTTGTTCTCGTGAAGTAAAGTTTTCGAGTTTGAAAGTGAAGTTTCAAAATGCTCTTATTTTAACCAGAATTAATTTCCTTGGCTGAAATTCGGATTAATATCCCTTTTCTAAAACTCTTCCATTTGCGACGATCAACCCACCTTGGAAATTCCTAGTTTTTGAGTAAAATCCGTACATCTATTTCGTGAAAATCTTGTGGAGATGTATTCATCTATAGAAATTGCCCTTTGGAGACGTATACGATCTTTTGTTCCCTATTGTGTGCACGTCTCCACAGGGCACGGTGTATCAGATCACCACTGATTGCTAGCGCCCATTGGATAAACGCTGGAGTTGCATTTAATAACCGGTTCCATTTTTTGTGCTATGCTACACCGTGTGAAGTACGTATGGTTGAGTTGAAATGATGTCACACTAACGAACAGGATACCAGCTAAAAGAGTGTTTTCGGATTGTTCTAATGGTGCAGTTTATTCATAATGTTACCACTACAAAAACATTTTAAAAAGTGCTTCAGAAGTATCCACGCACAATTGGATGTATGGAGTGCCATTTGGTCAGGTGGTGAAATGGCTTGCAGTTTGATAAATGGGACCAGATGAACAAAACGGCATAACCTTCTTATATTTGCACACATGGACTTCATTTTAACATCTGATAAAAGAGCAAGGTTCAAGGAACATACTTCACACACAACACCTATGATTTTAATCACTCCTTGGCAGTGAAAATCTGGGTTGAAAAAGTGAGTTCTCAACTTGTGGTCCATTTTTCACGCTCTAGTGATTTCTGCATGACTGAGCAAACAATTTGGTCCTGGGGAGAGCCAAGTCAATAATCAAATAATGAAAGGGTAATGACAGAGCAACCTGACCAACCATTATAGGCTACTCGGGTTGTGAAACACCATTTTGGAAAGCCTACCCCCAGGAGATGAAGATTCTTATCAACACTTATTGACTAATCCTTTAATGGGTTCGATAAAGGTGAGAAAGTGACTCTGCCCGAGAGATTCCGAGCACATTATTTCTTTGCTGAATTTGTTCTGTCAGTCCAAAAAGTATTATCATAATAACGTACGTGCAATGTTGATATTTGTTTTATTTTTTTGAACTATGAAAATGGATAAATAAACGGCTGAGAAGATCTATTACTGTCATCACCATCACTTAAAAACTTAATGACTCCCGACAGAGGTCCAAAATGGTGTGTGAAACAAGCACCTTTCTTCAAAAGGGATGTTTTCGTCATGAAAAGTGTGTAATCCGCAGTTTATGCACGTGAACACGCAGTTGTGTTTTACTATACTCTCGAGGACAATGATTTGTGCTTCCCTTTGTCCCTGTAATATAACACTCCCCCGTAGACTAAGCACACAAACTTACTACAGAGGACTGTTTTGAACAAAAGACCCAACTCCCGAGGACTCGAGGAACAAACTTTACACACAACACCTATTATTTTAATCACTCCTTGGCAGTGAAAACCCTTTCTTAAAAGGGCTGTTTTCGTCATGAGACGTGTGTAATCCGCGGTATATGCTCGTGAAGACGCAGTTGTGTTTTACTATACTCTCGAGGACAATGCTTTGTGTTTCCCTTTGTCCCTGTAATATAACACTCTCCCGTAGACTAAGCACACAAACTTACTACAGAGGACCGTTTTGAACAAAAGACCCAACTCCCGAGGACTGAAAGGATCTGTTGTTCTCCCTTTGCGTGTCGGTCCTCGCGGGTTATGTAGAACACGTATCAGTACGCACACGCCGTACGTCCTGTCCACGGGGCTCTCGAGCAGTGGTTAAAAAGCGCCCTCTCTTGTTCACGCACAGAGCCCATTACCTTCAAACTTGGAGTTGCTTACCTTGGGAAACAGGTGCTGCCCTGGGTGATTTATTCTCATGCAAGTCTGCAACGCCTCCACTAACAACTGCTGCTGGGTGGCAACGGTCTCTACTTCTTTCACATCAGGTCGATCTGTGAAAAAAATGAAAACATTAAAAATTTATGTAATCATAATGAAATAGGCTGATCTTGGGTACAGGGATGTGATTGGTCTGTGGCAAAAAAACCTGAAAATTGTATGCATGAAGTGCATTCTCCGGCGATTTGATTTTAGATGCTCTGTGGTGCAATCTGAGGCAATTACTGGGCACTTTCCTCTGAAATTCTGAAGCAGAATTTGTTTTAATTTCATGAAGAATTTTCCTTTATTTGTTAAAACAAACTCTTGTTCTAATAAAGTTTTTTCTGTACTCAAAGTTGAGAACCATGCTGTTCTCCCCAGGATTTGTTCAAACCTGTGGGGGATTTTTTGTGATACAATCACCTGCGAAGCCACGGCGTGGGGCCCCGAAAAATTTTGAATTTTAGAAGCTTTCTGGTGCATTTTAGAGCATTTCAGAGGAGATCTTGTAATATTTTTGTAAAAAAAAAATCAAAATTGTAAACTTAAATCACTTCTGCTTCCGATAACATGCCTTTCAAAATAGCGTCGGTAGTATTGTTGGATAAAAATTATTTCACCATTTCTATATTTGTAGTAAAGCAAGGAATCGTTTATAAATTATACATGTATTTCATGTATTTTGTGGATTATTCTCATTTGCGCCACAAAAATTATCAAGACTAGCTATCAAAAGTGATTAAAACTTGCCTCACCTAATTAAAAATATATTTGAGGTGGGTCATTCCACAATTTTGCTTAACGTACATCACGGCCGCTAGCGCCGCAAACATTCAGTCTGGCCGGCCGTACCGGTACATCGCGCCGTACACACGGCCGGCCCAGCCCAGTATCAGTGTGCATTGCTGCACTGTGTACGGCCCATCCCACGTAGCCGAAAATTCTGCAATTCTGCAGGACTGCAGAAACACGCTACGATGTTTCTCCACAGGTTCAAGTTTTGCAATCTCGTCATTTCAATGGAAAATACATACACAGAAAATGGAGATCACGTTCTGTGAATTAATTTGCAGAAATCCTCTTTTTCCATCGATGGTTGTTTGGTATTTTTACTATTTTTACAATCCAACTTCGGCCGATTACGCACGTGAAAACGAACCTGTGAGTACTTGCAGTAGTCACTGGTTCCGGTCCTTCATCATAGCATTGATTCTGTTAGCACGCGAAGGGTACCAGTGTACCATGCTGCACTCATCTACACACCTGACCAGCACAACACGTGCATCTCGAATACCGACACAGGAACTAGACCTATATAACCACAACCTCGGCCCCGAGCGAAAAATCACATAATCGCACTAATGGCAATGCTTGGTCTTCAACTTCGTTCTCATATTGGGTGTTCAATATACATGTGCGTGCGGCATGTACATATCGATCAACGAATTTTATGTCCGTAACTTCGTAAGTAAATTTCGGATATTTCGGCAAGCAAAACTCATTATGAATAATTAATTAGCACATTCTACCCCCCTATTTTCTCAACGGATTCACACGATTCACGTTGGTGGACTTTTGAGGCCCAAAAAAACGGATTTCCGGAAATAACCGGAGAAATCACATCCCTGTGGGTAGGGGCCATACCCCTTGGCAAAAAAAGAAAAAGAAAACGGAATGCCTTTTTTGGTACAGATAGTTATTCAACCTATAGAGGAGTGAAGATGACTGATGTTAAACCGATACTTCTCATCAAACAAGGTCAGGCCAAGGTCATGTCAAACAAGGTCATGTCAAACAAGGTCAGGCCAAGGTCATGTCAAACAAGGTCAGGCCTTGGCAGATATGGCATGGGGGAAAAACACATGCATGTACATGTAGAACCATTCCTGAACTATTGACCAAATTGCCAGTCAACATGTTTAAACTAGACGTACCGTACATGTAGTACCAGAGGTCATATTAGTTTTTATTACCTGGGATATGATGTAGATAGCAAAAGAAGCAAAAATTAAACGTAGAACCCTTCTGTTATTATCACAGACCCTCACGCATGTCAGGGTGCCTACATGCACTATTGACCTCATTTTCAGTCAATATGTATACACTAGTCTCTAACCAGGGGTTTTACTAAATCTAATGTCAAACAAGGTCAGGCTCTATTGACATCTATTTCCTTTGGCCTAAGGCATCGAGAAATACATACATAGAACTCATCTGTTATCAATCATACATGTAGTCCCTCAGGGTGCCTACATGCACTATTGACCTCATTGTCAGTCAATATGTTAATACTAGTCTCTAACCAGGGGTTTTACTAAATCTAACGTCAAACAAGGTCAGGCTCTATTGACATCTATTTCCTTTGGCCTAAGGCATCGAGAGATACATGTACATTTGTACATACATAGAACACATCTGTCAGAGATGAAACTGGCATATGGCAAAAAAATCGGAAAATATGCCGAAGAAAAATACGTGTCCGAAATCTGGGCCGCGCTGCATTACACACATGTACATGCATGTACAATACACTTCATGCCCAATTTCCGGACACCTGCTCCTGCTTTATTTTCGATTCAAACAAAATTTTACGATGAAAAAAATGGTCAGTGTTTTCATTGCATAAAATGCCCGAATTACGGTTAGAGTAATGGAGTCATCAATAAAGAAGTTCACTTCTTACTTGAGAAAGTCTAGGGAAAAGTCCGAAAGACAAGGTACCGTTCATGGTGCTGTCCATTCAACCACAACTCCACTACTCCACTTGCATTCATACGTGGGGAAAAATCAGGTATTATCGTCTTTCTCATCTAACAAATGCCAGTGAAATGTTTCGCTAATGCTCTCTTCGATATCCTCGAGATAATCATCACGATTTTTAAGGCATTGTATTTTGTATAACTAAATTTGAAACCTCCGAAAATCGCACAACATAATGATTTTATCCACTGGATCGTTCACAAGGCTGCCCGTTCGGGGCCGTTCCCGACCGGCCATGTGCTAGCAGACGGTACGGTGCGGTACGTACGTCCGCTGGTACTCATTGCGTGCAGTACATGCACGCACGTGCGGCACAGTGATTTTTCCATGTCGCCTGTCAATGTTTAACCTTTTGTCCAGCCGGAGAAGGCTCCGATCAGTGTTATGCCCTGTGTTTCTACCGTTGAAACACTCCAATAACGACTGGTGAAAGAGATTAAAACTACGTTCGCGATGATTTTAACGTGCCATTTTCCATCGACTTTTCATCGACTTTTCTTCGAAATTATGACTGAAATAAAATGACATTTTGTGAGAAAAATCCTTACTAAATCAAATTTTGTTGGACACACTGTAAAAAAATCGGAAATTTCGTTGGAAAATTCAAAAAGTCGGTTTTCCGATTAAAATCGGAAAAGTTTCATCTCTGATCTGTTATCAATCATACATCGTACATGCATTATTGACCTCATTGTCAGTCAATATGTTGATACTACCGTAGTCTCTAACCAGGGGTCATATTAGCGTCAAACATGGTTAGGCTCTATTGATATCTATTTCCTTTGGCCTATGACATCAGGAAATGCACATAGAACCCTTCTGTTATCAATCATAGTCCCCCAAGGCGCGTACATGCACTACTGACCTCATTGCCAGTCAATATGTTGATAATAGTCTCTAACAAGGGGTAACACTAGTTCTAGCGTCAAACAAGGTCCTGAAGGCTTTTTTGATATCTATTTTCTTTGGCCTATGGCAATGGGAAGTATTCTTCAGGGTGCACACATGCACTACTGACCTCAGTGCCAGTCAATATGTTTATACTACATTATACAATTGTTGCCTGTTGTGATGGGGTCCATGGTGTTTTGTGCACCCGAGGGTGTATAGTCGTGTTCCCTAACGTTGGGCACTTCGAAGCTTACCCAACTTTCCTCGTGTAGTGTTGCCAAACCTCTTTGTTGACAAACCTCAAATTCATGCAGTAAAATACTGGTACTTTGACCTTATTAATGCATGCTATTTAACCTCTGTGAACTATTTCGGTTTCATAAAATTTAATCCGAAATTCAAAAACGGTGGCGTCCGGAAATTGGGCACAAATTCGCGGAGTGTTCCCTTACGTGGCGCACTTAAATAAATCTCGGAAAATTCCAAATTAACATTTAAGAATTTCTGTTAACTTGATAAATTCTGATAAATCCTTATTATCTCTACTTACATACCCAGCCAGATGTTTGTCAGAAAATTATTTTCTTATTTTTCGGGGCATTTTCAAAGTGTTCACTTTGCACTTGAAAATAAAATCAGAAAATCACCCCAAAATAATTTTTTCTTCTAAATTTGTAACGGGTGAATAAAATCACGATTTATGAACGGGAGTGTTTAGAACTTGATGAAATGTCACTTTCTGTGAAATTTCAGTTAAAACTTTTGCTCTAGGTAGGCGCTACAGGTGAAAAATCAAAGTGCGCCACGTTGGGGGCCGCGCCACGTTAGGGTACATCAACAATACAAAACCCATGGACCCCAATCACGGCAGGCAACAATGGACCGATCCAGTAAGCACCGCCACATTGTGTTCTGACCAATCACAGCCGTGATTTATATCCGACGTGCATGCACTAAAGTCCGACATGCGTGCACGCACGTATGATGCGCGTGGCAGGAAAATGCAGTGTGGCATTGGAGAGGAGCACGTGTTAATTTGCCCACGTGCGCACTGGGCGGAGCTTACTGGATCGGTCCATTGTTTTGTTATACCATGGTAATAGATTCCAAGCGTCTGAAATTGTGGATTTCCTCCAGTTGCCGTGTAGTAATAGCGGAAGTACTATTTTGAAATGATCCGTGATTACTGCACTGTGAATATTCGCACATTTTTTTTTCACTGCACAGAAACACAAATTAATTTACCTTTTCAATGGATAGACCAATCCATTACTCCCTGCCCCGTTACGAGTCAATCACAGCTGTGACCATGTTCTATGCGCGCGCGACCATCCGACATGTGTGCGCGCTGTCTGAAGCCTCTTACCCGGGCTATTTATAGAATAGAATAGAATGCTCCATGGATCACCGAGGGACGCTAGTTTTACTTCAACACGAGATAAAGCGTTCAATATTTGTTTTATAACACTTGACCCACAGATTCTGCTTGGTTTTAATATTTTAAATTATTTAAATCTGAACACAGTTGAAATAAACTTCAATTTCAATACAAAATTGGTGGAAAATGTATTTCTCTCTTCCAAACTACCCCTTCACGAAATGTTTGAACCCAACTCTGCGGCGCGCTCTCTTTGGAACAAAAGGGGCTACGCGCAACGCGCACACCAGCATGCATTTGCACACAAATACCGCGCCGTGGATATAGTACTTTGGTTGCTAATGGTATAGTACTTTGGTTGCTATGGGTATAGTACTTTTGGCCGTGCACAGAAAGATAGCCAAAATAGAAAGTATCATGTGACTCGCTCTCGGCCAATCAAGACACAGAATCTGTGGGCGAGGTATTATAAATCATATATATTGTTGATGTACCCTAACGTGGCGCAGCCCCTAACGTGGCGCACTTTGATTTTTCGCCTGTAGCGCATAGCTAGAGCAAAAGTTTTAACTGAAATTTCACAGAAAGTGAAATTTCATCAAGTTATAAACACTCCCGTTCATAAATCGCGAGTTTATTAACCCGCTACAAAGTTAAAAGAACAAATTATTTTGGCGTGATTTTCCGATTTTATTTTCAAGTGCAAAGTGAACCCTTTGAAAATGCCCCGAAAAATAAGAAAATAATTTTGTGACAAACATCTGGCTGGGTATGTAGGTAGAGATAATAATGATTTATCAGAATTTATCAAGTTTACAGAAATTCTTAAATGTTAATTTGGAATTTTCCGAGATTTATTTAAGTGCGCCACGTTAGGGAACACTCCGCCAAATTGTGCCCAATTTCCAGACGCCACCGTTTTTTAATTTCGGCTTAAATTTTATGAAACCGAAATTGTTCACAGAGGTTAAACAGCAAGCATTAATAAGGTAAAAGTACCAGTATTTCACTGCATGAATTTGAGGTTTGTCAACAAAGAGGTTTGGCAACACTACACGAGGAAATTTGGGTAAGCTTCGAAGTGCGCCACGTTAGGGAACACGACTATATAAAACCAGGGGTCAGACTAGTTTCTTACCAGGGGTCATGATGCAGATGGCAAAGATTAACGCCATCTCCTCCTCCTGGAGTTCCAGCTTGATCATTTTCTCGGCGAAGACAGTGATGCAGTCGGCCATCTTGCTTAGTCCGCCCATGATGCCCACGTCCTTGGTGTAGGCCTGGCCCGGAATGAGCACGCTGGTGAAGGACTTGGTCTCGGGGTTGTACAGGGCTGCCGAAGTCAGCACAAGATACTCCAGGTAAGCGCCTTGAGAACACACAATCCAAAATAATGGTGGGATTAACAATCCAGATATTTGAACCCTAGCCCCCTAGTAGTTCCTCAGGACTACCCTGCTACGTAAATCCAACAGAGTCCAACCGGAGTTTCCTGCTCAATCCACTGTGCCTTGTTTTCAGTTGTCTGCTGAATCCAACGGAGTCCGGTGTTATAATGCGATTCAGTTGCCTGCCGAATCCAACATTTTGCATCAGGAATGTACACCAGGGGTTTATGCTCCATCCAACAGGCTCCATCGGGTATATGATAATAATAATAATAATAATAAAAATAATAACTGGATTTATAGAGCGCCAAATTGCCAAAGGATACAAGGCGCTGAAACAAAGAAAGAAGAACTACAGAAAGAACAACAGAAAAACAACAAGGGCGTACGACCAGCTATGGTGTGGGGAAAAAATGGGTTTTGAGAGCCTTCTTGAAGGTTGGCACAGTATCGGAGTTTCTGATAGGGATGGGTAGACTATTCCACAATCGGGGAGCAGCAATAGAGAAGGCCCGATCACCTGCGAGTTTATTTGTTTTCTGGACAACAAGAAATTTCCCATGAGAAGAGCGAAGGGAGTAAGACCCGGTTCGAATTGAGAGAAGAGAAGAGAGGTAATCAGGGGCATATAGTTGGATCACGTTCAATTCAGCAGGGTTCATATTCGTTTTGAATTGCACACTTCAGTTTGGATTTTGGAAACTGAATACAGTGGAAGGCCGCTATAACGAACACCGTGGGATCCACAGAAATTGTTCGTAATCGCGATCGTTCGGTATAGCGATTTTCACACATTAGTGGCACCCTCTTTTGACCATTCTTATTGTGTAGTTGCATTCAAACCACGGAGTCACAAAATGTGTCCATTAACATTTTCTATTCCGTAGCAGAACTTAACCAAGTACGCCCTGGTAGTTACTGAAAGACGACTTCGAACACGTGCGACTATTGAATCATGTAATTACACAGTTTTTTAGCTTACATTGGTGGCTTCTTTTGACTATTCGTTGGGGAAATAATAGCCATTTGTCGCTCTTCGGTTGACATTTCCAACAACAATGTTTGGTACGTCTTGTACACAAAATTTGGGAGCCAAGGCTGATGTTCGGTATAGCCGAACGTTCGGTATATAGCGGTGTTCGGTATAGCGACGTTCCACTGTACAGTAAACTCCTGTCAAGTCCAACCTCAAGGGAATGGATAAGATGTTGGCGATGGGTTCAAATGCCCCTCCCAGTGAACTGCCCTAACTCTCACTTTGTTTAACCGTTGAGCAGGTACTGGTGCACGGGGTCCATTCATAACCGAGAATTTATAGATTTTTACGTCATAATACGCGATTTACCGTTTACAGCAAACAGCAATGTATCATCCCTACTAGGAACAAGCAATATCTGTCGCACCTTTGGCGAGAATGGTGTTAAAGCAACCCCTCCTTCCTACCTTTTACCACAGCCGCTTGGTCTTCCCACGTCAGCGACCGAAATCCCGGCAGGCATTTGGCGAAGGTGGTCATGTTCTTCAGCACCATCACCATAAGTTCCATGACGTGCTTGAAAACCATGTCGTCAAACTCTGGCTCCTCACCACCGTTTTCATGCGCCTCTGCACTTGAATCTTCTGCACTACTTCCATCATCCATCAGAAGTTTAGAACTCTCATGTTCTGCGCTTCTTCCTGTCCTTAATCCCCGGTCGTCAGCTGTAACTGGTAGGCCTTCGTTTGGGTCTTGGGGAAGACTCCAGAGATCAGGACGGGCGTCGAGAGTGTCGGGCATGTCAAGAGCTACCTGTCGAGTCCTCTGCAGGGGTGAAGGCGGTGGGTAAGGTTTCAGGCCCTCACATGGGTCTGCTTGGGGACCAGCGAGGGTGGAACATCCAAGATCCGAGCTGGATCTGATCAACGTCGCATGGACGGCTCCGTCCTCTGCGGCGCCCTCAATGTCCTGATTGACCGTTGAGGGCAGTCTAAGACTGGTCTTCGATGGGCTGTGGGATACAGACGACTGGCAAACCCAGGAAAGGCAACGAGTCGAGGACGGATCCTGATTACACGGTGTCTGCCTCTCCTGTCCAACTGCATCACTTCCAAGATCCATCAGGGCAAGCTGATCGGCACTCCAGGGGCAATCAGGACTCTCTACGAACCTACGATGAGGCGAGTTTCCACTCGACGCGGTTTGAGCTTGATCGGGATCGAGAGAGCTAAGCGGTGGAAACTCAGAATTGGGGAGTACACTCTGTTGCTTGTGAGGTTTTAGGGTGTCCTCATCCAGATCCCTGACGGCTTTGTCCGTGGCGTCTCCGCCAAACGTCCTCTTTGCTGGACTACTTGCAGTTTTCGATGCAGCTTCACTGGCGCTGTCCCGCTTAGGCTCCTCATCCTTGGGCTTCTGCATGCTAGAAGTTGCTTTTCTCAAAGACTCAGAGACTTTTTGTTGGACCTCCTCTGGAACACGCTCCTATTAAATAAAACACCCAAAATCAGTTACATTAGGAGTATTTTTCTTGCACATTGTCCCAGAATTGGCAGTTTTATGCACTTGAGTTGGTTGCCCAACGGTCCCACAAGTCCCAGCGACTTTTACACACCTTTTGCTTTTTGACGTATTTGGTAGGATTATGGTGAGGAGCTCTATTAGGGCTGTGCATGTTCAAAAACTTTAGTATCTGAATAGTGAAACTTAGATTCGATTGAATATTCAAATATTCGAAATGCGCCTATCAAGTTTAACACGTGCTTGCCTAAACTGCTTGCGCTAATCAGAAATTTGCACGTGCCCGTCAGGAATGTAACATGTGCCAGGTGCGTGCACTCAAAACAGTTGAAATTTGCATGCGCCGATCAGGAGAACTGGGCCCGCAGATCTGAATTTGCGTGTGCCTGTCCAAATTGACAATTATGAGCTTAAAGGGAATATACATCATTTGCTTTTGCTGTAATTTTCAGAAATGGATGGAATTGGGGGTTTGGAAATATATAGCAAATATAGTTACACTGACTCTTTTGAGGTATTGGGTTCGCAAATGCTATAAAAACCAAGAAAAACAATCATTTTCCTGTAGTCTGGTTCCCTGACTCCATATAAGAAGAAACAAAGCAGTTTACATACATTGGGGAATTGTAAGGTCAGGGAACCAGTCTAGCTGGCTTGTACCCGTTCATAGGGTGTGTAATCGATTGCAAACAAGTGTGATGGTCAAGTGGGGCCAGTATTTGAAAAAAAGCCAGTTTTTTCCAACGCTGGTCGGCCGACCAGCGTTGGAAATTGATACAAAAATACCACTTTTCTTGAAAATGACAGTATACCAGGTGCCATGATTTTACAGGATGCTTTACACTGTCATTCACTAACAGTCCAGCAAGGTATTTCAAAATGATTTGGTAGTTTTATTTTTTGATGTTTGCAAATGTTGTATTTTCCCTTTAATAATAAAACATTAAGAACATTATGTTACATTTTTACAAGGTACCGGTAGTTAACAAGTACCGTAGTCTATGGAATATCCCCTTGCACTTCAAGGGTCTTTTATGTGTGAGCAGATTCGGTGATTAATTATATGCAAAACAAGACTGTGTCTTGACCTACAGATTCTGACCATTGAATCTGCGGGCGCCTTCCATCGGGTCTTCCGTAACCCGTTGTTGTGTTACAAAAACATGGCAGTCAAATTGACCGATCAACAGTTGCCTCCACATTTCTAATCGAAATGACGTCACAACTGCTACAGTTGACTCCGATTGGCTGTCGCGCGAGGTCGCATAAATTTGAATGCTGGGATATAGCAAACATTCGACATGTGGCTCTGCACACGTCTGATTGTCAGATTAGGGCAAGTTGGCGCAATAACTATTGTTGATCATTGGTTAACCATAGCTCGACTGAAGTTAGCCCGAACTCTGTTTAGTTTACGATGGTTGACTACGCTAGTCGACTTTTTGGAACCAGCCTACTGGGGCTGGTTACATCGCTGGTAACCAATAGCCACGCGCATTCATAACTTAAAGCAGGGAGCCAGGATCCAGACATTTTGACCAGCGTTTGACGAGACGTTCGCACGTTGCTATTAGTGCGCAGGCGTAAGGTACATGTACGTCACAAATCAACCACTAGTCGACTAATGGTCCTGCCCGAACTTGGCCCTAGCTGACAAGCTCATGTAGTTGAACGATTTGAAAGATGCAAACTTATAACATTACAACATCAGAGATTTTTCTCTTCATTATTTTGAGACCATTCGCAATTTGTTTTTTGGATATTCAAATAGGAAATATGCTACCCGGAATATTCAGTGGATAAGCATATCTTAAATCAGGGTTCCCACAGAAATCGTATAAAATGATATTTCGTGACTTTCAATGACTTTCCATGACTATCCAGGATTTTTCCAGGACAAAATTAGGGTTTTCCATGACCAATTCCTATGTTGTTTTGCCATTTTTGGAGCCTAAATACATGTACGTGTTCAATACACTAGCCAGTCATCACCCTGAAAACAGGTCTACATCTAAGTGTGCCATCCGATGCTCCAACTTTTTCATGTTTACCTTACATGTCACCAAACACTTACATGTACAAGGCATCCTGTCAGTGTCTTCCTACGTGTAGCATTTCATGATACTACAAAGCTTGGAACACAACAACTATAGAAACTGCATCTACATGTAATCATACACTAAATTTATGCAACCAGAACTGAGAAAGGCAATTAGCCAAACAGTACGCATCATCACGTATGGGTTGTGCTGGATTCCATGACTTTTGGGGGAAATATCAACTTTCCATGACTCTAAATAAAGAAAGGTTTGCGGAAACACCATGTACGAATAATTTCTCAACTATAAAGAAAATGGTTCTGAAAAGAACCAGAGGTATAAACTCGACCTTCCGGTCAGTATGCTCTGACCGTCTTCAGGAGAGCATACTGACCGGAACAGTCAGAGCATATTGACCAGAACGTCGAGTTTATACCTCTGGTTCTTTTCAGAACCATTCTCTTAGTTGAGAAATTATTCGTACATGGTGTTTCCGCAAACCTTTCTTTATTTAGTATCTCCACCATGCAAAGCCTCAAATCTTACTTTCCATGACTCCTTGTTTAAAAAAAACACAATTCCTTTTCCATGATAGCTTTAAATTCAAGGATTTTCCACGACTTACTGTGGGAGCCCTGGATATAAGTTCGGCACGGCCCTGATTAGAGCCATGAACGGGTCCTCACCTTCTGTGCCTTGACGTACTCCTCAGCTTGTTTGTACATGGCCTTGATCTTCGCCGCCAGTTCCAAGTGTTGATCCACGATCTCCTGGTCCAGAGACGATGACGCGTCCGACATCGAGCTTTGCGGATCCAGGCTGGATGACGTCGAGTCACTGATGCTCGCTACGCACGCCAGAGGATCCATGCTCCCTTGGGGCTCCTCTTTGCTCGGACTCTGCGTGATGGGTTTGACTTTCTTGATGATGGGCTTCCTGGTCTTGATCCTGTCTTTGTCCCATAATCCTTTGAACAATTTAGGATTAAACCAAAACAAAATCAGGGTTTGACTTTCTAGATGATGGGTTTTCTTGTCTTGATCCTTTCTTTGTCCCATAATCCTTTGAAAAATTTAGGATTAAACCAAAACAAAATCACGGTTTTGACTTTCTTGATGATGGGCTTTCTTTGCTTAATCCTTTCTTTGTCCCATAATCCTTTGAAAAATTTAAGATTAAAAACCAAAACAGAATCACGGTTTGACTTTCTGGATGATGGGCTTCCTTGTCTTGATCCTTTCTTTGTCCAATAATACTTTAAAAAATTTAGGATTAAACCAAAACAAAATCACGGTTTGACTTTCTTGATGATGAGCTTTCTTGTCTTGATCCTTTCTTAGTCCAATAATCCTTTGAAAAATTTAGGATTAAACCAAAACAAAATCACGGTTTGACTTTCTTGATGGGCTTCCTTGTCTTGATCCTTTCTTTGTCCCATAATCCTTTGAAAAATTTAGGATTAAACCAAAACAAAATCGCGGTTTGACTTTCTTGATGATGGGCTTTCTTGTCTTGATCCTTTCTTTGTCCAATAATCCCATAAAAACAAGGAAATCAACTGATCCAAGGAAAAAATCATGCCTGAAGCTTGAGACAAAATTTTGACTTTGTTTCAGAAAAAAAATCTTGATACAGGTATGTGACGAGATAGAACGAGATGAGCCGTAATTTTTTTTCTCTAATTAGGATATGATATATCACTCAGTTCAAAATCGAGAGGCGTGGCATGTGCACTCGAGTTGAGTCGAGCCATTTGCCTGTAATGAATGACTCGTCTAGTTGACATGGACATGCATGGAGCCATTTCAGGCATTTTACATTTGAGTAGGACTCGTGGACTCGAGTCGTGGACTCGGATCATGATGGACTCGAGTCATGGTACACAAATATTGAGTGGCTCAGTGTCAAATGGGAGGAATATTATCGCAAGGTAAAATCTGGACTTTTTTTAGCCCAGTGAAATGAAAAAATGTCCAGATTTTACCAAGCGATAATATTCCTCCCATTTCACAATTTAAGACCACTCAATATTTGTTTCATGTAACTGACATATAGATCCTTGTCATTTGATTTACAGTTAAATAGAACTTCTATTGCAGTACAAATTTGTGGGAAATGTATTTCTCTCTTCCAAACCACCCCTTCACGAAATGTTTGAACCCAACTCTGTAGCTACTGGCTCTTGGCAACAATACGCGCTACGCGCAATGCTCAACATGTACACCAGCACTAGAAGCAGACGTTTGCACACAAATACCGCGCCATGGGACAAGGATGATCCTACCTGTTGAATAGCAAATCCCATTCACTATGGGCGAAAGGGACTTTTTGAGCCCATTCTTGAATGGGAGCAGATCCTTGTCATTTGATTGGTGGAACTAACATCATGTGACTTTCTTTATTACTCCCATTCACGCCGGGCTCAAAAAGTCCCATTCGCCCATGGTACACGTAAATGGGATTTACTATTGAACAGTTAGGATCAGTCTTGTTCCAAGACGCGGTATTTGTGTGCAAATGCATGCTGGTGTGCGTGTTCAGCGTTGTATTGTTCCAAAGAGCCAGCGCTACAGAGTTGGGTTCAAACATTTTCGTGAAGGGGTGGTTTGGAAGAGAGAAATACAATTTTGTAGTGAAACCAGTTCACTCATATCAATTTTGTAGTGAAATAATATCAAATGACAAGGATCTACCGTATATATGTCAGTTATATAAAACAAATATTGAGTGCCTTTAAATTGTGAAATGGGAGGATTATTATCGCTCGGTAAAATCTGGACTTTTCCAGTTCACTCGGCTTCACCTCGTGAAATGTGAAAGTCCAGATTTTACCTTGCGATAATATTCCTCCCATTCCACGCTGAGCCACTCAATATTTGTATATCGTGCGATGTGAGTTCCACCAATCAAATGACCAAGATCTGTATGTCAGTTATATAAAGTCGACTCGTGGACTCGAGCCACAGACTCGAGTCATGGACTCAAGATGACTCGAGTCGTGCCACTGACTAGAGTCGATTCACGGATCCAACATTAGGGGAGCAGGTTGGCGTAGCAGTACTTTCCTTGCTTTCCACCACCAACCTGGGTTCGAAACCCGCCTGGGCCAATATGTGGATTGGGTCTTCAGTCCCTGCCTGATTCCGTGCGTTTTCCTCTGGGCTTTTCCTCCCACCTTAGAGGTGTAATTTCTTCTTATTTCTTCTGTAACTTCTTCTTATTGTCTTCTCTCTAAAGGTCTCTTCAGGCTTGCGAGCTACAGTGCTTAGGGTACTTTTGACAAATCCTTGGTTTCATTACCAGAAAGAAATTTAAAAAAAAATTAAGTTATAACACTTCTGATACTCACTGTCAACCTGCATGCCGACCTCCAGGCATTTCTTCATGCGGCAGCCGCCGCAGTGCCGCCGCATGTACAGGTCCATCACGCACTTGCCGTTGGAGCCCATCTCGCACCTGAGGTCGGCCATCTTGCGGGCGTTGCGCCGGAAGAACGTCTTGCAGCCCTCGCAGGTCAGGGCCCGGTAGTGCATGCCGTTGGCCCGGTCACCGCAGACCACGCACAGGGGCACTTTGGTCTGATCGTCAGATGTACACGTGAGTCCTCCTTCTGCCATTGTTTCCTCCCTGAATAATAATAATTGTTGGTATTTATAAAGCGCACGTATCCACCAGGACTGGTGCTCAAGGTGCTACATCATTATCACCCCTGCTCATTGGGCCCGTGAAACATTCCAAATACCATCTCAGCTCCCTGGGGAGTATACAGCTCGATGCAGCCTGTTAGGCGCAAGGAAGCTAATTCAATCACAATAACCATCTCTGCCCTCACAGGTACCCATTTACTCCTGGGTGGAGAGAAGCAATGGGTGACAAAGTGCCTTGCCCAAGGGCACACGCACCATGACCTCAGGTACCGGTAGGTCTCTATGCACGAAAGTGAAACATTCATTATTTGTTGTTTACAACACCTGAATAAATCCTCGTCATCTAAATGGTCAGAGCCTCTAACTAAACCTGTGTGCAATGGAACTTCCATTTACAAATGTACCATGTTTACCGTGGAATGGAACTTACAGCTGCGCTGTGCGTTTGGACGAATAATTCAATGACACATGATCAACGACCCACCGATCAGAAGGCGGCAATTTATTCAGGCGTTGTACTACTGAATAGTCAACTAGACAAGCCCAACCGTGGATCGGCTACCATTTCCACACAGGTCAAGGCCCAGTAGTGCATATCATGAGCCCGATTGTCAGACCGTCAGTTATGTACATTGTGCATGGTTGACTGCATGTACTTCTCACTTGAACTCCCGGTAGCTCAATATATTGTAGTTAACCCCTTCTGAAAAGGGCTTGAAAAGCAAGTACATGTACACGTGCATTTTTGTTATGAAAAGGTTTGCCCTGTTGGTTTGTGTTTGTCACTGTTTTTGAGTAAATATTTTTGTTTTTTTAATTCTCATGCGTGAACCTACAATGCCGTACATACATGTACAACATTATTTTGCAAGCAAGACAGATCTATGATTTTTTTTCTTTCAAGGCAATTGTCGAAGGGTATTCAAGATGAAAACTGACTCGGAAGTATATCGCAATTACAAGATTGCACCAGATTGTTTTTGTAAAAAAAGGTTGTTTCAAAATCATATCAACAAAGAAGCAGGCGTAGTACAAATTCATCTTGTTAAAGGGAAAATACAACATTTGCAAACATCCAAAAATAAAACTACCAAGTTTTTACGAAATACCTTACTACATGTAGGATGTTGGTAAACGACAAACAAAAGCATCCTGTAAAATTATGGCACCTGGTGTGAAGTCATTTTCAAGAAAATGGTATTTTTGTATACATTTCCAACGGTGGTCAGCCAACAACCGTTGGAAAAACCTAACTATTTTTCAACTACTGCTTCAAATTTACAATTTTTCAGTCCAAATTTTGTTTGCTATTGGTTACATGTTCATGAATGGGTGCAGGCAGGCCAGCTACACCTGTTCCCTTACTTTAAAATTTTCCGGCATCTATAAATTGATACATTTCATCTTTAGTGGAGTCAGGGAACCAGACTACTTGAACATTTTCGTTTTTCTTGGTTTTTCCAGCATTTTCGAACACAAAACTTCAAACATGTCAGTGTAACAGTATTTGATCTACATGTACTATACTAACCACTCAAATAGTTCATTTCTGAAAATTACAGCAAAACCCAATGATGTACATTCCCTTTACATTGTAAGGCAGTTGACAGAGTACAGGTAGTTCAAGTTTTGGCACTTCTGATCATGGGTTGGAATCTGGACTAAAGATTTATGTACTGCGGAAAATATCCGGAATTTACCAAAGCACTCGGACTCGGACTTGAGTCCGAGTTCTGTGAGAAATATTTATGACGTTTCTTACATCTGCGTCGACTGTACAATGTATGTGTGCCTGAACACTCTTGCAGGGTGAGTCAAAAAGAAAGTGACCAAATTAGAAAAGCATATTTTTAAAAATATGTAGCTCGCTCCATTTCATAAAAAAAACATAGTGATAAAGTACATGTACATGTTATTGACTAATAACTGCAAACATTTCATGTGATTCGCATGTATACTCAATTCCCAAGTTACATGTATTTGTCTACTGAAATAAAAAGATCACGAAATTCGGCTTTCCACCACTGATGATCTACCATTTTATGAACTGACGAATACCCAATAAATACAATAAAACATGGACGTTTTCCATCTCAATGAATGAATAAAAACTTGTAAAGGAAAACAGACAAAAATGGCCATTAGCATTTCAGATACAAGAGTGTAGGCCTACTTTGTTCTCCATATTCAAAGCACAAAATCTGACTGAAAAAATAATTCTCAGTCTTGACTCAAATGATTAAAATCCAATTTGTATTTGAATGACTGTGTGTAATCTGTAATTCTCACTCAGCTCAATAGCTTCTAATGGCATTGCATGGACAGCCATAAAAAATGAGTTGTTTAATAGTGAAAAATGCATATTAGGGCCTATAACTCTGATAGCATGGATCAATTTCAATAATTGTTTTTTTAATCAGATGAGTGGAAGAACAGGCTCTTTCAATAATAAGGTTTTTGCCCTTCACCGACATATAAAGACTGTTTAAAGGCCTACTCAGTGTGTTACCTCCCGAGTGAAAGTTGGCAAAAAATCACTCGGTTGGCTTGTTTAATAGTGAAAAATGCATATTAGGGCCTATAACTTCTAACATTGTCTAATAGCATGGATCAATTTCAATAATTGTTTTTTTTTTATTATTCAGATGAGTGGAAGAACATGCTCTTTCAATATTAGGTTTTTGCCCTTCACCGACATATAAAGACTGTTTAGGCCTACTCAGTGTGTTACCTCCTGAAGTGAAAGTTGGCAAAAAATCACTCGGTTGGGACTCAAACCCACGACCTCCTGCTTTCTAGTGCAGACGTCTTACCACTCGAAAACAGATCCCGCAAGCTTGGTGGTTTTCAAAATAGGGGGCCTATACCACGAAGATGCTGTAGTTTAGGAATACCTTTAAAGGGAATATACATCATTTGCTTTTGCGGTAATTTTCAGAAATGGATGGAATTGGGGGGTTGGAAATATATAGCAAATATAGTTACACTGACTTTTTTGAGGTTTTGGGTTCGAAAATGCTATAAAAACCAAGAAAAACAATCATTTCCCTGTAGTCTGGTTCCCTGACTCCATTTAAGAAGAAACAGAGCAGTTTACATACATTGGGGAATTGTAAGGTCAGGGAACCAGTCTAGCTGGCTTGTACCCGTTCATAGGTGTGTAATCGATTGCAAACAAGTGCGATGGTCAACTGGGGCCAGTATTTGAAAAAAAGCCAGTTTTTTCCAACGCTGATTGGCCGATCAGCGTTGAAAATTGATACAAAAATACCACTTTTCTTGAAAATGACAGTATACCAGGTGCCATGATTTTACAGGATGCTTTACATTGTCATTCACTAACAGTCCAGCAAGGTATTTCAAAATGATTTGGTAGTTTTATTTTTTGATGTTTGCAAATGTTGTATTTTCCCTTTAAACGATTTTAACATACATGTACACGTGTACATGTGTATCTCCTTAACTAAAAAAAATCTGCGTCTGAAAAAGTGTGTAAAAGTTGTATTTGGTCCAACCTGTATACATGTACATGTAGTTCTACTATACAAGGTGGACCAAAAAAGTGCAAAGTAAATTTCCAACTAATTTAAGAAAAAAAAATATGACAGTACATTTTGGAACTCAAAGACAATACTGCCAATTAGTGGCTGTTAACTTGGCTTACTGGTTTTGTTTTTTTCTCTCTCTCTCTATCCAATCTTTCTGATATGGTGTAGCCTTTAGTCAAGTCCCACGTGCTTACACGGATACGTGACGCACCCCGGATGCTGACACGTAAAAAGACTAGCATGAGCGGTGAAGCCGCGAGGGCCTTTACCATCTCGTGGAGAACGTTTATGTTTTTCTTTACATTTGTCTACCGATTTGGTAGACATGCATATAATGCATTACCCGTTGTGAATTGACCAATAAAAATGCAGAATTACTAACGTAAATCAGCCGTTGTCTGGTGCTGTTGCTGGTAACCGCAAACCACCGTTGGATGATTGGTTTATATTGCTTGATTTATATTACGTGAATAAATGAATAAGTGATTAGTTCCACGAGATAGTAAAGGCCCTCGCGGCTTCGCCGCTCGTGCTAGTCTTTTTACGTGCCAGCATCCGGGGTGCGTTACGTGTCCGGATGGTCCGGGTATAGGCGCGTGGGACTTGACTAAAGGCTAGATACATGTATGGTGATGATGACAATCATTGATTGGTTTCTTCCCTGACGTGGTGGTTGCCATGGATAACCTCTGCCAGTAACCTTTTCTCTTACTTAGTATGCTTTCATTTCGCTGGAGGTCGTCAAAGTAAACAGGGCTCAATTTTCACTTCAGATGAAAGTCTACATGTACATGTACTAGCCAACAGGGCTATTGCTCACTTTCTTTTGATCAAACCCAAAGGCATTTTTACAAGAGGAAGAAACAGTGGAAATGTGATATTAAGCTGGCAGAAAGCACTAGATACCCATTCTACATCCAGGCATGCAACTGGGAAGTAACAAAAAAAGAGGAAATTCAAATCTTTCCAAGACTTTGTGCAGTGTTTTTCTATTTTCAATGGCACACATTGGAAGTGAAAAAAGAGGAAATCAGCTGATCCGAGGAAAAGTTGCATGCCTGTACATCGGTGACAGCTCGATTGTCCGAAGGTTTGTTAGTCCGAAGGTTCATTAGTCCAAAGGTTCGTTAGTCCGCAGGTTCATTAGTACGAATGTTCATTAGTCCGAAGATTCATTAGTACGAATGGCTAATTTGTCGGGGGAAAAAAGAAGATTTCAATACTTTGAATGTTCCAAATCTGAACAGATGATAAAGTTTGATAGTCGGAATCGACAATAACGTTCAACAATCCAAATTGACAGCACTTAACATTATTGTAAATTCCGACTATTGAACATATTGTGCGGTGCTTTCAGATTAATGAACCTTCGGACTAGTGAACTTTTTTTTCATTTCGGACTATTGAACCTTCGGACTTATTAACCTTATTGTAAATTCCGACTACCGAACCTTCAGACAAAAGAACCTTCGGATTATCGAACCTTCAGACATTGGGCGGACCCCACTAAATAAATCACTAGACTCAGTGTAGCAGTCTACAGCCTGTCTCCAAAAAAAATGGTACAATCAGAAAAAAAAATTGGTTAAATATGAAATTTTAAAATAAGTCATTCTTACTTGGCATAACATTTAAGAACAAAGACTGGGCTTTCCAATAGTGTTTGTTTGATCTTATTTGCTAAAATTGTCAATTCAGAGATATAATCAATTTAGTGCGATACACCAAAATCGATTTTGTGCCACTTTTATGCACGGGCAGAGCTGTTTTGAGTACTGTGCCATGCTGTCTTGAAGCTCACAAAAGATTGCAACTTGGCAAAAGAAACAAACTTGATTTTTGTGTTCCGCAGTAAACCGGAGTTATCTCTGGATTGACAAAAGTAAATGAGATGAAACAAAAAGTATTGGAAAGCCTGGTCTTTTTTCTTTAATGTGATGCTCAAAACGATTGAGCATCACATTAAATGGTACAATCGTTTTCGATTGTACCATTTTTTTTTAGACAGGCTGTATAGTGCACATTTGGATGGCTGACATGAGCTTCGGGAAATATTGGCAAAGTCCTATATTTCCAGTGTTGTATTCGAGTCCCTGCAAGTCCATCACAAGTCCTTCATCAGTCTCAAGTCAAGTCACTAGCTATTCAAATGAACTGTAAAAACAGTTCCTTGTCGTTGTTCATCCAGTTGTGACTGGCTTTATGAAAGGACTTGTGAAAGGACTTGTGATGGACTCGAGTACGACACTGCATATTTCCTACAGTACTTTAACTCTTTCAGTGCCAAACTCGTACATGTACGGTACGAGGTACATTATATTTGTTAGTACAAAAGCGCCAACCTCGTACATGTACGAGGTAATGTTCGTACTTAAAATTGCCAAACCTCGTACATGTACGAGGTAGAGTAAATATGTTATCAAAAGGGGGCGCTCTTGCTCTTTCTAATGGTACCATTTTCATGCATGTACGACCTGTATTTATTTTTTCATTCGAGTTCTTGCGAGAGGGTGCAGCACTAAATCTCGTATTTTCTGCAAAAAGTGCGGAATTCCCCTGTGTTCAGGCCAGTGTTGCAGGGTGTATCACTATGTTTGTGACTACTTTTGACTTTCCAATATATCAAGGATATACATACATGTACCACAGAGCAACAACAACAAATTTAGTGAGTAAAACTTATTTACTTTTTTTTTATACAGAATTTCGAACAATTAACAAAAACGCTCGAAGTTGGGCACTTTAGGGTTAAACTTTTCAAATTTCGCGAGCACTGAAAGAGTTAATTGACCCCTTATTTCTGTTGAACCTATAACATGCATTGTACCTGTACAGGCTGAGTAAAAAAAAAAAGGAACCCGAATTGCGGGACCAATTTTTGAATGAAGTTTTGCCTGTAGCACTTTCAAAATCTAGAGTATGAAAGCCCAGTCATTTTAAGCTTTCTTTTACATGTATCTGTAAAAGAATCTTTCAAAGTAAAAGAATCTTTCAAATCAATGTACTTTTCACGTTACGGAATTTTGCACACAAACACCATTTGTGTTCAAAATTCAGAATCGAAAACGATTCGCATGCCGTGAATTGTTTTTCGTTTTGCTGAAAGAACACTAACCTTTTTTTGTGATCCGTGGACAGAACTTTAAAACAGTGTTTGTGTTCAAAACTCCGTAACTTGAAAAATACATGAGTGATTTGAATGATTCTTGCACTAAAAGAAAGCTCATTGATTGGGCTTTTCATATCCTAGATTTTGAAAGTACTTCAGGCAAAACTTCATTCAAACTTCATTGAAAATTAGTCCCGCCATTGGGGTTTCAACTTTTTTTTACTCACCTTGTACAGTCATTTGTGTACATGCCATGTACATGTATAGGGGCAAATTGAACTGATTTTTAATATTGCATACAATATAATTTCACGTAGTTACAGGATTTCATGAAATGTATTGTGTTCATGCTTTAATTAACATCTGTTCCCTTGATTAGGCCCAAAAAAAATATATTCGGTCTCTGGTCAGACCAAAGTTCCGAAATTTTTTTTTTTGCTTTTTTCTTTTTCTTCAAGCTTGGATTGTACAGACAAGGTGGGGTACTATTTTGCTTTTTTGGTGTCCTCATGTACATTGGTGTCCTCCATAATTTGCCTTGGTGCTTTTGATCATTTGCCTTGGTGCAATTTCCCATTCCTTGGTGCTCTTTGGTAAAAAAAATTGTTGGAGCTACCGCGGAACATTTTGAAAAAAAAATGATTGACGCGCATGATTAAAATCGACGCGCGCGCTGACCAGAGACCGACTTATTTTTTTTTTGGCCTTATAGTGGTAGGATTATTTTTACAAAGGTCTGATCTGGGCGGAATTCCTCCCCCCCCCTCAACTTTTTCCACGATAGCCTTGAAAAAAAAAAACATTTTCGCGACCCGAGCTGACTTTTTAGCCTCAAGCCTTGCTCATCTTTTGATACCAAAAACATAAAATTTCTGGCGCTATGCGCCATGAAAACTAAATTTTCCCATATACGTAGTGTACAAAGACCAGAATTACCATTCGTGCATATATGAATAATTAATTAGCCATAATTCCATAACCCTTTGATCTACATGTATAGTCTTGAAATTTCTTGGGTATGTTTATGAATAGTTGTTCTATGCATGTACCGAGTTTCAAAATTTATGGCCGAGATCTTAGGGAGGAGGGCAGAATCCCCCCACCCCCTGGCTGAGAGATGGTCAAAATAGCCTGGCCCTATTAGGGTTAAAGCATCAATAGTTTGACGGAAACAGATGTACTGGTCTTGCAAGGCCTGTGTCCAACTTACAAATTTACCTTGTAAATACTACGGTAGCACTGACTTCAAGGCTGTGTACTTGTATGTGCTGTATCAGCGTGCCACGTACAGCTGGCCTAGGGCCGAGGAGCTGGCCATACGGGCTACTTTGCGAAACCCCGATCCGATTGCACGCACAAAGCCCGCAATGCATTCACACGCACTGCTCTTACCGGTAAGTGAGAGTCCCATCCCGCGTATGAGTTTCTTTACACGACGTCAGAAATTCATGTAAATGAGCAGGGGGGGGGGGGGGATGAGTGGGTATGCAAATTACTAGCTACATTGTATGAATAGCGTATGATTCTCAACAGCCAATCACGTCGCAGATCAAATATTGTTGTTTGGTTTAAAGGGAAGATACAACATTTGCAAACATCAAAAAACAAAATGATAAAATTATCACGAAATACCTTACTGGATTGTTAGGGAATGACAGTCTAAAGCATCCTGTAAAATCGTGGCTCCTGGTGTGCTGACATTTTCAAGAAAAACTCTATTTTTCCAACGCTGGTCGGCCGACCAGCGTTGGAAAACACTGGCTTTTTCAAAAACTGTTCATATTTTTTCATATTTAGTTATTCTGCATTTTCTTTGCAATTGATCACACACCTGTGAAGGGGTACAAACCTGCTAAAGTGATTCTTGGACCTTACCATTCCCCAAAGTCTTTACGTTTCTCCGTTTCATCTTAAGTGGGGTCGGGGAACCAGACTACAAGAAAATGATTGGTTTTCTTGGTTTTTCCAACATACATGTAAACAAGCCCCAAAACGTGAAACAAGTCAGTTGAACAATATTTGCTATAACATACTAATCCTCCAAATCCATTTATTTCAGAAAATTGCAGCAAAAGCAAATGTTGTACATTCCCTTTAACCCAAAACGGGCGTGCGCATGACACTATACCCAAGCCATGTTTCTAAACAGCATGTGTCTCAGATCCCGCTCAATCGTAAGCAGCTCATTCTCCGCAAGTTACAGAGTTTGAATCAAGGCTGTGATCCTTCGGAGCATGGGTTTTGGACTCTCACATGGGGGCATGCATTATGGGCTTTGTGCATCTGTTCAGATCGGGGTTTCGCCGTGTTGAGCCAAACGCGCGCTACTTTTTTTTGTAACTGATAAAGCACATACCGGTTCATGTACACAACCTTGCATTCAAGGCAATGTAAATACGTACATTTGGGTGCAGCAGGTTTAACAATGAGGTGGGGTGGTCCAACATCTACAGAAACATCTCTGCACCATCAGCCCCTGCAAGAAACAAAAGCGACAAAGCGAGGGTTCAAGACGAGATTTGATACACTACGTTTGTCTTAATTTCTATGTACACAGGTGATTGGTATAACTGCATTGGTATAGAAATTGCACCAGCTGGTTTGGGGGGGGGGGGGGGAGGGGCAGGGGGAAGGGGCAGGGGGAAAGGTGGAAGAATAAGGGGGAGAATAGAATGATCAACATGTGTTTCGGCTTTATCTTTACTCGCATACGGTACAACATGAATATCCTCAACGAATCTGTACGTACATGTACCGGTACATGTAGTACGGTACATGTACGACCTGTAGCCTTTGGTGAGTAGTACAACTTTAAAATTCCATAAAATTTACAATCTGTGCAAAAATTTAAAAAGCTGTACGTGCACACACACATGTACCATCAAATTAAATCCCACCTAAGTAGTTCCAGCAAGGTTGCGTACATGTACAAATGTATGTATGATAAATTGATAAATTGAATTATCCAAGCCATAGGCCTAATCCACAGTGAATAGCATGTACAATAAGGCCTACATAATGGAAAAGAACAAAATGCTGACTTTTTTTGCAGTTAATGGTTTTGGTCAATCCAGCTCACCATGGCTACTAGTACACGTACATGTCTCAATCTGGAGGCGAACAGCTGTTTCTCAATGTCAATGCTAATATTAAAGGGAATATACAACATTTGCAAACATCGAAAAACAAAACTACCAAGTTTGTATGTCAAAATACCTTACTAGGATGTTGGTAAATGACAGTCTAAAGCATCCTGTAAAATTATGGCACCAGGTGTGAAATCATTTTCAAGAAAAGTGGTATTTTTGTATAAATTTCCACCGTTGGAAAAACCTAACTATTTTTCAACTACTGCTCCAAATGTACCTTTTTTCAGTCCAAATTTTGTTTGCTATTGGTTACATGTTCATGAACGGGTGCAGGCAGGCCAACTACATGTAGACTGGTTTCCTTACCTTACAATATTCCAGCATCTATAAATGGATCCATTTCATCTTTACTGGAGTCAGGGAACCAGACTATTTGAACATTTTTGTTTTTCTTGGTTTTTCCAGCATTTTCGAACACAAAACTTCAAACATGTCAGTGTAACAATATTTGATCTATTATCATGATTATGCTAACACCTCAAATAGTTCATTTCTGAAAATTACAGCAAAAGCCAATAATGTACACATTTGTACATTTCCTTTAACTCTCTCGAGCAACTGCACTTGAACAGCAAAAAGATTTTCTTGTTTTTATACCGTCACGATTTTTGCCGTGACGTTTTTGGAACCGTCATGACGCGCTTAAGTTGTTTGCGTACATGTATCTTCTACTTGTGTGAACGTTGCACTAAAGAGTACACTTTTAAAATTCAATCTATTTTAGTTGTGTTCTACAAACACGCACATGAATTCAAAATGTCTGCGCCCAGAGCGGCTTCAAAGCGTCTCCGCGCACAAGAATGAGGAGTTAGCGCTCTAGTAATTTAATTACTAGCTCTATGGTCGTCACTCAGGTTACAAAAAAAAAGACATGGAAAATTTCCTTTCAATTTTGTTGTTAAAGTGTCCATAAACTGAAGTCTACAGCACAGTTGATGTACCTTTTACACAACCCATACCCCCGGAAGCTTCATTTTTGTAAATATAAATACCCCCTTTGAAGTTGTAGTGCTTGTAGTTTGGAAGATTTTCATAAATTTTCCATTTTTCAGCCTTGTCCACATTTGTGTGAAATAGCCCACATAAATGTACATTGTACATGTTTTGTTACGTACAATGTGCATACAATATGTTACAGTGTACGTGCAGACATGCACGTACGGGAACAATACCTTTTCGCAATAGAGCGCGCCACCGAGCATTTGCCTTGCAGGGGCAAACTGTCATCCTCGCGGTCAACCACCTACCGTTTATCACGCCTTCTTCATTGAAAACGCACGGTACTGCAAAGTCACACAATTGATGCATTCCATCTAAAGCCCTGTACATGTATGTACTTCAAATCATTGTACGAGCGCACGTCAATAGGCATCATGCGACTCCCAAATAAACAAAAAACAAGTTAAAGCCTGATCATGAAAAAAACTTGTCATACATCTGTACATTGTACATTTATGTAAAATTTGCAAAAATGACTATTTGTTGAAAACTCAGTATTCTTGCAAGCCATGTCGATGTTTTCCACCGTGATGCCCGCAGGCGAAGCAGATCCAGCATCAAATTTTTTATTACATGATCCGACTTCTCAAGCAATAACTCTTCGACGCAACGAGATGTTGTCATGGAAACACACTGGGCACTTTTTGTTGGTGACAGAGGCTTATGACCAGGTACATTATTTACAGTCTTTAAGATATTGGGAAAATTACTCATGGGCAATTTTATTATACATCGGGCCACAAGGCTATTCATCCAACATATTTAACGCTGCAGCTGCCCGGTCACAAGAGTTTTTAACCTTTCAAATTTGTGATTTTTTGAATTTGGTTTTTGTTTTCTTTAATTTAAAATTAACCCTAACAGTACCGTAGACCTTTTTGCTAGGATGTAGCCTCAATCCTAAAAAATCCTCCAATTGGCCTCATGGAAAAAATAGCCTCAATCCTGCAAATTTCTCCCATTATTTCTTGAATATGGTCCGTGGAGGGGGGACCACTGCCTGAATCCTGCAAAAGCCTGCGGAAGTGACTGTCAATATGTTGAGGCTTGGCCAGTGACATCCTGGAGCAGTACGGAGGATTTCAAGCATAATCCAGGCCTATATTTATGCATGGCTGAGCAAAAACAACTCAAGGTCCGGCCCAAGACCTTCATTGACAAAGTGCATCCTACGAAATCAGTAACACACTTTTGCCATACCTCAATCCTCCAAATTCCTCCACTTTGGTAAAGAGGATTTTGAAGGATTCAGGGTGGTTAGGGTTACACCTAACCTTCCCTAATCCTCCAAAATACTCTTTGCAAATTGGAGGATTTTGTAGGATTGAGGCTATACATGTCAAAAAAGGTGTGGCTGATTTTGGAGGATGCACTGTATCAGCTAGGCCAGACCTTGTGTTGTTTAATTATGCTCAGCCGTGCATAAATTTAGGCCTACGGTAGATTATACTTGAAATCCTCCGCACTGCTCCAGGATGTCAATGGCTTTGCCTCAACATTATCGACAGCTAATTGCTGGAGGATTTTGCAGGATTGAGTCAGTGGTCACCCTCCAAGGACCACATTCACGAAATAACGGGGGATTTTGCAGGATTGAGGCATGTGAAGTTTACATGTATAGCCTGGGCAGTTGAAGGATTTTGCAGGATTGAGGTTGCATCCTAGCAAAAAATGCCTCAGCAGTTGGAGTTAAATATCATTATAAATGCAATGTAGCCTAAAAACTTTCCAAAAAAAAATACATGAAAAATTCACCCTTTTTTAGTATCTCATAATCAAATGGTTGGCCTCCACTGAATGTAAATTGGCTGTTTCGCCGTTTAATTTACTGGATGTTTTGCAGTTGAAGGTCATTTAAAAAAAAAAAATCATTTCTTTGAAGTACCGGTACATGTATCACAGTCTCACAAAAAGATAATATTTCCATTATTTACGATACAATGAGAGACGATGAAGTCTTTTGCTCTTTAGTGTATTAAGTACTTCCCTCCATTAGATGGTTTAAAAATGATAGTTTTAAAAAAAATATTGCGGACAACAAAGCCTTTCCGATGTCTTTGTGATACAACCTGGGGATACCAAATCGTTTTGAGCGATCAAAAAGCTGTTTTCTTATACACTGAGGATCGCCAAACGACTTCCAGCCCATCACAGCAATTGCGAGTGTGCGTTTCTAAGCGAGGTTGTCATAGAAACCAGAGGGTGAAAAATTGCGGAGGTTACTCCGCAATGTCATCACTACTTACGTGTGTAAGTCAGCCTGAGGGTTCTACTAACTTAAAGGGAATATACATCATTTGCTTTTGCTGTAATTTTCAGAAATGGATGCAATTGGGGGGTTGGAAATATATAGCAAATATAGTTACACTGACTTTTTTGAAGTTTTGGGTTCAAAAATGCTATAAAAACCAAGAAAAACAATCATTTTCCTGTAGTCTGATTCCCCGACTCCATTTAAGAAGAAACAGAGCAGTTTACATACATTGAGGAATTGTAAGGTCAGGAAACCAGTCTAGCTGGCTTGTACCCGTTCATAGGTGTGTAATCGATTGCAAACAAGTGCGATGGTCAATTGGGGCCAGTATTTGAAAAAAAGCCAGTTGTTTCCAACGCTGATCAGCCGATCAGCGTTGGAAATTGATACAAAAATACCACCTTTCTTGAAAATGACAGTATACCAGGTGCCATGATTTTACAGGATGCTTTACACTGTCATTCACTAACAGTCCAGCAAGGTATTTCAAAATGATTTGGTAGTTTTATTTTTTGATGTTTGCAAATGTTGTATTTTTCCTTTAAAGGGGCAGGGCCCATGCATTTGCTTAATGCTATCCGTGAAAACGCGATCCACAAATGTACGTGTTTCCCATTTAACCTTACTTTCAATTTTGTTTTGCCATTTTTAAAGTCTTTCCCAAGCTCGTACTTAATTTATATTTTACAAGGAGACGAGTTAAAGGGAATATACAACATTTGCAAACATCGAAAAACAAAACTACAAAGTTTTTACGAAATACGGTACCTTACTAGGATGTTGGTAAATGACAGTCTCAAGCATCTTGTAAAATTATGGCACCTGGTCATGCTGGTGTGAAGTCATTTTCAAGAAAATGGTATTTTTGTATTTCCAACGGTGGTTGGCCGACCAGCGTTGGAAAAACCTAACTATTTTTCAACTACTGCTCCAAATTTACCATTTTTTCAGTCCAAATTGTGTTTGCTAATTGGTTACATGTTCATGAACGGGTGCAGGCCAGCTAGACTGGTTCCCTTGCCTTACAATTTTCCATCATCTATAAATTGATCCATTTTATCTTTTGTGGAGTCAGGGACCCAGACAACTTGAACATATTTGTTTTTCTTGGTTTTGCCAACCTTTTTTAAACACAAAACTTCAAAAACGTCAGTGTAACAATATTTGATCTACATGTATTATACCGGTACTAACCCCTCAAATAGTTCATTTCTGAAAAGTACGGCAAAAGCCAATGATGTACATTCCCTTTAAGGCCAAAAAAAAACTCTCCGGTTTCTGGTATGCGCGCGCGTCGCCGTAGCCATGCGCGGCGGCAAAATGAAACAGTTTTTTTTTTTTCAATGAAAGATGATGTCTCAAAACCGCCAAACTCACTGGTTTGACTGGAATCCTGCTGCTGCACAATTTTAACGTGTTTTTAGATTGGGTTATGGTCGAGAATACATGTACATGTAAGCTTTATGTGGCCTCTCTGGACTCCCATATATTTGCACTAAGTTTAGTCGGGCACCATTTGCAGTCATCAGCCGATATTTAAAGCAAAAAAATCAGGTAAAAAAAAAAAAAGCCGCGTCGCCGCACCACTTTTTAGGCAAGCTCCATACCAGAAACCGGAGACTTTTTTTTTGTGTGGCCGAACTGATCTAGATATATATTTTATTATATTTTTACATGTACGTATTGTAATTACAAGATTAAAAGAACACGAGAAATTAAGTATCTATGTACACGTAAATATCGGTACATGTACCGGTACATGTACATGTACCGGTATATGACATACCGGTACATGTACCCCAGTGCTTAATTGTAATTTAATCATCCAAAATATTCACAACATTCTAGCTTGCGTGCGCGTTGTATCAAGTTCTCATTCAAAGTGCACTTCACTCACACGCCACTGCTTAACCTGGCGATTCCATTACTCTGCATGCAGTAGAGGCAAATTAGGGTTTTGAAAGTAATAGGCCTACATGTAGGCTAATGGAAACAACATCAAACAACAGGACAATTAACACAGTGCAAAAACAACTTGTACATGTACTTTTTCAGTGACCATCACCGAGTAGGGCCTGCATGTTAACGTTCCTATTGGTACAGTTTCTATGCTGACTAGTCAAGTTATGCCCATATTGAAAACAAGATGGTTATCAAACCATGCATCTATGACCCAAGTTTGGTTCCAATTGGACTTCAACTTTCCAAATGAGACAAATTTTACATTATCAGCCTATTGTACAACAACTTCACCTCAGGTGACCTTTGACCTTGGTATGTGACCTCTGACTTCATTATCATATGAAGGGTGCCATGTTGCATCTATGACCCTAGTGTGGTTCCAATGGGACTTCCAACTTTTGAAATGAGACCAATTTTACGAAACTTTAACCAAAATACCACATACAATACCGGTAGGGACATTTAACAGGTGTATGTAGTCTCTTTCCTGTACAAAGTTCAGGTGAGACAAAAATGGACCTGTAGCCACTATCTGCCACACTGACAATGGCAAAGCAGACCAATCAAGTTACCACAAAATTCTTATATGTCTAAAATTAACATGACCGTAGAAATCTGCGTTTCCCAGTTATTTAAGTTACATCATCGGATTCTGTTTTTCTGAGACCACTGTGATTTGCTTATTTCAGAGAAACATCATCGTTGTAATCTGAAAAATTATCGGGTACGTGTTCAGTGTTTCCACGATAAGTTACATACGGTACTTAACATGGTAACTTGGACGGTCATGCACAGTGTTGTAGTCGAGTACTTTTTTCCGAGTACCGAGTACTGCCGAGTGCTTAGGTTGCCGAGTACGAGTACGAGTACTTGTATTTCCGAGTACGAGTACGAGTACCGTACTTCCAAGTACGAGTACTCGCATTTCCGAATACGGCCATACAGCAAATGGTTCATTGTGCGTAATTGGCCCACGTAGCCAGACTGATATACATGTACAGACCCACTCATGGCTAGCTGTTAAATGTGTTTGTCCACACGTGCATGCACAGAGGAAAATCAGGAAATCTCGATTTCCCCACAAGCTAATCAACCATTTCAAACTGAAAGTATTGATAAAATAAGGCCATGGTAATTGAAGCTACATGTATACCATTTTTTCTCCCCGAGTACTGCTATTCCAGTACGAGTACTTGAATGATCGAGTACAATTTCGACATGTCGAGTACGTGTACTTTGCTGCCCGAGTACGAGTACCGTCATTTACGAGTAAGTAGACGTTCGAGTACGAGTACGACTACAAGTACTTGTACTCCAAAAAACGTACTCGAGTACGAGTACCGAGTACGAGTACTACAACACTGATCATGCACATGCACATGTACATGTACATGCTTCTGCACAATGAGCTGTCGTGGCATGCTCTAGACTTGAAATCAAGTCTGTAATGAGTGGTTTTAATCGCGTCTGCCGCGCGCGACTCAACTGCCAAGCTCTGTGCCGGGGGTACGACGTAACGCGTGCTGTCCTAGTAGCGGGGACGCTACGTACATTTTCGACCCCATGCGTGTGGGATCCCACACGGACTGACCATGCCGCGCGGTAGTACATGACTTTGGCATGAATGGTTGTAGCGCTCACGTTGCATGAACGGCAGTGGTATGCGGATTCTGGCGCTGATGACGGACATAAACCACTATAGTCTAGCGACTTGTCATCAAGTCTAGGCATGCTCTAAAGGACAGCTTGACTTTCATGCACATTATTCTCAGCAGATGCTGGATTCAAGATTAAGTACGGTAAATCTGAAAATCTTTAGCTGCAGGGTTCTTTCCTAGGCATGTCTAGTATGGAACAGAGGAAAACGAACGGACGAACAAAGCCCTTCAACGTCAATTCGTCCCAGCAGATACTGGATTTCAGGAAATCACAATCTCAAAATTCCCCTGCCGGGGGAGGGGGGGGGGGTCTCTTGAGATGGCATTTAACAAACTGACAATTCTGCATAATGCTCAAATGTACATGTATGTATTGTAAATATGTACATGTACCTGTACATATCCTACGGGATACGACTGCATTGTGTTTTTCGAAACATGTCCAAACAAGTCTTAATAGTTACACGCACAAGATGGATAGCCACGATTATTCCTGAAACTTAGACACCATGGCCGAGAGCAATAGTCCATCGGATAATAACCTCCCCTTTTGTCCCATGGAAATTTTTTTAATGGATTTTTTTTTTCCCCATGTGAGGCTTTCTTGCAAAATGTGACAGAACTGAGCACAGGCCGTAGTGGAGAAAAAAAGTGAAAACGTGGATTGGTTTTTTTTTTTTTTTTTTGGATTTTCACGTTATTGGCATAATTTGTAATATGTCTACTATATTTTAAAGCTACATGTATAGTCCATCATTTGCAGCTATCCGAAAGTAACTGGCGTAATTTGATTGAAAAACATTCTTGGTTGAAAGATAGTAAGTGGACTAAACTCCCTGTGAAATTATTCTTTCTGGCAAGCTGTCATTTTGAAGAAATCAACAAAAGAAGGCCTTTCCAACGGTGCTTCTTAAGACGCACCGTAGGAAATTTACATAAGTACATGTAGTTTGTTTTGTTATTCACGCGGTTGCTATAATTCGTCAGATCAGTGCGCCACATCGCGTAGCTGCAATCGCCTCATTGAGAACGTGTATCGGACGCTGAATTCTGGCCCAATTCAAAACATGATTCAGCAACTTTTGATTTGAAATCGAGATCCTAGAATGCTGTTTTTCTCGGAATATACAGCTGAAGCTGAGCTGAAAGTTCATCAGGTTAGTTGTTTAACACCCTTCTTTAGATTTGAGCACTTTTGTTGCTTCAAATGAACAAAATGCACAAATTACAAATGATGGACTTTACCTTTAAAGAAATTATATTTCAATCATGGAATGTACTACATAAACTAGTGTAGGTAAGGGAAAATAATTTGGCACATGTACATTTGTATAATTTCATTTTCACGACTACAAAACTCAAAATTTTGCAGGGCTTTTTCTCAGTACACTGTGCATTACTTTTTTGACATGCCGATAAATGTGAACTTTAAACATCCATCCATAACTTGTCCACGAAATGTCCAATTGTAGTGCGACAGACAAGCAACAGGGCAAGATTCCCATAGCTGGCCATCACTAATGTTTTCCTTCTTCAGTGACCTATCAGCCATCAGAAAGTGATAATATGTCCTCAAAAGTCAAATTGAGCAGGGGAAATATTGAAGGATTTACTATTAAAGAAAACACTTAGACATTTTCAGACCAGTCTCATTTGTGCATAGGGTGTCAAGTGATGGCCAGATATGGGAATCTTTCCAGAGAGAGTATTGTAAGGAAAATTTCATTCCCTTTCCTAATACCAGCAAACCCTCATTTGACCTCTGCCCGGTTCTGTCTCATTTACGCCTTCTGGCAAAATTGGTGAGGCGTTGGCCAATATGCTGAATGGCACCTGAGTTAACCCTCACCACCCCAACTCCATCAAAATCCATCCCCCCATTTTGGTGGATGTTGGGGGACTTGGTCCTACATGTACATGTTTGTTAATATTGATGGAGTATGATGGACTTGGGCCTGGAGGCCTTTCATAGCACTAAGCATGCCTGAGAGAAACAAGTCACTTAAAGGAAGGGGACAATGGCCTACATTCAGTTGAGTTGCTATTCTGTTATCCACACTAGATACGGGCATGCAACTTAGAAACTTGTGTAGCAAAAAAAAAGAAAAGGAAACTCCAATGTTTACCAGACTTTGTACAGTGTTTTTCAATATTTAAAGGTACATGTAGTCCACCATTTGTAATTTGTGCATTTTGTTCGTTTGAAGCAACAAAAGTGCTCAAAATCTAAAGAAGGGTGCTGAACAACTAACCTGATGAAGATTCCACTCAGCTTCAGCTGTATATTTCGAGAAAAACAACATTCTAGGATCTCAATTTCAAATCAAAAGTTGCTGAATCATGTTTTGAACTGGGCCTGAATTCAGCGTCCGAGACGCGTTCTCACTGAGCCGATTGCAGCTACGCGATGTCGCGCACCGATCCGACGAATGATAGCAACCGCGCACGCGTGTGCGTCGTGTCAACGCTTGCGAGTGCTTCGCCAAATAAAAAAAAACGAACTACTAACAGAATTTCCAACGGTGCGTCTTAAGACGCACCATTGGAAAGGCCTTTCTTTCGTTGATTTCTTCAAAATGACAGCTTGCCAGAAAGAATAATTTCACAAGGAGCTTAGTCTCCATAATATCTTTCAACCAAGTATGTTTTTCAACAATAATTGCGTCAGTTACTTTTTGGATAGCTGCAAATGATGGACTGTAGCTTCAATGGCATAGGCCTAAGTGCGAAGTGAAAAACGAGGAAATCAGCTGATCCGAGGAAAAAGTGCATGCCTGATGACAACATGGATAAGAAGAGGCAGCGATCTGAATAGAGTGAAGATACAAGGTGCATGAACAATGAGTGAGAGTCCACTCGAAGTACAAAATGTAACAGTACAACGAACTCGAAGAGTAAGATGTCATATGCATCCCCTGCAAGACAATGTCTCAATACCATAGGTTGACCACGCATTCGTGTAGACGACTAGACGTGTACACACCTCTCACGAAACTAATGATCCATTTACAAGTTCACCGAATCCTTTGCAGTCAGGGATCCATACCTGTAGTCAAGTCCGTCACAAATCAAATCACAAGTCAGTTACGAATTCAAATCCACCGTCAGGATCCAAGAGGCTAGCAAATTGGACAGGAATGCATCGGATTTGTCACAGTTCATTTGAAAAGCTTGTCAGTTGACTTGCGACTGGACGACTAATGAGTGACAAAACAGCTGTCTTTCCATCGCACACATGTACTGACATAACGTAACGGCACAATTGCAGAATACCCCGCCACTCGATCTATCCACCTTGTAGCCGGCTACGAGGTCACGCAACGCTACTTGTAGTGTACTATGCGTCATGCTCCATTGCACTCCCACTTCGTAACCACGTAGCCGCCAACAGGGTAGTTGGTTTGGACTTCGAATTTGTTCAGCAATTCCCATTCCTTTTGTGTTGCTTCGTTCTCAAGCATATTCAAGGGGACTCCCACTCCGTAGCCTCGTAGCCGGCAACAGGGTGGTTGGTTTGGACTTACAATTTTTTTCAGCAACTCCCATTGCTTTTGTGTTGCTTCGTTCTCAAATAATGGACCCCCACTCAGTATCCGCGTAGCTGGCATGGACTTGAATTGTTTCTTTTCCAGTGATTCCAACCTCGTAGCCAGAGAATTTAGGGGTGTATTTCCGAGTGGCGGGGTATTCTGCAATTACTCCAACGACCGAAACTACAGACTTTTCTACAATCTACATCATGCAGGTCCAATAAAAGGGACGGACTCACCCAGAACGATTGACGGTTAATTTGATTCGCTAGCCTTCAAGCAATCACAGGAACATGTTCGTACACTTCCATACTTCGTAGCTAGAAAAGTTTCTGCAAGGTGCGATAAAAGGCTTTTACCTCACACGCAATTTTGTTTTCAAAAGACTTTTTAAACGTACCTGGGCGACTGGACGAGTGAATGAGATGGGGAGGAGCTACACAGTCCCCCCCCCCCCCCACGGAACTACATGTAGTTTCCCCTTCTCCACTGCTAACAAATATTTCTTACATTTCTAAAAGAAATAAAAATTTATTATCAAAGAAACTAATTCTTGTCTCAAGAAATACGTTCATGTCTCACACCCAAAACAATTTTCTAGGGAGTGTCACAAGAAGTTGTTTCTTGAAATCAGATTTGTTTTTTCTAATATAAGGCAAAAAAAATAGTTCTGCTTCCAGTTACCCTATTTTGACAGCCCCTGCCCTAACTTTTTTGGGGGGAAAATGAGGAAAAAAAACCTGAAAACCATTAACTATTGCCTTTTGCCCTTGACTACATGCAGGCACCTCCATATGATCGTACACAAAAAAAATGCCCCCCCCCCCCCACCAAAAAAAAAATGCCCCTACCTTTCGACCTTATTTTAAAATGCCATGTAATCAGAAGCAATAAGTATTATTTTTTTGGCCTAATTTTAAGAACATCATTTTTTGGCAGTGCAGGGAGGGGGAGTGGGGGGGGGGGGGAGGGGTGACGAATACATGTACAAGCACCTGCGTCTAGTAAACAACAAAACCCTTAGGCCATAGCTAGTGCCATTGTTCTTGGCTGTCGATCTGCTTTTCTTGTTAACAAACAAGTGCATTATCTACAGTACATGTACCCGCCATATGTACATTGCATGAACCGGCCTCGATATGTACCGTATGTGTGTACATGTAAACCCAAGAGAATGAGACACGTGTGCTATGAACTGTAAAGCTCTGCAGCCGTGACCGATTGATACTAAACAACAACAAAAAAGAATGGGACAAAGCACACATCCTGGCTACATGGCTGCCCTGCTGGTAACAATGCATGCTTTGGGCAGTTTCTGTACACGTGTGCATTTTTAGGACATTTGGACAAAGTCAGGGTCGATTCAGAACGGTCAATGTTATGTTACAACATTTGCAAACATCAAAAAACGAAATGATCAAATTATTGCGAAATACCTAACTGGATTGTTAGGAAATGACAGTCTAAAGCATCCTGTAAAATCGTGGCTCCTGGTGTGCTGACATTTTCAAGAAAAATTGTATTTTTCCAACGCTGGTCGGCCGACCAGCGTTGGAGAAAACTGGCTATTTTTCAAAAATTGCTCCGAATTTTTCATAATTCGTTATTCCGCATTTTCTTTGAAATTGATTACACACCTGTGAAGAGGTACAAGTCTGCTAGACTGATTCTCTGACCTTACAATTTCCAAAAGTCTATTAATTGCTCCGTTTCATCTTAAGTGGGGTCAGGGAACCAGACTGCAAGAACATGATTGGTTTTCTTGGTTTTTCCAGCATCTAATAATAATACAAAGTATTTATATAGCGCTTTACAAAGAACAAAGCGCTTAACACTCATCCACAACAAAAAATAACAGGAAAGAAAAACAGACACAATACGATTACGAATGGACTTGGAACAGATGTGTCTTTAGGAGACGTTTGAATACAGGCAGCGAGACCGCCTCTCTCAGACAAGAAGGAAGCTCATTCCACACGTGAGGGGCGGCCACAACGAAAGAGCTATCTCCGGCCTTCTTCCTACTTCTAGGGACAGAAAGCCGGGTCTGATCGGATGATGAGCGGTGTCGCTGTCTGTAAGAGTCAGGAACATTTGAGTGATCTACAAGCCCAAACGTGAAAAAAAGTCATTTTAACAATATTTGCTATAACATACTAATCCTCCAAATCCATTTATTTCTGAAAACTGCAGCAAAAGCAAATGTTGAACATTCCCTTTAAAAATTTCGATATTTTTTTGAAATTGTTTTGGCCCATCCACCCACCCCAAATATTGATTTTTAAATGCTGAATGACTTTTCAATATGTCCTATACACTGAAGAACGAAGTAACATGCTTCATGTAAACATATATTTTAGGTCAATTTAGCTCTCCCAGCTTATGAGTTTTCAATGGCTTTTCCAGACCTGTGTCTAGCATGCAACTTTGTACATTGTAGTTGGAACAGACGGAAATTGCCAAGCACACAAGACTTTGTACAATTTTCAGTTTTCTTAGACACTCCAATTTACAAAATAAAAAGGGTTATTTCGGCTTTGTCGTGATTGGCGTTTGCTGTCCAAAAGTGTTACAAAGTACATGTACGATCCGTGGAATCTTGCCATAGAGCTATATAAATTACTAGAGCGCTAACTCGGTGTACAAAGTAATGCCTGATGGGCGCATCCATGTTTGTGCACAAACCTATGGAGAACTCAAAATTGTGTACGGCTTTTGTACAGTTATCTGCGTTTGTATTCCATACTGGTGCATCATCAAAGCCGATATGCCCAAAACCGAAACGCACAATCAGCAAATGAGCGTTTCATTTTATTCTACGCAAACAGCGCAACGTGTGCGCGTGCCTCCGCTGCAGATGCTTTTCGCCGTGACGTTTTTGAACCGTCATGACGCACTTACAAGTTGTTTGCGTATCTTCTACTTGCGCGTTGCATTTAGAGTACACTTTTAAAATATAATCCATCTATTTTGATTGTGTTCTACAAACACGCACATAAATTCAAAATGTCTGCGCCCAGAGCGGCTTCAAAGCGTCTCCGCGCACAAGAATGAGGAGTTACAATGTAGGGCTCTAGTAATTTAATATCTACATGTAGCTCTATGGATCTTGCACAAAAACACATGCGTGGTGGCGGCCATATTTATCGCCAAAAAAAGTGTTCCACTGGGCCCAATCACTGTTACACGACAACTACTCAAAACTCAGGAGTTTAGGCTACATGTACCGGTACGTGGGTCCAAGGGGGTGACTTGGGTGGCTAACCACCCCCCCCCCCCCCAACATCCCTGACTGACACATATCCGTATACTGAACTATTTGTGCAATGGAAACAAATCCAAAGTTTACTTAAGATCCCTGAATATCTTAAAGCTCCAGGCCTTCGGTCTTTTTCAGCATGTTCAGCATGGACCATTCCTTCCTCCATGCATGGACGCTATGTTAAAACCTCATCCACATTACCCCCCACTACTACTACTACTGCTGCGCTTGACCATCAGTTGGTTGTAGTGACCTCCAACCTCCCCAGTCAAGGGCAAGGTAACAAGCATTGGATTGGTGACAGCTGCACAGCATCCGCAACCTGCTGAAACCAGGAAAGCCGGGGACGACCACGAGGCCTGTATACTGGTCCAGGTGGCAGGCCGTTGCCCAAGGTGGAACTGGGCGGCAGCATCAAGGGCAAGACGAGCAAGGGCAGGAGGTTGGAGGCGCCAAACATGACCAAAAAAGGGTGTGTCGCCTCTCTGAGATCTCAGACAAAATGCTACCAAGTCCTGTACACTGCTGGATGATTGCGTTGGGAATGAAGTCGAACCATCGGATTCCAAGTATGCGACGCTGACACTGCATGTGGAAAGCATGCGTTCTTACAGTGTCCAGGTTTTGGACCCATAAAGGAGGGTGAAGAGCACCCTTTTTGAATAAACATGTATTGAACGTGATGTACGGTCAGGTATGATGCATTTGTGGTTATGTTTGGGGCAATTAATAAGGCCTACGGTACTTGTGGCACAAAACTATGAAAACGTATTTAAAGCACATGACAGAAAAGTGATCACAGGAGTGGCCATAAAAACAGAATTCCGACATTAGCGAAACCATGCATGAAATTTAATTGGATCTTGTTTCGCATCCTTTAAAACTGAAAAATGTGCATAACCTACATATGTACATGAACCTACATTTGTACACCTGCAATATACATAACCCACATCTCGTATTTGGGTCATTCTACCGGGTTGGGGAACAATGTGTGACATATGACCATTAAGAAAAGCATGAATGCCTTGCTAGCAGTTGCTCTACTGTACATACGGTACATGTAATGTTTGTTGTTGGGTGTTTCACTACTGCAGAAAGTTTTAAATCATTTCAATGTATTTTGCCAAAAATATGAGCAAAAACTGTCATTTTGGACGTAACATTGACACCATGTCAGTTGCGTCCAAATATGACAAGTGTAACTTTTTTTAAAAATTTCTGCGAAACATTACCCAAATTCGCTTTGCGTACTTCTTACTATACATGCAACAGAATATGAAAAGCTTTTGTTACGGTAGTCATGTATCAATTGGAACAGAAATGATAGCTTGGTTGTGTGGATGTAACATTTACACGGTGTAAAACCCAAATGTCACACTTCCATTGAGTGATTTTTACACCGTTACATCCACACTTGAGGTATTGTTTCTGCTATATTTGAAACCCTGACTATACCAAAGAAAAAGCTTTTCTTGGTGCTTAGGTGTCCAGTTGTAAATATGCAATGTCAGTTTGGGTAATATTTTACATACGTGTAAAAAATGACAAAAAAATAATATTTGGATGTAACATTGGTAACACGGTGTCAATGTTACGTCCGAATTAATACATTTTTGCTCATATTTTTGTCAAAGTACTGTCAAATGATTTCAAACTTTCTCAAGTATTGAAACACCCTAAGACAAATATTATGTTGAGCAATTGTTTAGAATGCAGTGATACTTTTAATAATACCAAATATATGGATGTAACATGCACTGCTTCCCAACCCGGTGGAATGACCCATTTGCTAATACCTGTACATGAACAAAAGTGATCACAGGACGCTAAGCAAACAATGCTGAAGCCATGACATTCAGATCTGATTCCTTGGTCCTAAAAACCAAAACAATATGAGCACCTACCTGCACCTTGCTACTGAACTGTTACCAAACTCACATCACATACGATATGTACATGACACACACACTCGATCTGCCCCCACACACTCTTTGCTGCCAAGACTCAGGTCACTGGCCAGGCTTGCATAACAGCGGTCACAAAGGTGTCAAGGACTTGCCACAGGCAAAGTCTATGGGGATTACACACAGTTCATCTACAGTATGTACATGTACAGTCGACTCTCGTTAGTACAAACTCTGTTAATACAAAATTCTGGTTATACATGTAACAAACATAAGCCTTGGTCCCGACTGAGCATTTATGTGTACAATGAATGGGACTGATGTTCCTCGTATACAAAATTCTGATATAACAAACAATTTGGCTAGGTCCGAACGAGTTTGTTATAACGAGACTCGACTGTACATGTACATGTAGTCACAGGAGCCCCTCTTTAATTTTTGTAAAGTTAAAGGGAAGATACAACATTTGCAAACATCACAAAACGAAATGATCAAATTATCACGAAATACCTTACTAGATTGTTAGGGAATGACAGTCTAAAAGCATCCTGTAAAATTGTGGCTCCTGGTGTGCTGTACGTCATTTTAAAAAAAAATTGTATTTTTCCAACGCTGGTCGGCCGACCATGTTAAGTACGTGTGCGTGTGACGTGATGATAGAGTGCTGTTGCTTCCACCATGCATGGCTGAGTTTTGTGAGTTCGCTGCCCGCTTATATTATGGTTGAACCAACTTGAATAAAATAGTTACATCGACTTTTTCCTCGCAGGTCTCGCAAATTGTAAGAAGTTCAAGTTTACGTTTGAAATCATTGTGTGATACTGCAAAAACACTCAGGCATTAGGAATCAGGAATCCTAAGGAACGGCTATCAAAAATCTGGAAAACCAGAAACATCTGAAAAACTCTCAAGTGTTATACACACTGGCATTTTTGCATCTTATGGAGTCATCATTAATTAAGCTGCAGTTGCAATTTCGTCTACAAGGAGGTTTGTACAAACATCTGAACACCAAGTTCTATGAGTTCTCGACGATTTTCCAGGACTAAAATATGGCAATGACATTTAACAAAATTTGGTGGGAAACAGTTGTTTGGTATATTGATATTGTTGGACTTACTATTTGTTAACTTTTCAAAAGAAACTGTAATTAATTATCGTTATTCCGTCATTTCATCCAAAGCAGCCTATTCAAAACAACCCTTACATGATGTGGATTTCTTTGCCTTTTCCATAACTGTTAATGTTTTCCAATTTTCACGACTAAATAGCGAGCACCGTAGACCCAACCAAACGCGAATATTTCATTACCTACGATAATTGTTTGACATGTGAGATCAGTAGCTCTTTAATTATGTAGCGGAAATGAACGAATATCCAAACTTTGATGTGGGACCACCTTGGCATTACAAAATGATTTTTTTTTTTATTTGAATGCTTTCTTTTATATCCTTATCCCATTAATTTTTTTAGAATGACGGCATGCAAAATATAATAACTTCACATACTTTTTTTTGGTCACATTATAATTGTTTAAATGTGCAGGTATTTGGAAACTAATATTGTCGGTTAATAACTTTTCGGATTATGACTAAAATATTGTCGCTTCAACTGCGTACATTCGAGAAGCGATTGCAAAACTGATAATATTTTGACATCATGGGCACACGAACCATTATCATGATCGACTACCAGCAGATTCTAACGGAAATCATTTTTGCCAGTTTACTTTTCAGTAATTGTTAAATTTAACGCCCAGGAAGTAATTTCGTATATATCAACATGGGTCTACGGTGCTCGCTATTTGAAGCACAAGCAAGCGGCGTGATATAGTGCTCTGTAGCTTCCATCATGTGTTTATACATACCGGTACATGTACATTGTACAATGTAGCTCCTGATGCTTCCACCAAGGCTGAGTGTTGTGAGTTCGCTGCCCGCCACGTATAATTCAGTGTCGCGTTGATAATTTCGGGGGCCTGTTTGGGATCAACGAAGGATCGATGCATTGCTTCAAATATCGCGATCTTAAACGCAGTCACAAAAAAATCGACGAAAAAGTGTCATCCGACCCAGCGGAAGACACCATCCACATTTGTCCACGGACGGGGAGCCATTTTGGTGTCGCGGGAGACCGCGGTCTCGGATCCTTTCAGGAGCAAACATTTCTCGGAGGCCGAGTAAAACTTGCTCTTATATAGGTGGTTGAACCAACTTGAATAAAAGTTGAATCGACTTTTTCCTCGCAGACGGTCTCGCAAATTGTAAGAAGTTCAAGTTTACGTTTGTTGAAGAGTCCAATACTGAAACTTAATTATGACCTTCCTCCATGATTCAGACCGTTTGTAATTTTATGGTAACACTCAACATTTTCATTTCAAAATGACACCTTCACATTTTATTGCATTATGATTTATTGTCAAAACTGTACAATCAGCCTTCGCCTGTGTACTACAGTAACCTTTCACTACGTTTCCCAAATGCGACTGCCTCACAAAATGCCAATTTAACAGACCAACGGGAACATTTACAGACAGTTGCCATGTACATAATTATCATGTGCGTAAATCGACGGGGGACAGAGGGAACCCCCCCCCCCCACCCCCACATTTTAAAGCGGGGACATTGTTTGGTCCCCCCACTTTTTCTTCCCCGAATAAAAATTGAAGCCTACTATAATGATTCTATTGCTAAGAATACATGTAGCTGATTCAATTACTCCAAACTCCAAACTTTACAAGATGATCTTTTGCTCAAAGTGGTTTTAGTGGTCAGAAATTGCCTCAGATCACACCACAGAAATTGCTTTTCTATAACTGCATGTCTCCCAACTATATCCCCCAATTACATTTAGCTCCCCCCATTTTCATCCCCAACACTACGCCCTACCCGATCTATGATCGGGTAAATCAGCTTGTTTTTTTATAAACTTTCCCCCCTAAAAAATGTAGTCAACCAAAAATGATTTAGTTTCCTCAGAAATAAAAAGGTTGTTTGACTGCTACTTTTTCTGTGTGAGACAAGCTGTAACAGGATACAATTGACTGCAAATTTGGGATTTGAGATGGGGTGTGCATTTACAGTAGTATGAGAACCGGGTATCCGATTGAAAAAACACGGGTACCCGGTAAAGAAAGTAAGAAACCCAGCCCCAAAATTCACATCCCCGAAGTTGCTGTTCAGATTGTTCATAAAGGTTCGCACAATAATACAACCACATCTGTGCTTCCATACAGCAAGATACAAATGTAGCATGTACAGTGAGTTTAGGGCCTATAGCTTTACTTTGTAAACTGCAACTTTCACGAGCGTCAGAAACATTGTACATGTTTTGTTTTCCTACTGGTGTGTGTAGGGGTTTTCAATTTTAAAATACCCCACAAATGACATTCAAAACCTTTCTTTTTCATTGTCTAAGAAGTTACTTTCGGTCAAAAAAACAATTCTGCTTCCGATTACATAGCATTTGAAAACAGGGTAGGTACAAATGTACCCCGTAGGTAGGGAATTTTTGTGGGGGGGTGCCAATTATTTTGTGTATTATAATGTGGAGGTGTCTGCGTGTAGTGAAGGGTAAAAGGTAGTTGGTTTTCGTTTTTTCCCCTCATTTTTTTCACCCCAAAAATTAGGGTAGGAGTTGTGAAAATAGGGTACCGTAGCCGGAAGCAGAACTTTTTTCTTTTGCCTAATTCATAAAGTAATTGGTTATGGGTGCCCGATTCCATAATCTGACTCGGTTCCTGACATTAACGGTCGGGTACTTGGTTCTGTTTAACAGCCCTAGTCATTTAGGCTATATTCTTGGCAGGCCTAAGCTTTGGAATTCTAAAAAATTCCCAACTACCAAAGCAGCACAAACAAGTACAACTACAGGTTGGGTGATGCATTCAAATGCCAATTATCATTGTGTCAACAATGACCTAGCCAACTTGCCCCCGGACCAACAATGGTGGAATAACCCCGATTCTTCTGTAGATCTACAGATCACAAACACAATAGTCATGACAGGAGAAGCCCTGTTGAAGCTTGAAAATAAATTTTTAAACGGGAACCTACAAGTAAGTACTACAGTACTTTGACATACAAAGTAATATTTTATAAAAATTGAAGGAAGATTAGGCCTACGTCCTGGATGAGCCATTGGGCTACAAAACGCTTAATATCACAATGTTGTCATTGTTTTGATTTTCCATTTGGTTTTAATAATAGGGCATGTAGGGTAACAGAGTCAGTATTTATAAGCAACAATACTGAGGTTTGGCAAGACTTCTTGATGATATCTGGAGACAAAAAAATGCGTGCAATTTTTGGGATCGTTACTACATGTATGTCCTCATAATTATGCAAGCTTAATTAAATTTACATGTAAGCTTAAGAAAATGATTAGGCCAGGTTCTTTTTAATGCATTAGCCTTTACAAAAAAAAATTTCGCGACCCGAACTACGCGCCGTGAAAACTTAATTTTCCTATATGCATCGTGTACACAGACCAGAATTACCATTCGTATATGAATAATTAATTAGCCATAATTCCAAAACCCTTTGACCTACATGTATGATGTATAGTCATGAAATTTCTTGGGTATGTTCATGAAGAGTTGCTCTGAAAAACCCAGCCCTTTTAGGGTTAAATGTAAGATTAGGGCCTATATTTTTTGTTTGGACTAAATGCATATTCCACGTGTCCAACAAAAAGATGAATTACAATGTGAAGGAGAAACTGGGAGATGAAATTCAGGAAGATGAATTTCAGGAAGATGAAATGCGTTTAAATTTGTAACCCCAGTCAGTGGTGGTAGGGTCTTTCCACACTACAGGGTACAAAAGTGTGACAATGGATTGGAAAATGAAGCGAGACATGTAGCCTACCCTATCAGTATCAAGTTGTTTATGTATGTATCACCCTGGAGAGGTCTACTTTTATGAAAGAATCCACTGGTTCACAGGGCCATACATGTACGTACATGTACCTCTTAAAATTTAATGAACCCGAACACATCCCCACTGTCCATGTATACATGTACCCGTACATCAGATCAGACTTCACGCCTGATAGGTTTTTACGGCATGTGGCTATTCACAACAATATGCTTGCTTACTATGAGTGGATAGTTAATTGCAAGGGGCCGTTGTGAAGAGTGCAGTTACGCTTCCTAAACTGATATAATTGTTTTGCATCGTAAAAGTCAATAGTCAGTGTCATAAATTCTCAAATAAAAGTTAAAGTTATAAAGAACACAAAAAAACTTACCCTATAATTAGCAACAGTGTTTTCTTTCTACTTGCCATTTAGGCTACCATTCTAAAAAATAAATGTCCCACAATTTTCTGCATTTTTTCCTAAACCAAAGCCCTTGTCTTTTAAAACAAATGTATGTAAAAAGGCCCAAAATTCTTTATATTTTTGGAAAATATGATTTTTTTTTCTTTTCAAAGTTGCCCCCAGTCCTAATTCATTATTGTCTCATGGCCAAAATAGTGTGACTGCTAAAGAAATGAAGAATATGTAATTAGCATACATAAATGACTAATCAAGGTACAGCATGCAAAGTTTTCAAATACACTGTAATCATGATGCCCACTTTATTCTTCTAAAATACACAGATCACCATTTTGCTAAACTTATTTATGCAATATAATTTTGTAAAATCAGGAATCCTACATGTATATATTGTTGGTAACTGAAATTGTTGTTTTATTATTTTGCAATAAGTTAGTCAGAATCTTTTCTATTTTCTTAAAGGGAAGATACAACATTTGCAAACATCAAAAAACAAAATGATCAAATTACCACGAAATACCATACTGGATTGTTAGGGAATGACAGTCTAAAGTATCCTGTAAAGTTGTGGCTCCTGGTGTGCTGACATTTTCAAGAAAAACTGTAGTTTTCCAACCCTGGTCGGCCGACCAGTGTTGGAGAAAACTGGCTTTTTTTCAAAAGTGCTCCTCATGTTTCATATTTAGTTCGTCTGCATTTCCTTTGCAATTGATTACACACCTGTGAAGATGTACGAGCCTGCTAGACTGATTATCTGATTCTCCCCAAAGTCTATAAATTGATCTGTTTCATCTTAAGTTGGGTCAGGGAACTAGACTACAAGATTATGATTGGTTTTCATGGTTTTCCAGCATCTACGAACCCAAAACGTGAAACAAGTCAATGTAACAATATTTGCTATAACATACTAATCCTCCAAATCCATTTATTTCTGAAAATTGCAGCAAAAGCAAATGTTGTACATTCCCTTTAAATTAACAAACTTATGCTAATTTTGTTTTATGACAAACCTAATTTATAACCAATATGCATGTAAATGTATGCAAACCATAAATCTATACTAAAACAACCATATTTTTTGAAGGTCGTTTTTCCTAAAATTATTCATATCAAATGTAATGTAATTTTGTAAAATTCAGAAATACTATATTATGTTACTGAACTTGTTGCTTTATTATTTTGCAATAAGTCAACTGGTCAGAATCTGTTCTATTTTCTGAAATCAATAAGTGCAAATTTTATTTAATGACAAAAACCAATTTATAATCGATACATGTATCCATACAAATGCAAACCAGAAATCTATTAAAATAACATATTTATATGTTAAGATCGTTCTTTAATTAATAATCAATAAAACCGCGGTCACCAATGAATGGATTGTAAAATGCAAATTTGTAAACTTGTTCTCTGTATCACGTTCAGTTTCTTTTTTTTTCCCAATATAGACAACAGTGGTGTTCCCTAACATTGCGCACTTGAATAAATCTCAGAAAATTCCAAATTAACATTTCAGAATTTCTGTACAGTTGATAAATTCTGATAAACCATTATTATCTCTACAGTTTACATACATGTACCCAACTAGAAGATTGACATTTTTGGGGGACATTTTCAAAGGGTTCACTGTGCACTTCGAAATAAAATCGGAAAATCATGCCGAAATAAATTTTTCTTCTAAGGAGAAATAAAAAAAAACATGTTGAGCGTCCTGCCTTTATGAAAAAGGGAAGCGGGAGGCCCTTTTTTCCCCTAAATGGCCGCCCGACCGGTCTATTTTTCAAGATGGCCGCCAATTTTTTTTCTAAATGGCCGCCATTGGACTCAGGACAGCTTTATATGGGCTAGATGCAACAGACAAAGATGCCAAAATGATGTCACTGTTGAAAATTTATCATTTTTTTGGTTAAAAAAAAAAGGAGGTGGCCTCCAAAAAGGAAGCAGGAGGGGACCCTAAATTTTTTTTTTTAAATCGCCTTACTTCGTAACGGGTAGATAAACTCGTGATTTATGAGCGGCAGTGTTAAGAACTTCATGAAATTTCACCTTCTGCTCTAGCTAGGTGCTACAGGCGAAAAATCAATGTGCGCTATGTTATGGGCCCCGCCACGTTACTCGTTAGCATGGTTAGCAATGAAAGGCCGATGCTGATTGGCTGCTAAAAAAAAAAATTATATAGTTTTTTTTATCAGCCAATCAGCATGGAGTTTTCATTACATCTGGCTTTCACATTTGCCATCTTGGTTTTTTAGGTTTTTTTCTGGTCATCGTCGTCTTTTACCCCTTACATTATAATTTCCCTCATAAATCAAAGCCCTGCCCTCTTTCCACAAAATTTAACCTGTTGAGTGTTGGTAATAAAGAAGGTGTCATTACCAATACCAACTGTTCAGATGTGTCACGAAATATCAGAATGTCACTTTTGACATATAGGATGGAACGCCGTATTATCGCGGTACTTATCACGTTTCTCGTTCGGAATAGAGATTGCCCACTAACCTTCCAGAATTGTCCTGTCTCATGTGTAGTATAACTCTTCCTTTTAAAATTAATATAAAAAAATCTTACGGGTGGTGTGGTTTATTCCGTGTACGATGCCTGTGAAAATAGACATGCGTGGCGTGTGCGAACGGAGGTGGACTCCCTGTTATCGCGGTATGCGGGAAGTGGTTTTTATAATGATCCCAACTTTTTTGTTCATAGTTTATCTTTGACCAAAACACCCCCTGAATAAAGTCTGATATTTTCCCTGTAACGTTCAAGTTGATTAAAGACAAAATGTCTGCAGGATGATTTCTTAAGACCCTGCCCTTCCCCCGAAAGGAGAACACAAATCCCTGAGGCAAGTCTACTGATCGGCGATTGAGGGCGCCATTCACTTTACACGGTGTGCCGTTTTATTTTCGCTAACGCGCGGTGCTTATTTTGATCCCGTAAAAGTTGTTACGATTTCGCGCTGCAAATATCGTCGTTCGACTTCATTTTACATTTGCAGCTGAAGAATGGGAACCAGACAATGGAACTTTCATGGACAGAGCGCAATTAAAGATTTAGGGGTAAACTGGGGTAAAAACGCCCATGGGGTAAAAACGCCCACTTGACTTGTTTCCACTGCTAGTAAAATTTATAAGATGAATTACTAAATGGAATATATTTCTAATAAGTACAATGTAAATAAAAACTAATAATAAAAAGAATTAAATTCATTAATATATTTGAAGGGTACGTAGGTGCTGTTGAAAAAAAAATTGAAAAAAAAGTTTCAAAAAATGATCGTCGAAGGTTTAGCCTATATCGCTTAAAATTATTTTATAAAAAAAAGTATTTAATTTTTTTATTATTCTTTAGTTGATATATGTTAAGAAGGGTTAATTACATAATTACAAATGATAACAATAATAAAATATATTTTTATATTTGGGCAATTCTTTGGTAACGGAATTACGGAATTTTGTCACTTTGTCAAGGATTATTCTTTCCCAAGAAAATATGTTCTATGCTAGGCAACTAATCTAAACATGGAAAGGGAGCCAAGACCCAGTAGAATTGATTGACCGCTAAAAAAAAAAAATCCCACAAGATTACCCTTTAAGGGGCGGAGCTTAATATCGGTAACGGAATTACGGACGGAGGACAAGCATATTTGAGTTCCCGCATAAATTAATAAAACTCTCTGAAGTTTTGAAATTTTAAAATTGGACACTACCTGTTATTTGTAGAGTTCAGGGGTGTTGTTAACTACAATGCAGAACAAAGTTGAAAAAATAATCACTCTTTTCATAATTTGCATTTTAATCACGGTAACGGAATTACGCCTGGGCGGTAACGGAATTACGCCATAGGTTTAATAGGTAAATGCAATACATTAACATTGAATTCAACATAAACTCATCACAATACAAATTTTAGAAGTTTAAAAAATGGCACAAGGGGAAAGCTAGTTAAAAATAAGCAGATCAAAATGTAAAGTTGGCCTAAACATGTCTGGGCTTCATTTTTTTTAGGTCAAAGGTCAAATGAAAGCAGTCTGGTGATGGCTGCATTGCTGGTTAGCAGATTTTAGAATTTGCCTAATTAATAGACCAATCCATAAGCCCTACCCCCTTACATATTGACCAATCACAGGATTGCCTACATCACCACTGTACTTGAGGATTTTACCGTGGCTGACTTTTGGTGGCATACATGTACATGTAGCAAAGGCTGTGATTGGTCAACACGTTAAGGGCGGGCTTAATGGATTGATCTATTGTAATCTTCCTAAAGGTAAAAATAGTCAAATAAGTTATAATGTGTCCTGGTTAAAACAAGGGCATGTACATTAAATCCATTTAACATGTTTAAGAGGGAAATCTTTGATAGAAATATTTACACATACAGGATGAACTGCAGCACCAATAACAAATGTTCAATAGTTGCTTCCTCAAATTCATTTTCTTGTACATTCTGTGCTTGTTCCATGTTAAAAAGCGTATTATAGATTTGGTAATTAATAACCATGCAAATGGAAACATTAGTTCATTTCAAGTTTAGTAAATGATTTGCTTAATACTTTATACAGAAAACAGCATTTAATCAAATCCCCATTAAATTACTACAAACTTCACGTGGATATGCAAGCAGAGATGCCAACCTTTGCCCACAAAAAAGAGTACCCCAAATTAGTTTTTTTTCGAAGCAAAAATAGTATTTTCCTGAAAATGCGACCGAATTGAGAAAGAAAATTGTCCATGGAATATTTTGACACATATATGTTTATGGGTTTTAAATGCCTAACTGTGCAATTCAGAGCAATTTACGTGTTCAGAGGTTTTACCTGTATTTATGTATTTTTTTTAACCGAAAATTGAATTTTACTATGAAAAATTGTGTTATCGTATTTCACTAGTTAATCGTGCAAAATACAATAAAACTGTACTGGTTGGCATCTCTGAGCGAGGGAAAATTTACCAAGACTGTGCAAGCCGTGAAAAAAAAAGAAAAGTTATTGGATGTTGTAGCTTGAGAGGTCTTTCTGGAATGAAAGGACATCTCGTCTATCCATCTGGGGCTCAGGTAGGATCAATGTGATGTTTGTTGTCTCAATAACATCAACATCTTCACGCTCTGGCCACACAAACTTAAACTGACCCTTATGCTGCAGAAACTTAACTGCTACCTTTTCTTGACTCTCTGTTTGTGTCAAGATTTGGCCAACATAGTACATGTAGTTTGTTGTTTTGGCAGTGTGATATGGGATTAGCACCCACTTTCCAACAGCTGCATCTGGCAAGACAACATTTACTACTTCTACAGCTCTATTCAAGTCAGTTTTCTCATTTGACACTTTCTCTTGGTCGTTCTGTGGATGTTCAAGTTTGAAGATGTGCCTGACAGTTGTACTTGATTGGGCATGAGGTTTCACATCAACCACATATCGGGATACGACTGTGACTTTGTGCATCTGCTTGGTGTTAGGAATTGCCTCTACACCTTCACAGTCAGCATCAAACTGAGGTATGACTTTTTCAACTTCCTTCTTTGGGCAGTGGATGGCAGGTGTTTTTTGGCTCAACTTGGATGCAACCTTGGCAAACTCTTCAGATGTGCTAACCTCAGCTTTACCACTCTTGACATGGATGGCAACGTCACGCTTCATTCTACCACCTATTCCATCCACACAACCTTTGCCATGGCTTGTGGCAAAAAAGTTCCAAGAGATGTTCTTATTCAGAAGAGTAGTGCTTGCAAGAAGAAAGCGCTGCTTGAATTGGGTAGCTGGGCCATCAGTGAAGACTTCAATGTCTGTGAAAGGACGAACTTCGGTCTCAAGATGATGCAAGACCTTTCTGAAGAAAGTATTCACTGCATACTTGTCATGGGACATGTAATCTGATGTTATTACCATCGAGTGTGTACCATATTTCTCCCAAGCGCACACAGTGAAAAGTGTCACTTGACCATAGGACCAGTAGGCTGACTGAATTTCGTTTTGTGTCACGGTGGTGTAGTTTTCAGCAAAGTCCAGCTCAATTACAACTTTGTCTTTATCATCGAGCACACTCTTTTTTTCCTCCTCAAAAGCTTTGGCCTGAACTCTCTTAACAAATGTGTGCTTCAAGAAGTATGGGGTTTGTTTTTTCAGTTCTTGAAAACATTCTCCAAAAGTTCCTTGAACCACGGTTTTTGCTACTTTCCCATCTTGCATTGCCCACTGAAACCACTGAAGATCCATTTCCATCATTTCTTGGGAAGGACGAAGACTGTCAATACCTGGGCACTGGGTACATTTCCCCGCCATGCAGTTTTCCTCCTTCTGGTCACAAACAATCAGAGCAATGAAATCACGGAATCCTGTTGGGATGGGATATTCAGTAGAATGTAAGGCTTGCAGAAGGAGACGGACATTTTCGTGATATTTGCAAAGGCACGAAGTGTGAGGGATGTCTTGCAGAAGTTTAACTTCTTGTGGTCTCAGCTTGGCAAATTTGGAATATGATATGTGGTTGTCAGGGTTTTCCTCTTCGTAGATACTGTGTGCCTCCTTCACGGTTGTCAGCATGTAGTGCTTTTGCAGTGTCTGCTTTTCTTGTCCTGGTTGTCTGATGATAACAACATCTCTTTTTCCAGGGCATACCCAGGAGGTGTTCAAGAAGAACTCTCTCACTTTCTTCTCTGTCTCTGGGTTTGTACTGTTATTGCCTTTTTTGGCCAGGGAAGGAACTTGCCAACCAAAATCAGACGCAAGAGCTGCCACTACAGCTTTCCTCTTCCTTGGAGACTTCGGCAAGTATTTCTTGACACGGTGTTTAGCCTTTCCAATTGACTGAGGAGAGTGAAGGGTTGTGTGCATCTTGTCCAGAGGCTGAGTTTCACCTGCATCTTTCTGTCTCTTCCGACATTGTTGTACTCTTTGTTTGTTCTTCTGTCTTTCTCTTCTTTGTTGTTTTGGTGTTAGCAGTGTTTTGGTCTTGCGCTTTCTTTCTCTATCTTTTCTCAAAGCACTCTTCCGTTTGATAGGGTTTTCTAGCAACTTGGCTCGATAGCGCTTCATTTTCTCTTTTGCTGTGAGAGGCATGTTAACACTCATTCAATCTTCAAATCTGGATAATTTAAATGAAAAAAAGTATCACAAAATGTCATTATTATCAGATTATGTATAAATTCCAAAGAGTTTATAATAACCATATTAGGTTTTCGCTATTAACTGTGTGGCTTAAGATATGACTTCGACTAACGTGTTAAGCATGGGCTAAGCATGGGCTGAGCATGGGCTCACAAAGCTATGCCTTGCTTAACTGCCTTAAGTTACATTTTATGAATGTTTTCTGAAGCTTTAACAATGTTTGTATAAATCTATCTAATGTACATGTAAATTTTATAAAAGTAACATTGTTCTTACCCCTTTGCAACAATGGATTTGAGCCAGCTCAGGAGACAGCAGTCTAGTAGACTTCATAGATGTAAAGTTATGTCAAGTGCATGTAGAAGTACAAACTTAGTCTGGTACTCAACTTTCATATACTTCTTGTAGAATATATTTTCTGTGGGCACCAGAGCATAGCCTTGGCAACACATATTTAAGCATCCAAACAACTATTAGCATTTTTTAAATAGTGAAAAAAGAAAAAGTAAAAGTAAAAAATATTGGTGGAACACCTGATTATTTTTATTTGTATTATAGCAAATTAAAGAGGGAAATAATTTAACTAAGTAATTTTGTATTTAAAGTTATCGTCCAAGGTTACATGCAAATCTCCTATTCAATGTGTCATGTACATAATCTGGAGGAAATGTGCATACTTTGTGCATGCGTAATTCCGTTACCGTAATTCCGTTACCGTTTCGTAATTCCGTTACCACTTGGAAAAATGCCAAGAAATTACTATTTTAAAGTTTTTATTTTTCATTTATGTTTATAGTAGGGTCTTTTCTAAACATACATGATTTGAAGAAAAAAAAAAAAAAATGTGTGAAATAAGTAACTTTTGCCATTTTTTTGGTAACGGAATTACGTGCTAATTTTGACATTTTTAAATGAAGGCCTACACTATATATATATATATATTTATATTTTTAGATTTTTTTTTAATGACCCTGAGTAATGTTAGTAACTTGTAACATCATAAAATAAATCAATTCTTTTCCCTATAATTCAGAAAGTAATACATACACAAAATTTTATTTTTTTACCAAATCTGAACGTTTTTAATCATAAATTGCAAAAATCACTGTTTTTACCAGAAATATGTATTTTTTTTTAATTTCGTTTTTTGAACTGAATTCTCCATTTAATTGAGGTCTGGAAAAAGTACAAAAAAGGTTTAATATGTAAATATTTATTTTTGACATTTTTTGCTCTCCCATGGAGAATTGCCCATTTGCTTAATAATGTTTTTTTGAGTGGGCGTTTTTACCCCGGGCAAAATCAGGGGTCTCGGGGTAAAAACGCCCAGTACATTTCTTGACATTAAACTCTATTGCAGCCTCATTTATCATCAAAAACCTCACTATTAGAACTTTCTACAGCCATATGTTTCTTGTATGAGTAAGTATTAGCTATTAGAGTCCTACCACATAAATATTGAACAGTGTATTGTGTGAAAGTGGGGAGGTACATGTAGGGGTATCACTAACTGACATTACGTAGTGGCAAGGTATCTGGCATTTGGTAGGGAATGCCCGAGAAACCATGAGCTCATGGCATTTTCTCAAGAAAAAACAAAGTAACACCTTTATGGTGATTTGAGTATACTTTTAATAACTAAAAATGACTAGAAATGGTTCTAAGACCCAACTAGACCGGTTTCTGCTCTCATGCTATACTAGCAGAGCTTCATCAGTAGTAAGCCAATATCGGTATTTTATATTCGGCTAAAGTCGTGTCAAATGTTACAGTGCATAGATACCGGTAAGTGCATGTAATATAATTTTGTGTCAACCTCGTGATGAGTCCAATTCCCGGTTAACGATAAACATTGATTTGACAAGTAAACCTTTCAGACTTTTGGCCTTTTTATAGGCAGGAATTGGTTCGCTGAGATTGCATAAATTTCGGGTGTTCCGAAATTAAATGCCAGTCTTTCAGCAATGCTTTTGTTAGCTGCTTGGTTTTGATGTGTGGTGTGTAGATTATCTTGAAGACTAGAGGTGGTTCTTTTGGTCGTGTTTCATTCATGATTGCTCACAGTTTTCAAATTTTACGTCTTTTATGACTGGCAATTTCCTCTTTCTTGTGGTTACAGAGTAGAAGTTTCTCCATGATTGCATTTCTTTGTTCTAAGAAATCTGTCTCGTTGTTACAGAGATGTGCATATCTTAGTAGTTCTCCTTTGATAAAGCCTTAGGTTATCAGCAGTAGGCTAGAAACATATGGTATGCCTAATAATATTGACTATGCTTTGGCTCAACATGATTGAAATAGATTTTTCAATATTGGCAGGCATTATACACGTACATTTGTAAGCCTACAATTTTGTTCTGGGCGAATTATGTATGCTAATGTTCCGCTTCCTTCCGCATAAAAATACCTGTTTTAAATGATCAAGTTTGTAGTTATAATTAACCAGCTGTGTTTGAAAAGTTATTTGTACTTGATGAAGTATCCCTCAATATTAAATTAATCACAAAAATATGACTATACTACAGGGAAACCTGTGGCATATCCATTTTTTTTTTTTATAAATGTGGGCGGGCGTTTTTTCCCCGAGGCCCGGGTAAAAACGCCCGCCAAACTTCCTCCCGAAAAGGGGGGAAAATTTCCCCTTATCAATATAATGACCATGATTTTATATTTGCACCTGATAGAGGAGACATGTATTGCATAAAACCACATATTTATTTCCTAGTGTCTCCAAGTAGTACTGAGATATTTAACAAAAACCTAAAAATCGGGCGTTTTTACCCCAGTTTACCCTATGTTAAAATATAAACGGTACCTTTTAGCAGACACGGTGAGGGAAAATTTTGCAAGTTTTGGAAAACGTTAATATTTATTAAAATCGTTAAAAGTCCCGAAAGACACAACATTTTTTAATCGTCCTTTTTATACATTTCGGTAGAAAATATTTGATGACTGGTGAACTGGATAAAAATCGCCACTTGAAGGAGTTTTGACACTGTAAAAAGAGAAATTTCCCATGCCGCGATAATAGGGATGCCGCGATAATAGGGAGTCCGACTATACATGTACTATACATGTACTATGGGTCCTAAAGTCTGCTTTAGGTTAACATTGTCATTTTTTAGTACTATGTATAACTAAGTCTTAGTATAATAAAAAATTGTTGATTCTAATTTGATCGAAACAAAACAGGGGCCCTACACTACACGACCGCCGAAACGAATTGATACTGTAGTAGGCGCATATTAATTTATTATTATTACGAACAAGGCAGTGTCAGTGTCAGTGATTACGTTAGCCTTTAGTCAAGTCCCACGCGCCTCTACCCGGACCATCCGGACACGTAACGCAGGCCTGCCTGCTATGCATGACCGGTGACCTGGGGCCTACTTTGTATCGTTTGTACTTTTTGTCATGTTTGTACTTGTACTTGTAGTAATTAAAGAATCCGTTTTAACACTCACCCAGTTTACCTGTCTCGTGCAGTTTGTCCCAGACTACATACAAGCCATCCCGGCAACTCATCGAACCTTTAGTTGAGTACTTGAGGAGTGAGCAGCTAGTACAGGTCACATGAAAGAAAATGAGGATTCAACGGAGACGGCTGCCGTCAAAAAACTGTAAATGTACGTAGGCGCGTACAGTACAGACGGTGAGCGTAGCAGTGCGCCCTCCCCCGGCTGATTTAGACTAGTTAACACTCCTTTTGGAGGAATGCGTACGTGCGGGCGGGTACGTACGTGGACCCAGATGATGACAAGACTGCATCGAACTTGGCAACCTGCTGTTCCGCTCAACAGGGAAGTGGTCCAGCCCCTTATCCCCTTCGACTGCTTGTTCGTTATTACGTGCGGGAAAAAAACGGAAAAAATGATGCATAATTTGACAGCGCCCTCGCACGCATAAAAATAAGTGACAGTTTTGCCGGTCCGGCCGGCTGTCCCTGACTGTGCGGTTTTCCTTCCTCCATGATCTGACTGACTGTAACTCGTCGCCGCTGGCGACTCCTCTTGGCCAAAAAGTTTGTAGTTGGACTACACCTAGCTGAGACCAAATTTGTCTGGGATATGGATCATTTGTATGGGATATGATTCCCAGTCAACGTTGGAATTCCCAGTGTACACATCATCATCAAGAAATCAAATAAAACCCTTGGCCTACTACGTCGAACCTTAGCACCCTGTTCAAAGGTCGTCAAGACAAACGCATCTGTCTTAGACTCGAATATGCCTCTGACGCTCGGTGCCCATGACAAGATGGAGCAGGTCCAGAGAGCAGCGGCACCGTCGTGTACGTGTACGCCGACTATCCGAGGACGACCCATGTAACACCGCTGATTAACAATTAGGCTGGGACTCTCTGCATCATTTTCGACGTCTTCTGGCACAGAATTAATGTTCGTCAAGATTCATTACCAGTAAACATCCATTTCCCACCAATTGTCATCCCGGCTACACATTTCTCTCCTCATGACCATCACCTCAAGTACCAGATTAGTCAAATTACCAGATTAGTCCTATCCACCCACCACTGCACAGAAGCATAAGTATTCATTTTACCCAAGATTCATACGCATCTGGAATAACCTGCCGCCGTCTGCTCTCACCATAACAACTGCACCAGCCTTCAAGGAAGCTGCTCTTCATTCCATCGGGGAGATGCTTCCTCTACCTGGCAGCAACCTTCTGTAATCCACGTACCAGTTCCTTTATACATTTGTACATGTACAGTGTACCCTCAGTTAAGAGATCCCTTTCCTTTGTTTGTTTGGCTGTTCATCGTCTGCTGTACTGCTTTTTCTTATTTTACTTGCTTCCCGCGGCCGGAGACGCCATTCTGCACCAACCAACATCCTAGTTAATTTTGCTCAAGATGAGCTGTATGAAGATTACAGTATCAAGTAACAAGCATAAGGCGAAGTCTATGGAATATCGTCTTGCACAGCAAGAATAAAGCTGCGAGCAGATTCGGCGATTAATTATGCCGCAAAACTAGACTGCGTCTTGACCTCGAGATTCTTACCATTCATAGGGCGCCTTATATCGGGTTTTCCGTAAGTCTTTGTGATATTACACAATTATGACAGCCAAATTGACCGATCAACAGCTTAGTCCAAAGTTTTGATCGAAATGACGTCACAATTTCCAAAGCATAACATTTGCATTGCTCACACTTTTTTTTTATATCAGTTATAATGTTTAAGAATCGGGCACGTTTTAATATCAGGCACGTAAAATGATTCACGTCTAGGACAGACGGACCAGACTTGTGCCTTGTGGACCAAATAAAAACGTTTAGTAAATTTGTACTACGTAGGCCTACGTGTCAAAAAAATCCTATTTTTGATCCTAAATAACTTTGTTGTTTACCAATTGAATTAAAGCAACATTTCAGATCATGTAAACAGGGCATTGCAACTTTTATGGAGCGAGTTTCATCAGCTGTGTGCAAAAGGGAGAAATTTTAACGCCATACGAAAAAAATACTCACTTTCAGAATCTACCACTTTAGACTTGGGATCCTCCAATGTCGAAACAGCGCTGGAGACGGTGGCGGATACGAAGGAAGGCGCGTGCTGCGGCCGAAAGCTTGTGCAGGAATGTGGGATCACCCCTGATGTCATTGCACACGTACACCTCGATCGTTATAGGCGTAACACACGATCGATGAGGTGTGCAATGACAACAGGGTTGATCCCGCATTGGCATCAGAAGCTTCCGGCTGTGCAGCACATGCCTTCCGCCACCGTCTCCAGCGCTGTATCGAGTATTCTTTACGTAAATGGCGTTTAAATCTCACCATCTTGCACAAAGCTGATGAAACCATGGAGCAATTAATAATAATAATAATAATTTTTTATTCGGCAAATTGACATATACATGTACACACAATTACAATAAATACATAACATTTGATATTAAAACAAAAGAATATACAAACAATAAGACACCAAGTAAACACTGGCACGGAAGACAGAACGTGGACAGTGCAGGGCTGCCAAGGAGAAGAACAAAAGTGAAACAAAACACTGTCGCCAATAGGGCGTGTCTCTCCAACCCTGCACAATGACAGACACATAACACAGACCAAGCACAAAACAATTAAAACTATCAAAATTGCACAAGGGAGGAAATGTCCAAGGGAGTATAATATGGGATTAAAAAAATGGGCAGGGCAGATGAGGCTAAGTAAAGGAAGTGGATAGGAGAACCGGGCAGTACAACAGAGGGAGGGAGGGAGACAGGGAAGGAGAAGCCGGGGGGGGGCAAACAAACAAACAAAACCAGGAAGGGGAGGGTTAAAAAGGGCCAATGGGAAGGGGAACACGGAAGCGAAGCAACAAAACCAACTGTGGAGGAGCGGGCTGGGGAAAGGTATGGTGGAGGAATGTATCCGGCAGTGCAAAACAAACACGATTAACCAAGAATAGCATAAAAATTGTGCTAAAAACAACAGCAGAGTCTAAAGTAAAATGTATCAAGTTATGTCTAAGTAAAAAAATCAAGGAAGAGAATAAAGAACAAGAAAATTAAGGAACAGACGATGAAAACCTGCTCCATAAAATTGGTCATGTCTTGTTTGCATGATCGGAAATGTTGGTTTACTTCCATTAAGTAAACAACAGAGTTATTCAGGATCAAAAGTAGGACGTGTTTTTTGACACGGAGTAGATCTTTGATACAAACAGTGTGCGATATTGCTACCTGCAGCGGGCCGGGCCTTGTGCAAGCCTGAGCTTTATCCTGGCGTCCACCACTTATCACAATAATGATTTGTCATTACACTGTGTGTTTTTAATTGGGTTACATGGAATTATATAAAACAAATGTTTACATTTTTGTTAGGAAGAATTGTCCTCCTTGTATCAGCTCATAAAATGGAGTAGCATGCAGTGCGCGTAGTTGGTGATAGTTTGTATTATAAAGTGGGGGCGGGAGTAGGACAGTATAGGACGAGGAGCCAGGACGGATATTTTGCAAAATTACATGTACCTTGTTATAAACAGAAATCTTGTTCAAAACGGACTGGAACAGCAATAAAAAACAATGCTATTCAAAGCAAAAACAAAGCACTAGTATATCAGGGCGGATCTGGAGCCCCTCCGAAAATCACGTCAGCCACTTAACGTTATACATGTACTAGTAAAACGGGGCCAAAAATACTCAATTGAATGCTAAAGTTACTCAATTTATTCTCCAATCGCCAATTAGAATGCAAAGAGAAAGCATCATAGATTTCAAACATTTTCGGGGGCATGCCTGGACCGTACCCCTGGCGTGTCTTCGGCACGCCTTCACTCATACCCCTTCTTTCATATTAAAAAACCCACCCACCTCCACCCCCGTGTCCTGAACGCTAGGTCCGCCCTGAGTATTACAGGCTACGGTCGAAAATTCTTTTATTCAACAGAAAATCGTAACGTTCTTGTTGCAATAACTTTGTCATGTTGACTTTTGGTATAAGCGTGGGAAACACCCTCTTAATCGAATACGCAAAAGTCCTTTGAAAAAAATGGTTTGCCTTAATTACCCAAAATCAGTACAATCATGTACCACGTTGTCCGTGTACATGTACACGTATTATCAATTGGAAACTCAGTTTATTATTAAGTCTTGTTTCTTGTTTGAGAAAAAATTGAAATCGCTAACTTTTTGTATCTGTCAAGCGTTCTTATTTTGTTGTTATCCCATTGCTATGAAACTATGATGGCCCTAATACAAGGCATCGAATGATTTCTGATTTTCCTTCTTACGGGAATGTCCAATTTTTCCCATTTGCGTCCGAACACCCGAACTCCTAGCGTCCGATTGGTCCAGTCTTTCCAGCACGCTCAGCCTGCCCATGTCCCGGTAAAGATCGAACGCCTTCGCCGAATCCGGTATCAGGAAGGAAGTGAGTTCGGTGAACCTCGGGTCTCTGGATGGTTCGGATGTGTTGAACTGATTCGGGGCCGGCTTCTGAGTGAACGAGACGCGGGTCTTGCGGTGCATTTTCTTGGTGGGCTTAAACTGAGAACTCGTCGTGGAAAACGTGGATGATTTTCGATGCGATCGTCGGCGGGATTTGATGGGTTGAGAAGGCCCTCTTGTGTCTGCTTCGTTTGTCTCATCTGGTTTTGATTGGCTGTCAACTGTGCGCGCGCGTCGCCTCTTGTTTCCGCTACCGACTCCGGCGCCACCTTGATCCACCGACTTGCTCCTGTTCAGCGCTGCGGTGATTGGAAAGTTGGCAGAGTTCGTGATTTTCTGTCCACGATCTGCAGCGGCCGAAGCGCCGAAAACATCTTCGGATCCCTCTGACGAAACGCTCTCTGCTATCTCCGGAAGTTGGGACTTTCTCCTCTCTGTTTGAAACGTCCGTTTTGACGGTACCCTGGTGAAATCAGCGTCATAATTGTGGGAGTTTACCTCGCCGACCGACTTCAGCGCAAACGCGCTGCTATCCTCGTCAGGATTACCCTTATTGGCGTAACGCATCATGGTCGGTGTTGCCAGGAAACGTTCTGCCTCGGCCACCTGCGAATCGGTGGATTTGGTTCGATCGCAACTGAGAGGCCGCATGTACGAGGGGGACTTGTCTCTCTTGGGTCTTGGCGTGCTGTCAGCGGGGGCTTCATCCCCTGCCTGGGTGGTTTGGATACCCGGCAGTGGCTTGGTGGCATCGGCTCCGGTCTTGGCATCGTCCCGTCGGTTATTGGTGGCAGAAGTGGGATCGAAGACAATCCCGCCCTGAGTCAGTATGAGCCCACGTTGGTGAACGAACACGCTCTTCCGTTTCAACAGCTGGTAGCTCTTCCTGTCGACATCCTCACTCAACTTTTCAAATTCAACTCCAAGTCTCCTTGTCTCGTAATCGTTTCGACCAAGAATACATTTTCCAACGGCACTGTCCTTAGTGTTCATCGCCGTCTCCAGGCCCTTCTCTCGATCCAAGAGTATCCGTCTCGTGAGGACCTTCTCCGATTGCACACTGACTCTCGGTGGGTCGTCCAGAGCGTTGCTGCCCCCCGCGCGGACCGAGACTTTTCCGATCTGATTGATCTTGAACTTCTTGGCGATGGCCAGGGCTCGTTCCTTGTTGATGTACTTGGGCGGGGCGGGAGGGCGAGGCTTCCGGAGGCTTGAGGGCTTCTTGGTCGGGCGCGGGAGGCCCAGGATGGTGTCCACGTCCAGCACGGTTTGTCCAGTCTGAGAGTACATGACTGAGCGAAATAACTGACGGGGCCGATCAGGCTACTCTGCTTAATTTCCAAACAGCACCAGTGGGGCACGGTGTTTCTAAAAGGGATTCAGATGAACACAGAAACGTCACATTAATTTGCCATGTTCGTTATTTATCAAAAGCTATTGATATCTTGACGTACCGAAATCCTTCCGAAGATTTGAACAAGTTATAGTGAAAATAATTTAACTTTCATTTTGAAAAGCCTATCTCTTTAAAAATATTATTTAGTGTACTGCCCATACACTATATGGCGGCGAATTTGGGTTTTCTATGTCGTCTGAAATGGACAACGCAACATTGCATTTGGCAGGACAGTTGTGTTTTGTTAAGCAATACATGTAGAGATCTGCATAACACCAACAAACCAAAGCTGATAGGTACATATTCCATAGCCATACTAATCTTTTGAAGGACATTGCCAAGATGATACAAAGTGTAAACAAGATATTTGATTGTCCCAAAGTGACTAAGCGGTGATACGACTAGGCCTCTTGCTTTTGTTCGAATGAAAATTCTTATCAGTTGAAAAAAAAAAAATCATTTTGAGTGACGACAGTGCAACACCAACAAATAACTATACGCTGGATTTCGGGCAAGTGACCACTGTATAACATATCACGCACGGCCCCCTTCAATGGAGAAACCATTTCGCACACTTATATTGCTCATAATAAGTGCCCTGTATTATCTGAATTATAGCTATAGCACAATATTTTCGCCATTGAAGGGGGGCTTCGTGATAGAATTGATAGCGTGCCTGGATTGGTCTGTACACTAGATTTTTCAATCGCAGGCTATAATAAATGTAATGTATAACCTACAGTTTTTTTTAAATTTTAAGACTAGCTGGCGCGTGGTAAATGTTGAAAGTTTTAAATTGCCAGGTAGTGCCGCGCGCAGTCCGATTAATTACAGATCAACGGTAAAAGAAGTATTTAAGATTACTCGGGACCTTCCGTGCGATCAAAGTTCCAGATCAATTAAATCTCAAATTTTCACAGAATTGGCGGTCAACATTTTGATAAGTAGAACCTACACAGGAAAGAATTAGAATCACACTGCACCTGATACTCACTTGCCTACAGGGCTGCCTATTCAATGTGCATATTCAATAGGACTGTCTATTCAATGTGCACGGTAAATGATTTTGTAGGCCGATTTAATACCACCATGTCTTTTTCGGGTCGGGCTGTAATAAGTCAGAAGTTGATGATTGACTGTGTGAAACTAACTGACAGACTGCCAAACCAGTGACCCAGGTTGACATTGGGAGGAAAATACATCGGGGAAAACAATAAATGTTTTTTTTTTCAAGAAGATTCAGGTTTGCGAAGGTGCAAGAGGAGTCATACAGGTTGGCGTAGCGGTACTTTCCTCGCCTCCCACCCCTGTGACCCGGGTTCGTATCCTGCCTGGGCCAATATGTGGATTGGGTTTTCAGTCCCTGCCTGATTCCGTGGGTTTTCCTCAGAATATTCTTCTGGGCTTTTCCTCCCACCTGTAAAACTGTAATTTCTTCTCATTGTCTCCAGTCTACAGGTTTCGTCAGGCTTTCGAGCTAGTGCATAGGACACTTTTGAGGAATCCTTGGTTTTTACCTGAAAGAAACAAAATACTCAAATAAAAATAAATAATATCAACAGAGGGTTTGAGATAGTCGCCGAGGGCCCCATAGCAACGCATGGTCTACAGACATGAAGGAAGTGACGTTTGTATTTGCCTAATGTACCACTTACAATACAAATTTCTTCGGTTTTAACTGTCATACAATACGTTGATTTACAGTAAAACATCAAGGATTCCACATTTCAAAAGAAATGCTTTGAAATCCTGAAAACAGAAAAAAAATCCCCACAAATCTCACGCCTGGTGACCGACTCAGTCAGTACGGCCCGATAACGATTTCTTCAACGTTAAAATGCATATACATGTAGTTTCAAATCCACCATACATGCAACCTATACACTCCTGGCATTATTCTTCGGAAAACTGCACTTAATTGGTACCAAATGTAAACAACAAATTCCAACTTACCACCTTTCGCATTGTAGGCCTAGCTGTTCAGTATGTTACTTGCCAGCTCTCTGTAGTGTCATCATCGTTAAATATGATTTAATTGCATTCAAAGTTCAATTGAAGTTGCTACATAATATTCCTGCCGAAATGCTTTCTGGTTGCCACGCGCGAATCCAAACATTCCTTCCTTAATTTCCACACAAGCTTTATCCTCCCTAACATCAGTTGGTTAATTTCCGCGTCCCTCAGAGGAGAAAGAATTCCATTTCCTTCCACAATTAAGGAACTTTGGCAACTGCAGTCGCGATTGAAGCGGCGGAAATGATGTAGAATAACTCTCTACAAAATCTCTCGTGTTGAGAATACACCGTCCACCTGTTACCGAATAGCACTTAGAGATGTCGTTCGCCAACACTGAACTAAATATGACACGACCATGATGATTTATGACACACTTTTGTTATATTTTTTTTCGTTCACGGCGTGTCTTTCTTATGTGAAGTTACACTGGTGGAATCACTCAACACTCGACCGCGTCGCCAGCAACAGGTTAGCAACGGGACTGCGGGAGGCGCGGGTAATGAATGGAGCGGTTGCCGGAATGGGGTATGGCGGGCCTGATGTAACAAAATCACTTTTGAGTGCATTGACAATATTAATTGTACGGACTTTGCTAATCACAAAATTGCATGGAAGCATGGAGAAAGTTTCACTGCATTCTATCATGAAAAAAAGTAAGACTGCTGCAAACTGCTTACTGACTGGATGGACCTGAAATATATAAATCTAAAAATTAATGTGGCCTGACGTTGCGAACTTAGCAAGTTTTTCTGTTTTAGCCTCTGAAGAAGAACTTGCTAAGTTGGCAACGTCAGGCCACATTACTTTTTAGATTTTTGCATTCTATCATGTTTGCACAATTGGGAGATTTTAAACCAAAATATAAATAAAATACATTAAAAATAAAGTAAAAGGGAAAGAATGTTGCAACCTGACGCCACCTTTATTCTTCATATATCATCTCAATAAAGGTTAGTCATTGCAAAATTGTTTAAAAGACATGAATTTGAGACTGAGAAACATTTCTAAATTTGTTAGGAAAATTAGAGAAAATGTTCTTGACTCTCCATAGACTTTTACACAACCGCTGAAGTGGCGTCTGGATGCTACATTCTTTCCCGTAGAAGTACATGAATATCTCCATTTAAATGCAACTTCATCTTACTGCAAACGTTCGTTGAAATTCACAATGAACCCGTTACTCTCTCAAAAAGGAAGAATTTAGTTTTGACGAGTACGACGCGCCATATAATTACACCTCTTTGGGTATCTCGATTGCCAGTGTGTGTACAAAAGGCTTTTGATTGCTGTTGACAAAGGCATGTTTGCTAGGCTGATAAATATCTATTCGGCTAACCCTTCTGACCTTCCGAAGATTTGAATGACAAAGCCGCCGTATTGAATGTGTCAACAGGCACAAGTAGGCGCTAACTTTATTAATGGTTTGGACAGTGTATATAATATACCATGCAAATAATTCACTTAGCATTGCTGGTTCTGCTTTGAGGAATCTTTATATGTTTGACCATTCCTCCGTGGTTTAAGTTGACAGTGACACATTTGTGGTTCGTTTAGGGCTCATTCCATAAAATTGTGGTCCCATTTTTTTCATGTCCCTGTTACTACATGTATAAGATTGCGAAAATTTAGGACACGTTCCTTATAATACCTCCTATCTCCAAGAGTAACCGCTAAACAAATACAAAAATAGTTTGAAGTAAATTTCAATATTTGCATGGCAAACTAAAGGAAAATGTGCTTTGCCCCCCTCTAGAAAAAAAAATCCTGGCGACGCCTATGATGCAGGGTGGCCCATACTTCCACTAGACTCGAACCACATATACCAATGTATGGAGAATCATTTTAGAAGAGAAATCTAAACCAAGATCGCCCGATTCGGTCCAGTAGTTTTTGTTCTAGAGCTTATTTTGTGAAGCAAGGTGGGGATCATTTTTGTCCCGATGAATTACTAAACCGCGCCCGGGAATTTGACTTACATTGCAACTGATATAGGATTGTTATGTAATAATACCCACATGAAAGAAGTGTGCTCACAAAATAGGCTCTGCAGCAAAAACTGCTGGACCGAATCAGGTAAATGTTGGTATCATAATTCTTCTAAAAGGATTCAATTGGTACAGGTGGTTTGAGTCTTAGGGTAGTGGAAGTATGCCGTTCCGGTGTTTTTTTTTACCACCCTGTATAATGCATGACTTGCCCAGTTGTTACTTCCCCCCCCCCCCCTCAAAAATCCATACAGATCATGGAGGAATAAAAAGAGATTTTTGTTTAGTCCTCCATGCACAAATCATCACTTAAAGCTCTTTGCTACTTAATGAAAATGTCACTTTGTGACTGAAAGTAAAACTACAAAAACAATAATTTAGACGCATACATATATTTCCTTCAGAGAGAACTTTACTGTATGTTAAACCAAGTATACACAGATAAATAAATACAATTAAATTTTAATTTTTTTTCTGGAAGAGTATACTTTTAGCAAGTTATTTTAATAAAAGATTACATTGTCAATTATTATAAACAAAAGATGTATTGGTTTTTTTTTTAAAGGTTCAGCAGTGGTCCGTAATATCAATTTTAAATGCAACACAATGTGGGAATGCGGGGTGGTAAAGGCTTAAGTTGTTGACTCGACCAAAATGTTCAACACCTAGAATAGGTATATATTACATGAGGGTTTACATACAGGGCGAGTCAAAAAGAAAATGACCTGGATTAATGATTTTAGTTTTCTTAAAAAGCATTCTGATACACCAATGAAGTATGTCTTAAAAGGGCTTGTTCTTCCACTCACCTGAACAAAATGACTGAAATTGACCCATGCTATCAGAAGTTATCAGGGCTGTGAGTGATCACTGATAAAAATAGCTGAAAACAGCTGAAAAAAGGTGCAAAAAAGCTGAACTTTGAAAATCTCCTATACTTTTGTACACAGCAAGTAAGGGAAAAAGCTGAAAAAAAGCTGAAATCCAAAACAAAAAAAAAGCTGAAATCAGCTTTACAGCTGAGATTTCACAGCCCTGAGTTATGTATGTTTTACTAAAAAGAAGCTATTTTTATAGCTGTCCATGGAATGCCATTGGAAGCTATTAGCTGAGTGAGAATTACAGATAACACAGGCATTCAAATTCAAAAGAGATTTTAATCAATTGAGTCAATTAGACTGAAACATTATTTTTACTGTCAGATTTTGTGTTTGGAATACGAGGAACAAGTCAACTCTTTTGTTTCTGAAATAGTTATTGCAATTGTTTTTCTCCGTTTTGCTTTGCAAGCTTTTAGTCATTCATGGAGGTGGAAAACGTATATGTTTCATTGTATTTAATGGGTATTCATCAGTTCGTAGAACGGTAATTGACCAGTGGTGGACAGCTGAATTTTGTGATCTTTTTATTAAAATAGACATAACTTGGGAATAGAGTAAGCGAATTACGTGACATTTTCACAGTTACTAGTCAATAACATGTACCGGTACTTTATTCCTATGTTATGTTTATGACATGGAGTGAGCCACACATTTAAAAAAAAAAATCTAATTTGGTCGGTTTCTGTTTGACTTGTCGTGTACATGTTTCACAGACAGAGTTGCGATAACTGCAAAGTTTTGGTAAAACTTAACTCACGTACTTTACGCAACACTTTGGGACTTTTGCACAGTCACCAGGTTTCTTAAAGGGAATATACAACATTTGCAAACATCAAAAAATAAAACTACCAAGTTTTTAAGAAATACCTTACTAGGATGTTGGTAAATGAGAGTCTAAAGCATCCTGTAAAATTATGGCACCTGGTGTGAAGTCATTTTCAAGAAAATGGTATTTTTGTATACATTTCCAACGGTGGTCGGCCGACCACCGTTGGAAAAACCTAACTATATTTCCACTACTGCTCCAAATTTACTTTTTTTCAGTCCAAATTTTGTTTGGTATTGGTTACATGTTCATGAACGGGTGCAGGCCAGCTAGACTGGTTCCCTTACCTTACAATTTTCTGGCCACTATAAATTGATCCATTTCATCTTTAGTGGAGTCGGGGAACCAGACTACTTGAACAATTTTGTTTTTCTTGGTTTTTCCAGCATTTTCGAACATAGAACTTCAAACATGTCAGTGTAACAATATTTGATATATTATACTAACCCCTCAAATACTCCATTTCTGAAAATTACAGCAAAAGCCAATGATGTACATTCCCTTTAACTCCCTGTCACTATCATTGACAATACGATAAAATAAAACACAGAATCTCATGACAGAATGGTTTCCTATATTCTCTGGTTAATGGCATCCCAAACTGGTACCCCTCATTCCACAAGTCGGCTTAGATCTGCAGGGTGAGTCAGAATGATCTGGACCCAAGTTCATAATTTTTTTGGTGGCAAATAGAGCATAGTGAGGAAAAAACGAGTGTTTCATATTAATTGTTGTTACCTTGTCTTCCACAGGATATTTTAATTTAGCAAGTTAGTGGCTGTGGTGAGGAGTTATGCCATTTTCATTGAAGCGGCTGCAGTCTGCACATGGAATTGGTTTTACCTTTTTTAAATGTTTCAACACCTTCAAGTCAGTCACCATGACTAGGATTTTAGTAGCTATTACACTGCTTCACATCAGTACGTGATTTCAATAAATGTGTTAACCATGGAACCGTGGTCAGAGTGTTTTTTAGTGTGTTCTTTTCTAGCGCTTTTCTTTAAAATGGTACAATGGATATACATGAAACTTTCACCAAATGTGTCTAAAATACCAACCTATAACATATCTCATTTGCTCTTGTTTTAATTATTGCTACATATTTTTAATATTTTCTTTAATTTGGGTCCAGATCATTCTGGCTCACCATGTACTTGTCCCAATCACTGCACATAATAAGCAGAGGAAACAGCCAGAGGTCTTAAATAAACTTGCAACCACAGTTTTCTTTCAAAGTTCAGTGCTTGAATTTATGTTGCGACATCTTTCAATTTACATCTATTAACAAACACTCCTTCATTTTGTCTTTCTATTTTGAATTCTACACAACTATACAATATAAACAAGGTAAACAAATTCAACTTTTTTCAAATACATCTGCAGAAAGCCTCAGCAGAGATCCTTGAGCAAACTGTTTCATGTGACCTTTGACCTGAGCTGCTTAGCTGCTTAGCTGCTTAGCTGCTTTGTGTTTGATTCATCTGTAGCACCCAGTCCACTGTGTGCTGGAGCAACGTCATTCTGTAGTGTCTGTAGAAAAATAACACCATATAAACTAGAGTTTGTAGGAACAAACACACGGTGTTGGGCTATGTTCGGTTTGATTAGCATACTGATGAAGCTGATTATATTCATCAATATTATACAGTGATTTCAGCAAACTTCGCCACACACATCAACTGAAAATTCATTTTTGACATTTTTCAACCTGCCGCATTTTATGATGTCACCGGTAATATTGTTTTGTAAAAGTTCAACCTAGCCAGAGACTAACATTGTTGAAAGCAAGTTCACATCTTTTTCCACTTATATTATTATAAGGCACTTCCGGTTTAGACCGAAAGGAAGGGTCACGTGATTTTGCACACATGAGATAAAATTAAGATCCTGGATTATTCTAACCATTCCCACAAAATTCAAGTTCAGGTCTCTCACGGTTTATTTCATATTGATTTTCAAAGATTAAATCTAGAAATCTTTAATTGTTTTTAATTATTATATATGATGACGTCATACTGACGTCATTGCGTTTGCGCACATCTTCAGCAGGTTGTGCATTAAGTCGATATCAGTTTTCATGTTGACAAACAGTTCTGGAGTAGAATTAGTCTTGGAAAATAAAAATAATAAGAGTAGTACATTTTACAATAACAATTTGTGTTTATCGGCTCATAGTCATACACCTAATAAATGATTAAATTGTAATGTTTAAATAGCACTTTCCATTGTATCAACAATCTCAAAGCGCTTTACAATGATTCCCCCGTTCATCAGGCTGCGAGACCACGAGGCAACCAATATCAGCGCACATTTGGTCCTCTACCCTCACAGGTACCCATTCATACTCCTGGGTGGAGAGAGGCAATTGTAGTAAAGTGTCTTGCCCAAGGGCACAAACACCATGTTCCTGGCAGGTTTCGAACCGTACATGAGACCAACACCATAATAACTGGACCATGGCATTCTACATGGCATCAAGACAAAGCACTGCCCAAATGGCAACATGCAGTTACTAACACATTATCAGGTCAAACATTTCAAAGCTTACCGTGCAATATTGCTGAAAGTCTTCATCTTGTTCAAGAAACTTGAGCTTGTAACTGTGGTGGCAAAGTTTCCAGCACAATCGCAGTAGGATGACATGTTGGGCATCTTTATCTAAAGACAGTAATAATTGTTATGCTTTAAGTAATAATAAGATCAATGAATATGAAGTTAAATAGGATTCAACACTCGAGTCCAATTCATGTCAAAATTCAATTTGCTTTGAACAGTTAGTAACACAACAGAAAAATCGTAAGGTGCGCACGCACAGGCAAAAGCGATTCAATGTCATAACATAATTATGATTAATGTCAGCACAATTAAACACAGCTTTTCCATTAACCCTTAACACATCTACTCTGCTAACCCTAAACAAAACTTTTCTGCTAGTTGTTAACAAAACTTTTCTACATAACGTTAACACTTTTCTGCTAACCATTAACACAACTTTTTCTGCTAACTATTAACACAACTTTTCCACTAACTCTTAACACATTTTTCTGCTTTAAACCATTAACAACTTTTCTACTAACCCTTAACTCAACTTTTCTGCCAACCGTTAACACAATTTTTCTGCTAAACGTTAACACACCTTTTCTGCTAAACTAACAACTTTTCAGCTAACCATTAACACAACTTTTCTTCCAACCATTACCACAACTATTTTGCAAACCATTAACACTTTTCTGCTGACTGCTTACACTTTTCTGCTAACCGTTAGCACCAAATTTCTGCTAACCGTTAACAATGCTTTTCTGTCGACCGTAAAGTGCCAGCACTTAATTGGTAGTACCTGGCTTTATAAACCAGTGGTACTGCAGATAAACGTGCCCACAACTTATCCCAGATATTCCTTGAGATGACTCCTTACCTGTTGACATTTGGCACAGACCACATCCTGTAGGGTGTAGGCCATGGAAGACCGCTGCACTGCCTCAATCAATGATTGCTCTATGGTGGCGACGTCATACTCTGTACTGCACTGTATGCACTGCCATAGGGCTCTGAAGAGAAATATAGAAAATCAAATAAATATTAGTATATGCAACAGTGACACGTACTTGTGGCAGGGTTCGAGTAGCCCGCTAGCCAAATGCTAATCAAAACAGCTGAAGGCTAGTGAAACTATTCCTTAAGTAGCCCGGCTGGCGAGTCAAAAAATATTGGGTTTATGGCAAAGATGAAAGGACAGGAAGAAAGAAATCACAAAATTCAGAAAGTACAGTGATCGCTTGCTCTGATTCATTTATACTTATAAAGACATTGACGGATTGACATACAAGTTGGATAGTTCAGTTGAGTACCGTTGCAGTGCTCTGGATGATGTAGGTTTGAACCATGCTTCTTCTCTTCAAATATTAATAAATGTCTAATCGGAGACACTTTTTTTTCATCACTGGAGTGTTCACTGCACATGAAAGTGAATAAATTTGAAATAATAACTTGCAATGCTTATATAGCGCTTTCCATCGTATCAACAATCTGAAAGCGATTTACAATCATTCCCCCATTCATCAGGCCACGAGACCACGTTGCAGCCGATATCGGCACACATTCGGTACTCTACCCTCACAGGTACCGATTCATACCCCTGGGTGGAGAGAGGCAATTATAGTTAAGTGTCTTGCCCAAGGGTACAAACACCATGTTCCTGGCAGGGTTCGAACCCACGTATATACTGTTGCGTTCCCGCAAATTGCGTAGTTTACTTCTTTCCCAACCAGTCCATTCCACTCCGTGCACAGCGTAATGCTTGCAGCGATCCTGTGTGCCCTCACACAGCGCGAAGCTTTACCACGAAGTCTTTAGACACACGTAGAAGTGTGCAGCACATTATACAGTACGCTATTGTATAGCGCGCAATGCATGTAGCTCTCACAGCTATTGAACATGTACCGCCATGGGACATGTACTTAGGACTTAGCCATTTTCCCTCCACCTTTCCCCGGAGTCGATGCGAATTCCCCTCACACACCTTACCTCGCATCTGACCCACATTGACCCGAAGCATTTAGCGAATGTGGCTCGCTAAAATCTACCCGTGTATTCACCCCTCAGTGACCCCGTACACCCCAGCGAGTGTGTCCCGCTAACCCACTGGCCGAGACCTACGGTAGCTAGAGGTCAGGTTACGTCCTTCGTCTCATAGTTTTACTCCATAGCATTAGTGTGTAGATTCTTACCTAGTCTAGAGACTAAGTCTTGTACACAAACCTATGTACCGAGAAGTTATTCCCTTTCCCTTTTCCTTGAGGATCAGTTCCCCGTAACGCACCCACGAGTGATCCTACTTCGCCCGCTAACCACTGCTCTCGGACTTTATCCCACTAGAATGTCTAAGTCAGTCGTGTACAAATCTCCCATAGAGAACTTTCCCCATGCCTTTGTACACGGATGCATTATTCATAACTACTAGAATCCAATGCTCCCATTGGCTAAGACGCGCCCCCAAAAGTCTATATAAAGCGCGCAGAAATGGCAGTTCTGGTCATTGTTGTACTGGGCTCTTCCCCAGTAGATTCTTGAGCTGAGCTCTGACCTACACAGAGCTCCCGCATATGATGCATTAGATTGTTGATCTGGGCTCTGACCCCGACAGAGTGCCTGACATGTACACGTAGATTATCGAGCTGTCCGCTCACTGGCCATAGACCCTAGCCTAGTACCAGATAATCATGTACGCCTTAACTTTACATTGTATATAGTGCGCCCTCTATTGACCTGAGATGTAAATAATCCCGAATAAAGTACTAGTGTGTGTGTAAGATATTTGTATCTGACTCTTTATTTGATAATGTCTCTCAACCAAGAGAGACGTTACACTGGTGGCAGCGGTGGGATACGAACTTACACACACCATCGAACTATACCATGACTTTTAATTAAGTCACTTCATGTACCCCTCCACTGAACGGATCTCCCAGCTTTAGACTCTGACTTTCTGCACGGTCAATATCAGCAGCCAACATGCCTGCCAAGCGAAAATCTCACAGGTTACAGTCGTTGTATGATGATGATGACACCAACCTGTATTCAAGTCTACAGGCAGAGAGTGCAGAACTCCAAGAACTTAAAAAACAGTTCGAACTTTTCAAGCTTCGTTCAGTGGAGGCGGAGAAAGAGCTGAAACAACTCCGAGCAACTGCTGCATTACACAGCCCATCAACGGCTGAGCAGACAGATGCCAATGTTTCAGCGAAATCGCCCAAGGACTCACAGCCAGTGATGTCCGCTCCCAGTACTGCCCCTTCCACCGTTCCAAAAGCTGACGCCCCTAAACCAACAGAAGCAGAGCAAGCAGAGCCCCGTCCTCTCCGAACCCAGCCGAGTCATAAGCTGGATGTTCCTCTCCCTCGCCAAGGAGAATTCGACGGCACGAAGTCATGGGAAGGCTTCGTCCGACCTCTGATGGGTCTCGCCGAGGCTTGCGGCTGGTCCGAGGAAGAAAAGCGCTTCCGACTTGTCAGCAGTCTACGTGGAAAGGCGGCCGAGTACGTGTACCAGCAACTGGATCCCGAAGCAATCAAGTCGTCCGACACCCTGGTGAAGGAGCTTGGTAAACGATTTGGCGAACGACAATTGCCAAATTACTACATCGCTCAGCTAGAAGCGAGGAGACATCAGCCGAAGGAGAAGCTGGCGGAGTTTGTAGCCGACATTCGCCGCCTCGTCTTCCGTGGCTACCCTACGGCAGATCCAGTTACCAGAGAGAGCATCGCCCTTCGCCATTTTCTGAAGGGCCTCCCCGACCAACAGATGGCAGTTTCCGTTGGCATGACGAATCCCAAGTCCCTTGAGGAGGCAACAACGGCGGTGGAAAACTTTCTGAGCCTCCGTGACACCACAAGCTTGGGAAAATCACATCGTGTGAACACCGTACAGGCAGCATCTGAGGCTGATCCCGGGTTCGTCAACCAAAAGCAGTTTAAACAGTTCCAAGACAACCTCGACCGACGGTTAAACGGAATTGTCAAACTGATCAAAGATAAGCCCGCCTACAAGCAGAAATCCGCCAAGCCTGCTGAAGCCAAGAAACAGCAGATGGATGTTACTTGTTTCAAATGTGGCAAGCCCGGCCACTTTGCAAACAAGTGCCCCGACATAGCGGCCAAGGAGGTCGTCGTCATACAGACGGAAAACTAACGCGGACCGTGCCGTCCGGCCTGGCACCGGTCCGTCCCAATGAACAGAACACTATCCGAATGGGTAGACAGCAATTTCAAGGCATGTCTGCATTTTTGCGAGTGCAGATATGCGACCAAGACAGCGAACTTTTAGTCGACACCGGAGCGGCGGTGACCATCATTTCTTCAGCACTTTTCAGCCAGATCCCTGCTGAAAAACGCCCTGAACTCAAACCCCCGTGCAAAAGCACAAAACTAGAAACTGCAAACAAGGAACTCATTGACATTGAAGGTGTTGCCACAATCGACATGATGATTGGTGAACAGCACTTCCAATGGGATGCATTTGTCGCCCCCATCAGCGATGAAGGAATCCTTGGCTATGACTTTCTATACCACTATGATTGCATATTGGAGGCACGTAACGGCATACGAATTGCCGGTAACTGGGTTCAGTGGACAGTCCAAGGAGCCCCTCCCCGTGTAGTTAAGATCGCACTGAAGCAGAACACTACAATTCCAGCATGCAGCGAGTGGGTAGCAGAGGGCATAGCTGATCATCACAAACTGAGTTCCATGTATGCAGTCGTTGAACCTGCCAACCTTCGTCACAATGTTGTGGTTGGCAGTTCACTCATTGATCCCCGCCGAGAAGACATCGGCATCCCTGTCCGACTTGTGAACACTTCACCCGAGAACATTGAACTTCAGGCAGGTACAACGCTTGGATATCTGCATGAAGTTGATGCGGTTGAGCTCATAGCCGAGCAGGAAAACTGTGAAACCGATCACCTCTATCGAGTAACGCGAGTGTGCAGAGAGCATGCCCGCCCAACGTCATACGCAGTCAACCCAGTCAGTCCCGCCGTCCCCGACACCCCAAATCCTTCTGACAAGTGGTCAGAAAACCTACAGAAACGGTACGAGAGGAGTTGTGAAAACCTGTCCCCACACCAGCAGAAAGCATTGTGTGAACTTTTGGCCAGCCACGAGAACACTTTCGCCAAATCCGCGGAGGATTTGGGAAAAACGTCAATAGTGCAGCACACTATTGACACCGGCGACGCACGCCCCATACGACAGCCTCCCCGCCGCCCCCCCAAGGCATTTCAGGGCGAGGAGGAGAAAGTTCTCGAGAGCCAACTCAAGGCGGGTGTGATCCGCGAGTCAACATCCCCCTGGGCATCACCAATGGTTTTTGTTAGGAAAAAGGACGGCACAACTCGTCCGTGTGTCGACTATCGTAAGCTGAACGATGTTACGCGCCGTGACGCGTATCCCCTACCCCGTGTTGATGACTGCCTAGATTGCCTGAGTGGGGCAAAAATCTTCAGCACTCTCGATCTGCAGTCGGGCTACTGGCAGATTGAAGTGATGAAGGAAGACCGTCCCAAAACCGCGTTCGTAACCCGAAGTGGACTGTACGAGTACGTGACCATGCCTTTTGGGTTATGCAACGCACCCAGTACCTTTGAGCGCTGTATGGAGCTAGTACTCAAAGGTCTGCAATGGCGAACTCTGCTGATATATCTAGACGATATCATCATCCTGTCATCAACATTTTCCGAGCATATTGAGCGTCTTGGTGAAGTCCTACGCCGACTAGGAAACGCTGGACTGAAGCTGAAACCGAGCAAGTGTGAACTCTTCCAGACGGAAGTTCTGTTCCTCGGTCACATCATCACACCAGATGGTGTCAAACCAGACCCTAGTAAAGTTTCTGCTGTGCAGAACTGGCCCACCCCCAAGAACATAACTGAAGTACGCTCTTTCCTGGGACTATGTTCTTACTACCGTAGGTTCATAGCCCAATTCGCCACGATAGCCAGCCCCTTACATCGTCTGTTAGAGGCCGGACAGACGTTTAAGTGGACTCATGACTGTCAAGCGGCTTTTGAGAAATTAAAGGCCGCCCTCACCGGCAACGAAGTCATGTCATACCCCAATGATGATGGGTTATTCATCATTGATACCGATGCTTCAGATAGTGGCATTGGTGCTACTCTATCGCAACTCCAGTGGTGTGATCGGACCCAGAGGGAGGAAGAACGGCCGATAGCATATGCTAGTCGGTCGATGACAAAGCCGCAGCGTCGCTACTGCACCACGAGGAGAGAACTCCTCGCAATCGTCACCTTCCTTCAGTACTTCCGACACTACCTACTGGGCAAACAGTTCCTCATCAGAACTGACCACAGCGCTCTTCGATGGGTCATGTCTTTTCGTGAGCCTGTCGACCAGATGGCAAGATGGCTTCAAATCTTGTCTCAGTTCGACTTCAAAATCGAACATCGACCAGGGAAGAAACATGGCAACGCAGATGCCCTCTCTAGGGTGCCATGTGACCCTGACGACTGTCCGTGCTACGACGGAACGACCATACTCGCTGAACTCCCCTGCGGCGGTTGCGAGAAGTGCAAAGCCAAAAGCGAGCTGTGGTCCGATTTTTCGCAAGTCGACGATGTGGTCCCCCTTTCGACCAGACGAGTAAACGCTACCTCCGCTGAAGTTCAATTCCCAAAGAGAACATCAGCTGCTGACGATCAGCCCTCGAGCAATGACGCCAACCCTCAGGCCAAACCCGTATCCCCACGGACAGTCCTCGTACTGATGGCAACGTTGGTAACCCTCCTACTGGTTCCTGTGTGTAGCATTGGTAAACTTATTTGGCGCTCGTGCAGTGAGTTTACCTGCAGCGACTTTGACGATGGACAGTTCAAAGGTCGTTTTTCACACACAGCCACGCCTATCGGAGAAACTCCCGGGCAAGCCAATTTGCCCACAGCCATTCGGGTAGTACGGCCGAACAACCGAACTAAACCTGCTACAATATCCTCTGATTCGGCTGGAAGAGAGTTGGACTGCAACGCGCCCTGCATCCCGCAAAAGGATGCCGATGCCGGTTCAAGTACCGGGCAGCAACTTGCAGAACAATCGAATCCAACCGGACAGCAAGACGACCAAGATGGTGAGGTCACGAGTGATCGTACCCCTTCTAGCGCCCCCGCCGGTCCCAGCGCCGGACGAGCCACATCTTGGGTCGGTGGCTACACGACAGAGGAAATAGCTAAACTGCAGAGAGCAGATCCAGACCTGAGGATCATCATGGAGTTGATGACCAAATCACATGAGAGACCAAGCAGAGACCAGATAGCACGCAAAAGTCCCACCACTAGGAACTTGTGGTTGCTATGGCAACAGCTGGTGCTGAAAGACGGTGTTCTTTTTAAAAGATGGGTAACTCCTGACCAGACCCAATCTTACCTGCAACTTGTGATTCCTCAAGCACTGCAGAGTGCCGTTCTTCAAGCTGCACACGACGCCGTCACCTCTGCTCACCTCGGGGTGAAGAAAACTGCTCAGAAAATCAAATGCCAGTTTTACTGGTACAGGCTTAAGGAAACAGTTCGTGACTGGGTCCGCAAGTGTGCTAAGTGTGGTGCCCGCAAAAGGCCACACACAACCCCCAGAGCACACCTCGAGGATTATCGAGTCGGCGCGCCGATGGACAGACTAGTCACGGACATCCTTGGTCCATTCCCTATCAGTGACAATGGGAACAAATACATCCTTTTAGTCGGTGACCAATTCACAAAGTGGATGGAAGCTTACCCGATTCCCGACCAAAAGGCAGAGACGGTGGCTCATAAAATCGTCTACGAATATATTTCCCGTTTTGGCCCACCCCTTGACATTCACTCCGACCAAGGCCGAACTTATGAGTCTCATCTCATGCAACAAGTTTGTAAGCTGTTGGAGATCCACAAGACTCGAACTTCCCCATACCATCCATCCGCCAATGGACAGGCGGAGAGATTCAATCAAGTTCTGGTTGACATGATCGCAGTGTATGTTGACAGTGACCAACGCAATTGGGACATCCACCTCCCACTTCTAACTTCAGCGTACAGAAGTTGCCAGCATGAATCTACAGGTTACTCGCCTAATATGCTTATGTTAGGCAGAGAAACCCATCTACCAATTGCGCTTGTACTCGGTGGCCCCAACACAGAGGACCAACCTCAAGATGAATGCGAGTATGTTGCATCCGTGAGGAAACGGATGGAAACCGTCCATCATCTGGTTCGTCAACAGCTTGGTAAATCCGCTGAACGACAGAGGAAAGACCACGATCCCCGAGTTTCCCAAATAAACTATCAAATTGGTGACTTGGTGTACATGCGAGACAGCACAAAAACCCTTGGGTTATCTCCCAAGCTAAAACGAGCTAAATGGGCAGGCCCCTGCGTCATTCTCAGAACATTGAGTGATCTTCTGTTTGAAGTCCGGTTCAAGCAACGGGGAAGAACAAAAATTCTTCACCATGACCGACTTAAGCAGTATCTCAGTGACGAGGTCCCAAAATGGATGCTGGACCTTCGTAAAACTTTGATGGAGAAGGGTTCTCTCTCAAAGGATGATGCTGTCCCCCGCAGTAACGCCAGGAAAACATCCAGCACCAAACGCGCTGATGACCCCTCATCAGCCCCGCCTGCTACAGTATCTGTTTCCCCGACACCAACTGTAGCGCCCTCTGCGACAGGAACTTCGCCCTTGTCAGAGAGGAGGAGTACCCGTTCTAAGAGAAGGCCAGCGAGACTTCAGGATTATTTCTAGTCTCCCACCTCCATCTTTCACGACGCTTATTCATGGTCGATGAACTGCGTCGAGTGAATGAACTCAGTGTTTTTCCCTCCATTGATATGGACACTGAACTTTTATTTTCGTCGTTTTCAGATGAATATTTACCTTCTTTTTGTTTTGATTATCTCTCATTTATCCGCATTTAAAGGAAATGTAACCGTTCGTTGTTTTCTTTATGTTCACTTTTAGGTTTTACACTTTTTGCATGTTTTTAGCGCTCCAGTTATCTTTGCTTTTCCTTAACTCTTGTTCTTCCATAATTCCTTTTATTACAACGAGGACGTTGTAAAAACTAGGGGGAGATAGTGTTGCGTTCCCGCAAATTGCGTAGTTTACTTCTTTCCCAACCAGTCCATTCCACTCCGTGCACAGCGTAATGCTTGCAGCGATCCTGTGTGCCCTCACACAGCGCGAAGCTTTACCACGAAGTCTTTAGACACACGTAGAAGTGTGCAGCACATTATACAGTACGCTATTGTATAGCGCGCAATGCATGTAGCTCTCACAGCTATTGAACATGTACCGCCATGGGACATGTACTTAGGACTTAGCCATTTTCCCTCCACCTTTCCCCGGAGTCGATGCGAATTCCCCTCACACACCTTACCTCGCATCTGACCCACATTGACCCGAAGCATTTAGCGAATGTGGCTCGCTAAAATCTACCCGTGTATTCACCCCTCAGTGACCCCGTACACCCCAGCGAGTGTGTCCCGCTAACCCACTGGCCGAGACCTACGGTAGCTAGAGGTCAGGTTACGTCCTTCGTCTCATAGTTTTACTCCATAGCATTATTCATAACTACTAGAATCCAATGCTCCCATTGGCTAAGACGCGCCCCCAAAAGTCTATATAAAGCGCGCAGAAATGGCAGTTCTGGTCATTGTTGTACTGGGCTCTTCCCCAGTAGATTCTTGAGCTGAGCTCTGACCTACACAGAGCTCCCGCATATGATGCATTAGATTGTTGATCTGGGCTCTGACCCCGACAGAGTGCCTGACATGTACACGTAGATTATCGAGCTGTCCGCTCACTGGCCATAGACCCTAGCCTAGTACCAGATAATCATGTACGCCTTAACTTTACATTGTATATAGTGCGCCCTCTATTGACCTGAGATGTAAATAATCCCGAATAAAGTACTAGTGTGTGTGTAAGATATTTGTATCTGACTCTTTATTTGATAATGTCTCTCAACCAAGAGAGACGTTACAATACGCAGCACGATATGTGAAAGTGGGTACCCCCCAATCTCCCCCCTAGATATCTGAAAAGAATTCCTGAGATTCTGGTAGCACAATGACCAACACAAAAGAGGGGGAGGGGGTTCCCTCGTCAAATATCATGCTACATATGCCCACGTTCCATCGTACATGAGTCAAACACCATAACCACAGGACCATGGCATTCTACAATGCTTTATGGAATTAGTTACACTATCACAAAGAATGAGAAAATGACTAAGCTGTGCGCAAATACGCCATGTCGAATGGCTGCTCATTTGAAAAGTTAGGAGGACACACAGCAGAGTTTAAGGAACTACTACCGCTTCACATGGCGCTAGCTGACTCTGTCAGTGTTACAAAGACTTACACAGAGTTTCCGTCCTGTACAAGGAGCGGGTCGCGACACAGGTCCAGGTCCCGGCAGTGGTTGCAGACGCGACATATGACCTCCGGCAGGACGTAGGACAAGCAGGGGTCGCGCCAGACGGCCGAGTCTGAGAATTCCCCCGTGCCGATCAGCCGGAAGAGGTTACGCTGCAGGCGGTTCACTTGGTTGGTGACGTCCGAGTCTAAAGATAGAATCTGGAGGATATAGTCGACCAAACAAAGAAAAGGTTACCAAATACTCACTTTCACAATGCGTCAACACAAACTGACACTTGTCTTCACCATGTAAACCTATACATAGTTTGTGCCACTAAGGTTTGCTGCCCTGCTCAAATCTTTACCTCCCTGCTATGTTTTACATCATCTGCTTCACATTTTAATTAACAAAGAAGAAGACTATCTTCCTTTATGCATTCTTTATCATTATAAAAAGTAAAAACATGAAGATTTAAAGAGGTTGTGAAATGCTCGAAGACATTTCCGTCATTCTTTGGGTATATGTAGCCTAAGGTGTGATGAAATAAAAAAGACTATTGTTTCTGTCATAAAATGAGTACAAAAGGTACTTTTGAGAGCTGTTTTTCAAGTCCTGTCATGCCTGTTTCGACCCGAACGTGCAATTTGTGTAAAAGTCGTCGTTGCGGGCAGCAAACAAAACACAGTAAATCGTGACGTAATAAACAGGACTCCCGATGCAGAGTAGCATAAACGAGTCCTGTTTATTACGTCACGATTTACTGTGTTTTGTTTGCTGCCCGCAACGACGACTTTTACACAAATTGCACGTTCGGGTCGAAACAGGACCTGAAAAATAGCTCTCAAAAGTACCTTTTGTACTCATTTCATGACAGAAACAATAGTCGTTTTTATTTCATCACACCTTAGGCTACATATACCCAAAAAATGACGGAAATGTTTTCGAGCATTCCACAACCTCTTTAAGGCACCTTAGGCCAGAAAACTCTATTAGTGCCAGAAGTGGGAAAACATATAGAACGTCTTGAAACAGCGCCAACTGAATGTTTTTAAAGACATCACTATGTGAAGTAGCGCCTTCGCAACCCATGATATACCAAATTTTGAACGCAATCCAGCCCCTGATTTCGAAAAAGTGCTGGGACGTGTCGCAACCAGAGTTACGACGTGTGACACGTCGCAACTCGCGACACGTCGTACTATCCATTTCACGAAACTTGACAGTGTTGAGCGCGCTGTAAGTTCCTTGACAACGGCTTAAAACATGTCGCAAATAACGACTTGTCTAGTGGTCTTTGCAAATAACAAGCATCCTTTTCGTAGCCAGTTTTATGCCACCCAAATTACATAAATGAGACTATAATACCAAGACAATGTCAGTAAAGTTGTGAATGGAAAATGCATTGGAGTAATTATGAATAAGCCAGTTGGAATATTGCAGTTGAAATTTCAAAGTAGCTACACAGTTCACCGCAAGCTTTTTTCCCTTGAAGACTGCATCGCACATCCGCCATTTTGTTTTAGGTTTAAACAACTTTTTGAGAGGAGATCCGACAACTCTTTGTTGAACATCAGACAAATATTTACTGTACAATGAATACATACATAAAACAGTCACAGTGTTGTTCAATAAATACACCAATGACGTCGTGGGTTCGAGTCCCACCCGAGTGATTTTTTCCGACTTTCACTCGGGAGGTAACACACTGAGTATACAGTGTTTAAACGTCGGTGAAGGGCAAAACCTAACTTGATTTATATCACCCCGACGCAAAAATTCAATCTTATAACACCTATGACGTGTCGTACTTTCTACATGTTTTGTGAAATGAATTGCATGACGGGTTGCAGCTGCGATGCATCGTAGGGATACTACGTGTTGCAGCGCTGCGGCGCTACATAATAGGTCTCTATTTCTCATAAACTTTATTTACCTTTCTTCAATAATAGACATATTTTCCAGCACCTTCAGTACCTAATTGTTGGTAGATAGGTGCGCCATATAAGACTCCGGTATTATTATTATTATCGGTTAAAGTTTCATGAAATCGGGTGCTGGCCTGCTAAATGTTTAATCATGCAATGCTCACCTTACAGACTGCTTTGACAAACTCCAGAGCTGGGTTATTGAGAGGCAGATGTGAGCCTGGGAGTTGGGGGAACTCGGACGAAGCATCGCGGCCTGAGCTCTTATTCCCCGACACTTTCTTCTGAATTTTCTGGGTGATTCTAAACAAATCATGAAAGTCTCCTATTTAATGATCAATTAAGAAGATAATGATCGGGTCCAATTTTATAGTTGTGCTAACTGCAAGAACTGGACTTTTCATAATTAAAGAGGTTGTGGAATGCTCGAAGACATTTCCGTCATTTTTCGGGTATATGTACCCTAAGGTGTGATGAAATAAAAACGACTATTGTGTCTGTCATGAAATGAGTACAAAAGGTACTTATGAGAGCTGTTTTTCAGGTCCTGTTTCGACCCGAACGTGCAATTTGTGTAAAAGTCGTTGTTGGGGGCAGCAAACAAAACATAGTAAATCGTGACGTAATAAACAGGACTCGTTTATACTACGCTGCATCGGGAGTCCTGTTTATTACGTCACGATTTACTATGTTTTGTTTGCTGCTCCCAACGACGACTTTTACACAAATTGCACGTTCGGGTCGAAACAGGACCTGAAAAACAGCTCTCAAAAGTACCTTTTGTACTCATTTCATGACAGACACAATAGTCGTTTTTATTTCATCACACCTTAGGGTACATATACCCGAAAAATGACGGAAATGTCTTCGAGCATTCCACAACCTCTTTAAGCACTGATTGTCGTGATACGGCATGGGTCAATTGCAAAATAAAACCTCACTCACGCGAACAGCCGTTGGGATAGTTCTCCATCGATCAATCCCTGTGCGTAGGTCACCGTGTGGGGCGTCGTGGTTTCGTCGGCGGCCAACTGTGATTCTTGGGTTTGGCCGCGGCGACGGATCGGCGTGTTGCCGGGCGTGCTACGGCGATGCTCGTCCTGGGCGTTGCGATAGATGGCAAGGATGTAGCCTGCTACTATCATCTACATGCAGGTCAATAAAAACAAAGAAACGATTTTACCACAATGTGCACCTAATGTTTGAGTCGACCAGTGTCCATTGTTCAATTCTTCATCACTGATCACTGCTTCTTGTGTACAGCATACCTATACATTGGCTCTGACAGTCTTCAACATGAAACAGAAAGTTAATGTATTTGCTGGTTCATTATTAACTCTTTCAGTGCCAAACTCGTACATGTACGAGGTATATTTGTTAGTACAAAAGCGCCAACCTCGTACATGTACGAGGTAATGTTCGTACTTAAAATTGCCAAACCTCGTACATGTACGAGGTAGAGTAAATATGTTATCAAAAGGGGGCGCTCTCGCTCTTTCTAATGGTACCATTTTCATGCATGTACGACCTGTTTTTATTTTTTCATTCGAGTTCTTGCGAGAGGGCGCAGCACTAAATCTCGTATTTTCTGCAAAAAGTGCGGAATTCCCCTGTGTTCAGGCCAGTGTTTCAGGGTGTACCACTATGTTTGTGACTACTTTTGACTTTCCAATATATCAAGGATATACCAGAGAGCAATAACAACAAATTTAGTGAGTAAAACTTATTTCCTGTTTTTTTTAAAAGAATTTCGAACAATTAACAAAAACGCCAGAAGTTGGGCACTTTAGGGTTAAACTTTTCAAATTTCGCGGGCACTGAAAGAGTTAACAGCTTCAAACAAGCGGGTATTGATCCCAGATCTTGGGATGATCTAGCCGAGGGCAGGTTTCCAGACTTGAGTCCATCCGACAGGAAAAATGAGAGCTCACGAGACGGCGCCGTAAGACCCGCGCTCTCGCCAGACCACAAGGAACTGCATCACCAGTGTCCTTCATGCTCCCGGGTGTGTTACTCAAGGCTACACTGTTCTCTTCAGTCACTCTTGATTATGCAAATCTTATAACTAATTTTGTCATCACCTCCATCATGTTGCATAAACGACCCTCAGTTATGAGGCGTGCCAAGAGAGCGATTAACCCTCCTGCTATTTAAACAGTCACAGACAGTCAAAATTTCCATCCACTTTCCCTGCTGTACTTTTAACACAGGCTAGTCACCAGCAGCCAGACCATTATGCCAAGCAAGCACTGTGACTAGTCAAACTCAGTCAAAGACCACGGACGGACAAAGCAGGCAAGTTGTGGGCACAGCTGGCTTATCGATTACCCACAATCAAAGCAAAGCTGTATCAAGTTACATAAACAGTCACGGACACTTAATCCTGCTTCATGTAGGCTGGGAATTCTTAACTGTTGAAAACAGTCACTTGATTGATTTGGACTGAAAGGATAACTTGGCACAGAATGTATATTTGCATAGGAAGGTTAAAGGGAATATACAACATTTGCAAACATCGAAAAATAAAACTACCAAGTTTTTACGAAATACCTTACTAGGATGTTGGTAAGTGACAGTCTCAAGGATTCTGTAAAATTACGGCACCTGGTGTGAAGTCATTTTCAAGAAAATGGTATTTTTGTATACATTAGGAAAAACCTAACTATTGTTCAACTACCGCTCCATATTTACCATTTGTTTCAGAAAATGTGTTTGCTATTGGTTACATGTTCATGAATTGGTGCAGGCCAGCTAGACTGGTTCCCTTACCTTACAAATTTCCGGCATCTATAAATTGATCCATTTCATCTTTAGTGGAGTCAGGGAACCAGACTACTTGAACATTTTTGTTTTTCTTGTTTTTTTCGAGCATTTTCAGACACAAAACTTCAAACATGTCAGTGTAACAATATTTTGGTCTATTATACTAACCCCTCAACTAGTTCATTTCTGAAAATTACAGTGAAAGCCAATGATGTACATTCCCTTTAACAACCTCTATGACTAAATGTATTCAAGAAATCGTGAGCTTGTGCCCAAATTACATAACTACAGCTGGCATCGATACTTGCACCTATGGAAATGGCTGAATCCACTTCCCACAGACGCTTGTTTTACTCAACGCTGTACCCGAGTGATTCGGACGGGATCTAACTTACATTGAAGTTGTTCTGGCAGGCCGCTGCTGTCGGGAGGTAGTTCATAACGTTCCAATTCATCTCTATCTCATTCTGTTCACAAACGAAAATAACATCAAATGAAATGTTGTGTCATAAATAAGCCATTTGCGAGTAACCTATACCCTTTGGGATTTACATTACAATAACATCTGGTACACTGACTTGCTCAGAATGCTTGGCACATTTTAACTTTGAATTCTCCAGACCAAAGACACTGTTGCTAATCACATGATTCGGGGCAAGCTCTTGCTTAGTTACGTAAGAGACGCTCAGCATCAATACATCGCTCACAATGGGTGAAAATGGCACAAAGACACCAGACCATGCCAGAGCTGGGTGTTGCTAGCATAAGGCTTGCCCCGAATCACATGATGTAGTAACAGTCTCTTTGGTCGGGAGAATGCAAAGTTAAAATGTGCAAAGCATTGGATTAAGTCAGCGTTCCAGATTTTATTCAAATTTAACTCGCAAATGGCTTATTGGACTGGGGACAAAAATGGAAAAGCAGCGTAAGACTTGTTCCATATGGACTCCGTGTCCCAACAGTGGATAATAATAATAATGCTACATATTTTTTAAGTGCATATATCCACCAGTTATTGGTGCTCAAGTCGCTATATCATTATTACCCTGCTCATTGGGCCAATGAAGATTCCAAATACAATCTCAGCTCCCTTGGGAGTATACAGCTCGATGCTCCGATTTTGGCGCAAAGCAGCTAAAATCAACCTCAATAACCATCTCTGCCCTCACAGGTACCCATTTACTCCTGGGTGGGGAGAAGCAATGTGTGACAAAGTGCCTTGCCCAAGGGCACACGCATCATAGCCGCAGGCTGGACTCGAACGTCCAACTTGCAGAATAACCTGCAGACCATGAATTCAATGCTCCAGACCACTAGGCCACGGCACTCCACTTGATGGCGCTTTATGACCACTTGAAAAACCCAGTGGGAGAGGCACACACATGCGTGTTCTGTTTCCTACGCGTATTGCGTGAAGTTAGAACGACTCATTTTACCCTGAATGTGCTCAAACCCCACAGCATCTTAAGCCCAAGTGCCAGGGGCTGTCGGAAATGCTTTCAAATGTCCCTCCCATATCAAATCCTTTGTGGTCAAAAGGACCCTATGTAAACTGGCCAAAGCGCACAGACAGATGACCGTGGACACATAGAGATAAGAGCTCCCGGGCTCTGTGTATATACAGTAGCGCTGCCTAGCACGTGTACAATAAACAGACCCTACGCACTGAGCCATTGAGCAACGGCAAATTTTATTGGAGTTTAGACGTACAATTCTTTAGTAAATGAATACACGCAAGCCTAAACCTTAACCAATCACAATAAGGGTTATATTGTTGGAAAGCTGACGAGACGAAGAAAAATGACCCGAGAGATCTAAGCTCCCAGGTGGCGCTATTTAACGTTAAGATGATGTTAATGGACCAGTTCTTGGCTGAACGCGTGGTTTACACACAAAACAGGGAGATTTTTGACTGAAAATGCAATGTTTAACATCAATTCGCGAGTGAAACTCAGTGTTTTATTCAGTTTTCCTTTCATTTTCTGAAAGAGTATATTGTTAGGGTCACACTGTAGTGAGATCTAAGGTATACCCTGTGGAATAATGAAGTGGTGGCGACAGATGTGAAAAAGGCCCGTTTTTAATGATTTTTTCACCGCGTTCTCTCATAGAGTTTGCACATAAAAACCGGCCCGGTGGGTTAGTTCCCCAAAGGAATTCATATGCTGTGGTCTCCCCCAACTCCCCTTTCGTAACCATTGAGGGGGTACTTGTGCACTGAGTCCGTAGACTTTTTTTTGTAGAATCTCGCTGCAGTTTCAATTTGTTGGGCTTTATAGTATCACCTCCTGATCCTCGCCGTTGGGCGTCAAACTCTCCGACTCCTCCTCTTCCTCAAGGTCATGTGACTCCTCGCCGGCTTCTTGGTTCAGTAGGGACTTGGGCAGTTGACCTTTGACCCCACCATGGTTTGTCTGCAAAGTGACAGAGTAGGGTCAATAAAATGATTAATGGTCCGATTTTGGATAAACTGTTGTTTCCAAATGAATAAATAAATGAATCCATGAATTTAGAGAAACCATCAAGTGCATGCCAGAATTTTGGTGGGTTCAAGAAATGCGTAACCCCCCCCCCCCCCCCCCACCTGGGAAATGGTCAAAATAACCCGACCCTTTTAGAGTTAGCAACATTTTAGGCCAAAAAAAAAAGTCTCCGGTTTCTGGTATGGAGCTTGCCCAAAAAGTGGTGCGGCGACGCGGCTTTTTTTTTTTTTTACCTGTTTATTTGGCTTCAAATGTCGGCTGATGACTGCAAATGGTGCCCGACTAAACTTAGTGCAAATATATGGGAGTCCAAAGAAGGCCACATAAAGCTTATTCTCGATCATAACCCCATCTAAAAACACGTTAAAATTGTGCAGCAGCAGGATTCCAGTCAAACCAGTGAGTTTGGCGGTTTTGAGACATCATCTTTCATTGAAAAAAAAACTGTTTCATTTTGCCGACGCGCATGGCTACGGCGACGCGCGCGCATACCAGAAACCGGAGACTTTTTTTTTTTGGCCTTATAAACCTTTTTCTTTAATCAGCAGCCCTGAATAGTCTGGTTTTGTTTGGAAAACACATCACATAATATGCTTTACTAATATTAGCTTGACTAATTCTACCCACGGGATCAAGCCACATCAGGAGTTCCCAGCACTGTTTGTAGGTCAGGTCAATCCCGTGGAACAGGTCCCGCGACTTGATGCTGTTGGTGATGTAGTCCACGTAGGCCACGCCGTCGATCACGCGACGCTTCTTGGTGCAGACCAGGACGCGGTTGAAGTTGGCGTGGACGATGGTCGCGCCCAGGCGCTTGAACTCTGCGATCAGAAGCATGAACATCTTCTTCATGAGGTTGTGGAGGGTGCGGCGGAGGGCCGGGTCGTATAGGAGGGCGGAGGGGGAACGCAACCATCTGTGATGGTCAACAGAAAAAGAGAATTAGATTGAGTTTTATTTCTAAAATGCGATAAATGCCGTTTTGGTACCTTTTAGAATCCTGCTCTCTCTCCTGGCTGTCCAAAGTCAGTTTTGACTGCTTTTATACAGGGCGAGTAAAAAAAAAAAAAAACCCCGTTCATAAGCTTTCTTTTAGTACAAGAATCATTCAAATCACTCATGCACTTTTCAAGTTACAGAACTTTTAACATAACCACCGTTTAAGGTTCTGTCGGATCATAAAAAAAGTTCAGTGTTCTTTCAGCAAAACAAGAACAAATCACATAGGGATGTGTGTAAATTGTTTTCGTTTTGCTGAAAGAACGCACACTTTTTTTTATGATCCGTGGACAGAACTTTAAAACGGTGGTTGTGTTTAAAACTCCGTAACTTAAAAAGTACATGAGTGATTAAATTATTCTGGTACTAAAAGAAAGCTTTTGAATTGGGCTTTCATGTCCTAGATTTTGAAAGTGCTACATGCAGAACTTCAATAAAACAATAGTCCCGACATTTTAAATCTGATCGTCTCATGATAACATCATTTATATGTGGTATGGTTACGTGGGAAAAAAAAGGATGATGCCAGCTGGGTCAAGAGGTGTACCAAAATAGTCGAGGGTGGGCCCACGAGGGTGGGCCCACACGCGTTGGCCGACCGCGCAAGACGTGGCAGAGCTCTGCGACAGATGATATGCAACTGCTTGGAGTCGATGCGAGGGAAGCGACGGACAGGGCCAAGTGGAGAGGAGCCATAGGAGAAAGCAGGCCAACCCAGAACAGACTGGACAATGGCCTTAAATACGACGATGATAAAGACCTCTGGGGAATGTTGTTAGCTACATTTTGATACCTGGTTTGCTACCAGAGACTGTAAATCGTCCATCATTGACAACAGTTTATGATAAATGATGCAGTTTGAAAAGCTGCAAATTTAAAGAGCCGCGAGTGGAAATTGCTGCGTGACAATGTCACACTGCCCGAAACGAATTGCAGGGAATACCGATTGCACAGTGCTTGCATACATGGGAGCACGTGAATTGAATTACCCGCGCTTTGTTCGGGCACTGTGCAGTCGATAGGGGCCAATTACAAGCATGTTTGGTTACGTTTAACAATTTCTCCTTGCATAATCTGTAGAGAGGAGGTAAAATCTGAGCAGGGCGGCAAAACTTGAGCACAGTAGCATAAAATGTTAGCAGAACTCCCTGCTAATGGACACCATGAAGTGAACTTGAGTGTGAAATGTTCATAATTACCGATAGAAGTGCACGATCTGATGATCCGCAAAGACATTGCTATAGGTTGTGACATCGCGCAGCCATCCATGCACCATGCTCTTCATGATTCTAAAATGAAAATTAGAATGAAATTTTTTTTTCACATTACACACAGCTAGAGGAATACATAATTGTTTTAATGGCAAATAGTTAGGGGGAAAATGTAAATTTTTTGAATAGTTTCTTCCTAAAAAATATGGTAGTTTTTTGGGGGAGACAATGTTGCAACCTGACGCCACTTTTTTCTTCATATATCATCTCAATGAAGGTTAGTCTTTGCAAAAATGATGATAAGGCATGAATCTGGGATTGAGAAACATTTCCAATTTTGTTAGGAAATACTAATAATTTTCTTGACTCTCCATAGACTTTGTACACAACCGCTGAAGTGACGTCAGGTTGCAACATTTTTTCCCTTTTTTTTTTTAGGACGGTTTGGGTGACTGTTATCTCTATGCCTTTTATCTCCTTCCTAAGCTAGTGTATATAAAAATGACTTCATCACCAATTTTCCCTAAAAATTTTTAAAAAGAAAGGATAGGAAATAGAACGCTGCTGCAACTGCTTTGCAACTAGAGCAACCTGTAAAACAAGAGGGCCTGAGTCTTTGATCCTAGCAGAAGTTTTCTCGGACTTACGCATTGCCCAACCTTTGTGAAATGTGTCACAACCCTTATGCAAAACTTAGGCACTCAAATGTGGAGTTAAGCTATTGCGAAAAGACCTATAACTGTTGCAATTTAATGGAAGTGTGGCAGGGCCAAGTTTTAGTTGCAAACTTGTATGTGTTTATAGTATTTTAAATAGGAGTAGCTCCTAGAAAATAATTTTAGTATTACTTTAGATGCCCCCCCCCCTTGTTGGTAGTGTGCCCCCCCCCCCCCCCCCCCCCCGTTTGTTTATTTTAGCCCACATGTTACCCCTATCAATCCTGCCACATGGTCAAGCCACTTCAGTTCAGGCAGCAGATCAACAGAGACAACTTCATGTTCCCCCTAACTGGAGTGCATGTGTCCTGTTTGAACTCTGTCTGCTCGAGTCATTTGATTTTATTCCTGCTTGAGTGTTCTTTGAAAGATCCACTATTCACACTGTGTTGGTTTCATGCTTTAGTCCTTTTAAGTCTTTGTTTTAGTAAGTCTTTGCTTTTAGTTATTTTAGGTTTCATTTTTATGTTTTAGGGTTTTAGTTTTGTAGATTTTAGGTTTTATTCTTTGCTTTTATTTTCTGGTGTTTGGTTAAGGTTTTAGTGAATAAATTCTTTTTGGTCCTTTTTGGTTTGAAATCTAGAATTTGCGTCTGTGTCTCTATTAATTCAATTTCCTCGTGACTTTTCCTTTCAAAGATCCCGAGTTAAGTTTAGTTGTAGTAGTTTTAGTGCGATTCCCCATGGTGAGTCAGTTTTCACGGTTACAGAAGCACAACCGAAGACCTACCTGAATGCGACCGAGCACAGGGCAGTCTCGTCGTAGCTTGAGAGCAACGTTGCTGCGCCGGCGTTACCAGTCACCATGTCTTCCAGGGAGATCTGTGGGGTGGCGTCAAAGGCAATGCTGCCAGCACTACCCTCCATCTCATTGATGTGATGAGACTAATAATGTGTGAAATAAACAGTTAATGATAAAATAAATTCTTTAATTGGGCGGTCCAATTGTGCATATGCAGCACTATAAGGTGTAGGTACCACTTTAGTTTCATTCATAAATACACCAAGACAGCCAAGGACCCACAAAGCACACCAACTTCAACCTCGTCTCCAGGTACGCGTCGAACAGTACGCGCCCATCACTACCTGCTCTCTCAAACTGGTATTGGATCATTTGCATGTGCAAGATTTTTGCACACGTATGCAAATGAGGAACAGTCTGGTGCCATGGATATGCGTTACATTAGCGTTTGTTTGTGTATGCAGTGTCTGGGGTAAAAACAGAGTCAATTCGTCGCAGCGCGAGCACGGCGTGAGTAACGAAAGCACGATTTTTTATAAAATTAAACTGTTACGATCTTATCGAGACAACATGCAGTATCATATTTCATATTAACATGAGCAAATTGGAAAGGAAATTAGTATTTTCGAGAAGGCGTGGACGAATGATCGCGAAAACACGTACTGCACGTTGTGAATAATAGCACCAAGTACACGATAAAAATCCATTACTAGCCAATTGCGGTATCGAATCAGGACACAGGAAGAAAGTTTCCTATCCAGGAAAATAAGTTGGAAATAAAGTGAGCACTGGGGACGTGGTTGCACCAACTTGGTCATCACTGAAATGTTTTTTTTTACAACAAGAGGTAACCGGCCACGAAAAATGTGATGTTTTATCGCGTGTGCCTGATGGTCTTTTTTTTTTGTGCCAGCATTTTTTTTGCGTGCGCGCGTAACGCGTCTGGGTAGTAGCCACACGCGCCTACACTAAAGTCGAATAATTGGTTGAAATTTTGCTATGGGCCCCGTGCGCCGAGGAAAGAGAGCGCACTTTTACCTAGCAACAACGTCCCAGATATGGGCGGGACAGTTCGCTGGTTGACGCGCACCGTTCTTGTGTGTGACGGACGTACACCAGGGGATTTGTACTATGTACACGCAGTGGCCGCGCTTCACGACAAATGAATTGCAGTCAGGCAAGATGGCGTCGGTCAGTCACCCCCTACTGTACTTTCTTTGCTGGTGAGGGGGTACTTGTGAATGGAGCGGATACCCCATACAGGTAGCAAAAATCGAGAAATAGAGAAAAACATGAGAAATTCCTGACAAGTTGGAAAAGGTCTCGTGGCTTTGCCACTCTTGTGTGTGGTCTCCGCTCCAGTTGCTTCACGGTTCGCCGCTCCGTCCAATGATGCCGGTTAAAGCCACGATGGCCTTGGCGTAAGGCTAAACCTGGGGTGGCACTGGGTTCACCCAGGGTTGAGTTCAACCTGGGTTGAGAGGCTCTAGTGTGAAATGGCCTCATATACTGACCTGCAGTAGTGTATTGACTGCCAGGCTAGCCATATCAAGCTCCACACAGATGGTATGATAACAGCCAGACTGGTTCACTTCAATGCTGGAACTCTCCTCAAACTCAGTCACCAGCCTGCGGGAACCAAGGAAAAGGGATGAGTCAGGAACCAGACTTGTGGTTGATCACAAGTCAATCAGGCCTTCTGGCAAAATGAGACAGAACTGAGCAGTGGTCGAAATGGGGATTTTCAGGAAAGAGAATAGAATTTTCCTTACAGTACTCTTCGTTGCACTTCAATCGGCCATATCGTTGACAAGTTACGGCTGTTTTAAGTTCGCATTATATCGACGTGTCAAAAAAGTAAAATACTAAGAAAAAGCCTTTAAATTTTTGAGTTTTGTATTTGTGAAAATAAAAGATGACAATTGTTTTTCCTTGGAAACATTTTTATTCCACAATTTTCATACTATTTCTTGAAACTTTGTGTAGTAGACATATCAAAGATTAGAAATATCAATCAATCTGAAAATCGAAAAAATATGTCACCCCTATTCATTTTTCCCCCCTCCACTACGGCCTGTGCCCAGTTCCATCTCTTTTTTGCCAGAACGACTCATGTATCATCAACCCCAAAATTAACCAAGGTTTCAGCTCAATGTATTCACAAAAAGTGTGACAAATACACAGAGAAACAAAATCATCAATTTCAGGTTAACATTTCTTGAAAAATTTACCAGGCCAAACGGAACACAGACAAACAGAGAGAGGGACGGACGAACCAACCTGCTATCGTCGGCCTCCCTGCCTCCAAGATCCGGCCGCTCCGTGGGCGACGCCCACATCACATGACTGTGCTTCTGCAGGTGTCTAGCGTAGAACAGATCCGCGCCAAAGATGCCAGTGTCCTCTGGTAGATTACCGACGGGGACATGGAAATAGCGACTCTGCTCGAGGTAGCTCTGTAATTGCGGAGATTTGGAAATGGGTCATCCTATAAATTTAGGGGCCAAAGTGTGACATTTTCTCCATCCCTGTTACCTCTGGACTTTGAAATTTGCCATTCAAATATCACTAAGAATGACTTCAAACAAATTTGTTATTTACAAGTTAGAGGTAAACTTTTGATGACAACACTAGAGAATTTTGTACCTGTAATTTTTGACCGAAACTCCGGGCTTCATCAGCAGGATGACCTGGATGTTGCATACTTGACCTTACGGACACGTGAACCCAACATCGCGTGATAGACTCATGGGAGTTTGTATCCCCCCCCCCCCCCCCCCGTCCCGGTTTGGAGAAGGTCTGAAGGCTCTGATGCAGACTGCTTCCTTCACTCCCCTTTCGAAGTCTAAGATGTTTACTTTAGATATGTCTACGTGATGGCCTGGTGATTCTATATGGATATGTTGAGAAACCTCCGAAGTGGACGAACTGGGGCAACGGTACTCCAAAAAACTAGTCTTGAGGGGCCTCTCGGTCTCTGCCTTGCCTGGTCTGTCCTTGATAAAGGATTTGGTAGATCACTCCAGTGTGGTCCTTCTTGGCTGTTTTATCCTTTGGTGATACGAGGAGGCAGCCTACATCAGAGCCTTCAAACCTTCTCTAAACCGGGTCAGGGGGTACGAAATTCTCTAGCGTTGTGATCAAAAGTTTACCTCTAAATTGTATCTACCAACACAGATGAACTTTTATGCTAAAATGTGTTCTTTGTTGGGTAGGTAGTTTGATAAATCATAATCACTCTTGGAGGATGACAGCATTAAAGAGTACGTCCAGAATTTTGAAATCGTAGACGTCAGATGTAACCGGGACACGACATCTGTAGAAAATGACCCAGCTAACAATAACGCTAACATTTGCGAAAACGGAACACCCTCCAGATGTGAACCTCTGCTATCTGAACTGGCCAAGCAAGGCACCATGCTACCCTGACCCAAGAAACCACATACCAAAAGCAGATAGTCCACATTGAGATAGTGTTGAAGAAGCCGTCTGGAACCCTGCCTCTGCCAGTCCAGCACACTGTAGAGATTCTCGCTGTCGTTGACGTGGAGACGAACCATCGGGAAATCGTCCAGCATCGGAATGTGTCTGGCAAGCTCCATGTTGTCTACATTTATGAGAACAGGCACAAATTTACAAATGTAAGTCTCTTGCTTGGACAAAATAATATTAACCATTTCTTCATTCCTAGGTAAGGTTAAAGTCAAGCATTGTACAAGAAAATATTCTGTTAGGAGGGGATAATTTTGTGATGGAGCAGTTAACCAATTTGTGGCTTAAAATCGGTCGGGGGCCTCGCCGTAGATAATGGCCCAAGTCAAAGGGTATGTGGGTTTTCCTGTCAAAATCCATAAAAAGTAAAAAAGTGAGTAACTTCCAACGATTGTACCATCAGGGTTTCAAATTAGCATTAGCCTGCTAGCCAAATGCTAGTCAAAACAGCAGTAGGCTAGTCAAACTATTCCTTAAGTAGCCTGGCTGGCGAGTCAAAAAAATATTGGGATACTGCAAAGATGGAAGGATAGGAAGAAATAAATAAATTGAATTCAGAAGTCAAACCTGTATCAATTTGTGTATAATTTTATCAACTGTTTTAAAGGGTTGAATGATAAGATCTGTTTATTAAAAACACTGACAAAATTGCCTCAGAATAGATGAGAAATCAGTTGGAAATGGGTAAAAACGAATTTATTCAGGCTCGTGTGGATCACTTTTTAATACAGTTCTGATCACCGGTCATTTTAGATTTGTAAATGAAAAAAAAACACCTTCAAGTTTGTTCAAAAATAAAATTGTCCGCCACAAATTTGTTTCATAAAGTTTATGCTTGAACGAGTGATCAAGAACCACGAGTTCACACGGAAGTTTTCGGAAGTGAGAGGTCTCTTTCACGTCATGCGTTTTTCAGTTTCCATAAAATTCCGAGGGTGATTTTTTTAAAGAAATCAATCGCAAACTATTTCCTGAAAACTCTGGGTTAGGGTTATTTTTTGTCTGAAATTTTAAGGGATAACGGAAAAGTATACACACGTGTATGGTGCCAATATGTTGTTTACAATTTGGGAAAAGAAACCTGAAGAGAAGGCAACTCACCCATAGGGGACTGAACAGCGATAAACGTTGGTCCTTTCCTCTCATCTTTGTACGAGGACAGCAGACGATTGATGGCTCGGTAGACCTGGGGTAGTGAAACAAATGATAATTACTATACCTCATACATATTCATGAGCGAGAGCCTAATTCTTACTGGTCCATTCACCATCATGTGGCAGCCGCTAGTTTTGCTATTTACTAAGCACACAGGAGGATTCACAAATGCGTAGTAGACTATCGCATGGGTTACCTGCGCAATATTATACAAATAATGAATGTTTATGAGTGCAATGGTGAGAATATTTTCATGAGCGGAATGGAACATTCCAAGTTTCACCGAATGAAAATTTTCTCACTATTGCACGAATGCAAAACTCAAACCATTAACAATATGAAAGTTAATATGAAGTTAACCCTTTCTTTACCATGGGCGACTTTTGTCGACAAGAAGAACCCCCCTGCTGGTTCCCATGGGCGACTTTAGTCGACCAGGAAACCACACACAGAACACCCTCAACACAGATACATTCACTACTTTTCAGAAAGGCGGCATGTTGATGTGTTTGGCCGTCCATACAACAACCATATACTAGCTGAAAGAGTGTTTTCGGATCGTTCTAATGGTGTAGTTTATTCATAGTGTTGCCATTACAAAAAAATGAGAAAAGTGCTTCAGAAGTATCCACGCACAAATTGAGGTATGGAGTGCCATTTGGTCATGTGGTGAAATGGCTTGCAGTTTGATAAATGGAACCAGATGAACAAACAGGCATAACTTTCTTATATTTACACATATGGACTTCATTTTTACATCACATAAAAGAGTAAGGTTCAAGGAACAAACTTTACACACAACACCTATGATTTAAATCACTCCTTGGCAGTGAAAATCTGGGTTGAAAAAAGCGAGTTTTGGACTTGCGGTCATTTTGTTCACGCTCTAGTGATTTCCGCATGACTGAGCAAACAATTTGGTCCTGGGGAGAGCCAGGTCAATAAACAATGTGGTAATGAAAGGGTTAACACTATGCATACTGATCAAAACATAGACAGTTATTTCGGCTTTCATACCTTCGTCATGTCTTTTTCCACTTGCACTTCAAAGTTGTGCATTTCTGGGGGCAGGAATTCCTCCTCCGTCCCACGAGCAATTCTGTCGACAAAAAGATCATAAAACTTAATCCGATTTTATCCCACTTAGAGCTCAAATGTTCGGCGTTCTGGCAAAATAAGACGGAACTGGGCATAGGCTACAGTGGAGGACAATGCAAAAAACTGAATAGGGTGATTTTTTTTTTTTGATTTTCAGATGTATTGATATTTGTAACCTTTGATATGTCTACCACACACGTTTTAAAGAAATAATATCAAAATCGTGGAATGAAAGTGTTTTTAAGGAAAACCAATTGCCATCTTTCATTTGCATGACTTCAAGACTCCAAACTTTTAAAGGCCTTTTTCTCAGTATTTTCATTTTTGACATGTTGATAAGTGCAAATTTCAAACAGCCATAACTTGTCAACAGAATGTCCGATTGAAGTGCAACAAACAGTATTGCAAGGAGAATTTTATTCTCTATCCTAATACCCGCAAACCCTCATTCCGATCTCTGCCCAGTTCTGTCTCATTTTGCCAGAAGGCAAATGACTAAAAATCATGAAAACTGATATAGAAATACGCACGCCTTTTGGCAGTAACAGTGGCAACATTGCTAGTATCGTGATTTTGGGCGTGATCCCTGGCTACATGGCATATACGGGTTTATGGCTTCTGACTAGCGCCCCTTGAACAAAGACATTGACAAAATGGGGAACCGCCAACATAGGGCTGGATAGCTCAGTTGGTAGAGCATCGGAACGGCAATCCAGGGGTCGCAGGTTCAAACCCCGTTCCAGTCAATTTCTTTGTTGTTCTTTATAATAATTATAACCTAGTCAGTTTCCCATATTTGAGAAAATAAAAACACTGTGACTTACTTGGCTTGTCGTTCTGTCTGATACATGGATGTCAGGTTAGGCATCTGGTTGGTGCGGACCGTATCAACGGCAAATATCGTGGCCTTGGGTGAATTTGAGAAGAACAGGCCAAACATTGCCTTGGACCCTCTGAAAACAAACAACAAGACCGCAAAATGTTGCTCGTGATTGGCTTGTGATTTTACTTGTGATTGGCTGAAATAGGGAGTCAGGTTGGGGCAGTGGTTCTTTCCTCGCCTTTCACCTCTGTGGCTAGGGTTTGATTCCTGCCCTGGTCCACATGTGGATTGGGTTTTCAGTCCCTACCTGATTCTGTGGATTTTCCCCTGAATTTTCTTCTGGGATTTTCCTCTCATCTCTGACTGGATATGTCTTCAATTATTTTCTCTACAAGTTTCTTCAGGTTTGTGAGCTACAGTGTCAAGGGCATTTTTTTAACCAGAAATAAATAATAATTATGTTCAAGAAAGCTGGACAAGGTTAAAAAACAGTGTTTGTGGTCAAAAGTCTATAACTGGAAAAGTGTATGAGCTATTAGAATGATTCTTTCACTAAAAGAAAGCTTATTAATTGGGCTTTCATATCCTAGATTTGGAAAACGCTACATGCAGAAAATCTTTTAAAAACATAGGTGGCACCATTTGGGTTTCTTTTTTTTTTTAGTCGCCCTGTATAACTCATCTCTGTCTGTGTGCCTACCAAGTATCAACCTAATTTTGACAATAGTTGTGTAGTTATACTCGGACTCATTAACCCTAAAAGGGCCGGGTTATTTTGACCAGCTCTCAGCTCTCGGCCATTGAGTGACGAAGAATTTTGAAACTCAGTAAATGCATAGAGCAACTCATAATGAACATATCCATGAAATCTCATGACTATAGGTCAAAGGGTTTTGAAATTATGGCTAATTTATTATTCATTTGTACGAATGGTAATTAATTCTGCTCTGTGTTCACGATGTATATGGGAAAATTAAGTTTTCATGGCGCATAGCGCCGGAAAATTGTTCGCTGCGCAGCAACCCGTGGTCCGATTTTTATGTTTTGGTATCAAAAAATGCCTAAGGCTCGAGGCTTAAAAGTAATAACAGCTCGGGTAACGAAAAAAAAGTTTTTCAAGGCTATCGCGGAAAAAGTTGAGGGGGGGGGGATTCTTTCAGGGTTAATAGATGACACTCAACACGTCCCTGTCTATGTGCCTACCAAGTATCAACCTAATTTTGACAATAGTTGTGTAAAGATAGGGCTTCAAAGTATGCACCTTTAATGTGATGTATGTAACTTGACACCAGTAACATTAATAATGATTATAACTCAGACTTACACAACGTTATGGTAGAGATATATCCTGCGTAGACTCCCTGGCTGTAGATAGGAGAACTGGGCCAACGTCTTGAACTGGAGCTGACCAATGTCAAACGTTTCCAACTCCTTCAATATGAAGAAATAATACACATATCAACCTGGGAATTCTTGCTGTCAAGTGTTTGTTTAAAAACTAAAACTTTGAGCAAAGTGTACTATGCCATAAGATCAGTAGCACTGTGACAAATGTAAGACGTATGTGGAGTGCTGTGGCCTCATGGTCTGGAACACTGAATTCTTGGTCTGCGGGTAATTCTGCAGGTTGTGGGTTCGAGTCCAACCTGGGGTTGTAGTGTGTGTAAACTTAGAGGTAAGATGTTACTCTAAGGCGTAAATTGCATTTTCGCAAGCGTCATGAATGTGAGAATCTGTTTTGTTTTTCCATGTAGCATGGTTTTCATTATATAAAATCTCCACAAATTACATTCAAAAACTTTCTTATTCATTGTCTGAGAAGTTGCTAAGTTATATGCAAAGTTGGTTATGGGTACTTGATCCCATAATCTGGAACTGGTTCCTGACATCAGTGGGTCGAGTACTAGGGTACCCGGTTCCAATACACAGCCCTATTATAATCCCATTATCTTATCTTGAAAAGCATTAGTGTGAGGTTTGATGCCAATGAGCTTAGAATGATATACTCTGGCTATGTTAGACCCAACCTCGAATAACCAGATGCTATTTGGCATTCTAGTATTACTACGGAACAATCCAATCAGTTAGAGGCCATCCAAAAACGGGCTTGTAGAATCATACTGGGTGATAGGTCTGGGAATAATAAAGATGACTTGCAATGCTGTAATCTGGATTCCCTATCTGATAGGAGGTTGCAGCATTGCTATAATTTCGCTAAAGGGCTCAAAATCAATCCCCGCACTAGCTCCCTCGTTCCCCCAACAGAGAGTCATGGTAGATGTCTAAGGGCAAACAGTACGATTTCGCCAGCAAAAACCAGCAAGAACTAACAGGTTTAACAAAAGCCCACTTCCCTTTTTTATCGACAGTTTAAATAATTAGGTTATCTCCCACTTATCCAAATTTAAGAATAACTATTTTTACTTCTTCAGTGCGTGTATAAAGGTATTTATCATTCTTATCGTTTTTGTCTTAAATATTTTAATATCCACTGTTTTATTTCATATATTCGTATTTTTATTTTACTACCAATGTTAAATGTATATTGCATGTAAAAAGTAAAGTCTTTCGCAAGCCAATGTGGCTCATCAGGCCGGGGTTTATCTACGGTTTCAGTAGCATGAAACGACTGAGAATATTTCTACTCCCCCTGGATGGGATGCCAGTCCATCGCAGGTTACTCCCCAGCTAATGCCGGTACCCATTTATACTCCTGGGTGGAGAGGGGCAAGTGGGGGTGAAGTGGCTTGCCCAAGGACACAACATATGACCAGCAGCTGGATTCGAACCCCTGACCCTCTGATCATGAGTCATGAACCCTAACCACTAGGCCACACACTCCCCATATTGCATGTACCACACTTTTAATTTTGCCTCAGGGCCACGATTGGTGTGAAAAGAAATGTCTAAATCTAAATCCTCTACTCTATTCTCTACCTTGCCAGCGAGGAATCTTGCGTTGTCCTTGTTCACCATGCAGATGCAGCCCAGCTTGACCAAGGCACGGAACTCCAGTGGCACTTGGGTCTCGTAGACACCCTCGATCTCTGGTGCCGAGAGGTCTGCATTGAGCTCGCTGAGGGTAAAGGAGAATTTGGAGTTAGAACCAGGGATTCATGTAGTCGAGTCCATCACAAGTCCAGTTATAAGTCACAAGTCCGGTAACAAGTAAGCACCGTCGATATCAGAATTTTCAATAATCCATATCAGAAATCCAATATCGAAAATATTTGATATATCGAATATCCCATGTAAAAATTATAGACCATAAAGATGACACTTTGATAACAATATAAAACAAAACAATTTAAGTGTCAATTTTCCACGGTTTTCTCTGGACCATATTGCTCAAACTTTTTGAAAAAATCTCAGCACTGAGAGTTTGTCCAGAACGGGCGGTTTCTTTTCAACTTTTCCATTGGGGAGACCATGAATTCCATCAACGCTCCTTGGCATTTCGCGATGTTTTTATTTTGAGTCACAAGCACAAGTTGCCGCCAGGTTTGATTTTATTATACAGCAAACGTTAAACACAAAGTAAAAGCACAAACGGGAGATTTATTTTGACGATAATCTGAGGCATTTTCGCTATCGCATAATCGGTGATATCAATATTAAAATGATATATCGATGGTAAGTTACAAGTAACATGTAACACTGGATGACCAAGAACAAAGAAATGCCTTTGTCATAGTTCATTAGAATAAGCTTGTGTGTTGATCTGGGACTGGACTACATTTCATTTTACTTCACTTTCACTTTATTTTCCATATAAAGTACAAATTTGGTTGAACGTCGGTCACTATTTAACCATAACACATGTGGATCGCTGGTTTGAACCTGGTTGGGTCTGTAATTGTTTTCTACTCATTGGATGTCACATTATCAATGTTGTATCACATTCACTTCTCCTACAGTCTCTAAAGCCACCACTGTGGTAGAGGTTGCATGCAGGCAATAGCTTGAAAAGCATTAGTGTGAGATATGCTCAGAATTTTCTGGGTAGCGCTGCCAAAGTTCCTAAGACATGATGTGATTCATCTCATTGATAGCAACCTCTATCACTGCAGCAGATTTGCTGTGCTTGTCAAGGAACGGCTGTGTTAAAGGAAAACATCAAAAACTAGACGCAGACCAACACTTTTTAAACACAGTACAAAATCATTCTTAACACCACATGTTTTCTTAATCAGACGAGAGTTTGAGAATAACATGAAGTAAAAATATGTAAGGAATTGTAATTAAGACACAAGGCAACATACTTTGAGTGCTCTTGGAAGATGTCCTCAGGCACCACGTACTCGTACAGATTCAGTGATGGATTGGAACGTGGCAGGGCTCTGTTGACTTTCTTCCACACTACAAATAGAAACGGACAAAAAACATCCACAAAAATTCAAGCCAGAATGTACACAGGTGTGATGACACAATGTAAAATAACCACAGTGTTCCAAAACAGCCTGTTATTAAACTGAAATACCATGACAAAATTTGGTTTCATGACCTTTAAAGTTATAGAGCAGCACACATTTGGTATACATGGTGAAAACTGTACTTGTTCAGAACATGTAAATCCATCCAAGTCTGGTAAAAACTAAATCACAAGTTGAGTCATTTGACAAGCATTTGACTTGACTCAGTGCCCCCCATAAAAAAAACTGGTGATCCCCCCATGAAATAGTCCAAGCTACACCACTGCTCAATCAGAGGGTTCGAATCCAACTGATGGCCATATGCTGTGTCCTTAGGCAAGCCACTTCACCCCACTTGCCTCTCTCCACCCAGGAGTATAAATGGGTATCGGCATTAGCTGGGGAGTAACCTGCGATGGACTAGCATCCCGTCCAGGGGGAGTAGAAAGATTCTCAGTTGTTTCATGCTACTGAAACTGGAGTTAAGCGCCGACCTGATGGGCCACATTGGCTCGTGACAGACTGAAACAAGTCAGGTGTGTTTACAAACACAAATGCCCCGCAACCGTGACTGTTCCCATGACATAACACCACTCTTTTAACATCAACTTACATGTACCTTGGTCACATGGAATGTTCATTGACAGCATTAGTGTCTTCTGTAGGTTTTATATGAATTAATCCCTAATCCCTATGATCTCAGAATAAATACAAGATTTCGATTGTTTTAGCCACTGTGACCTTGACCCTTGACCTTTTGGCCCCAAATGCAAAAGGCTTCTTAGGATTACCAAGGACAATCCACAAACCAAATTTGAAGTTCATATGTAAAGTATTTCTCAAGTTATCGCGCTGACAAAATTTCTATTGTTTCAGCCACTGTGACCTTGACCCTTGACCTTTCGGCCCCAAATGCAATAGGCCTCTTAGGATTGCCAAGGACAATCCACAAACCAAATTTGAAGTTCATATGTAAAGTATATCTCAAGTTATCACGCTGACAAAATTTCTTTTGTTTTAGCCACTGTGACCTTGACCCTTGACCTTTCGGCCCCAAATGCAAAAGGCTTCTCAGGATTGCCAAGGACAATCCACAAACCAAATTTGAAGTTCATATGTAAAGTATTTCTCAAGTTATCGCGCTGACAAAATTTCTATTGTTTCAGCCACTGTGACCTTGACCCTTGACCTTTCGGCCCCAAATGCAATAGGCCTCTTAGGATTACCAAGAACAATACACAGACCAAATTTGAAGTTCATATGTTAAGTATTTCTCAAGTTATCGTGCTGACAAGATTTGTCCGGACACACACACCCACCCACCCACCCATACTTGTTTCACATGACTAGTGTGGACTTTCCATTGCTTTCGTGTAGTTAAGAAAAACCAGTGAAAAAACTCATTTTTCTCAAACTGTGAAAACTCTTTCAACCCAATTTTTTTTCTATGATTCCCTTTAGTGTTTCTCTTCATTCTGCTACAGATAAACCTAACCCAAAAATGCCTCTAAACCTGTTTTCCAGAAATGGGGAAACACTGTGTGGACGTGGGGTAAGTCCACACAACGTCGGTGCTACCTACATTATGTGGACGTCTTTTGTTCGGAAGTCCACACTGCGTATGTAAGACAAACTCACCCACCCACACACACACCCACACACACACCCACCCACCCACCCACCCACCCACCCACGGAAGGACAAGGCGGAAACAGTATGCCCCTTCGGCTTCGCCGCGGGGCATAAAAAGACATGCCATGAATTTGTGATGACTTGAGACGGACTTGTATTAGTCTGGACTAGAGCATAAAGCCTGGTTCATACTCGGCGCGAAAGCAAAAGCAAACGCGAATATGTGACGTCGTGGCAAGTATTCGGGATGCAAATTAGTAAAAGTTGAACATATTTCAACTCGGGCGAATTTCACGGCGAATGTTTCATGACGTCAAACACTTCGCATTCGCATTCGCGTGAAGTATGAACCGGGCTTTAGAAGACGATTATGAACATACTGGGTCCTTCGTTGGTTTCCTTGGGGTGTCGTTGGTTGACGTAGAACACCCTGGGCACCAGCAGCTTGATACAGTGAAGATCGCTACCGATCAACGACCACAGCTTGTACAGGCCTGGGTGGCCGGTCTCGGCAATCTGCGGAACAAATAGAAATAAGTGAATGTGATTTGAGGCTTATTTTGGACTCGAACAGTTGCACAAACAGTTAGCCAGTTTACGTTGGATGACGTGTATACACGCAAAGGTTTTGCGGCATTCGGCATGGATGAGGGATAAACACGCAATGAGCGAGGCTGGAAATATCTGTCTGCGACCCGCTCGCAGCGAGCGAGGCCAGAAATATCAGGGTGTGCTACCCACAGATGACGGCCTGAACCCGTCTGGCATCGAGGTTCGTGAAAAACAATCCCGGTCCGGTCAATTTCAAAAGAATCCCGGCGCGAACTGGTTAATAGCGCTTTTAGAACACTTTTGATAGCTCATGAAATACGCCGCGCACTTTCTGGTTCGTGCACATACGGCGCGAAGTAGGCATGACTAATTTTATTTTGAATGTGCACAAGGCTATCAGGTCTTCGCATGAGCGTCAAGTGTCTTCTTGTGAGCATCAGGCCTCGACGGCAATGCGTTCGAATGTCCCTCCAAATGATTTCTCCAAGTCTCCATTTGTAACCGCTTGAGGGGGTACTTGCATGTGCCCCGAGTCCATGATGGAGAATATAGGAGTCTCTTGGGAGAAGTTTGCTGATGCACAAGTTGGAGTGACCAACTCAAAAGAGAAGCAGTTGGTTCGGAGGAAAACCACAGGTGTTTACATGACATTTCGGTCAGTATGCAACGGTGTTGTAGTCGAGTCACCTGGGTGTAGTCTGAGTCCTAGTCTTGAGTCTCGAGTCACTCGGGTCAAGTCCGAGTGCAAGTTTCAAGTCATTTTGTTCAAGTCCAAGTTTGCGAAGCAGGTCATTTGATTGAAGTCCGAGTCAGAGTCAAAAGTCATTTGTTTAAATAACTGTGCATGTATGCCTATACGTTTTACGAAATGGACGTGTACAGACATGCCTATTACTCACTGTAGCGCCCCGAACCGCCCTGCCTATTACTCACTGTAGCGCTCCGAACCGCCCTGCCTAATTACTCACTGTAGCGCTCCGAACCGCCCTGCCTATTACTCACTGTAGCGCTCCGAACCGCCCTGCCTATTACTCACTGTAGCGCTCCGAACCGCCCTGCCTATTACTCACTGTAGCGCCCCAAACCGCCCTGCCTATTACTCACTGTAGCGCTCCGAACCGCCCTGCCTATTACTCACTGTAGCGCCCCAAACCGCCCTGCCTATTACTTGCTGTAGCGCCCTGATCCGCCGTGCCTATTACTCACTGTAGCACCCCGAACCGCCCTGCCTATTACTCACTGTAGCGCCCCGAACCGCCCTGCCTATTACTCACTGTAGCGCCCCGAACCGCCCTGCCTATTACTCACTGTAGCGCCCCGAACCGCCCTGCCTATTACTTGCTGTAGCGCCCCGAACCGCTCTGCCTATTACTCGCTGTAGCGCCCCGAACCGCCCTGCCTATTACTCACTGTAGCGCCCCGAACCGCCCTGCCTATTACTCACTGTAGCGTCTGAACCGCCCTGCCTATTACTCACTGTAGCGCCCCGAACCGCCCTGCCTATTACTCGCTGTAGCGCCCCGAACCGCCCTGCCTATTACTCACTGTAGCGCCCCAAACCGCCCTGCCTATTACTCACTGTAGCGCCCCAAACCGCCCCAGGACTCTATGGTTTTATTGATTCTTCAGTAAATAAGCACAATGTAATACAATGTAGAACAGGTGCTAATGGGCTAACCCTAAACCTCTAACTCTAACCCTAACCCTAGCCCTAACGCGTAGGGTCCAAAGTACCGGTACACACAACTAAATTATCAGTCGCACCACGAACCGGCGTATCTCAACTGTTGGCCGAATTGAGTTTTTGTCATAAATGTTTTTATTTCATCAAAATGCTCATCCTCACAAAGTTTTATTCCGATCTGAGTTCTAATTAACTAAAAACCACTAATTAGACTCTGCGGTGTATCTCTAAAAACTCTGAAATCATTCATCATGAAGTGACGTTTTACGATACGCCGCTTTACACGCTAATGACGTCACTAAGGATCATCAACATGAAAAGTGTGAATTTAGCGTTTCACGAACCAATGTATCCCCGTATCTGGCACACGGCCACTATAACGCACATTGTACGAAATACGATAAACATGATACAAATCTGTTTCACGAAGTGACGTGTATCTTGGGAACTAAATGTCTTAAAAACTAAGCAACTCAGATGCACACGGCTTGCATATAATAAAGTTTAATCTATAATTTACTAGCACAAACGAAACAGCTTGAATTCTTACACAGGTAGTAAAAGGAATGAGCCTACAAAATAATGACCAAATTTAAACTGTTTTTTCTCAAAACACAAAAAAAAAATATATTCTGAATGTGCGCAAACCCTGTGAGCGTCAGGTGCCATCGGTAATGCATTCAAAATGGTCTCCCGTAACTTTCTCTTTGGAACCGCGGTTGGGGAACTCTTGGAGCCAATAGTTGAAGCAGGATGATGAAAAAGTTTGAAGTTACTAGAATCAGTCAGGACTCACCTGGATGATCTGCCACGGCATGTCCAGCAGGGATCGCGCAGTGCGACGTAGAAACTGCCCGAGACTGTTGGAGGGGCCCACGCGGATCGCACCACCCCGGGCGGACTCGCTGTCGTCAATCCGACGGCGCTTGCTGCGTTCGGCCCGCTGGCGGGCCTGGTGCGCCCATTTCTTCTTGTGGTAGGCCAGCCATGCCCTTCGCTCCTCCTGAAACGTTGAGGACAAAGAAACAATTTGACTGGATCCTGTGAAATTAGTTTTGAGAGCATGTGCTCACCTTTCGACCTTGCAAGGCACAGTCCAGTTGAAGCACGTCTTAAAGTCTGTGAGATTTTGCAGGGCTAAGTCAGATGAGATTTGAAGATGTGCATCCACCATGCAAAAACAGTAATTGTGACCTGTCGTATCATGAGGAATAGCCCCAACCCCCTGACTTTTCAAGTTACATAGAGCACCGAAGAGTGACGCCATTCATTTTAGAACCTGGAATAATGCAAACGAATGGAGTACGCACACGTGTTGGTTCACAGGCTGAATCACGTGCTAATGTCTTTTACTACTTTACTTGTGTGCGTGATGTATTCACTTCAGTACTCTATACATCATGTTATTCCAAAGTGTCCCACCTAACTTTGCCGACCTTTGAGAAAAATGGCTTTTGAAAACAAAATAAACTGGCATTGCGGCGCCAATGGCAGTTTTTGAGTTTTTCCAGTGTTGGGAGGTGTATTTTTTTTCTAACAAAAATGCATGGTGTGGATCTTGGACACCTTGGCTACTCAAAAATAAAAAAAACCTTATATTAATTTTGACATGAGTTTTCTAGTATATCCGACTTCAGGCGTCAAGTACTCAAAAGAAGATTTTAGGGGACATTCCTCACTTTTGCCACAATAGGTCATAAGTTTACAATTCGCCGTGTCCATGCAACAAGGTTTTATCTCCTTAAATAGGCTGTGCGTGAAATGCAAATTTTAGAATATCAAAAGATTGTATCTCACTTAAAATAACCCGGATGTACACACAAAGTCAATGGACGCAAGATACGACCTTGTTGCACGGAGCGTATTCGCGCGAGATGACTTTGTTGCAGAATGGAGTTAAGACCTTGTTGCACTGATCTGACGAATGAAACCCTGCTACATCAAATATCTTTTGTGAGTCTGCGTGGTTCTGAAAAGAGCCAGTGGAAACTCAAAGCGTCTCCATTTCATGTTTTTGAGTGAGGTCTAACAACGCCGGTTTCTGGACACTTCCCTCACCTTGCTTTCTCCCATAGGAGGGGCGGGGCCGAGCACCTCCTGCCAGGATTTGGCCAGCTCCTCTTCCTCCATCGCTGCCCGACTCCGCGCCCCTCCTTCCCCCTCCGCGCTCTCCACCCGCGCCCGCTTGCGCTTGGTGACAATCGGGGGCTTGTTGAGTCCGTTGGGTCGCCTGCCCTGGCTGCTGCCAATGTCTTCCAGGTCAGGCACACCACCTGGGGAGGCGGGTCCTTGTTGGGAGTCGTCCTCCGCGTTCTCTTGATGCTGCAGATGAAAAACATGCTTGTTTGATAAGGAATCATGCTGAGTTTTGAATGTGATTCATACCAGTATCGCGATTTGATACATTTATTTCCATGCTGCCACAAAGGATGATACATAACATTACATAATCAAATTGACAACATAATGTACATAGATATACAGTCGACTCTCGTTAGTACAAACTCTGTTAATATAAATTCTGGTTATAACAAACATAAAGCCTTGGTCCCGACTGTGCCGTTATGTGCACAATGAATGGGACTGATGTTTCTCTTAATACAAAATTTTGATATAACAAAGTAAGTGCCTAGTGACATGCTGGGTGGGCATGCAAGTGGTGGAGTGTGCGGTTTTCATAACCCAAGTCTTCAACTTCAACTGGAATCTATAAGGCCGAGAAAAAGAGCTATGTGTTTAAGGTAATGCCCTTAAAAATTATCCAGGTAGGTAGGTTGAAAAAATGACTTAATTTTGTAATTCTATTGTTATGTTTGTCTGTCTGTCTATTTGTACCTTTAACAGTTTTCTGTTTAATAAACCTTTTTGAATTGACCAAGAGCACGCACAAAAACTTGCATGGAGGGAAGACTTTTTATTTTTAAAATGTGTCACTTCAAATTTTTGCCCAAATGTGGCAATAAAAACAGGTATTCAGGTATAAATATAACATTTCTTAACATCTTAGCTTGTTTAAAAATCTGGTGTGTAGGTTGAACTCGAATTTACTTTCTATAGTTATAGTTATCTAATTTATGCATTGTACATTTTGAAAGAAACCAGAGATACTCTTTTGACAGGTTAAAAAATATTGTTAAATTGTATCCGACGTCTGTATACCTTGTTACGTTGTCGGGGAGCAAACATTTCGCTGATCTTCTTCTGCTTGAAGACATCATTCTTCTCCAGTAGCTTCTTATGGAGCCAGTCAGGGTGCCGGACTCGCGGTACAGGATTTGCCACCTAGAAACACCAATCACAATGTAAGAAAAGTGTCACGTGATCCCGAAAGAGCCAATCAAATTCCACTTGGCAATTATGTCTCATGTACGTGATCTATAGACATGATTGCTGGATAGACTGACCAATCAGAATGCTTCATTTGCATCACATGATAATCAATGACCAATCATATTTCAGTTATGACTAATCTATTGCAAAACAAGTCTGGGTACCTGATTCTTTCAGATGGATCGTAACGATAAAACAACTCATAAATATTCATCCCTTGAGAGCCAGATAACCAATCAGAGGCCAAAAAGTAAGTCACATGACAGATATTAGCCAATCATTACCTGCTGTAGTGCAGCTGGGATGGTAATGATCTTCTGGATGCAGCTGCTCAGACGTTCAATGTAGTACTGCCAGTCCAAAATCTAGACAAACATAATCATAAAATTACTTGATAAATAATTACATAGATTGTTTCAACGAACAAATTATCTTCAAATAACAATTTTTTCAGCGTCAACTGCAGAAAAAGGAAACCACAGTGCTTTTTTATCAGATTCGGCTCTGTAATCTGCATTCTGGCCTGTCAGCACGTTAGTGGTGGATACATCATGGAGATATTACATTTCAAAATTTGCATAAAGGTTTACAAATTGTCGTGTGAACCACAAAGTGACAATGTTGACCATTTTTGCTGTATCACGATGTGATGGATCGCATATGTACTTCATCAAGGGCGTCAATCGTATCTCAAACGTGTGGGGGGGGGGGGGATATACCAGGATCAGAACAAAATGCAACTGCAAAGCCATAACGGCGTGGGGTTTCGGGGCACACTAAAGGGGGCACACTAAAGGGGGCCCACTAAAGGGCCCCCGAAATTTTTTCAATTCTAGATACTCTGTGGTGCAATCTGAGGCAATTTCTGACCACTTTACCCAATTTTGTTTAGCAAAAAATCATCATTTAAACATTATTTTCGAGTTTTGAGTCATTGCGTCAGGTATTCTGAGCTATAGAATCAAATGCCTAAAGGCCTAAAAGTGGGGGGACAAACGATATATCCCTCCTACTTCAAAAATTGAGGGGGACATGTCCCCCCCCCCCCCACCACCGATTGACGCCCATGTACTTCCCGCACATGATATGGCACAATCACAATGCCAAGATACATTATTCCACATGGAACTGGGAAAATGGCCACTACCATACAATATGGCACTTTCAGAAACCACTTTCCATCACCACACTTCTATGTTAACCAGTTCACGCCGAGAACATTTTAATAAGATCGGAACGAGGCGCAGGATTACTTTTCACTCGACCGCAATGCCAGGCGGGTTGAAACCATCACCCTCGGGCAGCACACTCATATTTCCGGCTTGCTCGCTGCGAGCGGGTCCCTGACAGATATTTCCGGCCTCGCTCCCAGCGTGTTTATCCATCATTCGTTCTGAATACCGCAAAACCTTTGCGTGCATACACGTCATCCGGCGCGAACTGCTTATTAAAAGTCCCCAAGGTTACATAAACAGACGTACGTCTCTGATGTCGTAGTTTGTCCTGCCGGGATCCTTCAGCCACTTCTTCAGGTAGTGTCTGAGAACGCTGGGCTCTGATTGGAAGATGGCCAGCGGGATGGCGCGTTCCGTCACGGGGGCGCCCTCCGGCTTCTTGGAGATGATGAACTTGCACGCCAGGCCTTTGTCCTTGACCATCTGGTCCCCAAGGAACTGCAGTACGGATGGGAATTCAATTTCGATTTGGTAAACGTTTTGCAAACCCTACACATTCCATTTTTGTGCATTTTACTTTTTAGAGCAACAAAATTACTCAAAAACTTTAAGGGTGAATTACAGGGGTGCGCATTTACGGGAAGTATAGGAACCGGGTACCCGATTGAAAAAAAAACACGAGTACCTGGGTACTGGGTACGTCAAACATGCCAAAATTCAAATCTCAGAAGTTGCTGTAAGATGCAAGTACAGTAAGCTTTATGGTTTTACAGTGTAAACTGCAGCTTTCGCGAGCGTCATAAAAATGTGCAATATGTTTTGTTTCCCATGTGGCCTGGTTTTCATTTTGAAAATTCCCCACAAATGACTTCAAAACCTTTCTATTTCGTTGTCTGAGAAGTACCTAAGTAATTTGTGAAGTAGGTTACGGGTACCCGATCCCATAATCTGGAACCGGTTCCTGACATTAACGGTCGGGTTCTCGGGTACCCGGCTCCGATGCACAGCCCTAGGGTGAATAACAACTAACCAGTTGTAGTGTCAGTACACATTTAGAGATAACAGAGAAAATGTATAAACAATTTTGGGGGCTTTTAACTGGATCCGGGGACAGATATATGAAAATTGAGCTCAGAAGTGCATTCCACTTGCGAAAAAAAATGAAAACATGCACAAATGCTGGCAACTTTCACAGGAGCAGAACCAACCGTGTGTCATCAACAATTGACGAACGTTAAAGGGAAAATACAACATTTGCAAACATCAAAAAATAAAACTACCAAATCATTTTGAAATACCTTGCTGGACTGTTAGTGAATGACAGTGTAAAGCTTCCTGTAAAATCATGGCACCTGGTATACTGTCATTTTCAAGAAAAGTGGTATTTTTGTATCAATTTCCAATGCTGGTCGGCCGACCAGCGTTGGCCTTTTTTCAAATACTGGCCCCAATTGACCATCGCATTTGTTTGCAATCGATTATACACCTAGAAACGGGTACAAGCCAGCTAGACCGGTTCCCTGACCTTACAATTTCCCAATGTACATAAACTGCTCTGTTTCTTCTTAAATGGAGTCAGGGAACCAGACTACAGGAAAAGTATTGTTTTTCTTGGTTTTTATAGCATCCTCGAACGCAAAACTTCAAGAAAGTCAGTGTAACAATATTTGCTTTGTATTACCAACCCCCCAATTCCATCCATTTCTGAAAATGACAGCAAAAGCAAATGATGTACATTGTATATTCCCTTTAAGCAACAAAGGTGACCAGTCTTCCAGTGTCATTCACTATGTTTTCCAAGATGGCCGACTCACACAAAGCGAGCCGTCGGAGCTGAAAGTCCCTGTTTTCTACTCTAAAAATCTCCATTAATTTCATATATCATAAAGCGAAATATCGATTCAAATCGCAATCAATTTTTCAGAGATATGAAAGCTTTTATCCACACAGTGACACTGGGCACCACCATTTCCACAATGGTTGCAGATGGCATTTTCGTTTCACGTTATCAGGGGCTTAGCAAACACTTACGCAAAACTGTGTGTAGTCAAACCATAGAGGTATATTATATTACTAGAGCGCTAATTCCTCATTCTTGCGCGCGGAGACGCTTTGAAGCCGTCCTTGGCGCAGACATTTCATGTGCGTGTTTGTAGAACATAATGAAATTAGATGGATTGTATTTTGAAAGTGTACCCTAAATGTAACACACAAGTAGAACGTACGCAAACGTCTTACGCATGTTACGGTTAAAAAAAAACCTGGTTAATCAAGGCTGCAGCGGATACGCAAATGCATTGCGCTGTTTGCGTAAAGCAAAATGACACGCTCATTTGCTGATCGTGCGTTTCGGTTTTTGGCATATCAGCTTCTATTACGCACCTGTATGGAATACAAACACAGATATGCAAATAGCCGTACAAAATACGTACAAAATGTCTAGTTCTCCATAGGTTTGTGTACAAACATGGATGCACCCAGCAGGTATCATTTTGTACATGAGTTAGCGCTCTAGTAATTTAATATAGCTGTATGAGTTGAACAGATTCCTGGTATCAACAGTTACACCACATTGTAAGAAAAATGGTGGGTATAATTCACCTCAGCCAGTCTCTTGGCTGTGCGGATGGATGTAGATTTCTGCGTGCCGTACTCCTCAAGTTTCCTGGACATGCTACGATTCTCCGAGATCAGGAAGAACAGCTCCGAGTCCGGCAAGTTGGCAGCCTGGGAAAAAAAAGAAACCAAACATTCTAAGAAATATGTATAGCAGAGAATGCATAGTTTCTGGAAAATAATCATATACATTTCAGCCTAATATAAGTAAAAGTAATAATATTGGGCGTTTTTTTTTTTTCGGGGGATACAAGAATACATGCACTTGCTAAAACAATATTGCAGTCATCTTCGATTTGTGCAACATTGTTATAGCTCATGCGATATATTCTTGTTTCCCCCTCAAAGGCATCCAATATTATATAATTATTGCTGTCATTGTGGTTTTGGTGTTTCGGTGGTTTTTTTTGGCATAGTTTTGCTGAGCAACCTACCTTACTGTACAGCACATCCAGCCAGTAATCGGCAATCTTGGCCACCGCCGCGTAGCACTCCTCCAGCGTGGTCCCCTTCAGGAAGGCCTCAAAGACCGACGCCTGGAAGATCTTTATCAGCTGCAGCTCCCCGTTACGCTTCACCTCAAAACCCTTCAGCTCAGCCAGGGAGCCGTCAAAGTTGAACACGGCGTATCTGTCAACAGAACAGAATCATACACAAACAGTCGTCGTAAATGCTGACATTATTATCCTCGTCCAGATATTTAGATTAATTAAAACGTTGCGCAGCCATGCCAAGTTTCGTGAGCATAAGTTTATTGCGCAGCTGCGCAATAAATTTGTTGCCCAAGTCCTACACATGGCGTAAATTACGCACTGTTTTGTGAAATCGGCTGCAGGTATGTGGAGTCAACCCCAAAAAGTTAGAGTTCAAGAGGATTAATTAAAACGTTGTGCGGCTACGCCAAGTTTCGTGAAATCAATCGTAAGTTTATTTGCGCAGCTGCGCAATACATTTGTTGCCCAAGTCCTACGCATGGCATAAGTTACGCACTGTTTTGTAAAATCGGCTAATGTTGCCTAAGTCTTGCGTAAGTTACGCACTGTTTTGCGAAATCGGCTGCAGGTATGTGGAGTCAACCCCAAAAAGTTAGAGTTCAAGAAGATTAATTAAAACGTTGTCCAGCTATGCCAAGTTTCGTGAAATCAATTGTAAGTTTATTGCGCAGCTGCGCAATACATTTGTTGCCCAAGTCCTACGCATGGCATAAGTTACGCACTGTTTTGTAAAATCGGCTGCAGGTATGTGGAGTCAACCCCAAAAAGTTAGAGTTCAAGAAGATTAATTAAAACGTTGTGCGGCTATGCCAAGTTTCGTGAAATCAATCGTAAGTGTATTGCGCAGCTGCGCAATTCATTTGTTGCCCAAGTCCTACGCATGGCGTAAGTTACGCACTGTTTTGTAAAATCGGCTGCAGGTATGTGGAGTCAACCCCAAAAAGTTAGAGTTCAAGATCATTAATTAAAACGTTGTGCAGCTACGCCAAGTTTCGTGAAATCAATCGTAAGTGTATTGCGCAGCTGCGCAATTCATTTGTTGCCCAAGTCCTATGCATGGCGTAAGTTACGCACTATTTTGTGAAATCGGCTGCAGGTATGTGGAGTCAACCCCAAAAAGTTAGAGTTCCAGAAGATTAATTAAAACGTTGTGCAGCTATGCCAAGTTTCGTGAAATCAATCGTAAGTTTACTGCGCAGCTGCGCAATTCATTTGTTGCCCAAGTCCTACGCATGGTGTAAGTTACGCACTGTTTTGTAAAATCGGCTGTAGGTATGTGGAGTCAACCCCAAAAAGTTAGAGTTCAAGAAGGTAGACAGACCAACAATCAGACTGAGAAACAATTATACCACCCTATGCTACAGGCTCACCCCTTCTGCAATTTCTTGCCTTCCTCCTTGCATGTTGGTTGAATTATGGCCAGGTATGTGAAGTCAACCCCCAAAAAGTTACCGTTCTAATAGCCTCGGTCAAAGCGCTAGTTGTTATTCATCCCGCGGCCGTAGCGCGGTAAACGATATCCTCGCTAGCACTATGCATGCGGTGCATTAAAAATACAGCGCGAACAGCGACCTCACGTGGCCACCATTTCTATGCAAATCAGTTGGACCCAATCTAGCGGCTTGGCTCAATCGTCCATGTGAGATTTTGGGGGTGGTGCTCATTATGTTAATAGCCTTAGCTGACCTTAAATGTCGTTTTCTTATTGGTCAGTCGTTGCGTGAAAATTTGCATAGTGAAACATGGCACCGTACATAATCCATACACATACACGTTGTGTGTCTCTGCACACGGCACCAATGCACAAAAACTGTGGTTCCTGTCACGTCGGCAAAAGGGGAATAGCTGCCAATAATTTGATGACGCGTAGATTTACCAAGGAGTGATTGGACACTCCACATATTAGCCTCGCCTACACTTATCTGTTCTCGCATACGAGGTCGTGCGCTAGAAATCCAGTGCAAAATAAAGAAAAACATAAGCTTTTGCCGACGATTGAACCAAGGCGCTATATTGGGTCCAACTAATTTGCATAAAAATAGTTCGCGCTGTATTTTTAATGCACTATGTGAAGACATTATGACTGCATGCATAGCGCTAGCGAAGATATCGTTTACAGCTCTACGGCCGGATGAATAACAACTAGCGCCTTGACCAAGGCTACCATTCTAAGAGATAGACACACAAGCAATCGGACCAACAAACAATTATACCACCCTCTGCTATAGTCTCACCTCTTCTTCAGTTTCTTGCCTTCCTCCTTGGATGCTGGTAGGATCATGGCCAGGTATGGACCATCGACCTCAAAGAAGATGGAGTTCTCGTTGCGTTCGGCATACGTCAAGTTGCTCGGGTCTACCAGCTCCTGATACTGGTCATTAGTGTAGAAATCCTGTCCATTAAAAACAAGAATAAAAGAATGAAATTGGGATTTTAAAGAACTGAACCCTTTCAGTTACGTATTGTTTGGGTTCCAGTGGCCAATTTCACAAAATAGTTTCGTAAATTACGCTGTATGTAGGATTTATGCACCAAAAAAGTTGTGCAGCTGAGTGACATTCTTATATCTGATTTTTTTAACGGAATTTTGCATACCTCAATAACATTTTAAATATTTCAAACGTCTTGGACGAGAGCGATCATAGTTTTTTTTACCACTGTTTGTGTATCTGTCACAAAACGCTCTTTGAAGTAGCTTGGCTTACAGTTATATAGAAACTGTCTCAAGGGTATTTAAGGCATTTCATTGTTAGGCTCTTCCTTGGTTCGCAGGTTTGTGGTGTCTTCATCATGTTTCTCCCAAAGGGAGCCTTTACTATTTCACTTCATATCATCATCATTAAACACATTCAAAAATGGAAAAAAAGTCAATCGACAATTTTGTTTTTCTTGCATTCATTTAAAAATAAAAGACCTTAATCGAAGACCTTTACAAACCAATATACAAATATTGAGTTGCTCAGAGTGGAATGGGAGGAATATTGTTGTTCGGTAAAATCTGGACTTTTCCATTTTCACTCAGCAAAGAAAAGTCCAGATTTTACCTTGCGATAATATTCCTCCCATTTCACAATTTACAGCCACTCAATATTTGTTTTATATAACTGACATATAGATCCTTGTCATTTGAATTACAGTTAAAATGAACTTCTATTTCACTACACAATTGGTGGGAAATGTATTTCTCACTTCCAAACCACCCCTTCACGAACTGCTTGAACCCAACTCTGTAGCTACTGGCTCTTGGGAACAATACGTGCTACGCGCAATGCTCAACGCGCACACCAGCATGCAGTCATTTGCACACAAATACCGCGCCATGGAACAAGGATGATCTTTACCATGGAAGGGTAAATCCCATTCACCATGGGCGAATGGGACTTTTTGAGCCCCGGCGTGAATGGGAGCAATAATGAATGTCACGTGATGTGAGTTCCACCAATCAAATGACGAGGATAAATGTCAGTTATGTAAAAAACACATATTGCCTGTTCCATTCTGGTAAGATAAGTGCAGACTCGGGAAAGTTCAATTACATTGGAACAGAAGTACTTTGTTACAGCAGAACTTAACTGTATGCAGTTCATTTGTTACATACCTTAACCATGATGTTCAGCATTGCCCCCGGGTACGAGATTGTCACTTTAGGTTTCTTGGGATTGGTCGTTTTGACGGTGTAGTTCTCTGGGAAGCTAGCAGGCAAAACGCACCAGATTCCGTCCGTGTCCAACTCCAACGGCCGCCTAATGAATATGCAACAGCCCAACTTTTAGTGGAATTCTGATTAAAATTGGCCCTGCGCTGCACAATGCACATCTACATGGTTGGTGGTTGCACTGCAGTGTGCAGTACATGTTTGAATTGGGTCCCCGACCACATTACCATGTAGTTTCTGTCGTCTGGGGTCGTATTGTGGCAGAGCACTAAATATCTTGTTGGTGAAGGTTACAACAAAGTCATTAAAATTTATACCATCCGATGCAAAGATTTCTTCTTTAAAGTGTTGTTATTGCTCAGCCATGAATAAATATAGGCCTGGATTATGCTTGAAATCCTCCGTACTGCTCCAGGATGTCACTGGCCAAAAGCCTCAACATATTGACAGTCACTGCCGCAGGAGTTTGCAGGATTCAGGCAGTGGTCACCCCTCCACGGACCATATTCAAGAAATAATGGAGGAATTTGCAGGATTGAGGCTATATGCTATTTTTCCATGAGGCCAATTGGAGGATTTGGCAAGATTGAGGCTACATCCTAGCAAAAAGGCCTAGGGAGTTAGGGCTTTTAAAGGTAGAGTAGATCATTTGCATCTATCCAAAAAGTAACTGACCAAAGTATTGTTAAAAGACATTGGTTTAAATATAGTAATGGCACTAAACACCCTGTGAAATTATTCCTTCTGGCATGCTGTATTTTGAAGAAAACACAAAAAGGTCATATCCGAAGATGAGTCAGTGATGCATTTTTGGAAATTTCTGTCAGTAGTTGGTTTGTAATTGAGCGAATCCGTGAATGGGTGCACTGCAAGCATTAACACAACGCGCTCGCGGTTGCTATTATTCGCCTGTTCAGCAGTTCAGTGCATGACATCACGTAGTTGCAATCGACTGAAAAAGAACATGTTCCAGATGCTGATTTCGGGCACAATTCAAAATATGACTCGGCAACTTTTGAGTTGAAATCGAGATCCTAGAATATTGTTTTCTCAGAATATAAAGCTTTCACTGAGCTAGAACTTCATCAGGTTAGTTGTTCAGCACCCGTCTTTAGATTTTGAGCACTTTTGTTGCTTCAAACAAAAAAATGCACAAATGACAAATGATCTACCCTACCTTTAAACAGGCATGCAACTGGGAAGTCACAAAAAAAGAGGAAATTCAAATCTTTCCAAGACTTTGTACAGTGTTTTTCTATTTTCAATGGCACACATGGGAAGTGAAAAAAGAGGAAATCAGCTGATCCGAGGAAAAGTTGTATGCCTGATTAAAGACAAGCTAAGGGTGCATTCCACTTGCGCAAAAAATGCACCCCATTTTTTCAAAGATGGCTTACCCAATCTGCTCCACTATTTCCCTGGCTCTTGTAATTATGCTGGCACCGGTGTAGCACACGATACCAGCCATCTCCATAGAGTACCAACGAGCACTGAACACAAAGAAACAAAATTAAGTCACTATCAACAAAGAACATTTAGAAATATTACAAAGTAAGGGCTTTTTCTAAAGCAAGGGCGTTTTCTAACAAAATAGTGAAGACTAACAGTGTCAAATCAAAAGTTTTTATTTATATTTGGCAACATGACACATCTATGAATGCCAGGTTTTTGTGATCTGGTGCTTCAGAACAAGAGTTCATGTGGGTAATTGTGCAGAATTTGGGGTTCGAATCTAGCCTTTGGGACCGGGGCACATGTCACGTCGAGCAAGAAACTCTAGGTACTTACTACGTCTCTCCATCGAGGAGTAAACTGGGTACCAGTTCATAAAAAGTTTATTATGTGGTGTAATTACAATCATTCTAGTTTTTCCGAGCTGCGCTTAAATCCCATATGGGCTCAGTGTGCCAACAAAAGAGGGCGTGTTTTTACATCTTTTGAGAACTCCGTGGACGGGACACACAGCGTACGCGTACTGTACTGTTTCACGCACGAAGTATGCATGACTTCCTGAATGTCGAAAAGCTATGGCCATCGCATCTTTGCGTGAGAGTCAGGCGTCGTCAGCGCGCAAATACGTTCGCAGTTAACTTGCGTTGGTCTCCGAGACTAATCCCTGCCTCCGATAACTTTGGATACATTCGAAATATGCAGTGGATGGATCGGAGACCAGTCCAGGGCACCCCCAACTCTCCTTTTCTGGCCGTTAATGATGACTTCAAGTATCTGGGCTCCTACACCAACACAGCTCATGACATCGAGTGTAGAAAAGCTCAAGCTTGGTCTGCTCTGTTCTCACTGACCAAAGTATGGAGATCCTCGATCTCCAAGACCACCAAACTTAAGATCTTCAAGACCTCAGTAGAATCCATCCTCCTCTACAGTTGCGAGTCCTGGACCCTGACCAAACAGATCTCTGCGTCCATTGATGGCACCTATACACGGATGTTGCGGGCTGTTCAGAACGTTTCTTTGCAACAACATCTCCCTAACTCTGTTCTGTATGGCGCCCTTCCCCCTATCTCCACCACCATCAGACATCGTCGCCTTCGGCTAGCCGGTCACGTTTATCGACATAATGAGCCAGCTAGTCAAGTTCTCCTCTAGAATCCTGAAGCCTCTCGACAAAAAGGTCGTCCAAACATGACCCTGAAAACATCCATCGAGCTATAAACTGGTCTGAGTGGTCCATCTCTTTCCAACACTATGCTCGACAGGGACAGTTGGGCCCAACTCATCAAGTCATCATGAAAATGAATGAATGAAGAAAAGAAGAATGGGGGACCTTTGCAAGGAGCTCATACGCACCATTTCTAATGGATGTTATTATCGCTGTGCACTCACCCCTTTCTCATGACGTATCCGTAGAATGAATTCAGGATGCATTTGTGAGCCAGTTGCAGTGAGTCGTACAAGATCTCCTTGTTCTTGGCGCTCTTGATCTCGCTGGCGTCACCCTTCTCTGTGGCCGATGCAACTTTTCTCTTCCACACCTTGAAAAAGATTAGAAATTTAGTTATCAATTCATTCCTCAAAATCTGTGATTTTTTTTTTTACATTAACCCTCCTACTATTTAAACAGTCACAGACAGTCAAAATGTCCATCCACTTCCCCTGCTAATCTTTTAACACAGGCTAGTCACCAACAGTCAGATTATATGTCGAGCAAGCACTGTGACTAGTCAAATTCAGTCAACAGACCATGAACAGACAAAACAGGCAAGTTGTGCGCACAGCTGGCTTATCAATCACCCCCAGTCAAAGCAAAGCTGTATCAAGTTACATAAACCGTCACAGCCAGTCAATCCTGCTTGATGTAGCTTGAATAACATCTGTGCGTATTCCTTTACCTTGAGTAATCCCTTGAACTCGTAGCGTCGGTCGCGAAAGGCTCGGACCGTATCCACGTAAAAGGAATTCTCCCGCTGGCAAATTGTCGTGGTGCGTTCCTCTTGCCGCGTCACTTTGGTTTTCTTGTAAGCCTTCCGGCAGTAATCTTTAACAAAAAATCATTGATGGTGTTTGTTAAACGTACGTGAAATGCGTGGTTAAGGAATGCGCATGAACCGTCGTCGAGGAAGGTAAATGTACGTGGAATGCATCGTTAAGAGATGCGCGTGAACCGTTGTCGAGGATGTGACACTGACCTGGGCCCAATTTCATAGCGCTGCTTAACAGCCGACTTTGTGCTTACCGTGCCTCCATCTATTTCATAGTGACTGTTAAGCAGTAAGCGCAGCAAAAGCACGCTTAACCCCAAAAGAAACCTTTGCTTAAATCAGTGACGTAACAATAGAAATCTCCATGCGCGCGCAACCGTTAGCATGAAATAGTGCTTAAGCAGCAGCATGATTTTCTGCTATAGTAAGCACAACTTTTCTGCTTACTGTTAAGCAGTGCTATGAAATTGGGCCCAGGGGAAGAGGTGGCATCGCGATTCGGCAGAGTATTCTCTTGGTAAGGGAACGTCTCGAAAAGTCGCAACGCTTGGAACGTTCCACCAGGGAACACTGCCTGTTTCAATAGGGAACATGCGTTGTTCCCACTGGGCCCGTGGGAACGTTGGTCTACGCACGTGCAAGCTTACTCGGGAATGGCCTGTTCCAGTTGGGAACACAATTCGATACATTTATTTCGATGCTGCATAAGGATGATACATAATACATAATGTTATATATTCAAATTGACAATACATACTAGATATATTTACAATAGTGAACATTAACTAAATGGCAACATCTAGGTCCAGGGTGAAGCATCAGCTTTTGTTCCCCAGCCTATGGACACAGGGAATACAGTGTTCCTAGCAGGAACGTTTCAAACGGAACGGGAACTCTCCGCCTTTTTAGATGCTCTGTATATAAGGCCAAAAAAAAAAAGTCTCCAGTTTCTGGTATGCGCGCGCGTCACCGTAGCCATGCGCGTCGGCAAAATGAAAAAGTTTTTTTTTTTTCAATGAAAGATGATGTCTCAAAACCACCAAACTCACTGGTTTGACTGGAATCCTGCTGCTGCACAATTTTAACGTGTTTTTAGATTGGGTTATGGTCGAGAATAAGCTTTATGTGGACTCTCTGGACTCCCATATATTTGCACTAAGTTTAGTCGGGCACCATTTGCAGTCATCAGCCGACATTTAAAGCAAAAAAATCAGGTAAAAAAAAAAAAAAAACCCGTGTCGCTGCACCACTTTTTGGGCAAGCTCCATACCAGAAACCGGAGACTTTTTTTGGGGGGGCCTAATAGGATTGAAAAAAAAATTAACCTCATTCCAATGCTCCTACCCAATCCCCCGCCCCCCTTTCCCTTGTTGACGAACCTGACAAACGTTTCTTCTCCATGGCAGCCTGTTCCTCGCGGGGTATTTCATGGAACACCCTTGTCGGTTCCCCGGGGTTGACCGGCGGAATCTTCTCCATCTCCAGCTGTTGCTTGATGCGGTGGTACTCCCCCCGGGATGCTGGCACTGTAAAACCAACCCCAAAAAAGAAGAATCCAAAAATCTTTTTTTATGTCTTGATATAGCAAGGTTTTTGCCAGAGGTAGGGTTCCTGGCACTTTATGATGAAAAAGGATGTTTCCCTGATATTTCCCTAAGAAATTTCCAAAATTCCATGAGAAATATTTTGACTTAAAAATGAGGTTGCTGTGAAGTCGAGAGGTGGTTGCATCATCAACTATTGAAGATACTGTTAATTCACAGACAACTTGTAAACAAGTGATGGCCTCCCTTTTCCCTTACAACCATCTTAACCTCATCAAGTGGCCCGAATTTTTTCCCCCAAATTTTAGATCATTTGAATAGATGTGACTTGACTGAGGGCTGGATGATTAGTCATAGACTTGTGTGGACTTGCAACGGACTCTACTAAACACGCTGTAAAACTTTGATGACAAAACTCTTACGGAAATCTCCTCTCCACATCCAAGGCATTTTGCGTTGGCAGCGCGCGCCGGGCTTGTTGAAATCGCAGGCTGCACATGTCACTTCATCCACCATGGCTGAAGGCTGAGGAAAAAATCAAGAAAAAGATTCCAACAATCAGTCTTCAAAGAACGGGGAATATATGATCATGTCTTAAGCACAAATAAATATAACAAAATTTATTTGTAAAATGTACAAAAAAGTGGAAAAATACACATTCAGATGTTGAATTATGCACCTATGCATACTTAAAACTGTGTCATATTCATAGAGCTATATTAAATTACTAGAGCGCTAACTCGATGCACAAAGAGATGCCTGATGGGCGCATCCATGTTTGTGCACAAACCTATGGAAAACTCGAAATTTTGTGTGGCTTTTGTACAGCTATTTGCATATCTGCGTTTGTATTCTATACTGGTGCGTCATCAAAGCTGATACACCCAAAACCAAAACGCACGATCAGCAAATGAGCGTTTCATTTTGCTCTACGCAAACAGCGCAACGTGGGTGCGTCCCTCTGCTGCAGATGCTTGTCGCCCGTGACGTTTTTTAACCGTCATGATGCGTTTAAGTTGTTTGCATATCTTCTACTTGTGCGTTGCATTTAGAGTACTCTTTAAAATTCAATCCGTCTATTTTGATTTTGTTCTACAAACACGCACATAAATTCAACATGTCTGCGCCCAGAGCGGCTTCAAAGCGTCTCCGCGCGCAAGAATGAGGAATTAGCGCTCTAGTAATTTAAAGGGAATGTACATCATTGGCTTTTGCTGTAATTTTCAGAAATGAACTATTTGAGGGGTTAGTATAATAGATCAAATATTGTTACACTGACATGTTTGAAGTTTTGTGTTCGAAAATGCTGGAAAAACCATGAAAAACAAAAATGTTCAAGTAGTCTGGTTCCCTGACTCATCAATTTATAGATGATGGAAAATTGTAAGGCAAGGGAACCAATCTAGCTGGCCTGCACCCGTTCATGAACATGTAACCAATAGCAAACAAAATTTGGACTGAAAACATGGTAAATTTGGAGCAGTAGGTGAAATATAGTTAGGTTTTTCCAACGCTGGTCGGCGGACCACCATTGGAAATGTATACAAAAATACAATTTTCTTGAAAATGACTTCACACCAGGTGCCACAATTTTACAAGATGCTTGAGACTGTCATTTACCAACATCCTAGTAAGGTATTTCGTAAAAACTTGGTAGTTTTATTTTTCAATGTTTGCAAATGTTGTATATTCCCTTTAATATAGCTCTGTGGACATATTAGACTAGAGTCCTCTTGGTAAATTAAAAAAATCTACTTCTGCAAACTGTTATATTCTTATGTGTATCTCTTGAAGTATAGGCAGTTTAAAGGTATTGTTATCGCCCTGCCTGTTATTCCCTGTACCCCCCTCAACTGCCCGAGCTCTCTATGGTTTTATGGATTCATCAGGCAATAAATACAATGTAATACAATGTAATACAATGTAATACAATGTAACACAATGTAGTACAGGTGCTGATTGGTTGAGAAGCTTACCTGCAGTCTGTTAGTGAGAATGATATTTGGATACATAGCGCCGACGTCCAAGTGATAGATGATAGGGTTCTCAAGTCTGGCCGGGGTGTCTCGTAGGGCTGCTAACTTCTCCTTGATATCAGTGCATACCTAGAACCCAAACCAGACCCAATCAATTAATTCAATAAACCCTGGGTTTTGTTGCTGGAGACCTTCCTTTTTTAAATAGCCTCCAAAATGTATCAATATTTGGCACATTCTTGGGGCTAAAAGAATGAACAAATCATTGAAAACTTCACAGTAAAAGTTGATCTAGCCTGCAGTAAATTTGGTTATTCCTAAAGTTATACCTCTTATTCATTAATACCTTAGACAGTTTACCCATACCCATTGGTCAAAGGCCTGTCACGTGGCCGGTCTTAAACGGATGATAAAGACGTGGCCATGTCTTAAACACTTTTTCAGTGTCACCTGAAATTTGAACTCCTATGAAATCCGGTGCCTTTTACCGTTTTATTGGTTGAACGTTCACAATCCTCACGTAGACATACGCTATGCTGGAACGAATTTTTGTTTTTTTCACCAAAAAGGTATTTTTGAATTGGAATAAATATGTGCTTGGTCGGTATTAAACACCATATTTAAGACTGGTTGGAGTCTGGATGTTTAACACCTCTCAAGCACACATTTATTCCCTTAATATTGTCTTGTGTGACTAGGACCTTGTAATTGATGTGAACTTTTTATTGCCAAAGAAGAAATTTGGCCCTCTTTTTGATGACTTTACAGAAGGATTCTTTTTCTTTTGTACCTCATCAAAGTTGGTGACAGTTTCCAGAGGGACTTTCTCCTCTTCTTCGATGGCGTGACGCATGGTCCGCTCAACATTTTCCATCAACGTCTGAAATGCCTCAGGCACCTGCAAATTCAAAATGTCATCATCATTTAATAATAATAATAATAATGTGGTACTTATATAGCATTTTATATCAAAGGTCTCAAAGCGCTTTACAATTATTACCCCTGTTGATCAGGCCATGAGACCAGTTTTTGCAGCAGCTCGAGATCAGCGCATTCTGGTTTCAGGTACTCATTTATACTCCTGGGTGGAGACAGGCGATTGCAGGAAAGTGTCTTGCCCAAGAACACAAGCACCATGTTCCCCGTGAGGATTCGAACCCACGTGCCACGGCACGTGAGTCGAACACTGCAACCACTGGACCACGGTGCTCCTTAAACATTTAAACCCCCTAGGCCCTCTGGCTAGGATGCAACCTCAATCCTGCAAAATCCTCCCATTGCCACCTAGAAAAAAATTGGATTCAGCCTCAATCCTCCAAAATCATCCGTTATTTCTTGAATTTAGTATGTGGAGGGTGACCACTGCCTCAATCCTCCAAAATCCTCTGCCAATTACTGTTATGGTTTGAGGCAGTGCGGATGAAATACGAGAAAAGCACAGGGCTAATTTATGCAGGCTGAACATAACCAATGCAGGATATGGCCTACTGGCTTGACGTAATGCATCCTCCACAAAAAAGCGATACATCTTTGCCATTCATCCTCAATCCTCTAAAATCATCCAAAACCGGCAGGAGGATTTTGGAGGATTGAGGAGGGTTAGGGTTAAGAACAGTTCATACTTCACAGGAACGTAAAAATGTCATGCACGCAAAGCTTGGAATTTGTCGGGTCGCAGTGCCCAAGTTCCCAAGACTGGATTCGATTCAAATTCAGTACATTGCAATCGAAAGTTAGGATAACCTGGGAACAGGAAATTCTCTTCACACTTCTTTTCTTCCCAGGGACTACATTTCCATTTCTCAAAATGTGAAAAGAATTTCCCATATTTGGGAAAACATTTTCACCCTTTTGACGCAAGTGGGAAAACATTTTCACGAAATGAGAACTGCGAATGCGAATGCTAATGCTTTTCACAAAAATTCCCATTCCCATTTGCAGTGCTAACTTTCGACTTCGACTAACAATATGCAGAATCGTCCTAAAATATATATTTCTTTTCATCTTCTTGAAATAAAATTGCACCACAGCAACGACCTACCATTCGGAATCGGCAGGGCAGATCACTCCTGAAAACCCCCGATTCCAAGGCCTCGACGTGCCCGCCCACGTAGGTCTCCATGTCCAAGACGTGACCGTCGCTGGTCAGTTTGTTGTAGACAGCCTCCTGCTTGTTGGGGAAGATGATGTTGGCGTGGAATGCTTGGACCATCAGCAGGGCCTCACACAGGGTGCCTGAACCTTTCCTCAGGACCTAGAGAATGTTCAGGAGGCAAAATCTACACATTAATGAAACTACGATATTTTCATCCCAATTTCTTTGATTATTCTGGTTTATTTTGCCAACAAAAATTACTACAGCCACTAAGAAGGTAGTCTATACATATGAACAGATTCGCTGATTATTTAGGTAGACAATTGCATCTTAACCTCTAGAGTTTGACCAATCAGCAGGCGCTTTCTATGTCGGGTCTTCGGTCATTCACCATTGTTGCGTCTAGACATGGATAAAAATAACCCCACCGCTAGACACAGCAACAAAAGCTTTGGTCATGTGCTATCATGTTACGCGACACGTACGCGCGCGGCTGTTGTTGCACTACAAAACACTGCATTGGAATTGACCAATCAAACCATTAGTCCTGATTTGGGAATGAAATGACGTCACAATTTAGTAAAGTCGACTCCCATTGGCTGAGGCGCGAGATCGCATAAATCTGTATGCTTTGGCATATCAGACGTTATACAGGAGACTAGGCTCCAAGGATAACGGGTGATACTCCGACTACTAAGAAGGGACACTCAGGAAGAAGCTGTGCCACCAACAAATGCTTAGATAGCAGTAAAAAAGATCTACCATCAAACTTTGGAAGTAACGAAGTGCAAAATCCACACACCTTTAATGACAACTACAGTAATAACTTGCCAGATTTGATCATACAGGACAGCTACGCTTACCTCATCCGGTTCCATCGGGATGATGGTGCACAGCGCAAAGATGAACGGATGGACGTACTTCATGTACAAGTAGTACGTGGAGACGGCGTCAGAGACCGAATAGTTGGCCAGGACCCCCGGCTGCTCCGACGCCATGCGACACATCTCCTCTGGATCCATTTCGACCGGATCATAGCGTAGCTTGGCCTTGGTGGCCGCCTTCAGGTTCTGGCTGCCGACCGGTAGGTAGCTGTCACGCTTCACCCATCTTGTTTGAGTAAGGGTAAGGTGTACTGATTTTAGAACAATGCAAACCGTTAATTCTTAGTTTTATAGCATCTAAAAGCCAGACGTGTGATTGGTGGCCGCCTTCCGTTTCTGGCTGCCGTTGGGTAGATAGCTGTCACGCTTTACCCATCTTGTTTGAGTAAGGGTAAAATATGGTGTACTGATTTAAGAACAATGCAATCCGTCAAATCTTAGTTTAAAGCATCTAAAAGCCAGACATGTAATTGGTGGCAGCCTTTAGTTTCTGGCTGCTGACCGGTAGGTAGCCGTCACGCTTCACCCATCTTGTTTGAATAACGGTAAAAGTAAATGTGTACTGATTTTAGAACAAATTGCAAACCTTCATATCTTAGTTTACAGCATCTAAAAAATCAGCCTCGGGTGGGGCAGCGATTTACTTGCACCGTGACAGAACGTCGGCATCAAGCACCAAAATCATGCTCAGGTCACAAAACTGGGAAAACATGTGTGATTATCGTTGAACAAGTGGCATCTGGGATCAGAATAATCACAACAATGCTCATGTCACCAACGACGATTGTCACTTACAGTGGTCTCCCCCACCTCTGTCTTTCTTACCATTGTGGGGTTACATGTGCACACAGCCCATGGTACATGGTTCCTGTGAAATTGGCAAAAGCTCTTGGAAAATGTGCCTAGCAGAGTGTGCCTAGTGGATGGGGTTCGTGACTCGTGATCAGAGGGTCAGGGGCTCGAATCCAGCTGCTGGCCATATGTTGTGTCCTTGGGCAAGCCACTTCACCCCCACTTGCCTTTCTCCACCCAGGGGTATACAGATGGGTACCGGCATTAGCTGGGGAGTAAGCTACTATGGACTGGCATCCAATCCAGGGGGAATAGAAATATTCTCAGACGTTTCATATTTCTAAAACTGGAGACAAATGCCGGCCTGATGGGCCACATTGGCTCGTGACTGACTTAACTAGAGCTATGACATTTGGACCAGGGCCAGAAGTCTTCACAAAGATATCCATACCTGTAGGCGTCCATGTGAATGCAGTGTCTGGACTTGTACTCCCCCTGGGCGTCCTTCTGGAAGCCGATCTCTCGGAACATGTCAATGTTGTGCGCCTTACATCGAGCTTCCACAAAAGGCCTGAGATAAAGAGGACAAGTTCTCAACTGAGAGTTGGAACACTAACACAGTTTTTTTCCCCGACTCTGTAGATTACTTTCTTTTTCTGTCTTCCACTCTTTGTGTTGTGGCCTTCCTCTCATGTTACTGTTTCTTGGGCCTTGTGATACTGACTTTTATTACAAAAAAGTCTGAATAATAATAATATCGGAGTCTTATATAGCGCACGTATCTACCAACAATTAGGTACTCAAGGCACTGGAAATTATGTCTATTATTAAAGAAAGGTAAATAAAGTTTATGAGAAATATGATACCTGTTGTGTAGCACCTTATAACGGTTTACAAGGTGCTGCGGCGCATATTGCAGCCACTGCCAGAAACACCGGGGCAAACCCCTTCTCTTAGCGATAAGTGTTACTGGGTTCTTTAACGTGCATTTCACAAACACACGGGACCTACGGCTTCACGTCCCATCCGAAGGACGAAGCAATAATGGTAAAGTGCCTTGCTCAAGAGCACAAGCACCATGTTCCCACAGTGAGGCTGTTGAGGGGTGTTTTTTTTTTAACAAATTACATCAATGGTTATTTTAAAGCACTGTCTGAACTTGTATCTAGAGCTACAACTGCAACAAAATGAAAATCTCGCATTTATCAGAGTTCCAAGCACTTTATGAAAATTTTTCCTGCTTTTTCTAAAATTCCCTGAGCTTTCCCTGACTGAAAAAAATGGAAACCCGTTTTATTTTCTGGCGGCCACTAATCCAAATTTGTGAAAAGTAATTCAATAATTATGTCAATGTCTCATTTAAAAGTGACTTTCATGCTTTCTAGCAAAATAGCAATCGAAAGAAACAGATACATTTTTCGAGGCGAAACTCCAGAATAGCTAGGAGAACGCATGTTTAAAAAGGGAAACAGGGTTTCCAGTTAACTGAAAATAACCAGCATTTATCCAGTCCACGTACAGGTCACATGGTACAATATGGGCCAATCAGCAATGACAAATCCAAAGGAGAAATGCAAAACTGACCAATCAAAGTTGTCTCCGTTGTAGGTGACCATAATGTTAGGCTTGACCTCCAGTATGTGATCCATGAAGCGTTGCAAGAGACAGGGCTCGTCGGGCTCGTTGAAGATTGTGAAGGGACCCTCGTACTCCGGCTTGGGAGTGTACTCAAAATCCTCCACGTCCTCCGAGACGATTTCGCGGTTTGTGATGAGGTAGCCCTGGAGGCAAAGTGAAAAACACAAAAGTCCTGGTAAACAAATATATATATAAAGAATTAAGTGCTTTAACCCTAACTCCCTAGGCCTTTTTGCGAGGATGTAGCCTCAATCCTGCAAAATCCTCCAATTGGCCTCATGGAAAAATAGCATATAGCCTCAATCCTGCCAATTCCAAATATGGTCCGTGGAGGGGTGACCACAGCCTGAATCCTGCAAAATCCTGTGGCAGTAACCATCAATATGTTGAGGCTTGGCCAGTGACATCCTGAAGCAGAACGGAGGATTTCAAGCATAATCCAGGCCTATATTTATGCATGGTTGAGCAAAAACAACACAAGGTTCGGCCCAAGACCTTGGCAAAGTGCATCCTACGAAATCAGTAATGCACTTTTGCCTCAGTCCTCCAAATTCCTCCACTTTGGCAAAGAGGATTTTGAAGGATTCGGGGTGGTTACATACAGTCTGTGCCAAGTTGTTTTTTTCAGTCAAAATCAATCAAGTGACTGTTTTCAACAGCTAAGAGCTCCCAGCCTATCTAAAGCAGGATTGACTGGCTGTGACTGTTTATGTAACTTGATACAGCTTTGCCTTTACAGTAGGTGATTGATAAGCCAGCTGTGCCTATCAATTACTTGCTTTTGCCTGTTGATGGAATTTGAATAGTCATAGTGCTTGCTTTAAATATGATCTGACTGTTGGTGACTAGCCAGTGTATAAAGGCATGTCAGGGGAAGAGGATTGTTTTTTTGACTGTCTGTGACTGTTCAGACAGCAGGAGGGTTTTGATCAGATAGATACCATTCACATCAATCCAATAGTTTTGCTCACTGTCTTATTAGCTAAGTAGGCGCCATTTTAATTAAGAACTCATAAAAAAACAAGGGCTTCTTTGGTAATCAAGCTTGAAAACTTAACAAGGCCAACCATCACTGATGAGCATATGACATCATAATTGCTCCAGTTTTACAATGTTGGTCATTATAGACTCTTTGCACTACACCTGCCACCTTGCAGATTCTTTTTGTTATTTCAATTCAGCAACAGTGAATGCAAAAGTGGTCTAGTTCAGGTAAATTTCACAGGTTTTTTTTTTTTTGGGGGGGGGGACAATAAGCTCAGAATTCTGCACGAAACTTAATTCAAAGTTTTGGAAGTAGCATCATTTCAAAGGGAAATTTCCAACTTAAAAGCCAGTTAGTGGTTGACAGTCACATTGATGGTATTCTGATCTCATATTTTCTTACCTGGCCGTCAATCATGTATGAGATCATCATGATGGAGTCAATCTCCGAGTCGGGAAACTTCAGAGGAAGCTTGGTGGTCTCGATGTCATAGGCCAACACCACTGGGTCCTGAATACAAACCAAAACAGCAAATAGAGGTTAGCATCAGGGTTTCATCAAGTTTATAGAATTGCCCGACAAAATTCAGACAGGCATGAGAATGATTTTCAATGAAAAAAAAACAGGAAAATTGTGCCAAAAAAACAGGAAAAATAGATGTAAAATCAGGCAAAAAGCACAAGAACAGGCTCAACAAATAAAAATGCGGAAATCTGGGCAACAAAAAAACCAAAAATAGGAATTCCTGTTTAAACAGGAAGACCTCATGCCTGAATCACTCAACTTTTTCCCGGCTTAAACCATTTATTTTTGTTTTTTCCAAAATGAATTGACTGACCCGACCCTACCCCATCCGAAAACCCCAAACGCAAAACCGAAACCGACCCGACCCAACTGATAAGATGGACAAACCGACCAGGCCCGACCCGACCCAACCCGAGTTGAGTTGCCCAATACCATTGTGGAAATGTACATATACTTGTACTTAGAGAAAACAAAATTGCCCTGTAAAGGGGTGTGAGTGACCACTGATAAAACAAGCTGAAAACACTTGAAAAAGGCGTAAAAAAACCGAACTTTGGAAATCTCCTATACTTTTGTACACAGCAAGTGAGGGAAAAAAGCTGAAATTCAAAAACAAAAAAAAAGCTGAAATCAGCTTTAAAGCTGAGATTTCACACCACTGTCTGTATTTGTAGTTATAGTTATTCCCAATTGACTCATCGCCGTTTGCGAGTTGGCCACGCCCCTTAGAGAACCCTATGGAATTTTGTGCGTTAAGTTTTGTTTGTCTCAGATTTTGCGTGTTTCCGCGTCCATCTGTATAATATGTCATTTGGACAATATTTCGCAAAATGCGTTGACGCAATTCTACCGCGAAATGTTAATTGTACTCGTTCTCATGACAAAGTACTCGTACTCATTACTTCATCACTTACAGGTCTGTCAAGAAGATCATCTCTCTGTGTGATGATGGGAGCCATTGATCCCCGCCCCTGAACCGAGTACCAGTGACCCTGCAAATAAAAGAAAACTTTTTGAATAACATCACAGTCATGTGCGTAAGTGCGTAGCTTTTTGTTTTCAAATATTCAAACCAGCAAAAAGCTATTTGAATATTCAGTTGATCGAAATATTCAAGAATTAGGTATATTCGGAACATCCTTAGACATTTCGAGAAAACGTTTAGTCAGAAAAATAGTCGGGAATAAGAACGGTCCTTAGAATTAAATTAAAAAATGGAAAAACAGGATATGTGTGCACCGGTTTAATGCCTGTGACTGAAAGTGGCAAAGAATATGCACAACCAAATACTGGAGTGTAGTCCATCACATAGTTGCAGTGCTTTATTGTCAGGTGCCCCTTTTTTTTGGACAACAACTCTCTGACTATTCATAAGATGGGATTATTGCGTCGGGGTGATGTAAATCAAACTAGGTTTTGCCCTTCACCAACGTACAAACACTGTATACTCAGTGTGTTACCTCCCGAGTGAAAGTTGGGAACAATCACTCGGGTGGGACTCGAACCCACGACCTCCTGCTTTCTAGTGCAGATGTCTTACCACTCGACCACCGAGTTAACGGGATCGGTGGGCTGGTTTGAATCTAATGTACATAGCAGCAGTTGATCGTTTACATTCTTTTCGCAGGTTGAAGCCCTTTATAAAATACTGCAAAGCACTCCAGCGCCCCATACCAATTGCCGCATGCAAGTTTTAAATGGTGCGCGGCAGTTTCAAATATACAAATATTCAGTCAAATGCGATTTCGAGTAATCGAATACTATGTTATTAAAAAATGGACAGCCTTAGACATGTCCCATCAGATTTGCACATGAAAACAGTTCTGAGGACTTAAAATGAAGAACGTAGTGAATACCAATGCAGTAGTTCTGGATAAAAGACTTTCACATATCATGCATACCACGTGGATCTTTTTATCGATGGCAACTCGGACGTGGTAGGGGACGTCGTATTCTCGGATGTCAATCAGGTTGTCCATCTGATCGGACAGTTTCTTCTGATGGCCTGCCGAGACCTCTTCGTCCCCCATCAGGTGACTGTGAAAAAAATGAGAATAAGGATGGGACTTTGCGTTTCATTTTGCAATCATTTTGCTAAACTATTAATCACTGTTTGAATGTTTAAACATTGAGCCATGTCACAAAGACTGATGGCTGCCCCAGTACGTTTGTACTTGGGCGTGTTTGTATGCGTGTACGTGTTCTACATAACCCCCCCGAGGACAGACACACAAAGAGGGAACAACAGATCCTTTCAGTCCTCGGGAGTTGGGTCTTTTGTTGGAAACGGTCCTCTGTAGTAAGTTTGTGTGCTTAGTCTATGGGAGAGTGTTATATTACAGGGACAAAGGAAACTATACTCCTCGGGAGTATAGTTAAACAAGAGAAATGTCTATACACGTACGTGCATTTAACGAAGTGATATGACCCCATTCTAAAACAGAGATCGTTCACACTAGACTGTCCTTTCTACTGTGTATGCAAGTACCAAACCTTCAGATATTGAAAACATGCAACACAAGAAAATAGACTGGCACATGAAACAACCAGTCCACACCCTGTCTCAGTCTCAGTAAAGGAAGTCAAAAGAAACATCTGGTACCCACGCCAACAGACTGTAGTCAATCTTTTTCATAAAAGTTTGGGCATGTACCAGTCTAGTCTTGGGCTTCATATTAAAACCACTTGGCTTCACTCCTAGTGCAGAATGTTGAAGAAAGGTCTCCTTTAAAAATTGAATAGAGATCTCAAACTTGGCTGGCGAAACACTGAGAACTTTATCTTCACCTAATGGAAATTTTGAAGGATTTGGAGAGAAACGTTGACCTCTCTTGTTTTGCACTTTTGTCTGCACTCAAGGTCTAAGTCTGGGTTAACCCTCCTGCTGTTTGATCTGTCACACACAGTCAAAAAATCAATCTTCTTCCCCTGCCATGCTTTTAACACAGGCAAAGTCACCAACAGTCAGATCACATTTCCAGCAAGCACTCTGACTAGTCAAATTCAGTCAAAAGACAAAATCAGGCAGGAAGTCGGCACAGCTGGCTTATCAATCAGCTTCAGTCAAAGCATAGCTGTGTCAAGTTACGTAAACAGTCACAGCAAGTCAACCCTGCTTTATGTACGCTGGGAGTTCTTAACTGTTGAAAACAGTCACTTAATTACCCTAACCGCCCTGAATCCTTCAAAATCCTTTTTGCCAAAGTGGGGGAATTTGGAGGATTGAGGTTACATGGCAAAAGTGCTTTCGTAGGATGCACTTTGTCAAGGTCTTGGGCCGGACCTTGTGTTATTTTTGCTCAGCCATGAATAAATATGGGCCGGGATTATATCTGCTTGAAACTGCTCCAGGATGACACTGGCCAAGCCTCAACATATTGACAGTCACTGCCACAGGATTTTGCAGGATTCAGGCAGTGGCCATCCCTCCATGGACCATATTCGGAATTGGCAGGATTGAGGCTACATGCTATTTTTCATTGAGGCCAATTGGAGGATTTTGCAGGATTGAGGCTACATCCTAGCAAAAAGGCCTAGGGAGTTAGGGTTTTTAATTGATTTTGACTGAAAGGACAACTCGGCACAGAATGTATGTTTGCACAGGAGGGTGGATACCTTGACAGCATGGAAGCGTAGGAGTCGCTGGACTTTTCTCGCTCCTGGTTCTTCTTGATTGCGGGCATCAAGCTCCGCCGTACTTTCATCAGCTCCTGAGTGCTGTCAAAGGACAACTTCAGGTACTTGCGTTTCAGACCCACCAAGTGATTAGGCTGTGAATTGACGAGAAGGGGTTATGTTAGAGAAAACACTACAACGAAAGATGACAAATGCCTTTCCCTGTTTCGTTTGAGTCATGGATACTTCTGGAGCAGTTTTCTCAGATTTTTGTAATGGTAACCCTAAACTACACCATTAGAACGATCTTACGCATATTCTTTAAGCTGGTACACAGTTGATGTACTGGTGGCAAAGCATACTAACATGCCAGCTTGCTAAAAAGCAGTGACTGGTATCTGTGTTGAGGATGTCTGTGTTTTGTTCATAGTCGACTAAAGTTGCCCTTTTTACTTTTTCTATGTGTTTTTCGTCCATAAAATTCTCCTAAAGGAAAGGGTTAAGTTAAGATTTTTTTTCTCAGGGGAAATAAAATTGGCTACTGCATGTAGTGGTGTTGGAAGTGTGGCCTAGTGGTTAGGGTTCTTGACTCATGATCAGAGGGACAGGGGTTCGAATCCAGCCGCAGCAAGCCACTTCATCCCCACTTGCCTCTCTCCAGCCAGGAGTATAAATGGGTACCGGCATTAGCTGGGGAGTAACCTGCGATGGACTGGCATCTCATTCAGGGGCAATAGAACTATTCTCAGTCAATTCATGCCACTGAACTGAAACCAAAAATAAACGGCAGCCTGATGGGCCATATTGGCTCGGGACAGACTCTACTTTTACTACGTGGTTAAGTTGGCGTAGCGTACTTTCCTTGATTTCCACCGCTGTGACCTGGGTTCGAATCCCACCTGGGCCAACACGTGGATTGGGTTTTCAATCGAAGCCTGATTTGTGGGTTTCCCCCAGAATATTCTTCTGGGGTTTTCTTCCCACCTAAAAAAACCCTGTAATTTCTTTGCATTGTCTCCTCTTTACATGTTTCTTCAGGCTTGCGAGCTACAGTGCCTAGGGCACTTTTGAGGAATCCTTGGTTTCATTACCAGAAAGAAATAATCATAATAATAATTGAATGGAACCTTGGGGGGGGGGGGACATTCCCATAGTGTTGTGCACAAAATCTGTCAAACTTTAATGACCCCTAACCCCAATTCCCCTTATCCTACCCCCACAAATTCTGGTAAATTTACGCTTTGGACCAAGAGCAATCGATCTAGCCTTTTTTGCCACAGTAACATTTTGCCTCCAATAGGAGTTGTGACATAAGGGAGCCACTGAAATGTCTTCTTAATGTCCGGTGTTTTCCCAAGGTATACTAACCCTAAAAGGGCCGGGGGGAGGGGGGGGGCGGACTTTTTCCACGATAGCCTTAAAAACAATTTTCCCGCGACCCGAGCTGTTATGACTTTATAGCCTCAAGCCTTGCTCATATTTTGAAACCAAAAACATAAAAATCGGACCAGGGGTTGCCGCGTAGCAAAATATTTTCCGGCGCTACGCGCCAGGAAACCTGAATTTTCCCATATACGTCGAGTACACAGACCAGAATTACCATTCATACTATATGAATAATTAATTAGCCATAATTCCAAAACCATTTGACCTATAGTCATGAAATTTCTTGGGTATGTTCATGATGAGTTTTTCTATGCATGTACTGAGTTTCAAAATGTTTCGTCACTCGATGGCCGATATCTTAGGGGGGGCGGAGTCCCCCCCCCCCCCAATCCAAACTTTTGTGACCAAAGCAGTTTATTGGCTTCAAAAGGTTTGAAGTTCAATTTCCTCCAATCGTTCCAGGGGGTGTAAGATCCGTGAACATACTCACCAGGTCCAGGTCTTCCTTAGCGACGGTTTCTATGGAGGCCAGGGTCCCGGTGAATCTCCGGGACAGGAACGAGGAGACCTCCCTCTCTGTGTCCTTCTTGCTGGCCACGTAGAAGTAAGGCTTGAACGGCAGGGAAACCTGCAACAACATAGGGTACAATAAAAGTGATTAAAAATATATTTTCGATAACAAGAATAAGCCATTTGCAAGTGACCTATACCCTTTGGGATGTAAATTTGAAAAACATCTGGTACACTGACTTGCCTAGAATGCTTGGCACATTTTAACTTTGAATTCTCCAGACCAAAGACACTGTTGCTAATCACTTGACTTGGGGCAAGCTCTTGCATAGTTACGTAAGAGACGCTCAGCACCAATACATTGTTCACAATGGCTGAGAATGGCACAAAGACACCAGACCACACCGGAGTTGGGGTTGCTTGCATTTACAAAGGCTTGCCCCAAATCACGTGATATTAGGGCTAGTGAACTTTTTTTTAAATGGTTGTATTTGTTTAAGAGATTGCTTTCATTGTAAAGCCCACCCAAAAAGAAAACAAATGATGGTAAAATTGCAAAAATTGACCCATGCAATCCAAAGTTATGGCCAAATATGTGTCGATCAAATGACGTTATTTTGTATAGGAAATGTGTACGAAAATGGTGTATTTTTGTGAAATTGAATAAAAAGGCATATTTGAACATCTGTTGTGGTGTAAATAAACACTTTGGTAAACTTTAACTTGTTTTTGTCCATTGTTTATCACAAATACTATTGGTTTCAGTTGGTTTTGAGTTGATAAAAAACTTGATATGCAATAAAATGAATGTTAAAAATGTACTTTTACACTAAAAATCATGAACGGCAAGGTTGAAAAATGACTAAGTCCTACCCAAAAGGCACTAAAAGTAACAAAACTTCCATTCACTAGAACATATTTTCACCAAATTTGGATGACACAAGGATTGTGTGTAGATACAGCATGTGGACCCAAAATAGACTACAAAAAAATCTAAAATCAAAAAAAAAAAACCTACTTTTTTTGCTAATTTTTGGCCAAAATGGAGAAATTTCAGTCTGGCATGCGTAAACGTGTAGCCTAAACTGGCCCAAGCCGAAGTCCAATTCTCAATGCCCAAAATCCCCAAATTTGACAAAAATTTAAACAAAGATATAAAACTTGGGTATCCCATTTAGGTTATAAAACGAAGTTTCTCTCATATTTGGGTTATTTTATCCCATTTTGGTGCAAATCTCATAAGCCTAGTAATTTAGTAAAAAAGTATGCGCTGTGCGTAATGATTTTCCTGCGTAATTCCAATGGCCTAACGTTACATCAGTGCCCATCACATTTGTACACAAAAATCGTACATGCTATAGCCACCCAACAAACTGTAAAAACATCAGATTTCACTCTCAAAAACGGCCACAAAGTTATTAGATATGCTACCTGAGATACAAGGAGAGATCGATTATTAAGATCGAGGAACTACGATGTGGGCAAAAAGTGAAATGATCGCCGGTACTGCGGTAGCAAAAACACTCCGAGTTCCATTTCGTTTACACCACGTGCGATGGAGTCTGGACGGTTTCCGAAAACGAAGAACTTACACTGGTATCCACTGACATATTCTGACTGTACGGGCCATGAAGGGAACCAGTGTAGAATATGCATTACGCGACGCATCACGTGACAATGTTTTGGCTGCACTCGATCTCAAAGGTGATAATTTTCTGTTGCGTTTACATTATCGCGTGCCGGGAACGAAACAGTGATGCTCACACGACGCGCGCTGTCAAACAGAAGGCGCCATGATGAAAATACATCGCGACACAAATGTGTCTATAACTCTAAAATACAATAATATTTTGAAGGTTTTAAAAAAAGCATTTCAAGCTTCGATATCACTAATTACAATTTTCAAGGTTCCATTATTATTTTCAATGTATTTCGTGATGAAAAAGTTTTGGGAAAAACAAAAAGAATCGTAACTTTGCAACGCGTAGGCCGATTATCATGGAACGTGGATGGTTGAATGGCATTTTCAATAAGCTTTCGACTGACGTATGGTTTCTTGACGTCTGCTATGCTACACTACTGTCAAGACCGAGTTAAACACAGTCACCAGGGCAGACAATTCTTGCCGTGGATCTTGAACGCATGGACCGGTCTGTGCGCGCCGCATGGCCCGTGAACGTAACATGTCATGCGCGCAGCATTTTTCGTACTCGGAGTTAAAATGAGACTTTTCAAACAGCAAAAACAAGTGTAATTTCGACTCAAATCACAATCACAATGGGAAAATATGTAAGTTTATTACATCATTGAACTATCATCATAAATTACGAGGAATATTTCAAAATTTTAACTTATAAATGGGGAATGAAAACATCCGGCTTTTTGAAACAAAATCACCGGGCGTGTGTATGTTGCGCGCATTCGTTTTGTACACAAGTGATCACCGGCAGCAAACAGCGAGTGCGCGAGCCCTAGTGATATAGTAACAGTCTCCTTGGTCAGGAGAATGCAAAGTTAAAAGTGCAAAGCATTGGATTAAGCGTTCCAGATTTTATTCAAATTTAACTTGCAAATTGTTTATTGAGGTCATTTGGGCCTATATATAGCCCTTTATACCAAAAGTCACAAAGCACTTCACAATTATTACCCCTGTTCACCAGGCCACAATCTTGACCAGTTTTCTGCTGAAGATCAGCGCAATCTGGGCCCAATTTAAAGGGAATATACAACATTTGCAAACATCGAAAAATAAAACTACCAAGTTTTTACGAAATACCTTACTAGGATGTTGGTAAATGACAGTCTAAAGCATCCTGTAAAATTATGGCACCTGGTGTGAAGTCATTTTCAAGAAAATGGTATTTTTGTATACATTTCCAACGGTGGTCGGCCGAGCACCATTGGAAAAACCTAACTATTTCTCATCTACTGCTCCAACTTTACACTTTTTTCAGTCCAAATTTTATTTGCTATTGTTCATGAACGGGTGCAGGCCAGCTAGACTGGTTCCCTTACCTTACAATTTTCCGGCATCTATGAATTGATCAATTTTATCTTTAGTGGAGTCAAGGAACCAGACGACTTGAACATTTTTGTTTTTCTTGGTTTTTCCAGCATTTTTTAACACAAAAACTTCAAACATGTCAGTGTAACAATATTTGATCTATTATACTAACCCCTTAAATAGTTCATTTCTGGAAATTACAGCAAAAGCCAATGATGTACATTCCCTTTAATGGCTCTGCTTACCTCAGAATTCCGCACTTAAGATCACCATTTTGTGCTAACCGCGCTAGCAGAAAAGTTCTGTGCTAACCCTGCAAGCACAGAATCCTTAGTTACAGGATGTACGTATGCGCCAAAGCCAAAATGATCCGCTCACCGTAAGCACTATATTAAGCAGGAATTTTCTGCTACAGTAAGCACGGATTTGTCGCTATCGGTAAGCAGACATGAAATTGGGCCCAGGATACTACCACCACAGGTACCCTTAATACTCCATGGCGGAGAGTGGCAGTTGTAGTAAAGTGTCTTGCCCAAGAACACAAGCACCACGTTACCTGTTACATGAGCAAGGAACATGGTGTAAACCTGATCTCTCCTCATAATTTTAAGCCACTGACTTGGCAGTTCTAAAGGGGCTGAACAGTGGACAACAGACCTTTGTTTATAAATACTGGGGGACATTTCTAGACGGGCAGCCATCAAATACAACACAAATTCTTGCTTGTACACATTTCCATACTTTATAGGGAGGTATTTTCATTAAATTTCTTGTTCTGATTTTTGATTGTGCAGAGTAAATCCCTGACAACAAACCTTGAATTTGCTCCCATCGTCTTGAATAAAGTAGTAATCCACAGCACTGATCAGTTTCTTATTCTCGTCCAAGATGTCTGCCTGCAAAATGAAACAAAGACAAGGGTATGTTCAACTGAATGCCCAGGGAAAAAAATAATCAAGAGACCCACACTTGGATTGCAACCCTACCTCCCTAGGGTGTGCAAAATCATATTACAATTGGAGGATTCAGGAATGTTAGGGGAAACATTTGTGGCAAATGTATATTGGTTTAGAAGCTTCAAACATTCCTCAATCTAGCAATACAAGCTTTCTAAATTTCTGATTTCCCTGGCCACTTATTTATTTTCTTAACTCTTCTCCATGACATCCTCTTTAAATTAGTGTGGTTTTTAATAAGTATTCCTCCTAATAATGGTGTACTGTAACTACTGTTCTTCAATTATCTTAATTTTTCATGATTTCTATTTCTGTTTTCTAATGTTGCTTTTGCTAATCAACAAAACGTAGAAAGAACAAAAAGAATCTACTTCTGAAAGGCCAAAGACTTCAGTTAGAATGAATGAGCATGAGATCTTAACATCAAAAGTGGTGTTTTATCCCTCAGAAATGAGAAAACTGCAATAGAATCCGACAAAATAGAATCCGACAAAATCTGCCTTCCCCTACAAAGCGGATGAGACGAAGCCTCATTTTGGAAAGTTTGTAAACTAATTTTAACATTTTCTTGTTGTTTGTATGTATACGTGTGAACGTCGCAACCGTAATTGGTGTCTGTATGCCGATGGGCCAGTGTGCCAGTTAGAATCTGACAAAATACGCCTTCCCCAGCAAAACGGAAGAGGCAAAGCCTCATTTTGAAAAGTTTGTAAGGCCAAAAAAAAAAGTCTCCGGTTTCTGGTATGGAGCTTGCCCCAAAAGTGGTGCGGCGACGCGTTTTTTTTTTTTTTTACCTGTTTTTTTTTGTTTTTTTGGCTTCGAATGTCGGCTGATGACAGCAAATGGTGCCCGACTAAACTTAGTGCAAATATATGGGAGTTCAGAGAGGCCACATAAAGCTTATTCTCGATCATAACCCCATCTAAAAACACGTTAAAATTGTGCAGCAGCAGAATTCCAGTCAAACCAGTGAGTTTGGCGGTTTTGAGATATCATCTTTTATTGAAAAAAAAACTTTTTCATTTTGCCGACGCGCTTGGCTACGGCGACGCGCGCATACCAGAAACCGGAGACTTTTTTTTTGGCCTAAACTAATTTTACCGTTTTTTGGGGGTGTAATTTATACTTGTGAACATCGCAACCATTATGGCTGTCTATATGGGATGGGCAGTTGTGCAAGTTACTCACAGGGTGCATGTTGATGAGCCATCCCACTCTCTCGGCTGGGTCCTTGTACCGATCAAACCCAAACCGTGCGTCCAGTTCATCGTTGATGATCGCCCTCTGGAGGCGAGCTTCTGATGAGTCATCGGATCTGGGTAAACAAAACAAACACAAGATGGTTTCACTGATACAGAGAGGCCACCAATATATCAAAAGCCTGAAACACTACTAAAAATATTTTTTATATTACGTCCGATATTTACGGAGGTAGTTCAGTAGATTGGCCACATTTATGGGGCTAGGATTTTCTTCTAAATTGATGAATAGCCTACCACTAGAATAAGCTAGCTTAATTTTGTAGAAAGAGGTCACGGTTTTGATTTATGAACGGAACTTGTAAAACATTACAGGTTAAATGACACATTTTTTTGTAATTTTGAACAGTTTCTTGGGCAGGTTGGTGTAGAAAGTCAGATTTGTGTAGGGCCTACGCCGTTTACCAATGTTTACGATTAGTGAGTGTCATGCAATTTGACGCGTCTTGTGCATTCCGGGTATATCGGGGTAATCACCTTCTTTCTTGTCTTTATTTTCATGTTGCGTGTTGCCGTAGTCAATCATTCTCAATCAATGTCATCATGATCATCATGATCATCATGATCGTATCGTTATTTTTTAGGCCTACCCTCATATTTCTGAATTTTGCTTAATTTCAAAACCCTGCCCTCTGTTATACCTGCATGTTCTTAATCTCGCCAACTAGTTTGTAAGTCTAAAACTTAAACATGGATTTTGTTCTCTACACATGTATGATGTATCATGTACAAGGAACCGGACATGCCGGGCCCTTACGCGATCGCCATCCCGTCTGCATAGCGCAGAGCACCCGTGACTGTCATTGTGTTTAACTTTAAACATTGTGTCATGTGTGCCAGCGCGCAGCCATGTTGATTTCCTCGACAGTTTTCAATCATTTACCTTGCACCTGAGGATTCCTTGTCCGCTCTGTACTTCCCGCTGTTCTGCAGTACCATAATGTGGCTTCCTTCAACTCAAAAATACTTGTAAAAATGTACAAAAATCAAGCATTTGTCGTCGTCTAAACTCCGGTATTAAATGTCATGAATCATTTCGCGGCAGTTCTTCATTTTTGGCGCGCCTTGAGCGGGCCACTGCGTCTGCGCAGTGCTGATTGAAGGTTACCGTTTCTCAAATCACGGCTTCATTATCCATGTGGTTTCACTTATTTGGCCGCGCCCGCAAATCATTTTCGAAGTTTCATTGTCCAAACAAAATTAGAATATTAATCCAAGTTTTTGCGTGGTATTATAAAACAATATGTTCGCGAAACAGACAAATGACATATTTTAAGCCTCTCTTACAAAGAAATATGGGTGGTAGCCGTGTACAGGACTGTGAGCTTGTAGTTGTAGGCACGTGCAATTTGGATGAAATTGGAGCCATAAAAGCGCTCCGCTATTCTGCAATGGAGTGTTGGCGTCGTTTTTTCAAAATGGCGATGGGCTTCAGGACCATTTTAAGGGGTGATGGATGGCAATTTCTCCTAAAAGTAATTAGTTACCCCCCTAAAAAAAAGAAAATTGAAAAAAAAATGAAAGATGATGAAAATAGCTTTAATTTGATGTGTGCCTGGAATACCTTGGAGAGTTGTAAGTATTTTTCCAGAATTTTTGAAGTGGGGGCATTTATCATTGGGGTCTATGGCAATTCATTTACTGGTCTGCAACCCTAAAGATATTTTGAAGTCCAAAGGACAATCCAATCGGGTCAGTGACGGATTTTAGAATCTGTATCTGTCCAAATACAAAGAGTAGAAGTCAGGCGCGGATCCAGAAGGGGGTCGGAACCCCCTCCCCTGACTATGAATTGGCTAAAAATTATAATAATGATAAGATCGGATATAAAATCTACCGGGCCTGATCCCCCACCCGCACCAATATTCCTGGATCCGGGCCCCTGAACGCACCCGATGCCTGTTTCAAAAAGCCCACATGACAATAGCGTTCATTGTTGCGTAACGATAAGTATATTTAGCACACGTATGGTCTACGACTAACGAAGCTGCCGTATACATTAGTTTCCAAACAAATGAAAACAGTTGACTCGTTATTGCCCGAAATAATAGACTTCAATTCTGTTCGTCCATGGAGCCAAAACAGATGCACACAGCAATGTTCCAGGTTTCTCCGCCTTTTATTAAGACAAATTGTTTTTGAGGAGAATTCTAAGGAGGCCTGATGGCCTAGTGGTTAGATTCGTCGTCCACGAATCGCGGACTCCGGGGTCGAATCCCGTCTGTGTCTTTTTTGCTTTTCACCGCTCGCGTTCTATTCAGTCATTATAAGATGTTTAATTTCCCGTCGTAAAATACCAACTGTACCTTAGCTTAATCGGTAAGCACTGCGGCTGGTACTGTCCGCGAGTTCCAGGTTGGCACCTTCGTACAGGTTCAGGGCATGTGGTCCACTCGGAGGATCAGGGCTTAGGGTGCCGCCCTGTTCCTCCCTTAGCTCTTTGCTTTTACATGGTGACTGGCCCTCCGGGGTTACATGGATGGACAGGGAAGGAAGTGTGTATTGGCCGGGACCCCCGAGATCCCAGAAGGGCCCTATAAGGGATTGTGATGGGGCATCGTTATGGCCCATCCAATCCCTGAATGCCTGGCTAGCACATAACTTTTTGATTTTTTTTTTAAAAGCCTTTATTTGTTAACACTTTGGATTAATTAGTTTGATATTTACATCTGCTCGGCAGGCCTTCTCTAGTATTAAAAACAAAGCAAAGGTCTTGTAATAAATCAATGAATTTTTAATAATTGACTACAATCAAAACGAAGTTTTGTTCGATCAATATGACAATGCCATTTTTAATGTCGCAATTTCCAATTGAAATAATAAACACAGTATGCAATATTGTACCGGGCAAAAATTAAAGTGTACAATGTAATATGTTTATTACATGTTTAAAAATAATATCGTTTCTTATTGTGAACATTCCCCAAATGTTTCGCAAAATAGGAAAACGCAAGAAAACAAAGCCCCTCACCCTTAAAACTAGAAACACGAAATAGAAAAACAAAGTCAAGTGGAACACCCGAATGTACCTTTAATAACGATTGAATTTAAAAATTCCATAACATGGGGCTCTTACAGACTTGCCTTTTACTGTCAGTGACATGCGGTCACGGATCCAGGGGGGGGGGGGGGGCTGGGGGGGGGTCGAACCTCTCTCCTGCTCTTAAACCATTCCTATGACGTCACACTATTGTGCTCGTGAATATGCATCACCAGTAAAAGTTGATCACCGGTCGCAGAAGTCCATCACCGATCGTGAATATGCATCACCGATTCGATGATCCCATTAAATGCCTCTTTGGCGTTCCATAAGCCCTAGAATTATAGTAGGGTAGACCACCACAGTAATACTAATGTTCTATGGTAGTGATCGGCCAGTTTTTTTGGAACAATATGATTTTAACTCACTAATTAAACAAGTGGGCACACCAAAACCGCTTTAAATATTGCCTGAACACAGTTGAAAATTGTTTTGTTTTGGGACCGATAATGTATCATTATATTTGATAGGATATATCAACAATTCTGAAGCTCGGACCCAAACTCAAAGTGTGCACGTGAATAATGAAAGCTGAAAACCCTTACTTGGCGTGAGAGTCACGAATATTAAAGCTCCATTCAACTGATTGTCCACACAATATGGGGGCATTTTTGTCTCTTTCGCCCGCCATACGAACCCTTTATTGTTATGCTAATTCAGCGCGCGCGCGCCAGCTGTCAAAAGTTCGCACAACTTCTGCCGTTGTCTGGTTGTGTAGGATACAGAGTCACACACACACGTGTAAGCACAAGATTGGAGTTTGAATTGTTAATATGATTCGAACCTTGAAGTGACTTGTGAAAGCTTGGGTTCTGCATATCAAAGGACATCCTAGGAATCAAGGATTTTAACGAACGTTATTTTGGAGAGTATCCGTATTTTGCTATGTGAATACGCGGGTGGTTGTTCGACGGCACTACCGCAGTGATATCTGCTGGACTGCAGCTACTCAATGGTGAGTTGCATCCCTCTATTTATATTGTTACAGTATTCTTTAACTACAGTAAACATCTGTCAATTCCAATACCAAAAGTTTTGTTATATTTGACAGCATTTTGGGTAGAAAATAAAGGTTTTCGTACTTGTTTTTTTTTCTGTTTGCGCCCTGCGAAATAATACCTCGTTGTGCATCCATTTATTTTGCATCCCACGATTGAATTAGACATCATTTTTTTGGAGGGGGGTTCATTGTCTTTCTGTTCAATAATTACCAGGTATTAATAACAAACAAACCTTCAACTTCCTGAGACATTACTATTATATAGTTTTTGACATCGCCAGTGAGTCAAATAATTCAATATCGCATAGGGAAGAGTAAAACCCCTTGCATGTTGCCCAAATACTGGACTTCCTCTGTGTTGTGAGCCACACAGCGGTCCTATGCTAAATGTGGGGGAAATTTGATTAGGAGGAAACCAATATTTGCAATGCTTTTTCACTCGACATTTTTACCAGGTTACTTACCAGGAAATATAAAAATGTCGTATGCACACGACCTTGGAGCCAGAGAAATATCTGTTTCGACAAACTTGCTGCAAATTGTGTCTGGAAATTACTGGCTAACTAAATACCCACAGAAACAGAATTCAATTTATCATGGCTATTATTACATCTGGGAAAAAAACTCATCCACAGTGAATATCAACTGGAAAAAAACCCAGTCCCGATCTCGTTTCCTCCGAATCAGCTTTTCCCCACATTTAGCATTGGACCGCTGTGTGGCTCCCAATGCGAAGAAAGTCCAGTATTTGTACCACACCTCATGGGCTATGCGGAGGAGTCATAAAGTAGACTTATACTCATGTTATATAGTAAACGGTGAATTTCTGTACTTTTTGCTGGTCCCAGACAGCTAGGGCCAATTAGTTCGCGCAAGGACTATAGTTGACCAATGGTTAACTAACGTTTGCCCGAACTCTGTCTAGTCGACGATGGTTGACTACGCTAGTCGACTATTTGGAACCAGCCTACCGGGGTTGGTTGCTTCGCTGGTAACCAATAGCCGCGCGCATTCATAACGCTAGCAGAGAGCCAGGATCCATTAGTTTTGCGATGACATTTTGACCAGCGTTTGACTAGAGACGTTCGCACGTTGATATCAGTGCGCAGGCGTAAGGTACGTCACAAATCAACCACTAGTCGACTAATGGTCCTTGCCCGAACTTGGCCTTGGCTTCAGTCCCCTATCTGTCTGACTGGCTCACTGTCAACTGTAAACCAGACTTGCTTAATTAAGCCTTCCCTTGGCCCCAAAAATGCAGCAGTCGACTACCGAGACACCCTAAGATTCATTTAGTCTGTACTAGCTTTACTAGAATTGCTAGTCTTTGCAGAGTATATTGTACTGTCAGAATGTCACAACTATAGTTATTGTCGTGCATCTTTGCGGCAATTTAAAAAAAACACACCTGGTTTTATAATTACTACTTGTGAAATAAGGCGGGTGTAATTTTGTTCCAGTCTTATTAGTTAGTTGGGAAAAAGGGGGTACTGTGCATCCTTGGAAATCAACTTCTAATCAACATCTCATCAGAAAAAAAATACGGAGAAAACGATTTGCTGTGTTAAAAAAATTAACTTAAAAAAGTATTGTTTTTATGCAAATTAGTGCCGCCATTGCCGAAAAATCTATTTCTCACTATATCTTGGCCAATATTGCAGACAACTGAACGAATTAGGTGTCTAAACCCATGTTTTCAAGGTCAGAGATAACAATAAAACAATTTTAGAAGTGACCACACGTGTCTGTGACATAGGAATATGCAAATTAGTGCCGCTCAATACCGGAAAATCATGTTTTTGGCATATCTCCGATAATATAGCACATAACTTCACAAGTATGGTGTCTAAACCCATGTTTTGAGGGTCAGGGATCAGCAGCAGACCATTCACGAAGTAACTTTTTATAACATTTGTGTCCTTGGCAGGTAAATATGTAAATTTTAAAGTGCCGATTTATCAGAAATTTGATTTTTAGAAAATATCTCAGCAAATATTGCAGCTTATGTTGACCGATGGGTTTTTGATAAGCAGTAATGATCGCAGTTGATTTTCAAGCCATCATAATTATTCAAAATGAACTGTAATATTGGCTGAAATTGAGTAAAATATTGGCTGAAAATCAAATTAACGGTATCTATTTTGTAGGTCAGATAACGTAAATAATACTATCTCCACAAGCAAGGCTTAATTCCTTGAAACATACCACAGTCCATCTGTGACATGGAACATGAATTAGGCCTATGTCTTCTTTGTTGCACTATAAGCTGATCTTTGTCTGTCGTTCTTAATGTGAATGACTTTGCTGTGACGTGACAGTCACCGTGTCATTCCATAGCTTGCAATTAACGATAGGCAAAAATTGAGAATCGAATAAAATGAAAATGCAGTTCAAAACAAATGTGAGAGAAAAGCGTTGTTTTTTTAATTTTCGATACAGAAAGCAACATTATTGAAATCTGAGTAAATACCATTTCACAATGCGATTGACAAGCCTGAGTATTTGATATGCTCTATCATGTTCCAGACATTTTTCTTATGCCAGTAATCAAACGGTTCTGCTGTCACCAAATAAACCAAACCAATCATTAATATTAAAGTAGCTTCTTCAAAATGAGAACACAAATAAAAGTAAATCCAAATGAACATCAGTTTCATGCTCTTTCTACATGTAGAATAGTATAATAATAATAATATAATAGAGAACATTTATACAGCGCCAAAATCCGTCTAAAAAAGACGCTCAAGGCGTTTCACAAGTTTAAAAAATAACAAATACTATAGCATTATATATATAAAAGAAGTAACTGTAACGTTAAAATGTGCGGAAAAGTCGATACAAGGAATGAAAATGTCAAAGATGAAAATAGTAAATAGAAAAACTTAATAAACGCACAATCCAAAAAATATAAAAGTATCCAACAAATACACACATTATATACACATACAAATATTATACACATACAAATTACCAACCCATAGAGACATTGACCGAAAGAATTGAAAATATATCAGGACAAGCAAAATGCTAGTGATGAAACCAACTACATATGACAGATATCACTTAGGAAAAAATATATATGCACCCCCTTTAAAAAAAAAGAAAAACTGAAATTTGTACAGTAAGGAATCATATGGGAAGAGACAAGTCATATACATCTAAAGCATCTAAAAAATACATACACAAAATTATAAGCATTATACAAACACACATAAAATTGATATATTGTATATACAATTTGCCAATAAAAACAACTGGACACATCGAACGAATAAAATGATCATAACAGACAAGCAGATTTAGTCTGATCTCAAAATCAATGACAATTTTAATTTGACAAATAGTAAATAGTAAATATAAAGAATAGTAAATATAAAGAGATCATTACTCCGGACAAGTAGCGATTTGAGGTACAATTTTGTAAAATTGTTGATGTATTTAATACTTCTTGAAATATTTTTCATGTGACCTTAGAATCTAAGCCAATAACAAAAAAAACACACATTGGATTAAATCAAAGTACTGAATGGTTTTAGGAAAGTGAAATTCTATTCGAATTTTTTTTTTAGACTTTTGTCTTTGCAAACACCTACTAATTAAGCACGAATGTATGCAATGTGAACATTCAGCTGTGATAATTCTATAGCATTGTATTTTAATAGGAATGCCTTTAAATTAGCAGTCTATAACAGTGTGAGATTGCAATACATTCTTCCAATTTCAAGTGCAGTTTCATTATGGACTGCTTTAAAAAAAATTACATTTATAATTATAGTTATAATAATGTATTATGTTTTCTAAAACAGACTCAAAATTTACATAGCATCATTATTAAGGCATCAATTTGTATATGAGGTTCAAACATTGTAAAACGCAGCAGATTCATAAACACAATAAAAAAAATGAAAACTACTTGTATAATAACGTTGCAAATTGGCAAAACTGTTAACCATTTTTGGCAGTACCATTTTTGGCATTATTAAAATCGATAAGTAAAAACTGAATGCAAGCTTTTTCTATAACGAAGGATCAGTCAATTGATTGAACAAGACGTAAAATATATTACAAAATAATTACTCATTTCAGCCAAATATTCATGTTTAAAACAATCTTGAAAAAACACATTTTCATTCCGTACCTAAAACAGTTAATTCACGTAAACGATATGTAGATAACTCAAACCTGAATAAAAAATTGGTTAAAGCCTAACTACATTTTATCTCGTTCCAACAATGAGAACAATTTGACGAGCTTTAGTCTTTTTAAGTTGCCCTTTTACCCTAACTCCCTAGGTAAGCATGATCACTAGAAACTACACCTATCCTGGCGAATTCCAACACCATAATGGGAAAATGCACACACATATTTCTGACTTTCTTTCTGGAGGTGTGCCAACCCAATGTAATAGACTGTAAGTTTCGGGGGAACTGTACCCAAACTGACAAATTCCAACAAAACATGGTGTTCAGGTTTGATGGGTTGATTTCTGTTCAACTTGACTATTTGTATATACACAATCAATGATCTCGTTAAAGATTCAAAAGACATGTCTTGAAGCGTACAAGTATTTTTGTTAATAAATTTGCAATACACTCACTACTACTCAAAACTTAAATCCAGTCTTTATATATTGATAAGAAGCAATAGATCAATTAAACGAGGGAGTTAGAGAAATAAAATAATTCACCATCAATCACTTAAGAAAAATCAAAGAAACCATATTCCTTCGCATGTCATTTCAAAACATATGGCACATGTACTTAGAATAATATACAACATATTTCTCTTGTAGTTCAGTTTCAAATTTAAACGCAGCGATCTTGTTAGAAATGTTAGCTATTAAGAACACTTTTTTTACCCAATATTGAAATGCGCAACATATTAACAGGCTCTCCGTATTTCTAATCGATATGCATCTTAGAATTCAATTTTAAAACAAACTGAATTTCACCTTACGCTGTGATTTTATGATGAAAGAGATACTTTATACTTTCTGAGAAAAACTCGAGTGAACCTTTACATTTATTTCACGTACGTTGCAACATATACATTATGTATCAGCTAATTACAGCGACTATATATATTACCCTTTCACCAAATTAACTATACAGTGTGGGGAAAAAAAACCCAAACAACAGAACGGCGTGCTTACGCTACCCTGAGACTCAAACAATCTATATACCAATGCATAGGGAACTCTAGTACAAGAAAAATGATACCAAGATCGCCCAATTCTGTCCAGTAGGTTTTGTTCTGTAGCCTATTCTGGATCAAAGTTGGAAGCCATTTTGTCCCGATGAATTACTGAATCATTGGATAGAGGTATTGTTATGTAGTAATACCCACATAATCAGTTGTATGCTTCAACCAATAGGTTCTGCAGCAAAAACTACTGGACAAAATCGGGAGATTTTGGTATCATATTTCTTCAAGTGGTTTGAGTCTCAAAGTAGTGGAAGTATGCCGTTCCGGTTCTTTTATGGGCCACCCTGAATAAGTTCAGATCGAATTTTAATTTTCTAAGACACACTCTTAAAGCTATTCAAATTAAAACGTCGTCCTAACAAATAATCAACATTTGACATTTAAATATTCAACTTAAATACGACTGCGCAATTGTGTAAATAGTTGGTTTACTCTACAATGTAAACGTGTCTGGAAAAACATCAAATGCATCAATCAATCTGTTCAATCAAATCTGGCAGCTGCATGAAAACGGTGCACGAATGTTGCCGAGTACAAAACTTTCTACCATGCATTGATGATTTATAAAATAATAATTACCTTTTTCAGTTCACGACAACCTAATACAGTTTCTTAATCGTAGTAAACGCCTACAACATCTCAATAGTACTGTTAGTAAAATAGTTACCGGTAATCGAATAATGTAGTAATAGCTCGGACCCACATAATCAATTGGCTATTCAGTATAAACACGAACATTTCTCAGGATTTTGACAATATTTCTCACCACCTTGGATTTTTACATTGGAAAAATACAAGAAAGCCACGTCGATAGGTCATTTCTAAGACTAAGTGATTAAGGCACTATTCATTCCATTAATACATTTATACAACAAATATAGCAAACCTCTATTATGTCTTGTAAGGTTAAGTCGATCATTATCTTTCATACAAAATTTATCTGACGGCTTTAGCTAATCTTTCAAAATATTGCTCATATTCATTTTAAGACACAAGGGTCTCACTTTTTTGGAGTAACTTGACTACATGCTAATCCACTGATAACAAGCGTGTGAACCCACGTCTTATTTGACAAAATACCCTGAATTCTGTTTGAACAATTTTAAATCACCTCCATGTTCAGCAACTTGAGTTTATCCGTCATAACTTTATCCTATCAAATGACCATTTAATTGATGATATCCTATTATGCATAATGTCAACCTGACAATATTTACAAATTAATGTACGCCTAATATCATACATCAAATCATACGCAACTTAAGCTGAACATTTACAAAAAGGAAATACTTAAATCACTCGATTTTTATAACTACGTTCTACTGGTAATGATTTAGAGAATTGACTAATATGTAACATTTGGCAAAATAGACAGTAGAATTAGCAATAATGCCGAACATTTTCATACTGAAATGTGCTGCTGGTTGGACTGAGTCGTTCAGTAACCAGAGTTGCTGACTCGAGTCATGTGACTTGGACTCCAGTCGGACTCGAGTCGCTTTTTTTTGTGACTTGTGACTTGACTTGTAAATACCAGCTCTGACTTGTGACTTGACTTGGACTTGCAAACAATGACTTGTGACTTGACTTGGGATTGCAAAATTGGGATGACTTGTTACCAACCCAAGTCAGACGCTAGACGCTATCTAAATAACTTCTAGCCTCTAGTACTTGAAAATCTGCCCTAGACAGAATGTATATTTCCCCTAATTCTAGATCGGGCATGTCTGCATGTAAAGCTCCATGATAACAATACAAAGTCTTTTTTTTCATGTCATCTCAACATTTATTTCTACAATGTAAAGTAAATTTATTAAAGTATACAAAGGGCTAATACCCGACAGATATGTGATAAACTACAAGAATAGTAATTGCAACACATTGAAAAAGGGGAATTAAGGAGGCATGTTCAAAATAACTCGTAAGTTGACGCCAAGTTCTTTTAGCTTATTACAGCTGGACAAAATAATGTGCAACTTGACGTGTTCTTGGACAAAGCTATTTGTGACTTGACTTGTTTTTAGACCAACTGACTTGTGACTTGACTTGTGACTGGACCTAATGACTTGTGACTTGACTTGGACTTGCAAACAATGACTTGCTGCCACCTCTGTCAGTAACCTACTTATTCATCACCATCTCCGTTTCCGGGATTATTTCTTATGATCTCTACAGCGCTTTCAAAGCCTGACGTATTCAGCAACTGTACCAATAACTCCATTGGTTCCTCGTCTGTTTTGTTACTACGTCTGCAATTGTTGAAATGGAGTTTCAGTACGTCTTTTGCGCGAATGCTTCCTGATTCGATGGTAACCTGGATATATCTGCCATCCAAATCGGTCATCTTTTCGAGGAGTCGAGACCATCTGTTATCGATGTCCAGATAAACACATAAGGACAACACCACTGTCGTTGACAAACCACCGTAATCGTGTGCTTTTATGGCTCCGTGAACTAATTTTGAACATTCTTTGCCAATCTCTGCCTAGGGAATTTAAAAATCAATTTTCATTTTGGTTACTTATTCAAAGGTTGGTTTGATGTCTTGCTCAATCATATTTGCTACGATTTGTAATTTTTTGTCTAAATATCAAGATTTGTTGGCTGAAACAGCTCAAAGGGATTTTTTTAATAATAGATATATAATAATATTAATTGAATATAGCGTTTTACATTAAGATCTCAAAACGCTTTACTAAATACCAAAACCGTAAAAAAATAGGTAAACCAGCTAGTTAAAAGAAGTAGTTAAAATGATACCCAGTCTTTACAATCACTTAAACGATAATCCAAATGAGAACAACAGTAGGAGGAATTTTCTATAGGTTGCATTTTGATTTGTGATATCTGTGCCTTTTGTAGCATGAACAGTCTCGTTTTGTTCTACTGGGTCACAGAAATAACTAAATAAACTGCGCAACAATTCCTGTTTGCTTTAACAGAACAAAAAATGATAAAGTTTGCATGACTCTCTTATGGTAAATATTGTTCGAATGAAATAAGTGGAGAAAACATATTAATCTAAAATGAAAGAACCTGTGATTTGTTTTGAATAGAAAAGTGTGGACCCTTGCTATTTAACATCTGAAACAATTGGAGAAAGGCTACAATCTCTGAATTTTTTTTCCACATACATTTTGAGCAGTTTCCAAGGCAAATTAATGCACAGTAAGTGGCGGGGTCGCAGATAGTTGAACAAAATAATGTGTAGCGGCCCTCTTAGAGGTTATAAAGTAACAGTGAATGCACAAAATGATCGCTCATGTATATCCCAGCAAAACAAGGGGCATTTCACTCTAAGATAGCAGCTAAAAGTGAGGTCTAAATTCTCACTGGGATTTTCTTTAACAGGATGTTTTTCTGTGATTCTACTTCTTGCATTTTACGTAGCAGAAGGCTGAGAGATTAAAATACAATGAGGAGTCTCGTTTCTAAGAAGTGCCAACTTTCCAATGAAACATATTTTTATGCAAGCATCGGTCGTACACTGCAAAATCTGTAGTGTTAATTTAACACCATTCGGTATCTATATAGGACAACACCAGTAAAATTTAACACCAGATGGTCCTATATAGATACCAACGGTGTAAATTTAACACTGCAGATTCTGCAGTGTATCATCTTACCTTGCAGTGGGCACAAAGAGCAGCTGCCCCTTCTCCCTGAGAAAAAGAAACATAAAACAAAATGGGCTTCATAAATAAGTCTTGGCTCCTTGCGAATGTTAAATACATCACGGCAGTTCATTCTGCCAAGCAGGTAATATTTTGCGACATACATGTCCTCCATCAAAATCCCAAACCAAGTGAGAAAGACATTTGTTATTTGTTATCTTTCGTTATTGTTCATTCCCTGTTCCTTGTCACTATATACTTTCAATTGTAAATTGAGTCCTGCTTTACTGATGACCGAACTTTGAATTGAATTGTTTAGACTGCTAAGACACATAATTTGTGTACATAATCTTCGGAAATGCAAGGCTTTTATGACAACTGAATTTATCTGACGGGTGGGCAATGAACTTCGAGCATGACGTACTGCAACTCATTGAAGAAACAAAAGCATGGGTGATTAAATTACACTCTTCGGCTTACATTCTTATTTCTTTACTTGACAAAATATTTGGCATATATCGAAAACCAGTCTAACTAAGACTCAATTTATAATTATAATGTGATCAGATTAAATTCGCATTGTTGTGTTCCTATGATGCCTCAGCTGGTAACATTTAAAAACGTCTCTTCTTTTCCTTGGATAGAAGGTTAGCTAAAATGACAAGTGTACATCGCCAGAAAACTTACTCGGGTACATGTACAGCGCCCTCTAACTTCAGTAGACGGGACACCAGGCTGAAAATAAAACAATAACTCATTAAAGTAATCACATGCCGAGTGGTTTAGTTTTCACGTCAAAAAAATCAAAGAGTAAAGCAAACTCACGAAAAAAAATGCCGGTAAAAACTAGCCTTGGTAAAAGTAAGGAAACTCACCGGTTCTTGACGACCACTGGTAGAGTTTTCCTGCAGTTAATATAAACATAATTAACATAACTATAAAAAAGTTGGTTTTGTGTTTTCGCTCGAAACTTTGTATTTGAAAACCAAAAAGCTTAAGAGGTTGAAATTAAGCTTTGGTTGCAACGTGATAGCTATGAAAAAAAATTCACTTTTGCCCTTTGGATGGAGACTTGTCTTATGACTTTTGCATTAACATGCCATATCAATGAAAGACTTGAACAAATTAAATCCCAGGAGGAAAAGAAGCCATTGCGATAGATAACCAGTCTATTTTACAAGTGATAGAAGTGTTAATTTTTGTCTAAATATCAAGATTTGTTGGCTGAAACAGCTCAAAGGGATTTTTCTAATAATAGATATATAATAATATTAATTGAATATAGCGTTTTACATTAAGATCTCAAAGCGCTTTACTAAATACCAAAACCGTATAAAAATAAGTTAACCAACTAGTTAAAAGAAGTAGTTAAAATGATACCCAGTCTTTACAATCACTTAAACGATAATCCAAATGAGAACGACAGTAGGAGGAATTTTCTATAGGTTGCATTTTGATTTGTGATATCTGTGACTTTTGCAGCATGAACAGTCTCGTTTTGTTCTACTGGGTCACAGAAACAACTAAATAAACTGCGCAACAATTCCCGTTTGCTTTGACAGAAAAAAAAATGATAAAGTTTGCATGACTCTCTTATGGTAAATATTGTTCGAATGAAATAAGTGGAGAAAACATATTAATCTAAAATGAAAGAACCTGTGATTTGTTTTGAACAGAAAAGTGTGGACCCTTGCTATTTAACATCTGAAACAATTGTAGAAAGGCTACAATGTCGAGGATTTTTTTTTCACATACATTTTGAGCAGTTTCCAAGGCAAATTAATGCACAGTAAGTGGCGGGGTCGCAGATAGTTGAACAAAATAATATGTAGCGGCCCTCTTAGAGGTTATAAAGTAACAGTGAATGCACAAAATGATCGCTCATGTATATCCCAGCAAAACAAGGGGCATTTCACTCTAAGATAGCAGCTAAAAGTGAGGTCTAAATTCTCACTGGGATTTTTTTTTAACAGGATATGTTTTTCTGTGATTCTACTTTTTGCATGTTACGTAGCAAAAGGCTGAGAGATTAAAATACAATGAGGAGTCTCGTTTCTAAGAAGTGCCAACTTTCCAATGAAACATATTTCATGCAAGCATTGGTCGTACACTGCAAAAACTGTAGTGTTAATTTAACACCATTCGGTATCTATATAGGACAACTCCAGTAAAATTTAACACCAAATGGTCCTATATAGATACCAACAGTGTAAATTTAACACTGCACTTTCTGCAGTGTATCATCTTACCTTGCAGTAGGCACAAAGAGCAGCTGCCTCTTTTCCCTTAGAAAAAGAAACATAAAACAAAATGGGCTTCCTAAATGCATCTTGGCTCCTTGCGAATGTTAAATACATCACGGCAGTTCATTCTGCCAAGCAGGTAATATTTTGCGACATACATGTCCTCCATCAAAATCCCAAACCAAGTGAGAAAGACATTTGTTATTTGTTATCTTTCGTTATTGTTCATTCCCTGTTCCTTGTCACTATATACTTTCAATTGTAAATTGAGTCCTGCTTTACTGATGACCGAGCTTTGAATTGAATTGTTTAGACTGCTAAGACACATAATTTGTGTACATAATCTTCGGAAATGCAAGGCTTTTATGACAACTGAATTTATCTTACGGGTGGGCAATGAACTTCGAGCATGACGTACTGCAACTCATTGAAGAAACAAAAGCATGGGTGATTAAATTACACTCATCGGCTTACATTCTTATTTCTTTACTTGACAAAATATTTGGCATATATCGAAAACCAGTCTAACTAAGACTCAATTTATAATTATAATGTGATCAAATTAAATTCGCATTGTTGTGTTCCTATGATGCCTCAGCTGGTAACATTTAAAAACGTCTTTTCTTTTCCTTGGATAGAAGGTTAGCTAAAATGACAAGTGTACATCGCCAGAAAACTTACTCGGGTACATGTACAGCGACCTCTTTTTTCAGTAGACGGGACACCAGGCTGAAAATAAAACAATAACTCATTAAAGTAATCACATGCCGAGTGGTTTAGTTTTCACGTCAAAAAAATCAATTAGTAAAGCAAACTCACGAAAAATGCCGGTAAAAACTAGCCTTGGTAAAAGTGAGGGAACTCACCGGTTCTTGACGACCACTGGCAGAGTTTTCCTGCAGTTAATATAAACATAATTAACATAACTATATAAAAAAGTTGGTTTTGTGTTTTCGCTCTAAAGTTTGTATTTGAAAACCAAAAAGCTTAAAAGGTTGAGAATTAAGCTTTGGTTGCAACATGATGGCTATGAAAAAAAAAATCACTTTCGCCCTTTGGATGGAGACTTGTCTTATGACTTTTGCATTAACATGCCATGTCAATGAGAGACTTGAACAAATTAAATCCCAGAAGGAAAAGAAGCCATTGCGATAGATAACCAGTCTATTTCAAAAGTGATAGAAGGCGAGAAACATTTACCAGCCTAATTCATTCAGTCAGTCAGTAAGTCCAAGAGGACCAGAGCTTCACATGTACAAATCATCGCCAAAACTAAATGTAAACCAACGCTCACATTTCGCAGTCTCACATTTGATCGATATGTAGCGGAGTCTATGGCGGCGACGCAATGTTTTTCTTCTCGACTTGACTTTTTCCCAAATTACAGCTCGAGTTTCTCTTGATTTGAGCCTTCTAGGGAATGATTAGCGGTATTGTGAATCGTCCCATTTCTGAATCGATTTCGCCCTTCATCAGGTGTTAACATTTTGGGAACTGAAATTAAACAATAACTTACTGAATTCGGAGAGATATGAAGACGAACTTCGTTTGGATTCCCAACTTCGGTTTGGTAAGTGTTAGCAACGCAATAAAACCCGTCATCTTCTGAATCCCCTTTTGGCTTCCGTTTCAGGTTGAACGTTACAGAGTTCTCAGTGAAGCCTCGTATGTTTTCCTTATCGATGGCCTATTGAAAAATACATTATTGGCATATCTAGGAAACCAGGCATAGAATTCCGTTTCAGATGACGTTGCTTAAAAATACATACGTGGATATGACGAAAGCAATGCTGAACACCAATGTGACAATAACAATATTCCTCAACTGTCCTGAGTTGCCCTTTTAAATAAAAATGCATTTTAACTCGAACCACGATTAGTTATCCCCACGTATATCCCCCGGCTTGCCATTGTTCCCTTGCAATTCATGTGCCACATTTCGAGAAAAACGCGTTTAAAGTTGGGCCTATTTTGGATCAGTTATTTCCTCCACATATGTATCAATGTTTTTGATTGACCGAGGATTTATACATATAATAGCTTGATAGTTGAATTATAAAATGAATTTGTTCCCAAGGCAAACAACTCGGCAGATTTAGGTTAAAAATATCCCCAGCATCAAACGTCACTTCGTGAAAGTTTAACTTTACTTTTTTTATGCACGCACACAGCGACGTTTTCCGACAGGTCACTTCGTGGGACCAAAAAATAGTGATTTCTTCGTGGCTGATAGCGACATATCTCGTATATGCATGCGCGTCGAGGATCGTGACGACGTCCTCGCCAAAGTATATTAGTTCAGTTTGAACAAAATTATTCCAAAGTGTGAAATTCAATGAACAATTTTATTCGAAAAAAAAATACAAAAAAATTGATAATATTTTAATCAATATAAATGTGGTAATCATGACCATATTGAAAAACCGCTGAAAAAACCTCTAAATGCAGTTTATTGAAACAACCATATGAGCCTCTTCTTGGGATCAGGATGAAGCGGCAACGGGGTTTAACAAAGTGACTTATCCAAATGTGCCGCTTCGTGAAAAACAAATTTCCACTTTCTGTGATCTGTCACTTTTTTTAATTTCCAAAGTCTAGCAAAAACCAGATATTTTTTTTTGTTAATATTAAGAAAGACAGTAGCACAAAGAACATAATTCCATCAACTACTAAATTTAGCGAAAAATGGGCTCAGCGACGATATAGCCCCACCCATCCAGCTATTTAATTTATTCATTTATTTATTTAATAAGGCCAAATTTGTTTGTTTAATTTGTGGTTACGTGAACTCTTGTCAGGTTTTTCATATTGTTATGTCTATTTTCACAAATGTACTTATATGTTTTTATGGTGGATGTGCAGAACGAGGAGACAAGTTTCGTGTTTCACATGAGAATAAGTTGAATTGAATTGAATGAATTACCACCATGATAATAAAAAACGGAAAACGCAAATCGACCCCCATAAAAAAATCGGAGGTGTGCCAAATTGTAGGTATTCTGTTTGCTTTGTATATTTATATACACGGGGTATGATGGTAACACATGTATGAAGGCCTGTAAGCGCCATTTGGCATCACAGTTATTATACATAAAATGTGTGTGTTTTGATACTACACTCTATGACGGGATTTGTCAATCACCGATGTAAGTTGAATCTTAGGCATTGAAACAGAGTATTCCGACCAACCTGTTCACTGGGTCCTCGGATTTTCCAACCAGCGTCAAGATCCGATACTCTGACAGCCAAGTTCCCACTTTCCAAGAAAAACTGCAAACTCCTGAAGGCGTCGAACACCTCTGACTTCATGCGCTCTTCCTGTCTGATGACATACTTTATAAAGAATACAGTTATAAAAATGCTGAGTTACAGATTTGATCGAAAGACTTTGGGGAACAATAGAAGATAAACCTCCCTATGTGTCAGATGAAGAATAACTAGTCAAGGGACCAGCTGGTTACAATAGGCCGCGCGTATGGCAGTTCATAGCAGGGAGCCAGTAGCTGCAGTTTATCAGCATAGATGGTCAAGGAATGGTCCATGATTCTATGTCGCAACTTTGTACTTTCATATCCAGTGATTATTGATCAAAATTCAAATTGACTTTTCACCTTGTGTGTTCTTTGTGCATACAATGTCCACAGATGAAAGGTTTGTCTCGGAATTTTCAGTGAACAAAGTTGTGTGATATTACAATTGTGATGCAACGTCGAACAAAGCATCGATGCCGATGTAAGCACAAATACAATATGTTTCATAACTTTTCAAATATTTACATACCTGTTCAACGTTGTTTTCGTCGTTCCAAACATGGACCCGAAATGCATACTGACGCTGTTGCGTGCCAAGGACGCCTCCAAAGGCACCAACCTTAAGCCGCTTACTGCTACCGGGATTAGGTGTGCCAACTAAAGAAAAGTTGGTGAAATGATCGACCAGGACGAAAACCTCTTTTTCTTTGACTAATGCAGGGTTGCCATCTTCCCATTGCCGCTCTTGCGAGTCATCATGGCGCATCCTGACTACTAACTTGTCAAATGTTTGACCTTTCAAAACAGCGTGGTGAGGGAAGGACAGCACAACGCTCTCCTCAAATCTCAACCCTTCAGGACCACACTTGACACTTGGTGAAAGCGCGACCTCTGTAGGATCAACCGCTTCATTCGGTGGTGCATTGGGGTTTACATAGATGTAAACTTGTTGAGGATCAGGAGAGCCTGGAGCTATTGCACCCCGCGGGATGGTCAGGTGCACGCCATACTCATCCAGGGACAAGCTTCCACCCTTCTCGTTGAAGTAACCCATGGCGATGTAGGGTAACTGGAGTCTGCTATCCAACCGCTCGATTGCAGATAAATCCTTTGTTAGCTTCTGGACTTCATCTAACACCAGTTGGAGATGGCGCGTTTCGTGTGGCCTCTGTATCTTTGTGTCCCGGCGGAACTGAAAAAAAATTCATGATGTTATCAAAAACATCATCAATAAATCACTATCTGAGATGCTTTAACATGATTTCACATGCACCAAAATTAGTTACCTTATTTTGTCAACAGTAAGGATTCTTTTGCTCACAAGTAAAGTGCTCGGCAGACCGAAGATGAAGTTGCCAGTCTCATAAACAAAACGTCATACACACCGCGGCTTAAATGCCAACGAGCATGGTCTCTTCTCAAAACATTAATACTCCGTTGTTATAAAGAAACCCACATCAATTTACTTGGTCGTACCACATTGGCGGATCCAGGGGGCCATAATGACAAATCGTCACCGACACCACGAACTGACACCCGGTGGTCAGCGTTGCAGAAATATAAATCGGAGAAAAACGCTTTAAAAGGTTTGACACCAATTTACTCAGTAAAATAATCCATCTATCTGAGAGGTTTTAGTATCACTTAACGTGAAAATGCTTTAACTACTCAATTATATACGTTATTGTGAAAATATGCTTAGTTAATTAGCAATTTAATTAATTAGACGGGTGTCAGTTCGTGAAAACGACAATGTATGTGTTTTTGGAGAGTGCGCGCATGCAATAGCGTTAGTGAGTGTCAGTTCGTGAAAACATAAATTGACGTGTTTTGGGAAAGTGCGCGCACCCACTGCGCATGCGTGCGCGCACTCTCCGAAAACACGTAAATTATTGTTTTCACGAACTGACACCCTGTGCAGTGTCACTTCGTGGTAACAAAAAACACCAGAATTTACCAATTTCTCGAAAATTCATTAGTAAAATTTGCTTGTTTTAGATGATTTCAGTAATTTTAACTTCGTCATGTTAAACTTCATGATACAAACTGCTAATATCGGCAAAAAAAGAAGGAATTTTTACATTTTTAATTTTTTTTTTACACATGTGATGCAGAGGGTGTCAGTTCGTAGTGTCGGTGACGAAATGTCCCCCCCCCCAAAAAAAAAAACACACCAAAAAACCACCCTATTTTGTACCTATTATCACTTTTTTGTCTGACATTTTCAGGATAGAAATAGAAACATCTTGGATCTCCCTCGCAAGCCATCAACTACACATAATACATTTAATATTGAAATTTAGCAATAACGCATGATACTTTGCAGGGTGAGTTATAAAGAGGACACCCAAATGGCAGGCCCAATTTGTAATGATGTTCTGCATGTTGCACTTTCAATATCTTGTATATGAAAGATCCAATTAATTAGCATTCTTCTTGTACAATAATTATTCAATCTACTCATGTACTTTTTAAGTTGTGGAGTTTGAAACACAACCACCTTTTTAAAGTTCTGTCCACGGATAACGAAAAAGGGAAGTGTTCTTTCAGCAAAACGAAACCAATTCACATACATTCCTATGAGAACTGTTCACGTTTTGCTGAAATAACACATAGTACTTAATACTGTAGCTCTCTTGCCCCCCCCCCCCCCCCCCCCCGAAAATTTGGTCTGGATCCACCCTTGTCGAACATTGCACTGGTCGTAAAGATAAAACTGAGAATACCTCTGGTGTAGTTTGTAACTCCATTATAGAAGAAGTACTTCCAGTTGCCTCTGGTGTAGTTTGTAACTCCATTATAGAAGAAGTACTTCCAGTTGCCTCTGGTGTAGTTTGTAACTCCATTATAGAAGAAGTACTTCCAGTTGTCACAGAACTATCTTCATTGGGAGTATTGTTTTCATGTTCTTCTGCAGAATGAAGATATAGGAAAAGGGAGACTTTTAATGACTAAATATGAAGTACTGCGAATACAATTTTAAACAATATATGTATGGGCAATTCCACACTAATGTGCCCAAATGTGTGATATGTATGCAGACCGTTTTGATGTTGGATAATAAAATTAGGATCTTGGTCTTTCAAGTTTTGCTGTAAACATTGCAAAGCTTTGGACAAATATCCTCACCTGCAAAGGATATAACTGGATCTGTGTTTTAGAAAATACGATGGATATCGTTTCTAAAAGTGTGAAACGAAGAACAGACAATTTAGATAAATTCACAAAGTAAGTGTAGGGGCACGACATTTTATAATAGCACACCCAAGGTCAGCCGGTTAATTAGTGGGACTGGCAAGGTTATTTGTGACACCTATCTGGGGTCGTATATCTACGCCTCACTAGTTAGTTCCAAGTTATTGGTTAAGAATGCATTATTGGATTCTTCCCAGGGACAAACTTTGTCGAGAAGCTTGTTTATATCATTCAAAAGACACACTTGTGTTTATTGGTAGTACCTGAGAGATAAAGTCGATAGGCGACGGATATTTTGTGAATGGCGGAATAATTACGTTTCGGGCCGATTCACCCAGGCACGTCGTTGCGGCCTCTTGCCGTGCGTGCTTCTTGCTGTCGCAGGTGAGACTTTCTCTCCTCAAATGTGTCCATTTTACAACTGCTTCTCGATATTGTTTCATTGTCTCAATATGTTAAACTGGTGCATTATTATGTGCAGATAACTTTCATAGGGGCAATAGACATGAATATGTGTGATTTTAGGGATGCTGTACTCGCAACAAAGTTTATAACTTTTGGCCAGTGGGCGCGCAGCGGGTCATAATAATATGCATGTAGTGTATTGCGCAATGGCGCCCATGTGTCGTTACTGTACATGTACAATGTCGCTTCTTGCTGTTGTGTGTACAACGTACGTGTGTTGTTGGGGCACTGCGCTGTGTGTTACTGAACGCGTGCTAGCTTCAGCGCGGTGGCGCTGTATTATTGGGGCACTGCGCTGCGTGTGGCAAGGCTCACTAACTATTTTAGGCGCTTAATTACACAGATTGGGTGAATCTCTTTTTCCCTTTTATTGTATTGGGCTTTACACACTCCACTGTAAACTTGTGTATAGAGCATTGTTATTAGTGTCATTTTTTAAATACACTCATGTTGAATTTGACATGTACCTTGCATTTTATAGACCTTGCCGACTACTCATAGATTTCGAGCAGTGTCTTCATAATATTATGTCATGGGCTCCGTCTAAACCTCATTGGACACTGTAGCTATACTACCTTGAGCACTACTCGTCACATTATTCACCATTATTCACCACCCCATCTTATATCAGGGTAAGCTTGTGAATTCTAGGTGTCGATTTATATTGCATAATTTCCAGCCTTTTTGAGGAGGAAATAGGAATTATATTATTCATGAGTACATGTATTGCATGTATTATCACTGTTTTACTTGGCAATGTCATCGCGTTTAGTAGCCAACAAGCTAAATTGCGCGGTGGATTTATACAGCTCTGTTATACACACATCCATTTGAAAGTGTATTGTACATTGTTTATTTTTTTGGAAAATGTATAATCGACAAACTGGTGAGACTGAGTGTATACTTTTGACAAACAACTGACGCTTATTGTTTATTCTATCTTTTATTAACAGGGTTTTTTTTATTGGGATTGTATATCATTGACGTACATCCGATGGAATAAAATTTAATCAAGCATTGTATATAAGAGTGCTGCGTCCAAGTTTCTTCGGGCTCCCTATCCACCTCATCGTAGATGGACCACCAGCCTTGGATTGTCCCAGGGTCGACCATACTACTACATAAGCATAACATTTAATGATCCCCTAATCTTGTCTGATTTAAGAAGATGTACCCTAGAGGAGTGCCATCAGTCGAAACCTAGAAAACTCGACGTCGATGTTAAGATTAATTTGATATGTTTCAATCAGAAAGTATACATACAACAAGACTGGATATTTTTTGTTACAAAATGTCTGTCCCTGTTCGTACGTAACCCTAATCACATCTTAACTAACAAAAAAAGTATTCTGATGTTTGAAGACAATTCTTGAAATAGCATTTTTGGACGAAAGAGGTTTTAGGGGTATTTCATTTACAAGGTAATACTCTTTGAACGGATTGAGCAATTTCAGTAATTTGTCCATCAAAAAGTAGCTTATGAAATTGGCTTTCCAGTCATTATGACGTTTGGTCTTTATACATATTTTTTTTAAATATGAAATATATTTTTTTATGGAGTTTGGCTTCTGCTTTTTTTTACTCACCCTGTAGATGTTTGAAAATTGTGAAAAATGTATCTGATGTCACGTCACAGTAGAGCAATTTTTAATATGTCACATACCTTTACCGTTTTCACGACGGGCATGTCAAAATTGCCAATTTGTTTTAAAACCAAGTATCCAGTAGGCATCCGTCAATCCCGGGGGATTATGGGGTTCTGCCCTGAATGTCTGGTTGGTGAACAGCGTCAACTGGGATTTTCGTTTTCATAAACGGACGGGCGTCTTTACCGTTTATTTTGGCTATTTAACCGCTGTGTTATTTATAACCACTGGGCTGAATTTAATTTTACCTATCAAAGAAATCAGCAGCGTATACAGCTTTTGTTGTTGGGGCCCGGGGGGGGGGGGGGACACTTGGCCTCCGTAAACTTCAAAAGCAGGGGGGGGGGGGGGGGGGGCTGGAATCCATCTTCCAAATGGGGGTGCTCTTCGAAACTGACCATTATTACGCATGCTTTTCATTGTAATGGTTTTTGAACGGGTTTTCTTTGGTGGGATTAATGTCAGGAAAACTCTAGAAAAATTTATTTCAATCAGTGCTGCCCAAAAATCATTGTCAAAATAATCCGTCGGGGGGGGGGGGCGCAAAGTACCTCCTGCCACCCCCCCCCCCCCCCCCCCCCTGGATACGCCACTGAAAGAATTATGCCAATGTTTCCTTATCGCATAAAGTTGTTGCAAAGTACATGTAGTAGTTTTTGCAGTTTTCAAAAACGGAGAATCTTCTCTTGCGATTATCTCGAAAACGGTTTTTCTTCAAAATCTTCAAAATCTTCAGTTAAGACAACGCATACAAAACCAATCACTCATAGTCAGACCCTAGCCTTTTCCTAATTTGCATATTTGCCCTACATCTGTGAACATGTAAGTGATCTAAAAGTGAGAGTAGGTGGTGGTTTGGAGCGTATCCTGCTCGACACCATGGGAACGAGGTTGAGTCATGTCGCGTTAGACATGTAAAGTCCAGCATATGATGATAAACACAATAAAAGACACCCTTGTAGATGTAGGGTACAGACAAAGAATATACAAACGTATTGTCTAGTGACTCATTTTCAAGTCTAACTTACCTATTACTGACCGGAGGAAACTCCAAAACGTCCCCACCGCTGAAGCAGCCTGCTCGATGCTGGGAGCACCGTATCTACAATAATTTGCGAAGTGCTCGCAGTTCTCACTGAGAAGGTTGTAATCACTCGGCGTTTTGTCTAGGTGCATTTTCTTGGCTATTTCCATGATGAGTTGGGAATCGTTAGCTGTTTGGTCAGTGTCACTGGAGTTGTTGATCCTCACCTTGCCAGAGCTGACAAGAATCCTTCCAATTGTGTCAGCTCGTATCTCGGGCTTTTGATTGGCCAAGACTACCTCTCTCTCTAATAAACCACAATGGATGACAGTGTGTCTTATACCTTGGTATTGACCGACGTATATACCCCAGTGTGCATCTGTGTGGTGGCTGGTGAACTCCAGCCTATCACCGACGCACAGTTTGCATTCCAAGTCGTTAATATTCTCTGAGGTAAACCAGTCACTCACAATCTCGTAATTGTTGTAGCTTGCCATGTCTCCTGCCTGTCGAACTTCAGATGAAGTAAAACTGACGACAGTAGTGCATCGGGTCAGTGTTATCGTTGTTTGGTGGTTTTCCTGTGTGGAGTTTGCACAGGGAAAGAGGAGGGATGGGCAGAGAATAATAAGATGGAGACATGTAAACATAAGCGTAATGTGTGGAGATTATAAAACTGTTCGTTGAAATTGCAATCAGGATTCAATCGGTACGGCTGTCAATACAAAAGGATTACACAGCAAGGGGGACTATTAATAGATGCCTTTTATCACCCCATTGTAATTCAGACTTATTGCTATAAACGGTTACGGTTTTTTTTAAGCTTCATTTATAGTCGAAGTCGCAATTGGAACCACTTGCAATGCATGTTTTGGATCAACTCATTCAAACAGTTAACAGCGCATATGACGCATTTTACTGATCTGCTTCAACGGCTGAGTTCAATATATCAGCGTTTTACAAAACGCTTAGTTGGGTCGACAAGGCAATCTAAATTCGCTAGACTGGTCCCCGCCCCATAAATACACACTGTTAAAAAAATCATTTTATTTAACAGAGATTCTTATGTCAGTTGTTATTACAAAGGCCAAGTTATTGTACAATGGCTTCTTTGTTGCCAGAAGAGGGCGCAACAAAACCGTTTATGTGAATTTATGTGAACTGTTGTAAAATGCACAGTATGAGCTCTGTTGGTGAACAGTTGCTTCTATGTTTATGATTGTGTTGGAGAACATGACATGCAGTGTACCAGTGCATAATTTATTTGTAACTTTCAACCATGATGGTGGAATAAGATTGCTGTATAAAAACAGAAAAAAAGGAAAATTCAATGCCTGTATCAAACCAAGTGACGGTCATGCAGCATTTTAATCTAGACAAAACAATGAACCATGCAGCCTTGACGTAAAGTGGGCAAAAAATGCTGGACAATAATATGTGTGTGTGAATGAACGTGAAGCCGTGTGCACTGGAATGTGTACGTTCTTTATCTCCAGAACGCGCGCAAGCACATCCCAAATATTTGTATATTTCGCACACCGATCAAAGCAGGTCAGGTCTGATAATTGCCCTCTTTTATTGATCAAATCAAATTCAAGACAAGATCTGTTTATTTAATTACTCGTTTATATGTTCGGGTTTTCAAACAATATTGAGCATCGATTAAAACAAAATCCAGCACGAGCCAGTTTTCAACGTGCTTAACACGGATGCTGAAGAAAAAGTTTTGAGAATACTTGTTCGCCAACATTTTTTACTGTATTTCAGCAATAACAACAAATTATCATGTCCTTTTCGGTGATTTTTACAGAGATTTGTGCTAGTAAGCCTTTGTAAACCAACATAATTTTTAACAGTGCAGGCCTGGAAGCTTAGTCACATCTATGGCCATGCACTGGATCCCTGCTGCACATGCGCAGTATAATTTTTGTCAAAACCACTACATAATGGGAAAAACACCTGCGTCATTAACATAACAACCAACCATAACAAAAGAGCCAGAAAGTAGTAGGTCATGCGCAACAAGCCTTTGAAAACCTGGCTCGGCGGGCTTAATACAGGCCTCTGCGTTTGTACGTTGAGTAGCCCTTTCATTTCGATATTTCTTTTGGCAAAATGAGTTTAACCATAACAACCTCAAGCTTCGCCAGCAGGCACTAGTAGGCAAGAATTATTATGTTCTCGATTATATTTTAATTTTGTGGAACCCCTCTTAGAATTAGAAATAAGTTGCTCAATCCTTTAGTTTTGGACACGCTGAATCTAAAAAAAATGTTTGTGGATGGTATCAGTTTCCAGCAGTTATTTTGACAAAATAATGCAATTGAAATTTGCGGTATTATGTACCAACTGGTGCATGAGTGCTGGCAGCGCAATCAAGTGACTTAATTGTTTTCTAATCCAATTAGAACGCGTGACTTATGCATGTGACCTGTCAACGAGATCAAGAATGTGGCCCAGCGGCGATTTCGATTTATGCAGGTTTGGGGCAAATAAAGCATGTTGCGAAGAATGTCTAGCTGGGTCACTCCATTTTCATAGATGGGCTCTGGGAAAGTGTGAGATTTCTTCAACGAGTGTCCCAGAACACGTTGCCGTTGTAATTCTTTCAAATGAAGTTTTAATGAGACCCTTTGGAAAGAATGTTGCATCCCGAGGCCACTTTTTTGCTCCTTCATATACTATCTCAATCTTGGTCAGTCATTGCTTCAACCATTGCTGTGACGTCACACTATTGTTAAAAGTGTGGATTCGGATCTACGAATCTCTTACACTGGTCACAAAGTGTGGATTTCGGAACTACGAATCTTTAGTAAAGTGTGGATTCGGAAATACGAATCCACACTTTGAACACGTCGGACAATTGTTATCCATAATGAGCATGAACAGGACCGTCTGCGTGAAAATTTGCGAGAGATTACATTTGACGGTTTTCATAGGAACATATTTAAGTAATGTATACTGAGTATTGTAACGCAATGGACAGTTTCGATATTCAGTGCATTGTAAACAGATTGATCTTCTACATGGACTGTACATGTACATACATGCAATATTTAATAGGGCCCACAAGCACAGTGGAATTCAAAGGACTGTAGTTATACTGTGTGTGCCTGAGCATAAGCACAGAAAAGTTGTGGTAAGTGCAAGACATTTTCCAAGAACAATGAAACCTAGTATAGATGAATGGGAGGTAGTTGTGAGTCATGCAGCGTTTATAGGCAGTACGTGGGTCAGTCTTGAAGTTGGCATCGATGAGTGTAGAGCTATAGCATAAGAAAGTGCCTAGTACAGAGAGGGGCGGGTTGTAGGAAAGAGCAGCAATCGGTGAGTGTTCACTATTTTTAAGTGGAAATGTTTTGAGAACCAAATGGATACAAAGGTCTTAAGTGAACCAAGAATTTAGTAAAGAATTAAGATGACATTCAGAAGTTTACCGATTCTGTTATCCGCTCAAATCTAAGAAATTGCATTGCATGAGTGGTAGCAACTTCAGAAAGTTCAGGGACACCTGCTAAAGTGGTTGCACCTGATGCAGGAGCACCTGATGCAGGATCACCTGGTGAAGGAATATGTGCACCTGACAAAAGGGACACCTGTTGAAGGGGTTTTGTGAATTCTTCTGATGTAATGTAATAGTTATTACATAGTATTGATAGGCGAAGTGGAATTCATGATCAAAGTGACTTTCCTTTTATTGGTAATTTATTTACGCCTCCAATTCCTTAGACTTGAGTGCTCGCATGTTTCTGTTTCATTTAAACTGATTCTATCCCCCTTATGTGTGCCATTGCCTGGCGGTAGATTTCCCCGAAACGGATCTGCTCTCTTGGCCTAAGTTAGACCGCCCGCTGCCAAGGCCAGGAACTTTCATAGCGCCGGGTCAGGGTCGCCACAATATTGTCAAACTTGACAGAGTAAGCCTATCATGTAATAATCTACAGCAAATGTAGATTTTTCAACTTCATGGAATGTAATTGTTTTCTGGATTCTGCCTACTTCAAACAACCACAATAACAATGCCTTCACTTCGCGAAAAACCATCGTTATATAATTAGATGTTTTGGTGTACCATGGAGAAATTAAACATTGTGCACACCGAAACAGTTCTTGCTTTCGTTATAAAATCAAGTGATGTCATCATCAAATGTCATGTGACGTCCCATAAAGGGGCATATTTTTCTGTTAAAGGCCTATATCTACAGAACTGTATACTAGCTTTGGTTGTATTACTGGGTTACTTCTCATTAAAGATTCATTTCCCCCATAGGGTTTGTTGTTCACGCTTTAAAACACTCTACTTTGGCACTTTTGTAAATCCGATCGACGTTAGACTTGGTACACACGTACAGACTACCACCCACAGATGGTCCTAGAAGAAATTTGTGATCGTACCGATTCCGAAATGTGTTATAGATGAAAATTCAAGTGATGTCATCATCATATGCCTTGTGACGTCCCTTAAAAGGGCATTTTGTTCTTTAAAGGCATATATTTACAGACCTATTTGTTCGATTTGGTTATAACTTGACATATACGTATAATGTGCTGTTATAGCTTGTGTTTGTCAACAAACACATTTCTAGTTATAATAATTAACTGCTACTCACCGACCGAGAGATGTTGTCTTCACAAGTTCAGAAAATCTCCACACGAAAAACACAAAATGGCGTTTCCGAAGGCGGAAACCACTACATAATGGGGAAAACACCTGCGCCACTAACATAACAACCAACCATAACAAAAGAGCCTGAAAGTATTACAGTAGGTCATGCGCAACAAGCCTTTGGAAACCTGGCTCGGCGGGCTTAATACAGGCCTCTGCATTTGTACGTTGAGTAGCCCTTTCATTGCGATATTTCTTTAGGCAAAATGGTTTTAACAATAACAACTGCAAGATTCGCCAGCAAGAACTAGTAGGCAAGAATTATTATGTTCTCGATTATATTTTGATTTTGTGGTTGGGCAGCAGTAAACAGTCGTGGTATAAACGAGTCCTGTTTATTTCGTCACGCTTTTTCTGATTTTACGAAGAGCCCGACGACTGTTGATTTCAATTATGCGCTCGCCGACCAACAAATTTCTCGATGAATTTCAGTTTTATAAACATATAAACGCACATTAGAAAAGAATGGGAGTTTGTCATTATGCTATATATGGGTCTACTCTACAATATAAAAATATAAAAAACAAAACGATTTTCAGCATTCCACAACCTCTTTAATAGGGCCCACAAGCACAGTGGAATTCAAAGGACTGTAGTTATACTGTGTGTGCCTGAGCATAAGCACAGAAAAGTTGTGGTTAGTGCAAGACATTTTCCAAGAACAATGAAACCTAGTATAGATGAATGGGAGGTAGTTGTGAGTCATGCAGCGTTTATAGGCAGTACGTGGGTCAGTCTTGAAGTTGGCATCGATGAGTGTAGAGCTATAGCATAAGAAAGTGCCTAGTACAGAGAGGGGCGGGTTGTAGGAAAGAGCAGCAATCGGTGAGTGTTCACTATTTTTAAGTGGAAATGTTTTGAGAACCAAATGGATACAAAGGTCTTAAGTGAACCAAAAATTAAGTAAAGAATTAAGATGACATTCAGAAGTTTACCGATTCTGTTATCCGCTCAAATCTAAGAAATTGCATTGCATGATTGGTAGCAACTTCAGAAAGTTCAGGGACACCTGCTAAAGTGGTTGCACCTGATGCAGGAGCACCTGATGCAGGATCACCTGGTGAAGGAATATGTGCACCTGACAAAAGGGACACCTGTTGAAGGGGTTTTGTGAATTCTTCTGATGTAATGTAATAGTTATTACATAGTATTGATAGGCGAAGTGGAATTCATGATCAAAGTGACTTTCCTTTTATTGGTAATTTATTTACGCTTCCAATTCCTTAGACTTGAGTGCTCGCATGTTTCTGTTTCATTTAAACTGATTCTATCCCTCTTATGTGTGCCATTGCCTGGCGGTAGATTTCCCCGAAACGGATCGGCTCTCTTGGCCTAAGTTAGACCGCCCGCTGCCAAGGCCAGGAACTTTCATAGCGCCGGGTCAGGGTCGCCACAGTATTGTCAAACTTGACAGAGTAAGCCTATCATGTAATAATCTACAGCAAATGTAGATTTTTCAACTTCATGGAATGTAATTGTTTTCTGGATTCTGCCTACTTCAAACAACCACAATAACAATGCCTTCACTTCGAGAAAAACCATCGTTATATAATTAGATGTTTTGGTGTACCATGGAGAAATTAAACATTGTGCACACCGAAACAGTTCTTGCTTTCGTTATGAAATCAAGTGATGTCATCATCAAATGTCATGTGACGTCCCATTAAGGGGCATATTTTTCTGTTAAAGGCCTATATCTACAGAACTGTATACTAGATTTGGTTGTATTACTAGGTTACTTCTCATTAAAGATGCATTTCCCCCATAGGGTTTGTTGTACACGCTTTAAAACACTCTACTTTGGCACTTTTGTAAATCCGATCGACGTTAGACTTGGTACACACGTACAGAGTACAGACTACCACCCACAGATGGTCCTAGAAGAAATTTGTGATCGTACTGATGCCGAGATGTGTTATAGATGAAAATTCAAGTGATGTCATCATCAAATGCCTTGTGACGTCCCTTAAAAGGGCATTTTGTTCTTTAAAGGCATATATGTACAGACCTATTTGTTCGATTTGGTTATAACTTGACATATACGTATAATGTGCTGTTATAGCTTGTGTTTGTCAACAAACACATTTCTAGTTATAATATTAACTGCTACTTACCCACCGAGAGATGTTGTCTTCACAAGTTCAGAAAAGCTCCACACGAAAATCACAAAATGACGTTTCTGAGTGGCGGAAAAACCGCTACATAATGGGGAATATACCTGCGTCACTAACATAAATACCAAACATAACAAAACGTTTCTGAGTGGCGGAAAAAACCCGCTACATAATGGGGAATATACCTGCGTCACTAACATAACAACCAACCATAACAAAAGAGCCTGAAAGTAGGTTATTATTAAAGTAGGTCATGCACAACGAGCTTTTGAAAACTTGGCGCGGCCGGCATACAGGCCTTCGCATTGTACTTTGACTAGCCCTTTTATTTCAATATTTCTTTAGGCAAAACTGGTTTTAACCATAACAACCGCAGATTCGCCAGCAGGCACTAGTAGGCAAGGCTTATTATGTTCCCGATTGTATTTTAATTTCGTGGAACCCCTCTTAGAATTTAGAAATAAGTTGCTCAATCCAATAGTTCTAGACACGCTGAATGTAAGAAAAAAAATATTTGTGGATGGTATCAGTTTCCAGCAGTTATTTTGACATATGCAATGAACATTTGCGGTATTATGCACCAATTGGTGCATGCGTGCTGGTAGTGCAATCAAGCGACTTAATTGTTTTCTAATCCAATTAGAACGCGTGACTTATGCATGTGACCTGTCAACGAGATCAAGAATGTGGCCTCCATGAGCAGCGGCGCCGTTGTTTCGAGGTCTTGTTTATCGATTTATGCAGGATGGAACAAATGAAGCATGTTGCGAAAAAAATATATGGGTCACTCCATTTTCATAGATGGGCTCTGGGAAAGTGTGAGATTTCTTCAATGAGTGTCCCAGAACACGTTGCCGTTGTAATTCTTTTGGAAAGAATGTTGCATCCCGAGGCCACTTTTTTCTCCTTCATATACTATCTCAATCTTGGTCAGTCATTGCAGAAATATTGAAAAGACATGAATCTGAGACTGCGAAACATTTCCAATTTTGTTAGAAAATACTTTGAAAATGCACTCAACTTTCCATAGACCCTGTACACAACCAAGGAAGTGGCGTTTGGATACTATATTCTTTCCAATTTGCATTTAGTTCTTTATTTTTTGAGCAAAACATGACAAGTTTCAATTTTGTGAATTTTTTTTTCTGAGCACACACAGTGTTGGCAGAAACTTTTGGTCCCTGAACAACATTAAATGCAATGTATCCCTCTTCATAGTTTTTAATGCTAGATTGGAATATGTCATGAAGTATACTCTGTGTGCACACATTAACTGATCTGTAAAATTATTTTATTTGGAGAGTTTGTTTTAAAAAATTTACACTATACGTTGGCTTTTAAAGCATACTGAGTACTACTTAAACATCGTAGGAAAAAGTATTTCTGTACTGCTAGATATTAGACAATGTGATTACTAAAGAAAACGTGTCAATAAGATATTCTCTGAAGTAAATTTTCTGTGACACACCCAAAGAAGAACTCCAGGAATGCCCAACTTGCTTTGTTTTATTTTTATTTTGCAGTTAAGTGAAGATTAAGAATTGCAAGCTATTATAATATGAATTTTCCACACACGTTTGCCAAAGTTGTTAGCCGGGCTTCGAAAGGCAACTTGAAATGCAATTTCCCCTGCAAACTAAACAATCCTAGACCAACCTTTTAAGCTTTAACCATCTTATTGTTTGCTGGATATGTTCCAAGTATTTGGGTATATTTGGCTAAAAACAAAATAAAGTATAGGGGTGTTTTCACTGTTTTGAATGTTTGTTTACTTGCTTGTGTGTTCATTTATTAATTACATGTATTTTAGATTTTTACTTGTTTGTGTTGACAAAGCTGAAGAGTTTGTGCCAAGTTGAGTGTGTGTCCTTACAGAAAGTAAAGAAGATTCAGATGAACCACCAGTCAAGTTCTACAAATTACTAGAAGAGCTTAGAGGAGAAACCCCATTTTCTTGGAGGCCACTTGGTATGTTAAACCCTGCCTCGAAGTCTGTGGATATGTCAAAATACTGTTCTATTCAAATACATGCCAAGAGAGCGCTTGCCATCAAAGAATTCAGTCTGGTCTGTAGTTGTGGTTGGATTTCGTAGGCATCCCATTTAATACTCCTGCATCAGGGATAAATCTCTATCAAACTCTTCAAATGCTCTCGGTATATTTTAAATGCTTGATTGCCTCAATCCAGCCAAGTTCAGTCAAGAGTATTCCGCTTGTCAAATTCGAAAGATTACATTTGACGGATTTTATAGGAACCCATTTTTCGGAGTATTGCCGAGTATTGTAAAACTTGACAGGCAAGCTAGTGTATTATAAACCACTTGGAAATACCGTTTAAACTACGACAAAACAGCCTGGAAGTAAGTAGGTCATGCGCGACGAGCTTTTAGAACACCTCGCTTTGGAGGCCACTTAGTATGTTGAACCCTGCTTCGAAGACTGTGGATATGTCAAAATACTGTTCCATTGCAATACATGCCAAGAGAGCACTTGCTACCCACGAATTCAGTCCTCTTGACTGGGCTGTAGTTGTGGTTGGATTTTGTAGGCATCCCATTTAATACTCCTGCATCAGGGATAAATCTCTATCAAACTCTTCAAATGCTTTCGGTTTATTGTAAATACTTGATTGCCTCAATCCAGCCAGGTTCAGTCAAGTGTATTCCACTTGTCAAATTCGAGAAATTACATTTGACGAATTTTATAGGAACCCATTTCGAGTATTATATGTTGAGTATTGTCAAACTTGACAGGCAAGTTACCGTATCATAAACAACAGCTAATCTTGACGTTTTACAACCTAACGGAAGGTTTGTGTGATACTTGCCGTATTTAGTCTACTTCACACACCCGAGCAATAATAATACCTTCTTCATTTTCAGAGACCAATTTTATATAGATTTTTGTTTTTACTGTAACTTACCGACAGAGATGTTGTCCTCAGTCGACGAAAAGTTCAGGAGCGTTCAACACACACACAACAAAATGGGACCTTTTGAGAGGCGAAAATATTATTTCGAAGCAGACATTGGGAAAACCCAATTAAACTATGACAAAAGAGTCTGGAAGTATAAGCAGGTCATGCGCGACGGGCTTATAGACCCTCCCACGGCCCACTTGCAGGCCTTCGCGTATAAGGCGAAGTAAAAAGAAAAACATGTTTCTCGTCCCTGCCCGCTTCCTTTTTGGAGGCCGCCTGGATTTTTTATTATTTTTTATTTTGAAAAAGTCCACAAATTCATCGGAAAATAAATTGAATACCAATACAAGTCTAAACTAGAGGTTGAAGGAACAACCACACGGTGTTGGGCCATGGACTACCATACCGCAAACTTTTAAAAACACATCAACTCAAAATGCATGTTTTAATCCATGTTTTATTTAGTCAACATGCCGCTAGAGGGCGCTGTCACATTTTATGACGTCACTTGTCATATTTTTGTAAAGAATAGTCTAGGCAGAAATTCACATCGTTGAAAGCAAGTGCACATCGTTTGCCAATTTCAAATTATACGGCACTTCCGGTTTCGACCGGAAGGAAGGGTCACATATTTTTGCACTTAATATCAAAAATGCAGACCCTGCAATATTGTATCGATTGTAATAAAAAACAAAATCAAATCTGTAGCAGTTGATTTTATATTGATTTTTAAAGATTAAATATGGTAATCTTTATTTGCTTGTAATATGACACTTGATGACGTCATTGTGACGTCATGGCCAGAAACCTCCAGAGCTATATTAACTGTTCTATATATAGCCTCATCTTGATTCATCCACATCTTTCGCGCACAGGTCTTTTCTGCATTAAGTTCATCATGCATATTAAGTTTGAAGCGATTACCACAAGTTTCGCCACATACATCAAGTGATAATGCGTTTTTGACGTTTTTTAATCTGCCGCTAGAGGGCGCTCTAACATTTATGACGTCACCTGTAATATGTTTCTGAAGTACAGCCTAGGTAGACACATCGTTGAAAGCGAGTTCGCATCTTCTGCCAATTTTAAATAATAAGGCACTTCCGGTTTTGACCGGAAGGAAGGGTCATGTGATTTTGCACTTAATACCGAAAATTACGACCCTGCAATATTGTTTCAAATGCCATAAAGAACAAAATCAAATCTGTAGCAGTTGATTTTACATGCATATTTTGAGTTGATGTGTGTGGCACAGTTTGCGGTAATCCATGGCCCAACACCATGTGGGTGTTCCTACAACCTCTAGTTTCTATATATTTTTTAGCAAAATGGATTTAACTGTAACCACTGTCAGATACGAATCACTAAAGCAAACCTATCATCTTGGAATGTTTTAAGTACAATTTTTTGAGGGGAGCAATCTTTTTTTTCAGATGGATAGGCCTAAAGGAAATGCAATGTACAACACTTCACATTATCCGACATTTTTGTTCCTAGGTCTCCTTAATATTCTGTGCACGTTCGTTTTCAATTCGTCAACGTGCCGGAGAACGACAGTTTTTTTCCAAACCTACAGCCAATGGGTTTTAAATCTAGTCGGGTTGGCTTTTTGTTTGCTTCAAACGCCTGGAAAAATAATGCCTTGATTTTCAAGGACCGATTTGATTGATAGACGTTTATAGTTGATGACCTCAGGCAACGAAAGATCAGGAGCGTACCACACACAACAAAAAGGCACTTCTGTTTGCAGCCAGACATAGGGGAAAAACAGATATGTCACAGCGAACAATAGCACCCACGACAAAGGAGTCTGAAAGTAAGTAGGCCAGAGCCCAGACGCGGACAGCTTCTAGGTGGCTCGCTTATAGGCCTGCGCATTTTACATTGCATTGCCCTTCCACTTTCTGTATTTTGTTTATATGGCAAAATGGTTTTAACCGTAACCTCCACAAAATACGAATAATTAAACCAAATATATCATCTTCGAATATTTAAGTACATTTTGGGTGGGTTGGGGATGGCGTTAAGAAGGTTTTTCTTATGGATAACAGATTTTGTCACAATGTTTGTATCTTGACAAAATTCAATGTACTAGGGGAAATATAGGTTTACTGCTACTCATGGTATCAATTTCACATTGCAATTTACACTGCCATGATGGCCAGTGTTTAACAGCTTAATAATGTGAGATGTATAAAATGCTCTGTTACAACACTAAAATTTCCCCACTTTGTTACTCTTTAATTAACTTGAGTTTTCTGCAAAAGCAGCAATTCTGAGAAGGATTCTGGCACTAATTATGCGTGGTTTGGACCAATCACAGCCAAGAGTTTTAACCCATCATGTTAGACCACTGGGCCAGGGTTGGACCAATCAGGACACAGCTGTGGAACACAGCGCTAGTGAAGGAGGGAAAATGCACTGTGTGTTTGTCCGCATTCTGTCACAGCTTTTTGTGCAAGCTCGATAAATTTAGCTCCTGCTTCAACAGGATTCGAAGACAGCCCATGCTTAATACATGTACACACATGAGTTTACATGGAGCATTAGTTTTATGGGTATGTTTCTGGTATTGTTGCTGATATTGTTACCGATATTGATGTTTTTTTTAGTAATACAATGTGATTTGAACTTTGCAAGGGGCAGCCACTCCCCCTTACGTACCCCAGGGGTCGGATGTGCTGTATTTCCATAGCACAACCACGGATGCCCCCCACAGATGTTATGTGGGCTGGGTCATGCGTGCCCATTCATTAATGGTTGGCCAGGGAGCCAAATGGTAACTGACGTACATGTACATATGGGAGTCCATTATGTGCTTGATATGCTTCTTTTTGGCCTATAAGCCCTATGATTTGATGCCAGATTGCCCAAATCAATCCGGTATCTGGCCAATGAACAATGTTGGAAATAAATAACTTAAAGCTGTGGCGAAGATACACAAACAATTTTGTCTTAAGTTTCATCTATTGAGTCCGAGTATAAAGGAATTAAATTTACAACATTTTACATTATCCGACATTGTCGTTCCCTGTTTTTTTTTTTTTTTTTTAAATATGCTGTGCACGTTTGTTTTCATTTCGTCAACGTGCGTGAGAACGAGAGTGTTTTACATAGCGCTACAGTCGAGGCCATGAAGGCGTGTTTTTTTTTTAATCTAGATGCTCAGACGGGTGCCCGGCAAAAGGGCATATGAGCGTTCTGACGCAAAAATCATTTTCAAGAAAATTGCATTGAAAGGTCCTATTGTTCCCCCGCGCGCATTTTGTATCCAATGCTCTCCCACACGTAATATAAATCGTACGAATTTGAAATTTGTCACACGTATGAATCATAAGTTTTGGAACAACTATACACGTTAATTTCTGACGAAAATGTTTAAATCTCATTAAAATCGAGGCAGTTTTCTGCATATGCCCTTTTGCTGGGAACATTTTGGTCATTACGCGCTATTGCATAAGGGCATATGCACACTTATGCCCTTCTGCCGGGCACACGACGCGCAATCTGGAGCATTTCCGGGCCACTTTCTCTTAACTTTTGTATGCAATGTGCTCATGCATAGGGAGATGGGGTGGATCATCAAAGTTGACATTTTACACCACAAACATCGCATCAAAACTGCGTAAAAATTCGTAACTGTGAGTGAGCACGTGTTTGTGTTTTGCACAGCTCTAGCTGTCAACCGCCGTATTTGAAGCGACTTCGCGCGGCAGTTTGTGCCGACATGACAGAATGTACTATCTTTTGCCATGGGTTGCTGAACCGGATTTCAGCTTAGCGGGTTTTTAGCAGCGTTGATAATTACATTTTTCATTTTCCTTCTTCCCTCTTCCTTTTCCCTTCCTTCTCCATTCTTCATTTTCTATTTTGTCAACAGCACCATGATTTACCGACAAAACTGACTAGGGTGACACCCCCCCCCCCGTCTCGACTCCCGTACTTTCCCCGTTCCGTTTGAGCCGCCTCAGCGATGTACTTTTTTAATGATTGGCCTTCATATACACTACGAACTTAGGTGCGTACACATTACAGTTTTTCTGCAACTCGTGTTCGGTTCAACTCACTTTTCTCCTGTTACCGAGGCAATTCGTCCCATACACATTCAAGTCATATAATATACGTTTTTCCGGCAAATTTCCTAAAATGTTCATTCAGTTCTGAAAGTCGGTCATTCGTTTTCGTCAAAATTTGAGAATCGCTCTGTGAACGCGTTTCATTTTCGCTTCCAGAGCATTCGTTTCCATTTCAGTTCAATCAGTTAAGTGATTGAACAGCACCTTTTGTTTATGTCCATTCAGATTCGTTTACAAGACTTCTTTTTCGCTTTAAAAGGGTGATTTGAAACATTCACCACTCTATTTCACTTTTAGTTTAAAGGGAAGATACAACAATTGCAAACATAAAAAAAAACGAAATTATCAAATTATCACGAAATATTTCACTGGATTGTTAGGGAATGACAGCCTAAAGCATCCTATAAAGTTGCGACTCCTAGGGTGCTGACATTTTCATAAAAAAAGTGTATTTTTCCAACGCTGTTCAGCCGACCAGCGTTATCAAATTGCACGTAGCGCCGGAAATTTTTTCTCTGCGCGACAACCAATTGTCCGATTTTTATGTTTTGGTATCAAAAAATGCGCAAGGATTGAGGCTAAAAAATCAGAACAGCTCGAATTGCTATTTTTTTTTTATTAAAACTATCGCGGAAAAAGTTGAGGGGGGGGGCGGAAGCTATGGGCACCAGATACGATTAAGGGTTTCTTTTTCAATAACCGAGAATCAAATTAGCTGTACCTGAAATCAATTTAGAAAAGGTATGCTTGCGTAAATGAATGCACCGGTAACGGATTGGTCGTCTGTTTCTAGAAACCGAATGCACGGACAATGAAAACGATTAGTTTTTCGTTGAATTGAAATGGGATTAAAGACGTGCGTTCAAATTCAGACGAAAATTAATGACCGATTTGTAGAAGTGAATGACCATTTCAGGAAATTGGCCGAGAAAACCTTTACTAATGATACTCACAACGCTCTTAGTAGTAAGCAAATTCACAGTCCTCGCAAATAATCAACAAGCCTTGGTTCTGCTTGAATATGCAAGAGTGAACCTTGTTCCATCCTCTAACATGGCCGCTACGCATCAGGTCTATTGTAACCAGAAACTGCCGGAGTGCCACTGTTTTTTTGCCCTTCCATGGGGTACCAGTTCGCTCTGGCAAAATGAAGACCAGAAGCGGTCCTTTTTATAATTTATGAGAAGAGTATTTTTTTAATGAAATAAACTGAACTGCTTTAAGTATTGCCCACTGTGAGTTGACACATTGTGAAAATAGCTTTGACTGGGGTCAATATATCCTACAACATTAAAAAGGATCCACAATCAGAATTTGGATGTGAATGGTGAAAGCTAAATGCCATTAAGCGGCGTAAGAGCCGCGGGGAATAATTTCCCACACATTATTGAATCACAGGTACACGAGCACGAATATTTTGTCTTTTTTTGCACGCAATATGAACCCGTTATTGTTATGCTAATTAAGCGCGCGCGAGCCAGCTGTCAAAAGTTCACACAACTTTTCATTGTCGTGTGGGATACAAACATACACACACGTGTTGCGATGTGATGAGTGCCATTTTTATTCGACGCGTGCATCGACGAGTTTGAAATTTGAAGCGTACAATGCATATACATGAATAGCCCCATAAATGTGGCCAATTTACTGGACTACCTCCGTAAATAAAGGCCACACTTCCACCATGTACAAAAACATGTCGAACTTTTTCAAATTTTGATTTCCACATTTAGGCTTAGTTTGTCCTTTTTTGCTTTAGAAGCATACTCACCCTCTTTATAGGCTAATCAGAAAGTACTGCCTTTTTCAGTTGTCTATTTTTCGTGAAATTTCCAGATTCATTTTTACACGTTTGCGTATCAAAATTTGCGTATAACATAGTATAAACAAAATTCTAAACATATTCGTGCTATCAGTCTGTCAACATGTTTGCATGCTAAACATTTTAAGCTTAAGGTGATAGCAAGAAAGTGTTAAGAATTGTGTTTACTAGCTAAACTCATTCTACGTCTGGCTTTTCGTTATATTTTGATTTTGTTTGCATCCGCCTTTAAAGGAAGTTGGTACATTGATATGAAATGTGACATCGACTTATTTTTTTTTCTCCGGACATTTTGGCCTCCAAAAATCAGGGGGGGGGGGGGTATGTATCTCACGGGCCTAAACCACACCCCTCCTCCTAACCCAACCCCAGCAAAAGTTACTTGATCCGCCTCTGACGTAAGTTGGTACATTGATATGAAATGTGATATCGACTTATCACTATTTTGACCCATATATGTTCTGTAGCTCATGTAGAATAAAAGAATGAAATGAAGTAAGCAATTATTGTTGGAGTCCCCAGAATGTGGGAAGGCCTGTGGGCCACGACAAAGCAGCTAGGCAGTGGGGATATCAGCCCATGGCTCGTCCGTTCATAAGTTGCCTTTTGAGACCTTGAAAAACTTCCGATGATGAATATAAATGACCCGCCCAACGCGTGGAACCCAACAGGCAGCAGGGGCGGAACCAGAAATTTTGGCGGGGGGTGGGATTTCATCAGCTAAACAATTTTGCAATGTAGACAGGGTTTTTTTTCTCCGGACATTTTGGCCTCCGAGAATCAGGGGGGGGGGGGGGGGGGGGTCGCACCATACTTTCAATTTAGGTGCAGTTCAAATCCGACGCCTTTTATTAAAGCTATAGTCCATCATTTGCAGCCATCCGAAAAAGTAACTGGCGTATTATTGTTTAAAAACATACTTGGTTGAAAGATAGTAAGTGGACTAAACTCCCTGTGAAATGTATCTGTCTGGCAAGCTATCATTTTGAGTAATCAACGAAAGAAGGCCTTTCCAACGGTGCGTCTTAAGACGTTTTGTTATTCGGCGCAACGCGCGCAAGCCTTGGCACGACGCACAGGTGCGCGCGGTTGCTATATAATTCGTCGGATCAGTGCGCGACATCGCGTATAGCTGCCATTCAAAACAATTCAAAACATGATTCAGCAACTTTTGATTTGAAATTGGAATCCTAGAGTGCTGTTTTTTTTTCTCGGAATACAAAGCTGAAGCTGAGCTAAAACTTCATCAGGTTAGTTGTTCAGGATCCTTCATTAGATTTTGAACACTTTTGTTGCTTCAAACGAACAAATGCACAAATTACAAATGATGGACTATATCTTTAAAAATATATTATTGCAGAATAGCGCACAAATATCCCACGACGAGGCTGCCCCTGCTGTCCGTATGTTGTGCACAGGCGAACGTTATTACCAGTATAGAAACATACATTGGGTAAAAGCAGATGCGCGCGCATTACACAACCATTAGCAAGTGCCCTAGGGGTGCAAACCAGTAAATCGGTCCGAAATTGCCTGCGCTAGCCAAATCACGATTTGCATGCCCTCAAACTCTCCGGTATTTGAGCATGCTGTGGGCCATGAACTTGAGGGTTTGTAAAAAAATATGGGTGGAAGCTGTGCACAGGACTGGGAGCTTGTTGTGCTGTTTAATTTTGATGTAATTTGGACCCTAAAAGCGCTCTATCTTGCAATGAAATGTAGGCATCGTTTTTCAAAATGGCGATGGGCTTCAGGACTATTTTCAGGGGTGATCATCTTCAGATGGAAATTTCTCCTAAAAGTCATCAGTTGACCCCCCAAAAATTGAAAAGAAAATGAAAGATGATAAATAAGCTTTAATTTGATGTGTGTCTCGAACACCTTGGAGAGATGTGAGTATTTTTCCCAAAATTTTTGAAGTGGGAGCATTTACCATTTGGGTCTATGGAAGTTTATTTACTGGTCTGCTACCCTAGACGTTGTTTTGACAGGTTCGTGGGTGATATTGGTGGTCGTGATAGCGCCCTCTCGCGGTGGAGGGTTATCGGCGGAGCAAACAAGAACAATGTCTAGCCCCTTGACTAGGAAAATCTCGGTAACGGTCGTCAAATTCAAAATTGTACATGACGCAGCAAAAAGTTAGCTCATACGATCCTAGTATATTTGATGCTAGTTTTCTAAATGAAAGCAATGAATATTAATTATCAACTCATTTAGAAAAAAAAAATAATAAGCAATTAGCGGTAAATTAAACCTATATTATACTCGGAAAAACTCGGGCACTATCCGATTGTCGACGAAACGAATTCGGCAAACCGGAAATTGTCGGAAAAAGGAGGAATTCCTCCATTTTATACACGTGACGTAAATTGTAGTACAATGTATCACCGGAGGCAACCGGACCTAAGATTCATCAGGAATAGTCAGAATATTTTGGTCTGGGAACCAGACTATATAAGCGCCCGCTCTAGTGTCCCAATGGGTTCAATAAACTGCCTTAGACCCCAATGATAAATGGACCCACTTCAGAAAGTCAGGAAATATTATGCTCACAATATTTTCTCTCCCAAGGTGTACGAGACACACGTCAAAATTAAAGCTTATTTCATCGTCTTTCTTTAATTTGATGAATTTGGGGAGGAATTTCCACCCGACTATAATCATCCCTTAAAATATAGTTCTGAAGTTTCAGACCACTCAGAATATTCTTGTTTAGTTAAATTTAATTGTTTTGTTATTTCTGATTTGATATAATTTTTGTTTGCGCCATGAGCGTCATTTATGGCGGATAATGGCGCGGTATAAATTTCCGTTATTATTATTATTATTAAGCCCATCGCCATTTTGAAAAAAAGGTGCCTACACTCAATTGCAAAAGAGAGCGCTTTTAGGGCCCCCAATCTTATCCAATTTGTACAGAAATACAAGCTCATGTTCCAGTGCATGGCTCTCATCCTTATTTTGTACGAACTTTGAAGTTCATGGCCCACAATGTGCTCGAATACTGAAGAATTGGAGGGCATGCGAATCGTGATTTGGCCAGCGTAGGCAATTTCGGACCGATTTACTAGACTGCACCTGGACTGTTTCCCGGCCCCTACCAAAGGCTGCAGGCCAGTAAATCGGTCCGAAATTGCCTAGGCCGGCCAAATCACGATTTGCTTGCCCTCAAATTCAGTATTTGAGCATATTGTGGGCCATGAACTTGAGGGTTCGTACAAAATAAATATGGGAGCCGTGCACAGGACTGTGAGCTTGTAGTTCTGTGCAATGTTAGAGTCCTAAAAGCGCTCTATTTTGCAGTGGAGTGTAGGCGTCGTTTCACAAAATGGCGATGGGCTTCAGGACCATTTTATGGGGTGATCATTTTCGGATGGCAATTTTTCCTATTCAATTTCTACATTAAAATGTTCATTTTTTGAAAATTGAGGATGAAAACTTGCCGTTGTCGTTATTTTTTAGGAAAATATTGTTTGATAACAGGCTGATGAAGGACTGTTGGGAACAGCGAACGGAATAGGCCTATAGGCCTGATTTACAGTGTTAACAAACAAATCGGTAAAACAATGATCGTTTCCTTTTTTAAAGACGTCCGTACTCCTTTTTTTTGTATAGACGTCCGTACCATGTTGAAATAGTAGTGACAGATTTTACAATCTGCATCTGTCCAAATACAAAGAGTAGAAGTCAGACGCGGATCCAGAAGGGGGTCGAACCCCCCCCCCCTCCCCCCTCCCCCCCCCCCGCTCTGACTATGAATAGTCTAACATTTATAGTAATGATTAGATCGGATATAATAATCTAAACCCCAGCCGCGCCAATATTCCTGGATCCACTCATGAACGCACCTGATGCCTGTTAAAAAAAAAAACCTACATAATGATAGTGTTCATTGTTGCGTAACGATAAGTATGTTAAGCGCAGTCCACGTAAAGGTCTACGACTAACAAGGCTGCCGTAAACATTAGTTTCCAAACAAATGAAAACAGTTAACTCGTTATTGCCCAAAATAATAGACTTTTCTGTTCGTCCATGGAGCCAAAACAGATGCACGCAGCAACGGTCCAGGTTTCTCCGCCTTTAATTAAGACAAATTGTTTTTGAGGAGAATTCTAAGGAAGCCTGATGGCCGAGTGGGTAGATTCTTCGTTCATGAATCGCGGAGTCCGGGATCGAATCCCGTCGGTGTCTTTTTTGCTTTTCACCGTATGCGTTCTATTCAGTCATTATAAGATGTTTAATTTGCCGTCGTAGAATACCAACAGTACCTTAGCTTAATCGGTAAGCACTGCTGCTGGTACTGTCCGCGAGTTCCAGGTTGGCACCTTCGTACAGGTTCAGGGCATGTGGTCCACTCGGAGGATCAGGGCTTAGGGTGCCGCCCTGTTCCTCCCTTAGCTCTTTGCTTTTACATGGTGACTGGCCCTCCGGGGTTACATGGATGGACAGGGAAGGAAGTGTGTATTGGCCGGGACCCCCGAGATCCCAGAAGGGCCCTATAAGGGATTGTGATGGGGCATCGTTATGGCCCATCCAATCCCTGAATGCCTGGCTAGCACATAACTTTTGATTTTTTTTAAAAGCCTTTATTTTTTAACACTTTGGTTTAATTAGTTTGATATTTACATCTGCTCAGCAGGCCTGATTTTTTAATAATTGATTATAATCAAAACGAAGTTTTGTTCGATCAATATGACAATGCCATTTTTAATGTCGCAATTTCAAATTGCAATATTGTACCGGGCAAAAATTAAAGTGTACAATGTAATAATTATGTTTATTACATGTTTCAAAATAATATCGTTTCTTATTGTGAACATTCCCCAAATGTTTCGCAAAATAGGAAAACCCAAAAAAACAAAGCCCCTCACCCTTAAAACTGGAAATGCAAAATAGAAAATCAAAGTCAAGTGGAACACCCGAATGTACCTTTAATAAGGATTGAATTTGAAAATTCCATAACATGGTTCTTTTACAGACTTGCCTTTTACTGTCAGTGGCATGCAGTCACGGATCCAGAGGGCGGGGGGGGGGGGGGGGGTGTGGGGGGGGGGGTCGAACCCCTCTCCTGCTCTTAAACCATTGCTATGACGTCACACTATTGTTAAGAGTGTGGATTCGGAACTACATATCTGTTACGCTGGTCACAAAGTGTGGATTCGGAACGAAGAATCTTTAGTAAAGTGTGGATTCGGATTTACGAATCCACACTTTGAACACGTCAGACAATTGTTCTCTATAATGAGCATTAGTAGGACCGTCTGCGTGAAAATTTCCTTCCCAAATTATCAATGCATCTTCCCTGTAAGATTCTTTGCCGTCACTGCAAAACCTACTTCGAGTCAGAAAGAAATCATCGTCTGAACTATCAATTTTTCAACGGAAGGAGCCGGGACAAATGTTGCAACCTTACGCCACTTTTTTTTCTCCATATAGCATCTCAATGAAGGGCATTCATTGCAAAAAATGATGATAAGACATGAATCTGGGACTGAGAAATATTTCCAATTTTGTTAGGAAAAACTTTAAAAAAAATTCTTGACTCTCCGTAGACTTTGTACACAATCGCGGAAGTGGCGTCAGGTTGCAACATTTTATTCCCAAGTCTTTTCATCTCCACTCACTGTTAATGCCAATACTTCTGTTGACGCAATGGTTTAAGTCGAAGAATACACTCGCAAGTGTGGATTCTTAATTTACGAATTCACTCGGCGCTTCGCGCCTCGTGAATTCTTAAATTACGAATCCACACTTGCTCGTGTATTCTCCTTAAGGCCAAAAACCATTTGCAGTCACCAGCCGACATTTGAAGCAAAAAAGTCAGGTAAAAAAAAAAAAAGTCAGGTAAAAAAAACAAAAAGCTGCGTCGCCGCACCACTTTTTGGACAAGCTCCATACCAGAAACCGGAGACTTTGTTTTTTGGCCTAACTGAATCTTTAGTAAAGTGTGGCTTCAGAATTACGAATCCAGACTTTGAACACGTCGGACAATTGTTCTCCTAATGAGCTTTAATAGGACTGCATGCGTGAACATTTCCTTCCGAAATTACCAATGCATCTTCACTGTCAGATTCTCTGCCGTCACTGCAAAACCTACTTCGAGTCAGAAAGAAATCATCGTCTGAACTATCCATAATGTCGACGGAAGGAGCCGGAAAAAATGTTGCAACCTGACGCCGCTTTTTTTCTTCATATATATCTCAATGGAGGTCATTCATTACAAAAATGATGATAAGACATGAATCTGGTACTGAGATATATTTCCAATTTTGTTAGGAAATACTTACACAATTTTCTTGACTCTCCATAGACTTTGCACACAATCGCGGAAGTGGCGTCAGGTTGCAACATTTTTCCCCAAGTCTTTTCATCTCCACTAATGCCAATACTTCTTTTGACGCAATGGTTTAAGTCGAAGAGTACACTCGTAAGTGTGGATTCTTAATTTACGCATTCACTCGGCGCTTCGTACCTCGTGAATTCTTAAAGAGGTTGTGGAATGCTCGAAGACATTTCCGTCATTCTTCGGGTATATGTAGCCTAAGGTGTGATGAAATAAAAACGACTATTGTTTCTGTCATAAAATGAGTACAATTACTACAAAAGGTACTATTGAGAGCTGTTTTTCAAGTCCTGTCATGCCTGTTTCGACCCGAACGTGCAATTTGTGTAAAAGTCGTCGTTGTGGGCAGCAAACAAAACACAGTAAATCGTGACGTAATAAAAAGGACTCCCGATGCAGAGTAGCATATACGAGTCCTGTTTATTACGTCACGATTTACTGTGTTTTGTTTGCTGCCCGCAACGACGACTTTTACACAAATTGCACGTTCGGGTCGAAACAGGACCTGAAAAACAGCTCTCAAAAGTACCTTTTGTACTCATTTCATGACAGAAACAATAAGCATAGGCCTCTCATAAGAATAAGCCTCTCTGGACTCCCATATATTTGCATATATTTGCACTAAGTTTAGTCGGGCACCATTTGCAGTCATCAGCCGACATTTGAAGCAAAAAAAAAAAAAAAACCGGTAAAAAAAAAAAAAAGCCGCGTCGCCGCTCCACTTTTGGGGCAAGCTCCATACCAGAAACCGGAGACTTTTTTTTTTGGCCTAAGCATGCCCTAATTTCTTTTTCCTATTAGAGCATTTAGTATGCCATAAACGTAAGGGTTTGTAAAAAGAAAAAAGAAAAAAAAAGAAGGGTGACATCAGTGAACAGGATTGCGAACTTGTATTTCCTTATAAATTCGGATAAAATGGGGCCCTAAACTTGCTCTTGTTTGTAATGGATCGTAGGCATTCTTTTTTTCAAAATGTCAGAACTCTCTGACCATTTATTGAAATATTTGCTGAACAAAACAGTTTTGGAAAATATATCCTCCAGAGGAGGGGGGGGGGGGGGGCTGGCCCCCCCATACGCCACTGAGTAGGTGGCGCTGCCCAGGACGGCACAATTGCGTACGTTTGTTGGAAATTCCAAAACGGGCACTCGTAAAAGGCCGATGGTAAAAAGGACACTTGTTTAAAAAAAAAAAAAAAGGCATACTTTACAAATGTTGGGGGGGGGGGGTTAAACGCTGGTGAAACAAAGACACTTGTGTACAAAAGTGCAGTCTTTCCAAAATATTCGGAGACAACCCCCCCCCCCCCCTGCTGGCTACGCCGCTGGCTATTATTGAAAAAAAAATACCAAATCCAAACAGCGCCCTCCATTTTTAGGCCGCCTTATCTTATAAAAAAAACCACACACGCAATATGGAAACCAAAGATTGGAACCAAGTTGCTTTCCTTCCACAGTCCTTTGACAACAAAATATAATAATCTTCTTTCTGTAGATGTATTTCATTATTATGTTATGAAATTTTTTTATAAAGAAAATGGCAAAACTGCAGGAAGAATGTCTTGTTTTCCGTTAACACATTTTTTTTATGCGAATACACAGAAATGCACCCCAAGAGTGCTAAAGTATTCAAACATTATCAATGCTTACATAGATATAATAGAAGGAATTAGCAGAACAATTGCAGGCTTAAAGCACACAACGTGATAAAACGAAAGGAATAAACTTGTCTTCCTGACATCCAGCATGTCACCTATTTGCCTAAGATGAAAAACGTGGTATATCGGCATGATGTGGACACCATATTGAGGTAAGCAGCATAATTCTTATGTATCAGGAATTGTGTAATTTGATTTGTTTGTTTTTTAAGTTAGAAATTAAAGGGAAGTGCTACGACCTCAGTTGTAAAACGTTTCCGCTAATCTAAAGTCTAGTCAGGTCTGCATGTTTAAAAAGCATACATCTTTTAACCGCAAACTACGCATAATACAATAATAGTTTCACCCCAAAATATACTTTTCAATTAGTATTTATCTTGAAACACTCAAGTAATTTAGGCCCACTTACGAATTAGTAATAAATCCACTCGCGTTTAATTATAAAATAATTCATTGTCTTTGTATTTGTGCTCATTTTAATTATACCAAATGGAAAATGAATTCAGTTTGTAAATTTGTTGCGCTGGAAGAAACAGCTAACCGTCGAACTAGTATTACTGTCATTATGGCGGCATCTGAAGGCCACAAGGATTATTGTTCGTGGCTTAAGCCTACTCAGTTCATTTAAAATACAATGGCGGCCAACGGAGGCTTATGATGGCCGCTCTCTAAGTAACATCAATTATATTAATTCCTGTAAATGTAGGCTTAGGAAGACACGTTTTCATCAAATGTTATACCTTTAATTAATCAATTGCTTGTGATGCGAAACCCACATTTTCTAAAGTTAGGGTAGGATAGGTTATGTTACGGATTATTAAAGTTAGGATTTTTTTCAAATGCACAAGTTTATGGAATGTCCGTTTTTTTATGGGAAAGGTACCATAATCCCGTAATTTAAATAATATTGATTATTAGAGAGAAAACATTGCACGTCGTAGCGACTGTTTGTTGGGCATTATGAGAAATTAAGCGATTGTCTTGATCATGTGGTTTTAAGTTTTGCTAGTATTGGAGACGATGACAATAATCAGTGGATACCTGTCATTCAAGGTTTGTTTTCTAGTGACGATGACGACACCGGCCGTATTGATAGCTCGTTCCGGCCGGCAATTGGTTCAGTTGATGAGCCCGGCAAAGCTTGCAGATATTCCCGTACACGTAATCCTGTTCAGTGCAGACCGGGTTATATTCAGTGGTGCAACCTTCGATTGGATCCGGGTAACTTGATGAGCAATTTTCGGCAACGTCCTTTCACGGAATAGTAAACAATAAATACAGTGACATTAAAGTCAGGTCGATATTTGACATACAATATTCGAATACGTTTGTACATCCGCGGTTGTAGATGGGTTATTCACTCACAAGAAATATGGCGAAAGGTAAGTATCGAAATGTAAAGCCTACATTCGATGTAAAAACGTTTGTGAATGTTCAATATCCAATATTGAAATTGAAAACCTTCATTCGATGTTTAAGTGTATGTGATCGTGAATGTCAAACATCGTAAAACAAAAAAGAAGTCAGTCGCACCACGAACCATCGTATCTCGATTTTTGGAAAAATTGAGTTTTCGTCTTTAACGCTTTCATTTTGTTACCTCACAAAGTTTTATTATGCAAAATAATATTGCATAATTTTGCAAAATTACTGCATTTTCCCCCCAAACTATTGAAAAAATCTATTGTGTGTTTTTTTTCGCGTTTAAAACCTGGCACGAACCGGCTTCCATATTTATTAAATAATAAAAACTAATATCGATAATTTGAAATATTGCCTTCGCCATCTTTATAGAACTAGAAGTGCTGGACGAGAATAATGCACTTTTTGCCGATACGGCGCAGCGTGATTTTCGCGTGGGGCCACCCGGGCTTCTACGCTCAATCTCCGGTCAACGTCACCGCGCCGTGCACGGTTTGTGCCGGCGTGGATGGTACCCGAAGCACACGGTTATGTCTTGGCACTCGTGCAGAAAAGGAGCTCTGCGGATTTCCCTCGGCCTCGTTGCGCACGGGACGAAATTATTTTTTAAAGTTTTTATTTTGTATCCCAAAAACCCACTGACACCAGAAAGTGATACCTATGACGAGTTTATGGACTTTTCCAAAGACAAATGGGACAAATCATGGAGAAAATGAAAGAAAATGACAAAACTGTTGGACCCCTGTACATTTGAAATGAGTCGCTTTCGCTTTTTGCCTCCGGGTCCATTCATGCGCATGCGTGAATGACTTTGAATGTATTAGTGAACTGGTCTATTATACAGCTACGTTGTCAAAGCCATCCATAGCGTAGACAGGCATTTTTTCATTCATTTAATTTTCCACCTGCTGCCACCCCCTTGACTCCACCCACAAGGCAAAAGAAATCGATTTTTTCCCCAAAATTATGCTGGCAAGTGTCATGAGGCTATAATGTGTTTTTCCTTAAGAATGTCTACTGGACTATAGTGCGATGCTATGTTCCACTTAATTTTCTTGTCTAGCAATTTGTTTGTGGATGCAGACAGCCAGTAACCAACTCCATAATATTTTGGGGCAAATAAATCGCTTCCCTTTTGTGTCTTGTTGTTATGATGACAATTTGATAAGTTGCCATAGCGCTCCAAGGTGTCCCGAGGCTATATGTTTTCCTGACTGAATGTAACATCAGTTGAGAGCTAACTGGGGTTAATACAAGTGTGATTTAAACTGCATTTTGCTCATGGACATGCATGCCTCTTTGGCTTTTAGCATGTCATGTTGCCCATTACTGGTCGGGCCTGGCGATGCCCATTATTTATTATCTTGGATTTATCATTGATAATTATGAGCGGTTTGCCCTATCTGATATCCGGAAGAAAACATTCCTTTGAGGATTTGGCCTAAACTCCATTATTTTTTGTCTCAAGTTAATACATTTTGTGTCTGAGTATAAAATCTCGTTACGACATAACCGACAGAGTGCAAACAGCGTGCCGACACAACCGATTGAGTACCGACACAAAAGACCAAGAACCGATGCCGAAACGACGGAGTGACGTCATCTTCGGAATTTCACGTCGTAATGGTCGTTTCAAAGTCAGCTAAAACATTTGGCCGACCATGCACGACCACTGCCGATCTCGCAACTACTATGTCGTTACGACTTCGTTACGACACAACCGTTTGAGTACAGAGAACAGACTCTGATCCGTTTTCAATTTTTTGCCGGCCATCACGATATGTTTCAACTGTTGATACAAATTGTGGCTTCACTGCCGACCATGCACGACCTGCAGGATGCCGAAACGGCGCTCAAGAAGTCGCACCGATAAAGTAAAGATGTGGTTGCGAGTTTCACGATGTCGTCGAGTCCTGCGTCTCAGCACTGTCTTATCGTGATCGGGAGGCTACATCGTGACAGTGTGACAGGGCTTTAAGTAACTGATTCAAGGGTAAGTCTATGTGACTTTGTATACAATTTTGTTAAAAAGGTTACGCTGACAGGCCTTGCTATGGGATTTACTGCACAAAAACGAAACTAGTGGTATCATGAAGATACATCTGACGCTCACTCAAAAAGTTTCAAGTCTGAAGCCTTGCCGATTTGCCAGCTTGTTGGCCTGTTAATCAGCTTTCCTTCAAGCTATAGTTTGTCCAAATCCATCTATATTAAGGTACCTTTAGACTGCGATACATGAGAGCCATGCTGGTTGGCGCTGACAGGCCTTGCTATGGGATTTACTATTAGAAATTCCCTGGGTATATGAGATTTACATTTATTTATGCTTAATTTGCAAGGACAATCGATTTGAATTGCAAAAATCATAGTTCTAGGGTTTTCTTCAAAAATATTTATTTATAGAGGACGAACAGATAACACACAACGGATAAAAGTCTGAATTTTAAACTGCTTAATTTATATAATGTTTTGCTTAAAGTTTATGAATTTGGGAGTTTTTGGTTATTCTTGTCATCAAGACTGTTATTGTGGAGGTCGGGAGTTATTGAAATTTGATATTAGAGCTGGAATTTTGTTTCTAAAACTGACAACAGATTAGTAAAATACATAAAGTCTCAGTCTTATCTGGGTTCACGAAAGTTAAATATAAGTTATTTGTTAGTAAAGTTTCATCACTACAGGGTGAATAAAAAAACGAACCCCAAATATCGGGACCTTTGTCGTAGATAAGTTCTGCATGTTACTTTCAAAATCTAGGAAATGAAAGCTCAATTTACAAGCTTTCTTTTAGAACAAGAATCATTGCAATCACTCATGTACTTTTCATGTTACGGAATTTTAAACACAACCACCGTTTTAAAGTTCTGTCCGGCACGGATCACAAAAAGGTAAGTGTTCTTGCAGCAAAATGAAAACAAATCACATCGGGATGTGTTGTTGAAAGAACGCACACATTTTCTTTGTGATCCGTGGCAGAACTTTAAAACGGTGATTGTGTTTAAAATTCCGTAACTTGAAAAGTACATAAGTAATTCTAATGATTCTTGTACTAAAAGAAAGCTTATGAATTGGGCTTTTATATCCTAGATTTTGAAAGTGCTACATGCAGAACTTCACTTAAAATAATAGTCCCGACATTTGGGTTTCGGTTTTTTTATTCACCCTGTATATGATCCGTGTAGTGTACATGACCCACACTTCAAATATTCCCTGGTAAAGCCTCGTTTTGAAAGTTTATGAAGGTTGACCCCTTGTGAACTTCTATCACAATGGGCCTTATGCACGAGTCGGCCATATTGAATTGAGAGTGAGGTAAAATGGAACTTTTGGATCTTTCGAAGAGAAATGAAAGCTAGTTAATTACTAATAAACAGTCCGGCGCCATCCCATTCATCACTTAACTATATAAATACATTCAGGGAACTCGAATGTAAACTTTAGGCTTACATGCTATACATTTTTAGCATGAGGTGATAGCAAGAAAGTGTTTCGAATTGTGTTTACTCCCATGAGGTGATAGCAAGAAAGTGTTTCGAATTGTGTTTACTCCCATGACTGGGAAGAGGTTTACACCAAGTCCTGTGTTACAGACAAGTGCTCAGCTTTTTATGATACTCTACAAGGAGCTATAAACTCCTACTTCCCAACCCAATCCATCAAAGTTCATTCCCAAGATAAACCATGGATGACAACGTACATCAAAAACGTCATCCTGGAAAGACAGCAAATATTCCACACTGAACATCGTTCCCCAAGATGGAAGCAGCTTCGCAACAAGGTGAGGCGCATGATAGGCAAAAACAAGAGAAACTACTATACGAATCGCGTACAGCAGCACAAGAACGCTAATCCTGCTGAATGGCATACACATATTCGCACTATGTCAAATATGAGTAAAAAACATACCATAATTAACCCCCCTCCTGGCGTTAATGTACACAACTCGGTGGATGTCGCGAATTGCATCAACGACCACTACGTCTCCATATCGAGTCACCTTAAACCACTCGAAACTGCTTCATTGCCAGCCAACTGTCCAGACCCTGAACCTGACCCAAGAGTACTGAACTATCAAGTCTACGCAGTGCTCAAGAAGACCAAATTGGGCAAATCTGCTGGTCCAGATGGTGTCCCCACCAGGATAATTCGTGAGTTTGCTTGTGAGCTCACTGGCCCTCTAACAGACATACTTAACAACTCATTTAGCGAAGGAGTCGTTCCACAACAGTGGAAAAAAGCAGTCGTGGTTCCCACCCCTAAAACTACACCAGCTACTTGGGATAAGTTGAGACCCATATCATTGACTGATCACTTCGCTAAGGTGGCTGAAGGATTCATCGCGGATTGGCTATTGGATGACATCCACAGCAAGATTGATCCAAACCAGTACGGCAATCGTAAAGGAGTATCCACGACTCACTATCTAGTGAAACTGTTGGACACCCTTCACAGAAATGCAGATAAACCGGGTACTATGAGCACAGTAGTAGTAACAGACTTCAGCAAGGCCTTCGATTCAGTAGATCACAACATACTCGCCAATAAACTCGTCAATCTCGGAGTTCGCCCCTCTGTCGTAACATGGATAGCCAACTTCCTGAGCGGTAGAGAACAGTGTGTCCGCTACCGTGGTGTAACAAGTGACTGGAAACCGCTCAGGGGAGGAGTACCTCAGGGAACACGCATCGGCCCACTTGCATTTCTGGCACTTGTCAATGATGCAGTAGGGGACATCACACCTACCGTCCTGAAATATGTTGATGACCTAACAATGGTTGGGCATTGTGACCGGAAGACCCCATCGGATATGCAAAGTCATCTTGACAACCTTGCCGAGTGGGTCCAGAACAATCACATGAGACTCAATGCTGATAAATGTGCTACCATGCAGGTTACTTTCGCTAGGGAACTTCCCGACCCAACTACCACTCACAATCAACGATACCCCACTCCAGTCAGTCGATGCAGTAAAGATTCTGGGACTGCAAATATCTAAGGACTTAAAATGGGACACTCATGTCAAATCCATCCTAAAGAAAGCTAATGGCAGGATCCACATGATAAAGACATTGATGCATTTTAATATGCCATTACAGGACATGGTTACAATCTATTCATGTTATGTTAGACCCATATGCGAATATTCTGCTCCTACTTGGCATTCCGGGCTCACTGTGGTCGAAAGCGAAATGCTTGAGAAAATTCAACGTAGAGCCTGTAAGATCATGATGGCAAACAGTACACTAGCTATGAAAATGCACTTGTTGCCTGCAACCTCAACACTTTGGCTGAAAGGAGGGAGCAGATGTGCATGAAATTCTTCCAATCGCTGATTGCATCCAAACACTACAGCAGCTGGCTTCCGCCAAGCAGGAGGAATGTTCATCATAGAGACCTCAGAAAATGAACAAATACTCCCTACCTCTTTGTAAGACTAAGCGGTACCAAAAAAGCCCAATTGTTTACATGACAAAGATTTGGAATGAAAACCACTAATAATAACTATCTAGTGGGTCTGACCTCTAGCTGCAATCCTGAATTTTTATGCATTTGTGTTTATGTCGAATTTTTTTTTTCCTTTGTAACATTTGAGTGTTCCCGTTGTTTTTCTTTACCTTTGACCCCTCCCTTCCACAATCCTGTTGTTCACATAACAACCTCCCTTCCCATGCCTTCCATCCCCAAGACAACTTCCCTATCCTACTTGTATCAACCTCTGCCCCTGTGTACACCCAACCTTTTCATCCTCTTTTCCCAACCTTTTTCATCCTGTGCGGTTTTACAGCCTGTTTGTACACAATTTTAAAAAGGAAGCCTGGTTTTTATTGCATTTGTATTTCACTAAACTGTTTCTCTCGATTTTTACTGTTTGTTTTCCATCTGTGTACTTTAATACCATACATGTTTTCCCAGCTCCATTCCCCTCAACCCGTCCCTATCACTCCCTCCCTTCCTATGCCCTTTCATGATGGTTATTCTTTAAATCTCTGTGTAATTTTATTTTTTATGTAACTATTCTGCAATTCCGCTGCTGGCGGCGATAGAATAGAACAATAAACCATTAATAATAATAATAATAATAAAAAACATATTTGGTTTAAGCCAGTCAAATATCCACACAGAGGCAATTAGGCTACCCTCATCCCAATGCCTAAAATTAAAAACTTGGTCCCATGGTCAATTTGACCTCTCTTGTGAAATTATTCATAACTCTATAAAAAAAATATCAGATGTTGACGTTTGATGTCTCATTTTAAAGTGGAAAAGAGTATCTTTCAAACCATACCTATATATTAGGACCTATCTATGTTGGTTACACATTCTATGTCAGGCAACCCGTTATATTTTGTTTGCATTTTCTGTATTTACCAGGGTTATTATGCAGGTGCACAAACGCTGAGGTCAATTGTTTGAAATTTCCATTTCTACCTTAATCCCAAGGACTGTTTTCAATATCCAACAGATGTCATCATTTCATATGGTTGTCTGAATAAATGAAATTTTAATTTAAAAAAGAAGACGAACATATTTGAGAATTGTCGCCGTTATATGCTGCATTGTTGGTGCCTAGGGCCACGTGATACATAATTGGGCTAAGTGCGCGTACAATATAGCTGCTTCTCTTTCTATAATACCTGTCATTCTGTTCCTGGATGCTGAAGCCATAGGATCACTTGCGGACACCGTAACTTCAATTCGTGAGTTTATCACACCATTTTTTCTACATGTTGAGAGCTTAAAGTAGCCATGCGTAATTACATTAACAAAAAAATGGATTCAATCATCGTCAAAGGATGAAAACGTAGTGGAGATCGGGGAAGCATCCCACCCGTAAGGGGGGGGGGGTCAAAGATGGGTAAAATAATTGAAATATACTTAGTACGTTGTTTGATCAAGTACGAATTAATATAGGTCTACACTTATGCACTCGACTGCATTCAATATCCATTTGAATATCCATTTGAAAAGCAAACTAAGAAAAATAATTTAATATGAATCCTTATTTTGAACAACAGTTTATAACAGGTGTTTCTTAGCTACCTTGGCTTACTCTGTTATATTCCTAAAAGCACGATAATTCACCTGTTACGCATTTTGCTCGTTTCAAAAATAATAACAACACTCAATATCCCAATAAGAATGTTCCAAACCTAACCGGTTCAGGTTTCAGCTCTGTGGAGATAACGCCTCTCGAGCACTCAGTGCAAAACCATGCACAGCCTTTTGAATATTACAAACACGATTTCATCCACAGCGCTCTTTGTTTCCCTCAATTACATTTCTTAATTTCTTCTAAATGAAAGCAAATCAGACGGAATGTCACCGGGCGTTTCTTAGCGCAGTACGATCTTTAATCCAGGCAAGATTGTACATTTTGTGGCAACTGTCGGGAAGAATATCGGTGCATTAATATTTGTCACCATTTTTTCTTCAACGCAGGCATTTTGAGATTGGTGAAGAAATTCAAGTCATGTCTGAAGCGGTACAACTTCCAAAAAAGTTGTAAGTACCATATATCTTCGAAGTTCAGATTATTTGTACATTTTTACAAAAATAGTTCTCTAACAATTGCTTCGTTAGTTGACGTAACTATCAAATCACTGTTAATAGGTCGTATCTTCGTGCGTTTGCGTTTACGTCGTTTGTCAGCGCGTCACATGTGCAATGCATAACGCCATATTTTGGTAGCGCAAAAACATCGTGCGTTAAAAATTCCTCCAAAATTCGTATTCTGTAAGTAATATAGTCAATTACAGATGTGGGAAATACGAGAAATATTGAACTGGAAATCACTTGCACCGAAAAAACTGTTTTTGTGCTAATAACAATCTTTTGGCTGTGCAAAGCGAAAACAGCCGTTTCATTCAATTCCATTCGGAGGTGTAATAGGGCGAGAGTAGAAAAATTATTTTTAAACTCGGATTTTGAAGAATTTGTACGTATAAAATAATGGGACGTTGGAGTGTTTATATGCAAAAGCGTCGGGATGCGCAGTTTTGACACAAAATATCTAGTGCGTCGCATAGAGTTCTCAAAACGTCATCTCGTTCGTTTCTATTTATGGTTATGAAGCTACTGGGAGTTTTTGGTTATTCTTGTCATCAAGACTGTTATTGTGGAGGTCGGGAGTTATTGAAATTTGATATTAGAGCTGGAATTTTGTTTCTAAAACTGACAACAGATTAGTAAAATACATGAAGTCTCAGTCTTATCTGGGTTCACGAAAGTTAGTGTACATGACCCACACTTCAAATATTGCCTGGTTAATAAATATACTCGGAATCCGGGTTCCGCCACATTTTCCTACGCTTCTCCGGGTCAAAATGACTCATATCTGACTCATTTTATAGCTTTAAAGCCTCGTTTGAAAGTTTATAAAGGTTGACCCCTTTTAAACTTCTATCACAATGGGCCTTATGCACGAGTCGGCCATATTGAATTGAGAGTGAGGTAAAATGGAACTTTTGGATCTTTCGAAGAGAAAAGAAAGCTATTTAATTACTAATAAACAGTCCGACGCCATCCCATTCATCACTTAACCCCATGCGCACGGGAAGCGGTCATGGCCGCGGCCGCTAATCCTCATTGGAATGCAGTTGCCACCTGTGGTATGCCGTGGCACACAGCTAGTGGGTAGTTCCACAGCTGCTGCTTTTGTGCAGTCCCGCTACCCCACAAAGGCTGTGCAGTCATGCGGGCCACTTGCTCTATGTGTGGAGGAATGTCCCCATCACACCCCGTGCTTAAGGGGTTAACGTTTTTTAGCATGAGGTGATAGCAAGAAATTGTTTAGAATTGTGTTTACTCGCTAAACACATTTGGTTTAAGCCAGTCAAATATCCACACAGAGGCAATTAGGCTACCCTCATCCCAATGCCTAAAATTAAAAACTTGGTCCCATGGTCAATTTGACCTCTCTTGGGAAAATACTTATAACTCTATCAAAAATTATCAGATGTTGACGTTTGATGTCTCATTTTAAAGTGGAAAGGAGTATCTTTCAAACCATACCTATATATTAGGGCCTATCTATGTTGGTTACACATTCTATGTCTGGCAACCCGTTATATTTTGTTTGCATTCTCTGTATTTACCAGGGTTATTATGCAGGTGCACAAACGCTGAGGTCAACTGTTTGAAATTTCCATTTCTACCTTAATCCCCAGGACTGTTTTCAATATCCAACGGATGTCATCATTTCATATGGTTGTCTGAATAAATGAAATTTTAATTTAAAAAAGAAGACGAACATATTTGAGAATTGTCGCCGTTATATGCTGCATTGTTGGTGCCTAGGGCCAAGTGATACATAATTGGGCTAAGTGCGCGTACAATATAGCTGCTTCTCTTTCTATAACATCTGTCATTCTGTTCCTGGATGCTGAAGCCATAGGATCACTTGCGGACACCGTAACTTCAATTCGTGAGTTTATCACACCATTTTTTTCTACATGTTGAGAGCTTAAAGTAGCCATGCGTAATTACATTAACAAAAAAACGGATTCAATCATCGTCAAAGGATGAAAACGTAGGGTAGATCGGGGAAGCATCCCACCCGTAAGGGGGGGGGGGTCAAAGATGGTTAAAATAATTGAAATATACTTAGTACGTTGTTTGATAAAGTACGAATTAATATAGGTCTACACTTATGCACTCCAACTGCATTGAATATCAATTTGAATATCCATTTGAAAAGCAAACTAAGAAAAATAATTTAATATGAATCCTTATTTTGAACAACAGTTTATAACAGGTGTTTCTTAGCTACCTTGGCTTACTCTGTTATATTCATAAAAGCACGATAATTCACCTGTTACGCATTTTGCTCGTTTCAAAAATAATAACAACACTCAATATCCCAATAAGAATGTTCCAAACCTAACCGGTTCAGGTTTCAGCTCTGTGGAGATAACGCCTCTCGAGCACTCAGTGCAAAACCATGCACAGCCTTTTGAATATTACAAACACGATTTCATCCACAGCGCCCTTTGTTTCCCTCAATTATATTTCTTAATTTCTTCTAAATGAAAGCAAACCAGACGGAATGTCACCGGGCGTTTCTTAGCGCAGTACGATCTTTAATCCAGGCAAGATTGTACATTTTGTGGCAACTGTCGGGAAGAATATCGGTGCATTAATATTTGTCACCACCTTTTCTTCAACGCAGGCATTTTGAGATTGGTGAAGAAATTCAAGTCATGTCTGAAGCGGTACAACTTCCAAAAAAGTTGTAAGTACCATATATCTTCGAAGTTCAGATTATTTGTACATTTTTACAAAAATTGTTCTCTAACAATTGCTTCGTTAGTTGACGTAACTATCAAATCACTGTTAAAAGGTCGTATCTTCGTGCGTTTGCGTTTACGTCGTTTGTCAGCGCGTCACATGTGCAATGCATAACGCCATATTTTGGTAGCGCAAAAACATCGTGCGTTAAAAATTCCTCCAAAATTCGTATTCTGTAAGTAATATAGTCAATTACAGATGTGGGAAATACGAGAAATATTGAACTGGAAATCACTTGCACCAAAAAAACTGTTTTTGTGCTAATAACAATCTTTTGGCTGTACAAAGCGAAAACAGCCGTTTCATTCAATTCCATTCGGAGGTGTAATAGGGCGAGAGTAGAAAAATTATTTTCAAACTCGGATTTTGAAGAAATTGTACGTATAAAATAATGGGACGTTGGAGTGTTTATATGCAAAAGCGTCGAGATGCGCAGTTTTGACACAAAATATCTAGTGCGTCGCATAGAGTTCTCAAAACGTCATCTCGTTCGTTTCTATTTATGGTTATGAAGCTACTGGGAGTTTTTGGTTATTCTTGTCATCAAGACTGTTATTGTGGAGGTCGGGAGTTATTGAAATTTGATATTAGAGCTGGAATTTTGTTTCTAAAACTGACAACAGATGAGTAAAATACATAAAGTCTCAGTCTTATCTGGGTTCACGAAAGTTAGTGTACATGACCCACACTTCAAATATTGCCTGGTTAACAAATATACTCGGAATCCGGGTTCCGCCACATTTTCCTACGCTTCTCCGGGTCAAAATGACTCATATCTGACTCATTTTATAGCTTTAAAGCCTCGTTTGAAAGTTTATAAAGGTTGACCCCTTTTAAACTTCTATCACAATGGGCCTTACGCACGAGTCGGCCATATTGAATTGAGAGTGAGGTAAAATGGAACTTTTGGATCTTTCGAAGAGAAAAGAAAGCTATTTAATTACTAATAAACAGTCCGACGCCATCCCATTCATCACTTAACCCCATGCGCACGGGAAGCGGTCATGGCCGCGGCCGCTAATCCTCATTGGAATGCAGTTGCCACCTGTGGTATGCCGTGGCACACAGCTAGTGGGTAGTTCCACAGCTGCTGCTTTTGTGCAGTCCTGCTACCCCACAAAGGCTGTGCAGTCATGCGGGCCACTTGCTCTATGTGTGGAGGAATGTCCCCATCACACCCCGTGCTTAAGGGGTTAACGTTTTTTAGCATGAGGTGATAGCAAGAAATTGTTTAGAATTGTGTTTACTCGCTAAACACATTTGGTTTAAGCCAGTCAAATATCCACACAGAGGCAATTAGGCTACCCTCATCCCAATGCCTAAAATTAAAAACTTGGTCCCATGGTCAATTTGACCTCTCTTGGGAAAATACTTATAACTCTATCAAAAATTATCAGATGTTGACGTTTGATGTCTCATTTTAAAGTGGAAAGGAGTATCTTTCAAACCATACCTATATATTAGGGCCTATCTATGTTGGTTACACATTCTATGTCTGGCAACCCGTTATATTTTGTTTGCATTTTCTGTATTTACCAGGGTTATTATGCAGGTGCACAAACGCTGAGGTCAATTGTTTGAAATTTCCATTTCTACCTTAATCCCAAGGACTGTTTTCAATATCCAACAGATGTCATCATTTCATATGGTTGTCTGAATAAATGAAATTTTAATTTAAAAAAGAAGACGAACATATTTGAGAATTGTCACCGATATATGCTGCATTGTTGGTGCCTAGGGCCACGTGATACATAATTGGGCTAAGTGCGCGTACAATATAGCTGCTTCTCTTTCTATAACATCTGTCATTCTGTTCCTGGATGCTGAAGCCATAGGATCACATGCGGACACCGTAACTTTAATTTGTGAGTTTAGTACACCATTTTGTTTCTACAGGTTGAGAGCTTAAAGCAGCCATGCGTAATTACTTTAACAAAAAAATGGATTCAATTATCGTCAAAGTATGAAAACGTAGTGTAGATCGAGGAAGCACCCCACCCGTAAAGGGGGGGGGGGGGTCAAAGATGGTTAAAATAATTGAAATACACTTAGTACGTTGTTTGATAAAGTACGAATTAATATAGGCCTACACTTATGCACTCCAACTGCATTCAATATCCATTCGAATATCCATTTGAAAAGCAAACTTAGAAAAATAATTTAATATTGTAACGTAAATCTCGAGCTGTAAGGGTTTCTGGGGAACGTCAACTTCTGTTTAGTTATTCCACACAATAAATAGACGATGAAATGTCCTTCATGATTTTGATGATTGGTTTATTCTGACTCTTGAACTTACACAAATCACTTGGTTTTGTACTAGCCTGACAATTCTAAAGATTCTTATTCTAAAAGCGCTGTCTATCGCAAACATATCCTTCCAGTAAGACCGCCAGACGTGAACTCCGTAAACCGCGCGAAGTAAGCCCGCTTGGCACATCTGTACAGGAGCTGATCATGCAGTGATCACGCGCGCGCTGTGCATCACGCGACCCCCAAAATGGCTGCCACAAAACTAGGTCACTGCACAGCGCCGCCAGCGGCCACTCCGCCACAATATTAATTCTTATTTTGAACAACAGTTTATAACAGGTGTTTCTTAGCTACCTTGGCTTACTCTGTTATATTCCTAAAGGCACGATAATTCACCTGTTACGCATTTTGCTCGTTTCAAAAATAATAACAACACTCAATATCCCAATAAAAATGTTCCAAACCTAACCGGTTCAGGTTTCAGCTCTGTGGAGATAACACCTCTCGAGCACTCAGTGCAAAACCATGCACAGCCTTTTGAATAATACAAACACGATTTCATCCACAGCGCTCTTTATTTCCCTAAATTACATTTCTTAATTTCTTCTAAATGAAAGCAAACCAGACGGAATGTCACCGGGCGTTTTTTTTAGCGCAGTACGATCTTTAATCCAGGCAAGATTGTAGGTAACTGTCGGGAAGAATATCGGTGCATTACTATTTGTCACCACCTTTTCTTCAACGCAGGCATTTTGAAGAAATGGCTAGAAAGGAACGACGTTCAGAAAAGTAGTAAGTACCATATATCTTCGAAGTTCAGATTATTTGTACATTGTTACAAAAATAGTTCTCTAACAATTGCTTCGTAAGTTGACGTAATTATTAAATCACTGTTAATAGGTCGTATCTTCGTGCGTTTGCGTTTACGTCGTTTGTCAGCGCGTCACATGTGCATAACGCCATATTGTGGTAGCGCAAAAACGTCGTGCGTTAAAAATTCCTCCAAAATTCGTATTCTGTAAGTAATATAGTCAATTACAGATGTGGGAAAAACGAACTTTGAATATTGAACTGGAAATCACTTGCACCGAAAAAAAACCCTGTTTTTTTGCTAATAATAATCTTTTGGCTGTGCAAAGCGAAAACAGCCGTTTCATTCAATTCCATTCGGAGGTGTAATAGGGCGAGAGTAGAAAAATTATTTTCAAACTCGGATTTTGAAGAAATTGTACGTATAAAATAATGGGACGTTGGAGTGTTTATATGCAAAAGCGTCGAGATGCGCAGTTTTGACACAAAATATCTAGTGCGTCGCATAGAGTTCTCAAAACGTCATCTCGTTCGTTTCTATTTATGGTTATGAAGCTACTGTGAAAATGTTTCCAGATTGATTGTTTACTGGAATAATATGTCTTACTTGTCCAGTGAAATAACTCCCAGACTTCATGGGCGTTCTTATGATGACGATACGGCGAGAATTGTGATAGACAGTGGATCCAGCATGACCAAGGCCGGCTTCGCGGGGGAGGACGCTCCAAGAGTCTCCTTCCCCAATATCGTTGGAAGGCCGCGTCACAAGGTAAAACGTTTGATCTTAAAGGGGTACTAAGGTCTGAAATCCCTGAAAATGTCATGTTTTGGACTAATGGATTGTTTGAATGTCCTATTTTAAAGATCATATTGAAAGGAAATAACCAAATGTCTAACCGTTCCAGAGAAACGACGAAAACAACTGGTTGTTTGCATTCGACGCGGCGGACATTGTGGCATATGCATACGTATTTCAAGCCGTGTATATTCAATGGACAGCACACGTTGGGGTGTGTCTGTGTGTCAAACACACAGCACCAGTACAACAATGTTGTTTCTTTCACGTCCGCTGAATGCGAACCACTTTGTGCGGTAGGATTCACAACTAGCTAAGCCACGCTAAATGTACTACCTGCACACGTCCCACATACGCTTGGCGCACTGTATGCGGACGTAATCAAAACCATTAACACGGCCGTCCGTCCGTATATTATTGAAAGTTTGGGATAACGCCCCGTATAAAAATGTTCTCGCTATACGCTATATACTGACTATTGAGTGTTGACCAATGACCGGTCTATCTGAATATGATTGGGTTTTTTTGTAGTCAACGTCACGTATTCCAAATGTCATGATTTTGTCTTTTTTTCATGACTGGTGATTTATTTTGTTAGGGTGTCATGGTCGGCATGGGGCAGAAGGACGCCTACGTTGGCGAGGAAGCCTCGAGCAAAAGAGGTATCCTGAACCTGAAGTACCCCATCGAGCACGGTATCGTCACTAACTGGGACGATATGGAGAAGATCTGGCATCACACCTTCTACAACGAGCTGCGTTCGGCCCCAGAGGAGCACCCCGTGCTGCTGACTGGAAAAGTCCTGAACCCCAAAGCCAAAAGGGAAAAGACGGCAGAGGTGATTATATGTTATTTTAATCCGCCACGGCACTTTCTTGGGCCTAATTTATGAATAAACAAAAATGAATTCAAACAACGAACATTTTATTTTGAAACATATTTTTTATTATAAACTTGTAATTGCATTGTCTAGATCATGTTCGAAGTTTTCAACGTACCTGCACTGTACGTGGAAATACAGTCTAAACTGGCTCTCTACGCCTCTGGTCGTACTACGGGAACCGTGCTAAACGCTGATGGGGGCGTCACCTACGCTGTGCCCATCTACGAGGGTAACGTCCTGCCGCACTCCATCACCCGCCTGGATTTGGGAGGGGATGACTTGACTGGCTATCTGCTCGGGATGCTGTCAGAACGAGGCTACTCTTTCACTACCGAGGGTGAGTGACGTACGGTGCCACCAGTTCTTTTTTTTTTTTTTAGTAATTGATCATCACAAATGGTGAGTTATGCCATTTAAAAAATAGACTGTTCGCTAGCCATCACCGTAAGAAAAACAATGCTTGATTTGTCCAACATCTGGCATAAAGGTACCTCATTATTGGTTAATTTGGGTAGCAATTGATCAAGTGTTGGAAAGAAATTGCCCGATTGCTGTTAGATGGTAGCCTATAATTTATGTTGAGGACCTTTTTCTTACAGGGATGGTGGGTTGCTGTAATACGGTTGATATACTTAATAACCACTTATATAGTATCAGTTGCTTCGACGTGTTCAACTTTCATGTATTCACCGTGCATGTGAATTTATGTTCCAACAAAAGGGAATTTAAAGTGCCTCTACGCTGCAAATCCAAAAAAAGTGCATTCGTCTATATTTGTTTCTTGTTTCATTTTCACTTAAAGCTGAGCGTGTGATTGTCCGTGATATGAAGGAGAAGCTCTGCTACGTTGCTCTTGACTTCGAGCAGGAGATGCAGACCGCTGCTTCCAGCTCCTCCCTGGAGACGAGCTACGAGCTCCCTGACGGACAGGTCATCACCATCGGCAACGAGCGGTTCCGCTGCCCAGAGGCCCTCTTCCAGCCGAACCTCTTGGGCCTGGATGGCTACGGAATCCACGAGGCCACGTACAGGAGTATCGTCAAGACTGACTCGGGCATCCACCGAGACTTGTACGGCAACATCATTCTGGCTGGCAGCTCCACCATGTTCCCCGGCATCGCTGAACGAATGCGGCAGGAGGTGCCGGCCCTGGCCCCGCCCGACGTGAAGGTCAAGATCATGGCACCCCCAGAGAGGAAGTACGCCGCGTGGATCGGTGGCTCCATCTTTGCCTCACTGTCCGAATTCCAGCCGATGTGGATCAGCAAGCAGGAGTACGACGAGTCTGGACCAAGCGTCATTCACAAGTCAGATTCCTGATTGGCTCACTAGTGTAATTTCTGATGAGCTAAATAACATGAATATCATACAACATGATAAATATTAATGAGGGTAGTGGTTAGAATAACTTTAAAAGGTGACGGTTGAAATGTTCCGTTCCACGAGACGGAGATGCTTTCTGAATTACCGGTGCAGCGTGCATATCCGACTCAATGAAATATGGACTCATTGGTAGCGTTGCGCATGCGCTATTTTTAGGATCACATACGGGAAAGTGACCTGTCACGTGCGAGGAATTAACCAATAATAGGGAAAAGGAGTCCGATTTGCATAGGAGTCGGATTATGACACCGGTATGTTGTGCGTATTTTGAGTTATCGTGCTCCAACAAAAGAGGGCGCATTTTTACTACTTTTGAGAGCCCCTTCCATATATAGACATCGAATAAAACCTGTGTACATGTCGCTGTCGGCACAATATTTACTGGGGGAATTCTGTTTGAATTCAGTTTTAGGCATTTTCTTATCTTGCACGAGCACACCAAAGTTAAGTACATGTAAACTTTTGTCCCGAGAGTAACCTAAAACTAACATGAAATCAGTTGTGGTTTTCATATGGATATTTTAATTATAGGAAATATGTAACATCTCGTGGTTTGAGTATTCATATTATATATTCCTCGGGTCGGAAATTTATGTTTATTACTATTCAGTTTGCAAGGTCAATCGTACAATATACAATTTATTAGTATAATACTATCACGAATTGAATTGCAAATTCTGGTTCGAGGGTTTTATTCAAAAATATTTATTTATTGAGGATGAAAGTATAACACACTACGAAGAAAAGTCTAAAAAAAAATGAAATTCTTAATTAAAATATTTTTCGCTTTATATAGTTTGTGAGTTTGTAATTTTTTGGTTATTCTTGTCAAAACTGTATTTTGGAGCTTGGGAATTTCTGAAATTTGATTTTGGGACTGGAATTGTATCGTTTTGATTTGCGGTGACACTGTGTGGTAATATAATAACTGCATAGAGATATTTAGTTACTTGTCCTGCTTATTATCAACTTTCGCTTAGTGGTTTTAGTTCCGATAAGAACAGTCCTGCTTTACGTTCTAAAAGAAGGTATATTTGGTCTTACACGCTAAAAAAGAGCGGAAGACACGATAATGTGAGACAATATTTACCAGGGTATTTATGCATGTGCATAAAAGCCGAGGTCAGTTCTTTGAAATTTCCATTGAACCTTACGACCAAGTCAGTTTTAATCTACAACAGATGTATTATGATTTCTTTTATGGTTGTCTGAATAAATGAAATATCAATAAGAAAGGGATACTATGAGAAAAGAGTCACCGTTATAATGCTGCATGATTGGTGCCTTAGGGTCACGTGGGTGCGCGTACAATGTAATGGAGCTAGTTGTTCTCTTCCTATAACACCTGTCATGCATTCTGTTCTTGGATGTTGAAGCCCGAGGACCACTTGCGGACACCGTAACTTCAATTTGTGAGTTTCACACTATTTTTCTCCATGTTTACAATTGTTTCTACATGTTTGAATTGACTAGGCCTATTAAATTATTCAATTATTCTTGACCTCAAGTGTTTAAATCCAACATTTTCAATGTCAAATCCAACACTTTAACTCTACCAACATGTTAGATGTTGGTTCAACACTTGCAAAGTTAACACTTTGAAAAATGTTACATGAAAATGTCAGCTTGTGTTGGACTTATGCCTAACATTTAAAATGCTGGATTCAACATTAAACATGCTGAATTTTTCACTTTCAAAGTGTAGTCTCTCACGACCAAACCAACTTAAGTGTCGGAATCAACACTACAGTTTTTAAAGTGTATAGGGTTAGCTGAATGAGGTTTGACTGTTTTCTACAGTCAACTCTAGCTCCAACTGTATATAGAATGTTTTTAGAGTTGTGCGTATCGGAAACAAACTTTTCCCATAGTCTCTGAAATAAACTGGTTGCGGTTTTAACAGTCAAGATCATATACATTTGTTGCATACGGGAATAAAAACAGTGCCTTATTTTTTCCACCCTTTTCTCTTCAACACAGGCTTTGAGATTGCGGTGAAGAAAACCAAGCGAGCACAATGTGTTTTTTTTTTGTCACTTCAACGAGGTTGTATTAAACTACCTTTTTTTCAACATTCACATACTTATGAGTAGAAGGAGGGGGAGGGTACGGCGACAAATCCCATTATCTCCCCCTATTATCCCCCTTCTCCTCTCCAATGATTCCCCGCCCCCTAGCCCCGCCCATCCCCTTCTCCAACGATCTCTGCCCCTCCCCCTCTCCAATGATCTCTGCCCCCACCCAAACTCCCAAATATATCTCTCCCCTCCCAATATCTCAGTCTCGGAATCGGCCCAAACCAGATCATTGTTGATCTTGTGTTAAAAAATAAAAAAATCTGTTTAAATACGACTCATACAAGTCTACTTCAACCTTGACTTACAAATATATGAACTCTGGGTGACGCTGCACTTCTGCACTTCAGTTCAGGTTAACACCTATTCAAATTCAATGAGTCGTGAATTGCTTTTGTTAGTTGGGGCCGTATGCATATGACTCACCCCATACGTCAGAAGCAAACAATGGTTTAGGAAAAAGGGTGTGCATACGTCAGCATACGTCAGAAGCAAACAATGGTTGCTAATTTTAGTTCCTATATAAGTGAGATGGCCCTTACAGCACTGCCAGAAGCATATAAGACAGAGTTTAGTGGGATCTGCCTGTACAGAACTGAACGTATAAGGAGACGACAATCAACATTACACTGGCTTTATTTTCAAATACAGGACCAACTCTATCTTTGCTAAAAAAGGTACGTATAGATCGCTGTGTATTTTTTTTAACATTCAGTGTGTGCACGTGAATTATGATTCAAGAATCAAACTGACGCCTGGCGCCGACGTGAAAACATAAGTTTAGATTATATTTGGAAGTCGTATGAATGTTTAACCTGTGTTGATAAACTCTACAGTAGGTTTTTACTCTTAAACCTATTATTTTTTTAAATATATTTTGCAGAACTGAAGAAGAACTCTGACAAGAGGAATTCTGGCAGAGAGGACTACAGAACATCTAACAACCAACACCCTCCACACACCACCTTCAAGCACACCGGTAAGCGACGATACAAAACCCCAGATGGACGAAGAAACGCAATACACCCACCAATGGAGCAAGCACAAGATAAAAAAAATAAGGGCACATAAAAAGTATCACCAAGAAAATGTTACATTTCTTGGTGAGTTAGAGGAACAAGGCCCCAGCGTATATTTATCAATACCCAAAAAACCAAAAGGAAATATTAGATCTCTATTAGATAAACAAACAACGTCTAAGCTTACTGGAAATGATCTGCATCTATATTTAATTGGTAACGTAAAAGAAGACTGTTCTCAGGAAAGCCACTGTCCTTTAGGTGAATTATCTGAAGTAAAAAACCTGGAGACAGCCCGTTATTATCTTGTAGCTGCCTATGATAGAGTTGCGCGACATGAGGCCCTCACAATCCGTTTTTATCTAGACTATGGAAGAGTACTTCATATTGCTCATGTAATTCATGCTTATGAGCAACCATTACAATCCTGGGATGACTGGGTAAAAGACAACGTAGGTATCCAGCGGTCTTACGCGAATAAGCTACGCGTGATTTCACATTTATTATGCGACTATCCCTTGTTTAGGCTATTAGGACTACCATTTTACAAACTTTACAGCCTTAGAAAAGAAATTAAACTTATGTTGCAAGTCTCACATATCGCCAATATTTGGAAACAAAGTACATATAGGACTACCTGATTATACATTGCTTTGTCATGAAGTTAGTCGATATGTTTTTGTATATAACCCATCGGGTACAAAGTGTGTACAAAGGCACTGCTTGTCACGATAACTAGACAAGGTTGATCGTTATATGAATCATCAAAGTTGTATACATGACAAGTGATTTCTATTGTATTCGGTCCGAGTATGACCATTTAACAATGGAGTGTGGTTTTATTGTATTCGGTACAAGGCTGATCGTTAAATGAATCATCAAAGTTGTTTACATGACTAGTGATTTCTATTGTATTCGGTCCGAGTATGACCATTAACAATCAGAGTCTATTTGTGTATGATTTATTAAGTGTGGTGCCTAGCAACGTGAATGCTTTTTAAAAAGACTTTGATATTGTTGTTTTAAAGTTTATCATTGTTTTTAAAGTTTATCACTTGTTTTAAAGTTTATCACTTGTTTGTAAATCTTAGTTAAATTTGTATAAATAAATGGTTGTAAATATAATTTGTTTCTTCAAGGTTTTTTTGTTTGTGTCTGAGTATTGTATATCCTATAGAGGGCGCCATTTATGGGTGTGAGGGATATCAATTATAAACAGAGGGCGGTATTTAATTTTTATGATAAGGGTTAATGTACCGATAAAAAACAGAGGGTGCTATTTATAGGCGCTAAGAGATCTGATTTTAATTTTATAAAGATAGGTGCTGTTCAATAAAAAAAACAGAGGGCGATATTTTATTTATTTAAAAATGCAATCATTTTTATTGAAGTTTATTAAATAGATGGAATACTTTGAGACGTCGCAACTTGGGGATCAGTGCGATCACCATATAATCATCGAGAATGGTTTTTTAGTTTGTGAAACGTGCGGTGAAATAGTCTCACGTTACTTTGATTTTTCGGCAGAAAATGCGCAAGAAGATCGTATCAATTGGTCAACTTTAAAAAGAAACAAAAGAAAAACTGTGGAGAAACTTATTTTTTTCTTTTTGTCCAGAGCAAGACTTAGAAGATGTCCAAGAAACAATCAACAAATATAACGAGCTCGTTAATTACAAAACATTGAGAGGAAATGGTTGCGTTAAACGGTCGTTAATAGCGGCGTGTTATCATCACGTCGTTGGATTAGACAAAGAACGAGTTAGAGATTTATTTAAAGTGACTCAAAATCAATTTAATAAGGCACTAAAAAGATACGATGACCACTACAATAAAGGCGGGGCCGAGGGTGTAGCCCTAAGAGGTGAAATAGAGGTATAACTCGGAGGATCGCCTTCATAATGTTTATTTACCGAGAATTTGAACTTGTAAGTTTTTCGATAAGAGATTTTTTTTCTTTTGCCAGCCGTTCGTCTACCCGCTTTTTAACTTCTTTTTCAAAGTCTAATTCGCTTTCTATTTTTTGAAGCTTTGTGCTGGTCTTTGTTCTAATTTTTTGAAAGGAACAAATTGCATGAAAAGCAAATTATCGTGCATTAAACAATACAATTATGTAAAAAAAAGTCAAAATGAAACACGTTATAACTGTTGTGTATGTTTCAAAATAAGGATTCATATTAAACCGTGCAATTTTGTTATTTTTCTAATTTTCTTTTCAAATGGATATTCAAATTCTTCTTTGGGTTGTGAGTGCTGTTATTATTTTTGAATGGAACAAATTGCATGAAAAGCAAATTATCGTGCCTTAAAGAATACAATAATGTAAAAATAAATGTAGCTAAGAAACACGTTATAACTGTGTGTATGTTTCAAAATAAGGATTCATATTAAACCGTGCAATTTTGTTATTTTTCTAATTTTCTTTTCAATTGGATATTCAAATGGACGAGTCGGCCATTTTTGTCGAGTTCCCCGAATGTATTCACTAAAGACTATTTTTGCAGGCATCAATGTAGCGTTACTTTACTGCCATTTTTAGGGAATGTTTAATCACAGCAGACTTGAAATAATAAGTCATCAACTTGCTTTCATTTCTCTTTGCAAGTTCAAAAAAATTAAGAATTTGAATTCAAAATGGCCGACTTGCGAAAAAGGCCCATAAGCGTGGGCCTATTGATTCGTATAATTAATCAAACAACATAAGTGTATATCAATTTTACCACCTTTGAACCCCGCCCCCTTTACGAGCGGGGTGCTTCCCCGATCCACACTACATCTTCATCCTTTGACGATAATTGAATCAATGTTTTGGTAATTTAAAATAGTGACGCTAAACTCACAAATTGAAGTGGTGTCCGCTTGTGATCCTCGGGCTTCGGCATCAAGGAACGGAATGACAGGTGTTAAAGGAAGAGAAGCAACTATAATTATTGTGTATTAAGCGCACTTAGCCCGATTATGTAGCACGTGACCATAAGGCACCAACAATGCAGCATTATAACGGTGACAGTTCTCAAATATTATCCCTTTTTTATTAATATTTCATTTATTCACACAACCATAAAAACAAGAAAATACATCTGTTGTGGATTTAACCTGCACTTAGTATTAAGGTTAAATGGAAATTTCAAAGAAGTGACCTCGGCGTTTATGCACGTGCATAGTTACCCTGGTAAATATTGTCACGCCTATCGTGTCTGCCGCTCTTTTGCAGCTTTTAAGGCCAAATAGACCTTATCATGTTGCCACCATTTCAGTCATGTTCCCTGTATCCAATAATAGTATTGATTGTTTTGGGTTTTTTATTTTACAAAAAGGAACCAGACTATGTTTCCTTCTTGCCTCCCTTTGGTTACGTTGATTTGAATGGGAAAATCAAGATGGCCACAACATGATGATGGTATATTCTTCCACAGCCTAGAGACAAGCTTCCAATTGCAGATCGTGTGTGGATCGAAGTTCACCAGGGGTCAACCTTTATAAACTTTCCAAATGAGCCTTTAAAGCTCTATATGAGTCAGACAAGTACCATTTTGACCGGGAGAAGCGTAAGTTTTGACCGAGAAAAATCATGTATGATGGAACCCGGCAGGGGCGTTAATCCGGAGGGGGGGGGGGGGGATGGGGTATATATCCCCCACTTTTTGACCAGGGGGGTGAGCTATTGAATCATCCCCCACAATTGCCGTGATGCGAACTAAATTGCGGACTTCAAGGCATTTTGTTGAACATCCGAACAACCAAAATGTGTTCAATAGCGCTGAAAAGTAGAGAAACGACGTACAAAAGCATTTAAAATGCGCCGTCATGATGTAACCGAGAGTATGCATAATGTAATATATCCTGAAGAGCTCCTCCTAGTGTAATGTGGTGTTCAGTCCCGTCCCCCCCCCCCCCAGGCTTTTCGAATTTCCACAGCCGGGCAATGTTTGCCCCGCCCCCCCCCCCCCCCCCCCCCACTCGCTGGCACAGATAAACGCCACTGGAACCCGGTCCAGGGGTCTATTTTTTAACCGGGGAATTGTTTAAAGTGTGGGTCACGTACACGGATCATATAGTGATGAAACTTTACCAACAAACACCTGAAATTTAACCTTCGTGAACCCAGATAACACTGAGACGTTTTAAAAATAAAATCCCAGTTCTAAAATCCAATTTCAGATATTCCCAAACTCCACAATTACAGTCTTGACAAGAATAACCCAAAAATCCCAATATCGAAAACTATTTTTATCAACACAAAGTAGTCACCTTTAACGTGATGTGACATTATAGTTCTGAAAACTGTCGCCCTTTATTCGCCAAACAATTACCGGTGGAATTTCAAGATTAGCTTTAGATTAATAGAAACTGAAAGTCATTTCTCTCAAATTTGTAGAAGTGTAGGAATTTTAACTCGATGAATCTGAGAAAACAATTAAACTTATATAAAGAAGTAAAATTGGACAAGTCTAACAACCAAACACCCCAACCATTATACATTTTGTAGAATTATTTCGAATTCATTTTGTATATTACGTTGTTAATAAGCTAATGTAAGACCTTACTTTTACATCAGATAGCACTCGCGCATATTAAATGTATATTATGAAAACAATTAAGAGAAAACTTAAGATCGAAGAAAAGTCGCTATAGTAAAGTGTCATGTTGAGGAAAACTCATAATCTGTGTGCAAATACCAGTTTGCTCGTATCACCCCTTTACACAGGGTCAAAATCGCTCACGGTTATTATCAATAGACCCCTTGCACGATGTCCCCTCTCTGGGGACAGGTTTTTTTTTTCATTTCATTTCAATAACAATGAGAGAGCGATGCTCGTACACTTGTCCACAGTATAGAGGAACACTGACCTGCCCAAAGATGTGACGTCAGTTGCAAGGTGTATATACCACGTGAAATTAATTATTATCTGCCAATCAGCTATTTATCTCGTGAATAACGCTTGGGCCAGACTCGTCGTACTCCTGCTTGCTGATGAAAAACTCCTGGAAGGTGGACAGAGAGGCAAAGATGGAGCCACCGATCCATGCGGAGTACTTCCTCTCTGGAGGAGCGATGATCTTGACCTTCACGTTGCCGGGCGGGGCCAGGGCCGCCACCTCCTTCTGCATTCGGTCAGCGATGCCGGGGAACAAGGTGGCGCTACCGGCCAGCACGATGTAACCGTAAAGATCCTTCCGGATGTCCACGTCGCAATTCGTGATGCTGTTGTGGGTGGCCTCGTGGATCCCGGGACCATCCAGGCCCAAGAGGTTCGGCTGGAAGAGGGCCTCTGGGCAGCGGAACCGCTCGTTGCCGATGGTGATCACCTGTCCGTCAGGGAGCTCGTAGCTCGTCTCCAGGGAGGAGCTGGAAGCAGCGGTCTGCATCTCCTGCTCAAAGTCAAGAGCAACGTAGCAGAGCTTCTCCTTGATGTCACGGACAATCTCACGATTAGCTTGAGTGAAAATAAAACGGAAATATTATGTACACTAATACCTTTTGTGTTTGATTTTCAAGATACAAGTATTTTAAATTCCTTTGAACAGCTCTTTGGAATATTGATTCGCCATGGATGGTGAACACTCAACCTAAAACGCGTCAAAGCAACTCACCATCGAGGGTGATTACTCAACTTAAAACATGGTACAGTAACTCACCATAACTGTAAAGAAAATTGAGCGAAAATGTTGGTAAAGTTTCCCAGTCAGCATATCAGCTGCCGCCAAGGGCGGATCCAGGGGGGCCAAAGGGGGCCATGCCCCCCCCCCAAAAAAACTAAACCAATTGTTTTGTTTATGTGACATCGCAATAAAGGCAGGCAATGAGTACACCACCATCTTTTCCTCAAAAAAACATTGGTTAAAGTGGTCAGAAATTGCCTCAGATCGCACCACAGAGCATCTAGAATCCAAAAAATTTTCGGGGCCCTTAAGCGGGCCCCGAACCCCACGCCGTAATTTTTTTGACCCACTTTTTTGGGGGACCCAAATTGTGTTCTGGATCCGCCCAAATTGTGTTCCCCCAAATTGTGTTCTGGATCCGCCCTTGGCTGCCGCTCTCTCGGGCAAATCCTTCCCAATACTTAGTTGATTTTTCCAGAGTTAACCAACGAGGAGGTAAATTCATACCAATTATCAGGAGCAGATCCAGGAATTTTGCAAGGGGGGGGGGGGGAGTCCCGTCAGATATTTTTATGTTCGATTGTTGAGGACAGGCGGACATTTAGGTAACGCAGCACATTGTTACTGATGCACTTTTTGTTATAATTTATTGTGGGTGTCAGAGCGGGGGCGGGGGTCTGGATCCGCCAGATTTTGGACAATTTTTTTTTTTTTTTTTTTTTACAGTGAAGGGTGGTGAACACTCAACTTTTAAAAATGACACAACAGGCCTAACTCACCATTGGCGGTGAACAATGAAAAGCGTGGTATCGTAACTCACCAGTGTAGCCCCGCTCTGACAGCATCCTGAGCAGATAGCCAGTCAAGTCATCTCCTCCGAGGTCCATGCGGATGGGGGCGTGCGGCAGGGCGTAACCCTTGTAGATGGGCACAGCGTAGGTAACGCCCCCACCGGCATTTAGCACGGTTCCCGTAGTACGACCAGAGGCGTAGAGAGCCAGTACAGATTGTGTTTCCACGTACAGTGCGGGTACTTTGAAGGTCTCGAACATGATCTAGACCATATAAGGTTTAACAATATTTTTTAAAATTTGTCGCCCTTATTATACACCTCTGATAATGAGGCCCAAGATAGTGCTATTGCGAAGATATGTTTTTTTTTACATGTCTTTTTATCTCTGCCATCTTTTCTTTGTTGGCTTTTGGGTTCCAGACTTGTTCAGTCAGCAGTAAGGGTTGCTCTTCTGGGGCCACTTGCAGCTCGTTGTAGAAGGCGTGATGCCAGATCTTCTCCATGTCGTCCCAGTTGGTAACGATGCCGTGCTCCATTGGGTGAGTGAAGGTCAGGATCCCTCTGTTGTTCAAGGCATCTTCACCAACGTAGACATCCTTCTGCCCCTTGCCGACCATGACACCCTAAAGGAATTTGAAATATCTTCAAAACCTACAAGTTAATAGCGAACGTCTGGGAATAAAATCTTTTTCCTCTAAATCTTATTGAGTGAATGGTACTTTAATTTCCAACCATTAGTCAATTACTGATCGTTGGAAATCACCTGCATTTCTTGATTTCTTCTAAATGATGCAAGCCAGAGGGAATTCACATTTTTTTTAATAATAATAATACGGTATGATCCTCTGTGCCTTTAAATGTAGAGAATATCATTTGCAGCTATCCAAAAAGTAATTGACGAAATTATCGTTGAAAAGAATGCTTTTTTTAGACAAAATTTCTTTCATTCTGGCATGCTGTCATTTTTAAAGAAAACGATAAAAGAAGGTCATTTCCAAATATTCGTCTAAAGCCCCCTTTTGGGGGTTAATTTCCGTTAGTAGTTTGTGTCTAATTGCTATAATTCGTCGGTTCAGAGCGTGACATCGTGAAGCTGCAATCGGCTGAATGAGAACGTGTCCCAGACGCTGATTTCTGGCGCAATTCAAAACGTTACTACTCAACAACTTCATTTCCATGGATACGATCTTGCTGCGCCATGTTGTTTCCCATCATGCCTTGCGCAAGTGAAGGAACGCGCACGCGCCCATGGAGTCGAGGCATGTTACTCGACAACTTCTGAATTGAAACTGAGATCCTATAAAATATTGTTTTCTTGGAATATACGTTATTCACTGAGCTAAAGCTTCATCAGGTTAGTTGTTAATCACCCTTCTTATCTGTAGATCTTGAGTACTCTTGTTGCTTCAAACCAAACAAAAAGTGCACAAATGATATACACTACCTTTAAGACAACGTTTTACGTACCTGGCGACGCGGTTTTCCTACAACGGTGGGAAAGCTGATCCGTGGACTGTCTTCTCCCGCAAAGCCGACCTTGGTCATGCTGGATCCACTGTCCATCACGACGCACACCGGATCATCAGAAGAACGCTCACGAACTAGGTTTGCACGATCTATCTCCTCAGGTTTAACTTTACGATCTTGAAAAAAAAAGACATATTACCCAGGTAAATGCAAGCCTATCGGGAAATATTTTGACATTAAAGTTAGAGTAGTTAATTTGCGGCTATGCAAAAAGTAACTGACAAAATTAGTTGTGAAAATCAAACACTTGGTTGAAAGATAGTAATGGCACTAAAATCCCTGTGTAATTATTCTTTTTGGCGTGCTGTAATTTTGAGGAAAACAATGAAATATTTGCCAAAGTGATGTCAAGTGACGCACATTTGGAATTTCCATCAGTAGTTGGTTTGTAATTCGGCGAATCCGTGAATGGGTGCGCTAGGGTGATGACACGACGCACACGCGCGCATGGCTGCTATTATTTTGTCAATTCCAAATCTGTGGTCAATTCATCAGCGCGTGGCATCGCGTAGTTGCTGCAATCGGATGAGGATGTGTCCCGGATGCAGATATCGGGCGTAATTAAAAATATGAGTCGGCAACTTTTTGAATTGAAACAGAGATCCTAGGATATTGTTATCTCGGAATTATACTGCAGTCACAGAGCTACAACTACATCAGGTTGATGAAAGCACCCGTTTTCCTCAGGTTAGTTGTTAAGCACCCGTTTTTAGATTTTGAGCAAAAGGTTGCTTCAAAACGAAAAAAATGCACAAAATGATCTACCCAGCTTTAATTTCGACTAACCCCTATCATTTTCAAATAGAACAGTTTAAACGAACAAGATTACATGCTAATAACTCTTTTATAAGTTCGATTGCTCGCCCGACACATCAGTCGATACCAATTATGCAAGTGCGCTACACAACAATGCAACCAATGCTCTTGATCACTGAGGTGTTGGGCCAAGACTACACAAGATTATAAATTTCGATGAATGCACTATAGACCTTGCTACGCTTGGTTGGCAAACTGCACATTTTGCCAACCACGGGTTGCAAAACTATGGAAGGCCCAACACTGCAAAAATGAAGAAGAGTTATTACAGATAACTCAAATATTATTTGATATTTGGAAATACAACATTGTCAACGACCATACAACATAATTTTTACACATGCCTTTTTACGATGTATTGAAGGCGTTTTGAGGTTTTTTTCTGGAAAAATAACGGCCAACTACGGCTTCAATTTATGCGCTTGCGGCTGCCCATATAAAATGGCGCCAATGTTTACAAACAAAAGAAAGGTCTGTACCACGGCAATGGCGTGTTGCATTGAGACTCGCTGATGCATACGACTAGAAAAATGATAAGGCATGCAATCGAGATCGACCGTATACAGCGTGAATTTATTTCGTCAATAATGTACGAATCCATAAGTATGTGATTGTTGAAAAAAAAGGTAGTTACAACCTCGTTGAAGTGACAAAAAGAAAGACATTGTGCTCTCTTGGTTTTCTTCACCGCAATCTCAAAGCCTGTGTTGAAGAGAAAAGGGTGGAAAAATTAAGGCACTGTTTTTATTCCCGTATGCAACAAATGTATATGATCTTGACTGTTAAAACCGCAACCAGTTTATTTCAGAGACTGTGGGAAAAGTTTGTTTCCGATACGCACAACTCTAAAAACATTCTATATACAGTTGGAGCTAGGGTTGACTGTAGAAAACAGTCAAACCTCATTCAGCTAACCCTATACACTTTAAAAACTGTAGTGTTGATTTCGACACTTAAGTTGGTTTGGTCGTGAGTGACTACACTTTGAAAGTGAAGAATTCAGCATTTTGAATGTTGAATCCAGCATTTTAAATGTTAGGCCTAAATCCAACACAAGCTGACATTTTCATGTAACATTTTTCAAAGTGTTAACTTTGCAAGTGTTGAACCAACATCTAATTACATGTTGGTTGAGTTAAAGTGTTGGATTTGACATTGAAAATGTTGGATTTAAACACTTGAAGTCAAGAATAATTGAATAATTTAATAGGCCTAGTCAATTCAAATATAAAGAAGGATTGGCTCATTTTGCTGTAAACATGGAGAAAAATAGTGTGAAACTCACAAATTGAAGTTACGGTGTCCGCAACCTCATTCAGCTAACCCTATACACTTTACAAAATGTAGTGTTGATTCCGACACTTATGTTGGTTTGGTCGTGAGTTTTCATGTAACATTTTTTAAAGTGTTAACTTTGCAAGTGTTGAACCAACATCTAACATGTTGGTTGAGTTAAAGTTTTGGATTTGACATTGAAAATGTTGGATTTAAACACTTGAAGTCAAGAATAATTGAATAATTTAATAGGCCTAGTCAATTCAAATATAAAGAAGGATTGGCTCATTTTGCTGTAAACATGGAGAAGAATAGTGTGAAACTCACAAATTGAAGTTACAGTGTCCGCAAGTGGTCCTCGGGCTTCAACATCCAAGAACAGAATGCATGACAGGTGTTATAGGAAGAGAACAACTAGCTCCATTACATTGTACGCGCACTCACGTGACCCTAAGGCACCAATCATGCAGCATTATAACGGTGACTCTTCTCTCATAGTATCCCTTTCTTATTAATATTTCATTTATTCAGACAACCATAAAAGAAATCATAATACATCTGTTGTAGATTACAACTGACTTGGTCGTAAGGTTCAATGGATATTTCAAAGAACTGACCTCGGCTTTTATGCACATGCATAAATACCCTGGTAAATATTGTCTCAAATTATCGTGTCTTCCGCTCTTTTTCAGCTTTTAAGACCAAATATACCTTCTTTTAGAACGTAAAGCATGACTGTTCTTATCGGAACTAAAACCACTAAGCGAAAGTTGATAATAAGCAGGACAAGTTACTAAATATCTCTATGCAGTTATTATATTACCACACGGTGTCACCGCAAACCAAAACGATACAATTCCAGTCCCAAAATCAAATTTCAGAAATTCCCAAGCTCCAAAAATACAGTTTTGACAAGAATAACCAAAAAATTACAAACTCATAAACTATAAGCGAAAAATGAATTAATTAAGAATTGAAACTGTTTAGACTTTTCTTCGTTGTGTGTTATACTTTCATCCTCTATAAATAAATATTTTTGAATAAAACCCTCGAACCAGAATTTGCAATTCAATTCGTGATAGTATTATACTAATAAATTGTATATTGTACGATTGACCTTGCAAACTGAATAGTAATAAACATAAATTTCCGACCCGAGGAATATATAATATGAATACTCAAACCACGAGATGTTACATATTTCCTATAATTAAAATATCCATATGAAAACCACAACTGATCTCATGTTAGTTTTAGGTTACTCTCGGGACAAAAGTTTACATGTACTTAACTTTGGTGTGCTCGTGCAAGATAAGAAAATACCTAAAACTGAATGCAAACAGAGTTCCCCCAGTAAATATTGTGCCGACAGTGACATGTACACAGGTTTTATTCGATGTCTATATATGGACGGGGCTCTCAAAAGTAGTAAAAATGCGCCCTCTTTTGTTGGAACACGATAACGCAAAATACGCACAACATACCGGTATCATAATCCGACTCCTATGCAAATCGGACTCCTTTCCCCTATTATTGGTTAATTCCTCGCACGTGACAGGTCACTTTCCCGTATGTGATCCTAAAAATAGCGCATGCGCAACGCTACCAATGAGTCCATATTTCATTGAGTCGGATATGCACGCTGCACCGGTAATTCAGAAAGCATCTCCGTCTCGTGGAACGGAACATTTCAACCGTCACCTTTTTAAGTTATTCTAACCACTGCCCTCATGAATATTTATCATTTTGTATGATATTCCTGTTATTCAGCTCATCAGAAATTACACTAGTGAGCCAATCAGAAATGTGACTTATGAATGACGCTTGGTCCAGACTCTTCGTACTCCTGCTGGCTGATCCACATCGGCTGGAAGGTGGACAGTGAGGCAAAGATGGAGCCGCCGATCCACGCGGAGTACTTCCTCTCTGGGGGAGCGATGATCTTGACCTTCACGGTGGGCGGGGCCAGGGCCGTCACCTCCTGCCGCATTCGTTCAGCGATGCTGGGGAACAAGGTGGAGCTGCCAGCCAGAACGATGTTGCCGTACATGTCTTGGCGGATGCCCGAGTCAGTCTTGGCGATGCTCTTGTACGTGGCCACGTGGATTCCGTCGCCTTCCATGCCCACGAAGCTCGGGTGGAAGAGGGCCTCTGGGCAGCGGAACCGCTCGCTCCCGACAGTGACGCCCTGTCCGTCAGGGAGCTCGTAGGTCAGCTCCAGGGAGGAGCTGAAAGCCGCGGTCTGCATCTCCTGCTCGAAGTCAAGAGCAACGTAGCAGAGCTTCTCCTTCATATCACGGACAATCACACGCTCAGCTTTAAGTGAAAATGAAACAAGAAACAAATATAGACGAATGCACTTTCTTTTGGATTTGCAGCGTACAGGCATTTTAAATTCCCTTTTGTGGGAACATTAATTCACATGCATGGTGAATACATGAAAGTTGAACACGTCGAAGCAACTGATACTATATAAGTGGTTATTAAGTATATCAACCGTATTACAGCAACCCACTATCACTGTAAAAAAAGGTTTTGGAAATTGATTGGTATTTCTTTTGCCCCATTGTCCTCAACATAAATTATAGGCTACCATCTAACAGCAATCGGGCGATTTCTTTCCAATACTTGGTCAATTGCTACCCGAATTAACCAATAATGAGGCACCTTTATGCCAGTTGTTGGACAAATTAAGCATTGTTTTTCTTACGGTGATGGGTGGCGAACGGTCAATTCGTATGACACTCACCCTCGGTAGTGAAAGAGTAGCCTCGGTCTGACAGCATCCCGAGCAGATAGCCAGTCAAGTCATCCCCTCCCAAATCCAGGCGGGTGACGGAGTGCGGCAGGGCGTAACCCTCGTAGATGGGCACAGCGTAGGTGACGCCCCCACCAGCGTTTAGCACGATTCCCGTAGTACGACCAGAGGCGTAGAGAGCCAGTTTAGACTGTATTTCCACGTACAGTGCAGGTACGTTGAAAACTTCGAACATGATCTAGACCATGTAATTACAAGTTTATAATAAAACATATGTTTGAAAATAAAATGTTCGTTGTTTGAATTCATTTTTGTTAATTCATAAATTAGGCCCAAGAAAGTGCCGTGGCGGATTAAAAAAACATATAATCACCTCTGCCGTCTTTTCCCTGTTGGCTTTGGGGTTCAGGACTTTTTCAGTCAGCAGCACGGGGTGCTCCTCTGGGGCCGCACGCAGCTCGTTGTAGAAGGTGTGATGCCAGATCTTCTCCATGTCGTCCCAGTTAGTGACGATACCGTGCTCGATGGGGTACTTCAGGTTCAGGATACCTCTTTTGCTCGAGGCTTCCTCGCCAACGTAGGCGTCCTTCTGTCCCATGCCGACCATGACACCCTCACAAAATAAATCACCAGTCATGAAAAAAAGACAAAATCATGACATTTGGAATGCGTGACGTTGACTACAAAAAAACCCAATCATATTCAGATAGACCGGTCATTGGTCAACACTCAATAGTCAGTATATAGCGTATAGCGAGAACATTTTTATACGGCGCGTTATCCCAAAATTTCAATAATATACGGACGGACGGCCGTGTGAATGGTTTTGATTACGTCCGCATACAGTGCGCCAAGCGCATGTCGGACGTGTGCAGGTAGCACATTTAGCGTGGCTTAGCTAGTTGTGAATCCTACCACACAAAGTGGTTCGCATTCAGCGGACGTGAGAGAAACAACATTTTTGAACTGGTGCTGTGTGTTTGATACACACACACCCCCAACGTGTGCGGTCCATTGAATATACACGGCTTGAAATACGTATGCGTATGCCACAATGTCCGCCGCGTCGAATGCAAACAACCAGTTGTTTTCGTCGTTTCTCTGGAACGATTAGACATTTGGTTATTTCCTTTCAATATGATCTTTAAAATAGGACATTCAAACAATCCATTAGTCAAATACATGACATTTTTGGGGATTTCAGACCTTAGTGCCCCTTTAACATCAAACGTTTTACCTTGTGACGCGGCCTTCCAACGATATTGGGGAAGGAGACTCTTGGAGCGTCCTCCCCCGCGAAGCCGGCCTTGGTCATGCTGGATCCACTGTCTATCACGATACTCGCCACATCATCATGAGAACGCCCATGAAGTATGTCACTGGACAAGTAAGAAATATTATTCCAATAAACAATCAATCTGGAAACATTTTCACAGTAGCTTCATAACCATAAATAGAAACGAACGAGATGACGTTTTGAGAACTCTATGCGACGCACTAGATATTTTGTGTCAAAACTGCGCATCCCGACGCTTTTGCATATAAACACTCCAACGTTCCATTATTTTATACGTACAAATTCTTCAAAATCCGAGTTTGAAAATAATTTTACTACTCTCGCCCTATTACACCTCCGAATGGAATTGAATGAAACGGCTGTTTTCGCTTTGCACAGCCAAAAGATTGTTATTAGCACAAAAACATTTTTTTTCGGTGGAAGTGATTTCCAGTTCAATATTTCTCGTATTTCCCACATCTGTAATTGACTATATTACTTACAGAATATGAATTTTGGAGGAATTTTTAACGCACGACGTTTTTGCGCTACCACAATATGGCGTTATGCATTGCACATGTGACGCGCTGACAAACGATGTCAACGACGCGCTGACAAACGATGTCAACGCAAACGCACGAAGATACGACCTATTAACAGTGATTTAATAGTTACGTCAACTTACGAAGCAATTGTTAGAGAACTATTTTTGTAAAAATGTACAAATAATCTGAACTTCGAAGATATATGGTACTTACACCCTTTCTGGACGTCGTTCCACTCTAGTCATGACTTGAATTTCTTCACCAATCTCAAAATGCCAGCGTTGAAGAAAAGGTGGTGACAAATATTAATGCACCGACATTCTTCCCGACAGTTGCCACAAAATGTAAGAACTTGCCTGGATCAAAGATCGTACTGCGCTAAGAAACGCCCGGTGACATTCCGTCTGGTTTGCTTTCATTTAGAAGAAATTAAGAAATGTAATTGAGGGAAACAAAGAGCGCTGTGGATGAAATCGTGTTTGTAATATTCAAAAGGCTGTGCATGGTTTTGCACTGAGTGCTCGAGAAGCGTTATCTCCACAGAGCTGAAACCTGAAGCGGTTAGGTTTGGAACATTCTTATTGGGATTTTGAGTGTTGTTATTATTTTTGAAACGAGCAAAATGCGTAACAGGTGAATTATCGTGCCTTTAGGAATATAACTAAGTACTAAGTGTATTTCAATTATTTTAACCATCTTTGACCCCCCCCCCCTTTATGGGTGGGGTGCTTCCCTGATCTACACTACGTTTTCATCCTTTGACGATAATTGAATCCATTTTTTTTGTTAATGTAATGTAACTACGCATGGCTACTTTAAGCTCTCAACCTGTAGAAAAAAAAGGGTGTGCTAAACTTACAAATTGAAGTTACGGTGTCCGCATGTGATCCTATGGCTTCAGCATCCAGGAACAGAATGACAGGTGTTATAGGAAGAGAAGCAGCTATATTGTACGTGCACTTATCCCAATTATGTATCACGTGGCCCTAGGCACCAACAATGCAGCATATAACGGCGACAATTCTCAAATATGTTCTTCTTTTTTTAAATTGAAATTTCATTTATTCAGACAACCATATGAAATGATGACATCTGTTGGATATTGAAAACTGTCCTTGGGATTGAGGTAGAAATGGAAATTTCGAACAATTGACCTCAGCGTTTTTGCACCTGCATAATAACCCTGGCAAATACAGTAAATGCAAACAAAATATGACGGGTTGCCAGACATAGAATGTGTAACCAACATAGATAGGCCCTAATATATAGGTATGGTTTGAAAGATACTCCTTTCCACTTTAAAATGAGACATCAAACGTCAACATCTGATAGTTTTTGATAGAGTTATGAATAATTTCCCAAGAGAGGTCAAATTGACCATGGGACCAAGTTTTTAATTTTAGTAATTGGGATGAGGGTATCCTAATTGCCTCTGTGTGGATATTTGACTGGCTTAAACCAAATGTGTTTAGCGAGTAAACACAATTCTAAACACTTTCTTGCTATCACCTCATGCTAAAAATGTATAGCATGTAAGCCTAAAGTTTACATTCGAGTTCCCTGAATGTATTTATATAGTTAAGCGATTAATGGGATGGCGCCAGACTGTTTATGCAGGCATAATGCGGCCCTATTTTACTTGTCTTTTTCTTTTAATTTGGCTTTAAATATGAGGGAATGTTCAATTATAAATTTTAAATTATTAATGGAAGCAGACTGGAATTAATTAGTAATTTACTAGCTTTCATTTCTCTTCGCAAGATCCAAAAGTTCCATTTTACCTCACTCTCAATTCAATATGGCCGACTCGTGCATAAGGCCCATTGGGATTGAAGTTCACAAGGGGTCAACCTTTATAAACTTTCAAAACGAGGCTTTAAAGCTATAAAATGAGTCAGATATGAGTAATTTTGACCCGCAAAAGCGTAGGAAAATGTGGCGGAACCCGGATTCCGAGTATATTTGTTAACCAGGGAATAAATTTTGAAGTGTGGGTCATGTACACTACACGGATCATAATTATACAGGGTGAGTAAAAAACAAAACGAAACCCAAATGTCGGGACTATTTTTTAGGTGAAGTTCTGCATGCAGCACTTTCAAAATCTAGGATATAAAAGCCCAGTTCATAAGCTTTCTTTGAGTACAATCATTAGAATTACTTATGTACTTTTCAAGTTACGGAATTTTAAACACAATCACCGTTTTAAAGTTCAGTCCACGGATCACAAAGAAATGTGTGCGTTCTTTCAACAACACATCCCGATGTGATTTGTTTTCATTTTGCTGCAAGAACACTTACCTTTTTGTGATCCGTGCCGGACAGAACTTTAAAACGGTTGTTGTGTTTAAAATTCCGTAACTTGAAGTTACGTCTGCGGGGTGGGAGGGGGTATTTACCTCCGAATATTTGTTGTTTAGACTGCACTTTTGTACACAAGGGCCCTTTTTTACCAGCGTCTAACCCCCCAACATTTGTTTAAAGTATGCCTTTTTTTTTTAAACAAGTGCCCTTTTTACCAGCGGCCTTTTACGAGTACCCGTAGGCGATTTCGGACCTATGCCTGCAACCTTAGGTAGGGGCCGGGAAATATTCTAGGTGCAGTCCAGTAAATCGGTCCGAAATTGCCTACGCCGGCCAAATCACGATTTGTATGCCCTCAAATTCTTCGCTTTTTGTGCATATTTTGGGCCGTAAACTATATGTGTGGATTAAAACTGTGAGCTTGTAGTTCTGTGCAATTTGGATGAAATTGGAGCCCTAAAAGCGCTGTATTTTGCAATGGAGGGTAGGCGTCGTTTTTCAAAATGGCGATGGGCTTCAGGACCAAATTTTAAGGGGTGATCATCTTCGGATAGCAATTTCTCCTAAAAGTCATCAGTTAACACCCCCACCCCCCAAAAAAGAAGAATACCTTGGAGAGTTAAGTTATGAGTTTTCTTCCTGAATTTTTGAAGTTGGGGCATTTATCATTGGGGTCTATGGCAGTTTATTTACTGGTCTGCAGCCCTAAAGATATTTTTTTAAGGCCAAAGGACAATGGGGTCAGGGAACCAGTCTAGCCTGCACCTGGCTGCAGCAGCTTTAATTATTTCTCTATTTATAGGACATGGTAAGTTACCCCATATGCCATCCTCACTTCCTTCACAAGATTCTGTGAAGCTCATCAGCTCTTCTCATTCAGCTGTAAGGAGGCACATCGTGAACAGCTCCCATAGTGTAATGTGATGTCCTGGTGTAATGTTGATTTTTGGTCTACATTTTAATATTCGTTTTTTGAAAATTGAGGATGAAAACTTGCTGTTGACGTTATTTTTCACGAAATTATTGTTTGATAACAGGCTGATGAAGGGCTGCTGGGAACAGCAAACGGAATAGGCCTATAGGCCTGATTTACAGTGTTAACAAACAAATCGGTAAAAACAATTATCGTTTCCTTTTTTAAAGACGTCCGTACCATGTTGAAATAGTAGTGACGGATTTTAGAATCTGTATCTGTCCAAATACAAAGAGTAGAAGTCAGGAGCGGATCCAGAAGGGGGTCGAACCCCCCCCCCCCCGTTCTGACATATGAATATGGTAACAATTATAATAATGATAAGATCGGATATACATTTCTGATGGACCTGATTCCCCACCCGCGCAAATATTCCTGGATCCGCCCCTGAACGCACCTGATGCCTGTTTAAAAAAAGCCCCCATGACAATAGTGTTCATTGTTGCGTAACGATGAGTATGTTTAGCACACGTAACAAAGCTGCCGTATACATTAGTTTCCAAACAAATGAAAACACTTGACTCGTTATTGCCCGAAATAATAGACTTCAATTCTGTTCGTCCATGGAGCCAAAACAGATGCACAAATCAATGTTCCAGGTTTCTCCGCCTTTTATTAAGACAACTTGTTTTTGAGGAGAATTCCAAGGAAGCCTGATGGCCGAGTGGTTAGATTCGTCGTCCACGAATCGCGGAGTCCGGGGTCGAATCCCGTCGGTGTCTTTTTTGCTTTTCACCGCTCGCGTTCTATTCAGTCATTATAAGATGTTTAATTTCCCGTCGTAAAATACCAACTGTACCTTAGCTTAATCGGTAAGCACTGCGGCTGGTACTGTCCGCGAGTTCCAGGTTGGCACCTTCGTACAGGTTCAGGGCATGTGGTCCACTCGGAGGATCAGGGCTTAGGGTGCCGCCCTGTTCCTCCCTTAGCTCTTGCTTTTACATGGTGACTGGCCCTCCGGGGTTACATGGATGGACAGGGAAGGAAGTGTGTATTGGCCGGGACCCCCGAGATCCCAGAAGGGCCCTATAAGGGATTGTGATGGGGCATCGTTATGGCCCATCCAATCCCTGAATGCCTGGCTAGCACATAACTTTTTGATTTTTTAATCCTATATTTTTTAAAACTTTGGTTTATTTAGTTTGATATCTGCTTGGCAGGCCTACAGTAGTATTAAAAACAAAGCAAAGGTCCATTTAATATATCAATGAATTTTTAATGATTGACTACAATCAAAACGAAGTTGTGTTCGATCAATATGACTATGCCATTATTAATGTCGCAATTTCCAATTGAAATAAGAAACGCAGTATGCAATATTGTACCGGGCAAAAATTAAAATGTACATTGTAATATGTTTATTACATGTTTCAAAATAATATCGTTTCTTATTGTGAACATTCTCCAAATATATAGTAATTTGCAAAATAAGAAAACGCAAAAAAAACAAAGCCCCTCACCCTTAAAACTGGAAATACAAAATATTGTTGCGTTCCCTAATAGCAGTTCATGAAACATTTATTAGAGTCCACAATAATTCAATAAGTTGGAGGGAAACAGAACTTTGGGGTGACAGTCACACATGTCAATACACTGATTTATTCATCTCTTCACTTTACATAACTTTGTTAGATTTCATCAACCTATAGGGTTTCTCCTTTTGGTAGTCTTTGGTAGCGTTATAGAGATAACAGGTTGGCGTCTACAAAGTCTATACATGTACTATGTACAATGGCAAAACCATGTCAACCAATACGAACTGAGTGGGCACCGGCACGGTACGGGTTATCGACGGCCAGACCGAAGCGGGAGCGGTCCGCTACGGTGACCGGGGAGGCAACGGTAACTGGACGGGGCCAGCAAGTGTACCAGGCCGCACTACAGTTCGAACCAAAGTGTGCATGTGGCGTATCGGGTATCCAAGGTCAATCGAGGCACTATGCACCAAGGATAGTGTTTATGACAAGACTGGGCTAGCATAGCTGAACTACGGGGGAATGGCTACGGGGAGCCGGCTGGCCACAGCGGGAGCGGTCCGCTGTGGTGACGGGGATGAACTAGCTCTGGCTGGGCTAAAACACCAGACAACCGCACAACATGTTCAAGCTAAGACTAGCAGTCCAATGGCCATTCGAAACCGCACAGCACCATTGGGACTAGTGTATTACTATTTCACCAGCTTCTACACACTCCTCGAGGGATCTAGGAGAAGGATGCTTCATAATAACACTAGTACTAGTGATTGCACTATTACTTCACCGCGCCTCAACCACTAAGGGAGGCCGATGCTTCATAGTGACAAGAGTCGCACAACAATCGGTCTGTCAGAGTCGAGTTCGTCGCACATCATACGATTTACCGCACAACACATAAGTTTGCCGCACAACTTTGGGTTTAGGGTTCGTTCGCACTACATTGGTTTCGTGGTTCGCCGCACTGCCGAAAGTGAGGAAAACCTCCGGTATTTATAGGCAGTAGAAGTCTCGGGATTAAATAATGCATGAGCACTGATTTAGGAATTAACCAATAGTAATCTTCCATGTCTTAGGGTCACATGACTAGTCACATGATTTATTAAGAGTGCCTAGTGCAAGAGACTAGAAACGTGTGCATTTACATAAGGGAAAACATGGAGAGAGAAGTGTGCAAATACAGAGAGGGATGTGTGCAAATAGTTAGATCAGAGTGCAAAAGTGTTTACACAACATCTCCAGCAACCTTGATGGAGTGAGTGACAAGCTAAAAGGTTACTGTGTCACAGGTTATTGACATCACAGGATGTCTTACCACGCCCAGCTACGCGACCACGCAAGGGTAACATTCCATTCCCTCGAGCTAAGTACGGGACTAGAAAACTGGACCGAGAACTCAAGTAAGTGTTCATGGGTAACACACGGGGGAGCATGCTGCGTGCAGCTGAGCAGTCTCTCGGAGATCGCCAAAGCACGCATGCTATGGGGAAAGGAACTTAGCTCGCTGGGGCGAAGGGAGGTGTGGTCAGTCGCGCACATGTACATCGCTACATGAATAATGCATACAGTAGCGCGCGTGGTATTGCATCATGCGCTGTGCTTGGTAAGAGACCCTGGGAATAAAAGTGCAAGTTGGCAATTTACGATAAATAGGTAAAATAAGGAACTATAAAAGACAACAAGAAGATTGTGTACTTCATGGACAGAGTGAATCCAGAGGGCGCTAGATTTCCATAATCAAGCATTCTGGGTTCGTAACAATATAAAAACAAAGTGAAGTGGAACACCAAAAGGAGCCTTTAATAAGGATTGAATTTGAAAATTCCATAACATGGGGCTTTGACAGACTTGCCTTTTACTGTAAGTGACAATGCAGTCACGGATCAAGAGGGGCGGGGGGGGGGGTCGAACCCCTCTCCTGCTCTGACATAATAAAGTAAAGATATTCTGCAGTGGTTATTATGTATCTGACGGGCCTGAACCACTCCCCCTCCTCCCAACCCAATCCCAGCAAAAGTTACTAGATCCGCCTCTGACATAAGTTGGTACATTGATACGAAATGTGATATTGACTTTTGAGAAAACTGTAACAATGCATCTGTATTTTTTCTCACGCAAAGCATGTTTTCATTGACTGTTAACCCCATGCGTACGGGAAGGGGTCATGGCCGCGGCCGCTAATCCTCATTGGAATGCAGTTGCCAGCTGTGGTATGCCGTGGCACACGGCTAGTGGGTAGTTCCACAGCTGCTGCTTTTGTGCAGTCCTGCTACCACACAAAGGCTGTGCAGTCATGCGGGCCACTTGCTCTATGTGTGGAGGAATGTCCCTATTACACCCCGTCCTTAAGGGGTTAAAGGTCTGGCCCTAACCATCGCGAGAAAATGATGGTTATTCCTTTTGTCTGCAAAAATACGGCATACTAGGCGCAAATGATTTCACAGGATGCTGAATTAGTCTAGTCGAAAGATAGGGTTTCCTTGCACGCCCTGGATATATATTTGTAACCTACTTTTTTTTGAAATCCTTAGGGTGTCTCGTGAACGAATTTTGATGTTCCCAAGATCAAATATTGTCCCTTGGGGTTCATTTGGCGGCCATCTTGGCAGCCACTTGGATTGCGACAAAAATCGGTTATTGACATAATTTTTGAGCCAGGCATCATAGGAAGACAAATGAAAATGTTTTATGGTTTAATTTCGGTGTGCGGAATCGATTGAAAACGTCATTTTTATAATAAGGCAGCCATCTTGGCGGCCATCTTGGATTCTGACGAAAAGTTACGTCAAATAACCGATTTTCGTCAAATTCCATGATGGCCGCCAAGATGGCCGCCAAGATGGCCGCCATATTATAAAAAATAACACTTTCAATCGATTCCTCACACCAACATTACCCCGAAAATATGTTCATTTGTCTTCCTATGATGACTGGCTCAAAAGTTATTTCAATTACTGATTTTTGTCGCAATCCAAGATGGCCGCCAAGATGGCCGCCAAATTAACCACATGGGACAATATTTGATCTTAGGAACATCAACATTCGTTCACTAGGCACTCTAAAAATTGCAAAAAAGTAGGTTAAAATATATATCCAGGGGGTGCATGGGAGCCCTATCTTCCGACTAGACTAAATCTTATTATTTCCTAACAATAAAGTCGGATATTTCATTATGTTTTGAAAGTTCAATGTTTGAATATTTGCTAATTGTGTCGATAACCTTTAACCACTTCAAAATCTAAAGAAAAAAAAAGAAAGAAAAGAAGCAAAAGAAAACAATTTGATAAAAACTGTTTTCCAGTTGATATTTTTTTCCAAATCTTTTTCCACCAGATACTGAACTACATGATTAACCATGTTGAAAAAGGACAGTTAAAAAAGAGTAATAATCTATATAATAATGACATTTCTAAACTAAGAACATGTTGCATACCAGATTTGCTAATATCATAAAGTAAGCTATATTGGACATGTGAAAGTTTCATGCAATATTTATTGGAATTTTAAAGTCTTGTAGAACAAAATTATTTGCAGTGCATGCTGAATAATATTCATTTCATGGGTTTACTAAGCGATTTTGAGTGGATTAATTTTTTATATTGACTCAAATTCATCCACTTCAAATGGTGTCTTCTTATTGTGTTCGCCATACTTCAACAAGGATAATAGTTTGTGACGCTGGAAGTAATTATTCACAATTCCGGTGCACTTCCATCCGGAGATTGTCAATACTTAGTGCTTTCTGGGTCCCAGAAAGTCCTGTGCAAAATGTCTGACATTCCAGAGAAAATGTTGAAAACGCCCGTTTGTTTACATGTGGCGCGTCAGTGTTTTTTGCCTTGCCCTTAAATATTTCGGGCAGTTAAAAGAAGCCATTGAATTTCAACTCGAAAATGAAACCGTCACTTTTTAAGGTATAGTTGTGTGCACGTTTATATTGCACTTGTCATTAATCTTTCCAATGATTATTATTTCGTGAGAAGTGCGTTTTTAGAGACCAAAAGAGCGCGACCGGCCATAAGTCTCCCTTTAAGAGCATTGTATTTTGATTTTTAAAAAATCCATATTCTAGCTGGTCTTCCAAAACTATCCTTTTTCACAATTTGCTTCATGAAAAAAGGATACTACAAAATGTAAATACATGTCATTGTAGGAAAGATTTCCATATACGAAGTTCACTCAAGTGTTTTCTAAGAAAATGCTTGTATATTCTCACTGCTCAAATTGACTTTGATGACATGAAATTGCTATCTGGGGGCTTGTAAGTCAATACAGAGGAAAATTAGTAAACTTCGCATATGGTAATCTTGCCACCATTGTATATTATTACTGATTAAGCCACTAAGAATCTAAACAAATCTTTAAAAAAACTTAAGTTCCTGTTAACCATCAGTTTTCATCCAACCGATTTCTTTTGCCGGCATCAATGAAGCATGGGAAACTCCTTCCTCTAAAGCTCATTGGAAAAATTGACAATTTAAAACTGTGGAGGAGTCTATGTCTGAAACATGGGTTAACCTTTAGACTGGTGACGGGCCCCTCCATCATAGCCCCCACTCACAATGTAGGAGGTGGGAACAACTCCGAACGTCCATATTGGGGACTCAGGAGGAGCACTTCAAGTGCAAATGTCTCTTTCAAATTATGAAAATATTTTTTTTTCAATCGATTCCGTACACCCAAATTACCCCCCCCCCAAAAAAAAAAACGTGTTCGTTTTCCTTCCTATGATGCCTTGTTCAAACGTTACGTCAAATAACCGATTTTCGTCAAAATCCAAGATGGCCGCCAAGATGGCCGCCAAGATGGCCGCCATATTGTAGAAATAACACTTACGTCCACTTACTTCAGAACGTCCGTATTGTATTGGGGACTCATGAGGAGCACTTTAAGTGCAATTAAATGTCTCTTTGGTCTTTGAGCATGTTTTTTCTTCAGTTTAACGACAAAGTCGCTCAAAATCATGTGACGGGTGCATTATAACTAACTTGTTGAATTTGCAGCCCAGTGGATACTAAACATTTTGAGAACAAATGCGCAATTTGTTGGCGTCTCGTAAATAAATTCCGTTGCTAACGCACGTACAAGGCTGTCCCTGCACGTAGGCAAATTTCTAAAATCACCTTCAAAGATCGTTTCTTCCGAATGATGCCATTTCAGGCAGGGAATTGGTTACCAGACCCATCTTCACTTTGAGCCAGGATTTCTTGTTCAATCGCTGGGTACGATTCTGGGTAACTGCAAATGATCCTATGTGTCTTTATGTTTTGATTGAAGCATTCTTAAATTTAACACCATCACGCATCTATGACTGATATATCCCCATGCTCCAAGTTGTCGAATTTCCAGCGAGCACTAGAGCTAGGTTTTCCAAGTTAGCATCGATGGAATTTACTCATTTATTGTGCAGCCGAGGACTTCAAAGCGCATACAGCATGCTGCCTTCCACTGAGTAGGCAGGATACGCAGGAACCTGGCCTGGAAAGCCTTCGGGAAAGTGGTGGTCACGTGGTTGTTTTCGTCAAAGTTTGCAGGGAACTGTGGAATCAACAATATGAACACGATTTTAAACCAGCGTTGAAAGGTTAATGGGGATGAGTTTTCCCTTGCAGTCAAACGGTTTCAGCAGAGGCAATAGAGGGAGCCCTCGTCCTACGCCATGCATAATCTTAGTTTTCAGGGCTTTGTAGAATCAGTAAAATAATGAGGGATTTAAAGTATTTAAAACACTATACACAAGACAGCTTTGCCTGAAAAGGTTTGGAAGGTAACGTTTAATAAGTCGATATGACAACAAATCCCAAATTGGCCTTTTCCCTTTCCTTTACTTATATTTAAAAGAGCGAATGTTTTAATCGACCAGCAAGCTTGCCTGGGTTTGCTGGCTGGTTCGAAGTTGATCTACATAGACGTGGGAAAGGGGAGGGGGGGGGGGATTATGGCAAATGTTCCCCTGCCCACGCTCGGAAAAATGATCAATGAGAATATGTTGAAAAAGTTAAGCAATTTTGGGGGAAATGTGCTTTGCCCCCCCCCCCCCGGGAAAATCCGGGCGACGCCCATGTTGATCTACTTTTCATCCAACATCTGCACTCGTAAACAGGATGTCGTGGGTTCTTACCACTCGACTTGCCTGGGTCTGTGGCTGGTTCGAATCGGATCTAGATTAATTTCCATCCAACATCAGCACCCGTAAACAGGAGGTCGTGGGTTCGAGTCCCAACCGACTGAGTTAGATTGTGAATTTTATCTCACAAACCCTCGGACAACACTGAGTATACAGTGTTTATGAAATAACATCGACGAAAGGGCAAATTGAACAATGCGATTGGACTATACCTTCATCGGTGTACTTGATCCACAATCAGTGACGTCGGTCCATTCTTGGCCATCGTCGCTGAAGGCCACTTTGAACTCTTCCACCCAATAGTAACGACCCGGGGGCAGCTGGGTGATAACGCCAGTAATGGTTGCATTGGAACCGAGGTCGACTTGGATCCATGGATCGGTGTCAACAGTACCAGCCCTACACCAGGCTCCGTCATGGTCCGGATCTGCAGAGTAAGCAGATAATCAAACATGCTGAGCATAAAACACTGCTTAGCAAATTTATGTGCTAAGCAAAACTGACAACCTGCCACAAGCGCTACACCAGGGAGAGGCCACACTTGCAAAGTAAGCGGATAATAAGGAGAAAGTATCGCATGGCCAATTTCAAATGCTTATCAAAAATCGGCATGAAAACAGTCACAAGCAATACACATACTTTTTGCTGGTAACCCTTCCCGCGTTATGTGTTTTATGTGTTGTTCTTAGCACCTCTATGACATTCAGCCAATGCTACGTTTACATGAGCGACTTGTGAAACCTGTGAAAGTTTCTGACCACAAAATGAGTAATTATAAATTTAAGGAAAAACAGACTTTACTTTGAAGCACCATCCCTCCGAGGAGAGTCTTAAACTGTTGGCATTTTTTGTAACCTTTGACAAATTATTTTTGTTTGAGTTGTCTTATTCTTCATCCCATGAACTTGTTGAACGAAAATGAAAGTTACTTCCAAGCCGAGCCCTGGTGGGTCCGAAAAGGCCTTGGTCGTTGTTGTACACTGACGACGCTGTGATGCTTGCATCTGGGATGCGACCATCTTCCATTCCTAAGGGTCCCTCCTCAGAGCACTCCAAAACATCTGTCGGAGTAGTGGAAAACAATCGATAAGGGTTGGGCGGGGCTCATTAAATCAATCGCATTCATTTTTTGTTATGGACATCGCCGGGCGCGGATTCCACCTTCTAAATCTACACTGGTTACCAGTCTCCTCTCGGATAATCTATAAAATGATGTTGTTGGTTTACAAAGCTCTAAATGGCAAAGCCCCCTCATACATCATGGACATGCTTTCCACTTACAGACCCTCCCGCACTCTCCGATCCAGTAACAAGCATCTACTACATGAGCCAAAATCACACCGTATTTGGGGAGACAGGTCTTTCTCTGTAGCAGCACCTCGTCTGTGGAATCGGCTACCTATTCACATCAAAACCTCAGAAACCATCCGGTCCTTCAAAACAGCTCTCAAAACTCACCTCATGTCGTCTTTCAATTAATCCCTTGCATTTATGTTTATTTTGTTTTTCTGCTCTTCCGTTGCTTACCTTAATTTGTTTAGTTTGTTTATTAATTCATATTTTTGCTGATGTTTTGCTTGTATACAATTATGTATAGCGCCTTGAGCACCTCACGGTGGATATTTTTGCGCTTTATAAATGTCCAATATTATTATTATTATTAAAGATCTTGGAAATGTGTAATGGAACTTTGTATGTTTGTAGATTTTGATTTGTACTTTGACGCTGCTGCTCAATCAGACGAAGTGTTTTAAGTGGTGACCATCACGTTTCAATCGTCCGTCTGTGAATGAAGATTTGCTTGGCTTTTTTTCGGACAACGTCCAGGGAAGCCTTTCTTCTGATTCTTGGCTTTGTTTTGTTTTTCTGATTCCTTTTTAGTTGTTTCGGCAAGTCACCTGAAACAGCTCTTGTTTTTTTAAGATTGTTTTTGCTTTGCTAATAAATAACAACTTTGTAAAACCTTAAAGAATATAAAACAATATTAACAAAACAAGTCCTTAATGAATAAAACTTCGAATAAAACAAAACACTGCATTGTGTCTTAAATTGCTATGTATACAGTAAATAAGTAAACATGTAAACATAGTAGAATGATTTGTTATAGTACAGAAATAAAGTGGGCTACTTAAGACTAAATACATAAATAAATGATAGTAAATAATAGTAAAAAAAACTTTAAAAAAGGTAACCTGTAGGCTACATGTAATAATCAAAGTTGGGAATACATCATGTACAGTCGAAAACCCTTATAACGCCTAGAAGGAATTGAGGCCAAGAATTCTGTGGACTGGTCTAAATTGGAACCACCGTAGTCTAGTATCGATTGTAACGCTGAATGGAAAATTACAAAGCGCTAGTATGATTGACGCTCAGTTTTGTCGTATACTCGTACAGCGGCATGGCTTCGGTGCATTTTGCTCACAAAAGCGTCAGATGTATAGGCTTTTTCGTCAAGATTTAGCATGTCAAGATGAAATAATGGCTTTTGTAACGATTATAGTGTGTTATTCCTGCGTATCGGGCCGATATGCACGTTTGTACGTGGGGAGAACATCTTCTTTTTTTTCAAGAATAAGGGGGGGGGGCGGGCGTACGTCCCCACTCCCCCTAGCTCAGCTCCCGAACTTAAACATTCTGTCACAAGTAAAATAGCACAAGGTAAGCCACCTCAAATAACTGCGTCATGCCATAATTTGTTGAGCAATCCACAAACTTACGCACTAAGAAACTTTCTTAAAATTGTCATGACTGAAATGTTGCGCAACGTACACAATAAATGGTGGCCCGAGACATGAAATCGGCCGCAGGGATGAGATTGATTGATAAAATTGATAAAATGACCTTAAAAGATCACACAACCACAGGAATAAGACATTGCACAATACACAGTACACAATATACCCAGACATTTAACAGTTGTTGACTGATGTGATGTGGGATATGACGTTTTGAACACCCGAGGGACGCATAGCGCCCGAGGCGAAGCCGAGGGTGCCATGTGTCCTCGAGGGTGTTCAAAACGTCATATCCCACATCACATCAGTCAACAACTGTTTTGTCATACCTCTGTCTGGATGATATGTTTTACTTGTTTTTCTAAGGGAAATTAAGGGTGGCAAACTGAAGGAATCTTTGAAAAATTTTCTTTCAACATATATAGATGTAGGGGCATTAAAACAAGCTTAAGTTCAGGGAAATTTGGGTAAAGGTTTTACAAGTTTAATGAAAAACAATCTTATCCCCTGGCATATTAGGGACAATGAATAAAAACCTGGTTTGTAGTGACAACGATGCAGACCCTTAAAAGAAAGAAATTTATATCAAACGGCGATGGCTATTTTTTTTTATGACAACTTGACAGCCATTTAATAACAATTCTCGTACAAAGCGGACTGCGTAGTCGGTACAACGTTTGGTGTTCGATGAGTCTTGTTCAAAAGCTAAATCTTTTATTTGTTGTTTGGAGCGGCTCAAAAACCTTTTTTGGGGGCGGAGAATCTGTGCCTCCGGGCTCAGCTGACATGTTGAGGCTGATGAGGATCGTATACGAAAAAACTAACTGTGTCAGCTCTGCATTTCCGAAGTTCTGAAGGCCTAGCCACCGTTACTAGAGTCAGTCAAAACGTAAACATAATCTTAATGCGGCTCGTCGCTGGCCGCCAAATTAAAGTAAATATCGTCTGCAAATGCACTGCTCCCTCACTGCTATACATTATATTGTGGAACGTGAAAGTACTGCGGGGTACCAGTGAGTACAAGTATAGTCTGGTTTAAACGCGGTCCGCGCATAAATGGTTTGGACTGTGGGGCGGGGACTAGTCTACATGCATGTGATATCACAATGTGATATACAACGGGAGTGTGCCATGCATATTTATCGCCCGGTCAGGTGATCGTCCTGGGCCAATGAAAATACAGTATAAAGACAGAGGTATGACAAAGTATGATATTGCATAAAACGCACAGTAGACCCATATATATTATGAAAATCAAGAATTTGATAAGCATGGCCTTGTATACGCATCTGAAAAGGTGGGTATACTAAAATAGCTTTTTAAAAATTGCAAATGTGAAGTTACACGTCCCTTACCTTAACAACACACTTTTCCGTATTAGACTAGTCACAATGTAGTGATGTTTAAAATTATAATATGAAATGTTTGCTTAAAAACTGTGATAGAGATCACACAATGTAACGTGAAAAGATGGTTATCGGCGCACTGCAATGTGAAAAATCAGAACCGCGTTGATGTCGCCACGCAATGAATCAGCTGAAAATGCGTAGAAAAATGTCTAGTGGATATTATGCCGGATCCGGTTTTCTTTTAGTAGGCCTATTAGTGCAAACCAGTAAATAGGCCAAATATCCGTCCGCCGAGCTCATGAATACAAGTTATACACTCAAATTCTTCTATATTAGAGAGTTCTGAGAGCCATGGAATCGGGAGATTGAAGAGATATGGCAATACACCTCTGGCCCGGACTTGGGGCTTGTAATTCAGAGCATTCTGGATGCAATCGGCCCCCAAAGTGGCACTATTTAGCCATGTTGTGGAGGGATCCCTTTTCAAGATGGCTACTTTTCCACTTTGGGAAACATCACTAATTTTAGGGGTCGTCTTCTTTGCGTGGGAATGTCTCGAAAAGTCATCTGTCAACCCAACAAAAATTGAAAATAAAATGAAAGATGACATGTTGATTATCATTTTCTGTGCAGTCTGAACACGTGAGAGTTTTGAGTATTTTTTAAAGAAATTTGAAGTATGGGCATTTACACTGTTGACTATGGGAATTTATTTGATTGGTTGCACTCCTATACGATGTTAGGCCGGGAGATCTTACAGCGCCCTCCTTGACGCATCATTAATGACGAGGAACAAAAAGACAGACTTTTCCGCAAATAAGCGGAAAAGCCAACAACAAAAAAAAATGAGAAAAACAATGGGTTTTCTGTTGATGGCGGAAAAGCCTGAAGTTCGGAAAGAAATTGCATTTCATGAAATTCGAATCATGGGAACAACTCCATTGCACGGTCCCTGTCTATTCGATAAGATAAAGCTCGATTTTAAATATAATAAAGAGACTAACACTATAGTAACGTGGTCTCCTAATTTGCATACGAATCGCAAAACGCTAGCAAACAGATAATTTTAGAAATGTGGTTTTGCAATCAAATGACTTATATTAATTGTAAAAAAAAAAACTCTTGCTTGTAATTTGGCACAACCACCACATTTCTGAGATTTCCCCGTAAGACAACATGCTATAGTTGCACTTTTAACAGTAATTTATGGAGTACAATTACTTGCCTTGTTTACCACGGCACTGGGTTCTGAAAGACGCGAAAGCCTTGTTACGAAGTGCGATCAGATCATCACCGGGTGCAGCCTTGACCATGACACTACACGTGTTCCCTCGTACAGGTAGAATACAGAGGGAACTAAAAAGCCCCAAAGTCCAACCGAAGACCCACATTTTACGCGGGTTTTTCATATCCAGCCAGTAGGTCTTCATTTTGATATCTGCGTTCAAACCGGGCAGAGCGCCACTCCCTGGCACGATGAGCCTTATGTTTGGAATATCGCTTGCTGTGGTCCCATTGTTTCCACGGTAACCGTAACAATGGTTACTGTTTGGAGTTGGTTCATCGACGATCATGACAGAGCGAAACCCAATGTCATGTGACGCTCGTTTTTTTTTTTTTTTTTTTTTTCCCCTGGAGGAAATATTTTATTCAACCTCACAGCATCTTCTCAGCTTTACAAAAACTACTTAAGAAACCAAGGCAATGTCGCAAAATATCTTGACCTATAACACATTTTGAATACAGCGTTTATTTTGACACAGTACTTCTAAGGAGTCCCATTTTGTATGAAATTTTGCAATAGATCCATTTGTAATCGAGATGTATTTTCCAAAGTAAAATAACGTTTTAAATCAATTTTCATTTTTGCATCTGAGGCATTTCCTGGCCACTTTCCCCTGACTTTTTGAATGAAATGTATTCGTGTTTTAGTGGGTGGGTCATCATAGTTGATAAATTACATCACAAGCATCACATCAGAACTGTAGCTTGACTCTCTTTCTAGATTTGCGCTCTTTAGCTTGATCCATGATTGTCTTTATAGGGAAAGGGCGTAATCATACATGTCGCCATGCACTACATGTTAAGTTAAATGGAATTTAACCATAAATTACATCACAAGCATCACATCAAAACTGTAGCTTGACTCTCTTTCTAGATTTGCGTTTTTTCCTTGAGAAAATAGCAAGGAAGAACCGGTTTTGTGCAAGCAAAATTCAGGGAATAATCCGTTGATACTAATATCTTGTTGGAAAATTCCAAAATCATTTCAAGAAAGTTACCGCCGTGAATCAGAGTTTATGAAGGGACGGAAAGTGGGATATGCTATCAGCATCAACAGGGCCGTTCCTCATTCTTGATCTTTTATGGGTTGTGGATCAAATTGGAGGACGAGAGGCTCTGCGGGCTGATGTAGTTTTTAGAAAAACCTTTTTTTTTTTGGCAACCAGGTTGTTGGGAAGATTTCCGTTTATTTAAGACTTAATTCACCGGTATGGATACCGATGTATGTACATGATTGAACTGCCGAGCGTATTTGTTAATTTTTTTTTCTCTTTCTAAAAAAATACATCAGCTCGCAGAGTCTCTCGTCCTCCAATTGATTCACATCCCATGAGGTAAAGAACGACGAACGGCCTTGTTGATAGCAAATCCCACTTTCCGTCCCTTCATAAACTCTGATTCACGGTGGTAATTACTTTCTTTGAATAATTTTGGAATTTTCCTACAAGATATCTACTTCAACGGATTATTCCTTGAATTTTGCTTGCACAAAACCGGTTCTTCCTTGCTATTTTCTCATTTAGAAAACCACTTATTTTTAAGAAAACACAAGTACAAGTCTGAGAAAAACTAAAATTCATGGTGGCGGCCAAACGTCATTCCGTTTAACTTAACATGTAGGCTTAGTGGCGACATGTATGATTACGCCCTTTCCCTTTAAACACAAAAACAAAAACAAAACAAAACACAAAAAGAAAACAAGAAAAATGTGGGGCAGGGCAACGGGGGCCATGCCCTCCCCCCCCCCCCCCCCCGCAAAAGAACCCATTTTTTTTTTAGTGGCATCGCAATAAAGGAAGGCACTGTGTACACCACCATATTTTCCTTTTAAAAAAATGGTAAAAGTGGTCAGAAATTGCCTCAGATCGCACCACAGAACATCTAGATACCAAAAAAAATCCGCCCTTGGGGCCATGCAAGGCCTTGTGTACATTAAACAAAAATAAAAAAAAAATTGGCCTGTTATTATTGGTACGGCGATAGTCGTACCTGCCGTACCGCCTTCCTACGGCCTTGGCTAGAAGGAATTGAGGCCAAGAATTCTGTGGACTGGTCTAAATTGGAACCACCGTAGTCTAGTATCGATTGTAACGCTGAATGGAAAATTACAAAGCACTAGTATGATTGACGCTCAGTTTTGTCGTATTCTCGTACAGCGGCATGGCTTCGGTGCATTTTGCTCACAAAAGCGTCAGATGTATAGGCTTTTTCGTCAAGATTTAGCATGTCAAGATGAAATAATGGCTTTTGTAACGATTATAGTGTGTTATTCCAGCGTATCGGGCCGATATGCACGTTTGTACGTGGGGAGAACATCTTCTTTTTTTCAAGAATAAGGGGGGGGGGCGTACGTCCCCACTCCCCCTAGCTCAGCTCCCGAACTTAAACATTCTGTCACAAGTAAAATAGCACACGGTAAGCCACCTCAAATAACTGCGTCGTGCCATAATTTGTTGAGCAATCCACAAACTTACGCACTAAGAAACTTTCTTGTCATGACTGAAATGTTGCGCAACGTACACAATAAATGGTGGCCCGAGACATGAAATCGGCCGCAGGGATGAGATTGATTGATAAAATTGATAAAATGACCTTAAAAGATCACACAACCACAGGAATAAGACATTGCACAATACACAGTACACAATATACCCAGACATAGTATGATATTGCATAAAACACACAGTAGACCCAAATATATTATGAAAATCAAGAATTTGATAAGCATGGCCTTGTATACGCATCTGAAAAGGTGGGTATACTAAAATAGCTTTTTAAAAATTGCAAATGTGAAGTTACACGTCCCTTACCTTAACAACACACTTTTCCGTATTAGACTAACCACACTAGTCACAATGTAGTGAGATCACACAATGTAACGTGAAAAGATGGTTATCGGCGCAATGCAATGTGAAAAAGCAGAACCGCGTTGATGTCGCCACGCAATGAATCAGCTGAAAATGCGTAGAAAAATGTCTAGTGAATATTATGCCGGATCCGGTTTTCTTTTAGTAGGCCTATAAGTGCACACCAGTAAATAGGCCAAATATCCGTCCGCCGAGCTCAGGAATACAAGTTATACACTCAAATTCTATATTAGAGAGTTCTGAGAGCCATGGAATTGGGAGATTGAAGAGATATGGCAATACACCTCTGGCCCAGACTTGGGGCTTGCAATTCAGAGCTTTTTGGATGCAATCGGGCTCTAAAGTGGCGCTATTTAGCCATGTTGTGGAGGGATCCCTTTTCAAGATGGCTACTTTTCCAGATGGCTACTTTTTTAGGGGTCGTTTTCTTTGCGTGGGAATGTCTCGAAAAGTCATCTGTCAACCCAACAAAAATTTAAATGAAATAAAAAATGACATGTTGATCATCATTTTTCTGTGCAGCTTGAACACATGTGAGAGTTTTGAGTATTTTTAAAAGAATTTTGAAGTATGGGCATTTACACTGTTGTCTATGGGAATGTATTTGATTTGGTGCACCCCTATACGATGTTAAGCCGGGAGATCTTACAGCGCCTCCTAGATGCATCATTAATGACGAGGAATAAAAAAAAGACTTTTCCGCAACTAATCGGAAAAGCTACACACAAAAACCGGAAGAAAAACAATGGCTTTTCTGTTGATGGCGGAAAAGCCAATCTGCAAAGTTGGCGGAAAAGCCTGAAGTTCGAAAAGTAATTGCATTTCAAGAAATTCGAATCATGGGAACAACTCCATTGCACGGTCCCTGTCTATTCGATAAGATAAAGCTCGATTTTAAATATAATAAAGAGACTAACACTATAGTAACGTGGTCTCCTAATTTGCATACGGATCGCAAAACGCTAGCAAACAGATAATTTTAGAAATGTGGTTTTGCAATCAAAGGACTTATATTAATTGTAAAAAAAACCTCTTACTTGTTATTTGGCACAACCACTACATTTCTGAGATTTCCCCGTAAGACAACATGCTATAGTTGCACTTTTAACAGATCTTTATGGAGTAGAATTACTTGCCTTGTTTACCACGGCACTGGGTTCTGAAAGACGCGAAAGCCTTGTTACGAAGTGCGGTCAGATCATCACCGGGTGCAGCCTTGACCATGACACTACACGTGTTCCCTCGTACAGGTAGAATACAGAGGGAACTAAAAAGCCCCAAAGTCCAACCGAAGACCCACATTTTACGCGGGTTTTTCATATCCAGCCAGTAGGTCTTCATTTTGATATCTGCGTTCAAACCGGGCAGAGCGCCACTCCCTGGCGCTGGCACGATGAGCCTTATGTTTGGAATATCGCTTGCTGTGGTCCCATTGTTTCCACGGTAACCGTAACAATGGTTACTGTTTGGAGTTGGTTCATCGACGATCATGACAGAGCGAAACCCAATGTCATGTGACGCTCGGTTTTTGTTTTTTTTCCCCTGGAGGAAATATTTTATTCAACCTCAAAGCATCTTCTCAGCTTTACACAAACTACTTAAGAAACCAAGGCAATGTCGCAAAATATCTTGACCTATAACACATTTTGAATACAGCGTTTATTTTGACACAGTACCATTTTGTATGAAATTTTGCAATAGATCCATTTGTAATCGAGATGTACTTTTCCAAAGTAAAATAACGTTTTAAATCAATTTTCAATAGTGCAAGGGATGGTCTGTTATCGTTCATCTTCATCTTATAAATGTGAAAACGACACAAAGTAAGGATCAGGTTGAGAGCAATCCACGATTTTGTACTGATACCGAAAAGTATAGCCTCATCGTCTAAGCGTATGTTTAAGTTAAGAGTCCTCTCAAACTAATCATTAACCTGGGTCCAAAACATAGATGAAATCTCACTTCTACAAAATATATGAACAAGCGTTTGGCTCTCTAACTTACAGAAAGTACACAGAGCATTATCTTTTTCGCCATTTTGGCTAGAAGGAATTGAGGCCAAGAATTCTGTGGACTCGTCTAAATTGGAACCACCGTAGTCTAGTATCGATTGTAACGCTGAATGGAATATTACAAGGCACTATTACGATTGACGCTCAGTTTTGTCGTATACTCTACAGCCGCGGCATGGCTTCGGTGCATTTTGATCACAATTCACACAACACACATACTTGTTCCGCATACGATTCGAGGCCCTAATACCTACTTTTCAAGGTGGTCTCGAATTGTACCAATATTATGACCTAATGAGCTTGTGTTCTGGTATTGTATTTCGCTCGAGGACAGACAACAAAAAGAGCACAAAGGGGCCATTCATCCTGCCTATTGTCCTCGAACGCAGGTTTGTGCACTAAGTCTATGGGAAAGGTTTAGATCAGGAAACAAAGGAAAACACAAAGCCGATCCTCGGAAGCATAGCAAAAAACGACACTCTGTGTGTGTGTGTGAGTGTACAGGCATTACATTCACTGTGTGGACTTCTGAACAAAAGAGGTCCACATTAAACCAGGTAGAGGAGACACTGTGCGGACTTGGGCAAGTCCACACAGTGTTTCCCCATTTCTGGAAAACAGGTTTAGAGGCATTTTTGGGTTAGGTTTATCCGTAGCAGAATAAAGAGAAACACTAAAGGGAATCATAGAAAAAAATTGGGTTGAAAGAGCTTTCACAGTTTGAGAAAACTGATTTTTTTTTCACTGGTTTTTCTTAACTACACGAAAGCAATGGAAAGTCCACACTTGGTATGTAACGTAAACTTGGGTGTGTGAATGTGTGTGCTCACTGGACGAGAAATATGACGCACAGCCACACGGATCACGTGACTTATTTGTTACTACACCATATTTCACAAGGGATTGAATTCTGGATTGAAAAAAGTGTACGTTTTATAATGAAGTTAAAGCCTTCATAAAAAAAACTTTGAAAGAATATCTCTCACAAACCGATAATGTAACAACAAATGACCGACAGTGTAGCATTTACTACAAAACTCTTGATCAATTTCTCTTGTATCATCTATAAGTAGTGATAGGCAGAGTGTAGTATTTTTTACTACACTTTCAGTCAATTGTTGTTACATTAACGGTTAGTGATACATGATTAGTTATATTCTAAAAACAGAGAAATTACAAAATATCTGCTCAAAACAGGTACAAACTATTTTTCCCAAAACAGTAAAAGTACAAAACCTTATTCCAACAAGTTCAAATTTTGTCACAACTCCAAATGGGCTATTACAGTAGTCTTGGTACATGGACACCAGTTGCATTCACCTCAAGTATGATTGAACAAAAGTGTTTCTTAAATGCAGTGAACTCCTCGACCCCAATTGTAAGTCACATGTGGCTTAAGCCTTCAGAAAAAAATCTGTATCCCATTGACATAATCAAGAACTCTGAAGCACATTTAAAACATTATTAATCTTAACATCTGTAAACGAATGATTACAACTTGATGTATTGCATTATTGTTGATCGTGAACGGGATAAAAAAAAAACGAGAAAAAAAGTTCTGGACTTGTATGACTCCATTTAAACTCTGGCGAGAGTCATGTCTAATATTCCTCCATTGCATGTAGAATAAATACAAGCATGTAACACAGAACACCATCATTTTGTCAGATTTGTCATTACAATTTAAACTACAATTGCAACTCCTCATTTTGTCATGCATTTTGTCTTGAGCAGAACTATGCGGAAAAGCCAAAAAAAAAAAAAAAAGCGCAAAAGCAAAGGCTTTTCCACCGTTTGCGAAAAGCAAAAAAACGAGAACAAACTATGCGGAAAAGCCAAAAACAGTAGTAAACTGGATTCCAGTCGGACTCTGTTTCTCCTACGCACAAGGTTTAACACTTCATGACAACGCAACCGACACGGATTTGGCCACAACTTTGCGCTGGTTATTGATACAACCAGCACTGAACCAAATCTTTCTCTCTCTCTCTCTCTTGAGTCACCCAATGCTTTGAGGCGTTGGTGGAGTATTCACGAAGTCCTTTCGCCAGCGTGCTCTGTTCCTCATTGCCGACAGTAGCTCGTTTCCCTCGAGCCCAGTGTCCTTCTCCAGGAGCATCTTTAGAGTGATGTGTGGTCGGCCGACTCGGCGCTTCGCCTCGGGTTACCATAGCAGGAGCTTAGCTGCGGGTTCGTCGTGTCGGGAAACGTGGCCTGCGAGAGCGAGACGGCGACGCTTGATAGGATTAATGAATTGACAATTGATTATGTGTTTTTTTCTCTGTGAATTTCGATAACAAAAAATGGTGATCCCGCCCCCAGAAAGGTTTGCGAAGGAAACGCCAAGTAGTGTTCGTACGCAAAACGTAATTGCAAAGGACATAGGACCCTAATGAATAAAGTCTTAGCGAATAAACAGTGTAAATTTGCATCTTTGTTGGTCAAAAATCCAAATTTAAAACCAATTAAAAAGACCTTGGCCTATTTTACATTCACCCGACTCGGATGTCTTGTTTCTGAAAGCGGCGGTCTGGTCAGCTGGTCGAGCTATACGCTGATTTTCTTTCTTCAATTCCGCTCATCTTCACTTCAGCCCGTATACTGTAAAACATGTTCCCGTAATGTTACGGTAATAGCACTGTCAAACGGGTTGTCAACAAAATACCGTAACATTACGGTCCGTTACGGGTTTCCTAAATGACGGTGATTGTAATTTCAGCACGAATTTCCGGTAAATTTAACGGTAATTTGCCGTTAGTGCAAACTTAATACAAAGTGGGGTGCCGTGGGGCCTGGGGTGGGGCGGGGGGGGGGGGCGGCAGCTGGGAGTGGGGTATGCATAGTTTTACGGCGTGTCTGTTTTTAGTGGTTTTCATATCATTTCAGCTAAAGTTATCTTACAGTTGCAACATACCTTGCATCTGTTCTTTGTTATGTAATTTTCATTTTCAACGTTTTACTTACCCCGCGGAAAGGGTTCAACCTGTCTAGTTGGTCAACACCGCAGGATTAGTTTAGTTGCTTCATTGGCTCTTCAAATTCGGCAATATCAAAGCATTACGGCTTTGGCAGTATACAATGATCAGCTTTTAAACACGTAACGAAGCTTCCTTGTATGTACTAGGTGTGTATACAAATCACAGTTTCAAAAAAGGCGGTTGTGATGGTTTGAAAGGGGATGGGTTTTGAAATGTTACGAAATATAAAAGCATTGTGAATCCCAGCACGCGTCAGGGCACCAGTTTTCACGGGAAATTCACGTAGCACGTTCTTTCTTGTGACGGTTCGAGCAATAACGGTAATAAACCGTAAAAACTACTGAAAAATGGACAGTGATTTTACGGTTTTTGTTTACATGGTTCGTTAGTTGCGCACCCAAACAGTGGCCCCCTCCCCTCCTTGAGTGAGGCTCCAAGCCCATCCCACCCCCTCCGGCAACATGTAAAGGAATCATGAACAGGGGAAAAGCGATTGAAGGAGTAGTATATGTATTCTTGTACTTAAAGTTTCATGCCATGAACATGCATACTAAGTTTGTATACATTGTAAAGTAGGGGATAAAACTAATCTGTTTGCAAAGTGCACTACTTTAAACGTTTATATGTTTCATGGTGGGGGGGGGGCGTAAATTCCGGGGGATGGGGGTAGATATCCCCCCAATTTTTGACCAGAAGGGGATGGGCTGTTGAATCATCTCCTCCCCCCCCCCACTTTTCCGTGATGAGATGGGGTCCGCTCATAAGTCCGACGCCTCATAGGTCCGACGCCTCATATTAACTTGAAGTCCGAAATTTCGGACTTATGAGGCATCGGACTTATGATGCGTCGGACCTATGAGGCAAAGCATTTATTTATTCCGCCTCAAAAGTCCGACACCTCATAGCTCCGACGCCGCATCAGTCCAAAACAGCGTTGTCCATTCTCAGACTTGTGAGGCGTCGGACTTTTGAGGCGTCGGACCTATGAGGCGGAATTTATGCCTAGTCCCAAATTTCGGACTTATGATACGGCCCCGATAAGATATAAGAAAAATACGGATTTCGAGGTATGAAATTGTCGAACATCCCAAACCAAAATGTATTCAATAGCATTGAAAAGTGGAAACATAAAGTACAGAAGCTTTAAAAATGCCCAGTTTTAATATTAGCAGGAGTAACATATATATCCTGAAGAGCGCCCCCTAGTGTACTGTGGCGCCGTTTTGATTTAAGCACGAGTAAACATATTTCCTTAAGAGCGCCCCCCCCCCCCCCCCCGCCATTTGGAGTTTACACGGCCGGGCAAGTTTTTGATGTTGATGATCCCATAGCCCACCACCCCACTTCCCGGCACAGTTTACGCCACTGGGGGGGGGGGGGGGGGGGCTACATTATTAGTGCCCCCCCCTCCCAGCGTTACACACATATACAAATCCTGGGTGCGCCATGCACTATACATGCACTACGTATATACCCAGACTGCGCAAACAATTATCGGTCAAATTCCAAAGTCAGACACACTAATCTGCTTAGTAATACTTCAAAATAATGCACTCTACTCAACAATATTTGCATAGGCTTACCTATAGTTCATGCAAATAGTCGTTATATTTAGGCGCCCACCTGCTGTATTTTTATATTACCGTAAGAATACTGAATAAGATCGTTTTTAAATCTCAAAATCGTCTTGGATATTACTGAATGCCAAGCTTCACGACGACAGCGCACTTGCCAGACCTCCAAAATGGGTAACTTTTCACCCCATTTTTACGACGTGCATCATGCATGTACTCTTTGATTTATGAAAAGTATATGTGTTTTATATCCAAAGAAGGCATATTGTTCACAAGATGACATCATGTTCGTATATTATTATACACTCAGTCCTATATTGAACTGTTTAGGGTTTAATGTTCTCTCGCATGTTTTTTTTAATCAGAATTGAGCTTCACGGGAATGCTGTTTTATGGACTAATTTTGGTCTCAATCAATTATGAAGGTGAGTACAAAGTACGAGCTGATTCGGGGTGCTCGAACGTAAAAATGCATTCGGTATACTGTGGCCGTGTCCGAATGACACGGCTGTGGTCGGTAATGGCACAAGAGTCTAGTGGTTGCAGGCGCTATAGCCAGTGGCTTCCATAGATGCGTGGTTATTTCTGGCCGTGCGTACTAGCTTGCATGTGATTCGGACACTGCGCTGTGAAGTATCCCAGCACACGTTTGGAGAGTCGTAAACATTCAGTGTTTCATACAGTTTGCTATATAGCAAATTTTTCTACATGTATGGAGAAAATGTAGGCGAAAACACTGTTTGTTTGCAACAGATGCTTATTTCCAGCAATAAAGAAACTCGTCGATTTTTGAGCCATGGTGTCCTGAAGACGGCATATCGCGTCACCTACACTGTACAGAGGCGACGGCGAAGCAATGGTGGCCGGCAACCTCGTCCCTAGGGTGTCGAGCAGAACACGCCCACCACTACCTGCTCTCTCACCCTGGTATTGGATCACTTGCATGTGCAAGATTTTGAACACATATGCAAATGAGGAATAGTCTAGTGCCTGCATGTGCGTTACATTAGCGTTTGTTTTTGCATGCTGTGTCTGGGGTTAAAACAGCATCAATTCGTTGTGCCGTGAGTTATGAAAACACAACTTTTTTGAAGTTAAAATGTTACAATCTGGCCCGCCAATATGCAGTATCACATGTCATATTAATATGAGCAAACTGGAAAGAAAGGGAGTATTAATATTGAGAAGCCGTGGATGTATGATGCACGTTGAAAATAACAACACCAACTACACGATAAACATCCATCATTAGCAAATTGCGGTATCGAATCAGGATACTATGGGGCTTACTATTTGAAACGAGGTTGGAAATAAAGTAAGCACTGGGGACGAGGTTGAGAGAACGTTATATCACCCATGCAACAATTTTGTCCATATTTCTGAAAGGCAATAATCCGACCGGTCTATTTTTGGATAATGAGTGTAGACGAATACTGATTATAAAAAAAAGTGTGTCTACAGTGAAAACAAAATGCAGCTTTTTGCAAGACTAATGTCATGCAACGTTGAGTTCTCTTTTTGTTTTTTAATTGCGTATCCCACCGCTGCCACCAGTTGGAGCAGCCTTGTCGTGTTACCAGTGCGTCGATATGGAAGAAATGCCAGACTCGACAATAGACTGCGACAACCCTGGTGACGAGCTGCTCACAGTCTGCGATGAAGGAATCGCCCAGTGTATGTTGTTTGAGGGAGTTATGACGAGACCAAATGGTATGCAATAATACATAATTGGCTAATATTTGAAATTTGAAATAGGAGTGAAACGGACTAAATTCGTCGGATCACAGTGTAGGCTGTATGCATGGAAAGACTTCCCGTATTGGGTTTGCCTTTTAAAAGTCAGCTATGGTCTTTTCCATACCAGGATTTACTTTTTTTTTAACTCATTCCATTCTAACATTTTTTTGGGTTAATACATGAAGGCGATTCGCCAAACCACGATCGAAAGGCCAGCTAGTCCAGGCCATCCTTTCTGGACACAAATACAGGCCTACAATTCAGGATTTAGTACGGTTTTTGCGCACCAACCTACGATCAAAACAAAGGAAATTAGTTGGTTTCATTTTTGGAAATAAACGCAAATTCAATAATGTTACACTAGATAATACGTATATGTGTGCGTTGTAGGCCACTTGGGACGGATTCAGGCAAACTTATAACAAGTCGTTCAGTTAAGTGATAAGTAATTGCTTCCTGCTGTGGGCATTCAACCGGTAATGAACTTCCAAAGTAGATTACATTTTGAGATAAGATGGAGTTCAAATCCTGGTACAGGCTTGGGTAAGAACCCGAATGTAACTGAGCTTTGCATTCGGGTTTTGTCTTAAAATATGGGGATTCACGGCATGCCGCGAACAGCTATTATGTATCGACTAAATAGACTTTTGTGCAGGCTGCACTCTGTTACCAACTCTTATTATTTTTTTATTTTTTTTTTACTTAGGCCTACTTATTTTTTTTTCTTTCTCCAGGAGCATCACAGGCTGGTGTGGCGCGTCTATGCGGTCCTCCACCAGGTGCCATACCCAACACCACAATTCCTGAAAACCAATGTTACTGCGACCAAGATGCCGCCCACTGGCTCGAGGTACTCATACCCATCATTGCACCGGACGACCTGACCGTAGAGGGCGGCTTTTGTTTCTGCAATGAAGACAGCTGCAACCGCCGTAACTCAACGGAGGATGTCTGTCCTCACGACGACGAACATGTACATCCAACTGACGGCGATGGCAACGCCACTGGCCACGAGCGGGCGCTGTTGTGGCTTATTGCTATGGGTGTCGGTTTTAGTTGGTTTTCAGTGGGGCTGTTCACCATCTTCTGACATTGAACACCCTTTTTAATATTGCAGGATGGGAATCCTCACCGCCAAAATGTTCGCCGACTAAAGTATCATTCCCGTGTTTTTTTTGTAGAGAAATATTTTCCATACCGTAGGCTACTTAATATTTTTCATTTGTTTCGAAATCCTTAGTTTGATACACCTCAAAATATAGATTTGATTTATCAAAGAAAAGATAATAAAAGGCACGGCCGGTGTGATTTAGTACTATTTCATATTCAGAGTACGAGAATAGTTTGCATTACAACTTAGTATCACGCGAAGGCCATAGTTAAGAATCATGGCCACAGCCAGCCTCGTGGTGGAAAGAGAGGGTCGTTTTTACCATGAAGTCCCCCTGGCTATACAGGCTTGAGAATGTATTGAACACCACTGGGCCTTGGCTAAAGGGCCCCAGATCTATCTAGTAAAATCTGATTATGCCACAGTAATACATTGCCTAAATGTTCAGACAAAGATCAGAGCTGCGTCCAATTCCATACAAAAATAATAATAAAATACTTCATGTTTTTGGACAATTTGTTTTGTGTACCGTGAATAAATAATAGTGTCAAGTTTCCAAATTTATGTAATCGCTTCAAACCTTTTTGCTGTTCAAGGCACCCCCATCCAAAGAAAGCCGTGGGGAATTCCAAATTTTCGTGATAATAGATTTTTTAAATAAAGAAGCAATAATTCTTCAAACATAGAGTATATTAATGTAGCGGGAACCTAATGGGCTCTTGTCCTCCAAGTCGAGCAAAATGCAAGAAAAGGGGAGGCACTAGTACACACACACACCGTCACCAGCACGTTTGTTTATGGTGTAAATCGGATTTTCTGTTATTCCTCTTCCCCTTTCCTTTGTTTATACTTTTTTGCAACATCTTTCATTGGTTTTGTACACGTTTCCCAACCGAGGAGTCCTCGATTTGGTTTCTGTCGTCAATTCATCGATGATTTTGCAAGTGTGTGTCCTCGATTTACACCATTATATACGTAGGATTTCTTACTCAAAAGGAAGCTCTTATTTCGCCAAACTCTGCGGTCAACTCGTCGCACCGCCATCAGAACTGCAACTGCTGATTCCCAGCATAGGCAAGTAGTCCAGTGACTTGAGGAAAACATCGTGACTCGCCGGATTAAAGCGCCAAATTTGGTACACTAACTGTATAGGTCCCAAGAAGTCATTCTAGAGGGGGTGCCCGGTTTTGTCGGCCTAGGTCAAGGTCAGGCCAAGGTCAAAGTTCACATGGTGTATTATACTGTCATAGTTGTAGTTAATTTCCACTAAAATCTGAAATTTAAAGTTCTGAATAGCATAAAAGGATGTCTGACAATTATAAGATCTAATTTTTCAGAAAAAGTTCCACCAAAAAAACCTTTGCTCAACAAAATAGCGGAGTTTATTCCATTTCCATAAATGCTGAGTCAGCACTTTTTCGAAAGTCTGTCCACGGACGCAATTGCATCAAAATGCTCAGAGTTGGAAGCCCTAAGTCCAGGCAAGAAGTGCAGTGCCATTATGTCTTCAATTCCCCAATTCCATGGCTCTCAGAACTATATCTGATATAGAATAATTTGAATGTACAGCTTTTATTCATGAGCTTGGCGGACGGATTGTTGGCCTAATTACTGGGGTGAACCCCTTTACCTGTTTCCAGTGAATAAAGCCAACGAATTATGAGCTAAAGCGGTCAGCATCAAACCGGTTCCGCACGATATTGATCCCTGTCGGGATAGGACCGATCTATGTTGGGGTCCTCTCAGAAGCGGAGGGTGGGGGGGGGGCACACTGTTCTCCAATCCTAATTTACGAAGGGCCTACGCGACGGCCGATTTTCCTAAATTCTGGAAGGAATGTTGGTCAGCCGATAAGCGATAGACCTTTCTATGGTTTGTAAGCATTGAACGTCATTTGTATGGACTGTGAGCCTGTCGCAAGCGCATAAATTGAAGCCGTGATTGGCAATATATTTTTCCAAAACAATCCTCAGAACACCCCCCCCCCGCCCCCATTACATAAAAAAGCGTCAAACGGTCAGCATCAAACCGGTGCCGCAAATTATTTATCCCTGTCAGGATAGGACCGAGCTATTTTGGGGTCCCTCAGAACGGGAGGGGGGGGGGCACATTGTTCTCCCATCCTAATTTACAAAGGGCCTACGCGCAGGCCCGGATTAAGTGTTTCGTAGGCCCTAGGCAGCAGTGTTCCGAAGAATGGAGAAGGAAGGGGAAAGGAAGAGGGAATAAGAACAAAGTGAAGAATGTAAATAATAAACACCGCTGCTCAAAACTCCGCGAAGTTTAAATCCGGTTCTGAAACCCATGTCAAAAGATTGTACATTCTGTCATGTCGGCACAAGCTGCCGCGCGAAGTCGCTTCATATACGGGGGTTGACAGCTACAGCTGTGCATATAAAAATATAAAAATGTAAAAACAATTCCAGTATAGGATTTAAAGACTCCCCCCTGCAGTCTGGGATCAGGGAACAGGCCTGAACAAGGTATGCGCAAAGGTACTGAGCATGTACATACAGTTTTGCGACAATGAAATAAAAACATTATAGCTGGATTGAATTTTGTATTTTCGAGCAATTTAAAAACTTACTTTCGAACGATTACAGTACAAGCTCTCAATATAACAAATTAATCATTCTTGCAATTGTCCTCCGATAGATAAGAAAGAAAATAAAACAAAAAGTTATGTGGCGATGGCCAAGTCTTCAGGAGTCGGACTTATGACCCTAACTCAATGAGCCCCTTACCGACTTCCATATAGAACTCTTCTGGGACTCGGTACCCGGCCCACCACACCTCCTTCCCTGTCCATCCATGTAACTCGAAGTCAGGCACCATAAAGGGAGGAAACGAGGTGGCACCCTAAGCCTTGCTGCCGAGTCAGCAAAAGAACCCCGTACCTATACGCAGATGCCAACCTGGACTTCGCAGACAGTCCCAACTTGTGAGTCAGCTTACCGACCGACCGAGCTAACTGCTGTTGGTAAATGACGACGGAAAATTAATAGTCTTAAATGACAGAACCGCGGGCATCGAAAACCAAAAAATGACACCGAGCGGGTTCGAACCCCTAACCCTGGGTCCGCTGTCAGACAGCTTAACAACTAGGCTGTTTCAGTAGGTGCTTTTCTCTTTGCGTTTAAAACATAATCCTTCTTTCCGCAGTGGGAGAGTTACTTTGTGTTTCATAGCTGCACGAAAGATGCATCAGAATCGCGCTATACACATGAATGCTGTTACGTAACTCTTTTCTACAATCATTCTTATGTACCGAGCAGTTGACTATTCAGAGTCACTACGAGCAATTAACCTTACCAAGCTCGTCCTTATTCTGTCTCATCAATTGTTTCGCGTCCCGCGTCTTTCGGTCGGCACTGACACGTCGCGCTGAAAGAGAAAAATTCTAGCAAGTTTCCCCTACCTCATTATATTTATATCAAACTAGTGACCCGTTTACAAATATTTACGAGGGAATTTTGTTTGTCTGATTCTAATTCAGCTCCCTTGGCTAGCTTGGAAAATTCCATCTTTTCTTGTACTTACGCAAAATCTAGGGAATGATGCCATTATAATACAATGTCACATTAACGTCAGCCGGTGGCATGATTAGAATCGTGACCACGCGAGTGCACTGACGGCCAGTGGGGTAAATTTGTGACGGAGGTGGGGGGATGACCAAAATCATAGAATTCGGGCGATTCACAATGCAGTGCGTCACCAATAGTTTGCTATGGAGAGTCAGTTTTTCCAATTACGGTCGAAAAAACAAGGCCATTTGAATGAGTGTCATTAAACAACTTTAGCTAATTGGCTTTAAATTTGGGTATAGCGTTCTGCCGCCTTACTAAAAACACCATATTGATACAAAGAAAAGAAAAAGGCAAATTTATACTCAAATCATACGCTTACGAAACTACTGACCGGAAAAAAACTTACAATTTCAAATGTCCGGAACTGCGAATTTGTCGACCATCTCCCACAATGCACTAGGAAAAATGAACTCTCCGTTGCAAACTTTCGGTGGCACATGAAACGCCCGAATTGCCCGGCCGTGGACATTCGAAAAGGGGGGGGGGGGAGGGGGCTGGACACCACATTATATTGGGACGCTCTCTATCAATGATGTATACTCGCGCTTACATTTTTAAAAGCTTTTGTACTTTGTTTCTCCACTTTGCTACTGAATACATTGTAGTTGCTGGGACGTTTGGAAAATACCTCAAAATCCTCAATTATATTTTTTCTCATCATAAAAAGGTGGGGGATGATTCAATGGCCCATCCCCCATTCAAAAAGTATGGGGGTATATACCTCCACCCAACGCCCACCCTGGGAATTACGCCCCTGATGACGGCGCACGGAGCCAACGAGCCTGCCACTCGCATGGTCTTTTTTTCGTGTCCGGGTTGCCATACGCCTTGATTCAAGTCTACGTTCATGAAAAGGCCTTTGAGATGAAACAAAGCAAATCCATGAACCTTTGGCGACTGAACGATCTAAATTGGAGTCGTATTGTGTACTTAACAGGCAAGTATCATTTTTACTAACACCTGAACATGTAATACGCCAATCATCATCGGGGGCGGCGGAACGTTTTTAAAACTGGGGGCATCACCAAAAAGAGGCATTTGCTCAGAAAAAAGGCACCTTTCGTCGGTGTGAATGAGAAGAAAATTGTGAAACTGTTTTCGTTTACATTGCAAGGAATATATGTTACCCAGAGCAAAATTTACTTCCAACATTGATATACACTTCTAAAAATGTTTGCATTAGTTACATTTTAACAACGTGAGGAGCACTATTATTTCTTTACAGGCCAGTTTTCCATTTTGAGAGGGGCACAATTTTTGTGTGTGTGTTTTTGAGGGATAGATTTCCATCTCGAGAAGGTTCACAATCTTGTTTATAATGTGTTTTTGAGGGGCACTTTTGCATTACAAGAGAGGAAATCATTTTTAAACGCGATCATAATGCTTTCATGTGCGTTTGAGGGCAGTTTTATTTTCATCTCGAGGGGGCTATTTTGTGACCTAATGTGGCAAAATGAGGAATGTCCCCTAAAACCATGCATGTTATGAGTAATCAACTCCTGAAGTTGGATACACTAGGAAAGAACCGGAAATGTCCCTGTTTAAAAAAAAAAACCACATAATAAAAATCTGTGGCTATAGATTAGGCCTATTGGGAGGGGGGGGGGTACAAGGACGGATCCAGAACCACTTTTGTTGGGGGGGGGGGGGCTGTGCAAATCAAGCCAGGCCAAACTGGTATAGGTCCTAGCTCTAACAGCCTGTTGGCACCAATTCTCGAGGGCGTCATTTGCTTCTCAAAGAGGGGGTGGAACGTACATGTGTATCTTGATCAGAGCGAATTGTGCGAGTGCGAAGCCTATAACCGGCGCGGGGTTCGGGGCTCGCTGAAGGGCCAATGAAAAAAAAATTGGATTCTAGGTGCCCTGTGGTGCAACCTGAGGAAATTTCTGACGACTGCCAAAGTTTTAGCACAAGATCATCATTTAAACATCTTTTTCGAGTTTGGAGCCATTAAATCAGCTGTTCTGAGCTATAAAATTAAATGTAGGCTACGTATTTATATTCAGGGACGAAAAACGTTGGAGAACGACATCAGTTCCCCCGTTCCCCACCGATCGACGCCCATGGTTGGCACCGTGCTTCACAACGACAGACTTTACACGTACATTTTATACGTACGGCCAATGCAGTATGCTGTACAGCGTCAGTTATGACACACTGCGGTATTTTCGTAGGCCCTCTCTCAAGTTTTCGTAGGCCCCCAAATTTTTCGTAGGCCCCCAAATTTGTCGTAGGCCGGCTCTAAAGGCACAGTGCCTACTGTGCTTATTGGGTAATCCGGGCCTGGTCATGTCCGACTCCTTCCCGTGAGTCACAAACCGACAGAGGGCGGTGTACGCCGAAGGCTCCTGCATCCATGGTGGAAAGGGGGGGATAGGCATCGGTGAATAGGGCACACTGAGACTAGTACAGCATCTGTCGAGAGAGCAGGGATGCAAAGAACTGTTTACGATATCCCCATTTAAAAAAATTCTACCTCGAGTGATCTCGGTCCATCTTCAATGATCCACTGCACACACTGCAGGGAGCAAACCTGCTTCACACCAACATGTCGATCAATGGCGGTCAGACATTTGGTTAGTTGGCGAAGCAACACACTGTATCCAGGATGGGAGTGGGCGTACGAAGGGGGCGTCATAGCCACGGAGGCAGATTCAGCAGGAGACTAATTTTATCAGGTCTTCTGTTTGTCAAGTACCTTCAATGAGATATTAATTATGAACACTTTTGCACAAACATCTCAGACCTGATAGTGATACTGCAGTTTCCATGATGTTCATGCACCTTAATTTGAAGACTTTAAAGGGCACATGTCATGTAATTTTTTTTAATGCCATGCTTATAATGCAGCTTTGTGTTCCATTTAATCTTATTTTCAATGATCGTTTTGTTTTTAAAAGGGTATTTTGGTGCCTTTTTGTTGTTTTATGCTGATGAAAATGCAAATTCATGAGCAAAAGTGTGATGTCATTTTAGGCAGAAACCTCAATGTACAGCTATTTCAGCATCAAAAGTTGCCAGAATTTTGGATGATTTGCTGTCGTAATTTTTATTTTCTTTGCCGATTGGTGGTGTCAGTACATGATAATAAACCAATGAGAAAATTTTTTTTTAACAATGAGGATTTTTTTTGTATACAATTTGAAAAGAAAATCCCTAAGCTAAACAGTGCAGGATCTTTGGCAGAATTTGTAATCAGACTGTCAACCGAAAGGTTCTCGGACTTAATTTCCCTTTCAAAAAGTCCTCCAAGGTCACAGATCACAAAGGAAAAAGAACAACAAAAGGTAGGGTTTGATTTAGCCCCATAAAAATGATAATTGATATAGATTCGAAATGGTGTATTTGCCTTGCCCTAATGACAGTAGTTGAACAATTAATGGCGTTACGGTGTAGTCACTACGTAACCGTTTAGTTTGTTTTCCCCGTAGTGCACACACTGCACTGCCACTTTTTACATCAATGTTTCCACTTTAATTTTCTCATACAGCCTTATAGGTGTCAACGGTTCCTGCACACCTCTAAAAATGTGTAATGGAGACGACACACCTCCAACGTCTGCTGCCGCTGCCACGACTGCCGGTGCATTGACTGTGGCCATTCCGTTTGTCGCATTCTGTTTGCCGAGCTATAGGCCCCTATCAAATTCGTATTTTTCCCCCAGCAACTTGGGTATAGGCCTGTAGATAGCCGCAGATTTCCCCCTTAATTCCTACATTTCCTTATAGCACAGTCTATTATGACACCGAATTTAGTTGCAACGATTTTTGCGGGACGCACGATTTTATCGCATTTCTTTTAGTCTTGGGCTAAGACGTTGATTGCGTATATTGGATTCACGATAACCCGCTGCCGCGAGAGGGCGTTATCACGACGAACCGCTACCACCCATGAACCATTACCTACTCTTCTGATCAGACATGGACATTTAAGTTTCTATCATGACGAATTGTCTAGTACTAGTGGTGATATACCACTAGTCGGGGCAAAATCTTTGCCTAAATGTTTTAATTAACAAAAAGGCGAGGCAAGCTCCATAATTATTTTCTTTCGTACACACAAATTATAGCTGATTTGATTTATTACGTTTTGATTTGATTATGTTACATGCCTTTTTTGTATTATCGAGCACGTTTTAAAATTATTATCGAACGATTACAGTAAGAGCTCTCAATATGATCACTTAATAATACTTGCAATTGTCCTCCGATAGAAAAAAATTAAACAAAAAGTTATGTGGCGATGGCCAAGTCTTCAGGAGTCGGACTTATGACCCTAACTCAATGAGCCCCTTACCGACTTCCATATAGAACTCTTCTGGGACTCGGTACCCGGCCCACCACACCTCCTTCCCTGTCCATCCATGTAACTCGAAAGTCAGGCACCATAGAGGGAGGAGACGAGGTGGCACCCTAAGCCTTGCTGCCGAGTCAGCAAAAGAACCCCGTACCTGTACGCAGATGCCAACCTGGACTTCGCAGACAGTCCCAACTTGTGAGTCAGCTTACCGACCGACCGAGCTAACTGCTGTTGGTAATTGACAACGGGAAATTGAAACTCTTAAATTAAATGACAAAACCGTCTACGCTGAAAACCAAAATATGACACCAAGTGGATTCGAACCCCTTACCTCGTGTTTCGCTGTCAGACAGCTTACCTCCTAGGCTATTTCAGTTGCTGCTTTTCTCTTTGCATTTAACGTAATACATTGTATTCTGTGGCAATAAGATCGTGCCATTCATTTCCGCAGTGGGAGAATTATTTTGTTTTTCACAGCTGCTCGAAAGATGCAACGCGCTATTCACATGAATGCTGTTACATAACTCTATTCTACATTCACTTTTATTTACAGCAGTTGAGCCACTTTAATGCAGAGTCACTACGAGCAATTAACCTTTCTCGCGCCATATTCTGTTTCCTATTGTTTTGCGTCGCGCGACCTTCGTCCGGCCGGCACTGGCATCGCGCTAATGGAGTTAAATTCTAGCAAATTTGTTATAATCCAGCCCTTATTTTTATTATAGCTGCTGACCCGTTTACAAATATTTACGAGTGAATTGTGTTTGTCTGATTCTAATTCAGCTCCCTTAGTGAAATGGAAAAGTCCAGATTTTACGGAGCGATAATATTCCTCCCATTCTATACTAAGCCACTCAATATATTTTGTATACTGCGCTGACAGTCCAATACGCATGTAGTGAGGCTGATAATCTAACAAAGAATCGCCGTCAACTGACTCAACTCGAACGTTGAACTGTAAACTTCTTCCAAACAGAACTATTTGCTAGCGAATCATCATAGTGAAGCTTGGCACAGTTGCCTGCGGTCACATTCGAATGCGCATGCGCCAAGTCTTTTCTATTCAGCACTTGCATTCAACTTGAAAGTTTAACCTGAAAGCTATTGTACTCACGCAGGGCCCAGAGCACGGTAGGCTTTTCCATTGTACCCATTACACCTGAACCCGCAGTGTTCGTGTACAATTGAATAAAGAGTACTGCATTTCCGCGTGCGCCATATTGAAAAACATCATTGCATGATACTGTGCAAAACCATATGCAGTAATAGACACGCCCGTACAGTACTTGCTTGTGCACGTAGTCATCTCTGTGATCAAGAAAACACTGGGATAGCACATGTAAGTAGTTTCAATTTGGAAACATCTCAACAAAGATGAGGGAGCTGTATTTCCTCCTAAAATGCAGGATTTAAGTGCATGGCTTTTGTTGAAGGTTTTTACATTTGCATTTGGGTTTCCTTTTTTGACACACCCTGCATTAGCACCAAGTGACATTACATTTCAAAGCGAATGCTGCATTTTGCAAATGGTACTTTAGTCTTGTAGTGAAATTCATCACACTAAATTTGCTTTGAATCACAGAGAACGAAATCAAGAAAGATATTATTTGTACTGTGTCCGCATCATAATTAAGTAATGCGGACATATACGTTTTTCCTAGTAGAACTCGTATAATTTTGACGTCGACAAGGATACTGATAATGAGTAGTAAGTTTGTCCAGTGACATGATATTATTAAAGTGACGTGTTTATTGCATAAATATTTGTTCTCTTTAGAGAATAATTGAAGCTCAGCACAGTTGCCAGTAGTCACATTTAAGTGCGCATGCGCCAAGGCTGTTCTATTCAGCACTTGCTTTTACCTTGAGCTTTAACCTGAAAGCCATTGTAATCATGAATGGCATTGTAGGCCTATCCCATTTTACCTATAACACCTGAACTCACAGTGTTCGTGTATACAAGTGAATAAGAAAGTACTGCATTTCCCTCTCCGCAATATTGAAAATCCACAATCCACATAGGCCTATTCTTTGTATGATTCTGTGTACGGCCATGCAGTTGACACGCCCGTCCAGTACTTGCTCGTGCACGTAGTCATCTATGTGATCAGGAAAACACTGGGATAAGACAAGTAATTTTAATTTGTCCTAAACTGAACAAAGGTGAAAAGCTGCATTCTTTCTGAAATGTGGAGTTTAACTGTAAGGCTATAATTGAAGTTACTATTATCGTTTTAGTGTGGGAAATCACAAACCTATATTTCTTATCTTTTAAAATTGCAAATATCTCATTATTTTCTCCGTGTTGAGCATAACCTTCTAGAATGGGTCTACAGAAATTGTTGCGCGTATTATCTCTTTCATGACCAGGGAATTTTTGGTCATAAGCCCGCCGCACACGAGAGCTATGCGTACTGAGCGAAAAGTTATTCGAGGCCGTTTGCTCAGCACGCCTAGCTCACAAAATATCTCCGTGTGCGGTGAATTTTTGCCGAGTTTACTGCCTCATATCTGAGCAAATATCTCCCCTGTTTGATTTCTTTCGCGTCGCGAGGCGAAAAACTCACCGTGCGCGGTCAACCTGAGCTACGTGCTGAACTAAGAAGATCAACTAGCCAATGAAATCGCGTACTCTGTACACGTGATTTTAAGATATTTGTGTGCAAATTGTTTAAAGCCTGCTGGCGGTTGACCCTTTTTTTTTCTTTTATTAATTCACTCGACCGACAAACAAGAACAATGTTATGAAGCCCGGGAAGGGACAGGTGGAATTCGTTCGCACGAATTACTCATTCGTTCCCACGAATTACGAATAGGAATTCGTGCGAACGAATTAGTAATTCGTGCGAACGAATTAGTAATTCGTGCTAACGAATTAGGAATTCGTGCGAACGAAATAGGAATTCGTGCGAACGAAATAGGAATTCGTGCGAACGAATTAGCAATTCGTGTGAACGAATTAGTAATTCGTGGGAACGAATTAGGAATTCGTGCGAACGAATTAGTAATTCGTGCGAACGAAATAGGAATTCGTGCGAACGAAATAGGAATTCGTGCGAACGAAATAGCAATTCGTGCGAACGAAATAGCAATTCGTGCGAACGAATTAGTAAGTCGTGCGAACGAATTAGGAAATTTCCAAAAATAATTCCACCCTGTTCCTTCCCGGGCTTCATACAATGTGCTTTCATTGGCGAGTTCTTGACCTTGCAAAGCGAAATAAATCAAACAGGAGGGAGATATTTGCCTCACGGCCATGCGAAGCAGAAAACTCAGCAAAAATTGACCGTACACGTGAATAATTGTGTGCAAATTTAGCGCAAAGAGCCTCGAATGACTTTTCTGCTCAGCAGGTAGCTCTCGGCCGAGTTTCCTATCGGATTGATTTTATTGTTTGTTGTCATGTCTTTAAACGATGACGTCATTTTTGTATGCTATGGCAATCACAGAAAGGCAGATAGTAATAAAATACAATAATGCGATTGCTGTTTTTTTTTCGGAAAAGGGCGGATACAGAACATATTTTTAAAAAGTGGTTTACCAAGAAGTAGGTTACAAAAAAAATGGCTTGGGGTTCGGGGCCCGCTGATGGGCCCCGAACGGTGCTTGATTCTAGATGCTCTGTGGTGGTGACATCTGAGGCAATTTCTGACCACCTTATTAACCATTTTTGTAGAAGAAAAGATTGCGATGTACGCAGTGTTTGCCTTTATTGCGAAGTCACGTAAAAATAAAATTGGTTCGTTTTTTAGGGTTGGGGTGGGGTCATGGCCCCGTTGCCCCCCCCCCCGATCCGCCCTTGGTTGAGATTGTCTGAACTAGCCTTCTCTTTATAACTGTTTAAAATTGATGTCTGGATTAAACTCCACATATATCAGTTCCTGGCATCGCAATAAAAGAGATTTCGTTTTTTTGTTTGATTTTAACAGATCAGCAGTCATGGCAGACAGTAGAATTCCTGGCAGTAATAGTATGTGTGAATGCAGCACCGCTGCGTCGACTGCACCTCTTATCTATGCTATCCCCGATGACTTAATAAAGACGATTTTGCAACGCCTCGGTGCATCTGACCTGTGTCACGTGGCATCATGCTGCCGTTGGCTACGTGATGCAACCAATCAGGATTCATTATGGCGCCCTCTTTGTCAAAGCAAAGGATGGGAGCACTACGGCACCACCACGGACCTGGCCAAGATAGCCTCCTATGGACCTTCTGAGCAGGCAGCTGATGCTAGTGAAGCAGGAGACGACAGCGTCACCTTCCAGAAAGATAGGATCGTGACTGATGACAACACAGCGGGTTTGACCAGCACTTGCAGGTGGAAAGGCGTCTACATGAGAGCTTACCATCTGGATAGAAACTGGGCTACAAATTCCTCTTATTCCAATACGTTTTACCTCGATGTGGAAAAAAATCCCAATCCTCAACACCGCATTGTTCTTGTCGATGGGGATCTTTTGTCACTTCACAACTTTGAGGAAGCGATCCAAGTCTTTGACATTCGGAAGAAAACCCTTCAGTGTGTTATTCCTACTATCAAACCAGCGGGCTTAGGAAAGTTCAAAGATGGCGTAATTGTGGTGCCGTTCGAAAGTGGGGTGGCCTGTGCATTTGAAGCAAGGACAGGGAAGCTGCTACAAACGATAGACGGAAAATGGCGCTATGAAAGGGTGTTATTGTTCTTTGATGGTGAACTGGTCATTACGTACGTGCGTACCTTCAGAGGGGTAGACAGCAAGAAGTTTCGTAACATTTACGTGTGGTGCGTGAAAGACGGCAAACTTCGACGGATCCTGAAATTGGATCCTACAGACGACGTCGGGGTTTGTTATAACGTGGACTATCGGGACAGGATGGTAGCAGCTGCCCTCGATGATGACTACATTCGCGTGTGGGATGTGAGGAGCGGAGAGTGTTTACACAAACTAAAATGCCCCGGGAAAAACTCCAAGGTTCAACTCGTCGATAATGTTATCGTTGGTTTCAGCACGAACGGCGACGTCTGCGTTACTAGTATTTGGAGCCAGGACACGGGAGAGTGCCAAAAAATGATAAATGTAGGCTTAACCGACCGTGGTATGAGGGGGTATACTGCAGAGATGGTGAATAATTTGATACTAATGCAGTTTTCAACCAGATGTTGCACTGCGATTTCTTCGGTGTACGCTTACAATCTAAATGGAGAATTGGTAACGAAAGTCGAGCGTAATTTCTATGCAATGAAAGGAAACGGAAGAAAGCGTCTTTTCTATCAACTACATGAGTCGGAGGAAGGGAAGGGTAGCGGAGATGATGGGCTATCAGTGACGTGTGAAATGAAACTGACAGAAGAAAGCAGTAGAAGGGAGTATGAATCACGGAAAAGGGTCATCTTCAACATCACTCCAATTGGCTTGGTACCACTCTTTGATGCCAGTCCTGCCCAACTCATCGGGATTGACGAAATCAGAATGATCCTATGTGACAATAAAGAACACAGAATTCTCATCCATCATTACTGGTAAACCAGTGGTGACGCCTAACCAATTAACAAACTCGCTGCACAGCTTTCCCAAATTGACAATTATCCCCTCAAAACACAGATGTCAAACCGGAGCTCTGCCAAAAAAAAAAAAAAACACTGGACCGTGATACCCTAAAACTCCAGGCATAACACAGCGATTGGAAACAGTGTGGTTTTAATCTTTTTTTTCACCTCTTAAAGCCCAGTCCTGCTATTTTTATTCCTGGAAATTTCATTGTAATCTTATATGCTTTGATTTATGCTCAATATGTTTTCCTCATTTTTTGTTATAATAATTACATACATAAACACCTTTCTGTACATGTCTCACCACGACCCAAATGTTTGTATTAGGCGTTGCCTCTGCAACCGGCTTTTGTTTTAGCATATCGTGTAGTTGAACATTCGCCCATAAATCTTATTTTGCTACCACAAAAAAAGAAGAAAAAAAGAACTGAGAATGCAGAGTCAAAAGAGACTCAATAGAATTCATCATTCGATTCCATCAATTTTGGATATACTGAGAGAGTTCTCGTTTTTGATTCTGTGTTTCTGCACGCATTTAGTAGCCAACTTCGCACGAATAGTGCGTTATTAAGTCGCCCACGACGGTATTCTCTTGTAAATATTAACGGCACAATTTCGACTCAATAACTGAGTTTGTAAATCTGAACCTGTGCATCAACGGGTTTTAGCATTAATGCAAATGAATTTTATGGAACAAGTGACATTTGTTTACCAATTTTCATGCTGCTGTCAGGTGATGCAAACTTTAAGCAAACGGTTCTTTACTGCACTGTATGCAATGTATATTGTTAACATATATGGCCTATATTGTTCAATATAGGCCATATAGCATGCAAATATATGCTTAACTGGTTGGCTTGCCCTGTGGTTTCTTGTCGGCATGACGTCACAGGGCACATGATCAGAATTATCCACGTCATGTTTCAGGGTTAAAATATATGTACATGTATATTTACTGGAACAATCCCTGCAGTTTAGCTCAGTTGCCTGCGATCACACTTCGTTGCGCATGCGCCCAGACTGATCTTTTGAATACTCATCAATGTGAACGTTTAACCTTCAAGCTATTGTTACCATGCAGAGAAATGCCTATTCAACTTATATAATACACCCAAAGTTCACGTGCAAGTTAATAAAAGTACTGAATTCTGTATGCCACAATTTGTAAATCAATATTTGAACTATAGTGACAAGATTCTGTCTGCAACTTAAACAGCCATTTTAACAGTAAGCCATTGATGGTTCTAAATTCGCATAACGCTGGGGTTTTGACATTGTAGTAGTGAGCTGAGATCTTTAACTTCATAAATGTACCAATTTAAAAAACAAATCTTGAATACTTAAATGTGATTCACTAATATACATTCAAAGCCATGTGCGGCACCCATGATTCATGCAAATTTTCGAAATGTCTTCCCGAAATGACATCACTGCAACAGCGCCCTCGGATGTCCGGAAAAGCGTGCACAATTTTAAATGTTTAAAGAAGTGCACTTTTCAATAAAATTCACCAAAAAGGGATGTAAAATATTGTTCATGATAGGAGTAGAAAGTTGCACAAGATGTGTTCCTAAGCAAAATTCGTCTTGAAGACCCTTTAAACTTCAGGTTTTTTTTATAAACAATATTCTACAAATTAATGGTACGATATAGTCATCAACACTGTAGCGTATAAAATCAGAAGTTGCTTTTACTGAACGCAAAATGTTCATCTAGTAATAGACAGATATCCGGATTATAACCGTGTAAAAGGCCTAATTTTTGTCATGCGTGACATTCTTATTAAAACATCGTAATGAAATATCGCATTGTATTTTTAGGAAGTTGTTGACATTCAACCTACAATCCCGGCCAAAATGGTTGGGACACTTCTTGAGCCTGCCACGGTCACCCACTCCCCCGCTCCTCCTGTCAATGTTGCTCCCAGCTGATGGAGCACACACCGCGCATTGAGAGACAAAATTGAACGGGGGCCGGGGGAGGGTGGGGGCCCAGCGAGATTTGGACAGGATTGTAGGTGCATGCCAGTAAATCAGTCTGAAATTGCCTACGCCGGCCAAATCACGACTTACATGCCCCTAAAATTATTCAGTATTTGAGCACATTGTGGGCCATGAACTTGAGGATTCGTACAAAATAAGGATGGTAGCCGTGCACTGGAACGTGAGCTTGTATTTCTGTGCAATTTGGATGAAATTGGGGCCCTAAAAGCGCTATCTTTTGCAATGGAGTGAATTCACCGTTTTTCAAAATGGCGATGGGCTTCAGGACTGTATTTTAAGGGATAATTATATTCGGTTGAAAAATTTCTCCCAAATTTCATTAAGTTAAAGAAAGACCATGAAATAAGCTATCAGTTTGATGGTGTCTCGAGCACCTTGGAGAGTAATTGTGAGTATATTTCCAGACCTTCTGAAGTGGAGTCATTTATCATTGGGGTCTTTATTGCACCCATAGGGACACTGTTAAAAGCGGGCCCTTATATGGACGCTCTCGGACAGTAGGTGGCGCTCTTCATCGCTGCCGACTGACGTGATTTGTTTTTTTTTCCCGATGATGTCGCCGGCCCCTTTGCGCTCCCCTCTCTCTCCCAGTTCGCTATAAAAATCTGTAGCCGGTTGCAATTTGCAACTGTGCACCCCCCCCCCCTTCCCCCGCTATGACACTGCCCTGAGGTGGGTATTATCGGCGCTAAGAATGTCGGTAAACGGAAGAACAACAAATATCAAGCAGCGGGATCCATTTTTAGAGATCTTCGAAATACTGCATCGTCACGCGCACACTTTTGTTTTATAAAGTATGACATTTTTAAAAGTTGGTATATATAGAGCCCACGTGCCTTTTAAAACTTTTGAATTTTCTTTTTGGAACGAAATATGAATTACTATTATGTCATGTAACAAATAAATTTGCTTGTTTGAGTTTGCAGGCTTTAACTGACGCGCTCCAGTTCTGAAATTGCGCACACTATTCAAAACGAATTAAGAGCGTCCCGCTCTTTCGAAACAATGCAAATTTTTATTTTTGCCCGGTGCAATATTGCATACTGTGTTTCTTACTTCAATTGAAAATTGCGACATTAATAATGGCATAGTCATATTGATCGAACAAAACTTCGTTTTGATTATAGTAAATTATTACAAATTCATTGATTTATTACATAGACCTTTGCTTTGTTTTTAATACTACCGTAGGCCTGCCGAGCAGATGTAATCATCAAACTCATTAAACCAAAGTGTTAAAAAATAAAGGATTTAAAAAAAATAAAAAAGTTATGTGCTGGCCAAGCTTTCAGGGATTGGATGGGCCATAACGATGCCCCATCACAATCCCCTAGTTCTCTTCCGGGCTCTCGGGGGTCCCGGCCAATACACACTTCCTTCCCTGTCCATCCATGTAACCCCGGAGGGCCAGTCACCATGTAAAAGCAAAGAGCTAAGGGAGGAACAGGGCGGCACCCTAAGCCCTGATCCTCCGAGTGGACCACATGCCCTGAACCTGTACGAAGGTGCCAACCTGGAACTCGCGGACAGTACCAGCAGCAGTGCTTACCGATTAAGCTAAGGTACTGTTGGTATTTTACGACGGGAAATTAAACATCTTATAATGACTGAATAGAACGCGTGTGGTGAAAAGCAAAAATGACACCGACGGGATTCGATCCCGGACTCCGCTATTTGTGGACGACGGCTCTAACCACTCGGCCACCAGGCTTCCTTAGAATTCTCCTCAAAAACAATTTGTCTTAATATTATAGGCGGAGAAACCTGGAACATTGCTGTGTGCATCTGTTTGGCTTCATGGAACAGAATTGAAGTCGGCAGTAATGAGTTTACTGTTTTCATTTGTTTGGACAATTGTATACGGCAGCCTCGTTAGTAGTAGGCCTGCACATGCGCTAAACATACTTATCGTTACGCAACAATGAACACTATTATTATGTATAGGCTATTTTGAATTTTTGGCGGTGTGGGGGGGGGGGGTTCAGGCCCATTAGATTTCTATATCCGATCTTATCATGTTTGTAATTTTTAGCCTATTCTGTGTGTGTCAGAGCAGGGGGGGGGGGGTCCAGCTGGCTGGGGGGTGGGGTTCGAACCCCCGTGGATCCGCGCCTGACTTCTACTGTTTGTATTTGGACAGATACAGATTATCAACTCCATCACTACTATTTCAACTAAGTTCGGATGTTTTGAAGGGAAAAAAAGGAAACGATAATTTCTGTTTACAGATTTGTTTGGTAACAATGTTAATCAGGCTTAATCCTATGCCTATTCTGTTCGCTGTTCCCAACAGTCCTTCACCAGGCTGTAATCAATCATTATTTTCCTGAAAAATAAAGTAAACATTACGTTCTCGTACTTAATTCTAAAATAAATAAATAAATAAATAAAAATACACGAAAACAACATTACACAAGAACACCACATTACACCAGGGGAGCTGTTCGCGATACCGATGTGCCTGCTTTATGATAGCGCTTCGTACGTACCCCCGCCCTGCAAACAGGGCCTAGGGCGCTGGGCCGGGAAGGGCTAGGCTTATGAGCTTCACAGAGTCTTGTAAAGGAAGTAGGGATGGCATTCTGGGTAAGTTACCATGCCCTATATATAAAGACATAATTAAAGCTGCTGTAGCTTTTAAAGGGTACAGGCTGGTCTGGTTCCCTGACCCCATTGACTTGACGGTGGGGCCGGGAAACAGTCTACAATCTCTGCCAAAATGATTGGGACACTTCCTGAGCCTAGCAACAGTCACCCACTCCGGCCCTGCTCCCCCGGTCAATGTTGTTCTCTCCAGCTGATGGAGCACACGTCGCGCAATGACAGACAACATTGAACGGGGGCGGGGGAGGGTGGGGGCCCAGTGTTTGCAATATGCATTTGATGTTTCCCTTTTCATTCGATGTTTCGTTAAGAGTCAAAGTCTGGTTACAAGACCGCGAAAGTCTGACTATTTTGCCTTAAGTCAGTGTATGAGACGTCAGGGGATCGCGTAAAGTGATTAGAGCCAGACCTAAACGGTAAAAACCGGAATTGTGGGTAATTCTGTAAGCATACGCAATGCGTTCATCATTGTTTGGGCAGTACCCCCAGCTGTGCCCGTGCTACCCGTAGTGTTATGTGCATCATCTATGCATTGAGGAGTGCATGACACATGGTCTGAGCTCCAAGGCCGATGTGCACCTGTCCCGTTTAATGATCCAGTTACCTGATAATTTGTTAGCATTAGCTGAATGTAAAAGTGGGCAAAGTTAGATGTTTATGAAAAAAATCAAATTGTAAGGCGTTAACCTTGCATTTTTTTTAGCAAAATCGGGAAAAATCAGATGTTTCTGGAAAATTGCAGATTGTATGGGGTTAGATGTTTATGAAACATTTCAAATTGTAAGGGGTGAACATTGCATACTTTAGCGAAATTTGGCAAAATCAGATGTTTCCGAAAAATTTCAGATGTAAGGGATTAAACCTTGCTTTTTTAGTGAAATTTTGCAAAGTTAGATGTTACGAAAATTTTCAAATTGAAAGGGGTTAACCTCGCATATTTTTAAAGCGAATATGGGAAAAAATCAAATGTTTCTGGAAAATTGCAGATTGTAAGGGGTTAACCTTGCTTTTTGAATAAGATTGGGAAAAATTAGATGTTCATGAAAAAAAATTCAATTTGTAAGGGGTTTAACCTTGCATATTTTTTTTGGCAAAATTTGGCAAAAAGAAATGTTTATGAAAAATTTAAATTGTAAGAGATGTACCTTGTATTTTTAGTAAAATTTGGCAAAATCAGATTTGTATGAAAAATCTAAAATGGTAAGGGGTTAACCTTGCTTTTTTAGCAAAATTAGATGCTTCTAAAAAATCCAGATGTAAAGATTCCGCAAAAACAGCTGTTGAAAAAGAGCCCAATGTTGAACTTTACTGAGTCTGAGGTCTATCGAGGGGACGATCCTTATTTCAACTCCCGGAGATTCGCTGACAGTCTCTATTTTTCTTTTTAAGAATGTCGAAATAGCTGAAGAGGGAGGTGAGAATCTATATGTGCCCAGATACAAAGAGTAGAAATCTACGCGTCTGCCTTTTGAAAATACACAATTGCGGTGTTCATAGTTGCGTAATGATCCGCCCAGCACACGACTGTTTTGCACATTAGGCTGTGTTATGCAGCTTCCTAACAAACCAAACACACTGGGCTCATTATATCGATCTTGTTTTTACCCATTAAGGTAAAGCAAATGGACCCAGTAATCTTCCTGGCGCGTTTGCTCACCTATATAGACAACTTTTCTCAGTTTAAGGACAATTCTAAGGTAACGAAATGGCCGAGTGATTACGATTTGTCGTCCACGGTTAGCGGGGTCCGAGTTCGAATCCCGCTGGTGTCTTTTTGGTTTTTAACGTATGAGTTCAATCATTTACTATAAGAGATTTAATTTCCCGTCGTCAAGTACCAACAGTACCTTAGCTTAATCGATAAGCACTGCTGCTGGTACTGTCCGCGAGTTCCAGGTTGGCGCCTTCGTACAGGTTCAGGGCATGTGGTCCACTCGGAGGATCAGGGCTTAGGGGCCGCCCTGTTCCTCCCTTAGCTCTCTGCTTTTACATGGTGCCTGGCCCTCCGGGGTTATATGGATGGATAGGGAAGGAAGTGTGTATTGGTCGGGGACGCCGAGACCCCGGAAGAGAACTAAAGGGATCGGCTGGGGCATTGTTATGGCTCAGACCGATCCCTGAAAGCTTGACTAGCACATAACTTTTTGATTTTTTTACCCTCTATCTTTTATACTTAGGTTTAGTTTGATATTTACAGCTGCTCGGCAGGTCTACGGGTAGTATCAAAATTGAAACAAAGGTGTATGTCACAAATCAATGAATATTTCATAATTGACCATAATCAAAACGGAGTTTCGTTTGATCAATTTGACTATCATTATATAATGACGCGATTGCCAATTGACGTAAGAAACGCCATAAACTATACCGGGAAAGAATAAAGATGTACATTGTAATATAAATATTATTTATACATCTTTCAAATAACGTGTATTTAATTGTGAGCATTCCAAACAATACAGTTATTTGCAATAGTAATAGAATGGTATATGATAGCACGATCAATGCGTCTCTATTTAATTTAAAAAAAATATAATTTAGGTCTCTATGTGTGAAATATTCTTTGATTGACTATGAGCATTCCATACGAATGAGTCAATTCGCAAAATATAGCAACAACAAAAGAGAAAGGAAAAAGAGAAAAATTCCTTTACCCTAAAAACTGGAAAAATAATTTGTTTTAAAAAAGTCAAATGGGACACTTCATGTATTGATTTAACAGTTTGCAAGGAGTTGGCCTTACATTTTTAGCAAAATTGGGGAAAATCAGATGTTTCTGGAAAATTGCAGCTTGTAAGGGGTTAACCTTGCATTTTTAGTAAAATTTAGATGTTTATGAAACATTTCAAATTGTAAGGGGTGAACCTTGCATTTTTTAGCGAAATTGGGCAAAATCAGATCTTTTTTGAAAATTTGAGATTGTAAGGGGTTAATCTTGCTTTTGTAGTAAAATTTGGCAAAATAAGGTGTATGAAAGATTTCAAATTGTCAGTGGTTAACCTTGTATTTTTTAGCAAAATAGGGCAAAATCAGGTGTTTATGGAAAATTTCAGATGGTAAGGGGTTAACTTTGCATTTTTAGCATAACTGGGCAATATCAGATTTATATGAAAAATCTCAAATTGTAAAGGGTGAATCTTGTATTTTTAGCGAAATTGGGCAAAATCAGATCTTTCTGAAAAATTTCAGATTGTAAGGGGTTAACCTTGCTTTTTTAGTGATATTTGGCAAAATAAGATGTGAAAGAAAAATTTCAAATTGTAAGGGGTTAACCTTTATTTTTTAGTAAAATTGGGCAAATTTAAATGTTTATGAACAATCTCGAATTGTAAGGGGTGAACCTTGCTTTTTTAGCAAAATAGCCTAGGGCAAAATCAGGTGTTTATGAAAAATGTCAGATTGTAAGGGGTTCACCTTGCATTTTTAGCAAAATTGGGCAAAATCAGATGTTTCTGAAAAAAATCCGATGTAAGGAATTAACCTTGCCAAATTAAGGCAAAATCAGAAGTTTCTAGATTGCAGATTGAAAGGGGTTAACCTTGCTTTTTTAGTAAAAATTGGCAAAGTTAGATGGCTATGAAAAAATGAAATTGTAAGGGGTTAACCTTGCATTTCCTTTTTTAGCAAAATATGACAATATCAGATGTTTTTGGAAAATTGCAGATTGTAAGGGGTGAACCTTGTATATTTAGCAAAATTTGTCAAAATCAGATTCGTATGAAAAATCTAAAATTGTAAGGGGTTAACCTTTTTTTTTAGCAAAATTCGGTGCATATTTTACGAAAATTGGGCAAAATCAGATGTTTCTGAAAAAATCCAGATGTAATGGATTAACCTTGCTTTGTTTTCTAAAATTGGGCAAAAAAAATTTCAAATTGCAATTAACACATTACATTCCATGGACCTATTTTGAGATAAAGCAGTCTTGCCCTTTACTATGTCTCCGTTACGTGAACTTGTAGTTGTAGATTAATATGAATTCATTACGATTAAATGAGCTACTATATTCTATGGCCCAACTATAACACCCGGGTTCAGTGTTCCTCACTGCACGGTCGTTGCTGGGGACCACCCCCCCCCCCTTGTCAGTTTTGTCGGCTAAAGCATGGTGCTTTCGGCAAAATAGAAAATGAAGAATGGAGAAGGAAGGGGAAAGGAAGAGGGAATAAGAAAAAATGTAAAAAGTAAACACCGCTGTCCAAAACCCCGCGTTCATAGCCCGTAAAAGCTGACAAGTAAAAGTAAATACTCTTGGTTCATTTTTATTCATACAAATACAAGTACATGCTTTAAAATGGGATGTGGAAGACCCTGGCCCCAGACCCAGGTAGAGGCACCCGAACATGTCAGCTGATGGATTGTTAATAAATAATTTTATTCTCAGACTGGGGGGGGGGGGGGGGGGGGGCTCGAAAATGTTACAGACACAAATAAAGGCACACATTTTTTTAATTCATTAAGATACCGCATATATACATAATATTGAGGGCGCAATTCAAAGGGTCCAGTTTTTTTTTAGCTGTTTCGGTGACCCACCGAAACAGCTGTTGTTTTCGTTAAGATTTTTTTTTTTTCTCTCTCCTTTTTCAGACTTTTTCTCCATAGGTTTAACACACGTTTCTTCTGGCAGTCCACTTTGCTACTTTTATTAATCCGATTGATTTCAGACTTGGTACATACTTAGACCACCACCCACAGATGGTGCTAGAATAAAATTTGTGATCGTGACGTCATCAGGTGTCAGGTTACGTCACATTAAAGATGCATTTTTCCCATATGTTTTGTACACGTTTTAAAACGCTCCAGTTTGGCATCTTCGTAAATCTGATCAACTTTAAACTTAATTCATACTTAGACCACCACCCACAGATGGTCCTTGAAGAAATTCGTGATCGTGACGTCATCAGGTGTTACGTTACTTCACATTAAAGATGCACATTTTCCCCATAGGTTTTGTACACGATTGAAAACGCTCCACTTCGACACTTTCGTAAATTTGATCGAATTTATACTTAGTACACACTTAGACCACTACCCATAGATGGTCCTAGAAGAAATTCGTCATCGTGGCGTCATGAGGTGTCAGGTTAAATCACATTAAAGATGCATTGTTTCCCTATTGGTTTTGTACACGTTTTTCTTCAAACTGAACTTCGGAAGTACAAGTCTGATTGGGTTAAAACTTGGTATGCATATCCACATGGATGTGTTATAGAAGGAAATTGAAGTGACATCATCATCAAATGTCATGTGAAGTCCCTTAAAGGGGCATTTCATTCTTTTATAGGTCTATATCTATAGAAATAAAATGTTCGATTTGGTTGTAACTTGAGATGTACATATTATAATGTGCTGTTATAGATGACATTTATAGTGACGTCACTGATTGTACATCCCGTGCTCAGAGTATTCCAAATATCCGAAACAGCTTGTGTTTGTCCACAAACACATCTCTAGTTTTTATTTTATTTTTGAGGATCCGGGCACGTGCAAGTTGGATAAAAAAAATACTTTTTGCGAAAGGATGTAGACGCCCAACAAATAGGGGAAACAATTAGTTTTTGTTTCATAAACTAAATAAAGTGAAGGTACGTAGAGAAAAAAAAATTGTTTTAATCACGAGGACAGCAACTTCAAAACACCGATTTGAGATTTGAGGCTTTGCGATCGCTGCAATCATGGGCAAGGGCGGATCCAGAACACAATTTTTTAGGGGGGGGGGCAAAAAAATTTCCGTCACCCAAAAAAGTCGGTCCAAAAAATTACGGCGTGGGGTTCGGGTCCCGCTTAAGGGCCCCGAACAATTTTTGGATTCTAAATGCTCTGTGGTGCGATCTGAGGCAATTTCTGACCACTTTAACCAATTTTTTTGAGGAAAAGATGCCGGTGTACTCATTGCCTGCCTTTATGGCGTTGTCACATAAAAAAAAAATGGTTTCGTTTTTTTTTGGGGGGGGGGGGCATGGCCCCCTTTGGCCCCCCCCCCCCCCCATCCGCCCTTGATCATGGGCACGAATTATTGTATTATTTAATTGGAGGCAGAAAGTAACCTATTTGGTGAAGAGGTTTTCACAAGTATTTTTGATAAAAAAAATATGTTTGTGAGCCGCTTGTGCTTAGTATAACTTGTCACATTCGGACGAATACACAAGCATTTGAAGCCTAAAGTAGCAAATGTGTTATCCTTTGACATTTAATAATAAATTGTGAAGGACAGCGTAAACATGCCTAGTAAACAATGTACCTATACAGCATCGTTCTAAATTCTGACCACTAAAGCCCAGGCCATCCCGAGGTTTGCCAAAATTTAGCATTCGGTTGTTGTTGTTGTTGTTGAAAACTAGCGTACCAGTGCTTTTCTGGTTTAATGGTCCCAGAGAATATTCATCAAACATGTTTTTGGAGAGGGCGGGCCAAAGAGCGCCCTCCCCAAAACTCCCTATGGGCGCATACCGGTAAATAGTCCTAAACCCATCCGACCTCATATTATACCAGTACCGTCAAAATATTCTACAAGGTTAACCCCTTATAAATTGAATTTTTTTCATAAACATCTAATTTTTCCCAATCTTATTCAAAAAGCAAGGTTAACCCTCACAATCTGCAATTTTCCCAGAAACATTTCATTTTTTTTCCCATTTTCGCTTTAAAAATATGCGAGGTTAACCCCTTTCAATTTGAAATTTTTCATAACATCTAACTTCGCAAAATTTCACTAAAAAAGCAAGGTTAATCCCTTACATCTGAAAGTTTTCGGAAACATCTGATTTTGCCCAATTTCGATAAAAATATGCAATGATCACCCCTTACAATTTGAAATGTTTCATAAACATCTAACCCCATACATTCTGCAATTTTCCAGAAACATCAGATTTTTCCCGATTTTGCTAAAAATGCAAGGATAACCCCTTACAATTTGATTTCTTTTTTCATAAACATCTAATTTTGCCAATTTTACATCTGAAATTTTTCAGAAACATCTGATTTTGCCCAATTTTAGTAAAATATGCACCAAATTTTGCTTAAAAAGCAAGGTTAACCCCTTACAATGTGAATTTTTTGATAAACATCTAATTTTTCCCAATCTTATTAAAAAAGAAAGTTAACCCCTTACAGTCTGCAATTTTCCAGAAACATCAGATTTTTTTCCCCAATTTCGCTTAAAAAATGCAAGGTTAACCCCTTATAATTTGAAATTTTTCATAAACATCTAACTTTGCCCAATTTTACTCAAATGCAAGGCTAACCCCTTACAATTTGAAATTTTTCATCCCATCTGATTTTGCCCTATTTTGCTAAAAACAATGCAATCTTAATCCCTTACAATTTGATATTTTTCATAAACACCTAATTTTTACCAAATTTCACTAAAGAAAAATGTAAGGTTAATTCCTTACATCGGAATTTTTTTCAGAAACATCTGATTTCTGAGTTTGCTAATATATGCAAAGTTCACCCCTCACAATTTGAGATTTTTCATAAAAATCTAATTTTGCCCAATTTTGCTTAAAATGCAAAGTTAACTTCTTTCAATCTGCAATTTTCCAGAAACGTCTGAATTTTGCCCTAATTTGGCGAAGGTTAACCCCTTACAATGTTTTGATTTTGCATACAAATCTGATTTTTCCCAATTTTGCTAAAAATGCAAAGTGAACCCTTTACAATCTGAAATTTTTCATGAACACCTGGTTTTGCCGTATTTTGCTAAAAAAAGCAAAGTTAACCCCTAACAATTAAAAAAATTTCATGCACATTAAACTTTGCCCAATTTTACTTAGAACCAAGTTTAACCCCCTTATATCTGAATTTTTTCAGAAACATCTGATTTTGCCCAACATCTGATTTTGCTAAAAATGCAAGGTTCACCCCTTACAATTTGAGATTTTTCATAAAAATCTGATATTGCCCAGTTTTGCTAAAAATGTCAGGTTAACCCCTTTCAATCTGCAATTTTCCTGAAACATCTGATTTTGCCCTAATTGGGCAAAGGTTAACCTCTTACAATTTTTGATTTTTCATACAAATCTGATTTTTCCCAATTTTGCTAAAAATGCAAGGTGAAGCCCTTACAATCTGACATTTTTCATTCACATCTAATTTTGCCAAATATCACTTAAAAAGCAAGGTTAACCCCTTACAATTTAAGATTTTTCATAAACATCTTATTTCGCCAAATATCACTTAAAAAGCAAGGTTAACCCCTTACAATCTGAAATTTTCCAGAAAGATCTGATTTTGCCCAATTTCGCTGAAAAAACAAGGTTAACCCCTTACAATTTGAAATATTTCATTCAAATCTTTTTTCGCCAAATATCACTTAAAAAGCAAGGTTAACCCCTTACAATCTGAAATTTTCCAGAAAGATCTGATTTTGCCCAATTTCGCTAAAAATACAAGGTTCACCCCTTACAATTTGAGATTTTTCATGAACATCTAACTTTGCCAAATTTCACTAAAAAAGCAAGGATAATCCCTTACATCTAAAATTGTCCAAAAACATCTGATTTTGACAAATTTTGCTTAAATGTAAGGTTAACCCTTACAATTTGAAATTTTCCATAAACATCTGATTTTGCCCTATTTTGCTAAACAAAATGCAATCTTAACCCCTTACAATTTGAAATGTTTCATTAACATCTAATTTTTACCAAATTTCACTAAAGAAAAAAGTAAGGTTAATTCCTTACATCGAAATTTTTGTCAGAAACATCTGTTTTTGCCCGATTTTGCTTATATAATGCAAGGTTCACCCCTTTCAATTTGAGATTTTTCCTAAAAATCTCATTTTGCCCAATTTTGCTTAAAATGCAAGGTTAACACCTTTCAAACTGCAGTTTTCCAGAAACGTCTGATTTTGCCCTAATTGGGCAAAGGTTAACCCCTTACAATTTTTGATTTTTCATACAAATCTGATTTTTCCCAATTTTGCTAAAAATGCAAGGTGAACCCCTTACCATCAGACGTTTTTCATAAACACCTGGTTTTGCCCTATTTTGCTAAAAAATGCAAGGTTCACCCCTTACAATTTGAGATTGTTCAAAAACATTTAAATTCGCCCAATTTTACTAAAAAGCAAGGTTAACCCCTTACAATCTGAAATTTTCTAGAAAGATCTGATTTTGCCCAGTTTCGCTAAAAAATGCAAGGTTCACCCCTTACAATTTGAAATGTTTCATAAACATCTAAATTTTACTAAAAATGCAAGGTTAACTCCTTACAAGCTGCAATTTTCCAGAAACATCCGATTTTCCCCAATTTTGCTAAAATGTAAGGTTAACCCCTTGCAAACTGTTAAATCAATACATGAAGTGTCCCGTTTGACTTTTTTAAAACAAATTATTTTTCCAGTTTTTAGGGTAAAGGAATTTTCTCTTTTTCCTTTCTCTTTTGTTGTTGCTATATTTTGCGAATTAACTCATTCGAATGGAATGCTCATAGTCAATCAAAGAATATTTCACACATAGGGGCCTAAATTATATTTTTTTTAAAATTAAGTAGAGACGCATTGATCATGCTATCATATACCATTCTATTACTATTGCGAATTACTGTATTGTTTGGAATGCTCACAATTAAAGACACGTTCTTTGAAAGATGTATAAATAATATTTATATTACAATGTACATCTTTATTCTTTCCCGATATAATTTATGGCGTTCTTACATCAATTGGCAATCGCGTCATTATGATAGTCAAATTGATCAAACGAAACTCCGTTTTGATTATAGTCAATTATGAAATATTCATTGATTTATGACATACACCTTTGTTTCAATTTTGATACTACCCGTAGACCTGCCGAGCAGCTGTAGATATCAATTAAACTAAACTAAAGTATAAAAGATAGAGGGTTAAAAAATCAAAAAGTTATGTGCTAGTCAAGCTTTCAGGGATCGGTCTGAGCCATAACAATGCCCCAGCCGATCCCTTAGTTCTCTTCCGGGGTCTCGGCGTCCCCGACCAATACACACTTCCTTCCCTATCCATCCATATAACCCCGGAGGGCCAGGCACCATGTAAAAGCAGAGAGCTAAGGGAGGAACAGGGCGGCCCCTAAGCCCTGATCCTCCGAGTGGACCACATGCCCTGAACCTGTACGAAGGCGCCAACCTGGAACTCGCGGACAGTACCAGCAGCAGTGCTTACCGATTAAGCTAAGGTACTGTTGGTACTTGACGACGGGAAATTAAATCTCTTATAGTAAATGATTGAACTCATACGTTAAAAACCAAAAAGACACCAGCGGGATTCGAACCCGGGACCCCGCTAACCGTGGACGACGAATAGTAACCACTTGGCCATTTCGTTACCTTAGAATCGTCCTTAAACTGAGAACAGTTGTCTTTATAGGTGAGCAAACGCGCCAGGAAGATTACTGGGTCCATTTGCTTTACCTTAATGGGTAAAAACAAGATCGATATAATGAGCCCAGTGTGTTTGGTTTGTTAGGAAGCTAACACAGCCTAATGTGCAAAACAGTCGTGTGCTAGGCGGATCATTACGCAACAATGAACACCGCAATTGTGTAGTTTCAAAAGGCAGACGCGTAGATTTCTACTCTTTGTATCTGGGCACATATAGATTCTCACCTCCCTCTTCAGCTATTTCGACTTTCTTAAAAAGAAAAATAGAGACTGTCAGCGAATCTCCGGGAGTTGAAATAAGGATCGTCCCCTCGATAGACCTCAGACTCAGTAAAGTTCAACATTGGGCTCTCTTTCCCAGGTGAAAATTCCAGTTGAAACCAGTTACAATTTCAACTGGTTTTAACTGGGATTAACTGGGATTAACTGGTGTCCAACTGGTACCTGTTCGATTCAACTGGTTTCAACTGGTAGCTCAACTGGATTCAGCAGAACCAGTTGAAACCAGTTGAACTTACCAGTTACCAACTGGCAATTCTTGTCGTGCCAACAGGAACCAGTTGAAACCAGTTGAAAAAAGAGTTATCAACTGGCAATTCTTGTTGTGTCAACATGCAGCCAGTTGAAACCTGTTGAAGAAACCATGGCAATTCTTGTTGTGCCATATCAATTAACTGGAACCAGTTGAAACCAGTGTTAAGAAACCATGCAGTTATCAACTGGCAATTCTTGTGGTGTTAATAGGAACCAGTTGAAACCAGTTGAATTAGCAACCAAACTGGTCACGGTAGTGGTATCCAAGTGTCAACATGTTCTGGACCAGTTGAAACCAGTTAACGTACCAGTTGCAGAAACCAGTGTCAACAGGAAATTTAAAACCAACAGCTATAGGGCCCGGACCATCAACAATTGAAACCAGTTGATGGAACCATATAAATGAAAAAAGTTATTACCAGCTGTTAATTATTTGCCATTTGCTCAATTGTTATATATATTTTTTTGCTTTGCGGTAGATGGTCGATCATTAATTGTTTTTCAGTTTTTGCATGGAGCTTATAATTGAGAACTGAAGAGAATAATTTCAATGGGAAATTGACTTAAGATTTTCAGTAGAAAACCAGCCAACATGATTCAAGACTGCACATCATGTTTGTTGTGGTTGCGGTTCAATAATATGATGGACTCTCCCCCCCCCCCCCCCCAACCCGTGCAGCGATATACTGTATGGGAATGCATTGTACATGTACATTCCACACAACATATACTGTACATGTATCTTGCGCAAGGTCACTTCATGCCCTTTGACACACGTACTGAGCTAGTGGTCAGCACACAGCATATACTGTACATGTAAATATGACCTTGCCTCAACCAGAAAAACCGTTAGGCCACATTGCGCTAGCCTGCATGCAGTTCAGTTCTACTACTCATTCAAAATGGTTAAAGACGGAGCAGGCACAAATGTACATCGTCTTCTCGAAAAAACACTGATTACATGTATTGTATTCAGTTCCAAATCCGCGTCCAAAAGCATCACACATGTCTGTAAACATACAGCTTATTAGTCAGAGTTAATATTCCTGCAGCACCATGGTCTTTGCGGAATGGGAGATAGTTTGGACAGAACCTTTCGTTTCTGGAGCCCTGTTCTTTCAAACCTACAGTTTGTTGTAGGCCTTACTGGTAAGTTTGTACTGAATGTTTCAAATACCCAGCTTTTTTTTATTCGTATCCGTTGTACAGCATAGATTCTGTCACATTTGTACTACATTTTATGTTTGATATCATTATTTGCTTAACATGCTTATAAGCTTTGTTTGTGAACAGCTGGCCATGCTGGTGAGAAAATAAAGCTCATAGTCATATCCAAGTATTATACATTTTGTACATTTACTAGCACGACTAGTCCTACATAATACTCGAAGCAATCACAATGAGGAATATATGAGTTTGGACTCCTGGTTAATTCTGTCGTATTCCTATAAAATGCAAGAAACAGCACACCTTTAATAATTTCAGGAATCAGGAAAGTATTGCATAAAGCAAGGTAAATGAAATATTGGTGGTATTAGGATACAAATTAATTGCAGATCACAATTTCTTCGGCATTGCAGAAGTTAATCAGGTTACTTTTAATAATGTTAAGACTGAACATATTAAAAGCAAAATCCTGACAAAGTAGTGGTTTCTGAAAGTACAACTAGAGCTGTTTTATTCAGCCCAGACCATCTTTGTTCTTGAGGGTTTTTTGGAGGGTTTGCTTTTCTTACTTTTTAATTTGTTTTCGGTTTGTTCTCAATGACAGGGAGCCATGGACACAATGGAACAGTCAATCAATACGTGAGGAGAGGAGTTTTGCAACAGAGACGGGTGCGACAGTGACGGGAAAAGGCACAGGAGACACTGGAGAAGCGCGTATATATAGGAACAATCTGCAGCAAATTAAGTGACTCGGAGTGTAATTGTTATAACCATTTGAAGCACGCGAACTGGATATCAAAACAGTGACGTTATTTCTGCAAGGCTTCAGTGTTACAGCTTTGATGTTTTTCATCTTTGATTCGATAAAACTTGACCAGTACATGAAAGTTCTGTGCTTCCCAGGACCTGTTTCCCCAGGTCTATACATTTCTCCATTTTTTTGTCAATATTATGATGATCTGAGACTGAATGTTAATTGCCCTGGATTTATCAAGCCATTGAAGTTTCCTGTAAATTTACTCACCGAGATATTGAGACGAGTTTCATAATTTAAACGAATAGGCTAGCTTTACTGTTTTAGCGTGGATTGTGGCCTAATTATGAAACGAGAGGCATTAAACTCAAACCAAAACCTTCCCTCTTTTATCCTCAACATTCAAATTTACATGTAAGTTGAATTGTGGAAAATCATCTAGCCATCAAAAAAATCTTGTAAAAATCAAGTGTAAAATAACTTCCACCACCATCTTGATAGTTTTTCATGGTTCAAGACTTCTGCATCTATTTATTTGAAAAGCCAATTATAATATTTCATTGATTATGATGATACACATTTTGTAAATAGTGTCAAATATATACAACGTACAGTATTTGCCAAAACATTTTGCTCCCCTTTGTCTCATTTGTAATACTTGTTTCCGGATAATCACTCTTTATTATCAATTGCAAAATATGTATCTGGATATATTCAACAAACTACATGTATTCGCCCTTGAAGCAACCCACAGATCTCAGCCCGCCTGTTCAAGACCATTTCAACCCGCTAACGACAGTTTGATGCCAACTACAGACCAACTCAAAACGACTTAACAGTTCCAAACCAGTTGGCAACAGCTCATGTCATTTGTGAACCAGTTGGAAACCAGTTGGAAACCATGTACACCAGTTAAACCAGTTGGAAACCAGTTGAACCAGTTGGAAACTTCATACCAGTTATACCAGTTCATACCAGTTAACCAGTTGAAAACCAGTTACACCAGTTGCCCAGTTCATACCAGTTAAACTGATTTGGCACCAGTTGAAACCAGTTAGAAACCAGTTCAACCAGTGGCCCAGTTAGAACCAGTTACACCAGTTGCCCAGTTCATACCAGTTTGAAACCAGTTAGAAACCAGTTAAACCAGTTGCCCAGTTAGAAACCAGTTAAACCAGTTGCCCAGTTCATACCAGTTAAACCAGTTCAAAACCAGTTCATACCAGTTGAACCAGTTAATACCAGTTAAACCAGTTAAAACCAGTCACCAATTCCCAGTTCAACTGGGACCAGTTGAAACCAGTTCAACTGGTTTCAACTGGAATTTTCACCTGGGTTCAACAGCTGTTTTTGCGGAAACTTTACATCTGGATTTTTTAGAAGCATCTGATTTTGCCCAATATTAGTAAAATATGCTCCAAATTTTGCTTAAAAAGTAAGGTTAACCCCTTACCATTTTAGATTTTTCATACAAACCTGATTTTGCCAAATTTTACTAAATATACAAGGTACCTCTTTACAATTTAATTTTTTTTATAAACATTTCTTTTCGCCCAATGTTGCTAGAAATACAAGGTTAAGCCCTAATAATCTGCAATTTTCCAGAATTATCTGATTGTGTCCTATTTTGCAAAAAAAAATGCAAGGTTAACCCCTTACTATTTGAATTTTTTTAATGAGCATCTGTTTATTTGCATACGACGCGGCAGCCATTTTGATGCCTGGACTATATACCTACTTCCAGTGATGAGCCTAAGCGGTCAACATCAGAGCGGTGCCGCATGTTGATTAACCCTGTCAGGATAGGACCGGTCTTCTTACTAGCATGACGGGGAGGGGGGGGGGGGGGGAATCCTAATATCCATACGCGACCGTCGATTTTCCTAAAATGTAAACTGGAATATTGGTTAGCCGATAATCTATACTATGACGTCATTTTGTTAAGATGCGGTTAATTGTTGCCTATTTTGGGATGATCGAAAAAAGCATTTTTAGGGGCACAAATTATAAAGTTTTCCAATACTTTTAAATTTTGCGCAAACATTCTAATGGTCAGTATACGTCCAATGAAGAACAACATTGACACACAAAGTCACCGCCAGAGGGCGCTATATCTACTTTTGGAACAATGCCATACTTTTGGTGATTTCAACCCCAAATGGGCACTTATGAATTACTTATGGTACAGTATATAATTTTTTTTTTTATAAATTCTATACATTTTTAATGTAAGAACTGTATGACATAGCCTACTGTATAACTGTATAACATACCATAAAAGAAACCGCAAACAAAACCCCCAACAAAGAAACTTTGGAAACAGCTTAGGGGTGCACCCCTATTTTAAAAAGAAATCCAATAGACACCAGTGATAAATCCCCGTACTTCCGAATGCTTTTACAAATACTCCGAACTCTCAAAGGTGTTCAGGCTGCACAGACAAATGATGATCAACGTGTTATCTGTCATTTTCTCTTCAAGTTTTGGTGGGTTGACGATTTTGAGATATTCCCATCCAAAGAAGACCACCCCAACAACGAAATGCTGTTTCCCAAACTGGAAAAGTAGCCACTTTGAACTAAAAAAAATCCTTCAACAACATGGCTAAATAGTGTCACTTTCGGACCCAACTGCATCCAAATTTTAAGAACTGCAAACCCCAAGTCATGGTCAGAGGTTCAGTGCCATATGTCTTCCATTCCCCCACTCCGTGGCTCTCAGAATAAATTCTCTAATATAGAATAATAAAGTGAATAACGTTTATTCATGAGCTCGGCGACGGATTTTTCAATTTACTGATGAGGTTTACCCTAATTAGTACACGGAAGGCGACCATATTGGATTCGAAGCATGCATGCCTGAGGGCGGCGGAATTAACCGGGGGGGGGGGGGCACTTCCCCCCCCCCCCCCGATTTACCCAAGTGCCCCTTTTGTGGACATTGTTATGTGCCCCCTCAAGAAAAAAACAGCTGGGCGTAAAATTTCGGATTATTTGTTTCCAGTAACCATTTCCCAAAATGGTATAGGAAGTTCTGATATGAACGAGACATGAAAACCAATTCCAAAAACCCTTACAATGCGCCATGAAATTGCCGGTTTTGAAGAGCGCCCCCTATTTTGGACTTGAAGATGTTACCAGCATCCCCCTTTGTTTTGACTGTGAACGAAACAATCATACTTCGAGGGAACGAAGCAGTATTTCGAAGGAATTACATTTTCGTGGGAACAAATTTGAAGAGATGATCGGACAAATACAACCTTCCACTCAGCCGCCGCTAACTGGCATGTAGGCCTATGTTATGTAACAAGTAAAACAGGGCCAAAAAATAAATGCAATGCGAAATATTTTCTAATTGTATTAGGGGGTATCAAGGGCGTACTACAACAAAATAATTTCCAAATGTTCAGATACACCGACTTACCACGCAAGTTTTGCAAATTCGAAGGGGCCGCGGGGGTTTCTTGTCATGTTGTCGAGATAAAAAAAAAAAATAATCCGTAGTGAAGTGAACAATTATAGTACTTTAATCACATTCCTCTTCTGTTTTTTTTTTTTTTTTTTACTAAAAAATACACCTACTGGACGAGGGAAATTTTTAGGGGGGGGGGGGGTGGGCGTCGGCACTGGCAATTTTGTTGGGAGGGGCTATACGCCTTTGCGCCAACACCTCTCCCCAATCTACACCAGGTGATCCAATCCAGTCCCTGACGAAGAACGCACATTTTGGAACACTTTACGACCCAGAAAGCACTGTTTAATACTTTTTTTCTACCATTCTACCATGCACATGATTATCTGTACATGGAAAAGACCTACCAGGTCGCGGCTGGAATAAAGACTAGACATTATTTACATATATGAATATTTGAATTCGCCAACGTTGCCTCACATCTACCGCGCGTAGTACGTTCAATGTGATTGGCCAAACTCTGTCTGGAACACTACAGTATAATTACACTTTTTATTTAACATTTATCCTTTGAAGAATGTTACGTCCCATTTTGATTTTCACAATAGTTTTGTCAAAAACTGTTAAGATAATTTATCTAAAAAAATACAAATATAACAGGAAATGCCGCCCTTCTTTGTCTAATGATGTGCGGTTTTGGACCAATCACAACGCTTGTTATAGAATCAGAGCCACGCAGAAAATAAAATAGGCGCAAACATCTCTCCGACGGAGGTACCAGGTAACTTTGAATGTGCATTTCTTTTTGACAAAATGAGTAAACAATTTGTTGTGTTATTAAGCAAATGTTGAAACAGCGTTTACATGTCTTCATCTATTTTAAAGAAAATAATGAAATTAAATCATTACATTTCGAGAATTTGGTCATAAATATGTCGCAAATTTTCGTGCACCCTGCCGCCGTTTTCAACACACCCGAGTTTTTTATGCTTTGTTCTGCAGCGTGTAAATATTCTCAAAAAACAACGGAAATATCCCTTGTTAACACTGCTAAGTTAGATTAAACCAGTCTTAAATTACCCTGTTTCCAGATTGTGTCACATTTTGTGAGTTACTGCCGCGTTTTCATGCAGTATTTTTGCTGCAAATATTGGCCATTTCGGCTGAGAGGGGAGGTCGCGTCCATTCAAAATGGCGGCGCGGTGAACGTATTCGTCGCGTAGGGGTCGAATTAATAATGATCATTTTTCAGCACTCGTGTGGCCTTGTTCTATCAAATCACCGCAGATTGGCACACTTTCCATCACCTAGATCCTGTGTTTTTCTCACATCGGCTATGTTAACGTATCGGCATCATTCGTGGTGATTTGTGCGATCATTTTTGCAATCCTTACGGGCCCCTCAGACCACAATTTTACGGAGGGGTAAGTGGTGGTCCCTTTTTTTACATGGACACAATGCACAAGGCTACCCCGTGCGGTTTGCATGCACGCGTTTTGTATGGAAGCGTGGGCCATGTCCACTGTACCGTGGGGCCAGGAGTGAATGGAGTGTGCCAAAATGGGCTTTACCACTTTGGATTCGGAGCCCGGATCCATATACATCACATTGCATTGCATAGCTAATCCTTTCAATTTCAAAAGTACCGGGCAGGCGGGTTGTGGGAAAAGTTACAATGAGATGCAAGAAAAAATGGGTTAGCCCGGGGCAGTCCAACGAAATTGTTTCTAAATCTGTTTGCTGAATGTTTCTGTGCATAGGTCTATGTGTGCTGACTATAGGTTACCTATAGTGTACTATGAGTATCACGTTGATTTGTTACAATCAATTACAAATAATAATAGGCCTACAAACAACACCCTCCAACCCCCCTTACAAATGATGAGACCCTTGATAAGATACAAATGAAACGGTTGAAAGTATTGAAAAGAAGTAAACAATTAAAAAAATAAATAAATAATGTCCACTCTTCAACAAATTCTCTGTTTTCCCTTCACAGTGCACACATTCACAATTTATTATTTTTTTTTTTTGGGGGGGGGGGAGATTACGCTTCGAAAATGTAAATATGAAAGGAACTGCAACATGTTCCCCAATTTGCGAATGTACATTTACAGTAAAAGATAATCATTTTCAATATTTGTCGGCACATTCAATAATCTCAAAACATTACCAACAATTGGAAATGTGATTTGAATACATTTATTGACTATATGTTGAAATTGTTTGCTGATAAAAATATGTATTTCTACAATGGAGTTTAACTACAATGTAGTTTGGATGCTGGCGTAAAAATTATGATCAAGGTAATTATTTTGTTATCAGTGAAATATTAATCCCAATTTTGTTTTTTACAGAAATGTTTCCATTTGTTCAATGTAGTACTAGCAATGCTTAAAGATCCAAACTATCCTTTCATAAAGAAAACGTTATTCCATAAATATGTATAGCATCTCTTATTTAAAATTCACTATGTAAAATATGTCATTATCATGATTAAAAATGTCATTATCATGATTATTTCTGCAAAAGGATAGTCTTGGTTTTTTTTTGTTACTCTCCGATCACTAATTCATCCTATGCGCCCCCCCCCCCCAACCCCCCCCCCCCCAACTTCACAGGGGGAAAAGGTATACATACACAATTATACATATGTTCATCAACATGTAAATGTTGAATGTTGAGACAGATAATATTTTTTATATTTTTTTAATTGTAATCTTTAACAAGGGAAGTCCATTTAGTAAGAAAACTGCTTGTCCAAAGGAGCACTCACATTAAAATTACATGGAAATAAAAGAACACAAAGAAAATAAAATTGCAAAAGTAGACAAGACGTTTCATTCAAACTTTACACAAAACATACAATATGAGTAAAAAAACTAACAGGTGTGTGGAGAGAGCAATTAAAAAACACTTGCTGCACATTCATACAAAAAAAAGATCTGCATAGTAAAGAAAAAAGAAGATAAGGCCAAAAAAAAGAATAAGTCGGCCTCTGATCAGCGCGCGCGTCGATTTTAATCATGCGCGTCGACCTTTTTTTTTCTCCAAAATGTTCTGCGGTAGCTCCAACAGCGCCCTCTATTTCCGCACCTCCTCAATTTTTTTTACCAAAGAGCACCAAGGAATGGGAAATTGCACCAAGGCAAATGATCAAAAGCACCAAGGCAAATTATGGAGGACACCAATGAACATGAGGACACCAAAAAAGCAAAACAGTACCCCACCTTGTCTGTACAATCCAAGCTTGAAGAAAAAAAAGAAAGGAAATAAAAAAAAAAAAAGCCGCGTGGCCGCGTCAATTCCGGAACTTTGGTCTGACCAGAGACCAAATATTTTTTTTTTGTGCCTTATTCTTGATGCTGAACATTACATGGAGTCCCCCAACAGACCTAGTAAAAAATCAGGTTAGGATAAAACTCTGCAAAGATAAAAAAAAAAACAATAAAAGTAAAAAAAGCAAAATGTTACAGTATTCCCGAATTACACATTGAAATCCCACCACTACTTTCAAATGGTGGCCAGTTTCATGAAAAAGTAAGTGGCTTGAATTTAACTCGAAGTTCAGCTCTGTTGAAAGTTACTTTAAAGTTGGTCTCCATATGTGCTAATTTTCGAGTTTAACCAAAAACTTGGATTCTGTTTTTCAAATTGCTAGCATTGCAAAAGTTATTCGCTTTTGAATGATACATGGAACCAAAATATGTGCCTACGTTAATTTATAGAACACAGAAAATTTACTTTGGCAAACTTTGAATCAATCATGGCCCGACAATAATTTAGGCATATTGTTTTGTGATTGATGGGCGCAAAAGCAATTAAAAAAAAAAGAGTTTTTTAAGAGGGTTAAAAACTTCCAAAATAGGAAAAAGTAGCCTTTTCTCGTTTAAATGAAACATACAAAATAAATTGAACATTACTTTGGAGAAATAATATTGAAAATGTTTGAAGTTCTCGAGAAGACCTGTACATGTACAAGTAAATATAGATGACATCACCATATTTCTGTCTTGTACTTGCACTTATTCAGGGGATTATGACAGATATTTAAACAACTACGTTTCAATACATTCTTACAGGGGAGGCCTGATGCTTGGAAGAAAAGCTGTGTACATGACAGTGACCTGACACTAATTCACTTTGGAAAATATTCATTCTTTTTGTGTTATATCAGCAGCCTAAGCGCATCATGGAACAAGATGGCCGCCAACCTGTTTGGCCGCCACACTATGTAGTGGACAGCGGGAATAATGTGGAGAACTACCGACAAGCTAGGCAGGATGACGAAATGCAGCACAATGGCGTCTCCAGCTCGGAGGGAGTGGGCGAGGTAGGCTGAATAGCTGTTGCTCTGACCAAGAGATTGTGGCATCCAGGGTAGTCCGACGTACCATTGGTCCAACATCCCAATGATGCGACGTGTCATTGGTCTGACATGGTCCGATGAAACATAATAATGTGTACATAGATCCACTGGTTCAAGATACTGACCCTTACCCTGACCCTAATCCTATGGGGCGTATGACCAATGGGACGTCGTAGCAATGGTCGTCGGACCAATGGGACATATAGACCAATGAAACATATAGACCAATGGAACGTATAGACCAATATGCCGTCGGACCAATGGTATGTCAGACCAAGGGGACGTCGGACCAATTGGGCGTACAGACCAGTGGAATGTATAGACCAATGTGCCTTCGGACCAATGGGTCGTCGGACCAATGAGACGTCGGACCAATTGGGTCGTCGGACCAATGGGTCGTCGGACCAATGGGACGTTGGACCAGTGGGACATGCAAAGGACCCATAGCACCAAGACGATATGATGCACATAGACCAGTCAGCATTCCCAGGCTGTTCCCAGTTGGAACAACGTATGTTTCTAATAGGAACAGGCCATTTTCCAACTTGCGACGTTCCCGTAAGTGGCGATTATGCCCTCTAATATCCCCAATTTTGTGTCGGAAGCTCTTGAAAAGCAATAAAGTTGTATCTCGCTTGAGTATGCTCCGTGCAACAAGGTCGTATCTTGACGTCCATGGACTTTGTGTGTACATCCGGGTTAGTTCAAGTGAGATATTACCTTTTGACATTCTGAAACTCGCGCTTCATGTACGGCCCATTTTAGGAGATACGACCTTGTTGCACGGACACAACGTTATATGTCATCAGTCAAGGGCAAAATTCTATAATTGAAGTTTGCAATTCAATGTTGTTGCTTTGCAGAGGCCACGTGAGTTCCGCCCCTACATGGCAGGCTACGAACCTGAACCTAGTGGACAAGCCTTCAGCGACAACGAACCCCAATCCACTGTCAGGGAGAGCGACATTGCCGTGGTCAGTTACCAGGATCAACCCTTGCCTGCCACTCCAGGTGAGGAAAATGTCTGTCTTGGGAATTGAACCGGAATTTCAGTCAAGTACTCACAAGTTAATTACTCACAAGTTAAAGTCAACAAATTAATTCTAAAGTCAAGTTGTAAGCTATTCAAAATTATCTGACTAAGGATTTTGAAAAAAAAAAAAAATCAAGGCTGAGAGTGCATACAATAGTGATTCACCACACATACTGGAATTTGTATCCTTGTGGAGACATTTTTCGTTCTCGTGTAGGAAAGTTTTCGAGTTTGAAATTGAAGTTTCAAAATGCTCCTATTTTAACCAGAATTAATTTCCTGGGCTGAAATTTGGACTAAATATCCCTTTTCTAAAACTCTTCCATTTGCGACAGATCAACCTACCTTGGAAATTCCTAGTTTTTGAGTAAAATCCATATATCTATTTCGTGAAATTCTTGTGGAGACGTATTCATCTATAGAAATGTTCTTGTGGAGACGTATACAATCTTTTGTTCCCTATTGTGTGCATGTCTCCGTAAGGTAGTAAATTCCAGCACACCCTACCTATCACCCCCCCCCCCCCCCACACACACATACACACAAGTGTGCATTTGCCTGCAATCGGGGACCCCTATTGTCCCTCTTTTGTTTGTACTATAAGTTTTTAGGAATACCTCCCATATGATTTGTACACGAATCCAAATAGGGGATCTCTCGGGAATTGGGGACCCTATTGTTCTCAATTGTTCAACGTCCCCTATTGTATTGAATGCAGAAACAAACTCACATACACACAGGTTTGTTTATGGTGTAAATGGAGGATTTTCTATTGTTCCTCATCATCAATCTTTTGTTCATAAGTAGCTTTTGTGCAACAACTACCATTGGTTTTGTACACGTTTTGTAATCGAGGTCGTCCTCGATTTTACTCCAGTCCTCAATTATGATGTAAAGCTTCACGTGGGTGTCCTCAATTTACACCATAAACATGCACACACACACTGAGGCAAGAAAAAAATATATAGTCGGTCTCTGGTCAGCGCGCTACAACAACGCCCTCTTTTGCCGCACCGCCTCAAATTTTCGTAGGCAGCTCGATTGCAAATGATGGGGGGCACCAAGGCAATTGATGGAGGACAACAAGGAATATGAGGACACAAAAAACCAAAATAGTACCTACCTTGTCTGTACAATCTAAGCTTGAAAAAGTAAAAAAAAAAATCCCAAAAACGTATCGCCTCATCAATTCCGGAAATTTGGTCTGACCAGAGACCGACTATTTTTTGTTTTGGTCTGACTACAAAAGTTTGGAATTCATCCAATGCTGAAAGAACATGTACAACACTCTTGAAAAATGTGTGCCATGTGCAAACATATAGTCATTTTTTAGCTTCCCCAACCCTGACTGAAAAGTTCCCCCAACCTTAAAACTTGGTTAAAAGCCACCGGTTTGACTTTTTAAGTGAAAGTATATGTTGAATCCCATTCTGCCAGACAATGAAGCAGTCCCAGTGCAGCACCCCCTCACGCCGGACTCCAGCTTACCACCGGATTCCCCCGTTCTCCATCAAATGGAACCTCCCGCCCAGTCGGCGAGCCAATCCCTGCCGCAAGTGGTCCAGGTGTACAATCTGCCCGCACCACTGGAGACCAGGATAAGGGGTGCAGATGACACAGTGGATCATGCAAGTGGAGGGGATGTCCTGGCGATGATGGCTGAAGGAGGTCGTGGGTTGGCAGAGCAAGTGGGCCCAGGACCGTCAGGTGCTTCTACATCAGCAGCAGCAGCAGCAGCAGCAGCAGCAGAGCAAAACTTTGAAGGGAGGCGATCGACTAGGCTGTCGCAGCTGTCTCAACTCCCGAGCACTTCGGGGAAGTACTTTGGGGATGAAGATGAGTCATTGGGTAAGTGGTTGTGATGTTCTTCTTGTGTCAGCTACCATCTGAATCTATGGAAATTGGGAACTATGCTTGAAACCAGGACAAAAGATGCTGGCTGTTGGCCCGTCGGCAACCTCCATATGATGCTACAAATGCCCAAAAATGTCTGCTTTTTAGGCACAAAGGAGTCATATCAATGGAGTTTTATCTGCAAAAGGCCCATTGTTTCCTATATATTCACAGTTGAGAACAATTTCCTTGTAATCTTCCAACAATGAAGTTATCAGTTTGTAAGGAATGCTGACGACTTCATGGCAGGAAGATTCCTCTGATGTTGTCCAGAATCCTGCAACTGATACTCGTTAAAACGGGCCTATTGTGCATAAACTGTTCACAACTTAACCCAGATATTGCATGAGATGACTCCTAAGTGGCACTTGAAAGCATCTCAAATACCAGCTTGGCATGTTGCAGCTGCTTCTACACATCATTATTATGATCTCCCACTTTTGGCAGACGATGTCGGCAATCTGTTGGATGAGGAGGAATTCCTGAAGCAAGGAGCTCTCCAGACCATCTCTGATAACCCTGTCATCTCCAGGGCCAGGGCCAGCCTCCCGAGTCAGCTGCAGATCTTCAAGGTGGACAACAACCAAGTTGGTAAGAACTGCAGATCAGAAAAAACAGTTCAGTTTCCTGCAGCTGATTTCACAAAACTTCTTTTTCTTCTTTGGGGATGAAGATGAGTCACAACCTCTTCCTTATAAGTGCTGCCTTCATATGGTTGAACAAAAATGCACTGCGTTGGGCGCATGCATTGTCTAAAGACAACAGAAACTTGTACTCAGGTACAGTACTGTATAGTGCAAGTAAAAAATCTGTTGGTGAGGTAGCTTCAGGCAGAGGTCCCTCAGCGCAGATTTGAAGACGTTGAGGGATGGGTATGCAGCAGGATCAACTGGGAGGTTTTTCCCGTTACGGATGGTACGTGGGATGGTGAATAGATTGTGTAGATGGTGAATGAGTTACAAAAAGCATAATAATGAGTTATGAAAAGCACAATATTACTTGCACAACATTTCAGTAATGACACATCTCAGGAAAGTTTTATGCGTGTATGAATGATACACAATAAATTATGGTGTGACTCGTAACCAGCCATTTTAACCAGTTCACGTCGGATGACGTTTATACATGCAAAGGTTTTGAGGTATTGGAACGGATGGCAGATAAACGTGCAACGAGCGAGGCCGGAAATATCTGTCTGCGACCTGCTTGAAGTGAGCGAGGCAGGAAACATCGGGGTGTGCTACCCGCAGATGACGGCCTGAACCCGTCTTGCATTGAGGTTCTGAAAAACGATCCCGCGCCTGGGTCCGGTCAATGTCAAAATAATCCCTGCGCGAACTGCTTAAGTGACGTAAAGTAAGGACGTAATGGACTATTTTACTAGAGGGGGTACTGGTATTGATATGCTCACGATGCATATGCGATGTATGCGTAGGACACCCTTTTTGGACACCGATGCATGCAGCGATCACGGGCCGTGCGAATCCACTTTTCACTTCACACTCTGCCAACCGCAGTACAGGAAGTCAATGCAAATGCGTGATTTGTTGAATGCCGACTTGCGCAAAGGATTTTGTAATGCTTTTTATGGAAAGGGACCGACAGTAACACGACGACTTGAGCGAAATGGCGGCTTATAAAAGCCGACTTAAATAAAAAACTTCAATGGAAATGCATTACGGACAATCGGGACTTTAGTCAGACGGCCGACTTGAGCGATTTGACGAGTTGTACAATGTTGGTTTAGCCGGAGTTTACTATAGATTAACTGCAAGTTGTTTTTTTTGCACTCTGAATATTTTAGGAGTATTTGCCAAGCGATCCATCCCCAAGCGAACCCAGTTTGGGCCTTTGGAAGGCAAGCATATCCGGGCAGAGTTTCTGCCTAAAGGGTCCATGAAGTGGCTGGTGAGTTTGGATATTTGTATTTTAAATGATCTGTTGACCAAAATTTATGCGACATTATTATATGAAATTCAAACTGGGCTGCGACTAGAAACTACAATCTGAAAGGTGAAGATGGTGAATGAGTTGCCAAGAATGTGCCAACAGAAGTCTAGATCTGCAGCTGACTTTGGAGGCTGCCACTGGCATACCATAAAGTGATACCATAAAGGCATCACTTTCGTGTCTTCGATCTGCTGATCAAGACCTACTTTGGGAATCACGGGTGCGTACGTCATGGGGACACAGATCTTTCCAGTCTTGCGAAGCAAACTTTTGGGATGGGTTGTCACACTCTTTCAGAAATGCTTCCACAACTTCTTGCTTTAAATTGGCTCTGTAGACCTATTTGTTCTCAGAGGCAACGTCCACATAAATTGTGAATTTATGTTTGGACTCTATAATTGTACTAGCTTTACAAGTCTTCATTATCATTATCACCATGAAAGATGGAAAGAATCAGATATTTTCTGAATACAAAATGACAAATGACTGCATGCATTACAATAATGTTGAACAAGGAAACTGACTGAACCTACATCCTCTGGATTACCTTACCCATGCTGCGCTGTGCCAACTGAGCTTTTTTTGCGCTTTGTCACCTGTGGGCGTTTCATAATTCGTAATGTCTTTATGCAAGGGTGTCAGAGGTCATAAGGCCATATACACGTATTTACCGTGCAGCAGGGGTTAGCACCCAAAGTCATGATGCTTGCTACATTAGAAAATAGCAAACAGAAATCACTGTAACAGCTGAAATTTGACTGTAAAACGTTTCGTGTCTAATTTAAAAATCTGGAAGACTCATAACCTACACAAGGTTATAATAACAATGGGGAAGGTTCTCTTTACTCATTTTCTTTTGTCCGTGCCACCTCGTTCAGGTCAAGCAAGATGGCATGGATGCCTACTTGGACTGCAGCGACGAACAGGAGAGCAACTGGATGGGCTTCATCCGGCCAGCCAAGCGCTACAGCGAGCAGAACCTGATTGCTTTCCAGATGGAGAACGCCATGTACTTTGCTACCATCAAGACAGTGGAAGCCAAGTCGGAGCTGAAGGTGTGGTACGCCAAGTCTTACGCCGAGCTGATTGGGGAGAAGGTGCTGGAGATCACAGCAGAGGAGGCAGCAGGTAGGAGACCCCTCATCAATGGGGAGTATGAAAGGGGGCATGCCCAGTACAAGCTTCTACTAAGTGAAAGAATACAACTTCCAAAAACCCTTTTTGGTTGGGGGAAGGAAAAGGGGCATTATCAGTATTTTTTAACAATTATATTTTGCTGAAATTGCATCATGGGCATCAAGCACGGCATGAAATACCATGTTGACTTGCATGGCTTGCATCGTGGAACTTTAAAAAAAATATCTAATTAATTTAGGGCCGAGTCAATTCGAATAATTGAATATTCGAATATTCGACCTTCCAATCGATCGAATATTCGAATATTCGGTTATTTGGCCATTCCTAATTCCCTCAAAAGCAAAAATATGCCATACATGTACATGTAGTCAACGTACGTGAGCACGTCAGCATGCTATGCATGATTTCTTCACAGGTAAGTCAGGTATTTGACAATAATCAGTTGTTCTTCAGTCGTCAGTAATTTAAAGATTAACAATAACCAGAGAAGCTAGAGTGAAGGATTCCTTGTTTGCATGGGGGACGTATTAAGCCGTGAACCCCAAACACGGCGGGTGGCGTCAGCTATTGTGACTCTCCGACCCTTAACTCCGAGCATATCTATTACTGGAAGCTTCTTGAAGTCTACAAAACGGTGTACTTCCTAGTCACAGTATTGAGGATAAAAAAATCACTTATATAATAATAACTCGCACTTTTGTCACCAAGAATTGAGGAAATGATTTTATATCATTTTAAATAAACTTATTCTCAACAACCAAAAACTCCAAGAAAAAAACCTATGATATTTAATGTCTTTATTCAATGAAATATGGGTCTTTGAATTGTAAATGCATATTTAAGTTTATGCAAATAATGGGCGTGGGCGCGGCATACACACGCCCCAGCTTGACACGTGCAAAGCAGTATTTCCTTGTTTGCCCACACGGGATGTATTATAAGCTGTGTACCCAAAACACGAAGGGTGACATTTCAGCAAAAACAAATAAAATCGCCAGCCGAGCTCCGGCGGGCGCATTGTTGGCGGGCTAATTAGGGCACAGGTGCGCTGACCCGGTTCTTTTGTCTGGCTAAGTGCGTGCTCTGGAGATAATTTTCTAACAAATAGGCCACTAAAAGGTTTGGATATTCCAACTTGCAACATTTTGATACATTTTGTCTAGCTGTGGTTTTCTATGCTGGGAATCAGGGGTACGGTGCGGTGAGTTGACCGCAAAGTCTGTCTGGCGAAATAAATGAGAGCTCTTTTGAGTTTGAAATCCTTTCTGTTGTCTGCCCTTTTTCTTGCGTTTTGCTCGACTTGGAGGACATAAGCCAGAGGTTCCCGCTATTATTACTGAAAGTATAATTGCTGAACTAGTTTTTGAAGTGTTTATGTATGTTTTATTTGTGCAAATATTGGGTGCAATTAGCAGACTAACCCAGCGAACAAAGCTGACGGACAGCGAACGAAAATGTGTTCGATAAAAGGGTGCTCTGATCAGTTGAGAGAACTAGATTATTTTGTACATGTACATGTACATGTATATAATTACGGAGGCATTGAGGCGAACATCTAACAGCCATAATAAATTTACCCCTAAAAGTAAACAAGAAATTCTTTTAGAAAAATCCCAGAGTCCGTAACGTAAATGAACCAAGGTTTTCAAAACGTTTTAATGTAATGTTGGGGTTCATGACAAGTTTTATACAACACCGCCACGTGCTGTGGGCAGCATACTGCGTGCAAGGCGATTCCCTATAACCACGTGCATTCGACACGATTGAACAGGCGAAGGAAAACTTTGGGGGGAATTGGCTTCGCTGTATCAGTGTGATGTACCGCTTCTTGTGCGACCCTGTGCGAGCAGTACGTCCTCAAAATAAGTACATGAAAACGGAAAATACAAAGGCCCACACAGAAAAAAGAAATCAAGTTCTTTGCATGAGATTGCAGAGGTCTTCTACATCGATCGATGTTGGCATGCCATTTTCACGATGTCAATAGCCGATCCAGTAAGCCCCTCCCACTGCGCACGTGGGCAAATTAACACGTGCTCCTCTCCAATGCCACGCTGCATTTTCCTATGCTGCACACATGTACATGTAACACCAACGCGCGGGGAAACTTGCCAGGATCGCATCGGGGAAAACAGCGGCAATTTTCTTTTGAAAATAGGGATTGTAAGTAGGACAACAACAAACAAAAATATGGACAACGGAAACGTTACTACTCATGCTAGAAGTTTGATATGAAAAGGTGTCAGAAAGTGTTTTGTGAAGACATGAAAGACAAAATGTCTTGTTTATCTTGTCGGAAGCATCAGCGATTGGTGTTGCAGTCCGGCGTTAAAAAAATGGGTTGGCTTTACTGCAAGCACTCCCAAAACAGAATTAATATATGTATGGCATTATTGCTTGGCATATATACAAGCTACTTTCATGTTTTGTTTTTGCAGCAACTTGAAACTTAACTTTGAGAATACACTTTTGTTGTTAAAAAAAAGTTTTTTCTAACTTTTTATTTCATTGCATATCACCACCGAATATTCTTATTCGAAAATAAATATTCGAATATTTGATTATCGATCGAATATTCGAATATTCGAATATTCGGCACAGCCCTACTAATTATGAGAGCAAATTGAAAACCTTTTATTTATTTATTTTTTTTTTTTGTCCCAGCAGAGCTCCAAGACAAAGAAAATTCCTGGCCCTGCTTTGAGTGCAGCCGCAAATTCCGCACATCGGACCTCCTTCAGAAACATTTGGCAACCCACGATGCTGTGCACAGTCGGCCATCCCGGGGCCGGACCAGGGGCCGGCGAGGCCGCCCTCGCAAGTACCCCGAGGGATACCAGCGGAAGCAGATGGTGGCCCAGGCTAAGCTGCGGCAGTCCCGTCGCATCCAGCGCAAAAAGCCTGAGCAGTACCACTGCAACATGTGCCCCAAGGCCTTTCCACGGCTGTACAGTCTCCAACGCCACATGGTCATGCACTCAGGTGAAAAGAACTTTACCTGCAATGTTTGCAACAAGACCTTTGCCCACATCTATAACCGCACGCGTCACTTGCGGCGTCACGAAGAGAAGGGTGAGTACCCTGGCATGCCGCTGAGCAAGCAGTCGGTACAGTCAAGCTGGGGCTGTGACAGCTGCGATTTGGAGTTTGAGAGTGAAGAGCTCTTGAACCTGCATGAGCTAACACACTCGCCATTGCTGACTGACCCAGAGTGGGACGAAGGGGAAGAAGGTCCCATGGCAGTGGCAGCGCGTCTTTTGGTAGATGCCTCTGCGATAGTTGGAAACAACCCATCAGGAGAAGGTACCTCTGCACAGCCATTTGATCTCCAGGCCCCATCAGCTGTGCCTGTCCACATCCATATTTCAGGGCAGCCATCAGCCAGTCCGAATTCCCAAGCACCTGGTGGAATTACCCCCATAGTCCAACCTCCTGCTCAGGCATCCAACCAACCGAGATCAACAGCTCAGCAGACTCTCCAGCTGCCGACATCTGCTCAACAGACGACTATGTCTGTGTCCTATCCTCAAGCCCCCAACCAGCCAACTATTCAGGGACTAGCCCCACAGGTTTCGGCGCCACCTCAGTATCCATCACATAATCAGGTTGCTACTATGCCTCAGGCACCCACACAGCCCCAGACCCAGTCCAGGTCCCAAGCCCAACAACTGGCATCAGGAAATCTCCCCGGGTCCGGTGGGATTTTTCAAGGTGATGGCTCTGCAGGATCCAACCAAGCTGGACAAAGTCAGGAAGTAAACCTGGTCCCTGAGAGCCCTCTGTGCTGCCCAGAGTGCAATGAAACCTTCCAAAGTAGAAAATTCCTGGCTCTCCATGCATCTGGTCATGGAAAGAATCGCCCTAATGTGGAGAAGCAACCACCTATTCACCGGTGTGGGCAGTGCAGCAAGGTCTTCAAGGACAAGGCAAAATTTGAGCGACATCTCAACGTCCACTCTAGTGATGCTGTCAAGCCACTGCAGTGTAATATCTGCTTTAAGCGCTTCATGAGCAACTCGGCCATTGCCTGCCACATGAAGGTCCACACAGTGCAGAAGTACTACAAGTGTCCCTTCTGTGAAGAGGGCTTTGACAGAATGGAGTTGCTGCGCAGCCATGTGCCCTACCACACTGTCAACGGCCTCTACACTTGCCCTCATTGTAACAAGCAGTTCAGAGATTACCCCCAGATCCGGAAGCATATCCGGGGCTTCCACTCCCAGAAGGAGTTCCCCTGCCCACACTGCGAACGGATCTTTCCCAGGCCTGATAAGCTCAAGCTTCACATGCTACGCCACTCAGATCACAAGGACTTTTTGTGTGCCAATTGTGGCAAGCAGTTCAAGCGCAAGGACAAACTGAAGGAACATATGCATCGGATGCACAACCCAAAGCGGGAGGCGGCAAACCTGACCATGGGCAAGCAGCCTAAGAAGACACCCTTCAAGCCTAAGTTTGCCCCAACAGACATCAACGCTTTCACCTTTAAATGCCGCTTGTGTTCCATAGGGTTCAAGAGGCGTGGGATGCTGGTCAACCACCTCGCCAAACAGCATCCTGAGACACCACCAGAGTCTGTGCCCGAGCTAAACCTGCCCATTGTGAAGCCCAACCGCAACTATTTCTGTGCTTACTGCGAGAAGATTTACAAGAGCAGCAGTAAACGGAAGATCCACATCTTGAAGAATCACCCAGGGGCAACAGTTCCACCGAGTCTGCGGAAGACCAAGGGTGATCCCAACAGTCCCCTAGGGGACCCCCACACAGCACCTGCGGGTACAACCACGACCCACTACTTTGCTTGTGCCCACTGTCCACGTCAGTACAGCACCAAAGCCAAGATGATGGATCATGTACGGAAAAAGCACATGGATCCGGTGCCGCAGACCATGACATCCACTACTCCTGCCACAGTGACTGTCCTACAGCAGCCAGATGGTCAGTTGTATCAGGACGGTCAGCAGGTTACCCAGATAGCTGTTGTGGCCCATGTCCAGGATGGCATGCCTGATACAGTCTACATCCAAGAAGCTCCAGACTTCCCGCACAGTAGCGAGGTCCAAACCATCACGCCAGTTGCACTCACCAATAACATCACGGGACAAACCAACCAGCCAATCCTATCTTCACTTCATGGCCAAGCTGCCCAGGTCATTGCAACGATTGCTGCAGCAGCTCAAGAAGCCGCCCAGCAACAACAGCAGCAGCAGCAGCAGCAGCAGCAGCAGCAGACCAATCAGGATCCGCAGATCATTCGTCAGCCAGAGCAACTGATCCGTTACATTGACACCAGCAATGCCACCCCTGTCCAGACAGAGCCAGTCCAAGCAGCTGATCTCCTGACTCAAGCCATGTCTGAGCTATCTCAGTCCATCGAGTTCCGTCAGCAGCCAGTTGGTGACTATCAGCAGCTTACCCAGCGCATTATCCAGCAAGTTCAACCTGGCGGGATCCAGCTTCAGCCCCAGACCATCCAAGTCTCCCAGATCCCCGTCTCTCAGATACCCGTTTCTCAGATCTCAGCCACACAGATTCCTGTCACCCAGATCCCTGTCTCCCACATAACGCAGGCAGGCATCGCTGTGACGCAGATACCCATCACATACGTCACACAGACCACGACATCGAGTGGCGGTATCACAACGACACAGCCCGTGGTTGATGTCAGCCAGCTACGCCAGACGGACTCTCCATACCAACCCCAGCTTCTAAGTTTGCAGAATAGCACACAGCCAATGAGTTCTCCTACCACAATACAGAGCCAGCCGCAAGACCAACAACAGCAGCAGCAGCAGCAACAACAGCAACAACAGCAACAACAGCAACAACAGCAGCAAACAGTATTCATTCCTCGCTCTTGGGCAAATTATACCCCTCAGTATCGTTAAACTACAGTTTTGATTCATTCATAGAAATGAAGGAAGCAGTAGGGCTGTATTAACTTGTAAAGCAAATTGTTTTCGTAGTTGGCAGTTGATAAATCTCAGCCTTAACCCTAAAACCCTCCCAGACACTTCAAAAGTCTCACGCCCTCGATGAGGGTTTGCGTAGTGTATACGCACAGCATTTTGTGAACAGTTTTGAAAGCCAATGTCGAGTCTAGGTTTTATTTCATCTCTATACCCGTTGTTTTACAAAAAACATGGCATCAAACTTGACCAATCAACAGCTTTACACATTTCTGATCGAAATGATGTCACAGTTTTGTAAAGTTGACTCCGATTGGCTGGCGCGCGGGGTCGCATAAATTTGCATGCTTAGATTCATAAGATGTTGGACCCGAAACAGAGGGAGCTCCGTTGGACAACGGGTGATGCTCAGAAAGTTTCTGAAAGGTTCACTGAACCTGCCAGACACTTTTGTTTAAAATCATGTGCTAGGTTTGGAGGATTTTGATGATTAACCCTGACCATTCCAGACACTTGATACCCCAAAAGATGTCATTTGATTACTTTATTATTTATTGGTAGCTTTTCTCGGTGCCAGGAGGGTCTGTGTGCGCTTATCCTAGCAGAATTTTAGAGTTTGGGTAACATTTTTAATTCACCTTGAAGCCACTTCACTTGAAATGGAAATCAATTTTTAATTTTCTTTTTATTTTGTACATTGTATTTTGAAATGTGCTTTTTTGGGGAATGTCAGTGTCAAAAAAAAAAAAGAAGTAAAAAGTAATTGGTTTTATTTTGAGTAATTATTTCATGCTTGAGCATTTTTAGCCTCTTGTGCACGGAGTCCGTATCTTGTGTAAACAATTATAGTTAGAAAGGGATCACCTTAAAAATTCATTTGTAAGTACAAAATGTAGCCCCTTTCCATTTCCATCGTTTGTTTCACTTTTCTGTGAAATTTGAGCCGTTGCGTAATAGTTATATACATGTACCTTCTTTGCATTGTTTGTATATAAATGTCATTGTAAATTACATACACAAGGAAGGAATGCTAAATTTAACAAGTGTTAAAGGGAATATACAACATTTGCAAACATCGAAAAATAACCATGTTTTTACGAAATACCTTACTAGTATGTTGGTAAATGACAGTCTCAAGCATCTTGTAAAAGTATGGCACCTGGTGTGAAGTCATTTTCAAGAAAATGGTATTTTTGTAAACATTTCCAACAGTGGTCGGCCGACCAGCGTTGGAAAAACCTAACTATTTTTCAACTACTGCTCCAAATTAACCATTTTTTCAGTCCAAATTGTGTTTGCTATTGGTTACATGTTCATGAAAGGGTGCAGGCCAGCTAGACTGGTTCCATTGCCTTACAATTTTCAATCATCTATACATTGATCCATTTTATCTTTTGTGGAGTCAGGGAACCAGACTACTTGAACATTTTTTTTCTTGGTTTTTCCAACCTTTTCGAACACAAAACTTCAAAAGTGTCAGTGTAACAATATTTGATCTATTATACTAACCTCTCAAATAGTTCATTTCTGAAAATTACAGCAAAAGCCAATGATGTACATTCCCTTTAACTCCAGGATCAACCCTTATAGGTAACCCAGAAAACCTTGTCAGGGTAAACGCCTGTTTAACTTCGCAATCTCTCCCAATACTGGAAACAAGTTATTAATGAATTACATGTTGTATAATAGTGGAATCGATGTATATGAAAATCACATCAAATGTGATTGGAATGGGGCCAATCAGTTCTGCAGAGAACCCGATGCTATGGTTTGGCACAGTGAATGTGTGTTGCATCCCGATGTTGTTATTTGTAAAAAGAGTTTGACGTTTGATGAACAATGTGTACATGTATTTAAATTGAATTGTTAACATCTTGTTATATATCACAAATCTAGCACAACTTGCTGTTACATGTAGTCACGAGAAAGGCATGAAATATATATAAATGTTCATGATTCTTTACTGCTTAGATGTGGAGTGTAGATTTTCAACATTTGTTGGCACAATATTATATACATGTACATAAATGTACATGTCAAAGCCAGTTCGGTGTCTCGATGAAGTAGTCCAGGTCAAAGGTCATTCGGGATAAAATTCTGGATAAAATTGCTGATGCATTGTTACGCGATGTTATGCAAACGCCCATTCTCAGGGGTGTGAGCGACCACTTCAGCTGAAAAAGGTGTAAAAAAGCTGAACTTTGGAAATCTCCTATACTTTTGTACACAGCAAGTGAGGAGAAAAAGCTGAAATCCACAACAAAACAAGCTGAAATCAGCTTTAAAGCTGAGATTTCACACCCCTGCATTCTGCTCCTAATTAATATACGCGTGAGCGTTGTGCGACCATCTCCATGTGGGTTCATGCGCCTTCAATGATCGTTTGATTTTCCGGAATGGCCCGTGACTCATAATTATTGTGCCCATCGCAGTTGAAATACCGCGCTGGCTTTTATTGGAACAGTGCATTAACTACCAGAATGGGTATTTGTTTGTTGTAACAGTTTGAAAATCCAGCTTGCATCTCTAAGTTTGGGCTTTTCGGTAATAGTAAAAAGTACAGACTAAAACGTCTACATGTAGTCACTTTACCGCCCCAAACTGCCCTACTTAAAATACCCCCTGCATCAAACAAGATCGCCAAAAGTGCTCAATAGTTTTATGGATTAACCAGTGTATAATGTAATGTCACCATATGTGACCTGTTCTGTCAAAAGCAGACGCTTCTGGGCAGAGGTTGAAATTAAGATAGGGCCAAAAAACGCTGTGGGGGTGATTTTTTTCCATTTTCTAATATTTGCATATTTGTAATCCTGAGCATGTCTAAAATATACTATAAAAGTTTGAAACCCTAATTTGATCTCTAATTATAGTATTTTTGATGATTTGTTAAGGTATATCAGTTAAAGAAATGTCTGTTTTGTGATGTTCGTGTCCATTTTCTCTGTTTTCTACTTTTCGACCCAATGAACTTCAAAATGGCATAACTTTGCGCAGGAATGACTGGTTTCAAAACTTAAACCACCTATTAAAAGGAAAAAAAACATATTTTAGCAATATGCAAAAATCTCATTTTTGACCTTATGCCCAGAAAAGTCTGATTTTGACAGAACAGGTCACATATGTGACCAGTCATTACAAACTAAGCTTCAAGTCCGACCCTTTTTAAAAAGTAAGATATTTATATTTCTGGATTCTGCAGAACGAGAGCTTTCCAATGGTATCCATCATTCGGGGGTACTGGGTTCAGTAATGGAAATATAGACCGCCAACTTAAAGGGAATATACAACATTTGCAAACATCAAAAAATAAAACTACCAAGTTTTTACGAAATACCTTACTAGGATGTTGGTAAATGACAGTCTAAAGCATCCTGTTAAATTATGGCACCTGGTGTGAAGTCATTTTCAAGAAAATGGTATTTTTGTATACATTTCCAATGGTGGTCGGCCGACCACCATTGGAAAAACCTAACTATTTTTCAACTACTCCAACTTTACACTTTTTTCAGTCCAAATTTTGTTTGCTATTGGTTACATGTTCATAAACGGGTGCAGGCCAGCTGGACTGGTTCCCTTACCTTACAATTTTCCTGCATCTATAAATTGATCCATTTTATCTTTAGTGGAGTCAAGGAACCAGACTACTTGAACATTTTTGTTTTTCTTTTTTTTTTTCCAGCATTTTCGAACACAAAACTTCAAAAAAGGCAGTGTAACTGTATTTCCTATATATTTCCAACCCCCCAATACCATCCATTCCTGAAAATTACAGCAAAAGCAAATGATGTATATTCCCTTTAAATGAAATTGTAACACAATTTTTGAGAAAATGGCATTTAAAAATCTGGCTGTTTCGTTACATTGAATGAACAGTCCACTAAACTAAAATGGAATAAAAATGGATGGGTTTTGAAAACGTTTGCTAGAAGAAAAATATTGGCGAAAGGGAGAACAGGACTTAGAGATTAAAGGGAATATACAACATTTGCAAACATCGAAAAATAAAACTACCAAGTTTTTGCGAAATACCTTAATAGGATGTTGGTAAATGACAGTCTAAAGCATCCTGTAAAATTATGGCACATGGTATACTGTCATTTTCAAGAAAAGTGGTATTTTTGTATCAATTTCCAACGCTGATCGGCCGATCAGCGTTGGAAACAATTGGCTTTTTTTTCAAATACTGGCCCCAATTGACCATTGCACTTGTTTGCAATCGATTACAAACCTATGAATGGGTACGAGCCAGCTAGACTGGTTCCCTGACCTTACAATTCCCCAATGAATGTAAACTGCTCTGTTTCTTCTTATATGGAGTCAGGGAACCAGACTACAGGAAAATGATCGTTTTTCTTGGTTTTTATAGCATTTTCGAACCAAAACCTCCAAAAAGTCAGTGTAACTATATTTGCTTTATATTTCCAACCCCCCAATTCCATCCATTCCTGAAAATTACAGCAAAAGCAAATGATGTATATTCCCTTTAAATGAACAATTTTGGAGAAAATGGCATTTAAAAATCTGGCTGTTTCGTTACAGTGAATGAACAGTCCACTAAACTAAAATGGAATAAAAATGGATGGGTTTTGAAAACGTTTGCTAGAAGAAAAATATTGGCGAAAGGAGAACAGGACTTGGAGATTAAGATTCACCTAGAAACCATAAATCGACCACATCTTTAAGTTTTAGCTCTGCCACCATGTATTGCAAAATAGCAAACTTAATAAGACAGGTCACATTATGGTGAATATTTGTGACATGTTGTCAAAATCAGACTTTTCTGGGCATAAGGTCAAAAATGAGAATTTTGCGTATTGTTTAAATATGTTCTTTTTTCCTTTTATAGGTGGTTCAATTTTTGAAACCGATCATTCGTGGGCAGAGTTATGCTATTTTGAAGTTCATTGTGTCGAAAAGTAGAAAACGGCCACAAATGTCACAAAACAGTTATTTCTTAACTGATATACCTTAACAAATCATCAAAATACTATATATTTAGAGTTTAAATTAGGGTTTCAAACTTTTGTAGTATATTTTAGACATGTTCAGGATTACAAATATGCAAAAATTTGAAAATCAAAAAAAAAATCACTCCCACAGCGTTTTTTGGCCCTATCTTAATTTCAACCTCTGCCCAGAAGCGTCTGCTTTTGACAGAACAGGTCACATTTGTATTTGCAACTAGTCTCAACAGCCAGCCAACATTTGTGTGCACAGCCACGATAACAAGTACACGTTTCATCACAAACACACCATTGTGAACAAAACAGCCACGACCAATAATTATTTGTGTGTTGAGAATTTGACAGGTGGACTGCACGTTTTAGATTATGAATTGAATCATATACATTGTATATTGTAACCATGATTGTTAATGTGTACATGTACAGTTGACTCTCGTTAATACAAACACTGTTGATACACATTTTGGTAATGACAAACATAAAGCCTTGGTCCCGACTGTGCATTTGTATGTGCACAAGAATGGGACCAGCACTCCACCCAATTCAAACTTCTGATTAACGAACATTTTGGCGAGGTCCGGCTGAGTTTATATTAACGAGAGTCGACTTAAAAATCACTTCTCTGTTCGTTCTTTATTCACACTGTAACTGCGAGTGTTTATGTAAATTGATGTAAAATTTAGCATTCTACCTTGAAATTAAAAAATAAATATATTATAGCAGTGATGACTTGTCTCTGTGTTTATTTCCATATCAGAAATACAAAAATTGCATATCGGTAACATATGTGACCCGCTCTGCAAAAATGAGTCACATGTCTCCAAAGCCACTTTTGAGCTAAAGGTATTTGAAAGAATGTTGCACAGTGTTTAAGCAATTGGAATCCTCAACATTTTAAATTCTACACAATGTCCATTTTCATCAAACCAAACTGTTGAGGATTCCAATTGCTTAAACACTGTGCAACATTCTTTCAAAGATCTTTAGCTCAAAAGTGGCTTTGGAGACATGTGACTCATTTTTGCAGAGCGGGTCACATATTTTGCAAGATAAAGTTTATAGGTACACATAATCATCATAATTGAGTGTTTTTGAAGGATTACTACATCATACATTTACGTCAAATGTCTAGGCCACAAGTAACAAGTCCATATACATCAGTATTAGGTTTTGTGCCCTCCACTGACGTATAAACATTGTATACAAACATACTGGAATTTTTATCCTTGTGGAGTCATTTCTTTGTTCTCGTGTACTAAAATTTTAGAGTTTGAAAGTGTAATTTCAAAATGCTCTTATTTTAACCAGAATTAATTTCCTAGGCTGAAATTCGGACTTGATATCTCTTACATAAAATACTTCAATGCGCGACGGATCAACACACCTTATTAGAAATGCCTAGTTTTTGAGTAAAATCTATTTTGTGATAACCTTGTGGAGACGTATTCACCTATAGAAATTGCCCTGTGGAGACGTATACAATCTTTTGTTCCCTATTATGAACATGTCTCCACAGGGTACCGTGTACCAGATCTCAGTGTGTTACCTCCCAAGTGAAAGTTGGAGATAAAAGTCGGTGAAGGGCAAAACCTAATATTGATTTACATCACCCGGACGCAAATTCACAATATGAATAGTTTAATTGCGGTACCCGCTGCTATGTACATCAGATTCAAACCAGTCAACCAATCCCGCAAGCTCGGTGGTCGGGTGGCAAGACGTATGCATTACAAAGCAGGAGGTTGTGGGTTCGAGTCCCACCCGAGTGATTTTTTCCAACTTTCACTCGCGAGGTAACACACTGAGTATACAGAGCTTATGTGTCGGTGAAAGGCAAAACCTATTATTAATGTTGATTTAAATGCACATACACTTAGTGGGGAAAATGTTCCGAAGACCCTGTTCGTTTTACGTTGGACTCTGATTATCAGTGGTTATGCCTAACCCCCATGTAAAGCATAATCAGTTTACTAGTGCAGTACTTATCCTAACAGATTCCAACAAACCCTGGTGTTGGAGTTTGACTGGATGGGGATCGTTGGGGCTTATAACCAATGTTGTTTTTTAGGTGTTTGTACCCTTAGGCCAAAAAAAAAAAGTCTCCGGTTTCTGGTATGGAGCTTGCCCAAAAAGTGGTGCGGCGACGCGGCTTTTTTTTTTTTTTTACCTGATTTTTTTGCTTCATATGTCGGCTGATGACTGCAAATGGTGCCTGACTAAATTTAGTGCAAATACATGGGAGTCCAGAGAGGCCACATAAAGCTTATTCTCGACCATAACCCAATCTAAAAACACGTTAAAAATTGTGCAGCAGCAGGATTCCAGTCAAACCAGTGAGTTTGGCAGTTTTGAGACATCATCTTTCATTGAAAAAAAAACCTTTTTCATTTTGCCAACGCGCATGGCTACGGCGACGCGCGTTCATACCAGAAACCGGAGACTGTTTTTTTTTTGGCCTTAAAGTGACATTGTTACTTTCTCGCAAAAATATGGCCTTTTCACACAAGGAGAAATTAGGTCCAGCAAAAGAGCATGCATGTTATGTATGAAGCAACTTTTTGAAAAGGAAAAATATGTGACTTGAATCAAGGTTAGCATTCTAACTGCTCGATACTGAGGACTAAAAGTTTGTAACCCAAAGTTCCTTCACTTGATACAGCTGTAATTTATACAAAAACAAACGAAACCAACACATTTTTAAGGTATACATGTAGTTGTGTGCATGTTTACAGTCTACTTTTTCATGATCTTTCCAACAATTATCACTTGGTGGGAACTGCAGTACTCAAAAACAAAATATCAAATTTATAAAACTATTTAAAAACACCATACATGTAGTTGCACAGGATGAAAAACACCAACCAAAATGTACACACAATTTTCTCACATAGTTCCACATTCCAAAAACACATTAAAACATCCCATTCATAAAAAAAAAGTCACAAATTCTGAGATTTTCTTCATTGGATCCTTCCAATAAATTCATTTTTGATATCGTTTCATATTTAAGGCCCGTCTACATTCATATCTGGGACGAGTTCCGGACAAGTTGTGGGCAGAATCATTCACTTTGTTCGGAACAAGCTCAGCATTTGTCCTGGATGTGTTGCGGGAAATTTTCATCAGCAACTGCTCGACTCACAAATACTGATAACTTCATTACAGGAAGATTGCGGGGAAGTTGTTCAGAATCCTACAACTTATACCCGATTCAACGTCCACAACTGGTCCAGGACTACAGTCGAGTCTCGTTATAACAAACTCGTTCGGACCTAGCCAAATTGTTTGTTATATCAGAATTTTGTATTAAGAGGAACATCAGTCCCATTCATTGTGCACATAAACGCACAGTCGGGACCAAGGCTTTATATTTGTTATAACCAGAATTTTGTGTTACAGAGTTTGTACTAACGAGAGTCGACTGTATATGAATTGCTATGAATTGAGATGGGTCTTTCAGAAAAACAATCAACACCGCTACAAAAAAAAATCCAAACTCATTTGAGGGGTCATAATTTTGAATCTGATCGTCTTATGAGTGTTCATTCGTTTTGAACGTACGCAAGACGGGCATTTACGTTTCAGCCAATGGAGAGCTTTGCTTGCCACGCTCCACCCACAGTTACCGCCCACCGTGACCGTCCACAGCCTTACTTTTATTATTCAAATTGTTTGCTGCATGCAAGAGGATTCCAACTCGTTGAGCGGTACAAAAATCTAATTAACAAACGAGGATCTCTTACAAAGAAAGCTGTCTGACACAATACCTGCTGAATCTCTCTATCGAAGCAATTTTGCAAGTACATGTACGTTGTACATGATGTGTTTTGAACAAAATCTAGTCGGTAAAGCAAACAGAATTACGCACGTAATTAGTTTAGTGCAGGTATATGAATTCAAACTGCAGGGAGTCCTCTCAGCATTTAAGCCTACTATACATACTGCCTTTAGTCATGGATCCCGTGGCCACAATCATGTTCCTTTCTATGTTATTACTTTCTGATATTGATAAGTGTACCCCCTGTTGAATTTTTTCTCGACGAAGAGCTGGCTTTTCTTTGGAATTATTTCAACACTCTGTTTATGGGTTTTCTCTGCACGGGCATATTTTGTTTGCCTGCACCTTTACCAAGATTGCGCTACAATAGAAACTATTCTGAAGGCTTACGTAGGGTACAGCATACAGTCAGTATTCAGATTAACAATACACTTGGAATGTAAGGAAAGAAAAGGGCTAAGGCAGAGTACGAGTGCTATAGACACCATTATAAAGGCTTACGTAGGGTACAGTCAGTATTCAGATTAACAATACACTTGGAACGTAAGGAAATAATAAGGCTAAGGGTACGAGCGCTACAATAGAAACTATGTAGGATTAAAAAGGCTTACGCCGGGAACAGTCAGTATTCAGATTAACAATACACTCGGAACGCGAGGAAATAATAAGGCTAAGGCAGGGTACGAGCGCTACTTAGAAAAACAATAAAAACGGTACATAGGATTATAAATGTTACGCAGGGTACAGTCAGTATTCAGATTAACAAGACATATACATTCTATGCCTGTTAAAGCTAAAGGCCACGTACCTTCGGGTACTGTCACTCTGAAAGCAAGACGAAAGTGAGGCACGAAATGGGGGACGTTCGACAAATGTGCCCTTGTGAATATCAATGATGAGGAGAGGGCACCTGTTTTAAATGCATATCGCCATAAGTTTATAAACAAAGAAGAGGTTTAGGGAGTAAATCATTAGTTTATAGAGTCACAAATGTTTAACGACGCTGAAAAAAAAGTTTGGCTCATTACGTTTAAAATTAACCTTAACTGAATCTCCAATAAAAAGAAATATTTGTATGTACCGTATTTTTATCATATTCTTTTCATGACTAAAAACTAATAAAACTGCTTCAAACTGTTTAAAGAGTACATTGACCTGAAACTACAATCAACAAACTAAGCTGACCCATGTTTCGGCAAGTCCTTCAAATTTTTATTTATAATTATTTATTTATAATACATGTGATATAATTGATAACAAGTGTTTTATTTTGTTAATTTCAGTTTTTATTTATCGGAGATTATACGATAGAGCTTCAAAGAAGCAGAGATTTGTTTGTGTTTACTTTTATTGACAGGAAAAAGGGTTGACAAACTTTGTCGAAAGATTTCAACATGAGTTTGAGTTGTTCGTGCACTATAGTATCCTATATACGTATACGCGTACATGTACAACATTTCCAGTGCATTTCTTCATCACGTCATATGTCGCCTATAGGTACAGCACTATACAACTCCACTTTATGGTTCCCGATCCTGCCACTTAGAATGTTCTTTTGTTATGTTGAAATTTGTACCGCTCAACGACTTGGAATCCTCTTGCATTGTTATCGTGATTAATAGAAGCAGCGAACAATTTGAATAATAAAAGTAAGGCAGTGGACGGTCACGGTGGGCGGTAACTGTGGGTGGAGCGTGGCAAGCAAAGCTTTTCATTGGCTGAGACGTCAATGCCCGTCCTGCGTACGTTCAAAACGAATGAACACTAGTATGACGTCATTTATAGAAACCTTTGGGGAATGTTGTTAGCTACATTTTGATACCCCATTTCCTACCAAAGACTGTAAATCGTCCAACATTGACAACAGTTTATAAAAAAATGATGCAGTTCGAAATGTTGCAAATTTAAAGAGTATACGCGAGTAGAACTTGCTGCTTGACAATGTCACACTGCCCGAAACGAACGGCAGGGAATACTGATCGCACAGTGCTTGCACACATGGGAGCACGCAAAATTGAATTACCTGCGCTTTGTTCGGGCACTGTGCAGTCGATAGGAGCCAATTACGGGTGTGTGTGTTTGCGCTTAGCAATTTCTCCTCGCGTAATCTTTAAATTTACAACTTTTCAAGCTACATGTACATCGTTTTTTTATAAACCACTGAAAATCTTTGACAATTTACAGTCTTTGGTAGCAAACGGGGTATCAAAATGTAAGCTTACAAACTTCCTCAAAGTTCTATATAATGACGTCATCATAATACGATCAGATTCAAAATTATGACCCCTCTAATGAAAGTGGACCTTCTATTTGTTGCTGGCTTATCAAGGAATGCAATTAAATAACCTTTTAAGAAAACCCTCAGGCCAAAAAAAAAAATAGTTCTGCTTCCGGTTTCCCCTACCTACCCTATTCTGACAGCCCCTACCCTAAATTTGTTATTGGAAAAATGAGAAAAACCCCCAAACCATGATTTTCTACCTTTTACCTTTGACTACCCACAGACGCCTCCATATGATCGTACACAACAAAAATTTGCCCAAAAAAATTATTTACCTACCTACTTACCCTATGTTTAAATGCCATGTAATCGGAAGTAGAATTATTATTTTTTGTTGGCCTTACTTAGCCACGTTGTAATTGTGTCATTGTCAATCACAAGTGCAATCACATGTCAATCAAACAGTCAGTTGCAACAAGTCGAGTAACAAGTGATAGGGGATGCTCGATGACAAAGGCATGCTTTTGTCACAGTTCATTTGCATAACTTGTCACATGACTTGGGACTCTGCATGAGGTAAGCTGAAAGATCAAATTTTTCATCTTTAAAAGATTGTATTATATCCACGGCGCGGTATTTGTGTGCAAATGCATGCAGGTGTGCCTGTTGCGCGTAGAGCGTATTGTTCCAAAGAGAGCGCGCCGCAGAGTTGGGTTCAAACATTTTGTGAAGGGGTAGTTTGGAAGAGAGAAATATATTTTCCACCAATTTTGTATTGAATTGAAGTTTATTTCAACTGTGTTCAGATTTAAATAATTTAAAATATTAAAACCAAGCAGAATCTGTGGGTGAAATGTTATAAAACAAATATTGAATGCTTTATCTCGTGGTGAAGTAAATCTATGGTGATCCATGGACATTTTTTCGCCGAGGGAAAATAGAATGCTCCATGGATCACCGAGGGAGGCTAATTTTACTACACCACTCGAAGCATTCTATATTTGTATAAAACTTCACAATGCATTGTTTAATGAATGACTTGTGATGGACTTTTAATTGAACCTTGATTACAACTCAAAATGTGATTACCCTCAGAGAAAATTACTTTGTTTACTTCAGTCTCTCTCAAATTTTCTGGCTCCTGATTAAAGCCGGACAACGTGGCAAATCGGCAAACTCCTGGAGAGCCGCGATTGGTCTATTCTACAAACCTGCTCATTTTATGTCTTGCGTGTCTTGGGCTTCTTCTTGGGTCTGGTGTCTTGGTCGCCGGCCCCGCCCATGTCGCGCCCCTCCGCGCTGCCCGGGGAACGCAGGCCTTTCAAGTTTTGGCCCAGTTGTTGAAGTATGGGCAAAAGCTAGGAGACAACAAGAGAATCAAGACCATGTTACTCACTTTGGAATAAGATAGCGAATGACACAATATATCCACAGTTAGAATGTGGAATGGATACTCTGAAATTTGGAATTATGCGAGTCACAACAATAATTTAGTTCTATCTGCATCGATAACGTAGGCACCAAGAACCAGTCTACCCACAAGGCAGATCTATATGAGCGGAAAAATCAAACCAAAATAAAGGCCATTTTCAGAGGGTTGCAGATACCCCAGAATAGATTTTAAAAAATGGATGTTTGTGAAGCATTCACTGAACCTATTTTGGACATTCCACTGTACAATTTTAGGGGTGTCCTGGTACATCAGACACTTCCCCTGACTGTCACACCCATTGCCTAACCCCTCTCACACTTCATAAATCACACCTACCTTTGCGTGGTTCAGTCCAATGGCTATCAGTGCAGCTATGAGGGGTAATGCTAGATGTGAACCGCTGGAGACCTCCTGATCGACGGAACGTCTCTGTTAGGGAAAAAAAAAAAACACCCAAAAAACACTCATCACTACATTGCGAAGCCGAACAATCTCAGACAGTAAAAATGTTGAAATTGTCTCGCGTAAAACCAATAGGTCACAGGCCGTGCCTGCGTTGCCAAGTGTACACCAGGGTTCGACCTTAACTTTCATTTTTTCACTAGCCAGCCGGGCTATTGAAACAGACTCTTCACTAGCCCGCGGGCATTTTCACTAGGCCGCATGTTTTTCTTTTATAGAGTGTCTCATCAACAACAATGTGCAGCTATCCAAAACGTGTATCCTGAGGCAATCTTGTCAGTGTTTTTAATAAAACAAATCTAATAATTAAACCTTTACGGTCAATTAAATTAGACGCAGATTGATACAGGATTGCTTTCTAAATTTAATGATTTATTTCTTCCTGTCCTTTCATCTTTGCCGTATCCCAATAATTTTTGACTCGCCAGCTGGGCTACTTAAGGAAAAGTTTGACTAGCCCGCCACTGTTTTGACTGGCATTTGGCTAGCGGGCAACTGAGCTACAGTCCATCATTTGCAGCTATCCAAAATGTGACTGACGTAATTATTGTTGAAAAACACACTTGGTTGAAAGATAGTAAGGGGACTAAACTCCCTGTGAAATTATTCTTTCTGGCATGCTGTCATTTTGAAGAAATCAAGAAAAGAAGGCCTTTCCAACGGTGCGTCTTAAGACGCACCGTTGGAAATTCCGTTAGTAGTTCCTTGTTTTTTTATACGGCGAATGGCGCGCAAGCGCTGACACGGCGCACACGCGCCCTCTATAATTCATCGAATCAGTGCGCGACATCGCGTAGCTGCATTCAGCTCAGTGCGAATGTGTCTTGGACGCTGAATTCAGGCCCAATTCAAAACTTGATTCAGCAACTTTTGATTTGAAATCGAGATCCTAGAATGTTGTTTTTCTCGAAAAATACAGCTGAAGCTGAGCTGAAACTTCATCAGCTTGGTTGTTTATCACCCTTCTTTAGATTTTGAGAACGCTTGTTGCTTCAAAGGAACAAAATGCCCAAATTACAAATGATGGACTTTACCTTTAAGTCAAACCTTGGTACACACAGCTTAGGTAAATAGCTGGTTTGAACCCATTTTTCTCAGTTATGGTTTGTCCAAACAATCATTAGTATTGGCACAAAATTCCTGTCTTTATTGCAAATGACAGCATACTGGAGACTCGGGATACAAACCTCTGGGTTGAATTGTAAGGTGATATGCTTGAAGTAGCCCTCCGTGCTAAAGCTAGCTTCTGGTAGAGTGTATTCCCAACTGGATTTTAATAACGACGATTCTAGACGCATGACGTACCTCTGTTTTGGAAAAAGAACAATAGCAAATGGTAATAAAAGTTAATTATTTACAATAATGCGCATTTATAAAGCGTAGGTGTCCACCCTTATTGGTGCTCAAGTCGCTACATTATTATTACCCCTGCTCACTGGGCCAATGAAACATTCCAAATACCATCTCAGCTCCCTGGGGAGTATACAGCTCGATGCTGCCATTTTGGTGCAAAGCAGCTAAATCAACCACAATAACCATCTCAGCCCTGACCCATTTACTCCTGGGTGGGGAAAAACAATGAGTGACAAAGTGCCTTGCCCAAGGGCACACGCACCATAACCCCAGGCAGGACTGGAACCCACAACCTGCAGAATTATGTATAACACCCAAGCAAATTCTTGTCATTTGATTGGAGGATTGGCGGTCATGCGGCACTCATTAATCAAACCATTGCATGGCTATGTCATAAACCATGCATTTTTGGTTCCATTAACCGTGCGTTTTCGTTCCATCCCCTTGATTTATTGCACGTGCATGCTAGACCAAAGATCGCATAGTGCTGCGCATATGATCTTTGCCCATGACCCCATTCGTTATGCATTTTATACAGCAGTACAAAACTTAACTATAGAAGTGGATGCAGTTAACATACTGAAGTAGCCTTGCAGATATTTTTTTGCATTGTTTTATTAAAGAACTTACAGTGTTTTACTTTCATATTAATATTTTTTTTTCTTTAAACCTTTGCTAGCTTGAACCAAGGCCATGCTTAAACTCTGAACAAGCTGGGGAAAAAAAGTGGATGCTTTCAATTTTGTGTGAAGTACAACCTGCCTTAAGAGTGTAATGAGGTCAAATACAAGGGGGGGGGGGGCACATGCTAGTGAAACTCTCAACAGTTATTTATTAATCCTAACCCCCTAGAGCGATATATTATGAACCTGATCCCTCCTGCAAATTCCAACACCATATGGTAAACTGCACACAAAAACTGTTGGACACTGATTTTGAATTACTTGAGGCCCAACAATGTTTCCATCTCTTAGGATAGGCTGGTTCCGGCCCCACCATCAGTATCGATAATGTATACAGACTGGGAGCCAGTCTGCTCGCAAGGCGTATATTTTTGTGCCCTTAACCCTAACCCCCATCGGGTATTCTTGAGGTACCCTGCTAAATGCAATGATATCCAACACAACTGAAGTGAGAACCACGCTAAATGCAACAAACTGCAACAGTGGATTCCGTTGCATTGTGTAGTGAACCCAGTGCATACCAGCCTTGGCACCAAGTAGTTACCCTGCTAAATGCAACCAAATGCAACAGTGGATTCTGTTGTATTGCCTTGGCACTAAGAGCAGTAACCCTGCTAAATGCAACAAGATGCAACAAAGCATGGGGACTTGAGTTGCCTGCTAAATGCAACAGTGTGCAACAACTTTTTACCATTGTTGCTTTCTGTTGCATTTAGCATGGTCAGGGATAATATACAGCTTTTTTTGCCCCAGATGGTTGCAGACGCCCAATAGAGAACAAAAAGGACTTATTTTTGTGGTTGGAATAAAACATACAAGATGAAAATTTATCCAGGAGAAAAAATAATTCGAATTTCTTGAAGAGCATAGGGAAAGCAAATTTAACCGTAACTCCACAGGCAATTTTTGCTCGTTTCCAATACTCATTGTTTTCATCATCATTAACATTTTCACTCCTTACCGCTCCGTCGTTTGGTAGCGAGGGGAACTGGAAGAAACAGCTACTGCCTAGTGATAACGTATGCACTGGAGATACTAGATTATCTTCGCTGTATAATAGTACCTACAAAAAAAAAGTTGCAGAAAAAATATTAAAAAGAAAATATAAGTGCATGGTCAGCTGTGTTTCAGGCAAATTCAGATATACAGTATTTCATCTTCAAGCAAAGTTGACTTCTCAATAATGAATGTAGTACTGTGTATTTTTGAATAATTTACCGTTCCATTATTGTAACTTGGACTTGACTGAATATTTGAATATTCCATATTCGCTGATCAAGTTTTACATTGTATTGATTCAGACAATTACCTAGAATTTAAAGCATTTGTCATACCAAAAACAGACGCACTCAGTCAAATTGTGTACTGTAAATTGATGTACATTTTAATTAAATGCCATTGCACACCTCCTTGATCGTGTGTTGCACCAAACGATCGAGGAGGTGTGCAATGACATCAGGGGTGATCCTGCATTCCTTCAGAAGCTTTCAGCTGCAGCATGCGCCTTCTGCCAATTGGAGGAAGCCAAGTCGAAAGTGCTAGATTCTGAAAGTGAGTATTTTTTTTTCGTATGTTTAAATCTCACCCTCTTGCACAAAGCTGATGAAACTCGCTCCATAAAATTTGTAATGCCTTGTTTACATGATCTGAATTTTTGGTTTAATTCCATTGGTAAACCACAGAGTTATTGAGGATCAAAAGTAGGACATGTATTTTTTTGGAGCTGTAGTACTCCATCCAAAGTAACTGTGAAAGTTGTACGGAAGAGAAGATGTCGTAACTGATCAGTCAACAACTTTATCAATTTTTGTTGTGCCCTAATTGATGACTAGCAGCTCTGAATAATGACAAGCTGCAGCACTTACCTTAAGCGTTGCTAAATGTTCACTGGGCGTTATCACGTTCCCGCCTATCTCAAACTGGTTGAGGCGACGGAAGACAATGATATGAAGATCAGCTATGTCCTTCCCTTGCACCTAGGGAATAAAAAGAAGAATCAAACCAACGCAACTTGCATTTTTCAAAAAAGACCGTCAACATATTTCAATCGGTGCTCCAGCCGCACGGTTATCTGTGTCTTGGGAAACAGGTAAAAATTAGGGTGAAGTAGCTTGCTCAAGGACACAAACTACATGAACTATTGGCCAGCAGCTGGATACAAACCACTGACCTTTTGATCATGATTCACAAACCTTATCATAAGGACATACTCCACCAAAAATCTCCACCAAAAATAGAATAAGATTTGTACGCTAGCAATGAAAAATTTTTGAAACAAATAACATCGGAAACTGACTTGTTCTTCCAGTTCTTGAAAACAAACAGATAGTTTAAATTTAGAATAAAAAGATGAAAAGAGGCAAACTTAGTGAATCGCACGAATTCCATTCAACTGATTCAGAACAGCTATTGACTGGGAGTCCTTTCATGCATCTAAGATTGTGTACACAATGGGACAGCATGAGCCTATTCACAGGCGTTACGGATAATCAGATACAATAGCACTGCCCGGCTTACGGTGAGACTTAGACTGTTAGAGGGTACTGGGTTGGCCCTCTGAGACTAGCAAAAACAATAACACAAATTAAAGTTTGTGTTTAAACGCTACAGTGGAACGAGGCTATACCGAACACAGCTATACCAAACATTTGGCTATGCCGAACATCGTGATTGGCTCCCGATTTTTGTGTACAAAAGGTACCGAACATTGTTGTTCAAATTTGTCAACAGAAGAGCGACAAGTGGCTATTACTTCCCGAAGGAATAGAAGGGGAAAGCCCCCTATCGCTGTAGGTAGTAAGCTAAAAAACTGTGTAATGACATAAATCAATAGTCAGCACGTGTTCAAGTCGTCTTTCAGTAACTACCAGAGCATGCAGGGTGAAGTTCTAAAGGGCACTATTTATTGAAAAGTGAGTACCGGAGCACTTTGGCTATACCGAACGATCGCTACTACGAACAATTACTGTGGATCCCGCAATATTCGTTATAGCCGCATTCCACCATATCTACAAAATGGATTGATAAGATTTCATTTATATGAAAGAAATATATAATAATCTCATGCTGGAGTGTAATTACATTCCTCACCTTTATGATCTGTGTTTTGGGAGCGGCCCTCTCAATGTGACCGTTGGCCTCACCAGACTTCAGTCTCAGCTCGTAGGAGCATTCCGGCTGTAGATGGAAATCACACAATCTATTTAACCCCAAACTTCACAAAGATCCGTGACGATTATTTGATTATTAGATTAATCATTTATTGTGTCGTTTATTATTCAATCCCATTTTGGGCTTTTATTGACGGAAAAACTTGTAGGCCTCCTTTTAGACAATAGTGCACACGCCAAACAATTCTCGAGCCAAAACCACAAAATTCCAATATGGAAACTCTGTTCAAAAGCAGGTTTTACAACTGATAATGTAGCAACCAACGGATAATGTATCACCAACTGATAATGTCACACAAGTTGACCAATACTGTATCACTTACCGATAATGTAACAAAAATTGACCGATAGTGAAGTAAATGTTACTACACTATCGGTCAACATTTGCTACATTATCGGTTGAGACCGATAATGTAACAACAATCGACTGATAGTGTAGGACATTTTACTACACAATCGGTAAATTTTGGACGACTTTTTTCGATAAGAAAGTACCCCCTGCTGCTCACCATAGGCAACTTTAGTCGACCAGGAAACCACACACAGAACACCCTCAACACAGATATATTCACTACTTTTCAGAAAGGCGTCATGTTGATATGTTTGGCCGCCCATACATCATGCACATACCAGCTGAAAGAGTGTTTTCGGATCGTTCTAATGGTGTAGTTTATTCATCAGTGTACAATGTAGCCATTACAAAAAAATTAAGAAAAGTGCTTCAGAAGTATCCACGCACAGTTTGAGGTATGGAGTGCCATCTGGTGAAATGGCTTGCAGTTTGATAAATGGGACCAGACGAACAAACAGGAATAACATTCTTATATTTGCACATATTGACTTCCTTTGTACATCACATAAAAGAGTACGGTTCAAGAAACACACTTTACACACAACACCTATGATTTTAATCACTCCTTGGCAGTGAAAATCTTGGTTGAAAAGAGTGAGTTTCGACTTGTGGTAATTTTTTTCAGGCTTTAGTGATTTCCGCAAAACTGAGCAAACAATTTGGTCCTGGGGAGAGCCAAGTCAATAAACAATGTGGTAATGAAAGGGTTCAATACGTTGCGTTATAAAACAAAAGCCTCGACTCTGGTTGAGTAGTGGCGGGTGAACCTTTGAAGTTGGGGATTACACATACGCCTCTGGGAATCCAGGGCGAAAATGCCCTCCTTTGCTCCACAGTTGGACTGGTTGGCAAGAGGCCTATCATTTTAGAGGGCCCTAAATGCTAGAAAGAAAGTCCAAAACCATTTGGCTAATCGTTCATGGTAATTGGTGGCGAGCCGTTTGTATTGTCACCTCCGCCCTTCAGGGGTGTGAGAGACCACCGATAAAAATAGCTGAAAACAGCTGGAAAAGGTGTAAAAAAAAAGCTGAACTTTGGAAATCTCCTATACTTTTGTACACAGCAAGTGAGGGAAAAAAGCTGAAATCCAAAACAAAAAAAGCTGAAATCAGGTTCAAAGCTGAGATTTCACACCCCTGGCCCTTACCTGAAGTCCTCGGATCCTGAACTTTCCCTCCTGATCTGAGATGCCTTCCTCCACCACCTGACCGCAATCGCCCACCCCCTGGGCCTCCAGGGCTATGTCCTGCTCGGGCTCTCCGTTCAGTGATGCTACCACACCAAAGCAACTGCAATAGAATACCAAGAACCAAATACAAATAAAAAACAGCTCAAGAGTCCAAATTTGCTATTTTGACCCATTGATCGTAAAGTCGTCAGTGTTGTAGTCAAGTCCATCACAAGTCCAGTCACAAGTCAATAAGCCTTTTCGGAGTTCCAACTGCGCGCATTCGTAACCTGTGACAACGCACATTGTTTGTCTCAAATGCCCTTTGACAGTACCCACAATGCACAAACAGCCTTTTTGTAAAGTCAGTGGCGCGATGTTGTCAAAGGCCATTTGAGACAAATAATGCGCGTTGTCACAGGTTACGAATGCGCAGTTGGAACTCTGAAAAGGCTTATTACAAGTCCAGCCATGAGTCCATTCACCAGTCAATTCACAGGTCCATTCACAAGTAGCAGGGGATGAACGATAACAAAGAATGCCTTAGTCACAGTTCATTGGAATAGCTTGTGACTGGACTTGGGACTGGATGGCTTTCAAGGACTTGTGGAGACTTGGGATGGACTTGTGATGACTTGTGATGACTTGGGGGTGGACTTGTGATAGACTTGTGATGGACTTGTGATGGCTTGTGAGGACTTGTGAGGACTTGTGATGGACTTGTGATGGACTTGTGAGGACTTGTGATGACTTGTGAGGACTTGTGATGGACTTGTGAGGACTTGTGATGGACTTGTGATGGACTTGTGATGGACTTGTGATGGATTTGTGAGGACTTGTGATCGACTTGTGAAGACTTGTGAGGACTTGTGAGGACTTGTGATGACTTGTGAGGACTCGTGATGGACTTGTGATGGACTCGACTACAACACTAAGAAGGACAATCACCTGCATTATCTGTCCAGTTGGGATCAGTCCGACAGAATGTACATGCAAAAAGGCAACGATGTAAAATCCATGCAGCGCAGGTGGCGAAATACCCCTTAGATGGTGTCATGAATGGCAATGTGTGACAAGCTGCCCTGTACTGCATGGAGTGTGAGCCCTTGTATTGTCAATGGACTCCATCCACGAGTACCCTGTCAACGGTCACAAAAAGCTGGGGCAGACTGCCGGGAGGGGCACTCATCACACGTAGATGATGCAGATTCAGTATGCTAAAGTTGCGCGTACTTAGCGCCACTCTCACGCAATCCAGTACGCACATGCAGCGTGCCCCTCCAACTGCGGGTCTCGAAAGCAGTCACCAAATTCTATCTACTGTCCATGCATGTGGCCAATACACTCTGTTCTCACAGATTCCCATGATGGCCGAGTGCAAAGAGTTCAGGAATTAGTTGACATATCTTCTTTGGTGTCATAAGTAACAATACAAAATAATTTGTCAAGTCTTACCTAAATGCGACCCTGGAGCCCTTGATTTTGAGTTTGATGACCGAACCCTCCTCAACACTGATCATCTGTGAAACGCAAAAGTAAAAAATTCATTATCTGTTGGACAACAATAGACGGATTCAATGTATACTTAAATGTGCATGGCGTGTACTGCGCGATGTGGCGAAGAACGTGGCGGTGCCAGTGTAGTGTGAATGTAGGACTCTATAAAATAAAGACTCGCTGGTAGCATTGCGCATGCCTAAGTGAAGATTTTGAACGTCCAAGCAATAAAAGGGTAAAAGCAAGCAGATTTCATAGGAGTCCACATTTCCTTTGGGGAGTGTGTGGCCTAGTGGTTAGGATTCGTGACTCATGATCAGAGGGTCCGGGGTTTGAATCCAGCCGCTGGCCATATATTGTGTCCTTGGGCAAGGCACTTCACCCCCACTTGCCCCTCTCCACCCAGGAGTATAAATGGGTACCGGCATTAGCTGGGGAGTAACCTGTGATGGACTGGCATCCCATTCAGGGGGAGTAGAAATATTCTCAGTTGTTTCATGCCAAGGAAACCGGAGATAAACACCGGCCTGATGAGCCACATTGGCTCAGGACAGACTTTACTTTACTTTTTACCACATTTCATCTAACACCGGATTTCATGTAAAACCAGCCAGTCGGTGTTTTATCAACTGTTGAAAACCACCCACGAGACAGGCTTTCGACCAATAAGAATGGGTAAACTGTCTCAGGTATTTATGATTGTAATTAATTTGTATATACCCTTATAAAAAAAGGTGCAGCATAATGGGCCTCATATCATTGCGTCAGTGCAACTATGGCCAAGTTCGCGCAAGGACTATAGTTGACCAATGGTTAACTAACGTTTGCCCGAACTCTGTCTAGTCAACGGTGGTTGACTACGCTAGTCGACTATTTGGAACCAGCCTACTGGGGTTGGTTGCTTCGCTGGTAACCAATAGCCGCGCGCATTCATAACGCTAGCAGAGAGCCAGGATCCAGAAGTTTTGCGATGACATTTTGACCAGCGTTTGACTAGAGACGTTCGCACGTTGCTATCAGTGCGCAGGCATAAGGTACGTCACAAATCAACCACTAGTCGACTAATGGTCCTTGCCCGAACTTGGCCAAGGTCGTAACTCCATTCTGCAACAAAGTCGTATCTCGCACGAATACGCTCCGCGCAACAAGGTCGTATCTCGACGTCCATTGACTTTGCGTGTACATCCGGGTTATTTTAAGCGAGATACGTCCTTTTGACATTCCAAAACTCGCATTTTGCATCGTTCATGCCATTTTAGGAGATACGACCTTGTTGCACTTACGTGACGATATGTTCATATACTTCATTTACCCGTCTTTGGTTGCATTCTCCCCCAGCCGCTTTGCATCCTTTGCAAAAGGTGCTTTATAAATACGGTTATGCTACCAAATGGTACCTTTGGGAAAACACGTTATCGTAATTTTTTTGAACGGAGGGAGACACCGGTATTTTCATGTCTCCCTAATGTCACAGCCCCATTTTAGAGGCAAATTTTTACTATCACAATTAGGTTATATTTGTTGCTAATTAGTAAAAATATCCAAATTCGTGGAAAATGGATAAGGGAATATTGGGTTGGGCACATTTAAGTTTGAAAAATGTTGTGCACAAGTCTATGGGAATGTCTAACAAATGTCCAATCCAAGGTAATATTATTATTTTTATTGTTATTATTATTAACCATCAGTGTACTTTATAACGTTTGCGCGTTATAATAACTTTTTAAAGTTAATACCTGTGATCCTGGTTCAAATTTGTACTCCTTCATCAGAGCACGCAGGAAGTACTGGTCCGGGCCCAGACCCGTGAAGACCAGACTGCCACTGGCCTGCGTCAAGTTATTGCTGCGGAAGGTCCCGCCGCTGAGTGAGAGTAGCACCCCCTGGAGGGGGACATCCTCCTCATCTACAACCTGGAAAACAAAAATAATAAATATTTGTATAGTTTGTGCTTTACCATTAGTTTGCATGAGTGGCAAACAGCTGGAGGTCCAATGGTTACGGTGTTCGACTCGCATGTCGTCGTACGCGGGTTTGAATCCTGATGACGGGAACACGGTGCTTGCAAGCACCTTGTTCTTGGGCAAGACACTTTACTACAATTGCCTCTCTCCACCCAGGAGTATAAATGGGTACCTGTGAAGGTAGAGACTAGAATGCGCTGATCTTGAGCTGCTGCAAAAACTGGTCTCATGGCCTGACGAACAGGGGTAATAATTGTGAAGTAATAACTGTGGGTACCTGTGAGGGCAGAGATGGTTATTGTGATTGAATTAGCTTCCTTGCGCCTAACAGGCTGCATCGAGCTGTATACTCCCCAGGGAGCTGAGATGGTATTTGGAATGTTTCATGTGCCCAATGAGCAGGGGTAATAATGATGTAGCGCCTTGAGCACCAGTCCTGGTGGATACGTGCGCTTTATTAATATCCACTATTATTATTATTACTAAGCGCTTTGAGACCGTTGGTATAAAGCACTATACAAGTCTTAAGCTACTTGACAACAACTGTGATAAGAATGTTTTACCTGGATTGTAATTTCACCGAGTTTGGACGCCTTGAAATCGCCGACCGTCCCCTCAACTTTGGTTAGTACATACCCCTCCAGGGATGCTTGAACATCATATTCAGCTGTGTCTGGTAACGGACCAATCCTGTTGAATAAACAGAAAACGTCTGGTATTAAGAATTTACTAAGTCAAAGTTGGCCTTTAAAGTGGCCTTCAAATGAATATAAAAAGCTGTAGGGCAAAAGCCAGCTTAACCCATTAGCACCTGTAGTACATTCTATTACATTGTGTTTATCATTGATGAATCCATCAGAACCATTGAGAGCTTGGGCGATTTTTAGGCGTAATAGACAGGGCGGTTTGGGTGGTACAATGATGGGTTAATGGCCTATCTTTTACAAAAGACAGGCTGAGTATTGGAACTTTACTAAGTCAAAGTGGCCCCCAAAGTGGCTTTTTACTAACATAAAACGTTGTACAGCAAAAGCCAGAGTACTGGCCAAATGTATACAAAAGACAGGCTGAGCATCGGCTATTTGCTAAATTCAAAGTGAGCAAAAGCAAGATTACTGGCCACATTTATACAAAAGACAGGCTGAGCATCGGCTATTTGCTAAATTCAAAGTGAGCAAAAGCAAGATTACTGGCCACATTTTTACAAAAGACTGGCTGAGCATCGGCTATTTGCTAAATTCAAAGTGAGCAAAAGCAAGATTACTGGCCACATTTATACAAAAGACAGGCTGAGCATGGGCTATTTGCTAAATTCAAAGTGAGCAAAAGCAAGATTACTGGCCACATTTATACAAAAGACAGGCTGAGCATGGGCTATTTGCTAAATTCAAAGTGAGCAAAAGCAAGATTACTGGCCACATTTTTACAAAAGACAGGCTGAGCATGGGCTATTTGCTAAATTCAAAGTGAGCAAAAGCAAGATTACTGGCCACATTTATACAAAAGACAGGCTGAGCATCGGCTATTTGCTAAATTCAAAGTGAGCAAAAGCAAGATTACTGGCCACATTTTTACAAAAGACTGGCTGAGCATCGGCTATTTGCTAAATTCAAAGTGAGCAAAAGCAAGATTACTGGCCACATTTTTACAAAAGACAGGCTGAGCATCGGCTATTTGCTAAATTCTAAGTGGCCTTCATAGTGGCTTTTAACTGCCATAAAATGATGTAGAGCAAAAACCAGATCACTTGCCACATTTTTACAAAAGCCAGGCTGAGCATCGGCTATTTGCTAAATTCAAAGTGGCCTTCACAGTGGCTTGTAAATTAACATAAAGTGCTGTAGAACAAAAAACAGCTTTAATACTGACCACATTTGTGCAAAAGCAAGAGCATTGGCAATTTAGTAAATTCAAACTGGCCTCCAAAGTGGCTTTTAACTAACATAAAATGCAGTACAGCAAAAGCCAGATTACTGGCCACATTATTACAAAAGACAGGCGGAGAAGCGTGAAACAATCACCTGTATCGTCTGTCCTTCGCCTCCAAAGTGGCTTTTTACAAACATAAAATGCTGTAGAGCAAAAGTAAGCTAACTGGCCACATTTTTACAAAAGTCAGAATGAGTGGCGTGAAAAGTCACCTGTATCGTCCGTCCTTCGCCGTGTCAATGTTGATCGCCGGCCTGACCTCTTTGTCTTCTAGTGACCTCGAGGTCACCGATATCTTGACCCCTCCCAGACCCGGCTTGACCTGACCCGAGATGAAGACCCCGGCGCGACCCTCGAACTCTACGACCTTTCCAAGGCAGTCGTCACCTGCACAAAGCATACAAGTGTTGTGGATTGGTATTTTACTTGACAGTGCTGTAGTAAAGTCCTCACAAGTCTGCCAGTCTATGGGCTTCGTGCGCAGACAAAAGAGGGCGCCCTTTTACATAGCAATGACGTCCCATGGGCGGGACATTTCGCTGGTTGACGCGCACCATTCCTTGTGAGTGACACACGTACACCAGGGAATTTGTACTATGTACACGCAGTGGCCGCGCTTCGCAGCAAATGAATACTTGCAGTCAGGCAAGATGGCGTTGGTCGGTAATCCCCAACTGTACTCTCTTTGCCAGTGAGGGGGTACTTGTGAACAGAGCGGATAGTCACAAGCTATTGAAATGATCTGTGAGAAAAACAGTCTAATCATTCCCTGATACATGTGACTGGACTTGTGAAAGGACATGTGATTTTCTTTTGAACCGGGCTTGTAATGGACTTGACTACATTATACAAACATAACATGCTTTGGGGGTGGACAGTCGATATTAGCTCCCCGAGGTATTGGAAGTTGACAAACTAGTTCCTGAGGCGAAGCCAAGAAAACTAGTTTGTCAACTTCCAATAGCAAAGACGTTACGGGTTTCTGCATGTGCAGAATTACATTTGTTGTGCAGGCCAAACCAGTGCGCATGTGGTGTGTCTCTCCCATTGGAGATCAAGTGAGCATGTTGTTCAAAAAGCCAATAGGGAACTGATAACAACGGGGATGTATTAGAGGTTTTTGACATTTTTGCCTGAAATCTGAGGTATAAACTAATCTTGCAACAGCCATTTTCCGAGGGGGCACCAGGCTCATGCGAGTTGCACTCTTTTGACCAATACGGTTACCAAAATGCACACGTGCCTTATTTCTAAGAACGTGTGCAGCATGCGCGTGAGCATTGCACCACCGCAGTAATGGCTTCTAATTCTGGTCGCCGGATTTTGCTACAAAGGCAAAGTACACACATGTGTAAGGTACCTACCGTATATGTTATATACAATTTGAAGGGGGGGGGGGAAACCCTTAAAATCTGGCAATTGCCGGACTCACATCCCTGTAACAATTTCACAAATCATCAAACTCACCAGCCTGTATCGTGACCTGTGCCTTCGCTGGGTAGAAGAGGATGACTTTAGAGGAAGGAGTGATTTCAAGCCGCTCTCCGTTTCTTGACCCAAAAAAAAAAAACATCACAACAAAGAACTTATTCAACAAACAGCAGTAGCGGAGACGTCACACGCATAGCTTGTACATGTACAACAGAACCTCACTTTTAAATGAAGTCCAATTTACATGAAGGAAAGATTTTCAATACTGTAGCTCTAAACATAAACAAGAAATTCACTTATTTTTTGAGATAAAGTAGGATTTAAAATAAAAAGTTTAAGGAAAAAAGGATCTCAAAAGATCTTGGTGAGACCCCGACTTTGACAAAACTAAAAACAATTTTTACATTAAGTTGAATGTTGACTTGAAAATAAAGCATCAATATTATACAGGTATCATCAAATACTGACAATCTACAGGGTAATTATTACATTTAGACTCTCAAAATTCAAACAGTTGATGAAAAATACTGAGGACTCAAAATTTCTGGGAACAGTCTTGACAACAACAAAGAAGGATTTAAAGTACACAGAAAATCAAATTTTATCTGAAATCTCACCTGGCCCAATAGGTGAACTCATACACAGAGGGGCCTGTGTCCTCCACCACCTTAGTCTCTTCTTCAGCCGCTGTTGCTTTTCCTTTCTTTGTGGGTTTGGCCTTTGGTTTAGCCTCCTCCTCCAGCTCCTTCTGTGACTTCAGCGGTCCCAAGTGAACTAACGGTTCTGCTTCAATGGATGACCTGTGGTATATTATTGAGAAGATTGGCAATGGTTGCCTGATTAGCTTGCAAACTGTATACATGTACTGTGTAACTGGTGTTGTTCGAGGCTACTGAGAAAAAAATGCTCAAAGTTGCATGGGTGAAACTCAAGCCCATGACCTTAAAAGTGCAACCATCTAAAAAAATTGATGCATTAATCTTGGAGAGTGCATTTACGGGCAGTTCAGGAACCACGTACGCGATAGACAAAAACATGGGTACCCGTTAAAGAAACCCAATCCCAAAATTCAAATTTCAGAAGTTGCTACTGAGAATGTTCATAAAGGTCCGCACGATAATACTACCACATCGTGCATCAATACAGCAAGATACAAGTGTGTACAGTTGGCATTATAGCTTTACGGTTTAAATTAAACTGCAGCTTTGGCGAGCGTGAAATATGTTTTGTGTTCCAATGTAGCCTGGTTTTTATTTTTGAAAATTCCCAACAAATGACATTCAAAACCCTTTTTTTTTCATTGTTGGAGAAGGTAGCTAGTAATATGTGAAGTTGGTTACAGGTACCCCATCCCATAATCTGGAACCGGTAACTGACATCAGCAGTCCGATGCTCCGGTACCCGGTGTCGTGCCAAAAACCGTCCGGTGCCAAATAGTGTCCGCTGAGCATGCGCAATAGGCGCCAGACACTATTTGGCATGTAATACATGCCAAATAGTGTCCGGTGCCAAATAGTGTCCGGGCGCCGTCGATCGAGCGAGAACAAGGGCGCACGTACGTACGTCCTGCCGGACAGTATTTTGCAGAAAAAATCGGACAGTATTTTGCAGAAAAATCGGACAGTATTTTGCAAGGGGGAATCGGACAATATTTGGCAGGGCGGGGAATCGGACAGTATTTGTTGGCAGGAAAAATCGGACAATATTCAGTAGCAGGGGAATCAGACAATATTTGGCAGGGGGAATCGGACAGTATTTAGCAGGAAAAATCTGACATTTTTTTTCGCAGGGAAATCGGACACTATTTGGCAGGGGGAATCTGACACTGTTTAGCAGGAAAAATCGGACAGTATTCGGCTGGAAAAATTGGACAGTATTTGGCAGGGCGGAATCGGACAATATTTGGCAGGAGGAATCGGACAGTTTGGCAGGAAAAATCGGACAATATTTGGCAGGAAAAGTCGGACAGTATTAGGTGGGAAAAACCGTAAAATATAACGTTGGTTATAATGCTACACACAGCACAGTACGTACTACACACACTTCACACGGCGTTAGGCCAACGTACGTACTGCATGCCAAACAGGTGAACTGACGCGAAAAAAACACACAAACATTTTGCACAAATATAATATTAGGGAAACCAAGTCAGATAGTTATCACAGATAACAAGGAAAACGTTAAAACAGATTGTAAAAAGCAAATTCAGGTGAAAAGAGATCTTTTCTATACGAGTATTGACAGCTCGACAAGGCACGCAATAGGATGCACGCTAAGCGCGGACACTATTTGGCAAGCGTCCGTAAACAATGTGACGTCATAGACGCATGACCAATCAGATCGCATTATGCTAATTAGCGGACACTATTTGGCACCGGACGGTTTTTGGCACGACACCGGTTCCAATGCAAATCAGAGGTTGCACAATATACAAATATTGACTGCTTCAAGTGGTGTAGTAAAACTAGCCTCCCGAGGTGATCCATGAAGCATTCTATTTTTCCCGAGGTTAAAAATAGAATGCTCCATGGATCACCGAGGGAGGCTAGTTTTATACCACGAGACAAAGCAGTCAATATTTGTTGGATAACGCCTGTACCACAGATTCTGCTTGAGTAACTGATTAATTTAATCTAAATACAATAAAAGAGAGTATTTCAATTTGAATACAAAATTAGTTGAAAATTTACTTTGCCAAACTACCCCTTCACAAAATGTTTGAGCCCAGTTATGTAGCGTTAGCGCTTGGGAACAATACGCGCAAGGTGCAACGCGCACACCTGTATGCATTTGCACATAATACTGGTTCTTATGCATAGTACTCTGGTTGCTACGGGTAGAGTACTTTGATTGCTACGGGTATAGTACTTTGATTGCTACGGGTATGGTACTTTGGTTTCTACCAGTATAATACTTTTGGCCGTGCACTGCAAGATACATGTAGCAAATATAGCGAATGCCATGTGACTCGCTCGCGGCCAATCAAGATACAGAATCTGTGAGAGAGGCATTATAAAAACAGGAATGCCTGGCGTAATGCCCAGTATCTGAATTTTAAGCCCATTTAAGAATTCTGTCTCAAGTATGCACTTAGATGAGTGCAGGGCTTTGCTACTTTATGTTGTACTTTTGAAAGGGATGGTTACCAGACCTACATTCTGTAAGCAGTTGCCTGGGGATCAGGTCAGGGAACCAGACCGTTAAAACAAGTTTGCATGTTGCACTAAATCAGCCAGGTTTTTTTTAGTATGAAACTCATGCATTTGTTTCCGCAGAGTTATCTCTGTACCTGATGGAGACCGTGATGTCAGAGGACGGTTGCTTAGCAACGATGGCGCCAGTCATCAGGTGCTTGGTAGCCGTCAAAGCCAGCATGGCTGGAGATGAGCTATGACAAACAAACGAACAACAGCAAATGATTTAATTCAGAGAGCAAGTATTAGATTGTTTCCCAATATCGTTTTCTGTCTCTAGTTTTTGCTTCATCTTGGGTTCCAGAACAACAACAAAACATGGTTGAAGGAAAACAAATCATCACCGACACCACGAACTGACACTCATGCGCTAGGGGATGTCAGTTCGTGAAAACAGCCCAATCAACAATTTCAGTTCCTGGAACTGACGCAGATCTGTGTGTGCGCGCATGCATATCGGACACTGAAGCTTTTGATTTTCATTTTTACAAACTGATAGGCAAGCATGCTGCGGCAATACAATTCGGAGAAAAACACTTTGAAAGGTTTGACACGAATTTAATCCATCAGCGTACTCGTGGGATTACACAGAAATTTTATCGAAACCTTTTTTCACTGGTGAAATTAAGATCAGTGTCAGTTCGTGAAAACGAAAATGTACGGAGTGCGCGCAAGCAGTGCCGCACTGTGCTGGGTGTCAGTTCATGAAAACGAAAATGACGTGGCTCTGTAAAATACGCGCATGTGCCAGGCACTCACGCACAACTGAGTGTCAGTTGGTGGTGTGGGTGATGAAATATATGGGCAATACCACAGAATAATAAACCTCAATGCCAGAATTTCAAAATGGTCCCAATGCCACAAATGTGAGGCGTTCTGGCAAAAAGAGACAGAACTGGGAAAAATGAGGAGTTGAGGGTATCAGAAAAGAGAATAAAATTCTCCTCAAATTACTGTTTTTTTTTGTACCTCAAAAGGACATTCTGTTGACAAGTTATAGCTGTTTAAAGTTTGCACTTGTCATGCTTGTCAGGAACTTGTTGTTCAACTTGTCAAAAACGTAAAATACTGAGAAAATGAAAGATACCAATTTGTTTTATCCTGAAAACTCTTCTATTCCACAGATTTTATACTATTTCTGAAAAATATTGTGGTAGACGTATCAAAGATTACAAATATGAATAAATCTGAAAATCAAAAAAAAAAATCACCCCATTTGGTTTTTTGCATTTTTCTCCACTCTGGCCTGTGCCCAGTTCTGTCTCATTTTGCCAAAACGCCTCACAAATGAAACATGTACCGGTACATGTATATAATTTTGAAGCTTAAAGGGAAAATACAGCATTTGCAAACATCAGAAAATAAAACTACCAAATCATTTTGAAATACCTTGCTGGACTGTTAGTGAATGACAGTGTAAAGCATCCTGTAAAATCATTGCACCTGGTATACTGTCATTTTCAAGAAAAGTGGTATTTTTGTGTCAATTTCCAACGCTGATCGGCCGATCAGCGTTGGAAAAAACTGGCTTTTTTCAAATACTGGCCCCAATTGACCATCGCACTTGTTTGCAATCGATTACAAACCTATGAACGGGTACGAGCCAGCTAGACTGGTTCCCTGACCTTACAATTCCCCAATGTATGTAAACTGCTCTGTTTCTTCTTATATGGAGTCAGGGAACCAGACTACAGGAAAATGATTGTTTTTCTTGATTTTATAGCATTTTCGAACCCAAAACCTCAAAAAAGTCAGTGTAACTATATTTGCTATATATTTCCACACCCCAATTCCATCCATTTCTGAAAATTACAGTAAAAGCAAATGATGTATATTCCCTTTAATATCTGTATTTTATTGAAATATAGTTTATTTTTAACAATTTTCAACGGCTGTTAAACGTACTTGCAACTGAAAGTAAATTAATGGGTACACACAAAAAATCAATTTGTCTGAGTACGTCTGACACCATGGTGTTTCGCGCCGATTCCTACTGCAGCATTAAAGTCGCATGAACAATTTCTTTATTAAATCATTGTACTAACTGATACGTTTTTTACAGAATTGAAATCCACTTTATGAATATAACTATAATACACACACTCGTGAATTGCACAAAATGTGCGTTGGACACCGTGGAACTGCCAATATTCAGGAATCAGGCATGCAACTGGGAGGTCACAAAAACAACAGGATATTTTAAGTTTTACAAGACACCCTGCAATTTTATTTAAATTTAAAAGACAAACAAGAGAAGTAATATGGCTTCTGACCAGCACCCCTTGAACAAAGATATTGACTAAATGGGGAACCACCAACATAGAAATATGTTGGATAGCTCAGTTGGTAGAGCACTGGAACGGTAATCTGGAGGTCGCAGGTTTAAACCCCTCTCCAGTCAATTTCTTTATTCAACTTTTCAAATCGGAGAAGAAATAGAAGGAAACTTGCACGCCTGTTGATTTAAGTTCAACACAAGAAATCACTCCGCCAAAGAACGCTACCAGCAACAGTGCTTACGTGTCAAAGTTGTACGACTCTTGGTCAAACTTATGGCAGGATAGCGGCGTCAGCTGGTACGATCCGGATCTCTCCAGACAGAACTGGTTCAGTCCCTTGGCGAGATCTATCTCCTTGGACTGCTTGGGCGACTTGGTGTGATGGTACAACTATTGAGTGTAAGGAAACGGCAAACATTTTATTGGAATTTATGATAAACTATTATCTTTCTGGCCTACTGAGTTGCATTCCTAAACTTATGCTACCTGGCAACAGTGTATGCCTATCCCTTTCTAGTATTCATCGGTGCTTCCATTGCAGTGGTTAATCCATTCCTTACCATGGACGACATTTGTGACCTACTGAGGCAATATGAGGAATGTCCCCCAAAACCTTGTTTTGAGTTATCGACGCCTGAAGTCGGATATACTAGAAAAATGATGTGAAAATCGCTTATTATTGTTTTGGATTTTTAAGTAGCCAAGGTATCAAAGATTCACACTATGCATTTTTGTTGGGAAAAAATACCCACAAAAGTGGAAAAACTCAAAATTTTGAGATTCAAAAAAAAAAAAAAAGCACAAATAAATAATTATGTACTCTACCTTTTAAAGACCCCTTAAAATACCAATTTCTTTAGTTCTTCACAAACCTTTGTAGTTTAATGACACACCTTTGTGGTAAACTCTCAGGAATTCCAGATTTCAAAAAAGCCTCTTTTTTTTTTAATCCTGAAATCAAGAGAAAATTCCGACAATTCTCATCCCTGTTTCTTACCATAGCAATGGGATGGGAGACGTGGCACTGCAGCAGGTACCCAGTCTGGGTGAATTCTAAGGACGTCACGTCGCTGTCTGTCACCTGAATGTCCAGGGAGGGAGTCTCCCAGCACCAATGATTCTGAATCACGGACACTGCAACCACAAAAAACAACAAAATGAACATGACTTCATTCCATTTTCATGTCCATTTCCAAGAATGTTTCCGGCTTTTTTTCTTCTTAAAATTTTATTCCATGTATACTTTTGGAAGTAAAAAGACCCCCCCCAAAAAAAATTTAAATCTGGAATACTTGTATGTATGCAATAAAGTACCTTTTTTTCAAGTATGTATGTGTACATGTGTACATGTTCTACATAACCCCAAGGACCGACACACAAAGGGAGGACAACAGATCCTTTCAGTCCTCGGGAGTTGGGTCTTTTGTTGGAAACAGTCCTCTGTAGTAAGTTGTGTGCTTAGTCTATGGGAGAGTGTAATATTACAGGGACAAAGGGAAACACAAAGCATTGTCCTCGCGAGTATAGTAAATCAAGAGTATATGTGATCTGATATACCGTGCCCTCTAGAGACGTGCACACAATAGGGAACAAAAGATTGTATACGTCTCCACAGGGCAATTTCTATAGATGAATACGTCTCTACAAGGTTTTCACAAAATAGATATATGGATTTTACTCAAAAGCTAGGAATTTCCAAGGTTGGTTGATAAGTCGCAAATGGAAGAGTTTTAGGAAAGGGATATTAAGTCCGAATTTTAGCCAAGGAAATTAATTCTAATTGAAATAAGAACTTTTTAAAACTTCACTTTCAAACTCGAAAACTTTACTGCACGAGAACAAAGAAATGTCTCCACAAGGATACATATTTCAGTATGGGTGTGTAAGTACAGTGTACGTACGTGCATATGTAAACAAAAAACAAAACAAAAACCCAAAACCAAAAAAAAGTACCTGCCGACGACACTCCTTTGTTTTGACAATGTTACCAAAACCACAGCCTTAGGTTTTTGTTTTTTGGTCATATGATAATTTGAATACCTTTGTATTTTCCAGGCAGGACATCTTTGAGTTTGAAGGAGGCTTGTTTAGTCTGCTGGGATATCTGGGCCGGCGATCTCTCCTCCATCCCAGCCTCCGAATGAAGGGTGATCTGTAGCGTTCCGCAAACATCTGTAAAAAAAAACGCGTTTGTTCGGTCATGAATAGGGCTGTCATTTTACAAAATACAGTACTCAGTATGTTCAATTTTGCTATTAAATGTTTGAACAAAACCTTTAGGGAAAGGCACCTTTTACACTTAGTTCAGTGGAAAAGTACAAAAAAAGTGCAAGCACATATGGGGAGAACATGCTAAAACTTATTTAAGGGGTGATCAACCTAAAGAGAAGCGCTGTGCTGCAATGGTTTCAGTGACTCGCGTGCCACGGTACATTGATTCAAACCCTGATGGGAACATGGTGCTTGTGTTCTTGGGCAAGACACTTTAGTACGATTGCCTCTCTCCACCCAGGAGTGTAACTGGGTTACCTGAGAGGGGGATACCAGATTGTGCTGATCTCAAGCTGCTGCAAAAACTGGTCTCATGGCCTAGTGAACAGGGGTAATAATTGTAAAGCGCTTTGAAATTTTTGGTATAAAGCGTTATATTAGCACCACATTAGTATTATTATTTTATTAACTCAAGGTTTACATCAAGGTTTAACAGGGTTTAATGGGTTACCTCAGAATCGACCACGAGTTTACAGCTAGTTCAAGGGAAAATACAACATTTGCAAACATCAAAAAATAAAACAACCAAATCATTTTGAAATACCTTGCTGGACTGTTAGTGAATGACAGTGTAAAGCACCCTGTAAAATCATAGCACCAGGTATACTGTCATTTTCAAGAAAAGTGGTTTTTTGTATCAATTTCCAACGCTGATCGGCCGATCAGCGTTGGAAAAAACTGGCTTTTTTTTCAAATACTGGCCCCAGTTGACCATCGCACTTGTTTGCAATCGATTACACACCTATGAACGGGTACAAGCCAGCTAGACTGGTTCCCTGACCTTACAATTCCCCAATGTATGTAAACTGATCTGTTTCTTCTTATATGGAGTCAGGGAACCAGACTACAGGAAAATGATTGTTTTTCTTGGTTTTTATAGCATTTTCGAACCCAAAACCTCAAAAAAGTCAGTGTAACTATATTTGCTATATATTTCCAACCCCCCAATTCCATCCATTTCTGAAAATTACAGCAAAAGCAAATGATGTATATTCCCTTTAAATTTTGCATTCTCCCCTAAATATAGTCCAACATGATACATAAACCATATTGTAATCAACATTCTGTCATTCCACTGCATGCAACTAATAAATTGTTTTAGGTAACCCTAACCCTGCCAGACGCAACACAGTGCATCAGGTGGAAAAGTCTGGTGCACTTTGATGCATTCAGCTATCAACACCAGTGCATAAACGGCCGCTTCTGAGACAATGAGAGCTAGTCCCATAGAACAATGCCACAGTTGTATCCTGCTGCATTCGGTGACAACTGAAGCAGTTGTGGCCTTGAGACTTTTGACCTGATGGATCTTGCTACACTGGGCAGGCTTGTAACTTTAGACAAGTGTTGCATGTTGCTGCGTTTGGCAGGGTTTCTAGCCAAAATAGCCTGGAGGGTTAGGATTAAGGGGAGGAAATTGGTTGCCTGTTTATGGAGAAAAGAGTCCAATCAGAAGTTCAAAAATTTACAAATTTCACTCACCAATGCATTTAATGACTCCCCGTACGTCTGCTTTGAATTGCGAGAAGTTGATGCCGAAGACTGGCGCATTTTTCACCTGGACCTTCTGCTCTGACGGGATAATCTTCAGACCGGCCGCCATTTCCTCACTGCTGAGGGTCGGCTGAAACAGGCAAGAATACAAAGTATGAACATTGGATTTTTTTTTGACATCCTCTGGGTATGGAAAGAAACCAATCTGCAGTGTTTTAGTCAAGTCCACTAACCCCAACCCTGCAGGACGTCAGACGCCAATGTGGGATAATGTGGCCTAGTGGTTAGGGTTTGTTACTCATGATCAGAGGGTCAGGGGTTCGAATCCAGCAGATGGCCATATGTTGTGTCCTTGGGCCAGCCACTTTACCCTACTTGCCTCTCTCCGGGGGGGGGGGGGGGGGCATTCTGCCGCCCCCCCCCCAAGATCTCGGCCATCGAGTGACGAAAAATTCTGAAACTCGGTACATGCATAGAGCAACTCTTCATAAACATACCCAAGAAATTTCATGACCAAAGGTCAGAGAGTTTTGGAATTATGGCTAATTAATTATTCATATGTATGAATGGCAATTCTGGTCTGTGTACACGACGTATATGGGCAAATTCAGTTTTCACGGCGCATAGCGCCGGAAAACTTTTCGCTGCGCGACAACCCCTTGTCCGATTTTTATGTTTTTGGTGTCAAAAGATGCGTAAGGCTCGAGGCTAAAAAGTCATAAAAGCTTGGGTCGTGAAACATTTCTTTTAAAGGCTATCGCGGAAAAAGTCGAGGGGGGGGCGGATTACCCCCCCCCCCCCCCGGCCCTTTTAGGGTTAACTGCCAGATGCCACATGATGCATCAGGTGTAAAAGTCATCTGCATAAACTGCATAGACCTTATTCAGAATAAAAAAAAGAAACAGAAACAGAGAAACAGAAACAGAAATTGAAATTGAAATCGAAAACCAAATCAAAATCAAAATCAAATTGAATCGAATTACTATTATGCAAGGTATAGCTATTACACACCATAACACAATGCATCCTCACAAATCAAACGGGCACTTTACAGGTACAAAGGCTCAATCCTCCAAAATCGTCCAAAAGTGCCTGGTTGAATTTTGGAGAATTGAGGGGTAGGGTTAAAAATGCAGTCCCAAGCAAATCAAAAAATCTGTTCTAAGTCAAAAATTCCTTTGCAACTTTTTTTTTTTTTTTAAAGTAGTTATTTGACAGTGTTTCAACAACCAAAAAACGTACCTGCATGACATAACTGCCCGGTTTCACTTTAAAGCAGAAAGCGCCTTCACTATCCGTCGCTATGGAGACGGTGTCCTTAGCCGAGCCTCCTTCGGGTACGAGACTGACCCTCCTCTTGCCTCCAGAGGGCAGTGTTGGTGGCATCTTATCGATGACTAGGCGTCCACAGAGGCTAAATCTATGGAAGTCAAGATTAAAGGGAAAATACAACATTTGCAAACATCAAAAAATAAAACTACCAAATCATTTTGAAATACCTTGCTAGACTGTTAGTGAATGACAGTGTAAAGCATCCTGTAAAATCATGGCACATGGTATACTGTCATTTTCAAGAAAAGTGGTATTTTTGTATCAATTTCCAACGCTGATCGGCCGATCAGCGTTGGAAACAACTGGTTTTTTTTCTTCAAATACTGGCCCCAATTGACCATCGCACTTGTTTGCAATCGATTACAAACCTATGAACGGGTACGAGCCAGCTAGACTGGTTCCCTGACCTTACAATTCCCCAATGTATGTAAACTGCTCTGTTTCTTCTTATATGGAGTCAGGGAACCAGACTACAGGAAAATGATTGTTTTTCTTGGTTTTTAAAGCATTTTCGAACCCAAAACCTCAAAAAAGTCAGTGTAACTATATTTGCTATATATTTCCAACCCCCCCAATTCCATCCATTTCTGAAAATTACAGCAAAAGCAAATGATGTATATTCCCTTTAAACGGGATGTTTTTTGTAATGAAGGATTTGTCTGACAATATGAATCCAAAATATCTGAAATCTCTTTGTTTGGGGTGAATTGTTCAAACTTCGTACATGAAAGAGGCTACTGGCATTAGGAAGACCGAGACCATGAATAAGGACAAGGGGGGGGGGGTGATACATGCTTAGTCACGTGTAAGACCATTGTCTGGCTTGCACCACCTAACGACAAGACTATAACTTCTGATGAAGAGCAACAATATTGTTCAATACGTCAGGAAAAACCAGTAAAGTTTGATTTGTGTAAAAATAACGTACTTCTCACCAGTTATACTATCGTTCACAATAAAAAAAAAAGGTCACCAATACTGCCTGAGACTTTCTCTCTTTCTGGAAACTTTCTAATTTTGATGTGCCTGTATGAACATTGGATTATTCAGAACTCCCTGATCAACTTCAACACATGCCTGCTGCAACTGTTTGCCGCGCTGGTCAAAAATTGCATGCAAAGCGTTCCAGCTCAAATTTGTGTGCGGCAATTGATATATTACGGACAGCTCAAGTGTATTACAGTAAGTACCTTGTAAGTGTCTAGGGCTTTAAAGGGAATATATATCATTTGCTTTTGCTGTAATTTTCAGAAATGGATGGAATTGGGGGTCGGAAATATAAAAGCAAATATAGTTACACTGACTTTTTTGAGGTTTTGGGTTCGAAAATTGCTATAAAAACAAAGAAAAACAATCATTTTCCTGTAGTCTGGTTCCCTGACTCCATATAAGAAGAAACAGAGCAGTTTACATACATTGGGGAATTGTAAGGTCAGGGAACCAGTCTAGCTGGCTTGTACCCATTCATAGGTGTGTAATCGATTGCAAACAAGTGCGATGGTCAATTGGGATCATCTGATTGGTGGATCGTTGATCACATGTCATTGAATTATTCGTACCAATGCACGGCGCGCGCGTGGCGCGCAGCGCACAGTGCAATGGAAGTACTATTGCACTGTGATTAGAAGTACCATTGCACTGTCACTGCACATGTTGCCGATGGTGGCGCTGTGGTGTTTAAATTGGCAATACAAGTTCTGGACTTATTAAACTGTTTAAGTTCTAAACTTATGGAAAAGTTTTAAATTAAGATCAATTGAATATGATAGATCTCAACCTGTTGAACAGTTTGCATAAATTAAATATGATAACTCTGAACTTGTCAAACTTGTAAACAATTTTTAACTTGAATAAATTGGCTATTAAAAGTCAACCAATCAGATGACGAGGATTTATTCAGGTGTTATATAAAACAAATAATGAATGTTTCACGTTCGCGCAATAGAAAGAATAATTTCATGAGGTGACAGATGAGATGTTCCATTCCACTCGACTTCGCCTCGTGGAATGGAACATTTCATCAGTCACCTCATGAAATTATTCTTACCATTGCACTCACAAACATTCATTATTTGTATAATATCGAATGTACCTTGAAGCTATAATATCAGGCAGTCTGGGTGTATTGGGATTGATTTTCATCGTTTCCGGCTCGAAGAAGATATTGTCTTTGCTGGCCGTCAGCACATAGGTCCCCGACGTAATCTTGACCAGTTGGTACGTTCCGTCGACTTTGCTGGTGACCTCTGACCTGTCTTGAACTTTGACCTTGACTCCTGGTATGCCTTTCCCCTTTGTTCACAGAAATTACAAAGGCAAACGTATGCAAGATTAAGGAGAGAATTGTGATTTCAGTCAATCTCGTAGCGAATTGACCTCAACTCCCTAGGCACTTTTGCTCAGATGCTACCTCAATCCTGCAAACTCCTCCAACTGCCTCCATGTAAAAATTGCATACAGCCTCAATCCTTTAATCCTCCGATATTTTGTGAAAGTGGTCCTTAAAGGGGTGACCACTGCCTCAATCCTGCAAAATCCCCTAGCAATCACTGTCAATATGTTAAGACAGAGCCAGTGACATCCTGGAGCAGTGCGGAGGATTTCAAGTTTAATCTAGGCCTAAAGGTCAGAACTGCTAAGCATATACAACACAGAGTCTGACCTAAGACCTGGACACAGTGCATCCTCCAAAATCAGCCACACATTTTTGCCGTATAGCCTCAATCCTGCAAAATTCCTTCATTTTGTAAAGTTGATTTTTGAGGGTTTGGAAAGGTATCGGGTTAATATTATGAACAAAATCTCACCCCTTCAGAGTCCAAGACTTGTCCTGAGACAGAGAATCCTTCCACTTTGAACGTCGTCTGTTGACATAAATATCATTTCATTTCATTTCATTGATTTTTTATCGAACTCTTGCAGTCAAAAGACCGAATTGCGGTTCAATGTATAAAGATTAAAAGTTATCACTTATATAAAAACACCATTAAAACATTATTAATTAAAATTACACACACACAAATTTTGACCAAAAAGATGAACAATACATTTAAAAGCATACTTAACATTAAAATCACATTAACATTTTCAGATTGTGAAAACAAGAAAAAGAAAGAAAAAAAACAAACGGCACTATACAATAATAAAATAAAAATGGTCCAGCCTTTTTCAAAATCCAACCGGCAGTTGAAATTTAGGGGTGGTATATATCCTGGAGAGTTGTTTTTATATAATCATCATAAGAAGAAGTCAGTAATTTATATTTCTTTAGGTTTAAGAATGGTAGTCAACCAGCTATAATAATATTGTAAATGCATGCTTTTGGAGATAATATTTTCTTTAAACTGGTCGTAATTTGCAAAGTCTGAATGTGAATGTCTATTTTATCTGGGAAAATCGCATCTAAAGGTACGAGGGTGCATTTTAATATACATGTACTTTGCAACCAAACATTGACAGGTCTCATTTCAGTCTCTATCATTTGTCTTAAGGGGAATATACATCATTTGCTTTTGCTGTAATTTTCAGAAATGGATGGAATTGGGGGGTTGGAAATATATAGCAAATATAGTTACACTGACTTTTTGGAGGTTTTGGGTTCGAAAATGCTATAAAAACCAACAAAAAAACAATCATTTTCCTGTAGTCTGGTTCCCTGACTCCATATAAAAAGAAACAGAGACATTGTTGTAGTTCCTGCGTCATATCTTTGGAATAAATTAAGCTACAGGAATAAATGGTATCATGGGAAAGCCAATGATTTGCGCTGTAACATTATGTACATAACGTGAAAATTCAAAGGTGGGGGTTATTCCTCATTATGCTATGGCAGGTCACAAATGTCACAGATGTCACAAATGCCCCCATGCCCCCTCCAACTCAACTCAAATGAGAACCCTTCTAAATGCAACAAATTGGAAGGGTGGATTCTGTTGCATTGTGTAGTTACCCTGCTAAATGCAACCAAATGCAACAGAGGATTCTGTGTATTGCCTTGGCACCAAGCAGTTACCCTGCTAAATGCAACCAAATGCAACAGAGGATTCTGTGTATTGCCTTGGCACCAAGCAGTTACCCTGCTAAATGCAACCAAATGCAACAGAGGACTATGTTGTATTGCCTTGGCACTAAGAGCAGTGACCCTGCTAAATGCAACAAACTGCAACAGTGAATACTCTTGTATCGCCTTGGGTACTATGAGCAGTTACCCTGCTAAATGCAACAAACTGCAACAGTGAATACTCTTGTATCGCCTTAGGTACTATGAGCAGTTACCCTGCTAAATGCAACAAACTGCAACAGTGAATACTCTTGTATCGCCTTGGGTACTATGAGAAGTTACCCTGCTAAATGCAACAAACTGCAACAGTGAATACTCTTGTATCGCCTTGGGCACTATGAGCAGTTACCCTGCTAAATGCAACAAACTGCAACAGTGAATACTCTTGTATCGCCTTAGGTACTATGAGAAGTTACCCTGCTAAATGCAACCAACTGCAACAGCGGATACTCTTGTATCGCCTTGGGCACTATGAGCAGTTACCCTGCTAAATGCAACAAACTGCAACAGTGAATACTCTTGTATCGCCTTAGGTACTATGAGAAGTTACCCTGCTAAATGCAACAAACTGCAACAGTGAATACTCTTGTATCGCCTTGGGTACTATGAGCAGTTACCCTGCTAAATGCAACAAACTGCAACAGTGAATACTCTTGTATCGCCTTGGGTACTATGAGAAGTTACCCTGCTAAATGCAACAAACTGCAACAGTGAATACTCTTGTATCGCCTTGGGTACTATGAGCAGTTACCCTGCTAAATGCAACAAGATGCAACATCTTTTTACTGCTGTTGCATTCGTTGCATTTAGCAGGGTTAGGTGAACGTACCGGTAAAGTGACGCTGTCGTGAGCTACACTGAAATCCATGGATGTTGGCATGACATCAAAGGTGATGTGTTGACCCTGGTAGAATGGAACCTTCGACAAGATAAAAATGTTTTACATTGGATTAATTTGTATCTACACAATTCTATTGTGTACAGAACAACAAATGGCAAAAGTCTTCAGACTGGGTTGTACAGTTTTAAGTTCAAAGATGGTTGACATCTGTTTTTGCGGATCTGTGCCAAATTTTATGGCTTTGCTTACTATTAATGAAAAATACCCACTTACTGTAGCAGACAACTACGGGCTTACGGTAAGCATATTTCGCAGGTTAACAAGGAATTTTGGCCTGTGCACATGCCTGTGTCCCGTAACCAAAGATTTTGTGCCGTCAAGGGGCAAATTTCACGGCGCTGCTAAGCACAAAAATTTGCTTAGCACTAAAAAAGTCTGGCTTATAAAAGCAGGTTACCAGCCAAAACTCCATGTGATTTTCATGCTAAGCAAACAACAGCTTATTACCAATCACAAACAATATACATCACATGGAAATTTATAAGCCAACCTTTTTTTGTGCTAAGCAAATGTTTGTGCTGAGCAGCCCTGTGAAATTAGCACAGAATTTCTGCGCTGTTTAGCACAGAATGTTGATCCTAAGCTCGGAATTCTGCAGTTATTGCGGTTTATGAAACTGGGCCCTAGTTTGCTCTTGAAGCTTATAGTAAACAAAATTTGAAGGCGTTTTTGAGGTGAAGTTACGATTGCACAACTGTCACATGCATTCTTTAACCACTTCAGGCCGGAGGCTGATTCCACGCACTGGCTGTTTTTTGTATCCAGGCATGGTTGATGGATTAAGACGTCGAGATTACCTCGACTCGCCTCCGGGTGAGGCTAAACCCGGTTATCCCTCGTGCCTTTTGTACACCAAGTCTGTGCTTCGAAAAAAAAATGATGCCTTGTGGAGACCTGGGTATATGGCGGAACAAAAGATTGTAAAGGTCTCCACGAGGCAATTTCTAAAGGTGAATAGGTTTCACAAAATAGATTATATGGATTTTACTCAAAAATAGGAATTTCCAAGGTATACCTATCTGTCACAAATTAAAGTATTTTTGTAAGGTATGTTTGGTGGGAATTTCAACCCAGGAAAGTAAATCTGGTTAAAATAGGAGCATTTTGAAAATAGCTTTCGACCCTCTCACGACCAATTTTGTAAACAAGAACAAAGATATCTTTCAACGAGGACACAAATATGAGTGTGTAGTCTGTGCAGGCGTGTGCTGATCGTTGTGTGGGCCGTTGTTGTACAATTTATGCTCCAGTGCACACCCCGGAGTACTGAAACATATGAGATTTCAGCAGGAAATAGCTTACAAATACTGTTGAAACCACTCTTGTGAATCAGTATTAGTGGCGTTTGGCTGTATATCAGAAGTTTCCTTGAAAATTTTGCCTTTTGAAAATTTTGAAATTTTCTGCAAAAATAAAGCTGGCGCGAAGTGGTTAAGTCGAGGCGTGACTGCAGTCTGGTAACCCAATTGGTCGAAGGAACACCTGCACACGAGCCTGGTTCCATCTCAAAATGGATTCAAATTTTGACTTGCTCAATAAGCCTACCGTATACGCACTCCTAACTGACTACTTCAAGGTTTAACACAATTATCAATTCAAAATTTGATTGTTAGTACTACCATCGTATATTGGCCGCTGGGCAGACTTGGAAACGATATCTTCCCTTCCTCGGTGGATGTTACGCTGCACAGCGGCGTCTTGCCCTGCGCGTTGGTGTAGCCTTTAACTGGGGTTGTGTCGCACTGGGTAACATCCTTGAAGAAAGCAAACATTGGGAGTTAAAAAAGTTGATCTGGTCTGGGAAAATAATGAAAACAGATAGGTCTTACAGGCACGTGTCAGCCAACGTCGAAGTTAAATTCTTTTACATTTCTTGCATCTCTTGCTAAAAATATCTGTCCAAACACTCAAATAAAGAACCGGTACCAATTCACAGGCAACACATCCTTGGGAGTTACATTTGATTCAGGAATAAGCTTAACCCTCCTGCTGTCTGAACAGTCACAGACAGTCAAACAAATCAATCCTCTTTTTCTTCCATGCCTTCTACACAGACTTGTCACCAACAGTCAGATCAGATTTCAAGCAAGCACTGTGAACGGACAAAGTCAGTCAACAGACAAAAGCAAGCAACTGGTAAGCACAGCTATCTTATCAATCGTCTGTATGGTCAAAACATAGCTGGATCAAGTTGCATAAACAGTCACAGCCAGTCAATCCTGCTTTGTGTAGGCTGGGAGCTCGTAACTAATAAAACAGTCACTTGATTGATTTTGACTGAAAGGACAAAGTTGTACCGGATGCTTGCTTGCATTGGAGGGTTAAATTTATTATTATCAATACTGTTATAAAAATTGTATAGGCCCAATGATCATGGGTAATAGTAATGTAGCTCTTGGTATTGGTTTGAAGCATTCAATGGATCTTTACTTCACTCACTTCCTTAGATACAGTATCCGAGAACAGGAGGAAATGCACGTCCTTGATTGGCTCTCCCTCGCTCATCACATGACCTGTGACATCATAGCCGGAGATGATAATGGGCGGAGCCGGCAAACTACTGTCCCTGGCTATGGTGATTGGTATACTGGCCTGCAGAACAAGAACACATAATTGAAACGTATGATTGGCTTTCGCAATGCATCATGAATATGCATGGCCTGTGACATCATAGCCTGATATGGTGTGCTGAACTGACAAACTACTTTTGTCACTGACTATGGTGATAGGTACATTAACTGGCTTGTAGAACAACAAAACAGGATTAAGACATTTGATTTGATACCTATTTCTCTTAAAGTTGATGGTTCGGAGGAAAAACCTCTTTTGTCATTAATTGGGCCATCCTATTCAGCACAATTGATCCACTTGTGTTGAATTTAGACAAATAAACCAATGTTTTTCCTTTGGGTAAATTTTTTACTAGAATGTAGCCTCAATCCTGCAAATCATCCAATTATTGGCCTCATGCAAAAATAGCATATAGCCTCAATGGAGGAATTTGCAGGATTGAGGCTACATGGCAAACCATCGTTACTGATTTCGCAGGATACACTTGTGTCAAGGTCTTAGGCCATATTGTGTTGTTTTTGCTCAGCTGTGAAAAAAATTAGGCCCAGATTATACTTGAATTCCTCCGTACTGCTCCAGGATCTCACTGGCTCAGCCTCAACATATTGACTGTTATTACTGGAGGATTTTGCAGGATTGAGGCAGTGGTCACCCCTCCAAGGACCACAATCTAGAAATAAAGACGTATTTTGCAGGTTTGAGGCTTCATGCATTCATGGTGGCAGTTGGAGGATTTTGCAGGATTGAGGTTACATCCTAGCAAAAGGGTCTAGGAAGTTGGGGTTAAATGATTAGATTATTTTCTGAGGGCAGAATGGGCTGGTTTAAGGGATTAACCTTGACCGAACTCAACCCATCAAAGTTCAACAGCAGGTTTTGTTTGAATCTGTTGGGATAGGTACAGTACCCCTAAACTGATGGTATTTTACACTGGTGTTGGCATACCTCCAGAAACTAAGTCCAACCTTGTGGTGTTGGAATTTGCCAGAATGGGTATGGTTCCTAGTAAATTAGGCTGGGGAGTTAGGGTTAAGCGACTTCAGTAAGATCCATGTACAATACTGACCTTAACAAATGTCCATTTGGGATGGGTGGCTTCTAGGGTGTACTCTCCCGGCAAAACCTGCTTGAAGGTGTAGCTGCTCAAACAAATGAGAGGGAATTTGATAGTGACACATAAACCTTGCATATCAATAAGGAACACTGTAACATTGTAGTCTGAGGATACATCAGACATTCATGTGTGAAGAGCCAAACGATGAACGTCTAATTATATTCTAACATGCATATTTCATGCGACCCCGCGCACCAGCCAATCTGAGTCGAGTTTGAGAAACTGTGACGTCATTTCATTAAAAAATGTGGACTATTAAAGCTGTTGATTGGTTACATTAATTTACATGTTTTGTAATACAACAACGAGTTTCCATTAGAAGACCCGATAGATGGCGCCCGCTGAATGGTCAGAATCTCCAGATCAAGATGCAGTTTTGCATAATTAATCGCCGAATCTGCTCGCATATTATAGACTCTTGCTGTGCAAGGGATATTCAATTGACTAGAAACATTGGTGATATCCTCATAATCAAACATACTGGGTTAACGGGAAAATAGCATTGCTTAAAGTGCGGATAGGAACTGGTACATGTACCAAATACCCTGTGAAATTATTTGGCCTGATATGGTATCATTTGGAAGAAACCAATCATTGAAGGTGATTTTTTTAAAAGTGGGCCCACAGTACGTTCAAACTTTTGTATTTCAAGAATTTTTTTCAGATAAAACTCGGACGGAAAGGACATCTTTAAAATTGAGCCTGCATGCAATCAGTTTCCATCTATCATTTCTTTTATAAGAAGAGCACCGTTTGAACCCTGATGGGGATCATGGTGCTTGTGTTCTTGGGCAGGACACTTTACTACAACTGCCTCTCTCCATCGAGGAGTATAAATGGGTACCTGTGAAGGTACATGTACATATGTACAGACCAGAATGCGTGTATCTCGAGCTGCTGCAAAAACTGGTCTAATGGCCTGATGAACAGGGGTAATAATGAAGAACTTTGAGACCTTTGGTATAAAGTATACATGTAAGCACCACATACATGTACTTTTATTAAAAAAATGGGAGGGCAATGTAAAATATTCCTGAAAAAGTCACTAATTACCCTCCTCCTGCCGACGTCTGTGATTGGACCACGGCCGCGTCACCTCCCTTCCTTTGTAATGACACTGACACACCAGCCGGCCCCTCTGATTGGCCCTTGCTCAGCACCTGTTATGCAAATGAGATGCAGACAAAACAAGGTTGGTTAATCAAATACAAAATCAAGAAACCAGCGCAGACATAGGAATACCGCAAATCTCTGTTTCGAAAGTCTGCAATATAATAGGGGTGTATCGAATATCCGAAATAGTCAATCATTCACTGATAATCTGAGTAGCATTTTACCAAACAGAATTTTTGAAACATGTAAACTGTGCGGAGTGCTGTGGCCTCATGGTTAAGGGCATTGGATTCGTGGTCTGCGGGTAAAGCTGCAGGTTGTGGGTTTGAGTCCAGCCTGGGGTCATGGTGCGAGTGCCCTTGGGCAAGGCACTTTGTCACTCATTGCTTCTCTCCACCCAGGAGTAAATGGGTACCTGTGAGGGCAGAGATGGTTATTGTGATTGAATTAGCTTCATTGCGCCTAACAGGCTGCATTGAGCTGTATACTCCCCAGGGAGCTGAGATGGTATTTGGAATGTTTCATGTGCCCAATGAGCAGGGGTAATAATGATGTAGCGCCTTGAGCACCAGTCCTGGTGGATACATGCGCTTTACAAATACCCACTATTATTATTATTATTATTATTGAGAAGATATCGTATAAATCGTATAAGGCCAGCAATCCGCTTGGGTACCGGGCCCGGTAGGCCAATCCCTTTCACCCCGATCGGTATGAAGCCAGAAGCCACACGGTTACTGAAGCCTGATGCCCCCATCGGTCCAAACTGGTGACTCAGGGTTTGAACAATAGGCAACACAGATTGAAGTCTGGCCATTGTTGGAGGATTATAGTATTAGTAAACATTTTATTAGTACACAAAGGCAATGATATGCTGGATTACCAGCGGCAAACTCTTTGAAGCTCACAGTCACTGAGAGGATTAGCAAATTGGTTCCTTTGTGATGAGCCAGAGCAGGTGCAGAAGCCTGGTGGAGTTAATCCAGGCCAGATCTGTTCCATCCTTAGTCCCAATCCCTTCGACATACTGGGCGGGCTCAACCCCGAACGGTCCGGGGAGTGATTCTAATTTGAGGGCTGGCCTAAGTTACGCCTAAATCGTAAAGGTTGGCATCTCTGAACGGAGCCGTCTCTGACGCTTACCTTTCCGCTGAGCATGAAGCCCGTGAACTTGAAATTGATGTCTTCGCCCCGACTGCACTTGTCCGTTTCGCCGTCGATGTGCAGATCAACGCTGGTGGGCTCTGTACAAAATGAAAGGTCAAACGTCAAAACTGGCCGACAGTTTTACTTGGTGTGAGAGTTAATTTCTCAGGATGTTGTGGTGAGTTCGTCCGTTGGGAGAGACACAAAGGGAACAATCACTCAGATTAATCACCTTAGTGCAACTTTTGCATCACCGCTAATCGGACACAGGCCCGACCGCTTCAAAATCAGAACAGCAACTCACGAGTTCCTATCTTGTAAGGTGCATCTTTTTTTAAAACAGTATTTATAAATGGCATAAAAGAAAAAAAAAATAATTCTATCATAATAACTACAACATAATTCTGTAAATTAACCCTAACTGAACTCAACCCATCAAACCCCAACAGCATGTATTGTTGGAATCTGTCTGGATGGGTACAGTATCCCTAAACTGAGAGTCTTTTACATTGGGTTGGCACACCTCCAGAAACTAAGTCAGAAATATGTGTGTGCAGTTTCCCATGTGGGTGTTGGAATTTGCCAGGATGGGTGTGGTTCCTAGTAGATCATGCTGGGGAGTTATGGTTAAGGACGCTGGGATACTCTGATGAATTCACGCTCTAATTGGTTGGATTCTGCGTGACAAGTGACCTGCGCGTCATAAAGGTCATGACTCTGCAAGGTTTGAAACAGCCGTTAAGAACTGATTCATTACTCTTTTATTCCAGTTTAGAGATGTTTTTTTCCTCGTTGAAAAGCGTTAGACCTATAATGTAGGAAATTCTGTAAAACTTATCTGTGTTGTAAATTTACAATTCCCGTCACTCGCCTAGGCTCCGTTTCGAATCACGAACGGTCAGATTGCATTATGCGACGCTCAAAATGTTGTCCACATGGTCCGCAATGAAACCGAAATCACATCCGGTATGGAATGTGCGCGATTCTATGGGAAGTTTTCGGATAGCATTTGCGCACATTGTCTAACTGCGGTTTTGAACAGCTGCTGCTAGATGCTTATAGGTCATAGGCCACTTCCTTCACAAGATTCTGTGAAGCTCATCAGAGTATCCCAGCGTCCTGTTTGCAGGGCAAGGGGTACGAGCAAACATGTAGCGTGGCAAAGCATGTACGCTTCGCCAAAAGAGGGCGCTAGCATAATTAAACATGCTCGTGCGGTTGGCATGGCATTCTAAATCATGCACAGCATGTACATGTACGTTTGCGCACATCGTCGGTGCAGGTGCGCTGTGCTCAAAGCGCGCACGCACAAGTCATCGCTGCGTGCATGCATGTAATGTACACGTATAGAAGATTACAATAATCAATTAGCAATTAATCAATAATCGATAAGCAATATTAGGTCTGTGTAATTTCGCAACAATAGAAAAAAATCCACAATATAAATATGCAAAGAAAAGTTCTCACGGCAATATTACTAGCTTGCTACACTTGTGAACATTAATTTTATAAGCTTCTTGTCACATTCAAACATTTGCAACTCTGCCACTGGATCAATCTGCCATGTAGTGACCGCAGGTGTACAAAAATGTATTTTACAAATATTGACTGCTTATTTGGTCAAACTAGCCGGCCGAGGTGATCCATGGAGCGTTCTGTTGCGCAGCTGAGAGAATTGGAATGTTCCATGGATCACTGAGGAAGGCTACATGTAGTTTTACTACATTATTTTCAGTTAAAGCACTCAATATTTGTTTTATAATTGGGGGATGAACCTGTGTTCACAGGAACGGAGTGCCCATCTCTCATTGGTAGCGATTGGGCCAGACTCGAGTCCATGAAATGCTGCTGTGGGGGGATCGCCACACCTCCTCCACAGCGACGAGTCTGTTACCTTCCCAGCATTGAATAATGCCGGTACCCATTTAACAGCTGGGTCGAGAGGAGTAATTGAGGTAAAGCGCCTTACTCAAGGGCACAACACCCATGGCCACGGCGGGGCTTGTACCCACAATGTCCCGATCATGCATCCTGTGCCCTACCGCTAGACCACACGTGCCCACAAAATTGTACAATGCCTCACCCACAGATAGTGAAATCGGTTGTCGTTTTTTTTGAGAGAGAGAGAGGAAAAATAATTAATTAACACAAGGCAAGGCAAGGCTGTAATGCATTCAACACATAGTTAGAAAAAGGGGATTTCCATATTTTTTTGGGCAAAAGGCACCCCCCCCCTCCCGGTTTCTTACCAAAGCTCCACCCCTGCGGTGGTTCCACCTTCAGTGTGAAGTCTCCCTTGTCATAGATTGGGATCATGAAGTAGCCATTGTTGGGGGCGCAGTCCGTCTGATACTTCAGCGCTCCAGCTCGTGTGTACAGCTTGATCTGTTGCAAGCAATTATAGAAAGAAAACTGATTTTGTCTTGTTAGTTAGACTCGACAAAAGTTGCTCCTTTAGGCATACTTATGTCGTGCAAACCCGACCCAAAATTGCATTTGCGATTTACGGGTTGGGTCAGGTCAGTTAAGCCATCTTGCGGGGAAAAAAACCCTGAAAAAAAAAAAGCATCAAACCAAAACAGTTCAGAAAATCATGCGGTGCAATATTGGTAATCCTTACTTTTAGGACCCTGTTCCATATAAGAGAACGAAGGAGACACTTTATGTTTCAGGCCTTACCTCAATATTTTACAATGATACAAGCAGGAAAAGTCACTCTGTGTGCTGAAAATCATCTACATAGTTCGCTAAAATACCATGTTGAATATGAACAAGCTTAATTTGTGGAAAGAGGGCAGGGTTTTGATTTATGAGGGAAATTATGGGGTAAAACGGCAACGAAGACTACCCGCACGAGACGAAAACAACAAAATGGCGACCAATGCCACCAATGATTCTGATTGGCTAATTTTTGCTATGGAAAAATTGCTTGGCTTCGGATTGGCCATAACAGGGGGAGTAGGGTTTTGAGATGGAATAGCCGAAGCGCCAAAAAATGGATAGTTACATGTATGAATATTCATAAGTGTTGTATGAAAGAAGATTTTTGATCGGAGGATAAGAGTTTAAGTGTTTAAAGGGAATGTACATCATTGGCTTTTGCTGTAATTTTCAGAAATGAACTACTTGAAGGGTTAGTATAATAGATAAAAATATTGTAACACTGCCATGTTTGAAGTTTTGTGTTCGAAAATGCTGGAAAAACCAAGAAAAACGAAAAATGTTCAAGTAGTCTGGTTCCCTGACTCCACTAAGGATAAAATGGATCAATTTATAGATGCCGGAAAATTGTAAGGTAAGGGAACCAGTGTAGCTGGCCTGCACCCGTTCATGAACATGTTCCAATAGCAAACAAAATTTGGACTGAAAAATGGTAAATTTGAAGCAGAAGTTGAACAATAGTTAGGTTTTTCCAACGGTGATCGGCCGACCACTGTTGGAAATGTATACAAAAATACCAATTTCTTGAAAATGACTTCACACCAGGAGCCGTAATTTTACAGGATGCTTTTGACTGTCATTTACCAACATCCAAGTAAGGTATTTCGTAAAAACTTGATAGTTTTATTTTTCGATGTTAACAAATGTTGTATATTCCCTTTAAAGAGACGGTTTGTGATTGGTTTAAAGACCAATTCACCTGTAGCATAGGCCTACAGATCTATACTGACTGTAGCAAAGGGGGTGAGTCCACAACTGGGAACACCAGCCTCGCTATCGCGCACTCATCACAGCAGACGTCAAAGTGCAACGCGACAGTCACGGCACATTTCCCATGTTTTCGACTGCCAAAAAAGGTAGGAAAGTCACCTTTTCTGTGAAAGTGTGTTTCAAAAATTACAACAAACATGAGTTTATCTGTAGAAACAAGACTGCTTTAGTCTGGGAGAGTCATTTTGGTACTGAAAAGTCAACTCCAAAAGTTAGTTTCCAACGGAGCTCGTAATGTAAATAGAGGTGTTCTAAAAGTAAGGATTACCAAATATTAATGCACAGTTACTGTGCTCGGTACGACCAATGTCAATCCACAGCAAGAATACGCTTGTGGTTTGCTGTCCATCACGCACAGTCTATAATGTGTAGGCCAACCAGCAGGCCACGTGACGAGCCTGCACAGCACCAGACAGGGCCCGGATGCTCTGAAACGTGCAAAACCAAATCAGACCAACTTTACTCACTCTTTTCTATTTTTCGTGAAATTTCCAGATTTGTTTGCACACATTTGCGTATCAAAATTTCAACAAGAAATTTCACAAAAAATAGACATCTGAAAAAGGCAGCACTTTCTGATTAGCCTATAAAGAGGATGGGTATGCTTTTAAAGCAAAAATAAACTTTAAACAAAGCCTAAATGTGAAAATCAAAATTTGACAAAGTTCGACATGTTTTTGTACATGGTGAAAGTGTGGTCTTTATTTACGGAGGTAGTCCAGTAAATTGGCCACATTTATGGGGCTAACACGTGATGCATCTCATTTGCATACTTAGCAAAACAAGATGGACGACAGCCGTTGGAACTGGACGTTTTTTAAGGACACACCGCCGAAATCGTCAACATTTTCACATTTTACTTTAGGTTTTTTTTGGTTCTGTTTCAAGTCGATCATTAGCTTCGTGAACATGGTGACTGACTAACTGCTGAATCATGGTGTGAGGTATGTTTAATTCAATTCAATTCAAGAAAACATTTATTCCATACTCCTTTAGACATGTTAGAGAATACATCCATCAATAAAAAAGAAATCTGGTAAACAACAAGATAACAAAATCAATAAATATGTCTCAAAAAAAAGAAAATTAATACCAGTAAGATACGCTATGACGAAATGTTAAACTTATTTCGATTTATGTACAAAAGAACTAAGGAGTACGGGGCTGTTTAAGTTAGCCGAGGCTTGTAGGAAACAGCCCTTACAGACAACAATAACAACAGAAAAACAACATGATAACGACACACGGACGCGTGCGACAGACAAGACAAAAGACTTACACCACGATAGCTAACGGCAAAAAGAACCAAAAAAATAAGAACAAAAATTATCAATTCAAAAACCGATGACGACTTCAAATGTGAATAAACAAGGAGAGAAATAAAGGAGAGATATAAAGGAGAGAAATAAAACTATGTTACATAATGGGAGAGGAGGACTCGTTTAATAAGGGATCTTAAATCGACCCACGGACGACTCCATTCTTATATCATTGGGGATGGCATTCCATAAACGAGGACCGTAAAACCGAAGGGTGTTGATAGAATACAAGGTGCGAGTGAAGGGAACAAACAGATTGCGGGATCTTGTTGAATAATCATGAATTTCATGAACTGAGGTGAAGTATGAGGAGAATGTGCGAGGGAGAAGATTGTTAGTAAATTTGTACATAAAGATCCCAGTGTGCAATTTGTTGATGTCAGTAAGAGTGAGGATGCGTAGGTGTGCAAAGAGAGGTGCAGAGTGGTCCCGAGGATGTGATAGAGTGCAAATGCGAATGGCCCTTTTTTTGTGCGACAGCCAAAGCGTTCAGTTTCTTATTGCTGGTACGCGCCCACATTATATTACCGTAATTTAGATACGGGAGAATAAGTGTGTTAGAAAGTAAGATCAGAGAGGTGGCTGGAAGAAAGAAACGAAGTTTAGAAAGAACGCCAGTGTTTCGAGAGATGATTTTGGTGATTGAAGAAATGTATTCGGACCAGGAAAGGTTTTGATCGATGATGACACCCAGATTACAGAAACTTGGCTGAAGTCTTCAGTGAAGAGACCCTGTTGATTGGAATATTGTCAATTACATGTTGAGACAAGTTGATATCATGAGGACGAGCCGACTTGTAAATGGAATCTGGGGAGGTGAAAAAGGACAATTTTGGGGGGTCATTCTGGAAGGGTCTCTTAAGTCTTAAGTTAAGATCACACTCTCACGCCGTAGTTATGTCTCCCGGTCATACTAAACAGCGTCAACACAGCGTCAACACACTCCAAAGCGTCAACACAGCGTCAACACAGCGTCAACACATCCAAAATGCATTAAAATTGACAAAAGCAGTATGTAACCCATACAGTATGGACAGAAACAAGATTTGTGCTTAAAATCAATAGGTTAAACGTCTGAAAATCGCGATTTTTAGTTCAAAAAAATTGGCTCTCCGTGCCGCTCCGAAATCGGCTGCCGAACACCCGCCATGTTGCCTCAGTGGCAGCGCGGACCATACCATTATTCTAAAGGGTGATAGCGTTGTACAATAAACCAACAGAGAGGGATGCGGCCGGGGTCGCCAGTGTTAAAAATATCTGCAAAGACCAAAACATAAACACAACTCACAAAATAATGATCTACCACTCCTCCGATCCTTAGTCCTCACACAGATCTGGTATCCCTCTGTCTAGTCTGCATCAAGGCGCCCTCTGTTGTTTATGACAAGATAATGTCATTACCTACACACCCCTACTTGAAATGGTGTAGTCCAAGCTTTGTGCGAAGTCAAGATGGCGGACAACGGCCGTGCAAGTTAAGGTCATTTTTTTCGCGTGAAAATACGATATTTTTAACAACGAAATGGAAACTCAATCCAATGGAAATTCTCTTTTATTGTATGTTTCACAATTATATGCCCTTTTTGTCAATTCAGAATGTGTTTTGGATGTGTTGACGGTGTGTTGACGCTTCTGTCATGTGTTGACGCTGTGTTGACGCTGTGTTGACGCTGTTTAGTGCGACCCATGTCTCCAGCGTTCATGGCGGGTCGCACTAAACAGCGTCAACACAGCGTCAACACAGCGTCAACACATGACAGAAGCGTCAACACACCGTCAACACATCCAAAACACATTCTGAATTGACAAAAAGGGCATATAATTGTGAAACATACAATAAAAGAGAATTTCCATTGGATTGAGTTTCCATTTCGTTGTTAAAAATATCGTATTTTCACGCGAAAAAAATGACCTTAACTTGCACGGCCGTTGTCCGCCATCTTGACTTCGCACAAAGCTTGGACTACACCATTTCAAGTAGGGGTGTGAAGGTAATGACATTATCTTGTCATAAACAACAGAGGGCGCCTTGCTGCAGACTAGACAGAGGGATACCAGATCTGTGTGAGGACTAAGGATCGGAGGAGTGGTAGATCATTATTTTGTGAGTTGTGTTTATGTTTTGGTCTTTGCAGATATTTTTAACACTGGCGACCCCGGCCGCGTCCCTCTCTGTTGGTTTATTGTACAACGCTATCACCCTTTAGAATAATGGTATGGTCCGCGCTGCCACTGAGGCAACATGGCGGGTGTTCGGTAGCCGATTTCGGAGCGGCACGGAGAGCCAATTTTCTTGAACTAAAAATCGCGATTTTCAGACGTTTAACCTATTGATTTTAAGCAAAAATCTTGTTTCTGTCCATACTGTATGGGTTACATACTGCTTTTGTCAATTTTAATGCATTTTGGATGTGTTGACGCTGTGTTGACGCTTTGGAGTGTGTTGACGCTGTGTTGACGCTGTTTAGTATGACCGTTCATGGCGTTAGCTGGAGTTACTCAAACTTAGCCCGACTGCGTCTGGCCGTACAGTACTATCGCAAGCTCTGTAGTACGGCCAGACGCCCGATGCTTCCACAGAGACTGAATTTTGTTGGCCGCCGATGTAGCGATTTTGCTACATCTTTCGATCGCGATTATCTTTTCATCCAGGACACAAATTTCCAAAGTTAAGGTTCGTAGTCGTAGAGCAACTCATACCTTTTCGAAAAAACGTTGTTTGGTCTCAATATTTTCATCCATCTGGCCACAAGACGAATTTCAGTCATCAGATTCCACAAATATCGTCCCCCATGCGATCCCCCATGCGATTTCAAAATGGCGGCCGTGCTGTAATGTATGCAATATGCAGGCGCGCCCGCACAAACTCATGAATATGCATAAACAGTCTGTGACGTATGACCTCGTGTCTTTGGATGTACGGCCCCGCCGCAAACACGTCCAAAAACAGAGGTCATACGTCACAGACTGTTTATGCATATTCATGAGTTTGCGCGGGCGCGCCTGCATATTGCATACATTACAGCACGGCCGCCATTTTGAAATCGCATGGGGGATCGCATGGGGGACGATATTTGTGGAATCTGATGACTGAAATTCGTCTTGTGGCCAGATGGATGAAAATATTGAGACCAAACAACGTTTTTTCGAAAAGGTATGAGTTGCTCTACCACTACGAACCTCAACTTTGGAAATTTGTGTCCTGGATGAAAAGATAATCGCGATCGAAAGATGTAGCAAAATCGCTACATCGGCGGCCAACAAAATTCAGTCTCTGTGGAAGCATCGGGCGTCTGGCCGTACTACAGAGCTTGCGATAGTACTGTACGGCCAGACGCAGTCGGGCTAACTCAAACTATGCTCCCAGTCCCAGTACGGAAATTTTTCCCTCGTTCAACAACCTACCTCAATGCGGGAGAAATTTATCTCTACGTCCGATTTTACGAAGCCACCGCACCCAAGAAAGTCATCTGCCTTAGTGACTGAGCAGAAAGTGTAGATCGCCAAACAAAAAAGAGTGATTTCGTGCAAAAACCCCATGTTCTCGGCCCTGAATTACTGACTGTACAACAGAATCAGTACCCGTACATTTTACACAAACGAATTTTGTAGTCAGTTCACTCAGTTGAGAAATCGGTCCTGAATATCGAGTACGTAAATCGAGTTGTAGTATCGAAATACGCCCCAACCAAAATTTCATATCTATGAAGTAAAAAGAATCGATTTTAAGTACGACCGCTTTCATCACACAGAATCGCTTCAACCATATTTGTTGGTGAAAATGTCTAGTTCCCTGTAGACACTTCCACGATATACAACATTGATCACCAGGCTGATCTTGGCACGATTTTCGGCTAGGCACTATTTTTACGGCGGCGCACCGCCGTGAGGATTAATTGCCACTACGGTGGCCCTAAACAGTCATTGCAAATGCACATTAGGAGAAAACGAATTATAAAGGAAGTTCAACTTCTTATCACGGTGGATTACCTTAAATAACTGAAAATGTTGTTTATTCGACTCTAAAGTAAATCGTAATGAAGACTGTGGCAATTGTTTTTCACAATTGGGAATGTTAATGTTATAAATGTTAACGTTACTGAACTAAGGTTCTGCCTTATAGCCGATGAGAGGGCGCTATATCCGCCAGACTACTCCTTGAGCAGTGTTGCGTTGCGGGAAGGACCGGGTCACATGCATGAGTCCGGGGGGGGGGGGGTTGCCTGATTTCATATCTTTCTTTCCTGTTTTTGCAAAACTTTCCATTTTTTTCATAGAAATTAATACTCATAAGGCCTGGCCGTGATCATCTTTTCCCAAAATACATGGTTGTTTAGTGCCCTCTACGATACTTTTATGACACGTACGTACGCAGGTATTATAATAAATGTAAAATGATTTTGTACCCTCCTAAATGCCGGAAATTTCCCGTTCCAATTGCTTACACGGGTTCAGGGACATCCAAAGTGTATTCTATTCGCGCCCGGAATAAATCGGTATTGAAACAGAGTCAGCCCGATTGAATTAATCCAACGATTGATAATTAACGTACAAAACAGCCGTTTTCCAAAGAAAATACGGATATCCCATTTTGAAATGATTTTGTACCATCCTAAATGTCCGAAATGTCCCGTTCCAATTGCATACACGGGTTAAGGGACATCCAAAATGTATTCTATTCGCGCCCCGAATAAACCAGTATTGAAACAGAGTCAGCCCAATGAAATTAATCCGACAATTAATAATTACGATACAAAAGACCGGTTTTCCAAAGAAAATACGGATGTCCCATTTTGAAATGATTTTGTACCATCCTAAATGTCCGAAATGGCCCGTTCCAATTGCATACACGGGTTAAGGGACATCCCAAGTGTATTCTATTTTGCGCCCCGAATAAATCAGTATTGAAACAGAGTCATCCCAATTAAATTAATCCAACGATTGATAATTACGAAACAAAACAGCCGTTTTCCAAAGAAAATACGGATATCCCATTTTGAAATGATTTTGTACCATCCTAAATGTCCGAAATGTCCCGTTCCAATTGCATACACGGGTTAAGGGACATCCAAAGTGTTTTCTATTTGCGCCCGGAATAAATCAGTATTGAAACAGAGTCATCCCAATTAAATTAATCAGACGATTGATAATTAACGTACAAAACATTCGTTTTCCAAAGAAAATACGGATATCCCATTTTGAAATGATTTTGTACCATCCTAAATGTCCGAAATGTCCCGTTCCAATTGCATACACGGGTTAAGGGACTCTCAAATTGTATTCTATTCGCGCTTGGAATAAATCGGTATTGAAACAGAGTCAGCCCAATTAAATTAATCCGACGATTGATAATTAACGAACAAAACATTCGTTTTCCAAAGAAAATACGGATATCCCATTTTGAAATGATTTTGTACCATCCTAAATGTCCGAAATGTCCCGTTCCAATTGCATACACGGGTTAAGGGACATCCAAAGTGTTTTCTATTTGCGCCCAAAATAAATCAGTATTGAAACAGAGTCAGCCCAATTAAATTAATCAGACGATTGATAATTAACGTACAAAACATTCGTCTTCGAAAGAAAATACGGATATCCCATTTTGAAATGATTTTGTACCATCCTAAATGTCCGAATTGTGCCGTTCCAATGGCATACACGGGTTAAGGGACATCCAAAGTGTATTCTATTTGCGCCCCGAATAAATCGGTATTGAAACAGAGTCAGCCCAATTAAATTAATCCGATGATTGATAATTAACTTGCAAAACAGTCGTTTTCAAACGAAAATACGGGTATCCCATTTTGAAATGATTTTGTATTATCGTAAATGTCCGAAATGTCCCGTTCCAATTGCATACATGGGTTAAGGGACTCTCAAAGTGTATTCTATTTGCGCCCCGAATAAATCAGTATTGAAACAGAGTCAGCCCAATTAAATTAATCCGACGATTGATAATTAACTTGCAAAACAGTCGTTTTCAAACGAAAATACGGGTATCCCATTTTGAAATGATTTTGTATTATCGTAAATGTCCGAAATGTCCCGTTCCAATTGCATACATGGGTTAAGGGACTCTCAAAGTGTATTCTATTTGCGCCCCGAATAAATCAGTATTGAAACAGAGTCAGCCCAATTAAATTAATCCGACGATTGATAATTAACTTACAAAACAGTCGTTTTCCAACGAAAATACGGGTATCCCATTTTGAAATGATTTTGTACCATCGTAAATGTCCGAAATGTCCCGTTCCAATTGCATACATGGGTTAAGGGACTCTCAAAGCGTATTCTATTAGCGCCCAGAATAAATCAGTATTGAAACAGAGTCAGCCCAATCAAATTAATCCGACGATTGATAATTACGATACAAAACAGCCGTTTTCCAACGAAAATACGGATATCCCATTTTGAAATGATTTTGTACCATCCTAAATGTCCGCAATGTCCCGTTCCAATTACACACACGGGTTAAGGGACATCCAAAATGTATTCTATTCGCGCCCCGAATAAATCCGAACTGAAACAGTGTCAGCTCAATTAAATTAATCCGACGGTTGATAATTACGAAACAAAACAGCCGTTTTCCAAAGAAAATGCAGATATCCCATTTTGAAATGATTTCTGTACCATCCTAAATGTCCGAAATGTCCCGTTCCAATTACATACACGGGTTGAGGGACATCCAAAATGTATTCTATTCGCGCCCCGAATAAATTGGTATTAAAACTGAGTCAGCCCAGTTAAATTAATCCGACGATTGACAAATAATGTACAAAACAGCAGTTTTCCAAAGAAAATACGGATATCCCATTTTGAAATGATTTTGTACCATCCTAAATGTCTGTAATGTCCCGTTCCAATGGCGTACACGGGTTAAAGGACATCCAAAGTGTATTCTATTTGCGCCCCGAATAAATTGGTATTGAAACAGTGTCAACCCAGTTAAATTAATCCGACGATTGAATAACCTGGGCAGTTCTGCACAAACTATACCTTGTTCGGAAGCTTGCGATGAGGCCCACAAGCTGGCAAAAGGACAAGTCCTGAAACCCAGCAGTTGCGGAGAAAATTCAAGATTTAGCGCATCAATTCCAGTAGTACCCCTATGTGCAGTCAGTCTATACAGCAATGCCTGCAAGCGCCCGCGACACGAACTTCGTATATCGCGGTCTAAAGGAACCTTAACCTGGGCAGTTCTGTACAAACTATACCTTGTTCGGAAGGTTGTGATGACTCCAACAAGCTGGCAAAAGGACAGGTCCTGAAACCCAGCAGTTGCGGAGAAAATTCAAGATTTAGCGCATGAATGCCAGTAGTACCCCTATGTGCAGTCAGTCTATACAGCAATACCTGCAAGCGCCCGCGACACAAACTTCGTATATCGCGGTCTAAAGGAACCTTAACCTGGGCAGTTCTGTACAAACTATACCTTGTTCGGAAGGTTGTGATGACTCCAACAAGCTGGCAAAAGGACAGGTCCTGAAACCCAGCAGTTGCGAAGAAAATTTAAGATTTAGCGCATCAATGCCAGTAGTATCCCTATGTGCAGTCAGTCTATACAGCAATGCCTGCAAGCGCCAGCGACACGAACTTCGTATATCGCGGTCTAAAGGTACTTTAACCTGGGCAGTTCTGCACAAACTATACCTTGTTCGGAAGCTTGTGATGAGGCCCACAAGCAAGCAAAAGAACAGGTCCTGAAACCCAGCAGTTGCGGAGAAAATTTAAGATTGAGAGCATCAATGCCAGTAGTATCCCTATGTGCAGTCAGTCTATACAGCAATGCCTGCAAGCGCCCGCGACACGAACTTCGTATATCGCGGTCTAAAGGTACCTTTACCTGGGCAGTTCTGCACAAACTATAACTTGTTCGGAAGCTTGTGATGAGTCCCACAAGCTGGCAAAAGGACAGGTCCTGAAACCCAGCAGTTGCGGAGAAAATTCAAGATTTAGCGCATCAATGCCAGTAGTACCCCTATGTGCAGTCAGTCTATACAACAATGCCTGCAAGCGCCCGAGACACGAACTTCGTATATCGCGGTCTAAAGGTACCTTAACCTGGGCAGTTCTGCACTATACCTTGTTCGAAAGCTTGTGATGAGTCCCACAAGCTGGTGAAAGGACAGGTCCTGAAACAAAGCAGTTGCGGAGAACATTCAAGATTTAGCGCATCAATGCCAGTAGTACCCCTATGTGCAGCCAGTCTATACAGTAATGCCTGCAAGCGCCCGCGACACGAACTTCGTAAATCGCGGTCTAAAGGTACCTTAACCTGGGCAATTCTGCACAAACTCTACCTTGTTCGGAAGCTTGTGATGAGGCCCACAAGCTGGCAAAAGGACAGGTCCTGAAACCCAGCAGTTGCGGAGAAAATTTAAGATTTAGCGCATCAATGCCAGTAGTACCCCTATGTGGAGTCAGTCCATACAGCAATGCCTGCAAGCGCCCGCGATACGAACTTCGTAATTATACCTTGTTCGGAAGCTTTTGATGAGGCCCACATGCTGGCCAAAGGACAGGTCCTGAAACCCAGCAGTTGCGGAGAAAATTCAAGATTTAGCGCATGAATGCCAGTAGTACCCCTATATGCAGTCAGTCTATGCAGCAATGCCTGCAAGCGCCCGCGACACGAACTTCGTATATCGCGGTCTAAAGGTACCGTAACCTGGGCAGTTCTGCACAAACTATACCTTGTTCGGAAGCTTGTGATGAAGCCCACAAGCTGGCAAAAGGACAGGTCCTGAATCCCAGCAGTTGCGGAGAAAATTCAAGATTTAGCGCATCAATGCCTATAGTACCCCTATGTGCAGTCAGTCTATACAGCAATGCCTGCAAGCGCCCGCGACACAAACTTCGTTTATCGCGGTCTAAAGGTACCTTAACCTGGGCAGTTCTGCACAAACTATACCTTGTTCGGAAGCTTGTGATGAGGCCTACAAGCTGGCAAAAGGACAGGTCCTGAAACGCAGCAGTTGCGGAGAAAATTCAAGATTTAGCGCATCAATGCCAGTAGTACCCCTATGAGCAGTCAGTCTATACAGCAATGCCTGCAAGCGCCAGCGACACGAACTTCGTATATTGCGGTCTAAAGGTACCTTAACCTGGGCAGTTCTGCACAAACTATGCCTTGTTCGGAAGCTTGTGATGAGGCCCACAAGCTGGCAAAAGGACAGGTCCTGAAACCAAGCAGTTGCGGAGAAAATTCAAGATTTAGCGCATCAATGCCAGTAGTACCCCTATGTGCACTCAGTCTATACAGCAATACCTGCAAGCGCCAGCGACACGAACGTCGTATATCGCGGTTTAAAGGTACCTTTACCTAAGCAGTTCTGCACAAACTATACCTTGTTCGGAAGCTTGTGATGAGGCCCACAAGCTGGCAAAAGGACAGGTCCTGAAACCCAGCAGTTGCGAAGAAAATTTAAGATTTAGCGCATCAATGCCTATAGTACCCCTATGTGCAGTCAGTCTATAAAGCAATACCTGCAAGCGCCTGCGACACGAACTTCGTATATCGCGGTTTAAAGGTATCTTTAGCTGTGCAGTTCTGCACAAACTATACCTTGTTCGGAAGCTTGTGATAAGGCCCACAAGCTGGCAAAAGGACAGGTCCTGAAACCCAGCAGTTGCGGAGAAAATTTAAGATTTAGCGCATCAATGCCAGTAGTACCCCTATGTGCAGTCAGTCTATACAGCAATACCTGCAAGCGCCCGCGACACGAACTTCGTATATCGCGGTTTAAAGGTATCTTTACCTGTGCAGTTCTGCACAACTATACCTTGTTCGGAAGCTTGTGATGAGGCCCACAAGCTGGCAAAAGGAGAGGTCCTGAAACGCAGCAGTTGCGGAGAAAATTCAAGATTTAGCGCATCAATGCCAGTAGTACCCCTATGTGCAGTCAGTCTATACAGCAATGCCTGCAAGCGCCCGCGACACGAACTTCGTATATCGCGGTCTAAAGGAACCTTAACCTGGGCAGTTCTGTACAAACTATACCTTGTTCCGAAGGTTGTGATGACTCCAACAAGCTGGCAAAAGGACAGGTCCTGAAACCCAGCAGTTGCGGAGAAAATTCAAGATTTAGCGCATGAATGCCAGTAGTACCCCTATGTGCAGTCAGTCTATACAGCAATACCTGCAAGCGCCCGCGACACGAACTTCGTATATCGCGGTCTAAAGGAACCTTAACCTGGGCAGTTCTGTACAAACTATACCTTGTTCGGAAGGTTGTGATGACTCCAACAAGCTGGCAAAAGGACAGGTCCTGAAACCCAGCAGTTGCGAAGAAAATTTAAGATTTAGCGCATCAATGCCAGTAGTATCCCTATGTGCAGTCAGTCTATACAGCAATGCCTGCAAGCGCCAGCGACACGAACTTCGTATATCGCGGTCTAAAGGTACTTTAACCTGGGCAGTTCTGCACAAACTATACCTTGTTCGGAAGCTTGTGATGAGGCCCACAAGCAAGCAAAAGAACAGGTCCTGAAACCCAGCAGTTGCGGAGAAAATTTAAGATTGAGAGCATCAATGCCAGTAGTATCCCTATGTGCAGTCAGTCTATACAGCAATGCCTGCAAGCGCCCGCGACACGAACTTCGTATATCGCGGTCTAAAGGTACCTTAACCTGGGCAGTTCTGCACAAACTATAACTTGTTCGGAAGCTTGTGATGAGGCCCACAAGCTGGCAAAAGGACAGGTCCTGAAACCCAGCAGTTGCGGAGAAAATTCAAGATTTAGCGCATCAATGCCAGTAGTACCCCTATGTGCAGTCAGTCTATACAACAATGCCTGCAAGCGCCCGAGACACGAACTTCGTATATCGCGGTCTAAAGGTACCTTAACCTGGGCAGTTCTGCACTATACCTTGTTCGAAAGCTTGTGATGAGTCCCACAAGCTGGTGAAAGGACAGGTCCTGAAACAAAGCAGTTGCGGAGAACATTCAAGATTTAGCGCATCAATGCCAGTAGTACCCCTATGTGCAGCCAGTCTATACAGTAATGCCTGCAAGCGCCCGCGACACGAACTTCGTAAATCGCGGTCTAAAGGTACCTTAACCTGGGCAATTCTGCACAAACTCTACCTTGTTCGGAAGCTTGTGATGAGGCCCACAAGCTGGCAAAAGGACAGGTCCTGAAACCCAGCAGTTGCGGAGAAAATTTAAGATTTAGCGCATCAATGCCAGTAGTACCCCTATGTGGAGTCAGTCCATACAGCAATGCCTGCAAGCGCCCGCGATACGAACTTCGTAATTATACCTTGTTCGGAAGCTTTTGATGAGGCCCACATGCTGGCCAAAGGACAGGTCCTGAAACCCAGCAGTTGCGGAGAAAATTCAAGATTTAGCGCATGAATGCCAGTAGTACCCCTATATGCAGTCAGTCTATGCAGCAATGCCTGCAAGCGCCCGCGACACGAACTTCGTATATCGCGGTCTAAAGGTACCGTAACCTGGGCAGTTCTGCACAAACTATACCTTGTTCGGAAGCTTGTGATGAAGCCCACAAGCTGGCAAAAGAACAGGTCCTGAATCCCAGCAGTTGCGGAGAAAATTCAAGATTTAGCGCATCAATGCCTATAGTACCCCTATGTGCAGTCAGTCTATACAGCAATGCCTGCAAGCGCCCGCGACACAAACTTCGTTTATCGCGGTCTAAAGGTACCTTAACCTGGGCAGTTCTGCACAAACTATACCTTGTTCGGAAGCTTGTGATGAGGCCTACAAGCTGGCAAAAGGACAGGTCCTGAAACGCAGCAGTTGCGGAGAAAATTCAAGATTTAGCGCATCAATGCCTATAGTACCCCTATGTGCAGTCAGTCTATACAGCAATGCCTGCAAGCGCCCGCGACACAAACTTCGTTTATCGCGGTCTAAAGGTACCTTAACCTGGGCAGTTCTGCACAAACTATACCTTGTTCGGAAGCTTGTGATGAGGCCTACAAGCTGGCAAAAGGACAGGTCCTGAAACGCAGCAGTTGCGGAGAAAATTCAAGATTTAGCGCATCAATGCCAGTAGTACCCCTATGAGCAGTCAGTCTATACAGCAATGCCTGCAAGCGCCAGCGACACGAACTTCGTATATTGCGGTCTAAAGGTACCTTAACCTGGGCAGTTCTGCACAAACTATGCCTTGTTCGGAAGCTTGTGATGAGGCCCACAAGCTGGCAAAAGGACAGGTCCTGAAACCAAGCAGTTGCGGAAAAAATTCAAGATTTAGCGCATCAATGCCAGTAGTACCCCTATGTGCAGTCAGTCTATACAGCAATACCTGCAAGCGCCAGCGACACGAACGTCGTATATCGCGGTTTAAAGGTACCTTTACCTAAGCAGTTCTGCACAACCTATACCTTGTTCGGAAGCTTGTGATGAGGCCCACAAGCTGGCAAAAGGACAGGTCCTGAAACCCAGCAGTTGCGAAGAAAATTTAAGATTTAGCGCATCAATGCCTATAGTACCCCTATGTGCAGTCAGTCTATAAAGCAATACCTGCAAGCGCCTGCGACACGAACTTCGTATATCGCGGTTTAAAGGTATCTTTAGCTGTGCAGTTCTGCACAAACTATACCTTGTTCGGAAGCTTGTGATAAGGCCCACAAGCTGGCAAAAGGACAGGTCCTGAAACCCAGCAGTTGCGAAGAAAATTCAAGATTTAGCGCATCAATGCCAGTAGTATCCCTATGTGCAGTCAGTCTATACAGCAATGCCTGCAAGCGCCCGCGACACGAACTTCGTATATCGCGGTTTAAAGGTACGTTAACCTGGGCAGTTCTGCACAAACTATATCTTGTTCGGAAGCTTGTGATAAGGCCCACAAGCTGGCAAAAGGACAGGTCCTGAAACCCAGCAGTTGCGGAGAAAATTTAAGATTTAGCGCATCAATGCCAGTAGTACCCCTATGTGCAGTCAGTCTATACAGCAATACCTGCAAGCGCCCGCGACACGAACTTCGTATATCGCGGTTTAAAGGTATCTTTACCTGTGCAGTTCTGCACAAACTATACCTTGTTCGGAAGCTTGTGATGAGGCCCACAAGCTGGCAAAAGGACAGGTCCTGAAACGCAGCAGTTGCGGAGAAAATTCAAGATTTAGCGCATCAATTCCAGTAGTACCCCTATGTGCAGTCAGTCTATACAGCAATGCCTGCAAGCGCCCGCGACACGAACTTCGTATATCGCGGTCTAAAGGAACCTTAACCTGGGCAGTTCTGTACAAACTATACCTTGTTCGGAAGGTTGTGATGACTCCAACAAGCTGGCAAAAGGACAGGTCCTGAAACCCAGCAGTTGCGGAGAAAATTCAAGATTTAGCGCATGAATGCCAGTAGTACCCCTATGTGCAGTCAGTCTATACAGCAATGCCTGCAAGCGCCCGCGACACGAACTTCGTATATCGCGGTTTAAAGGTACGTTAACCTGGGCAGTTCTGCACAAACTATATCTTGTTCGGAAGCTTGTGATAAGGCCCACAAGCTGGCAAAAGGACAGGTCCTGAAACCCAGCAGTTGCGGAGAAAATTTAAGATTTAGCGCATCAATGCCAGTAGTACCCCTATGTGCAGTCAGTCTATACAGCAATACCTGCAAGCGCCTGCGACACGAACTTCGTATATCGCGGTTTAAAGGTATCTTTACCTGTGCAGTTCTGCACAACTATACCTTGTTCGGAAGCTTGTGATGAGGCCCACAAGCTGGCAAAAGGAGAGGTCCTGAAACGCAGCAGTTGCGGAGAAAATTCAAGATTTAGCGCATCAATGCCAGTAGTACCCCTATGTGCAGTCAGTCTATACAGCAATGCCTGCAAGCGCCCGCGACACGAACTTCGTATATCGCGGTCTAAAGGAACCTTAACCTGGGCAGTTCTGTACAAACTATACCTTGTTCGGAAGGTTGTGATGACTCCACAAGCTGGCAAAAGGACAGGTCCTGAAACCCAGCAGTTGCGGAGAAAATTCAAGATTTAGCGCATGAATGCCAGTAGTACCCCTATGTGCAGTCAGTCTATACAGCAATACCTGCAAGCGCCCGCGACACGAACTTCGTATATCGCGGTCTAAAGGTACCTTAACCTGGGCAGTTCTGTACAAACTATACCTTGTTCGGAAGGTTGTGATGACTCCAACAAGCTGGCAAAAGGACAGGTCCTGAAACCCAGCAGTTGCGAAGAAAATTTAAGATTTAGCGCATCAATGCCAGTAGTATCCCTATGTGCAGTCAGTCTATACAGCAATGCCTGCAAGCGCCAGCGACACGAACTTCGTATATCGCGGTCTAAAGGTACTTTAACCTGGGCAGTTCTGCACAAACTATACCTTGTTCGGAAGCTTGTGATGAGGCCCACAAGCAAGCAAAAGAACAGGTCCTGAAACCCAGCAGTTGCGGAGAAAATTTAAGATTGAGAGCATCAATGCCAGTAGTATCCCTATGTGCAGTCAGTCTATACAGCAATGCCTGCAAGCGCCCGCGACACGAACTTCGTATATCGCGGTCTAAAGGTACCTTTACCTGGGCAGTTCTGCACAAACTATAACTTGTTCGGAAGCTTGTGATGAGGCCCACAAGCTGGCAAAAGGACAGGTCCTGAAACCCAGCAGTTGCGGAGAAAATTCAAGATTTAGCGCATCAATGCCAGTAGTACCCCTATGTGCAGTCAGTCTATACAACAATGCCTGCAAGCGCCCGAGACACGAACTTCGTATATCGCGGTCTAAAGGTACCTTAACCTGGGCAGTTCTGCACTATACCTTGTTCGAAAGCTTGTGATGAGTCCCACAAGCTGGTGAAAGGACAGGTCCTGAAACAAAGCAGTTGCGGAGAACATTCAAGATTTAGCGCATCAATGCCAGTAGTACCCCTATGTGCAGTCAGTCTATACAGTAATGCCTGCAAGCGCCCGCGACACGAACTTCGTAAATCGCGGTCTAAAGGTACCTTAACCTGGGCAATTCTGCACAAACTCTACCTTGTTCGGAAGCTTGTGATGAGGCCCACAAGCTGGCAAAAGGACAGGTCCTGAAACCCAGCAGTTGCGGAGAAAATTTAAGATTTAGCGCATCAATGCCAGTAGTACCCCTATGTGGAGTCAGTCCATACAGCAATGCCTGCAAGCGCCCGCGATACGAACTTCGTAATTATACCTTGTTCGGAAGCTTTTGATGAGGCCCACATGCTGGCCAAAGGACAGGTCCTGAAACCCAGCAGTTGCGGAGAAAATTCAAGATTTAGCGCATGAATGCCAGTAGTACCCCTATATGCAGTCAGTCTATGCAGCAATGCCTGCAAGCGCCCGCGACACGAACTTCGTATATCGCGGTCTAAAGGTACCTTAACCTGGGCAGTTCTGCACAAACTATACCTTGTTCGGAAGCTTGTGATGAAGCCCACAAGCTGGCAAAAGGACAGGTCCTGAACCCAGCAGTTGCGGAGAAAATTCAAGATTTAGCGCATCAATGCCATAGTACCCCTATGTGCAGTCAGTCTATACAGCAATGCCTGCAAGCGCCCGCGACACGAACTTCGTTTATCGCGGTCTAAAGGTACCTTAACCTGGGCAGTTCTGCACAAACTATACCTTGTTCGGAAGCTTGTGATGAGGCCTACAAGCTGGCAAAAGGACAGGTCCTGAAACGCAGCAGTTGCGGAGAAAATTCAAGATTTAGCGCATCAATGCCAGTAGTACCCCTATGTGCAGTCAGTCTATACAGCAATGCCTGCAAGCGCCAGCGACACGAACTTCGTATATTGCGGTCTAAAGGTACCTTAACCTGGGCAGTTCTGCACAAACTATGCCTTGTTCGGAAGCTTGTGATGAGGCCCACAAGCTGGCAAAAGGACAGGTCCTGAAACCAAGCAGTTGCGGAGAAAATTCAAGATTTAGCGCATCAATGCCAGTAGTACCCCTATGTGCAGTCAGTCTATACAGCAATACCTGCAAGCGCCAGCGACACGAACGTCGTATATCGCGGTTTAAAGGTACCTTTACCTAAGCAGTTCTGCACAAACTATACCTTGTTCGGAAGCTTGTGATGAGGCCCACAAGCTGGCAAAAGGACAGGTCCTGAAACCCAGCAGTTGCGGAGAAAATTTAAGATTTAGCGCATCAATGCCAGTAGTACCCCTATGTGCAGTCAGTCTATAAAGCAATACCTGCAAGCGCCTGCGACACGAACTTCGTATATCGCGGTTTAAAGGTATCTTTAGCTGTGCAGTTCTGCACAAACTATACCTTGTTCGGAAGCTTGTGATAAGGCCCACAAGCTGGCAAAAGGACAGGTCCTGAAACCCAGCAGTTGCGAAGAAAATTCAAGATTTAGCGCATCAATGCCAGTAGTATCCCTATGTGCAGTCAGTCTATACAGCAATGCCTGCAAGCGCCCGCGACACGAACTTCGTATATCGCGGTTTAAAGGTACGTTAACCTGGGCAGTTCTGCACAAACTATACCTTGTTCGGAAGCTTGTGATAAGGCCCACAAGCTGGCAAAAGGACAGGTCCTGAAACCCAGCAGTTGCGGAGAAAATTTAAGATTTAGCGCATCAATGCCAGTAGTACCCCTATGTGCAGTCAGTCTATACAGCAATACCTGCAAGCGCCCGCGACACGAACTTCGTATATCGCGGTTTAAAGGTACCTTTACCTGTGCAGTTCTGCACAACTATACCTTGTTCGGAAGCTTGTGATGAGGCCCACAAGCTGGCAAAAGGACAGGTCCTGAAACGCAGCAGTTGCGGAGAAAATTCAAGATTTAGCGCATCAATGCCAGTAGTACCCCTATGTTCAGTCAGTCTATACAGCAATGCCTGCAAGCGCCCGCGACACGAACTTCGTATATTGCGGTCTAAAGGTACCTTAACCTGGGCAGTTCTGCACAAACTATGCCTTGTTCGGAAGCTTGTGATGAGGCCCACAAGCTGGCAAAAGGACAGGTCCTGAAACCCAGCAGTTGCGGAGAAAATTTAAGATTTAGCGCATCAATGCCAGTAGTACACCTATGTGCAGACAGTCTATACAGCAATACCTGCAAGCGCCCGCGACACGAAATTCGTATATCGCGGTCTAAAGGTACCTTTACCTGGGCAGTTCTGCACAAACTATACCTTTTTCGGAAGCTTGTGATGAGGCCCACAAGCTGGCAAAAGGACAGGTCCTGAAACCAGCAGCAGTTGCGGAGAAAATTTAAGATTTAGCGCATCAATGCCAGTAGTACCCCTATGTGCAGTCAGTCTATACAGCAATGCCTGCAAGCGCCCGCGATACGAACTTCGTAATTATACCTTGTTCGGAAGCTTTTGATGAGGCCCACATGCTGGCCAAAGGACAGGTCCTGAAACCCAGCAGTTGCGGAGAAAATTCAAGATTTAGCGCATCAATGCCAGTAGTACCCCTATGTGCAGTCAGTCTATACAGCAATGCCTGCAAGCGCCCGCGACACGAACTTCGTATATCGCGGTCTAAAGGTACCTTAACCTGGGCAGTTCTGCACAAACTATACCTTGTTCGGAAGCTTGTGATGAGCCCACAAGCTGGCAAAAGGACAGGTCCTGAATCCCAGCAGTTGCGGAGAAAATTCAAGATTTAGCGCATCAATGCCAGTAGTACCCCTATGTGCAGTCAGTCTATACAGCAATGCCTGCAAGCGCCCGCGACACGAACTTCGTATATCGCGGTCTAAAGGTACCTTAACCTGGGCAGTTCTGCACAAACTATACCTTGTTCGGAAGCTTGTGATGAGGCCCACAAGCTGGCAAAAGGACAGGTCCTGAAACCCAGCAGTTGCGGAGAAAATTTAAGATTTAGCGCATCAATGCCAGTAGTACCCCTATGTGCAGTCAGTCTATACAGCAATACCTGCAAGCGCCCGCGACACGAAATTCGTATATCGCGGTCTAAAGGTACCTTTACCTGGGCAGTTCTGCACAAACTATACCTTGTTCGGAAGCTTGTGATGAGGCCCACAAGCTGGCAAAAGGACAGGTCCTGAAACCCAGCAGTTGCGGAGAAAATTCAAGATTTAGCGCATCAATGCCAGTAGTACCCCTATGTGCAGTCAGTCTATACAGCAATACCTGCAAGCGCCCGCGACACGAACTTCGTATATCGCGGTTTAAAGGTACCTTTACCTGGGCAGTTCTGCACAAACTATACCTTGTTCGGAAGCTTGTGATGAGGCCCACAAGCTGGCAAAAGGACAGGTCCTGAAACCCAGCAGTTGCGGAGAAAATTCAAGATTTAGCGCATCAATGCCAGTAGTACCCCTATGTGCAGTCAGTCTATACAGCAATGCCTGCAAGCGCCCGCGACACGAACTTCGTATATCGCGGTTAAAGGTACCTTACCTGGGCAGTTCTGCACAAACTATACCTTGTTCGGAAGCTTGTGATGAGGCCCACAAGCTGGCAAAAGGACAGGTCCTGAAACCCAGCAGTTGCGAAGAAAATTCAAGATTTAGCGCATCAATGCCAGTAGTACCCCTATGTGCAGTCAGTCTATACAGCAATGCCTGCAAGCGCCCGCGACACGAACTTCGTATATCGCGGTTTAAAGGTACGTTAACCTGGGCAGTTCTGCACAAACTATACCTTGTTCGGAAGCTTGTGATGAGGCCCACAAGCTGGCAAAAGGACAGGTCCTGAAACCCAGCAGTTGCGGAGAAAATTTAAGATTTAGCGCATCAATGCCAGTAGTACCCCTATGTGCAGTCAGTCTATACAGCAATACCTGCAAGCGCCCGCGACACGAACTTCGTATATCGCGGTTTAAAGGTACCTTTACCTGTGCAGTTCTGCACAAACTATACCTTGTTCGGAAGCTTGTGATGAGGCCCACAAGCTGGCAAAAGGACAGGTCCTGAAACCCAGCAGTTGCGGAGAAAATTCAAGATTTAGCGCATCAATGCCAGTAGTACCCCTATGTGCAGTCAGTCTATACAGCAATGCCTGCAAGCGCCAGCGACACGAACTTCGTATATTGCGGTCTAAAGGTACCTTAACCTGGGCAGTTCTGCACAAACTATACCTTGTTCGGAAGCTTGTGATGAGGCCCACAAGCTGGCAAAAGGACAGGTCCTGAAACCCAGCAGTTGCGGAGAAAATTTAAGATTTAGCGCATCAATGCCAGTAGTACACCTATGTGCAGACAGTCTATACAGCAATACCTGCAAGCGCCCGCGACACGAAATTCGTATATCGCGGTCTAAAGGTACCTTTACCTGGGCAGTTCTGCACAAACTATACCTTGTTCGGAAGCTTGTGATGAGGCCCACAAGCTGGCAAAAGGACAGGTCCTGAAACCCAGCAGCAGTTGCGGAGAAAATTTAAGATTTAGCGCATCAATGCCAGTAGTACCCCTATGTGCAGTCAGTCTATACAGCAATGCCTGCAAGCGCCCGCGATACGAACTTCGTAATTATACCTTGTTCGGAAGCTTTGATGAGGCCCACAAGCTGGCAAAAGGACAGGTCCTGAAACCCAGCAGTTGCGGAGAAAATTCAAGATTTAGCGCATCAATGCCAGTAGTACCCCTATGTGCAGTCAGTCTATACAGCAATGCCTGCAAGCGCCCGCGACACGAACTTCGTATATCGCGGTCTAAAGGTACCTTAACCTGGGCAGTTCTGCACAAACTATACCTTGTTCGGAAGCTTGTGATGAGGCCCACAAGCTGGCAAAAGGACAGGTCCTGAATCCCAGCAGTTGCGGAGAAAATTCAAGATTTAGCGCATCAATGCCAGTAGTACCCCTATGTGCAGTCAGTCTATACAGCAATGCCTGCAAGCGCCCGCGACACGAACTTCGTATATCGCGGTCTAAAGGTACCTTAACCTGGGCAGTTCTGCACAAACTATACCTTGTTCGGAAGCTTGTGATGAGGCCCACAAGCTGGCAAAAGGACAGGTCCTGAAACCCAGCAGTTGCGGAGAAAATTAAGATTTAGCGCATCAATGCCAGTAGTACCCCTATGTGCAGTCAGTCTATACAGCAATACCTGCAAGCGCCCGCGACACGAAATTCGTATATCGCGGTCTAAAGGTACCTTTACCTGGGCAGTTCTGCACAAACTATACCTTGTTCGGAAGCTTGTGATGAGGCCCACAAGCTGGCAAAAGGACAGGTCCTGAAACCAGCAGTTGCGGAGAAAATTCAAGATTTAGCGCATCAATGCCAGTAGTACCCCTATGTGCAGTCAGTCTATACAGCAATACCTGCAAGCGCCCGCGACACGAACTTCGTATATCGCGGTTTAAAGGTACCTTTACCTGGGCAGTTCTGCACAAACTATACCTTGTTCGGAAGCTTGTGATGAGGCCCACAAGCTGGCAAAAGGACAGGTCCTGAAACCCAGCAGTTGCGGAGAAAATTCAAGATTTAGCGCATCAATGCCAGTAGTACCCCTATGTGCAGTCAGTCTATACAGCAATGCCTGCAAGCGCCCGCGACACGAACTTCGTATATCGCGGTCTAAAGGTACCTTAACCTGGGCAGTTCTGCACAAACTATACCTTGTTCGGAAGCTTGTGATGAGGCCCACAAGCTGGCAAAAGGACAGGTCCTGAAACGCAGCAGTTGCGGAGAAAATTTAAGATTTAGCGCATCAATGCCAGTAGTACCCCTATGTGCAGTCAGTCTATACAGCAATACCTGCAAGCGCCCGCGACACGAACTTCGTATATCGCGGTTTAAAGGTACCTTTACCTAGGCAGTTCTGCACAAACTATACCTTGTTCGGAAGCTTGTGATGAGGCCCACAAGCTGGCAAAAGGACAGGTCCTGAAACCCAGCAGTTGCGGAGAAAATTCAAGATTTAGCGCATCAATGCCAGTAGTACCCCTATGTGCAGTCAGTCTATACAGCAATACCTGCAAGCGCCCGCGACACGAAATTCGTATATCGCGGTCTAAAGGTACCTTTACCTGGGCAGTTCTGCACAAACTATACCTTTTTCGGAAGCTTGTGATGAGGCCCACAAGCTGGCAAAAGGACAGGTCCTGAAACCAAGCAGTTGCGGAGAAAATTCAAGATTTAGCGCATCAATGCCAGTAGTACCCCTATGTGCAGTCAGTCTATACAGCAATACCTGCAAGCGCCCGCGACACGAACTTCGTATATCGCGGTTAAAGGTACCTTTACCTAGGCAGTTCTGCACAAACTATACCTTGTTCGGAAGCTTGTGATGAGGCCCACAAGCTGGCAAAAGGACAGGTCCTGAAACCCAGCAGTTGCGGAGAAAATTCAAGATTTAGCGCATCAATGCCAGTAGTACCCCTATGTGCAGTCAGTCTATACAGCAATGCCTGCAAGCGCCCGCGACACGAACTTCGTATATCGCGGTCTAAAGGTACCTTAACCTGGGCAGTTCTGCACAAACTATACCTTGTTCGGAAGCTTGTGATGAGGCCCACAAGCTGGCAAAAGGACAGGTCCTGAAACCAGCAGTTGCGGAGAAAATTTAAGATTTAGCGCATCAATGCCAGTAGTACCCCTATGTGCAGTCAGTCTATACAGCAATACCTGCAAGCGCCCGCGACACGAACTTCGTATATCGCGGTTTAAAGGTACCTTTACCTGGCAGTTCTGCACAAACTATACCTTGTTCGGAAGCTTGTGATGAGGCCCACAAGCTGGCAAAAGGACAGGTCCTGAACCCAGCAGTTGCGAGAAAATTCAAGATTTAGCGCATCAATGCCAGTAGTACCCCTATGTGCAGTCAGTCTATACAGCAATGCCTGCAAGCGCCCGCGACACGAACTTCGTATATCGCGGTCTAAAGGTACCTTAACCTGGGCAGTTCTGCACAAACTATACCTTGTTCGGAAGCTTGTGATGAGGCCCACAAGCTGGCAAAAGGACAGGTCCTGAAACCCAGCAGTTGCGGAGAAAAATTTAAGATTTAGCGCATCAATGCCAGTAGTACACCTATGTGCAGTCAGTCCATACAGCAATGCCTGCAAGCGCCCGCGATACGAACTTCGTAATTATACCTTGTTCGGAAGCTTTTGATGAGGCCCACATGCTGGCCAAAGGACAGGTCCTGAAACCAAGCAGTTGCGGAGAAAATTCAAGATTTAGCGCATCAATGCCAGTAGTACCCCTATATGCAGTCAGTCTATGCAGCAATGCCTGCAAGCGCCCGCGACACGAACTTCGTGTATTGCGGTCTAAAGGTACCTTAACCTGGGCAGTTCTGCACAAACTATACCTTGTTCGGAAGCTTGTGATGAGGCCCACAAGCTGGCAAAAGGACAGGTCCTGAAACCCAGCAGTTGCAGAGAAAATTTAAGATTTAGCGCATCAGTGCCAGTAGTACCCCTATGTGCAGTCAGTCTATACAGCAATACCTGCAAGCGCCCGCGACACGAACTTCGTATATCGCGGTTTAAAGGTACCTTTACCTGGGCAGTTCTGCACAAACTATACCTTGTTCGGAAGCTTGTGATGAGGCCCACAAGCTGGCAAAAGGACAGGTCCTGAAACTCAGCAGTTGCGGAGAAAATTTAAGATTTAGCGCATCAATGCCAGTAGTACCCCTATGTGCAGTCAGTCTATACAGCAATACCTGCAAGCGTCCGCGACACGAACTTCGTATATCGCGGTTTAAGGTACCTTTACCTGGCAGTTCTGCACAAACTATACCTTGTTCGGAAGCTTGTGATGAGGCCCACAAGCTGGCAAAAGGAGAGGTCCTGAAACCCTGCAGTTGCGGAGAAAATTCAAGATTTAGCGCATCAATGCCATAGTACCCCTATGTGCAGTCAGTCTATACAGCAATACCTGCAAGCGCCCGCGACACGAACTTCGTATATCGCGGTTTATAGGTACCTTTACCTGGGCAGTTCTGCACAAACTATACCTTGTTCGGAAGCTTGTGATGAGGCCCACAAGCTGGCAAAAGGTGAGGTCCTGAATCTCAGCAGTTGCGGAGAAAATTCAAGATTTAGTGCATCAATGCCAGTAGTACCCCTTTGTGCAGTCAGTCTATACAGCAATACCTGCAAGCGCCCGCGACACGAACTTCGTATATCGCGGTCTAAAGGTACCTTACCATGGGTATTTCTACAAACTATACCTTGTTCGGAGGCATGTGATGAGGCCCACAAGCTGGCAAAAGGACAGGTCCTGAAACCCAGCAGCAGTTGCGGAGAAAATTTAAGATTTAGAGCATCAGTGCCAGTGGTACCCTATGTGCAATCAGTCTATACAGCAATGCCTGCAAGCGCCCGCGATACGAACTTCGTAATTATACCTTGTTCGGAAGCTTTTGATGAGGCCCACATGCTGGCCAAAGTACAGGTCCTGAAACCCAGCAGTTGCGGAGAAAATTCAAGATTTAGCGCATGAATGCCAGTAGTACCCCTATATGCAGTCAGTCTATGCAGCAATGCCTGCAAGCGCCCGCGACACGAACTTCGTATATCGCGGTCTAAAGGTACCGTAACCTGGGCAGTTCTGCACAAACTATACCTTGTTCGGAAGCTTGTGATGAAGCCCACAAGCTGGCAAAAGGACAGGTCCTGAATCCCAGCAGTTGCGGAGAAAATTCAAGATTTAGCGCATCAATGCCAGTAGTACCCCTATGTGCAGTCAGTCTATACAGCATTGCCTGCAAGCGCCCGCGACACAAACTTCGTTTGTCGCGGTCTAAAGGTACCTTAACCTGGGCAGTTCTGCACAAACTATACCTTGTTCGGAAGCTTGTGATGAGGCCCACAAGCTGGCAAAAGGACAGGTCCTGAAACCCAGCAGTTGCGGAGAAAATTTAAGATTTAGCGCATCAATGCCAGTAGTCCCTATGTGCAGTCAGTCTATACACAATGCCTGCAAGCGCCCGCGACACGAACTTCGTATATCGCGGTCTAAAGGTACCTTAACCTGGGCAGTTCTGCACAAACTCTACCTTGTTCGGAAGCTTGTGATGAGGCCCACAAGCTGGCAAAAGGACAGGTCCTGAAACCCAGCAGTTGCGGAGAAAATTTAAGATTTAGCGCATCAATGCCAGTAGTACACCTATGTGTAGTCAGTCATACAGCAATGCCTGCAAGCGCCCGCGATACGAACTTCGTAATTATACCTTGTTCGGAAGCTTTTGATGACGCCCACATGCTGGCCAAAGGACAGGTCCTGAAACCCAGCAGTTGCGGAGAAAATTCAAGATTTAGCGCATCAATGCCAGTAGTACCCCTATGTGCAGTCAGTCTATACAGCAATGCCTGCAAGCGCCCGCGACACGAACTTCGTGTATTGCGGTCTAAAGGTACCTTAACCTGGGCAGTTCTGCACAAACTATACCTTGTTCGGAAGCTTGTGATGAGGCCCACAAGCTGGCAAAAGGACAGGTCCTGAAACCCAGCAGTTGCGGAGAAAATTTAAGATTTAGCGCATCAGTGCCAGTAGTACCCCTATGTGCAGTCAGTCTATACAGCAATACCTGAAAGCTCCAGCGACACGAACTTCGTATATCGCGGTTTAAAGGTACCTTTACCTGGGTAGTTCTGCACAAACTATACCTTGTTCGGAAGCTTGTGATGAGGCCCACAAGCTGGCAAAAGGACAGGTCCTGAAACTCAGCAGTTGCGGAGAAAATTTAAGATTTAACGCATCAATGCCAGTAGTACCCCTATGTGCAGTCAGTCTATACAGCAATACCTGCAAGCGTCCGCGACACGAACTTCGTATATCGCGGTTTAAGGTACCTTTACCTGTGCAGTTCTGCACAAACTATACCTTGTTCGGAAGCTTGTGATGAGGCCCACAAGCTGGCAAAAGGACAGGTCCTGAAACCCAGCAGTTGCGGAGAAAATACAAGATTTAGCGCATCAATGCCAGTAGTACCCCTATGTGCAGTCAGTCTATACAGCAATACCTGCAAGCGCCCGCGACACGAACTTCGTATATCGCGGTCTAAAGGTACCTTAACCTGGGCAGTTCTGCACAAACTATACCTTGTTCGGAGGCATGTGATGAGGCCCACAAGCTGGCAAAAGGACAGGTCCTGAAACCAGCAGCAGTTGCGGAGAAAATTTAAGATTTAGAGCATCAGTGCCAGTGTACACCTATGTGCAATCAGTCTATACAGCAATGCCTGCAAGCGCCCGCGATACGAACTTCGTAATTATACCTTGTTCGGAAGCTTGTGATGAGGCCCACAAGCTGGCAAAAGGACAGGTCCTGAAACCCAGCAGTTGCGGAGAAAATTCAAGATTTAGCGCATCAATGCCTATAGTACCCCTATGTGCAGTCAGTCTATACAGCAATACCTGCAAGCGCCCGCGACACGAACTTCGTATATCGCGGTTTATAGGTACCTTTACCTGGGCAGTTCTGCACAAACTATACCTTGTTCGGAAGCTTGTGATGAGGCCCACAAGCTGGCAAAAGGACAGGTCCTGAAACTCAGCAGTTGCGGAGAAAATTCAAGATTTAGCGCATCAATGCCAGTAGTACCCCTATGTGCAGTCAGTCTATACAGCAATACCTGCAAGCGCCCGCGACACGAACTTCGTATATCGCGGTCTAAAGGTACCTTAACATGGGTATTTCTACACAAACTATACCTTGTTCGGAAGCTTGTGATGAGGCCCACAAGCTGGCAAAAGGACAGGTCCTGAAACCCAGCAGAGTTGCGGAGAAATTTAAGATTTAGCGCATCAATGCCAGTAGTACACCTATGTGCAGTCAGTCTATACAGCAATGCCTGCAAGCGCCCGCGATCGAACTTCGTAATTATACCTTGTTCGGAAGCTTTTGATGAGGCCCACAAGCTGGCCAAAGACAGGTCCTGAAACCCAGCAGTTGCGGAGAAAATTCAAGATTTAGCGCATCAATGCCAGTAGTACCCCTATGTGCAGTCAGTCTATACAGCAATGCCTGCAAGCGCCCGCGACACGAACTTCGTATATCGCGGTCTAAAGGTACCGTTAACCTGGGCAGTTCTGCACAAAACTATACCTTGTTCGGAAGCTTGTGATGAAGCCCACAAGCTGGCAAAAGGACAGGTCCTGAATCCCAGCAGTTGCGGAGAAAATTTCAACATTTAGCGCATCAATGCCAGTAGTACCCCTATGTGCAGTCAGTCTATAAAGCATTGCCTGCAAGCGCCCGCGACACAAACTTCGTATATCGCGGTCTAAAGGTACCTTAACCTGGGCAGTTCTGCACAAACTATACCTTGTTCGGAAGCTTGTGATGAGGCCCACAAGCTGGCAAAAGGACAGGTCCTGAAACCCAGCAGTTGCGGAGAAAATTTAAGATTCAGCGCATCAATGCCAGTAGTACCCCTATGTGCAGTCAGTCTATACCAACAATGCCTGCAAGCGCCCGCGACACGAACTTCGTATATCGCGGTCTAAAGGTACCTTAACCTGGGCAGTTCTGCACGAACTCTACCTTGTTCGGAAGCTTGTGATGAGGCCCACAAGCTGGCAAAAGGACAGGTCCTGAAACCCAGCAGTTGCGGAGAGAAAATTTAAGATTTAGCGCATCAATGCCAGTAGTACCCCTATGTGTAGTCAGTCCATACAGCAATGCCTGCAAGCGCCCGCGATACGAACTTCGTAATTATACCTTGTTCGGAAGCTTTTGATGAGGCCCACATGCTGGCCAAAGGACAGGTCCTGAAACCAAGCAGTTGCGGAGAAAATTCAAGATTTAGCGCATCAATGCCAGTAGTACCCCTATATGCAGTCAGTCTATGCAGCAATGCCTGCAAGCGCCCGCGACACAACTTCGTGTATTGCGGTCTAAAGGTACCTTAACCTGGGCAGTTCTGCACAAACCATACCTTGTTCGGAAGCTTGTGATGAGGCCCACAAGCTGGCAAAAGGACAGGTCCTGAAACCCAGCAGTTGCAGAGAAAATTAAGATTTAGCGCATCAGTGCCAGTAGTACCCCTATGTGCAGTCAGTCTATACAGCAATACTGCAAGCTCCAGCGACACGAACTTCGTATATCGCGGTTTAAAGGTACCTTTACCTGGGCAGTTCTGCACAAACTATACCTTGTTCGGAAGCTTGTGATGAGGCCCACAAGCTGGCAAAAGGACAGGTCCTGAAACTCAGCAGTTGCGGAGAAAATTTAAGATTTAACGCATCAATGCCAAGTAGTACCCCTATGTGCAGTCAGTCTATACAGCAATACCTGCAAGCGCCCGCGACACGAACTTCGTATATCGCGGTTTAAGGTACCTTTACCTGCGCAGTTCTGCACAAACTATACCTTGTTCGGAAGCTTGTGATGAGGCCCACAAGCTGGCAAAAGGACAGGTCCTGAAACCTGCAGTTGCGGAGAAAATACAAGATTTAGCGCATCAATGCCTATAGTACCCCTATGTGCAGTCAGTCTATACAGCAATACCTGCAAGCGCCCGCGACACGAACTTCGTATATCGCGGTCTAAAGGTACCTTAACATGGGTATTCTGCACAAACTATACCTTGTTCGGAAGCATGTGATGAGGCCCACAAGCTGGCAAAAGGACAGGTCCTGAAACCAGCAGTTGCGGAGAAAATTTAAGATTTAGCGCATCAGTGCCAGTAGTACCCTATGTGCAATCAGTCTATACAGCAATGCCTGCAAGCGCGCGCGATACGAACTTCGTAATTATACTTGTTCGGAAGCTTTGATGAGGACCCACAAGCTGGCCAAAGGACAGGTCCTGAAACCCAGCAGTTGCGGAGAAAATTCAAGATTGAGCGCATCAATGCCAGTAGTACCCCTATGTGCAGTCAGTCTATACAGCAATGCCTGCAAGCGCCCGCGACACGAACTTCGTATATCGCGGTCTAAAGGTACCTTAACCTGGGCAGTTCTGCACAAACTATACCTTGTTCGGAAGCTTGTGATGAGGCCCACAAGCTGGCAAAAGGACAGGTCCTGAAAACCCAGCAGTTGCGGAGAAAATTTAAGATTAGCGCATCAATGCCAGTAGTACCCCTATGTGCAGTCAGTCTATACAGCAATGCCTGCAAAGCGCCCGCGACACGAACTTCGTATATCGCGGTCTAAAGGTACCTTAACCTGGGCAGTTCTGCACAAACTATACCTTGTTCGGAAGCTTGTGATGAGGCCACAAGCTGGCAAAAGGACAGGTCCTGAAACCCAGCAGTTGCGGAGAAAATTCAAGATTTAGCGCATCAATGCCAGTAGTACCCCTATGTGCAGTCAGTCTATACAGCAATGCCTGCAAGCGCCCGCGACACGAACTTCGTATATCGCGGTCTAAAGGTACCTTAACCTGGGCAGTTCTGCACAAACTATACCTTGTTCGGAAGCTTGTGATGAGGCCCACAAGCTGGCAAAAGGACAGGTCCTGAAACCCAGCAGTTGCGGAGAAAATTCAAGATTTAGCGCATCAATGCAGTAGTACCCCTATGTGCAGTCAGTCTATACAGCAATGCCTGCAAGCGCCCGCGACACGAACTTCGTATATCGCGGTCTAAAGGTACCTTAACCTGGGCAGTTCTGCACAAACTATACCTTGTTCGGAAGCTTGTGATGAGGGCCACAAGCTGGCAAAAGGACAGGTCCAAACCCAGCAGTTGCGGAGAAAATTCAAGATTTAGCGCATCAATGCCAGTAGTACCCCTATGTGCAGTCAGTCTATACAGCAATGCCTGCAAGCGCCCGCGACACGAACTTCGTATATCGCGGTCTAAAGGTACCTTAACCTGGGCAGTTCTGCACAAACTATACCTTGTTCGGAAGCTTGTGATGAGGCCCACAAGCTGGCAAAAGGACAGGTCCTGAGAAACCAAGCAGTTGCGGAGAAAATTAAGATTTAGCGCATCAATGCCAGTAGTACCCCTATGTGCAGTCAGTCTATACAGCAATGCCTGCAAGCGCCCGCGACACGAACTTCGTATATCGCGGTCTAAAGGTACCTTAACCTGGGCAGTTCTGCACAAACTATACCTTGTTCGGAAGCTTGTGATGAGGCCCACAAGCTGGCAAAAGGACAGGTCCTGAAACCCAGCAGTTGCGGAGAAAATTCAAGATTAGCGCATCAATGCCAGTAGTACCCCTATGTGCAGTCAGTCTATACAGCAATGCCTGCAAGCGCCCGCGACACGAACTTCGTATATCGCGGTCTAAAGGTACCTTACCTGGGCAGTTCTGCACAAACTATACCTTGTTCGGAAGCTTGTGATGAGGCCCACAAGCTGGCAAAAGGACAGGTCCTGAAACCCAGCAGTTGCGGAGAAAATTCAAGATTTAGCGCATCAATGCCAGTAGTACCCTATGTGCAGTCAGTCTATACAGCAATGCCTGCAAGCGCCCGCGACACGAACTTCGTATATCGCGGTCTTAAGGTACCTTAACCTGGGCAGTTCTGCACAAACTATACCTTGTTCGGAAGCTTGTGATGAGGCCACAAGCTGGCAAAAGGACAGGTCCTGAAACCAGCAGTTGCGGAGAAAATTCAAGATTTAGCGCATCAATGCCAGTAGTACCCCTATGTGCAGTCAGTCTATACAGCAATGCCTGCAAGCGCCCGCGACACGAACTTCGTATATCGCGGTCTAAAGGTACCTTAACCTGGGCAGTTCTGCACAAACTATACCTTGTTCGGAAGCTTGTGATGAGGGCCACAAGCTGGCAAAAGGACAGGTCCTGAAACCCAGCAGTTGCGGAGAAAATTCAAGATTTAGCGCATCAATGCCAGTAGTACCCCTATGTGCAGTCAGTCTATACAGCAATGCCTGCAAGCGCCCGCGACACGAACTTCGTATATCGCGGTCTAAAGGTACCTTAACCTGGGCAGTTCTGCACAAACTATACCTTGTTCGGAAGCTTGTGATGAGGCCCACAAGCTGGCAAAAGGACAGGTCCTGAAAACCAGCAGTTGCGGAGAAAATCAAGATTAGCGCATCAATGCCAGTAGTACCCCTATGTGCAGTCAGTCTATACAGCAATGCCTGCAAGCGCCCGCGACACGAACTTCGTATATCGCGGTCTAAAGGTACCTTAACCTGGGCAGTTCTGCACAAACTATACCTTGTTCGGAAGCTTGTGATGAGGCCCACAAGCTGGCAAAAGGACAGGTCCTGAAACCCAGCAGTTGCGGAGAAAATTTAAGATTTAGCGCATCAATGCCAGTAGTACCCCTATGTGCAGTCAGTCTATACAGCAATGCCTGCAAGCGCCCGCGACACGAACTTCGTATATCGCGGTCTAAAGGTACCTTAACCTGGGCAGTTCTGCACAAACTATACCTTGTTCGGAAGCTTGTGATGAGGCCACAAGCTGGCAAAAGGACAGGTCCTGAAACCCAGCAGTTGCGGAGAAAATTCAAGATTTAGCGCATCAATGCCAGTAGTACCCCTATGTGCAGTCAGTCTATACAGCAATGCCTGCAAGCGCCCGCGACACGAACTTCGTATATCGCGGTCTAAAGGTACCTTAACCTGGGCAGTTCTGCACAAACTATACCTTGTTCGGAAGCTTGTGATGAGGCCCACAAGCTGGCAAAAGGACAGGTCCTGAAACCAGCAGTTGCGGAGAAATTCAAGATTAGCGCATCAATGCCAGTAGTACCCCTATGTGCAGTCAGTCTATACAGCAATGCCTGCAAGCGCCCGCGACACGAACTTCGTATATCGCGGTCTAAAGGTACCTTACCTGGGCAGTTCTGCACAAACTATACCTTGTTCGGAAGCTTGTGATGAGGCCCACAAGCTGGCAAAAGGACAGGTCCTGAAAACCAGCAGTTGCGGAGAAAATTCAAGATTTAGCGCATCAATGCCAGTAGTACCCCTATGTGCAGTCAGTCTATACAGCAATGCCTGCAAGCGCCCGCGACACGAACTTCGTATATCGCGGTCTAAAGGTACCTTAACCTGGGCAGTTCTGCACAAACTATACCTTGTTCGGAAGCTTGTGATGAGGCCCACAAGCTGGCAAAAGGACAGGTCCTGAAACCCAGCAGTTGCGGAGAAAATTTAAGATTTAGCGCATCAATGCCAGTAGTACCCCTATGTGCAGTCAGTCTATACAGCAATGCCTGCAAGCGCCCGCGACACGAACTTCGTATATCGCGGTCTAAAGGTACCTTAACCTGGGCAGTTCTGCACAAACTATACCTTGTTCGGAAGCTTGTGATGAGGCCCACAAGCTGGCAAAAGGACAGGTCCTGAAACCAGCAGTTGCGGAGAAAATCAAGATTTAGCGCATCAATGCCAGTAGTACCCCTATGTGCAGTCAGTCTATACAGCAATGCCTGCAAGCGCCCGCGACACGAACTTCGTATATCGCGGTCTAAAGGTACCTTAACCTGGGCAGTTCTGCACAAACTATACCTTGTTCGGAAGCTTGTGATGAGGCCCACAAGCTGGCAAAAGGACAGGTCCTGAAACCCAGCAGTTGCGGAAAAAAATTAAGATTTAGCGCATCAATGCCAGTAGTACCCCTATGTGCAGTCAGTCTATACAGCAATGCCTGCAAGCGCCCGCGACACGAACTTCGTATATCGCGGTCTAAAGGTACCTTAACCTGGGCAGTTCTGCACAAACTATACCTTGTTCGGAAGCTTGTGATGAGGCCCACAAGCTGGCAAAAGGACAGGTCCTGAAAACCAGCAGTTGCGGAGAAAATTCAAGATTTAGCGCATCAATGCCAGTAGTACCCCTATGTGCAGTCAGTCTATACAGCAATGGCTGCAAGCGCCCGCGACACGAACTTCGTATATTGCGGTCTAAAGGTACCTTAACCTGGGCAGTTCTGGACAAAACTATACCTTGTTCGGAAGCTTGTGATAAGCGCCACAAGCTGGCAAAAGGACAGGTCCTGAAACCCAGCAGTTGCGGAGAAAATTCAAGATTTAGCGCATCAATGCCAGTAGTACACCTATGTGCAGTCAGTCTATACAGCAATGCCTGCAAGCGCCCGCGACACGAACTTCGTATATTGCGGTCTAAAGGTACCTTAACCTGGGCAGTTCTGCACAAACTATACCTTGTTCGGAAGCTTGTGATGAGGCCCACAAGCTGGCAAAAGGACAGGTCCTGAAACCCAGCAGTTGCGGAGAAAATTTAAGATTTAGCGCATCAATGCCAGTAGTACCCCTATGTGCAGTCAGTCTATACAGCAATGCCTGCAAGCGCCCGCGACACGAACTTCGTATATCGCGGTCTAAAGGTACCTTAACCTGGGCAGTTCTGCACAAACTATACCTTGTTCGGAAGCTTGTGATGAGGCCCACAAGCTGGCAAAAGGACAGGTCCTGAAACCCAGCAGTTGCGGAGAAAATTCAAGATTTAGCGCATCAATGCCAGTAGTACCCCTATGTGCAGTCAGTCTATACAGCAATGCCTGCAAGCGCCCGAACACGAACTTCGTATATCGCGGTCTAAAGGTACCTTAACCTGGGCAGTTCTGCACAAACTATACCTTGTTCGGAAGCTTGTGATGAGGCCCACAAGCTGGCAAAAGGACAGGTCCTGAAACCAGCAGTTGCGGAGAAAATTTAAGATTTAGCGCATCAATGCCAGTAGTACCCCTATGTGCAGTCAGTCTATACAGCAATGCCTGCAAGCGCCCGCGACACGAACTTCGTATATCGCGGTCTAAAGGTACCTTAACCTGGGCAGTTCTGCACAAACTATACCTTGTTCGGAAGCTTGTGATGAGGCCCACAAGCTGGCAAAAGGACAGGTCCTGAAACCCAGCAGTTGCGGAGAAAATTAAGATTTAGCGCATCAATGCCAGTAGTAGTACCCTATGTGCAGTCAGTCTATACAGCAATGCCTGCAAGCGCCCGCGACACGAACTTCGTATATCGCGGTCTAAAGGTACTTAACCTTGGCAGTTCTGCACAAACTATACCTTGTTCGGAAGCTTGTGATGAGGCCCACAAGCTGGCAAAAGGACAGGTCCTGAAACCCAGCAGTTGCGGAGAAAATTCAAGATTTAGCGCATCAATGCCAGTAGTACCCCTATGTGCAGTCAGTCTATACAGCAATGCCTGCAAGCGCCCGCGACACGAACTTCGTATATCGCGGTCTAAAGGTACCTTAACTGGGCAGTTCTGCACAAACTATACCTTGTTCGGAAGCTTGTGATAAGGGCCACAAGCTGGCAAAAGGACAGGTCCTGAACCCAGCAGTTGCGGAGAAAATTCAAGATTTAGCGCATCAATGCCAGTAGTACCCCTATGTGCAGTCAGTCTATACAGCAATGCCTGCAAGCGCCCGCGACACGAACTTCGTATATCGCGGTCTAAAGGTACCTTAACCTGGGCAGTTCTGCACAAACTATACCTTGTTCGGAAGCTTGTGATGAGGCCCACAAGCTGGCAAAAGGACAGGTCCTGAAACCCAGCAGTTGCGGAGAAAATTAAAGATTTAGCACATCAATGCCAGTAGTACCCCTATGTGCAGTCAGTCTATAGCCTGCAAGCGCCCGCGACACGAACTTCGTATATCGCGGTCTAAAGGCACTTAACCTGGGCAGTTCTGCACAAACTATACCTCGGAAGCTTGTGATGAGGCCCAAGAGCTGGCAAAAGGACAGGTCCTGAAACCCAGCAGTTGCGGAGAAAATTCAAGATTTAGCGCATCAATGCCAGTAGTACCCCTATGTGCAGTCAGTCTATACAGCAATGCCTGCAAGCGCCCGCGACACGAACTTCGTATATCGCGGTCTAAAGGTACCTTACCTGGGCAGTTCTGCACAAACTATACCTTGTTCGGAAGCTTGTGATGAGGCCCACAAGCTGGCAAAAGGACAGGTCCTGAAACCAGCAGCAGTTGCGGAGAAAATTTAAGATTTAGCGCATCAATGCCAGTAGTACCCCTATGTGCAGTCAGTCTATACAGCAATGCCTGCAAGCGCCCGCGACACGAACTTCGTATATCGCGGTCTAAAGGTACCTTAACCTGGGCAGTTCTGCACAAACTATACCTTGTTTGAAGCTTGTGATGAGGCCACAAGCTGGCAAAAGGACAGGTCCTGAAACCCAGCAGTTGCGGAGAAAATTCAAGATTTAGCGCATCAATGCCAGTAGTACCCCTATGTGCAGTCAGTCTATACAGCAATGCCTGCAAGCGCCCGCGACACGAACTTCGTATATCGCGGTCTAAAGGTACCTTAACCTGGCAGTTCTGCACAAACTATACCTTGTTCGGAAGCTTGTGATGAGGCCCACAAGCTGGCAAAAGGACAGGTCCTAAACCCAGCAGTTGCGGAGAAAATTCAAGATTTAGCGCATCAATGCCAGTAGTACCACTATGTGCAGTCAGTCTATACAGCAATGCCTGCAAGCGCCCGCGACACGAACTTCGTATATCGCGGTCTAAAGGTACCTTAACCTGGGCAGTTCTGCACAAACTATACCTTGTTCGGAAGCTTGTGATAAGGCCCACAAGCTGGCAAAAGGACAGGTCCTGAAACCTAGCAGTTGCGGAGAAAATTCAAGATTTAGCGCATCAATGCCAGTAGTACCCCTATGTGCAGTCAGTCTAAACAGCAATGCCTGCAAGCGCCCGCGACACGAACTTCGTATATCGCGGTCTAAAGGTACCTTTACCTGGGCAGTTCTGCACAAACTATACCTTGTTCGGAAGCTTGTGATGAGGCCACAAGCTGGCAAAAGGACAGGTCCTGAAACCAAGCAGTTGCGGAGAAAATTCAAGATTTAGCGCATCAATGCCAGTAGTACCCCTATGTGCAGTCAGTCTAACAGCAATGCCTGCAAGCGCCCGCGACACGAACTTCGTATATCGCGGTCTAAAGGTACCTTAACTGGGCAGTTCTGCACAAACTATACCTTGTTCGGAAGCTTGTGATGAGGCCACAAGCTGGCAAAAGGACAGGTCCTGAAACCCAGCAGTTGCGGAGAAAATTCAAGATTTAGCGCATCAATGCCAGTAGTACCCCTATGTGCAGTCAGTCTATACAGCAATGCCTGCAAGCGCCCGCGACACGAACTTCGTATATCGCGGTCTAAAGGTACCTTAACCTGGGCAGTTCTGCACAAACTATACCTTGTTCGGAAGCTTGTGATGAGGCCCACAAGCTGGCAAAAGGACAGGTCCTGAAACCCAGCAGTTGCGGAGAAAATTTAAGATTTAGCGCATCAATGCCAGTAGTACCCCTATGTGCAGTCAGTCTATACAGCAATGCCTGCAAGCGCCCGCGACACGAACTTCGTATATCGCGGTCTAAAGGTACCTTAACCTGGGCAGTTCTGCACAAACTATACCTTGTTCGGAAGCTTGTGATGAGGCCCCAAGCTGGCAAAAGGACAGGTCCTGAAACCCAGCAGTTGCGGAGACAATTCAAGATTTAGCGCATCAATGCCAGTAGTACCCCTATGTGCAGTCAGTCTATACAGCAATGCCTGCAAGCGCCGCGACACGAACTTCGTATATCGCGTATTGGGCAAAAGGACAGGTCCTGATACCCAGTAAGTTGCGGAGAAAATTTAAGATTTAGCGCATCAATGCCAGTAGTACCCCTATGTGCAGTCAGTCTAACAGCAATGCCTGCAAGCGCCCGCGACACGAACTTCGTATATCGCGGTCTAAAGGTACCTTAACCTGGGCAGTTCTGCACAAACTATACCTTGTTCGGAAGCTTGTGATAAGGCCCACAAGCTGGCAAAAGGACAGGTCCTGAAACCAGCAGTTGCGGAGAAAATTCAAGATTTAGCGCATCAATGCCAGTAGTACCCTATGTGCAGTCAGTCTTAACAGCAATGCCTGCAAGCGCCCGCGACACGAACTTCGTATATCGCGGTCTAAAGGTACCTTAACCTGGGCAGTTCTGCACAAACTATACCTTGTTCGGAAGCTTGTGATGAGGCCCACAAGCTGGCAAAAGGACAGGTCCTGAAACCCAGCAGTTGCGGAGACAATTCAAGATTTAGCGCATCAATGCCAGTAGTACCCCTATGTGCAGTCAGTCTATACAGCAATGCCTGCAAGCGCCGCGACACGAACTTCGTATATCGCGGTCTAAAGGTACCTTAACCTGGGCAGTTCTGCACAAACTATACCTTGTTCGGAAGCTTGTGATGAGGCCCACAAGCTGGCAAAAGGACAGGTCCTAAAAACCAGCAGTTGCGGAGAAAATTCAAGATTTAGCGCATCAATGCCAGTAGTACCCCTATGTGCAGTCAGTCTATACAGCAATGCCTGCAAGCGCCCGCGACACGAACTTCGTATATCGCGGTCTAAAGGTACCTTAACCTGGGCAGTTCTGCACAAACTATACCTTGTTCGGAAGCTTGTGATGAGGCCCACAAGCTGGCAAAAGGACAGTCCTGAAACCCAGCAGTTGCGGAGAAAATTCAAGATTTAGCGCATCAATGCCAGTAGTACCCCTATGTGCAGTCAGTCTATACAGCAATGCCTGCAAGCGCCCGCGACACGAACTTCGTATATCGCGGTCTAAAGGTACCTTAACCTGGGCAGTTCTGCACAAACTATACCTTGTTCGGAAGCTTGTGATGAGGCCCACAAGCTGGCAAAAGGACAGGTCCTGAAACCCAGCAGTTGCGGAGAAAATTTAAGATTTAGCGCATCAATGCCAGTAGTACCCCTATGTGCAGTCAGTCTATACAGCAATGCCTGCAAGCGCCCGCGACACGAACTTCGTATATCGCGGTCTAAAGGTACCTTAACCTGGGCAGTTCTGCACAAACTATACCTTGTTCGGAAGCTTGTGATGAGGCCCACAAGCTGGCAAAAGGACAGGTCCTGATACCCAGCAGTTGCGGAGAAAATTCAAGATTTAGCGCATCAATCCAGTAGTACCCCTATGTGCAGTCAGTCTATACAGCAATGCCTGCAAGCGCCCGCGACACGAACTTCGTATATCGCGGTCTAAAGGTACCTTAACCTGGGCAGTTCTGCACAAACTATACCTTGTTCGGAAGCTTGTGATGAGGCCCACAAGCTGGCAAAAGGACAGGTCCTGAAACCCAGCAGTTGCGGAGAAAATTCAAGATTTAGCGCATCAATGCCAGTAGTACCCCTATGTGCAGTCAGTCTATACAGCAATGCCTGCAAGCGCCCGCGACACGAACTTCGTATATCGCGGTCTAAAGGTACCTTAACCTGGGCAGTTCTGCAAAAACTATACCTTGTTCGGAAGCTTGTGATAAGGCCCACAAGCTGGCAAAAGGACAGGTCCTGAAACCCAGCAGTTGCGGAGAAAATTTAAGATTTAGCGCATCAATGCCAGTAGTACCCCTATGTGCAGTCAGTCTATACAGCAACTATACTTTGTTCGGAAGCGTGTCATGAGGCCCACAAGCTCGCAAAAGGACAGGTCCTGAAACCAGCAGTTGCGGAGAAAATTCAAGATTTAGCGCATCAATGCCAGTAGTACCCCTATGTGCAGTCAGTCTATACAGCAATGCCTGCAAGCGCCCGCGACACGAACTTCGTATATCGCGGTCTAAAGGTACCTTAACCTGGGCAGTTCTGCACAAACTATACCTTGTTCGGAAGCTTGTGATGAGGCCCACAAGCTGGCAAAAGGACAGGTCCTGAAACCCAGCAGTTGCGGAGAAAATTCAAGATTTAGCGCATCAATGCAGTAGTACCCCTATGTGCAGTCAGTCTATACAGCAATGCCTGCAAGCGCCCGCGACACGAACTTCGTATATCGCGGTCTAAAGGTACCTTAACCTGGGCAGTTCTGCAAAAACTATACCTTGTTCGGAAGCTTGTGTAGTTGCGGAGAAAAATTTAAGATTTAGCGCATCAATGCCAGTAGTACCCCTATGTGCAGTCAGTCTATACAGCAATGCCTGCAAGCGCCCGCGACACGAACTTCGTATATCGCGGTCTAAAGGTACCTTAACCTGGGCAGTTCTGCACAAACTATACCTTGTTCGGAAGCTTGTGATGAGGCCCACAAGCTGGCAAAAGGACAGGTCCTGAAACCAGCAGTTGCGGAGACAATTTAAGATTTAGCGCATCAATGCCAGTAGTACACCTATGTGCAGTCAGTCTATACAGCAATGCCTGCAAGCGCCCGCGACACGAACTTCGTATATCGCGGTCTAAAGGTACCTTAACCTGGGCAGTTCTGCACAAACTATACCTTGTTCGGAAGCTTGTGATGAGGCCCACAAGCTGGCAAAAGGACAGGTCCTGAAACCCAGCAGTTGCGGAGAAAATTCAAGATTTAGCGCATCAATGCCAGTAGTACCCCTATGTGCAGTCAGTCTATACAGCAATGCCTGCAAGCGCCCGCGACACGAACTTCGTATATCGCGGTCTAAAGGTACCTTAACCTGGGCAGTTCTGCACAAACTATACCTTGTTCGGAAGCTTGTGATGAGGCCCACAAGCTGGCAAAAGGACAGGTCCTGAAACCCAGCAGTTGCGGAGAAAATTCAAGATTTAGCGCATCAATGCCAGTAGTACCCCTATGTGCAGTCAGTCTATACAGCAATGCCTGCAAGCGCCCGCGACACGAACTTCGTATATCGCGGTCTAAAGGTACCTTAACCTGGGCAGTTCTGCACAAACTATACCTTGTTCGGAAGCTTGTGATGAGGCCACAAGCTGGCAAAAGGACAGGTCCTGAAACCCAGCAGTTGCGGAGACAATTCAAGATTTAGCGCATCAATGCCAGTAGTACCCCTATGTGCAGTCAGTCTATACAGCAATGGCTGCAAGCGCCCGCGACACGAACTTCGTATATCGCGGTCTAAAGGTACCTTAACCTGGGCAGTTCTGCACAAACTATACCTTGTTCGGAAGCTTGTGATGAGGCCCACAAGCTGGCAAAAGGACAGGTCCTGAAACCCAGCAGTTGCGGAGAAATTCAAGATTTAGCGCATCAATGCCAGTAGTACCCTATGTGCAGTCAGTCTATACAGCAATGCCTGCAAGCGCCCGCGACACGAACTTCGTATATCGCGGTCTAAAGGTACCTTAACCTGGGCAGTTCTGCACAAACTATACCTTGTTCGGAAGCTTGTGATGAGGCCCACAAGCTGGCAAAAGGACAGGTCCTGAAACCCAGCAGTTGCGGAGAAAATTTAAGATTTAGCGCATCAATGCCAGTAGTACCCCTATGTGCAGTCAGTCTATACAGCAATGCCTGCAAGCGCCCGCGACACGAACTTCGTATATCGCGGTCTAAAGGTACCTTAACCTGGGCAGTTCTGCACAAACTATACCTTGTTCGGAAGCTTGTGATGAGGCCCACAAGCTGGCAAAAGGACAGGTCCTGAAACCCAGCAGTTGCGGAGAAAATTCAAGATTTAGCGCATCAATGCCAGTAGTACACCTATGTGCAGTCAGTCTATACAGCAATGCCTGCAAGCGCCCGCGACACGAACTTCGTATATCGCGGTCTAAAGGTACCTTAACCTGGGCAGTTCTGCACAAACTATACCTTGTTCGGAAGCTTGTGATGAGGCCCACAAGCTGGCAAAAGGACAGGTCCTGAAACCCAGCAGTTGCGGAGAAAATTTAAGATTTAGCGCATCAATGCCAGTAGTACCCCTATGTGCAGTCAGTCTATACAGCAATGCCTGCAAGCGCCCGCGACACGAACTTCGTATATCGCGGTCTAAAGGTACCTTATCCTGGGCAGTTCTGCACAAACTATACCTTGTTCGGAAGCTTGTGATGAGGCCCACAAGCTGGCAAAAGGACAGGTCCTGAAACCCAGCAGTTGCGGAGAAAATTCAAGATTTAGCGCATCAATGCCAGTAGTACCCCTATGTGCAGTCAGTCTATACAGCAATGCCTGCAAGCGCCCGCGACACGAACTTCGTATATCGCGGTCTAAAGGTACCTTAACCTGGGCAGTTCTGCACAAACTATACCTTGTTCGGAAGCGTGATGAGGCCCACAAGCTGGCAAAAGGACAGGTCCTGAAACCCAGCAGTTGCGGAGAAAATTCAAGATTTAGCGCATCAATGCCAGTAGTACCCCTATGTGCAGTCAGTCTATACAGCAATGCCTGCAAGCGCCCGCGACACGAACTTCGTATATCGCGGTCTAAAGGTACCTTAACCTGGGCAGTTCTGCACAAACTATACCTTGTTCGGAAGCTTGTGATGAGGCCCACAAGCTGGCAAAAGGACAGGTCCTGAAACCCAGCAGTTGCGGAGAAAATTCAAGATTTAGCGCATCAATGCCAGTAGTACCCCATGTGCAGTCAGTCTATACAGCAATGCCTGCAAGCGCCCGCGACACGAACTTCGTATATCGCGGTCTAAAGGTACCTTAACCTGGGCAGTTCTGCACAAACTATACCTTGTTCGGAAGCTTGTGATGAGGCCCACAAGCTGGCAAAAGGACAGGTCCTGATACCCAGCAGTTGCGGAGAAAATTCAAGATTTAGCGCATCAATGCCAGTAGTACCCCTATGTGCAGTCAGTCTATACAGCAATGCCTGCAAGCGCCCGCGACACGAACTTCGTATATCGCGGTCTAAAGGTACCTTAACCTGGGCAGTTCTGCACAAACTATACCTTGTTCGGAAGCTTGTGATGAGGCCCACAAGCTGGCAAAAGGACAGGTCCTGAAACCCAGCAGTTGCGGAGACAATTCAAGATTTAGCGCATCAATGCCAGTAGTACCCCTATGTGCAGTCAGTCTATACAGCAATGGCTGCAAGCGCCCGCGACACGAACTTCGTATATCGCGGTCTAAAGGTACCTTAACCTGGGCAGTTCTGCACAAACTATACCTTGTTCGGAAGCTTGTGATGAGGCCCACAAGCTGGCAAAAGGACAGGTCCTGAAACCCAGCAGTTGCGGAGAAAATTCAAGATTTAGCGCATCAATGCCAGTAGTACACCTATGTGCAGTCAGTCTATACAGCAATGCCTGCAAGCGCCCGCGACACGAACTTCGTATATCGCGGTCTAAAGGTACCTTAACCTGGGCAGTTCTGCACAAACTATACCTTGTTCGGAAGCTTGTGATGAGGCCCACAAGCTGGCAAAAGGACAGGTCCTGAAACCCAGCAGTTGCGGAGAAAATTTAAGATTTAGCGCATCAATGCCAGTAGTACCCCTATGTGCAGTCAGTCTATACAGCAATGCCTGCAAGCGCCCGCGACACGAACTTCGTATATCGCGGTCTAAAGGTACCTTAACCTGGGCAGTTCTGCACAAACTATACCTTGTTCGGAAGCTTGCGATGAGGCCCACAAGCTGGCAAAAGGACAGGTCCTGAAACCCAGCAGTTGCGGAGAAAATTCAAGATTTAGCGCATCAATGCCAGTAGTACCCCTATGTGCAGTCAGTCTATACAGCAATGCCTGCAAGCGCCCGCGACACGAACTTCGTATATCGCGGTCTAAAGGTACCTTAACCTGGGCAGTTCTGCACAAACTATACCTTGTTCGGAAGCTTGTGATGAGGCCCACAAGCTGGCAAAAGGACAGGTCCTGAAACCCAGCAGTTGCGGAGAAAATTTAAGATTTAGCGCATCAATGCCAGTAGTACCCCTATGTGCAGTCAGTCTATACAGCAATGCCTGCAAGCGCCCGCGACACGAACTTCGTATATCGCGGTCTAAAGGTACCTTAACCTGGGCAGTTCTGCACAAACTATACCTTGTTCGGAAGCTTGTGATGAGGCCCACAAGCTGGCAAAAGGACAGGTCCTGAAACCCAGCAGTTGCGGAGAAAATTCAAGATTTAGCGCATCAATCCAGTAGTACCCCTATGTGCAGTCAGTCTATACAGCAATGCCTGCAAGCGCCCGCGACACGAACTTCGTATATCGCGGTCTAAAGGTACCTTAACCTGGGCAGTTCTGCACAAACTATACCTTGTTCGGAAGCTTGTGATGAGGCCCACAAGCTGGCAAAAGGACAGGTCCTGAAACCCAGCAGTTGCGGAGAAAATTCAAGATTTAGCGCATCAATGCCAGTAGTACCCCTATGTGCAGTCAGTCTATACAGCAATGCTGCAAGCGCCCGCGACACGAACTTCGTATATCGCGGTCTAAAGGTACCTTAACCTGGGCAGTTCTGCAAAAACTATACCTTGTTCGGAAGCTTGTGATAAGGCCCACAAGCTGGCAAAAGGACAGGTCCTGAAACCCAGCAGTTGCGGAGAAAATTTAAGATTTAGCGCATCAATGCCAGTAGTACCCCTATGTGCAGTCAGTCTATACAGCAACTATACTTGTTCGGGAAGCGTGTCATGAGGCCCACAAGCTGCAAAAGGACAGGTCCTGATACCCAGCAGGTTGCGGAGACAATTCAAGATTTAGCGCATCAATTCCAGTAGTACCCCTATGTGCAGTCAGTCTATACAGCAATGCCTGCAAGCGCCCGCGACACGAACTTCGTATATCGCGGTCTAAAGGTACCTTAACCTGGGCAGTTCTGCACAAACTATACCTTGTTCGGAAGCGTGTGATGAGGCCCACAAGCTGGCAAAAGGACAGGTCCTGAAACCCAGCAGTTGCGGAGAAAATTCAAGATTTAGCGCATCCATGGCAGTAGTACCCCTATGTGCAGTCAGTCTATACAGCAATGCCTGCAAGCGCCCGCGACACGAACTTCGTATATCGCGGTCTAAAGGTACCTTAACCTGGGCAGTTCTGCAAAAACTATACCTTGTTCGGAAGCTTGTGATAAGGCCCACAAGCTGGCAAAAGGACAGGTCCTGAAACCCAGTAGTTGCGGAGAAAATTTAAGATTTAGCGCATCAATGCCAGTAGTACCCCTATGTGCAGTCAGTCTATACAGCAATGGCTGCAAGCTCCCGCGACACGAACTTCGTATATCGCGGTCTAAAGGTACCTTAACCTGGGCAGTTCTGCACAAACTATACCTTGTTCGGAAGCTTGTGATGAGGCCCACAAGCTGGCAAAAGGACAGGTCCTGAAACCCAGCAGTTGCGGAGACAATTTAAGATTTAGCGCATCAATGCCAGTAGTACACCTATGTGCAGTCAGTCTATACAGCAATGCCTGCAAGCGCCCGCGACACGAACTTCGTATATCGCGGTCTAAAGGTACCTTAACCTGGGCAGTTCTGCACAAACTATACCTTGTTCGGAAGCTTGTGATGAGGCCCACAAGCTGGCAAAAGGACAGGTCCTGAAACGAAGCAGTTGCGGAGAAAATTCAAGATTTAGCGCATCAATGCCAGTAGTACCCCTATGTGCAGTCAGTCTATACAGCAATGCCTGCAAGCGCCCGCGACACGAACTTCGTATATCGCGGTCTAAAGGTACCTTAACCTGGACAGTTCTGCACAAACTATACCTTGTTCGGAAGCTTGTGATGAGGCCCACAAGCTGGCAAAAGGACAGGTCCTGAAACCCAGCAGTTGCGGAGAAAATTCAAGATTTAGCGCATCAATGCCAGTAGTACCCCTATGTGCAGTCAGTCTATACAGCAATGCCTGCAAGCGCCCGCGACACGAACTTCGTATATCGCGGTCTAAAGGTACCTTAACCTGGGCAGTTCTGCACAAACTATACCTTGTTCGGAAGCTTGCGATGAGGTTCACAAGCTGGCGAAAGGACAGGTCCTGATACCCAGCAGTTGCGGAGAAAATTCAAGATTTAGCGCTCAATTCCAGTAGTACCCCTATGTGCAGTCTGTCTTTACAGCAATGTCTGCAAGCGCCCGAGACACGAACTTCGTATATCGCGGTCTAAAGGTACAATTACCTGGGCAGTTCTGCACAAACTATACCTTGTTCGGAAGCTTGTGATGAGGCCCACCAGCTGGGGAAAAGGACAGGTCCTGATACCCAGCAGTTGCGGAGACAATTCAAGATTTAGCGCATCAATGCCAGTAGTACCCCTATGTGCAGTCAGTCTATACAGCAATGGCTGCAAGCTCCCGCGACACGAACTTCGTATATCGCGGTCTAAAGGTACCTTAACCTGGGCAGTTCTGCACAAACTATACCTTGTTCGGAAGCTTGTGATGAGGCCCACAAGCTGGCAAAAGGACAGGTCCTGAAACCCAGCAGTTGCGGAGAAATTCAAGATTTAGCGCATCAATGCCAGTAGTACACCTATGTGCAGTCAGTCTATACAGCAATGCCTGCAAGCGCCCACGACACGAACTTCGTATATCGCGGTCTAAAGGTACCTTAACCTGGGCAGTTCTGCACAAACTATACCTTGTTCGGAAGCTTGTGATGAGGCCCACAAGCTGGCAAAAGGACAGGTCCTGAAACCCAGCAGTTGCGGAGAAAATTTAAGATTTAGCGCATCAATGCCAGTAGTACCCCTATGTGCAGTCAGTCTATACAGCAATGCCTGCAAGCGCCCGCGACACGAACTTCGTATATCGCAGTCTAAAGGTACCTTAACCTGGGCAGTTCTGCACAAACTATACCTTGTTCGGAAGCTTGTGATGAGGCCCACAAGCTGGCAAAAGGACAGGTCCTGATACCCAGCAGTTGCGGAGAAAATTCAAGATTTAGCGCATCAATGCCAGTAGTACACCTATGTGCAGTCAGTCTATACAGCAATGCCTGCAAGCGCCCGCGACACGAACTTCGTATATCGCGGTCTAAAGGTACCTTAACCTGGGCAGTTCTGCACAAACTATACCTTGTTCGGAAGCTTGTGATGAGGCCCACAAGCTGGCAAAAGGACAGGTCCTGAAACCCAGCAGTTGCGGAGAAAATTTAAGATTTAGCGCATCAATGCCAGTAGTACCCCTATGTGCAGTCAGTCTATACAGCAATGCCTGCAAGCGCCCGCGACACGAACTTCGTATATCGCGGTCTAAAGGCACCCAATATCCTGGGCAGTTCTGCACAAACTATACCTTGTTCGGAAGCTTGCGATGAGGCCCACAAGCTGGCAAAAGGACAGGTCCTGATACCCAGCAGGTTGCGGAGAAAATTCAAGATTTAGCGCATCAATTCCAGTAGTACCCCTATGTGCAGTCAGTCTATACAGCAATGCCTGCAAGCGCCCGCGACACGAACTTCGTATATCGCGGTCTAAAGGTACCTTAACCTGGGCAGTTCTGCACAAACTATACCTTGTTCGGAAGCTTGTGATGAGGCCCACAAGCTGGCAAAAGGACAGGTCCTGAAACCCAGCAGTTGTGGAGAAAATTTAAGATTTAGCGCATCAATGCCAGTAGTACCCCTATGTGCAGTCAGTCTATACAGCAATGCCTGCAAGCGCCCGCTACACAAACTTCGTATATCGCAGTCTAAAGGTACCTTAACCTGGGCAGTTCTGCACAAACTATACCTTGTTCGGAAGCTTGCGATGAGGCCCACAAGCTGGCAAAAGGACAGGTCCTGATACCCAGCAGGTTGCGGAGAAAATTCAAGATTTAGCGCATCAATGCCAGTAGTACACCTATGTGCAGTCAGTCTATACAGCAATGCCTGCAAGCGCCCGCGACACGAACTTCGTGTATCGCGGTCTAAAGGTACCTTAACCTGGGCAGTTCTGCACAAACTATACCTTGTTCGGAAGCTTGTGATGAGGCCCACAAGCTGGCAAAAGGACAGGTCCTGAAACCCAGCAGTTGCGGAGAAAATTTAAGATTTAGCGCATCAATGCCAGTAGTACCCCTATGTGCAGTCAGTCTATACAGCAATGCCTGCAAGCGCCCGCGACACGAACTTCGTATATCGCGGTCTAAAGGCACCTTATCCTGGGCAGTTCTGCACAAACTATACCTTGTTCGGAAGCTTGCGATGAGGCCCACAAGCTGGCAAAAGGACAGGTCCTGAAACCCAGCAGTTGCGGAGAAAATTCAAGATTTAGCGCATCAATGCCAGTAGTACCCCTATGTGCAGTCAGTCTATACAGCAATGCCTGCAAGCGCCCGCGACACGAACTTCGTATATCGCGGTCTAAAGGTACCTTATCCTGGGCAGTTCTGCACAAACTATACTTTGTTCGGAAGCGTGTCATGAGGCCCACAAGCTGGCAAAAGGACAGGTCCTGAAACCCAGCAGTTGCGAAGAAAATTCAAGATTTAGCGCATCAATGCCAGTATTTCCTCTATGTGCAGTCAGTCTATACAGCAATGCCTGCAAGCGCCCGCGACACGAACTTCGTATATCGCGGTCTAAAGGTACCTTAACCTGGGCAGTTCTGCACAAACTATACCTTGTTCGGAAGCTTGTCATGAGGCCACAGGTGGCAAAAGGACAGGTCCTGAAACCCAGCAGTTGCGGAGAAAATTCAAGATTTAGCGCATCCATGGCAGTAGTACCCCATGTGCAGTCAGTCTTTACAGCAATGCCTGCAAGCGCCCGCGACACGAACTTCGTATATCGCGGTCTAAAGGTACCTTAACCTGGGCAGTTCTGCACAAACTATACCTTGTTCGGAAGCTTGCGATGAGGTTCACAAGCTGGCGAAAGGACAGGTCCTGATACCCAGCAGTTGCGGAGAAAATTCAAGATTTTGCGCCTCAATTCCAGTAGTACCCCCATGTGCAGTCTGTCTTTACAGCAATGTCTGCAAGCGCCCGAGACACGAACTTCGTATATTGCGGTCTAAAGGTACAATAACCTGGGAAGTTCTGCACAAACTATACCTTGTTCGGAAGCTTGTGATGAGGCCCACCAGCTGGGAAAAGGACAGGTCCTGATACCCAGCAGTTGCGGAGACAATTCAAGATTTAGCGCATCAATGACAGTAGTACCCCTAGGTGCAGTCAGTCTATACAGCAATGGCTGCAAGCTCCCGCGACACGAACTTCGTATATTGCGGTCTAAAGGTACCTTAACCTGGGCAGTTCTGCACAAACTATACCTTGTTCGGAAGCTTGTGATGAGGCCCACAAGCTGGCAAAAGGACAGGTCCTGAAACCCAGCAGTTGCGGAGAAAGTTCAAGATTTAGCGCATCAATGCCAGTAGTACACCTATGTGCAGTCAGTCTATACAGCAATGCCTGCAAGCGCCCACGACACGAACTTCGTATATCGCGGTCTAAAGGTACCTTAACCTGGGCAGTTCTGCACAAACTATACCTTGTTCGGAAGCTTGTGATGAGGCCCACAAGCTGGCAAAATGACAGGTCCTGAAACCCAGCAGTTGTGGAGAAAATTTAAGATTTAGCGCATCAATGCCAGTAGTACCCCTATGTGCAGTCAGTCTATACAGCAATGCCTGCAAGCGCCCGCTACACAAACTTCGTATATCTCAGTCTAAAGGTACCTTAACCTGGGCAGTTCTGCACAAACTATACCTTGTTCGGAAGCTTGCGATGAGGCCCACAAGCTGGCAAAAGGACAGGTCCTGATACCCAGCAGGTTGCGGAGAAAATTCAAGATTTAGCGCATCAATGCCAGTAGTACACCTATGTGCAGTCAGTCTATACAGCAATGCCTGCAAGCGCCCACGACACGAACTTCGTATATCGCGGTCTAAAGGTACCTTAACCTGGGCAGTTCTGCACAAACTATACCTTGTTCGGAAGCTTGTGATGAGGCCCACAAGCTGGCAAAATGACAGGTCCTGAAACCCAGCAGTTGCGGAGAAAATTTAAGATTTAGCGCATCAATGCCAGTAGTACCCCTATGTGCAGTCAGTCTATACAGCAATGCCTGCAAGCGCCCGCGACACGAACTTCGTATATCGCGGTCTAAAGGCACCAATAACCTGGGCAGTTCTGCACAAACTATACCTTGTTCGGAAGCTTGCGATGAGGCCCACAAGCTGGCAAAAGGACAGGTCCTGATACCCAGCAGGTTGCGGAGAAAATTCAAGATTTAGCGCCTCAATTCCAGTAGTACCCCTATGTGCAGTCAGTCTATACAGCAATGCCTGCAAGCGCCCGCGACACGAACTTCGTGTATCGCGGTCTAAAGGTACCTTATCCTGGGCAGTTCTGCACGAACTATACTTTGTTCGGAAGCGTGTCATGAGGCCCACAAGCTCGCAAAAGGACAGGTCCTGAAACCCAGCAGTTGCGAAGAAAATTCAAGATTTAACGCATCCATGGCAGTAGTACCCCTATTTGCAGTCAGTCTATACAGCAATGCTTGCAAGCGCCCGCGACACGAACTTCGTATATCGCGGTCTCAAGGTACCTTAACCTGGGCAGTTCTGCAAAAACTATACCTTGTTCGGAAGCTTGTGATAAGGCCCACAAGCTGGCAAAAGGACAGGTCCTGAAACCCAGTAGTTGCGGAGAAAATTTAAGATTTAGCGCATCAATGCCAGTAGTACCCCTATGTGCAGTCAGTCTATACAGCAACTATACTTTGTTCGGAAGCGTGTCATGAGGCCCACAAGCTCGCAAAAGGACAGGTCCTGATACCCAGCAGGTTGCGGAGAAAATTCAAGATTTAGCGCCTCAATTCCAGTAGTACCCCTATGTGCAGTCAGTCTATACAGCAATGCCTGCAAGCGCCCGCGACACGAACTTCGTGTATCGCGGTCTAAAGGTACCTTATCCTGGGCAGTTCTGCACGAACTATACTTTGTTCGGAAGCGTGTCATGAGGCCCACAAGCTCGCAAAAGGACAGGACCTGAAACCCAGCAGTTGCGAAGAAAATTCAAGATTTAACGCATCCATGGCAGTAGTACCCCTATTTGCAGTCAGTCTATACAGCAATGCTTGCAAGCGCCCGCGACACGAACTTCGTATATCGCGGTCTCAAGGTACCTTAACCTGGGCAGTTCTGCAAAAACTATACCTTGTTCGGAAGCTTGTGATAAGGCCCACAAGCTGGCAAAAGGACAGGTCCTGAAACCCAGTAGTTGCGGAGAAAATTTAAGATTTAGCGCATCAATGCCAGTAGTACCCCTATGTGCAGTCAGTCTATACAGCAACTATACTTTGTTCGGAAGCGTGTCATGAGGCCCACAAGCTCGCAAAAGGACAGGTCCTGATACCCAGCAGGTTGCGGAGAAAATTCAAGATTTAGCGCCTCAATTCCAGTAGTACCCCTATGTGCAGTCAGTCTATACAGCAATGCCTGCAAGCGCCCGCGACACGAACTTCGTGTATCGCGGTCTAAAGGTACCTTATCCTGGGCAGTTCTGCACGAACTATACTTTGTTCGGAAGCGTGTCATGAGGCCCACAAGCTCGCAAAAGGACAGGTCCTGAAACCCAGCAGTTGCGAAGAAAATTCAAGATTTAACGCATCCATGGCAGTAGTACCCCTATTTGCAGTCAGTCTATACAGCAATGCTTGCAAGCGCCCGCGACACGAACTTCGTATATCGCGGTCTCAAGGTACCTTAACCTGGGCAGTTCTGCAAAAACTATACCTTGTTCGGAATCTTGTGATAAGGCCCACAAGCTGGCAAAAGGACAGGTCCTGAAACCCAGTAGTTGCGGAGAAAATTTAAGATTTAGCGCATCAATGCCAGTAGTACCCCTATGTGCAGTCAGTCTATACAGCAACGGCTGCAAGCTCCCGCGACACGAACTTCGTATATTGCGGTCTAAAGGTACCTTAACCTTAGCAGTTCTGCACAAACTATACCTTGTTCGAAAGCTTGTGATGAGGCCCACAAGCTGGCAAAAGGACAGGTCCTGAAACCCTGCAGTTGCGGAGACAATTTAAGATTTAGCGCATCAATGCCAGTGGTTCACCTATGTGCAGTCAGTCTATACAGCAATGCCTACAAGCGCCCGCGACACGAACTTCGTATATCGCGGTCTAAAGGTACCTTAACCTGGGCAGTTCTGCACAAACTATACCTTGTTCGGAAGCTTGTGATGAGGCCCACAAGCTGGCAAAAGGACAGGTCCTGAAACGAAGCAGTTGCGGAGAAAATTCAAGATTTAGCGCATCAATGCCAGTATTTCCTCTATGTGCAGTCAGTCTATACAGCAATGCCTGCAAGCGCCCGCGACACGAACTTCGTATATCGCGGTCTAAAGGTACCTTAACCTGGGCAGTTCTGCACAAACTATACCTTGTTCGGAAGCGTGTCATGAGGCCCACAGGGTGGCAAAAGGACAGGTCCTGAAACCCAGCAGTTGCGGAGAAAATTCAAGATTTAGCGCATCCATGGCAGTAGTACCCCCATGTGCAGTCAGTCTTTACAGCAATGCCTGCAAGCGCCCGCGACACGAACTTCGTATATCGCGGTCTAAAGGTACCTTAACCTGGGCAGTTCTGCACAAACTATACCTCGTTCGGAAGCTTGCGATGAGTTTCACAAGCTGGCGAAAGGACAGGTCCTGATACCCAGCAGTTGCGGAGAAAATTCAAGATTTTGCGCCTCAATTCCAGTAGTACCCCTATGTGCAGTCTGTCTTTACAGCAATGTCTGCAAGCGCCCGAGACACGAACTTCGTATATTGCGGTCTAAAGGTACAATAACCTGGGCAGTTCTGCACAAACTATACCTTGTTCGGAAGCTTGTGATGAGGCCCACCAGCTGGGGAAAAGGACAGGTCCTGATACCCAGCAGTTGCGGAGACAATTCAAGATTTAGCGCATCAATGCCAGTAGTACCCCTATGTGCAGTCAATCTATACAGCAATGCCTGCAAGCGCCCGCTACACAAACTTCGTATATCTCAGTCTAAAGGTACCTTAACCTGGGCAGTTCTGCACAAACTCTACCTTGTTCGGAAGCTTGCGATGAGGCCCACAAGCTGGCAAAAGGACAGGTCCTGATACCCAGCAGGTTGCGGAGAAAATTCAAGATTTAGCGCCTCAATTCCAGTAGTACCCCTATGTGCAGTCTGTCTTAACAGCAATGTCTGCAAGCGCCTGAGACACGAACTTCGTATATCGCGGTCTAAAGGTACCTTAACCTGGGCAGTTCTTCACAAACTATACCTTGTTCGGAAGCTTGTGATGAGGCCCACCAGCTGGAAAAAAGAACAGGTCCTGAAACCCAGCAGTTGCGGAGACAATTCAAGATTTAGCGCATCAATGCCAGTAGTACCCCTATGTGCAGTCAGTCTATACAGCAATGGCTGCAAGCTCCCGCGACACGAACTTCTTATATCGCGGTCTAAAGGTACTATAACCTGGGCAGTTCTGCACAAACTCTACCTTGTTCGGAAGCTTGTAATGAGGCCCACAAGCTGGCAAAAGGACAGGTCCTGAAACCAAGCAGTTGCGGAGAAAATTCAAGATTTAGCGCATCAATGCCAGTAGTACCCCTATGTGCAGTCAGTCTATACAGCAATGCCTTCAAGCGCCCGCGACACGAACTTCGTATATCGCGGTCTAAAGGTACCTTAACCTGGGCAGTTCTGCACAAACTATACCCTGTTCGGAAGCTTGTGATGAGGCCCACAAGCTGGCAAAAGGACAGGTCCTGAAACCCAGCAGTTGCGGAGAAAATTTAAGATTTAGCGCATCAATTCCAGTAGTACCTCTATGTGTAGTCTGTCTATATACAGCAATGCCTGCAAGCGCCGACCACCGTTGGAAAAACCTAACTATTTTCAACTACTGCTCCAAATTTACGAATTTTTTTTCAGTCCAAATTTTGTTTGCTATTGGTTACATGATCATGAACGGGTGCAGGCCAGTTAGACCCTGGTTAGACTGGTTCCATTACCTTACAATTTTCCGGCATCTATAAATTTATCCATTTCATCTTTAGTGGAGTCAAGGAACCAGACTGCTTGAACATTTTTGTTTTTCTTGGTTTTTCCAGTATTTTCGAACACAAAAACTTCAAACATGTCAGTGTAATAATATTTGATCTGTTATACTAACCCCTCAAATAGTTCATTTCTGAAAATTACAGCAAAAGCCAATGATGTACATTCCCTTTAACGATGGAACAAATTCATTCCAATAAATCCTAAGCCGGAAATTCCTATTTCTGATGAAAAATGTTTGTTTTGCCTGAATTTTAGCCTCGGTATGAAATTAATTGGGCTGAGACTGTTTCAATACCAATTTATTCGGGGCGCTTATAAAATAAACTTTGAAAGTCATTTCACCCTCCTATCCATTCAGATCTGAATACTTTTGTAATTAACGATGGAACAATATCGTTTGAAAATACGGCTTTCCGTTTCAATCAATGTCAATGGCTGGCAAAAAGCATGATCTCCGTCTTATTATTAAATTAATTGGGCTGTGCTTTTTAACGAACAGATTTTCTCGGTTCGCTTATAAAATCTTTGTTGAAATTTCTGTCATTAACGATGGAACAAATTCATTCCAAAGCCGGAAATCCGTATTTCTGATGAAAAATGTTTGTGTTGCCTCAATTTTAGCCTCAGTATGAAATTAATTGGGCTGACACTGTTTCAGTTCGGATTTATTCGGGGCACGATTACAATACACTTTGGATGTCCCTTAACCCGTGTATGTAATTGGAACGGGACATTTCGGACATTTAGGATGGTACAAAATCCTTTCAAAATGGGATATCCGTATTTTCATTGGAAAACCGTTGTTTTGTATCGTAATTATCAATCGTCGGATCAATTTAATTGGGCTGACACTGTTTCAATGCCGATTTATTCGGGGCGCGAATAGAATACACTTTGGATGTCCCTTAACCCCTGTATGCAATTGGAACGGGATATTTCGGACATTTAGGATGGTACAGAATCATTTCAAAATGGGATATCCGTATTTTCTTTGGAAAACTGCTGTTTTGTTTCGTAATTATCAATCGTTGAATTAATTTAATTGGGCTGACTCTGTTTCAATACCAATTTATTCGGGGCGCAAATGGAATACACTTTGGATGTCCCTTAACCCGTGTATGCAATTGGAACGGGACATTTCGGACATGTAGGATGGTACAAAATCATTTCAAAATGGGATACCCGTATTTTCTTTGGAAAACCGTTGTTTTGTATCGTAATTATCAATCGTCGGATCAATTTAATTGGGCTGACACTGTTTCAATGCCGATTTATTCGGGGCGCGAATAGAATACACTTTGGATGTCCCTTAACCCGTGTATGTAATTGGAACGGGAAATTTCGGACATTTAGGAATTAGAATGAAACAAAATCATTTCAAAATGGGATATCCGTATGTTATTTGGAAAACCGGTCTTTTGTATCGTAATTATCAATTGTCGGATTAATTTAATTGGGCTTACTCTGTTTCAATACCGATTTATTCGGGGCGCGAATAGAATACACTTTGAGAGTCACTCAACCCGTGTATACAATTGGAACGGGACATTTCGGACATTTAGGATGGTACAAAATCATTTCCAAATGGGATACCCGTATTTTCTTTGGAAAACGGCTGTTTTGTAAGTTAATTATCAATCGTCGGATTAATTTAATTGGGCTGACTCTGTTTCAATACCGATTTATTCGGGGCTCAAATAGAATACACTTTGGATGTCCTTTCACCCGTGTATGCCATTGGAACGGGACATTTCAGATATTTAGGAAGGTACAAAATCATTTGAAAATAGGATATCCGTATTTTCTTTGGAAAACGGCTGTTTTGTACGTTAATTATCAATCGTCGGATTAAATTAATTGGGCTGACACTGTTTCAATACCGATTTATTCGGGGCGCAAATAGAATACACTTGGGATGTCCCTTAACCCGTGTATGCCATTGGAACGGGACATTTCAGACATTTAGGAAGGTACAAAATCATTTCAAAATAGGTACCCGTATTTTCTTTGGAAAACGGCTGTTTTGTACGTTAATTATCAATCGTTGGATTAATTTAATTGGGCTGACTCTGTTTCAATACCGATTTATTCGGGGCGCAAATAGAATACACTTCGGATGTCCTTTAACCCGTGTATGCCATTGGAACGGGACATTTCGGACATTTAGGATGGTACAAAATCATTTCAAAATGGGATATTCGTATTTTCTTTGGAAAACGGCTGTTTTGTACGTTAATTATCAATCGTTGGATTAATTTAATTGGGCTGACTCTGTTTCAATACCGATTTATTCGGGGCGCGAATAGAATACACTTTGGATGTCCCTTAACCCGTGTATGCAATTGGAACGGGACATTTCTGGCATTTAGGAGGGTACAAAATCATTTTACATTTATTATAATACCTGCGTACGTACGTGTCATAAAAGTATCGTAGAGGGCGCTAAACAACCATGTAGTTTGGGAAGAGAAAATCGCGGCCGGTTCCTGTTTAAACAGGATTCTCATGCCTGGGACCCGGTCCTTTCCGCAACGCAACACTACTCATTACAAGGAGTAGTCTGGCGGATATAGCGCCCTCTCATCGGCTATAAGGCAGAACCTTAATTAAGTAACGTTAACATTTATAACATTAACATTCCCGATTCTGAAAATATATTGCCACAGTCTTCATTACAATTTACTTGTCGAAGTCGAATAAACAACAGTTTCAGTTATTTAAGGTAATCCACCGTGATAAGAAGTTGAACTTCCTTTATAATTCGTTTTCTCCTAAGGTATATTTGCAATGACTGTTTAGGGCCACCGTAGTGGCAATCTTCGCGGCGGCGCGCTACCGTAAAAATAGTGCCTAGCCGAAAATCCGGCCCGATTTTCGTGCCAAGATCAGCCTGGTCATTGATCTCCATATACACAGATACAACCACACAACACGTGTAATAAAAGCAAGTAGGACGCCCTCTTTTGCGAAAAGTGCTCAACAGGGTGACCGTTTTAGCCGATTTAACTTTGACAGCATTTTTATTAAAAAACGAGTTTAACAGAAAATTTGACAGAATGGATTGTTTTGGCAGATTTCTGGTTCATTTCTGGGAGAATTCTGCAAAAATGGTTATTTGACCAAAAAACCCAGCAAATTTGAACAAAAAAGTGTACATTTGTTCAAAAAAGCTTCAATCCTTTCAAACAAACCTCAAGGGCGGATCCAGGGGGGGGGGGCAAGGGGGCCATGCCCCCCCCCCCAAAAAAAAAAAAAAAAAAAAAACCGAAACCAATTTTTTTTTTATGTGACATCGCAATAACGAAACCAATTTTTTTTTTTTTTTATGTGACATCGCAATAAAGGCAGGCAATGAGTACCCCACCATCTTTTCCTCAAAAAAACATTGGTTAAAGTGGTCAGAAATTGCCTCGGATCGCACCACAGAGCATCTAGAATCCAAAAAATTTTCGGGGCCCTTACGGGCCCCGAACCCCACGCCGTAATTTTTTTACCCACTTTTTGGGGGGGACCAAATTTTTTTTTGGCCCCCCCAAAAAATTGTGTTCTGGATCCGCCCTTGTGGATGGACAGGGAAGGAGGTGTGGTGGGCCGGGTACCGAGTCCCAGAAGAGTTCTATATGGAAGTCGGTAAGGGGCTCAGTGAGTTAGGGTCATAAGTCCGACTCCTGAAGACTTGGCCATCGCCACATAACTTTTTGTTTTATTTTCTTTCTTTTCTATCGGAGGACAATAATTGCATGAACGATTAATTTGTTATATTGAGAGCTTGTACATCGTTCAAAATTAATTTCTAAAATTGCTGGAAAATACAAAATTCAGTCCAGCTATAATATTCTTATTTTATTGTCGCAAAACTGCATGTACATGCCCAGCACTTTTGCGCATATACCTTGTTCAGGCCTGTTCCCTGATCCCAGACTGCAGGGGGGGGGGGGGGAAGGGCGTCTTTAAATCCTATAGTGGTAATTTTTATATTTTTAGTATTTCTTTTTATATGCACAGCTGTATCTGTCAATCCCCGTATGTGAAGCGACTTTGCGCGGCAGCTTGTGCCGACATGACAGAATGTACACTATTTTGACAAAGGTTTCAGAACCGGATTTTAGTTTCGCGGAGTTTTGAGCAGCGGTGTTTATTATTTACATTCTCGACTTTGTTTTTATTCCCTCTTCCTTTCCCCTTCCTTCTCCATTCTTCGGAACACTGGTGCCTAGGGCCTGAGAAACACTTAATCCGGGCCTGCCACTGAAGAATGATTTACGTATCTTGATCAATTTTTGGAAAGTGCCCTGATTACTGGGGGCATTTATCATTGGGGTCCATGGCAGTTTATTTACTGGTCTGCAACCTAGACTTGCCGTCTGTGGGTGCAGACCGGTAAATAGGCCGAAACCCATCAGCTGAGCTCATGAATGCAAGTTATAGCGGCCCTCAAAATGCTTTATGTTAGAGAGTTGTGAGAGCCATATAATTGAGGAATTGAAAAGATATGGCAATGAACCTGTTGTCCGGATTTAGGGCTTCCGATTTTGAACATTTTGGAATATAAGAAAGTCGCTCGATACTGACTGTTCGTCACGCTGTACATCAGAGTATTGATGGAGCTGTTAATGAGGCGAGCGATTCCTAAGCAGACGTCCACGTCGAGACTGATCCAGTAGATATCGCTGAAAGTGCAAGGAGAACTGGAGTATCAGGCTGATGAGAGTAGAGAGTGTAAGCGATGTCCATGGAATTGAGCACGTAGAAGACAGCAGTGTTGATGACTAGCATGCGGACGACGGGGTAAACTCGACGGGTTTGGCCTGCTTGACGTTCTCGGTCACTGTGGCACAACTTAATAACAATGTAAATATACGAGGATATAGTGATGGTAAACGTTGCCAGGTAAGCAAGTAGAAGGATGACAACACCTACTTGTGAGAAAACCTCATTCTTCACATAATTTTCATCAATTTGTTGTGAGTCCACTCACAACGCTCGTGACCACTGCCTCAACCCGGACGCCTGCTGATACCTTGGCTGCTCGTGACTTGCTCGCTTGCGCTCTCTGGGTTAGCGGTTGGCGTACGGCGGAGAATCTTTCAACCGCTATGACAGTCACGAAGCAGTACGAAGCAATCTGCATTGTTCCAAAAGCTAGGCATACAGCTAGGGAAGCACCTGAAGCTATGTGTGTATATTCTATTGCCCATGCTGCTGACATGGCTAGGATCATAAAGGCAGCGCCAGCCACTGCTAGATTCTGGTCAGGGAACCAAACTACAAGAGCAGCATTTTGGGTTTTTTCCTAGCATCTGTGAACACAAAATCTTTAAACATAATTATCAGTTGAACATTGTTTGCCATAAAATGCCAACCCCAAATCCATCAATTTTAAAATTACAGGAAAAACAAATGTTAATATCGCCTTTAAGTATCATCCTTGATCCAACTTTTGGAATCAGTTTAACTTCCTGAACGTCAGAATTTTACATTGACTTGTTTTTTTTTTTCTCCCAGCATATTATAATACAAACTTTTGGTTTGCTTGAGACAATAATACTGGTGATACCAAAAGTTCAATATCAAAGCACGATTGTGTTTCCTCGTTCGTATACACTAGTCCCAGTTACACGTTGAACGATTTATTATCGGGAAGGTATTATAGCTACAAAGTCATCACGTGAACTCATTACTGTAATATTTTAAATATGATTTTGGGGTTTATTTGTGACACTGCAGCACAAAACCATTCACCTCGACACGTATTGAAAACTGGGATTTGGGCTAATTGGTAAGGACATTGAATATGCTTATATTCTGAGATTAAGGGGGGGGGGAGAGTGTTGATCGTAGATGGATGCAGGGGCTGATCCAGCTTCGACTCAAGGGAAGGTTAGCTGTTAAGGAGGGGTAGGGCAGGGTGACCGTAAGGCCATGGCCAAATTCAGCTAAATGCACTTTAAAAATCTGTCAGATTTATCAAAAATCTGCCAAATTCCCAACAATTACTCGAAATACACTATTAACACTTAAAATCACATGCAAATGTTGTAGTATTGCCTTAATTAAAGTTCAAATTATATTATAAACAATCTATGTTCGCATAAAAATGTAATGACATTGCGTAAATTTCAGGAAAAATGCGGTTGCATCACGACGGGCGGGTTCCCAGTGAACCTCAGCACCTAGACCACAGCCAACCTGTCCATTATGCAAGGGTACCATTTTTTTTTCAAATTTGCTTTGTTTTTCTGTCAAATAACCATTTGTGCAGAATTCTGCCAGAAATCTGCCCAAAAATCCATTCTGTCAAATTTTCTGTCAAACACTATTTTTACCAAAAAATCTGTCAAAGTTAGCCAAAAATCGGCTAAAACGGTCACAATGGGTAAGGGTTGCAGACATGCTCTACTTTTTCCTGCAATATTTTGTATTACCATTGATTACGATGTGTATCGGGTGAATATTTTCCTTTCTCTTGCGGCCCAGGGGAGTAGACCGTCTACCACCCGCCCCCCTCGTGGATCCACCACTGGGGTGAACTGGGCAAGAATTGGTTTTGCTACTTTTACCACTAAAATGTCAAGAACATCCAATAAATCTTAGACAAAGATCCGTACTTGTAAGGAACTATATATACGCACATTAAAACTTGCGTTGAAAAGAAAATATTTATAGTCGCATATAAGTATTTTTAAACGGCACATATTAACTGCAAACTTTTTCGTTGTTTTTACTTGACCTAATTTATGTACGAAAATATTCATAAAATTGTATTACGAACAGCGCCACCTACTGTACAATTGTGTCCAGTCCCTCAAACCCCCCCCCCGAAAAAAAATCCACTACTTTTTTTTTTACAACGTCCGATGTGGTGCCAGGATTTTGCAAGCATGATGCCCCAGTTGTTGACACGAATGTACGCCTCTGGTTATGATTTCAAATTAAGGTAGGCGTACCCAAATGTAGGAACGTAACGAAGTTGGTAACGTAAAGAATGTCAGATGCGTCATCCAGTTCAAAACAATCCAAATGGACTTAATGGGTCCATGAGATGAATTTTTCGGAGGAACACATTTTGTACAACTTTCTACTCCTCTTAAAAGTATGAAAACGATTTAACATTTTTTGGGTTTGTTTAATTGAAAGGTGCACTTCTTTAAACATTTCGAATTGTCCATGCTTCTCCGGACAACAGCGGGCGCTGTTGCTGTTTTTTTTTTTTTAGGAAGACACTATTCGGTTTTGGGGGTTTTGAGTTTAACTTGTGACCCAAAAATGTGTTCATTGAAACGTTAATGTGAGAAAAGTGTGCTTATTGGCTTACTGCCATGTACTTACACAACAACGAATCACCAAAGAAAAGAACATTTACACCTTACATTCAAAATCCTGGTAACTTTTTTGTGCTGAAATTATTGTAACAGTGAGGTTTCTGCCTGAAATGATATCAAACATTCGCTCATAAATATTGAGAATTATATCAGCGTAAAAACCAAAAAGGCCCCAAAATACCATTGAAAATGGCGAAACGAAATAGAAAGTTAGGTTAAATGGGACACAAACGTGCATTTTCAAGGATTGAATAAAACAAAAACAAATCTGGCCTTTTAAGGAGAATCTTCAATCCAGTTACCGTTAAGCGTTGCGTCACAGGATATTTCATCGATGTGTGACGTTTAGTCAAGACCTCACAAAATCCTCACATAAGTCAGTCGCAATTAAATGCTTCGATCTAAATCACTCACAAGCTATTCAAAGTTAACTATGATTGGGGTTTCTTATGCATATTTGCCCTGAACAAGACTTCAAGCAACTCAATGTACAGGGCTACAGGAGAATAATAAAAAGAAGAGCAAATACTCAGGAAAACTGAAGGTATGAATTGACATTCCTCTTGAAACAGAGCAGAGCATAGGTTGGAGGGAAACAAGCACCAGGCAAGGAATTCCAAAGAGATGCAGCACGTGGGAAAAACTATTGGAATATTCCTTTGTTCTACATCTAGGTAAAGCACCAGTATATGGATGAGAACAGGCAGAAAGTCGAGTTTCTCTCTCAAACACTCTGATTGGAGGAACCAGGTTGGATAGTCTCCATCCTTGATGTTTGTGGACTTACTTGTATCTAACTTGGGACTTGACTTGTGATTGACTCGACCAAAAGTCTGGATTGGCGTCGACGTTCAGTGCGCTTGGGCCGGTGATTCTTGAGCGGCCTTCGCTGGTGGAATCGCTCGAAGTTCTATCTGCTCCGTCTGCTGCGGTCGGCGGCAGCGGCGGCACTGTCGAAGGAGCTTTGCCAGCGGGGGGGAAGCCTCCAAGAAAGCCGCTCGATACTGTCTGTTCGTCACGCTGTACACCAGAGTATTGATGGAGCTGTTGATGACGCGAACCATTCCTAAGCAGACCTTCACGTCGAGATAGGTCCAGTAGATATCGATGAAAGCTTCTGCTTCTGAATGCATGGAGAACTCGAGTATAATGACCATGACATTGTAAGCGATGTCCATTGAATTGAGAACGAAGAAGACAGCAGTGTTGATAACTAGCATGCGAACGACGGGGTAAACTCGACGGCTTTGGCCTTCTTGACGCTCTCTGTCACTGTGGCATAACTTAATAACGATGTAAATATAAGAGAAAACAGTTATGGTAAACGTTCCAAGGTAAATCAGGAGAAGGCTGACAACATATACTTGAGAGAAAACCACATTCTTGACATAATTGTTATCGAGTCCACCCAACACGCCCGGGACCACTGCCACAACCCAGACGCCTGCTGATACCTTGGCTGCTCGTGACTTGCTCGCTCGCGCTCTCTGGGTTAGCGGTTGACGTACGGCGGAGAACCTTTCAACGGCTATGACAGTCACGAAGAAGTACGAAGCATTCTGCATTGTTACAGAAGCTATGCGTACAGCTAGGTAAGCACCTGAAGCTATGTGTGTATGTTCGGTTGCCCATGCTCCTGACATGTTTATGATCATATAGGTAGCGTCAGCCACTGCTAAATTCGACAGATAGACGTTGATGATCGTGCGCATGGACTTCACTCGAATTACTACGAAGAGAAAAATAGAATTCAGCAGGATTCCGATGGGGGCGATGATGTTGCCGAAGTGACGGATTATGTTGTCATAGTCTTGCTCATGAGCGTCGACATCATGGAAAAGCTGCCTCTCATGGGCTGTCAGTCCGTCGCTATGTTCTATTGTTCCATTCATGTTCTATTGTTCCATTCATATGTTCTATTGTTCCATTCGTTTTCTCAGTAGAGACGTCTAGACAGGCCTGATTCACAAGTCGAAATGTATCTTCATTTATAGCCAGATTACTCGTGTTGGCACCAAGCAATATGAAATCAGAAAAGAAAGCGAGAAACACTGGACATGCATTATATCACTCCTCGCGTCTTAAATGGCAATGTCAGAAAAGTTAGTTTCCATTTCGATCAGCAGATCCAATGGAGTTAAAGGCGCTATCTCGTGAATTGTGTATTTCTAAACTCGCCCCAAGGGTGAGCTCCACCCTCTGGAGCGTGGGTTCGTGCAATTCAAATTACCCCTATGGGATTTCGTTCAGTAGCATGAGAGACAATAACAATGCCCTGCAATCTTAGTCATCTGATTTGAACCTATAATTACACCCTGCATTCCCACGCTGCCCCATCACACCCCCACCCGATCCCACCCACCACCAAAGTTTGGCCAAAGTTATGCACACATTTCCAAGGCCAAAAAAAGTCACCGGTTTCTGGTATTGAGCTTGCCCAAAAAGTGGTGCGGCGACGCGGCTTTTTCTTTTTTACCTGATTTTTTTTGCTTCAAATGTCGGCTGATGACTGCAAATGGTGCCCGACTAAACTAAGTGCAAATAATTATATGGGAGTCCAGAGAGGCCACATAAAGCTGATTCTCAACCATAACCCAATCTAAAAACAAGTTAAAATTGTGCAGCAGCAGGATTCCAGTCAAACCAGTGAGTTTGGCGGTTTTGAGACATCATCTTTCATTGAAAAAAAAATCATTTTGCCGACGCGCATAGCTACGGCGACGCGCGCGCATACCAGAAACCGGAGACTTTTTTGGGGGCATAATTAACCTAACCTCCCGAGTGTTAGCTCTATAGACCATGCTACATTTACAAATTTGATGTTGTAGTCACGTGATGTCAACTTTAAGCAAACTGATCTCTTCCGCACTGCATGTGTATCCCTTGAAATATGATTGGTGTAAAAGTGGTGACGTAAACTGTTTAATGTTGACAGAATAACATGCATAAGATGCGTAAATGTTTGGTTGTCTGTCGGTTGCCCGTTGGTATGACGTCACAGGTCACATGATTTATAGAACTAAGCCAATATTTGTTTCCCATTCTAATGTTGTTCTGTCCCAATTTACAAACACCTTGAAATAAGTTGGGATGCGACGTTATAAATGTTTGCCAAAGTTTTAATTGAATTTGATTTGAACAATGATAGCACGCATTTTCTTATAAATTGTACACGACTTCAAAAATGTATTGGCCCCATTTAAGTTTAAAATCATCCTTGATCCAACTTTACGAAATCCATTGAATATCCTTAACGTCAAACGTTTCAATGTCCTCTATCATAATCTCATACAGTTTCTGGTTTGCTTGAGCCAATAGTAGTGATACCACAAGTTCATTATCAAAACACGATCTGGTTTCCTTGTTCGCACGCTAGTCACAGTCACAAGTTGAACTATTTATTCTAGAAAATTTATAACAACTACAAAGTAATCATGTCAACTCATTACTGTCACATTTAGGCCATGATGGGGGGGGGGGGATTGTGACACTGAACTTTGTAAACTAGGTTAATTGAAAATGACATTGAATTCTCTTTTCAATTGATGTTGGTTTACATAATATTCTCTGTGCGTCTTTGATATTCGTGCAGATTCGGCGATTAATTATTAACAAATATCTTTTAGGCACACCATGAATCAAACCACCCCAACCCACCCACCCCACCAATCGACCTAATCCACCCAATCCTGCCCCAAACTTTTGTTTCAATGATGAAACATGTCCTTGCAACTTGTGTGACAATAAAAAAATATGTTGCCTGAAGTCAATATTAACATCATCCCTAATCCACCTTACTGAGTTCTTTAATTTCCTGAACGTCAGGAGTTTGAATTTGCTTGCGCATTTCCCCTAGCATATTCTTAATAAGCTCCTGGTTTGCTTGAAACAATAGTGGTGATACCAAAAGTTCATTATCAAATTACGATTGTATTTCTTCGTTCGTGCACTAGTCACAGTCACATGTTGAACGATTTATTCTCGGAGTAGGTATTATATAGCCACAAAGTCATAACGTGAACTCATAGTTTGGCCATTGCCCTCCCAACCGGCACAAAACCTAGTCTATGGAATATCCCCTTGCACAGCGAGGGTCTATGATATGCGAGCAGATTTGGCGATTAATTATGCAAAACAAGACTGCGTCTTGACGTCGAGATTCTGACCATTCAGCGGGCGCCTTCTATCGGGTCTTCGATAACCAGTTGTTCTGTTGCAAAAACATGGCATCCCAATTGACCAATCAACATCTTAGTCCGAATTTCTGATCGAAATGACGTCACACTTTTTAAAGTCGACTCTGATTGTCTGCCGCGCGGATTCGCATGCATGTTGGGATATATCAGACGTTCGCAGATGGCTCTGCACATGAAAATACCTGATCCTCAGACTAATAAAACACTGTACAGACAAAAATTATCGAACGTAAGATCTAGGCGTTAAAAGCTAGAACGACGAAAATATCTCACTTTCAATGAAGTTGATTTTTAAATTTAGAAGGCGCACGATGAATGGTCAGAATCTTGAGGTCAAGACGCAGTCTTGTTTTGCATAATTAATTTCCTACTGTGCACGCATAATCATAGACGTTTGTTTTGCAAGCGGCTACCCCACCAACCATATTCTGTGGGCCTTCATTATTGGGAAGCTTATCCCAGTTTTCAAAAGTTGTCCACATGACTGGTTTTGTGCTAGAGTGTCACAAATAGACCCCATATATTGGTCAAAATATTACAGTAATGAGTTCACGTGATGACTTTGTAGCTATAAATACCTTTCTGAGAATAAATAATTGAACATCTGACTGTGACTAGCGTGCGAACGAGGAAACACAATCGTAATTTGATAATGACTTTTGGTATCACTACTATTGTCTCAAGCAAACCAAATACTTTCATTATAATAATCTGGCAGAAAAAAAAAACAAGTAAAGTGAAACTCCTGACGTTCAGGAAATTTAAATGAATCCGAAAGTTGGATCAAGGATGATACTTAGAGGTATACAAAACATTTGCTTTTGCTGCAGAAATGAATGGGAATTTGGGGACTGGTATTTTATAGCAAATATTGTTAGATGGATAATTATGCTTAAAGATTTGTATTTATAGATGCTGAAAAAAACCAAGAGAACAATTTTGTTCTTGTAGTTCGATTCCCAGACCCTACATCAGACGAAACGGAGCAATCTATAGGAATTGTCAGGTCAGGGAACCAGACTGGCTGGCTTGCAATTGTTATCGGATGTGTAACCAATGCAAACACATGTGGACTAAATAGATTTTTTAAATTGGGGGCAGTGTTTGAAATTGTCAGTTTTTTCCCTAACGAAGGTCAGCCAACCATCTTTGGAAATTGATACCAAAATTTCATATCCAGTGCCATGATTTCACAGGCTGATTCATTTACAGTCAAGTAAGGTATTTCATAATTATTTTGTAGTTTTGTTTTATAATGTTTGCACATTTTGTGTATTACCTTTACATTGACTGCAGGCACTTCATTTTTGTAGCACGCAATGTTCAAGAAAAACAATCAAATTTGATAGAGAAACAAAACGAAATTTCATTACGTTGCGCCCAAAGGTTTTTCCAGGTGTTTGTAAAGTGGGACAGAACAAAATTAGAATGGGAGACATTTCGTCTTTAATGGCTTAGTTCTATAGACCGTGTTACCTGTGACGTCATACCAACGGGCAACGACAGGCAACCCAAACATTTACGCATCTTATGCATGTTATTTTGCCCATAATAAACAGTTTATGACACCACTTTTACACTAATCACATTTCAAGGGATAGACATGCAGTGCAAAAGAGATCAGTTTGCTTAAAGTTGACGTGACTACAACATCCAATTTGTAAATAATGTTACACGGTCTATAGAGCTAACACTCGGGAGTTTAGGTTAATTAGAAATGTGTGCATAACTTTGGCCAAACGTTGGGGATGGGGTGGGATCGGGTGGGGTGTGATGGGATAGCGTGAGTGATCCAGGGTGTTATAAGGTTCAAACCATAAGATTGCAAAACATTGCTATTGTTTCTCATGCTATAAAACAAAATCCAATACGGGTAATTTGAACTGCAAGAACCCATGCTCCGGAGGTTCGAGCTCACCCTTGGAGCGAGTTGAGAAATACACAATTCACGAGATAGCACCTTTAACTCCATTGGATCTGCTGATCGAATTGGAAACTAAGTTTTCTGACATTCCCATTTAAGGCGCGAAGATCAAGAGTGAGTTGGTTATCATGCGAGCCCCGTGTTTCTCGTTTTTTTTTCTTATTTCATATTGCTCGGTCCCAAGACGAGTTATAATCTGGCTATCAATGTACATACATTTCGACTTGTGAATCAGGCCTGTCAAGACGTCATCCTGTAAGAAAGATGAATGGAACAATCAGACATATAAACGACGAACTGACAACCCACGAGAGGCAGCTTTTTCGTGGTGCCGAAGCTCATGAGCAAGACTACGTCGACATAATCGGTCAGTTCGCCAAAATCATCACCCCCATCGGAATCCTGCTGAATGCTATTCTCTTCGTAGTAATTCGAGTGAAGTCCATGCGCACCATAATCAACGTCCATCTGTCGAATTTAGCAGTGGCTGACGCTACCCATCTGATCCTAATCATGTCAACAGCATGGGCAATAGAATATACACACACTGATTCAGGCGCTTACCTAGCCTTAATCATAGCTTCTTCAACGGTGCATTTGGCTTCGTACTGCTTCGTGTCTGTCATAGCGGTTGAAAGATTCTCCGCCGTACGCCAACCGCTAACCCAGAGAGCGCGAGCGAGCAAATCACGAGCAGCCAAGGTATCAGCAGGCGTCTGGGTAGTGGCCGTGGTCACGGGCGTTTTGGGCGGACTCGCATTCAATACCAATTATGTCACGAACGTTGTTTTTTCTCAAGTGTGCGTTGCCATCCTTCTCCTGATTCACCTGGCAACGTTTACCATAACTGTTTCCTCGTATATTTACATAGTTGTTAAGCTATGCCACAGTGACCGAAAGCGTCAAGCTGGCCAAACCCGTCGAGTTTACCCCGTCGTCCGCATGCTGATCATCAACACTGCTGTCTTCTTCGTTCTCAATTCAATGGACATTGCTTTCACTGTCATCAACCTTATACTCCTGTTCTCCTTGCACTCAGGAGCTGAAGCTGTCTTGGATATCTTCTGGACCAGTCTCGACCTGTCGTTCTGCATAGCGATCTTTCGCCCCATCAACTGCTCCATCAATACTCTGGTGTACAGCGTGACAAGCAGTCAGTATCGAGCGGCTTTCTTGGAGGCTTTTCCCCCGCTGGCAAAGCTCCTTCGACAGCGCCGCCGCTGCTGCCGACCGCAGCAGACGGAGCAGATAGAACTTCGAACGATTCCACCAGCGAAGGCCGCTCAAGAATCCCCGGTCCAAGCGATCTGAACATCGACGCCAATCCAAACTTTTAGTCGAGTTAATCACAAGTCAAGTCCCAAGTCAGACACAAGTAAGACCACAAATATCAAGGATGGAGACTATCCAACTGGTTCTTCCAATCAGAGTGTTCGAGAGAGAAACCCGACGTCGCCTGTTCTCATCCATATACTGTTACTATTATCTAGATGTAGAATTACAAAAGGATATTCCAATAGCGCCCCACGTGCTGTATCTCTTTGGAATTCCTTGCCCGGTGCTTGTTTCCATCCAACCTATGCTCTGCTCTGTTTCAAGAGGAACGTCAATTCCTACCTTCAGTTTTCCTGAGTATTTACTCTTCTGTTTATTTGTCACTCGTAGCCCTGTTTATTTGTCACTCGTAGCACATATGCATAAACACGTAAGCACAGTTAATTTCAAATAGCTTGTATTAGTGATTAAGATTGAAGGACTTAATGCGACTGACTTATGTGAGGATTTTGTGAGGTTTTGACTAAAAGTCACACTTCTATGATATATCCCGTGACGGTAACTGGATTGAAGATTCTCCTGAGGCCCATTTCTAAAAAAATTCATTCACTCCCTTTAAAATGCACGTTTGTTTCCCATTGGACTTTTTCAATTCTCGTTTTTCCATTTTCAAGGGTGTTTTGGTGCCTTTTTGATTTGATGCAGAAGCGAAATTCCATATTCGTGAGTAAATCTGTAATGTCATTCTGGGCAGAAACCTTAACCCTACCAGGACCGGGCTTTTTTTTGGGACCTACGGGGACCGGGGGGGGGGGCACATAGTGCCCCCCTTCTATATCTTCTATATTTTCAAAATAAATGACCGATTTTTTTTTAAAACTTGGTAGAAATTAACCTTTGACCAAATCCTATAGGTTGCCATTAAAAAAAAATCCGTCTATAGAGGGCGTTTTTTGGACATTTTTGCCCGTTTTTGGTCAAAACTAGTTTTTCCCCCCGTATTTTCCGTTTTCCTTAATGGCCAAATGTCCTAAAATTTGGGAAACATGTTTGTCACGTGACACTCCTCAATCACCTTTCTGATAAATAAATAAATAACAATATGACAATCAGTTTTACACTGTAGAAATTAATATTTGAACATTTAGTTTATTAAAATTACGTGAAAAACTGGGAACCTATGTAAAACAGACGTTTGCTATGGCAACAACGAACCATCACTTGATTTCTTTTTTTATTATGACCCTAGATAATGTTTAGAAAAAGTCACCAAATTTGGTGGCGATCGGCTGCACCGTTAAAAAGTTATGAGCAAAAATATGGGGGGGGGGGGCACATTGTGCCCCCGGTCCTGATAGGGTTAATCTTAATTGTTAAGCTATTTCAGCACAACAATTTTCCAGAATTTTGGATATGTTGCTGTCCTATAATATTATTTTCTTTTCTTGTGTGATTCGTTGTTTGTAAGCGCATGGCAGAAGCCAATATCCATCCATTTCTCACAAATATTTTCAATGAGAAAATTTGGGTTCACTATTTGAACAGAAAACCCTCTAAAACTGAACCGTGTCTTCCTGAAATGACATCACAATAACAGCGCCCTGAGTTGTCTTGAAAAGCAAGGACAATTTTTAATTGTTTAAAGAAGTGCACTTTTCAATATATTAAAATATTTGGTGTTGATGCTGATGCAAATTTCCTTATTCTTGAGCAAATTTCCATAAACACAATAAGCGGGTCATTTTTTGAATTGTTTAACATAGCAAATCGTTTTCTACGCATTTTTCTGATCTAAAGTCGTCAATTAGAAGTTAATTTCCGAGGGTGCACGATAACCCCTTCTTCCCACTAAACTATATTACCTTTCTGATAATAAATCTTTGAACATGTGACTGTGACTAGTGTACAAAAACGAGGCAACACAATCATGTTTTGATAATGAACTTTTGGTATCACCAGTATTATTGTCTCAAGTAAACCAGAATGTTTTTATTATAATATGCTGAGAGAAAAAAAACAGTAATATACACTTCTGACGTTCAAAAGGTTAAACAGATTCCCGAAAGTTGGATCAAGGATGATGCTGAAAGGTAATAACAACATTTGTTTTCCTGGAATTTACATTAATTTATGGATTTGGAGGTTTTGTATTTTATAGCAAACATTGTTCAACTGATAATTGTATTCAAAGATTTGTGTTCACAGATGCCGGAAACAAAAACAATAAAAAATGCTGCTCTTGTAGTTTGGTTCCCTGACCCTATACTTCAGGCGAAACGGAGCAATTTATAGACGTCGGGGAATTGTCAGCTCAGGAAACCAGACTAGCTGGCTTGCAACTGTTACCAACGGGCAACCAACAGGCAACCCAAATATTTAAGCATCTTTTGGATGTTATTTTGCCCACATTAAACAGTTGACGTCACCACTTTTACCCCAATCAAATTTCAAGGGATAGACATTCAGTGCGGAAAAGATCAGTTTGCTGAAAGTTGACATCACGTGACAACATCATCCAATTTGTAAATGTAACATGGTCTATAGAGCTAACACTCGGGAGTTTAGGTTAATTCGAAATGTGTGCATAACTTCGGCCAACCTTTGGTGGTGGGTGGGATCGGGTGGGGGTGTGATGGGGCAGCGTGGGGGATCCAGGGTGTAATTAGGTTCAAATCAGATGACTAAGATTGCAGGACATTGTTATTGTTTCTCATGCCATAAAACAAAATCCAAAAGCGGAAATTTGAACTGCACGAACCCATGCTCCAGAGGTTCAAGCTCACCCTTGGAGCGAGTTTAGAAATACACAGTTCACGAGATAGCGCCTTTAACTCCATTGGATCTGCTGATCGAAATGAAACTAAGCTTTCCGACATTGCCATTTAAGACGAGAAGATTGAGTTATTTATAATCCATGCCCAGTGTTTTTCCTTTTCTTTTCTACTTCCTCGGTCCCAAGACGAGTTATAATCTGGCTACAAATGTAGCTACATTTCGACTTGTGAATAACGCCTGTCAAGACGTCTCTTATAAGAAAGATGAATGGAACAATAGAACATAGCGACGGACTGACAGCCCATGAGAGGCAGCTTTTTCGTGATGCCATTGCTCATACCCAAGATTACAACGACATAATCGCGGTCAGTTTAGCAAAATCATCGCCCCCATCAGAATCCTGCTGAACTCTATTTTTCTATTCGTAGTGATTCGAGTGAAGTCCATGCGCACGATCATCAACGTCTATCTGTCGTATATTTTAGCAGTGGCTGACGCTGCTTATCTGATCCTAATCATGTCATCAGCATGGGCAACAGACAATTGTTGCTTGCCTTGTCTGTATCATTTTAGAAGCTTTATTTCTCACAAAAAAACAAGATGTTTGGGAACAGCGAACAGATTTTAATATAGGCTCGAATTTGAGATATCGCGGAAAGACGATAGATGCAGTATTGGCAAACCAATTTTAACAAACTATGTATATTTTTATTTTTTTTATTTTTATAGTAGAACGGTAGTTGAAGACGGAGATGAGAATCTATATGATCGTGTCCAGATACAAAGCGCAATTGCAGTGTTCATTGTTGCGTAATGATCCGCCTAGCACACGTCTGTTTCGCACATGGCTGCGGTATACAACTTCCTACAAATCAAACACACTGGACTCATTATTCCACAAAGATGTCGACTTCTTTTCGTCCATGGAGATAAAGCGAATGGACCTAGTGTTCTTGCCGGCGCGCTCCCTTGCTTATAAAGACAATATTTTTTTCCAAGAGAACTAAGGTAACGAAATGGCCGAGTAATGACGATTCGTCGTCTACACTAGTGGGGCCCCGGCCGGGTTCGAATCCCGCTTGTGTCTTTTTCGTTTTTATTGTACGCGTTCACTCATTGACTACAAGAAATTTAGTTTCCCGTGAAAATAAAAGTACCAACAGTAACTAGTACCTTAGCTTAATCGCCAAACTCTACTGCTGGGACTGTCTGCGAAATCCAGGTTGTGCATCTTCGTACAGGTTCAGGGCATTTAGTCCACTCGGGGGATCAGGGCTTCGTGTGCCGCCTTGTTCCTCCCTTAGCTCTTTGCTTTTACATGGTGCCTGGCCCTCCCAGGTTATATGGACGGACAGGGAAGGAAGTGTGTATTGGCCGGGACCTCCGAGATCTCAGAAGAGTCCTATAAGGGGTTGGCATGGGGCATTGTTATGGCCCATCCGACCCCTGACTGCTCGGTTAGCACATTAACTTTTTTGTTTTTTGAGCCTTTATTTGTTTTAATTTGAAAATCACATCTGCTCGACTAGGATATGGTATATGTTTCCCGGCTATTTTAAAAGATTTTTCATTCGAATGCAACAACAGCACTCTATCATTCAATTTCGTCCTCTAAAATTTACACACGCCTTGAGAAAACCAGTTTAGTGATTTACCGTTCAGTTTCAAAGCTTAGTCCAGGCGCGGTTCTACGGGGGGAAGGGGGGGGGGGGGGCTAGGGGGGGGGCTTTAGCCCCCCAAAATTTTTGTCTAGCCCCCCCAAAATAAATTCCGTAAAAAAAAAATTGCATTAGCAAAAAGAAGGATTGTGATGTACATGCGAACGGTCTCCCTAAAAAAAATAGTCTTGACAAGGGTGCATTAGTTAATATAGTGTCAATGATGTTAGGATTTTATTGGCGCTCCCCATTGAAAATATGGCATGAGGCCCCCCCCCCCCCCGCCCCCCTCTTGATTTTCGGAGGCCTAAGTGTCTGGAAAAAAATAACCGGTCTACATTTCAGCATGCCTCCCTGAAAAAAATTCTGGATCCACCCTGCTAGCCCCCCCCCCCAAAAAAAAAAAATATTGGTTCTAGAACCGCGCCTGGCTTAGTCATCCTCTTTAGTCACCGGGTTGAGAATATTCGTCATTACAGATCGAATTCGTCCAAGCTGTTGCCGAATAACAGCTTTCAGAAATCGGATTCGTCTTATATCAATCAGAGACGAAATTGAATGCTCTAGGAGGAAAACGTGTCGTGTGCTCATTGTTTGAATTTGCTTGATCTGAATTTAAAAGTGTCCGACAAAAGACGAATTTAAACAACTTAACAGCACTAAAGCGATATTAATGGACGAACTTGATAATTAGAAACTGCTCGAATAATCATAACGTTGTAAAATCGCCAGGAAAACCTATAATAAAACTATATTAAAACGAGACAAAAGTCCACTTCTTGAAATAATTTCAATACAGAGGCACATACTTATTAATGTGACCATATCGAAACAAAGTTTTGTTCAAATTATTAATTAACGTTGATTATGACTACCATTATTCTAGGCGCATTTTAAGATAATACACAATTTTGAAAATAAAGTCAAATGGGACTCAATAATGCACTTCATGGATTGATTAAAACTCGTTACATAACACGGATCTTTAGGAGATCCAGCATAAACTTGCCCTTTACTGCATGTGACATAAACTGGCAAATAACTATGAATTGCGATTAAAAAAAGGGGAAATATGGGCTTCATTATTTATGACCATTGCAACTCAATGAAGCGTCAGGTTTTGTTCCCAACTGAAGAATGAATTACGTAATCATGCATTTTTCTTTATCCCCGACGATGGTACTGTGGTGTTTTTTGAGAGGGATGTCCTGGATGAATTGACCGAAGTTGTCCATCCAGAGAAACCTCTGGTTGAGTTATCTCAGATGAGCAAGTCAGCACAGAGGGACTTGACACATAACTACACTGGACTGATTTCATCTTGAGGGTAATTCACACTCACAGATATGGTTGCGTTATTGTGAATTGGACTGCCAACTTCTCTCCCTGAGAAGAATCCACAAATGAACTTTCTGTTGTCTTCTATTGTACTGGTACCAATTGCCAATGTCAGCGTTGCTTCGTTCCTACTACTTTTTTTCGTATCGGATTCTTCCTCGATTGTCAGCTGTATGTGCTACACAAACAGTCATTTGAGCACAAGCTGTTGAAACATCGATTTTACCGGGTTTTTTTTATTGGATATGCCTGCCTGTACCATAGAACCCCTATGTACCATCTTCATACAAGACATGCGCAGCCGAAACTGTTAAAGACGTTGCCATGGTTGCCATCCCGGTAACCAGGAAGGAGACAAATACTGCTTGGGTTGCCATGTTGCTTTGTTACTGTGCTTTCAGATAATGAAACTTTATCTCCGGAGTTATGACAGTGTTCATCAGAGACAACGCGTAAAATGGAAAGCGAATCGTACTCATGTGATACACATAATGTCTGTTAAACGAAATTCATTCTTGTCGATTCTTGGGGAGTCAGGTTGGTGCAGCGGTACTTTCCTCGTCTTCTTCCACCGCTGTGACCCAGGTTCGAATCCCGCCTGGGCCAATATGTGGAATGGGTTTTCAGTCCCTACCTGATTCCGTGGATTGGGTTTTCAGTCCCTACCTGATTCCGTGGGTTTTCCCCAAAATATTCTTCAGGGCTTTTCCTCCCACCTCTAAAACTGTAATATCTTCTCTTCGTCTACTCTCTACTGGTTTCGTCAGGCTTTCGGGCTACAATGCCTAGGACACTTTTGAGGAATCCTTGGTTTCATTATCAAAAAAAAATAAAAAAAAAATAAATAAATATACGTTTCCCCAATACTGTCCCAAGACCGCTTACTAAAACAGGATTGCATAAACAATAACTATAATCAATCTCCCTATGAATACAACCTGCAATCGTGTGAAAAAAATCCCAGCAGTTTAAACCACTTCCTTGTTGTGTATCCAAACCAGACTTTTTTTCTGTTTGAAAAGCGTAGTATTCTTATTTCAACAAAAAATATTCCGAAACAAATTCTTCACATATTTTAAAAGCAGAAAATCTACCTAGAACCAAGCCCAATTGATGTTGGTGACTGTATTGGGAGGGGTAAGAAATCCACATAGTTCCTTTTGTTTGGTTGGTGGCGCAGTGGAATGTTTTGCTTTTTTTTCACTGGAATATTTTACCCATGAATTTAGCTTTAACGTGAAGTGAGATTGCAATATTTTATTTCCTGTTCGAGAAACTACAGCACTTTGTTGTAATACTTTCACGTTTGACACAGCGCGTGACAAGTAATCTTTACTTTCAAAGTAAACTCGTATATGCTTTTATTTTATTTCATTGTGGTGTATTGTATTGGTAATGTATTGTATTTGTACATGTGTGTATAAACATCAGTAGTGCATGCAGGGTCCCAATGGAAACCAGTTTTAAACTGTTTGGGCATACCCTGGGTAAAGAAATGTAGTAAGTAAATAAAACATTATCCATCTTCCGGAAAGTGGGAAAGTTTGAACGCATCAAAGCCATATCCTTGTTATGGTATTAAAACAGGTGTGGTCGCTGTAATAATCCGAAACATGCGATTGTAATTTTATTTTTCGAATTTAAGAACAACAAGAGCCAGGTGGGACGCGTCCCGCTTTTATAGGAAAGCGCACATGTAAAACAAAGCGTGACGTCATTAGCTCTTAGGTCTATTAATTAGGATTTCATCGTATAAGTAAACCTGTTCATAAAAAGTTGACTTTTTCTTTTAATTAAATGATTCACGTTTTAAGTTCAAGCATAAAAACAAATTTTAAAACATTTACAATGAAGCATGTACACTGTTGTAAGTAACAAGAAAAGTCCTCTGATTAACCACTATATCTTAGAAACGAGATCTGAGAACACACCTGCATTTTACATTATATACATCCGACACTCAAAACACTTTCAGTCAACCAATATTATTTGCTTTAGAATGGGTCAAGTCTGGGTTTCCCTTTGACCTTCTTTTGAGAGGTGACGTCACGACTACCAAATCTTTGCTCGTTGATGATGGCATTTTCTGAGGACGCCACGTACAGGATGTTATCCACAAACTCACTGTCACATTTGTCGTCGTCGTTGTCTTTGTCGTGATTGACACTGTCGTCGCTAAGAGGGATCCCCAAAGAATCTCCTGCACTGACTGGCGTGACCTCTGCGTAGTAATTTTTGGTTGTCGCTTGGTCTCCGGACTCAATGGGGTCTTCAACTATTAAAAAAGTACACAAGTGAAGTGAAGTAGGTTAGGGGAGTCGTGTTTGCGCAGTTGTACTTTCGTCGCCTTCCATGTTCTGACTCTGGTTCGACCTCCTACTTTGTAATGTCATGGTTTTCCCCGGCTGGATGGGGTGGTTCTCTCTGCTTTAAAACTGAACATCGTCGCGTTATCGTCGTGTTAACTCTGTTAGTTGGTCTTGCGCTACGGAAGGCGTGGTTTTGTCAGATGGACTTGAGGTGCTTGTGTTTGGTAAACCTGTAGAAGTTGAACCCTCTGTCGGATGGTAATTCTCTGTCGTCGTTTGAAGGATGGGTGTGGGGTGGAGCGGATTTGCCATCTACTGTTCTTACACAGAGTCCAGTGCAGTGGTACAACTGTTTTAATTTATAACTTCCCTTTTGAAAAAAAAAAAAGTTCTGTGAAGTCTCAATTCAAAATAGATTAAAAAAATAGTAAGAATTGGTTTGGACTCACCTCTTTCAACATCCCGTTCGATGGTTCCTCCATGACCCAACGCCGCATCCTTACCCAAGTCTTGTTTTCTCATCGCCTGCTGAGTGGTAGGCCTTAGATGAGCGTACGCGTATGCGTACTCCTCGCAGGGTACTTCTTCCGATGGGGTGTCGGGATCCAGCACGGCGTACTCCGGGGGCGGTGGCTGGTGGGGGCTAGTCCCTGGAATCACGGCGTAGGCGTAGGCGGACTGGCTGGGTGGCTGTGGCGGGCCTGTCAACGCGATGCTCCCCATGGCACGTTCCTCGTAGTCATTGGTCGTTTGATTACTGCCATCGATGTTCGATGCTGTGGCGTTTGAAAGGCGGAAGGATATGTTTCTGTCCTCACGCCTCTCAGGTTTCTTTCTCGAGACAAGACAAACGATGATGGCAAAGAGACTGATAATGATGAAGCCACCAGCGCTCACCGTGACTGCAATGACGATAGTGCTGACTGGGAAGGGGGTGGGGTCGGGCGCCAGTACGGAAGGCGTGGTTTTGTCAGATGGACTTGAGGTGCTTGTGTTTGGTAAACCTGTTGAAGTTGAACCCTCTGCCGGATGGTAATTCTCTGTTGTGGTTTGAAGGATGGGTGTGGGGTGGAGCGGATTTGCTGTTGGAGATGGTTCAGATGGTTCCTTGCTTTGCGTGGTAGGACTGGCTGGGATAAGGATTTGTGGTCCAATGGAGCAGTTTCTGCTGATGCCAGGATAGGCCACACTCCTCATGTAACAGGTGAATACCGAATTACTGTAGGAAGTGTTTACAAGCAAAGTGTTTTCGACGTGATCCCCGACGATGACTGTATCGCTTAAGAGTGATACTCTCTGTGAATTAACCAGGATTGTCCACTCAAGAGAAACCACTGGTAGTGCTTTCTCTGAGGAGCAATTCAGCACAGCACTTGAGATGTCGGTGGGGAGCAACGACAAAGTGCATGTTGGATAAGCCATTGGTGGAAGGTAGAAGATTGTCACCAATATGCCTGCGGCATTTTGATGGCCCCCTATTTCCACAAACGTACATTCAAAACGAGTGTTGTCATCAAGTGTGTTGCTATGGATGGTCAATACCAGTGTTGCAACGTTGTTGATAATATCATATTTGATCAATCCACGGTAGTCGGTAGTGTTTCCTACAAGACATGGAAATCCTTGTACTCCACAACCACCTGAAACATCAATCGCGCCATACGGCTCTACCTCTGTACCTCGGTACCATTGAACCTCCGATAAAGAAACATGAGCTTCAAGTTGAATGTCACAAACCAAGTTCAACTCTTCACCTCTGCGTACTGATACCATTGGTTGAGTCATGATGTCTAACGATACTGCGATGTTTACAAGTAGTGCAGTTAACAGTGTGACACTAACTTTGGCAGCCATCTTTCCAATAACAAACTGCATCATCAGATATATGTTAAGATGGAAACAGTGCAACCGTCATTGAGTCACAGCTGGACGCAAAAAGTCATCTGGAATCCTTCCGTGTTTAACATCAACCATTTCGACCGACACTAGCGCAATTCACACGCAAGGTCTTTACACGGACGACTATTTGTGCCACATCTAAACGTATTACCACGCCAATTGACACAGTGGACAATTTCCTGAATGACAGTCATTTCCAACTGTTCTGTGCCATCGAGACGAACGTTATGGTACTGCCTTGTGACTGTGCCCCTGGCCAGTTCACACAGAAACTGAACTAAGCATAATAATGTTCATAAAATACGCGTTAGTAAAAAACAAACACTTTTAATAATAACACTACTTCCTCGTTCTGCACACATTTCGCACGCCACTGACTCTTAACAACAGAGGAGTAAATACACATACAATTAACAGGGAAAGCTATTGAATTGCAATTGTCGAGTGAGGAATCATTCAAGGAAGGGTTGATCGAGGGGGGAAAAGGGATTTCCCGTGACCTCGTTTGGATTTCCATGACCTCGTTCAATCGCCTTTAAAGGGAATATACATTATTTGCTTTTGCTGTAATTTTCAGAAATGGATGGAATTGAGGGGTTGGAAATATATAGCAAATATAGTTACACTGACTTTTTTGAGGTTTTGGGTTCAAAAATGCTATAAGAAAAACCAATCATTTTCCTGTAGTCTGGTTCCCTGACTCAATATAAAAAGAAACAGAGCAGTTTACATACATTGGGAAATTGTAAGGTCAGGGAACCAGTCTAGCTGGCTTGTACCCGTTCATAGATGTGTAATCGATTGCAAACAAGTGCGATGGTCAATTGGGGCCAGTATTTGACAGTATACCAGGTGCCATGATTTTACAGGATGCTTTACACTGTCATTCACTAACAGTCCAGCAAGGTATTTCAAAATGATTTGGTAGTTTTTTTTTTGATGTTTACAAATGTTGTATTTTCCCTTAAAACTCTGAACTCCACAGACAGAAATGCACACCAGCTGATTGAAGTTAAAGTCAGAGTTGAAGCGTTTTCTTTTTATTTACGCATAAATCTGTGTACTACAAAAAAAAATTAAAAAATCATCTAGAACGTACATCACATAATGTGAAAGCTGCTCATGACATTCAGATAGGATCTTGACCTGCACTCGCCTTGAGGGCGCACTTCAAAGGAAAACATTTTGGAAAACTTTTATACAAAAACATAGTAAAGTGGTGTATGACCTTTATGTGTATGGTATGGACTCCTTGCATTAGTACACCCTCAGCGGTAACAATGCAAATCATCAACGTCATTGACGGACTCAGCTATCGGAGTTTTAAGATTTGCTACTTCCATCATTAGTTGAAGTAGATTAGGCCTGTATTGATTTATTGTTTTACGGGTACCGACCGTACAAAGTACTATTATTATATTTAAGCTTCCAAAATATCCTTATCTAATACAGCTTTATACAGCGGAAAATATGTTCACTATATGCTAACCAATTTTTTTTAACAACAGTTTCGATTTTTCGAAATCCCAGCGTAATTATAGCCCCAAACTATCTTTAAAAATACATGGTACTCTAAATAATATCAAGTGTAAGTATAGTGGTGGCTACACAGTGCTTTACACGTTGCTGCATCGTGATAATTAACATCCCGGATTGCAGCAGTCATAGTACAGACCAAGTTACATGTATTACAAAATTTGATGTTGTCGTCAAGTGATGCAAAGTTTCAGCAAATCGTTCTCATCTGCACTGAATGTATCTCATGATATGTGACTGCTGGTGTAAAATTGTTGACATAAACTGTTTAATGTGGGAAAAATAACATGCAAAAGCTGCTTAAATGTTTGCGTTGGCTGTCGGTTGGTGTGACCAGGCCCGGATTAAGTGTCTTGCATGGGCCCTACGCACCAGTGTTCCGAAGAATGGAGAAGGAAGGGGAAAGGAAGTTGGAATAAGAACAAATATACTTTTTTGTTTGGGCCTTAACAAAGTGCCCACTAGATTTCGTTCCACACGAATACCTGATATCACGCAGGCCACGACACTTCATTGTTCTCAGCCTAGCTTTCTTTTTGCATCAAATGTGACGTTTAGTTGGAACTGACATCGTCTGTGAGTGGGGAGCTTCATTGTTAATGTATCAAAATTTCCTAGATCACGAAGATCCAGGTCTGGTGGAATTCACTGTCCGTTGGGATGTTCATAGTCACATGGTTCTGCATGGCCAACTCTTAAAAGAGAAAAAGAGAACCATTGGTTGAACATTTTCATTACTCGGACACTCTCGATAGAAGTGACATTTAATTGAATGTACACGAACCATCGGTACCGATGGTTCGTGTACAAACCAGAATGAGCCAATAAGACAACAGCGCCGATGGTTTGTGCACTGACAGATACAACCAATGAGAGAGCATACAATCACTGGTGGTCATCGGCCCAGTGACCTTGCCTAGCTCAGCTATCAGTGAGATTTACGTAACGTTGCGTAACAAAGTGTATGTGGGGAAACTGTGGTCAGGGGCCTGGCCCTGCACAAGGCCATGCATGTGCATGCTATCTTAATATGTTAATGTAACGTACACTTTGTACAGTTGAAACCTTATATTAATTGCTTCTATTTCCAGACATTAAGGTTTGCTGCCTACACTATAATATATTACTTGGACATGGTTGTATAGCAAGGACCTATAGTTGTACCATGGAGGAAGGAATAGAAAAATACAACTTGGAAAACGAAAATCTAAACGAGAATATGCTGAAATGTAGTAGCGCCCACTGAGAAAGAGAACTGGAGTTATAATACATGTACATGCATGTCACCCGTGCAGACAAGTTCTGGGAGAGAATATTCAACCGACAGCGAGATTACTTACACCATGGAGGAAGGAACACCTCCATGCTTACACAAGCTAAAACTGTAAAATATTTAATGTTTTCATATTCCTTGCTCTATGGTTATTCCAAATGGTCCGGCCGTGATTATTTTAATTAATCTGTTATTACTGATCATTAATTTTTGTCAAACCTGTTTTATAAACCAACAAACAATCAATTGTTGTTCTATGCATTTTAACTGGACTGGTGTTATTACCATTAAATCCCATATTCAAGGCATAAATAGATATTTGTTGATGTATGATGTAACATAGCATGGCGCCGCCACTGACGTGGTGTACTTTGCTTGTTCGTCTGTCGCGCTATCTAGAGCAACAGTTTTGTACTGAACTTTCACAAAAACTGGTATAATTTCATCGAGTTCTAAACACTCCCGTTCCTAAATCACGAGTTAATCCGATTCCTGTTACAAAGTTACAACAAAACATTATTTCGACATGATTTTCCTATTTTATTGCAAAGTGCATGGGTAAACCCTTTGAAAATATCCCCCCAAAATGAGGAAATAATTTTCTGACAAACTTCTAGTTGGGTATATAATAATGGTTTATCAGATTTTATCAACTTTACAGAATTCTTCAATGGAATTTTCCGATATTTATTTAAGTGCGCCACGTTAGGGAACATTCAGCCGTTTGTGTGCCCAATTTCCGGATGCCACCGTTTTTGAATTTCGGAATATAATCTCATGACACCGAAATAGTTTACAGAGGTTTAAACGGCCGCAGTAATAAGGTGTAAGTACCAGTATTTCACGGACTGAATTTGAAGTTTATCAACAAATAAGTTTGGCAACACTACATGAGGAAAGTCAAGGTAAACGTCGAAGTGTGCCAAGTTAGGAAACACCACTATGTAATATATTAAGGAATTGATAGGGTACTGGTTTTAAGAAATATATTTATAGACTTTGAGCGCATTATTTTTAAATTAGAGATGAAGGAAGGGTATTTCCAAAAAGTAGAGCTTGTCGAGTAGGAATCCCCTTTAACATGAATTAATACATACATTTAATGAAAAAAGCAATTGCAAACAATTAAACATGTAAGCTGTACATGCCCCCCCCCCCTCCACCAAAAGCAGTTCCTTTGCGCCACCATATTCCACGGAGCACACTTTCATGATATAATTTTAGAAATGTTGATACTGATTTCCGGGGTGGGGCAGATACGTGTTCCCTCACGTCCCCCTCATTTTGGCGACGGATAAACCTAACTGAGCGTAGTTTTTTACTTTTGATGGAACGAAGGAGAAATAAAAAATGTGGGGTTTTTTACCCCAAAAGAGCCGGGGCGGAATTCGCCACCCCCTCGACTTTTTCCGCGATAGCCTTTAAAATTTTTTTTTCGCAACCTGAGCTGTTATGACTTTTTAGCCTCGAGCCTTGTGCATCATTTGACAACAGAAAAATATAAAAATCAGACCAGGGGTTGTTGCGCAGCGAACAATTTTCCGGTGCCATGCGAATTTTCCCATATACGCAGCGTACACAAACCAGAATAATCATTCGTACATATGAATAATTAATTAGCCATAATTCCAGAACCCTTTGCCCTATAATCATGAAATTTCTTGGGTATATTTATGAAGAGTTGCTCTATGCATTTTCTTCGTCACTCGGGGGAGGGGCGTGAATTTGCAGCACGTTAGTGCAAAGAGAGGAAAGGGGTGCGGGAAGGCAAAATAGGGGTGCGGGCGTGAATTTGAAGCATGTTAGTGCCAAGAGAAGAATAATCATTCGTACATATAAATATTAATTAGCCATAATTCCAGAACCCTTTGCCCTATAATCATGAAATTTCTTGTGTATATTCATGAAGAGTTGCTCTATGCATTTTCTTCGTCACTCGGGGGAGGGGGCGTGAATTTGCAGCATATTAGTGCAAAGAGAGGAAAGGGGTGCAGGAAGGCAAAATAGGGGTGCGGGCGTGAATTTGAAGCATGTTAGTGCCAAGAGAAGAATAATCATTCGTACATATGAATATTAATTAGCCATAATTCCAGAACCCTTTGCCCTATAATCATGAAATTTCTTGGGTATATTCATGAAGAGTTGCTCTATGCATTTTCTTCGTCACTCAGGGGGGGGGGGGGGAGGGGGCGTGAATTTGCAGCATGTTAGTGCCAAAAGAAGAAAAGGGTGCGGGAAGGCAAAATAGGGGTGCGGGCGTGAATTTGCAGCATGTTAGTGCCAAGAGAAGAATAATCATTCGTACATATGAATAACTAATTAGCCATAATTCCAGAACCCTTTGCCCTATAATCATGAAATTTCTTGGGTATATTCATTAAAAGTTGTTCTATGCATTTTCTTCGTCACTCGGGGGAGGTGGCGTGAATTTGCAGCATGTTAGTGCAAAGAGAGGAAAGGGATGCGGAAAGGCCAAATAGGGGTGCGGGCGTGAATTTGCAGCATGTTAGTGCCAAGAGAAGAATAATCATTCGTACATATGAATAGTAATTAGCCATAATTCCAGAACCCTTTGCCCTATAATCATGAAATTTCTTGGGTATATTTATGAAGAGTCGTTCTATGCATTTTCTTCGTCACTCGGGGGAGGGGGCGTGAATTTGCAGCATGTTAGTGCCAAGAGAGGAAAGGGATGCGGAAAGGCCAAATAGGGGTGCGGGCGTGAATTTGCAGCATGTTAGTGCCAAGAGAAGAATAATCATTCGTACATATGAATAGTAATTAGCCATAATTCCAGAACCCTTTGCCCTATAATCATGAAATTTCTTTGGTATATTCATTAAAAGTTGTTCTATGCATTTTCTTCGTCACTCGGGGGAGGTGGCGTGAATTTGCAGCATGTTAGTGCAAAGAGAGGAAAGGGATGCGGAAAGGCCAAATAGGGGTGCGGGCGTGAATTTGCAGCATGTTAGTGCCAAGAGAAGAATAATCATTCGTACATATGAATAGTAATTAGCCATAATTCCAGAACCCTTTGCCCTATAATCATGAAATTTCTTGGGTATATTTATGAAGAGTCGTTCTATGCATTTTCTTCGTCACTCGGGGGAGGGGGCGTGAATTTGCAGCATGTTAGTGCCAAGAGAGGAAAGGGATGCGGAAAGGCCAAATAGGGGTGCGGGCGTGAATTTGCAGCATGTTAGTGCCAAGAGAAGAATAATCATTCGTACATATGAATAGTAATTAGCCATAATTCCAGAACCCTTTGCCCTATAATCATGAAATTTCTTGGGTATATTCATGAAAAGTTGTTCTATGCATTTTCTTAGTCACTCGGGGGAGGTGGCGTGAATTTGCAGCATGTTAGTGCAAAGAGAGGAAAGGGATGCGGAAAGGCAAAATAGGGGTGCGGGCGTGAATTTGCAGCATGTTAGTGCCAAGAGAAGAATAATCATTCGTACATATGAATAATTAATTAGCCATAATTCCAGAACCCTTTGCCCTATAATCATGAAATTTCTTGGGTATATTCATGAAGAGTTGCTCTATGCATATTTTCGTCACTCGGGGGAGGGGGCGTGAATTTGCAGCATGTTAGTGCCAAGAGAAGAAAGGGGTGCGGGAAGGCAAAATAGGGGTGCGGGCGTGAATTTGCAGCATGTTAGTGCCAAGGGAAAAATAACCATTCGTACATATGAATAACTAACTAGCCATAACTCCAGAACCCTTTGCCTTATAATCATGAAATTTCTTGGGTATATTCATGAAGAGTTGCTCTTTGCATTTTCTTCGTCACTCGGGGGAGGGGGCGTGAATTTGCAGCATGTTAGTGCCAAGAGAAGAAAGGGGTGCGGGAAGGCAAAATAGGGGTGCGGGCGTGAATTTGCAGCAAGTTAGTGCCAAGAGAAAAATAACATTCGTACATATGAATAACTAATTAGCCATAATTCCAGAACCCTTTGCCCATGATCATGAAATTTCTAGGGTTTATTTATGAAGAGTTGCTCTATGTAGTTTTTTCGTCACTCGGGGGGGGGGGAGGGGCGTGAATTTGCAGCATGTTAGTGCCAAGAGAAGAAAGGGGAATCCACCCCGGCTGTGAGGTGGTCAAAATAACCCGGCAACAATGTTACCAAGTGGGCAAATAATTGTTATTTAAAGATTTGGTCAATTCAATAAAAGTGTCAGTCATGCGTAATGCGCTTGTATGTATTTAGTGTATTTTGTACACTCCATGTTCCAACCTTTAATCATCTTAAAGTTACAATTATTCCTTAAAATATAGCATAAACAGTCATTTTACTCTTCTCTTCTCTGTATTCTTTTAGTGTTAATTTGTTGTTAACAGGTATAATGAATCTAATGCGTAATGTCATCCACGGTAATGTCAGTCACAGACGTTTATTTGCATATTAAAAGAAATCATGACAGTTTTGCTCATTTACTACATGTGTTGGTTACCCTATAAGCTAAAATGCTCGCATGATTTAAATACGTAGAAATTTTAACTTGAAAAGAAATTTGAAAAACACGTTTGACATTTTTGGTTGCATCGCTTTTTGTAATGTCAGTCACGACAGTAAACTACCACTCTAATTGGAAAAACTGAACATGAAATTTTCAATTTTCAATACCGTATTGTGTATTCAGGTCCCAGTAACTCCCATGCCAAACAATGGTTCAGTTGGCTTTAATTGTTTACACATAAGAGCTGAATTGATATTCAAAATTAGTAAAAATGTAATGTCAGTGACGGTCTTAGGCTTAGTGTAATGTCAGTCACCAAAAAACGATGCTTTTTTCCATAAAAGCATTCAGGATAGCAATAAAAATCTGCCCTTCATTGTTTTCTTAGCGCGGGGTCTAGGTATATCAACTTCTATTGTTGACAGACGAGGCTATTTTAATTGGGTGTTAATTTGTTTTACATTAACAGGCATATTCATTCAAAAATTCATGATTCCCCCCCCCCCCCATCTTACTACATGCGTTAGTAACCCTATTAGCTCTAATGTTTTAATGGATTTTGATCTGCAGCACTTTTAACCTGAAAAGACATTTTCAAAACATGTTTGATACTTTTGGGTTGCATCGCTTTTTTTAATGTCAGTCACAGCACCAATCAGGGCTCTGGAGTGCTCTGAAACGTGCAAAACTAAATCAGGCCCACTTTATTACTCACAGTTTAGCCAGCAAATTTCTCCAAAAATTCCACTGGTGCAAAGAAAAATGTCCTCAGTATTTCACCAACCAAGTTTGCAGACTCAATTCAATTTTTAAAGGAGACTTTTCTTTAATATTTTGCACATGAGAGGGAAGTCAAGTGATTTCAAAATCGGGCTAAATACTAGACTGGTACATGTTCAACCATGGTCCAACTTTTTGAAAAGACTGACCTCATTTCATTCAAAGTCAATAGTCTGGTGGCTTGACTACGGAGAAATGTGTAGTAAATTGAGACTAGTTCCCGCTAGTTCCTGTTTTGGGACTCTCATACACAGTATTGAGAGTCCCAAATTTTCGGACTATCACGGCACTAAACAACCCCCCCCCCCCCCCCGGCCATATATAAAAGTTAACCATGAAATATCAAAGATTCAATACTGTATTGTGTATGTAGGTCCTAGTAACCCCTTTGCCAAACATGGTTCAGTTGGCTGTAATTGTTTAGACATTAGAGCTGATTTGATACATGTAATGTCAATCACGGTGGAATTGCCCAGATAATGAAGACATTAAATCCTGTAGCTTGTGTTGGTAATCTCGCCGTCGGTTGAATATTCTCTCCCAGAACTTGTCTGCACGGTTGACATGTACATGTGAACTCCAGTTCTCTTTCTCAGTGAGCGCTACATTTCAGCATATTCCTGTTTAGATTTTCGTTCTCCAAGTTTCCGTACAACCATGTCCATTAAAGTGCAAGCAGCAAACCTTTGTCCAGAAATAGAAGCAAAGAATTATAAGGTTTCAACTGTACAGTGTACGTTACATTAACATATTAAGACAGCATGCACATGCATGGCCTTGTGCAGGGCCAGGGCCCTGGCCACAGTTTTCCCACATACACTTTGTTACGCAACGTTACGTAAATCTCACTGATAGCTGAGCGAGGCAAGGTCACTGGGCCGATGACCACCAGTGATTGTATGCTCTCTCATTGGTTGTATCTGTCAGTGCACAAACCATCGGCGCTGTTGTCTTATTGGCTCATTCTGGTTTGTACACGAACCATCGGTACCGATGGTTCGTGTACATTCAATTAAATGTCACTTCTATCGAGAGTGTCCGAGTAATGTTGCTGTTATAATGCATATAGTATACACGACCATTAAGAAGAGTGCGACAGAAGATGTTTCAAATTATATCCACGATGACTCAGACATTTTGAGTTAAATGAGCTCAATCCCAGTGTCAATTTGAAAGCAATACAAATGTTTGTTGATCCGCAACATGAACTTACGCGTGAAAACTTGATTTATGACGCATTCATTGCTCTTTAACCTTTGTTGGACTTCCGGTAAATGTACCTAACTGCAACTTTATACAAAACAAAAAAAAGAAAAAAGAAACCAGTCATTACCTTCTTCATAAGCTTAGAGTGGCGTGTAGTCTGTACTGGATGTAGTCTGGTTCCCGTTGTTACCCTCCACGATGTACTGTGTATATCCATCCTCCGTATACTGGGGCTGCAGTCGATCGACCGTGGGGCCAGTCGCCGAGGGTTTGCCTTGCCGTCTCTGGTCTGGTTCCCGTGGGTGCAGCTCTGCTACAGTCAATCCAATTCTGGTTTCGTAGGAGCGTGAGGAGTCGGCACTGTCCCTTGTATCGCTGGGTAGAGGGTGCATTGAGATGCGCTGAGGTTCCACGAAGTCGTGACCATCTGAGCTCCTTGTTTTAGATGGATTGACAGTTGCAAGTTGCTGGCGTAAATCGTTACATTGTTTCTGCAGCTTTCTCCTGGATGCAGTCAGATATGCAACAAGGAGGAGGAGAACAAAGGCAACGGAAGTACTTGCTGCTGACACTGCTGTAAACACGGATGAGTTGACTGGGATAGGGGCAACGATATCGACAGTCGCGGTCGGTGAAGTTGTATCTTGATCCGACCGAACCCTTGATGTCTGGTGATACCCATCAGTAACATCTATGCCCGGAGTCTTAGATGTGACACCGTGTTCCTGAGAAGTTGTTATTAGTGATGCCAGGGATGTCTTGGTGTCAGGAGATGTCGAAATAGTGGTTGGAATGAAAGAGGTACGGACGGAGCAGTTTCTGCTGATGTCAGGATAGGCCACACTCTTCATGTAACAGGTGAATACCGAATTACTGTAGGAAGCATCCAGAGTATTTAGATGCAGAGTGTTTTCAACTTGATCCCCGACGATGACTGTATCGCTTAAGAGTGATACTCTGGATGAGATAACAAGGGTTGTCCACTCCAGAGAAACCACTGGTTGAGCTTTTTCTGAGGAGCAATTCAGCACAGCACTTGAGTTGTCGGTGGGGAGCAACGACAAAGTGCATGTTGGATAAGCCATTTGTGGAAGGTAGAAGACTGTCACCAATATGCCTGCGGCATTTCGATGGCCCCCTATTTCCACAAACGCACATTCAAAATGAGTGTTGTCATCAAGTGTGGTGTTATGTATGGTCAATACCAGTGTTGCAACGTTGTTGTTAATATCATATTGGACCAATCCACGGTAGTCGGTAGTGTTTCCTACAAGACATGGAAATCCTTGTACTCCACAACCACCTGAAACATCAATCGCGCCATACTGCTCTGCCTCTGTACCTCGGTACCATCGAACCTCCGATAAAGAAACATTAGCTTCAAGTTGACTGTCACAAACCAAGTACAACTTTTCACCTCGGCGTACTGATACCTCTGGTTGAGTCATGATATCTAACGATACTGCGATAGTGCAGTAAACAGTGTGACACTAATTTTGGAAGCCATCTTTCCAATGACAAACTGCATCATCAGATATATGTTAAAATGGAAACAGTGCAACCGTCACTGAGTCACAGCTGAACGCAAAAAGTCATCTGGAATCCTTCCGTGTTTTACATCAACCATGTCGACTGACACTAGTGCAATTCACACGCAAGGTCTTCACACGGACGAATATTCGTGCCGCATCTACACGTATTATCGCGCCAATTTCCACGGTGGACAATTTCTTGAATGAGAGTCATTTCCAACTGTTCTGTGCCATCGCGACGAACGTTATGGTATTGCATTGTGGCTGTGCCCCTGGCCAGTTCACACAGAAACTGAACTAAGCATAATAATGTTCATAAAATACGCGTCAGTAAGGCCAAAAAAAAAATTTAGTCGGTCTCTGGTCAGCGCGCGCGTTGATTTTAATCATGCGCGTGGATCTTTTTTTTTTCCAAAATGTTCCGCGGTAGCTCCATCAGCGCCCTCTATTTCCGCACCTCCTCAATTTTTTTTTAACCAAAGAGCACCAAGGAATGGGAAATTGCACCAAGGCAAATGATCGAAAGCACCAAGGCAAATTATGGAGGACACCAATGTACACGAGGACAGCAAACAAGCCAAATTGTACCCCACCTTGTCTGTACAATCCAAGCTTGAAGAAAAAAAAAAGCACAAAAGTAAAAAACAAAGCCGCGTGGCCGCGTCAATTCCGGAACTTGGGTCTGACCAGAGACTGAATTTTTTTTTTTTTGGCCTAAAAACAATTTTTTTAAAAATAATAACACTACTTCCTCTTTCTGCACACATTTCGCACGTCACTGACTCTTAACAAGAGAGGATTAAAATACACATACAATTTACAGGGAAAGCTATTGAATTGCAATTGTTGAGTGAGGGATATCATTCGAGGAAGGGTTGATCGAGGGGGAAAAAGGGGGATTCCCTGTGACCTCGTTCGGATTCCTCAAGACCTCGTGCAATCTCCTTTAAACTCTGAACTCCAAAGACAGAAATGCACGCAAACTGATTGAAATGAATGTCAGAGTTGAAGCGTTTTCTTCACATAGTGTGAAATCTGCTCATGACATTCAGATGGGATCTAGACCAGCACTCGCCTTTAGGGCGCACTTCAAAGGAAAACATTTTGGAAAACTTATATACAAAAACATAGTAAAGTGGTGCATGGACCTTTGTGTCTATGGTATAGACTCCTTGCCTTAGTACGCCCTCAGCGGTAACAATGCAAATCATCAACGTCATTGACGGACACAGCTATCGGAATTTTAAGATTAAGATATGCTACTTCCATCATTAGTTGAAGTAGATTGGGCCTATATTGATTTATTGTTTTACGGGTACCCACCGTACAAATTACTAGTATTATATTTAAGCTTCAAAAAGATCTTTATCTAATACAGCTTTATACAGCGGAAATTATGTTCACCATATGCTAACCATGTTTTTTTTACAAGAGTTTCGATTTTTCGAAATCCCAGCGTAATCATAGCCCCAAACTATCTTTAAAAAATACATGCAAAATAACATGCAAAAGCTGCTGAAACGTTTGCTGTCGGTTGGTGTGACCAGGCCCGGATTAAGTGTTTCGTAGGCCCTAGGCACCTCTGTTCCTGAGAATAGAGAAGGAATTGGGAAAGGAAAAGGGAATAAGAACAACGTGGAGAATGTAAACAATAAACACCGCTGCTCAAAACTCCGCGACGCTAAAATCCGGTTCTGAAACCCATGTCAAAGATTGTACATTATGTCATGCCGGCACAAGCTGCTGCGCGAAGTCGCTTCATATACGGGGGTTGACAGCTACAGCTGTGCATATAAAAATATAAAAAAAATATTTAAAAAAAATCCACTATAGGATTTAACCCCCCCCCCCTGCAGTCTGGGATCAGGAAACAGGCCTGAACAAGATATGCGCAAAGGTACTGAGCATGTACATGTACATACAGTTTTGCGACAATGAAATAAAAACATTATAGCTGGATTAAATTTTGTATTTTCGAGCAATTTCGAAACGATTATAGTACAAGCTTTCAATATAACAAATTAATCATTCTTGCAAGTGTCCTCCGATAGAAAATAATTAAAGAACATAAAACAAAAAGTTATGTGGCGATGGCCAAGTCTTCAGGAGTCGGACTTATGACCCTAACTCAATGAGCCCCTTACCGACTTCCATATAGAACTCTTCTGGGACTCGGTACCCGGCCCACCACACCTCCTTCCCTGTCCATCCATGTAACTCGAAAGTCAGGCACCATAAAGGGAGGAAACGAGGTGGCACCCTAAGCCTTGCTGCCGAGTCAGCAAAAGAACCCCGTACCTATACGCAGATGCCAACCTGGACTTCGCAGACAGTCCCAACTTGTGAGTCAGCTTACCGACCGACCGAGCTAACTGCTGTTGGTAAATGACGACGGGAAATTAATACTCTTAAATGACAGAACCGCGGGCATTGAAAACCAAAAAATGACACCAAGCGGGTTCGAACCCGTAACCCTTGGTCCGCTGTCAGACAGCTTAACAACTAGGCTGTTTCAGTAGGTGTTTTTCTCTTTGCGTTTAAAAAACATAATCCTTATTTTGGCAGTGGGAGAGTTACTTTGTGTTGCATAGCAGCACGAAAGATGCATCAGCATCGTGCTATACACATGAATGCTGTTACGTAACTCTTTTCTACAATCATTCTTTTGTACCGAGTAGTTGACTATTCAGAGTCACTACGAGCAATTAACCTTACCAAGGTCGTCCTTATTCTGTCTCATCAATTATTGTTTGGCATTGCGCGTCTTTCGAGCGGCACTGACATGTCGCTTTGACCACGCAGGTGCAATGACAGCCAGTGGCGTAAATCTGGGGGAATGATCAAAATCATACAATTCGGGGATTCACAATGCAGTGCACCACCAAGAGTTTGCCATGGAGAGTCATTTTTCCAAATTACGGTCGACAAAACAAGGCCCATTTGAACGAGTGTCATTTAAACAACTTTAGCTAGGTGGTTATAAATTCGGGTATAGCGTTCTGCCGCCTTACTAAAAACAGCATATTGAAACAAAGAAAAGGAAAAGTCAAATTTATACTCAAATCATGCGCTTACGAAACCATTGACCGGAAAAAAAACTAACAAATTCAAATGTCCGGGCCAATGCGAATTTGTCGACCATCTCCCACAATGCACTAGGAAAATGAACTTTCCGTGGCAATCTCTTGGTAGCACAGGAAACGCCCGAATTGCCCGGCCGTGGACATTCGAAAAGACCGGGGGGGGGGGGGATGGACACCACTTTATACTGGGACGCTCTTTATCATTTATGTATATACTCGCGCTTACATTTTTAAAAGCTTTTGTACTTTGTTTCCCCACTTTCCAGTGCTATTGAATACATTTTATTTGCTGGAACGTTCGGAAAATACCTTACAATTTTCATTTATTTTCTCATCACATACAAGTGGGGGATGATTCAAAAGCCCATCCCATGGTCAAAAAGTGTGGGGGTATACCCCCAAGGCACCTCACCCCAGGAATTACGCCCCTGATGACGGCGCACGGAGCCAACGAGCCTGCCACTTGCATGGTCTTTTTTTGTGACCGGGTTGCCATACGCCTTGACTCAAGTCTACGGTCATGAAAAGGCCTTTGAGATGAAACATCTTAATTGGGGTCGTATTGTGTACTTAACAAGCGAGTATAATTTTTTACTAACATCTGAACATGTAATACGCCAATCGGCGGCGGCGAAACGTTTTTAAAACTGGGGGCATCACCAAAAAGGGGCATTTGCTCAGGAAAACGGCACCTTCCGTCTGTGTGAAAGAGGAGAAAATTATGAAACTATTTTCGTTCACATTGCAAGGAATGCATGTTACCCAGAGCAAAATTTACTACCAACGTACCCTTTTTTAAATGTTTGCATTACGTTTTAAAAGCGTCAGGAGCATTTCTTTACAGGCCAGTTTTCCATTTTGAGAGGGGTACAATTTTTTTTTATTGCGAGAGGGGTCATTCGTGCTTTCGAGGGATAGTTTTCCATCACAAGAAGGTTCACAATCTTGTTAATGCGCAAGGGGTACTCGTGTATTTGAGGGGCATTTTTGCATTACAAGAGAGGAGATCATTTTTAAACGCGATCATAATGCTTCCATGTGCGTTTGAGGGCAAATTTATTTTTATCTCGAGGGGGCATATTTGTGACCTAATGTGGCAAAATGAGGAATGTCCCCCCAAAACCATGTTATGAGTAATCAACGCCTGAAGTTGGATACACGAGAAAAATCATGTAATAAGAACCAGAAAATGGCCCTGTCTTAAAAAAAACCACAAAATAAAAATCTGTGGCTATAGATTAGGCCTATATATTGGGAGTGGGGGGTTCATAGAACGGATCCAGAACACACCTTTTTTGGGGGGGGGGGGGCTGTACAAAATAATCAAGCCAGGCTAGGCCAAACTGGTATAGGTCCTTTCTCTAACAGCCTGTTGGGCACCGATTCTGGAGGGCGTCATTCGCGTCTCAAAGTGGGGATGGCACATACATGTGTATCTTGATCAGTACTAATTGTGTCAGTGCGAAGCCTTACCGGCGCGGGGTTCGGGGCCCGCTGAAGGGCCCCTGAAATAAATGGATACTAGGCGCCCTGTGGTGCGATCTGAGGCAATTTCTGACGTCTGCCAAAGTTTTAGCTCAAGATCATCATTTAAACATCTATTTTTTTGCGTTTGGAGTCATTAAAGCAGCTGTTCTGAGCTATATAATCAAATGTAGGCTTCATATTTTTATTCCGGGACGAAAGTCGTTGGGGAACGACATCGGTCCCCCCCCCCCGTTCCCCACCGATCGACGCCCATGGTTTCAGGTTTCAGGTTTATTTCCATACTATAAGGTAATTAAATTGAATAATATACATCAGGTAAACATTTTAACGAAACTTTGAAATAATAGTATGGGGAGGCCAGACAAGAAGCCGAAGCTTGTACTAGGTCTGCCCCCTTCACAAAGAATACATGTAGTTATACAATTCATGAATAATCATAGGATATATCAATAACATGTGATTAAATTACATTAAATTCACGAGATCATGCAAAACTTTACAAAAAAAGAATAAGTTACTTGAAGTAAATTTACCATCCTTGGCTTTACATGTGTTGTTAATAATTTTACTTGGCAATAAAGTAATAATTTTGCTCTTAATCACCATTGATATTAGCCGTAGTGAGAAGTAGTTTTTTATAATACAATTTACATGCTCTAATTGAGATCATTGGGCAGAGAGATCGAATTTTATTCCAAAGGAGGGGCCCCTGGTGTCGTACAGTTGAGAGGTGTAGGGATGTTCTAACTTTATTAAGATGAAGCTTATTTGACGATCTTGTGTCGTAATTATGAATATCTGTGTTCATTACAAAAAACGATTTAATATTCAAAGGCAGTATGTTTTTTTCAAAATTATACATCAGAGCACACAATTTATATTTATAAAGATCATATACAGATAAGGTGTTGAACTTAACAAATAGCGGGGCAGAGTGATCCTTAAAACTAGAACCATTAATCAGTCTTAAAGATTTCTTCTGTAAAACGAGCAATTTATCAAGGTAGGTTTTATGAGTATTTCAAGGTAGGTTTTGGTTGGCACCGTGCTTCAGAACGACCGACTTTACTCGTACATTTTATACGTAGGGCCAATGCATACATGCGGTACAGCATCAGTTAGTGAAATCAAAAAATCTGAGAGAGACCCACAAACTTTTTTGAAAACTTTTCTCTGCGCGTGTGGGTGTGGGTATAGGCCTATATGTTTTATGGCACACTGCGGTATTTTCGTAGGCCCTCCCCCACGTTTTCGTAGGCCCCCAAGTTGTTCGTAGGCACAGTGCCTACTGTGCCTATTGGGTAATCCGGGCCTGGGTGTGACAACGTCACAAGTGCCATTGTCTTAACTGTGATGCCAAGGGTCAAGGAGTGAATACAACCGCACGAATTGCCTTGCGTTGGTCTTGTTTTATACATCTATACACTGTCTGTGCGGAACATTCAAGACAATCATGTGGTTATTAATCCATCAGACAACGTCAAGAACGCTCCGCAGACTTTCACACATTTTCCTCACAGTCTCCTTTTCTCAATTGAGTCTGAATAAGTAAATGTCTTAGTTATGTCGGGAGCCGCGAGGTGCGATCCCGGGATGGTGGTTAGGGTTGCTCGCCACCGGGGGCCGAAGAATAGCTTCTTCTCGGGAACAGACTTCAAATTTCCAAACGATTTATTCCCAGACTCGATTGATTGATGTGGCAGCACAAATAAAATATAACAAAAAACAAACCCCTAGAGAAAAAGTTTTCTCTAATAACAAAGTTTGAGTAATCTTACTCCCTATATTGTGAATTAAGGTAAGTTCAAAACTTATTTCAAGTTATCAACAATCAATTATAGCTCTTTTAAAATAAAGATAGGTATACAAAGCTGACATGAAATGCGTTTGTTTTTTCCTTGCTTTAAATATGGTTTGACTCACCCAATGCAGTTAAGAAATAAAGCCATGTTTCTGTGATTAAGCCCATACACTCCAGCCATACATAGGTTGAGGCCTGGTACTACTACTAGAAATGTACCGGGTGAAGCCCTGTTAATTAAGTTAACAAGCAAAGAAAAACTTCATAGGCTAATATTGAATCATGTAATGCCTACATATAGTACATGTACATGCATGTCGCGTACTGCGTACTGAAGTACAAAACTCAATAAAATCAATACAGCAACAGACTACGCAGGGCAATGAAAACTGCTTGCGTGACGCAGCGCGTACTGACCATGGACGTCTAGCGTAAGTACAGCACATATGCACACATTGTATGATTTGATAAAACAAGCCTGACCCAACCTCTCACTAGAAAGCTTTGTATTTCTCCATCCCAATGCACATATCAAACTAAGACATACGAAAGGTCTTTTGAAAAGTTCTCCTTTTGCATCACATGTGGTTGAGCGCGGGATGGCCGTGCGAAACACACAAAAGCTATTAAACTTACGTCCAAAATTTGCGGCCGCCCGCCTGTTCGGATTGAGCATTCCAACTTGTTGTTACACTAAGTAAACAGAACAGCTTGTTTACATATTAATACGCTGTGGGAAAATTCCTCATAAAATAATATCTAAATAACCTACATTAATTACAGTTGTAAGTCGAAACATCCGAATGATACAATTATTAAAGTTTCGACCAGGGTTCAAAAGCCTTATACGTGTATATTGACTTTTGTAAAATAAAGTTGGCACTTATTATTTATCGGAGGTATACACGCAGTGATCCGTCCGTGCGCGGGAGTCACGGAGGTCAAGGGTTCCTATGTTTCATATGACAATATGTAGATTACAGAACATATGCAAATGACTACGTATAGCCATATTTGCATATAAATGAATAATACATATCCAACTGTCTGAGAACAAAACATAGAGGTCGCACTCTTCAATCCACGGTCTCCGACATCTACAATTATACCTTAGGCCAAAAAAGTATCCGGTTTCTGGTATGCGCGCGCATCGCCGTAGCCATGCGCGTCGGCAAAATTATTATTTTTTTTTCAGTGTAAGGTGATGTCTCAAAACCGCCAAACTCACTGGTTAGACTGGAATCCTGCGGTTGCACAAGTTTAACGTGTTTTTAGATGGGGTTACGATCGAGTAAAAGCTTTATGTGGCCGCTCTGTGCTCCCATATATTTTGCACTAAATTTAGTCGGGCACCATTTGCAGACGGTGTTGTAATTTTGTAATTGTGGGTCTAGAAGCCAGACTGACGGAGCGATGGTCGTGTATCTGGAACCTGTAAACGCTTTTTAATTAGCTCAATATACTTCTCAAGCCTTATGGCCTTACTTGATCACCTCAAGCTGCACTCTGAAGGATATTTTGAGAGTTTTAAGGGGATCGAAGCGTCATCTGCAACGTCAGTCGACATTTGAGGAGAAAAAAAAACAGTTGGGTAAAAAAAAACCGCGTCGCCGCACCACTTTTGGGGCAAGCTCCATACCAGAAATCGGAGACTTTTTTTTGTTTGGGCCTGAGCAAAGTGCACAAGAGTTTTCGTTCAACACTTTAATGACGAAGAGAATGCAAGCTGATATCGCACATATCAGAATGCAAGCTGATATCGCTGATGTCAGAATGCAAGCTGATAACACTCCATTGTTCTGAGCCTAGCTTTCTTTTTGAATTAAATGTCAAGTTTAGTTGGAACTGACAGCGTCTGTGAGTGGGGAGCTTCATTCTTATATATCAGAATTTCCCGGATCACGAAGATCGAGGTCTGGTAGAATTCACTGTCTGTTGGGATATTCATAGTCACACAGTGCTGCATGGCCAACTGTGAAAGAGAAAAAGAGAACCATTGGTTGAACATGTTGCTGTTATGATGCAGGTAGCATACACGACCATTAAGGAGAATGCGACGGAAGATGTTTAAAATTATATCCACGATGATTCAGACATTTTTAGTCAATCCCAGTGTCAATTTGAAGGCGAAACAAATGTCTGTTGATCCGCAACATCAACTAACTCGTGAATACTTGATTTATGACGCATTCATTGCTCTTTAACCTTTGTTGGACTTCCGGTAAATGTACCTAACTGCAACTTTATACAAAACACATTGGTTTTGAGACACCAAAAAAAAAAGGAAACCAGTCATTACCTTCTTCATAAGCTGAGAGTGGCGTGTAGTCTGTACTGGATGTAGTCTGGTTCCCTTTGTTACCCTCCACGATGTACTGTGTGTATCCATCCGCCGTGTACTGGGGCCGCAGTCGATCGACCGTGGGGCCAGTCGCCGGGGTATTGCCTTGCCGTCTCTGGTCTGGTTCCTGTGGGTGCTGCTCTGCTACAGTATATCCAATTCTGTTTTTGTAGGAGTGTGAGGAGTTGGCACTGTCCCTTGTATCGCTGGGTAGAGTGTGCAGTGAGATGCGCTGAGGTTCCACGAGGTCGTGACCATCTGAGCTCCTTGTGTTAGATGGATTGACAGTTTCAAGTTGCTGGCGTAAATCGTTACATTGTTTCTGCAGCTTTCTCCTGGATGCAGCCAGATATGCAACAAGGAGGAGGAGAACAAAGGCAACGGAAGCACTTGCTGCTGATAGGGACACTTGCTGCGGGATAGGGACAAGGATATCGACAGTCGCAGTCGGCGAAGTTGTATCTTGATCCGACCGAACCCTTGATGTCTGGTGATACCCATCAGCAACATCTATGCCCGGAGTCTTAGATGTGACACCGTGTTCCTGAGAAGTTGTTATTAATGATGCCAGGGATGTATTGGTGTCCGGAGATGTCGAAATAGTGGTTGGAATGAAAGTGGTACATGTACTTGGTCGGACGGAGCAGTTCCTGCTGATGTCAGGATAGGCCTCACTCCTCATGTAACAGGTGAATACCAAATTACTGTAGGAAGCATCCAGAGTGTTTAGATGCAGAGTGTTTTCAACGTGGTCCCCGACGATGACTGTATCGCTTAAGAGTGATACTCTGGATGAGATAACAAGGGTTGTCCACTCAAGAGAAACCACTGGTTGAGCTTTCTCGGAGGAGCAATTCAGCACAGCGCCTGAGGTCTCGGTGATGTCCAACAACAAAGTACATGTTGGATAGGCCATTTGTGGTAAGTAGTAGACTGTCACCATTACACTTGCGGAATGTTGAATTCCCCCTACCAGAAACGCACAATCAAAACGAGTGTTGTCATCTAGAGTGGTGTCATGAATTGTTAATGCTAATGTTGCATCGTTTTTCTCATTTTTGACATATTGGACCAAACCACGACTATCTGCAGTGTTCACCGCAGGACATGGATATTCTGGCAAACCACAACCACCTGAAACATTAATCACACCATACGGCTCTGCCTCAGTACCTCGGTACCATCGAACCAACGATAATGAATCGCTAGTTCCAATTTGACAGCACATGGCATGTGTAACTCTTCACCTCTCCGTACTGATACCATTGGTTGGCGTATGATTTCTAACGATACTGTGATGTTTACAAGCAGTGGAATTACCAATATGCCCCTGAATTTGGAAGCCATCTTTCAAATGAAACACCGCAGCATCAGATAGACTATAAATGTCAAGATGAAAACGGTTCAACCATCACTTGGTCACTACTACGCGCAAAAAACACCACCCGGATCCCCTTCTGTGTTAAACATCAACTATGTCGACTAACATTGGTGTAGGCCTATACATGTACGGTACAGAGTCTTCACACAGACGAACATTTATGACGCTCAATCACGTATACTGGCAAGTTTTCATTGGACTGTTGCTTGCCGACAAGACGATTTTTTCCATATCATTTTCACACCGTAGCTGTGAACGAAACCAGTTCATACAGAGACACATATCAGGCTATTTTTGTTATCAAAACTACACGAGGTTATACTAAATAAATAACACAACTTCCTCTTTCTTCCCTACTCGCACGCAAGTGACCCGGAACGATCAAAATACAGTCATACAACGCCTACCGTACAGGGAATGCTTTTGAGTAAACACAAACATGCATAATTTAATGTGAGAAACTTCGCCTAAGGGAGAAATCGGTGGGTTGCCAATGACCTCGTTCAGTCAGCACATTACGGTAAAAAAATGAAAGGCGGAAATGTAATCAAACCTATCGAAATTAGCGTCAGACTGTGAAGCAATTTCTTTTATTATCCATGATCTGAGTTATTATCATAATAATACGATTCATCATCAACCTGTGTACTGTCCTGATTATGACATCTGGTCATGATCTTGAGAAATGCGCGCGTTGAAAATGCAATTCAGTAAATGACGGAAGTATTCGGAGCACACAGAAGTAAAAAAAAAAAATCATACAATTGGCCTATACATGTAGTACAGTGGTGTGTGGACTGCGTGTATATTAATACGACCTCAGCGGTGAAAATGCAAATCAATACTATCATTAATTCACGTTTATCATTAGTTGTAATTCACGTTTATCTTTAGTTGTAGTAAATAACAGTGATTCTTTTTATACAAGAGCGCACCCCATACTTAATTACTATCATAATGTTCAAGTCTCCAGGATATGTATATATGCAAACCTTTATCTTGTTTTATACATCTATATACAGTTCAATTGAAAATTGTTTGTTTTGGAAATAATCACAAATCCATTGCCAAAGTGTTAAGAACGACCTATAACTTTTAAACTTTCCTCACAGTCTCTTTGCGTAATTGAGTCTGAATAAGGTCCTGTTTACAATACAAATGTACTTAAAATAAAGTTAACATGAGATTTCGTTCCGCATATACAATTTATGCTGTGGAATTCTCTCAATCCGTCTCTTAAAAAGATGTCATTTGCATCATTGTTCAAACGCAAATATGAAACCCAATTAATTAACAAATACGTATAAGTGTCATTCATGTTGACTTGCACATCCTTATGGAGAATAATCTCATTTTGTACGACCAAAAAAGTTAGTTTTATTTCTTATTACTAGCTCTGAACCAATAGTTTTTGTTGTTTAACTCCCATTGTTGTACTTGTACTTGTAATTAATTGTAACTGTAATTGTAATTGTAATTGCAATTGTTCTTTATTACAGTGGGGGTCTCCACTCGACAAGCTTATGCTTTTAGGAGACCTCCATCCACCCATACACAATAATGCAAATGTTATGTAATATTATATGTACATGTATGTGTTGGGAAAAATTGAAGATTTGATTGATTAATATGATATTATCTTTAGCCGTTTTCTTCTTGTCCAATGCCTGGAACAAGTTGCTTGCAAATAGCCAATGTTCTCAGAGCCCAAGTTTTCCCATCTTTCTTTTTCAGTTCAGACTGTATTACAGTCTATGGTTCCGGAGTTAAACGAGACAAACGGCTGAACTTCGAAGCCCAATGTTACATCAGAAGCAATGTTACTTTACTCCAAGCAATTTGCGTTATTTGACCCCTTTCCTTTTTTGGTCGGACGAACATGTGTCAAGATTCCAGGCTTAATTCACATTTCATGTATCGAGGTATGTTTTATCCCAAAAGTTATTATCAAAACGCATACTTTTCGTATGCTACACACGCGAATTTAATTCCGTCTAGCTTGCTGTCATTTGGAAGAAATCAAGAACTGTAGGTGATTTCCAACGATCAGATAAGTGGAAATAAAGCGTTATGTAGACGAAATCTAGTTCGTGATTAATATGTAATGTTTTTTTTCACTGATTGTTTTTCCAAATGGGCAGTGTCATTGAGCTGAAACGTCAAAGGGTAAGGCTTTCATTGCTGTAATTTGGATTTGATTATGTTATTGTTTGAAACGAACTAAATGCATGACATGAAAACAACGTGCGTCGCATCCAGCAGCCGAGCCATTCAAATCACTGGAATAAACTTTGACCTTTGTTGAAATGACGTCACTTTATATCGACCCTAAAGTTGTAGTGCATCATCCGATGAAGCAACATACAGGATATTGTCGACGAACACTGCAGTGCAGTCATCGTCGTTGTAATTCCCGTTGATGTTGCTGTCGCCCAGACGTTGCCCAAGCGGGCCACCGGCTTGGAGCTGCCCCGCCTCGTCGTAGGCTCCCATGGTACTCAGATTGTGCAGATCAGCCGCTTTCTGAACTGAAACAGAAAGATGGGAAAACTTGGGCTGTTAGAACATTGGCTATTTGCAAGCAACTTGTTCCAGGCATTGGACAAGAAGAAAACGATAGGAAAATTGGAGTTCCGTGTAATTTTCAAAGGCTTGTGGGACATACTCTGATCTTCCCGAGTGTTTCTTTCGTTTCCTGCGCATTTTGACTGCCGTCAGCTGTCTGCAAAGTTCGCATTAACTTTTATCTTTCAGGTTTTGGTTGAGAAACTGGCCATCTTGATAAATTACAGAATGGGTCCGTTTTTAAATGCATTTACTGCAAATATATGAGTTCCCCTCAAAATTCCTTTTTGAACAGTAAAGACCCATAGGTATACCACAATGAGAAAATTTGACTTAGCGAGTTGGCTTAAATACAATTATGTACACTCACCATTTTGTTTCATTTTGCCATCATGTGAAGGTTTTGTCATCTTCTGCACAGTGGCATACGAGTAGACACCCAATACACATGTATCATCATCTGATGACACGTCAGGATCCAGTACTGCATACACCGGTGGCGGCGGAGTCTGCTCCCAGATGACCGTTGACACAGCGTAGGCGCCTTCGGGCGCGGGAGGTGCTCGATCGGTTGACTCCGCGTCTCTGACTTCATGCCCACTAGCTCTTTGGCTCGCAGGTTGGTTAAAGTAGTTGTGATTGTCGTAGACATTAGCTGCCTGCCTGCTAATCTCATCACTTGGTCTGGTGGGAGTGGATAGCTGGAGGGTTGTGTCTCTGTTCTCCCAGCTTCTTGACTTCCTCCTTGACGACACGAGGCATATTATGATGACAAGGAGAAGGATGATCACACCACCCACAGCTGATGATACTGCAATTATTACTGTACTAAACGAGGAAGGGTTTGAGTTAGTTGGACTTGAATCAGTAAAGTGGAGAGTCAGCGAAGACAAATCTGTGTTGGACAAGTCATGTGTTGTCGATACTGATGAGGGATCGGTGGAGACGGTGGTTGGTCCGATATCGACAGAGCAGTTTCTTTCGATTCCCGGGAAGGCCTCGCTTGTCATGTGACAAACGTACCTAGTGTAGGTCCAGGATGGGTTTAAGTGCAGTTTGTTTTCGACTTCATCGCCTGCAACTGCCGTTATCCCTCCAAGGATTACGTTTGTTGAATTGTCCAAAGTTGTCCATAAAAGGGAAACATTTGGTCGGGCAAACTCAGACGAGCATGTCAGAATTAAAGGTAATGCGGGTGTGTCGTGGGAGTTTGGAGATACAAAACACCTCGGGTAGGTTGTATTTGGAAAGAACCTAATGGTCACCTTTATAATTGCAGAGTGTGTGGTTGAACCAATTCCTTCATTGAGATATACCACACACTGAAACGATGTGCTGTCTTCAAGATGACTCGGGGTAATTGTAAGCGTCAGCCTTGCATCGTTATCTGTGCCTCTTTCGTAACGCACAATTCCACGATTGTCAGAAGTGTTCACAGCTGGACACGGATTTTCTGAAGATACACCACAGCCGCTTGAAGCATCAATAACACCGTACATTTGAAAACTGGAATTTTGCTTTCGGTCCCATTGAGCTGTGTTGATCATATTTCCGGACGAGAGCATTGTTATGTTACATGACAACTGCAATGGTTCCCCTCTCCGAACGGACACCGTCCCCGGAGCAGTAACCATCACTGAAGTTGTGACAGTTGCTGTCACAACAGTGACAGGTTGATAATTACTTCTCTGGTCATCTTAACCTCTTATAAATAGAACACCAAACGAGAATATTTGCGTTTAACGTACATGCATTCCACTGTCGACTACATAACACAAATGACTGCTTGCTGTTTCTCCCATTACCATGCACTGCTCTTTCTCCCATTACCATGAACGTGAATGTGTTTGTATCAAGTTCACTTCCTCGTTCCGTAGTTGTATTATATTTCACCCCCAATAAATACTGACACTTTTGTCGTACTTCGGTACGGAAATTTGATTAACAATAAGACATGGCTAGACAAGTCGCATAAACTGTATACGGTTTAAAGGGTTTCGTGCACACTGTGCAGGAATTCCCGATTTAAAAAGTGTTTTGTTGCGTTCAATGACGTAAAGTTGTTGAAAACCTTTCCCACATGATGGCGCTGTTCATGGTAGAAACGCGCATGCCAATTATAACTGATTGTATGCATATAAGCGTTGTACGTCCACTAACAGGCAAACAAAAAATACCCCGAGAATTCATCAGTGGCTTGGCTTCTGTGTGTTTTTCCCCCTTGATAACTCCTTGTATAACATGTTGACTACAAGAGTAAAATCAAAATTAACGTTTCAATGTCGCAGTTTTTAAAACATCAGGGACCCAAAAATAATTTGATCACAAACACACGATGCCAGTTATAATTTCACATCTCTCAGTTTCTATGACAGTTACTGTAATTGATGACTCAATCAACTGCTTTAAAAAAAGAAGCGGTCAGTACATTTCAGCTTATTTTGATTGACAGGCCATAGATAATGTTGAGGGTGACGACGCACTCTTTTGTCGTTTTTGTTGGGAAAATATAGTAATTTGTTTGTACAGGTTTGCCTACTCACAGTAAAAATGGTTATTATTTTGTTTAATGCAACAAATATGATCCATATACAAACACTTATCTTGTTTTATACAGCAGCTATATAAAACAAAACCTTTAAATCGGACAGTCAAGACGATCATGTGGTAAATCCATTAGACAACCAGTCCAGATCAAAAGCAGTTTTACCATCACACTCTCGGTATAGGCCCCTTACCTTTCTGAAACTATTTACATGAATGTGGTTTGTCGAAATCACAGTGTTTTAAACATCGTCATAGCCCAGCTCATTAATCTAATGGAAAAGGATCTTAGAACACATTTTACTCGGTATATGCCACGTGGTACAATGTAGTGGTGACCTCACTGTTTTTCAGTGTCATAAGTTTATAAAGCATTTAAATGGTCAATAATAATATCAACAATAATAATTTATTCAGGCAAATTTACATATAAAAAATACAAAGTAAATACAATCAGATAACACTACTGAAGAAAAGAACTACAAGATATATAGAAAAATATAAGGACAACAACAACAAGCAAGCAAAAAGAGGGTTGCCTAGGGGAAGACTAAAAGTGTATCATAAAACTGTCACAAAATGGCGTGTCACTCCAAGGGCGAGTATAGGGAGAGGGGCAACGGGGTCATGCCCCCCCCCCCCCCCCCAAAGAACCCAATTGTATTTTTTCAAGTGACGTCGCAGTTAAGGCAGGCAATGCGTACATAACCATCTTTTCTCAAAACAATTGATTAAAGTGGTCAGAATTTGCCTCAGATCGCACTACGTACAGAGCATCTAGAATCCAATTATTTTCGGGGCCCTTAAGCGCTCTCCCTTCCCCAAGCTATCATTTTGTTGACCCAATTTTGGGTGACCAAATTTTTGTTTGCCCACCTCCCCCCCCCAAAAAAAAAAAAAAAAATGTGTTCTTGATCAGCCCCTCATGTCACTCCAAGAAGTGAATAAATCCACACAGTAAAATAATACAAAAGAACGCAAGCCGATATCAGGACACTCCACTATTCACAGACACTTTTTAATTAAATGTGAAGTTGGGACTGATGAGGCACTGACATCCTTTTTTTCAGTGGGGAGGTTCCTTTTGTGTCAATATTTTTTTGTTTCACGGAGGTCCGGTAAATGCAGAACTCACTGTTCGTTGGGATGTTCATAGTCACACGGTTCAGCATTGCCGTCTGTGAAACATAAAAAAGAACCATTTGTTGTAGCTTGTGTGATTCATATAGAAAAAAAAGGTTTGGAATAATGCGATAGAAGATGTTTCAATGTGTGCCCACGACTTGATGACGATAACGACGGAAGATGTTTCAAAATGTACCCTAGATGACTAAGCATTTTTAAGAAAGACAATTCATACATTACTAGCTCAATTCCAGTGTCCATTAAATTGCTAAAGCTTTCTATTATTTTTTTTTAATTCTGTAACATCAACTTACTCGTGACTTGAAATTGATTTGTGATGTCTTTATTGCACTTCATTCATTCGGTTCATGTACCTAACTGCAGTTTCAAGCAAAACGAATTGGTGTTGAAACCAGAAACAAAGGAACCAGTCATTACCTTCTTCATAAGCTGAGAGCGGCATGTATTCTGTATTGGATGTGGTCTGGTTCCCGTTGTTTCCCTCCACGATATACTGTGTATATCCATCCTCCGTGTACTGGGGCTGCAGTCGGTCGACCGTGGGGCCAGTCACCGGGGGTTTGCCTTGCCGTCTCTGGTCTGGTTCCTGTGGGTGCAGCTCGGCTACAGTATATCCAATTCTGGTTTCATAGGAGTGTGAGGAGTTGGCACTGTCCCTTGTATCGCTGGGTAGAGTGTGCAGTGAGATGCTCTGAGGTGGAGGTTGCTCTGAGCAGACTGTTGGCACAACGAAGACGCCCTCGGGTGCCAACGGTGGTGGTGCCCGATCGGTTGGTCCTACGACTCTGATACTTCCTGGTTTGACGGGAGTGGGTAACTGGAGGTTTGTCCCTTTGTCTTCCAACCTTCTTGACTTCCTCCTTAACGACACGAGGCATATTACGATGATAAGGAAAATGATGATCACAGCACCCACAGCTGAAGATAATGCGATTATTAATGTACTAAATGAGGCAGGGATTGAATTAGTTGGACTTGAGTCAGTAAAGTGGAGAGTTGACGAAGAAGAAAACGTGGTGGTAGTAGGTAAATCATGTGTTGCCGATACTGATGAGGGATCGGTGGAGATGACGGTTGGTCCGATATCGACAGAGCAGTTTCTTTCGATTCCAGTGAAGGCCTCGCTTGTCATGTGACAAACATACCTAGCGTATGTCCAGGATTGGTTTAAGTGCAGTTTGTTTTCGACTTGATCGCCTGCAACTTCCGTTATCCCTCCGAGGGTTACGTTTGTTGAATTGACCAAAGTTGTCCATAGAAGGGAAACATTTGGTCGGGCGAACTCAGACGAGCATGTCAGAATTGAAGGTAATGCGGGTGTTTCGTGGGAGTTTGGAGATACAAAACACCTCGGGTAGGTTGTATTTGGAAAGAACTTAATGGTCACCTTTATAATTGCAGAGTGTGTGGTTGAACCACTTCCTTCATTGAGGTATACTACACACTGAAACGATGTGCTGTCTTCAAGAAGGCTTGGGGTAATTGTAAGCGTCAGCCTTGCATCGCTATGTGTTTCTCTTTCGTAACGCACAATTCCACGATTATCAGAAGTGTTCACAGCTGGACACGGATTTTCTGAAGATACACCACAGCCGCTTGAAGCATCAATAACACCGTACATTTGAAAACTGGAATTTTGCTTTCGGTCCCATTTACCTATCTTGATCATATTCCCGGACGAGAGCATTGTTATGTTACATGACAACTACAATGGTTCCCCTCTACGAACGGTCACCGTGCCCGGAGCAGTAACTATCACAGAAGTTGTGACAGTTGCTGTTGTAATGAGTAACAGGTTGATTATTACTTCTCTGGTCATCTTAACCTCTTATAAATAGAACACCAAGCGAGAATATTTGCGTTTAACGTACATGCATTTCACTGTCGACTACATGCATAATACAAATGACTGCTTGCTGTTTCTCCCATTACCATGCACTGCTCTTTCTCCCATTACAATGAACGTGAATGTGTTTGTATCAAGTTCACTTCCGCGTTCCGTGGTTGTATTATATTTCACCCCCAATAAATACTGACACTTTTTCGCACTTCGGTACGGAAATTTGATTAACAATAAGACATGGCTAGACTAGTCGCATAAACTGTATACGGTTTACATGGTTTTGTGCGCACTTTGCAGGAACTCCCGATGTAAAAAAGTGTTTTGTTGTGTTCGGGCCCTGTCACACTTCTGCGTATCCCAATTCCTTATGAGTTGCGCATTGACATTTTTTTCATACGCAGTCGTACGCACAATATGCACCTCATATGCATCTCTATCGTTTTGTGTAAGTTTTATGTACGCAGGCGTATGCATGGTACGGCCCAGTACGCCGGATAGTTTTGGGCATGCACAAAACTACGCTGCGTACGCTGTTACGCAGGTCATAAGTTATAAATACGCAGCGCATCGGTCCCGCATCATGTGTTCGTGGGGGATAAGCGGTTCATACGCAGTAATACGCTGACATCCCGGCACGCACCCCGTCAGCATATGAGCCGCCTATAATTGGACGTATACATAGCGTACTTGCAGCGCAGATACAACGCACGCTGAACGAACTCATAGCGAATGCCGACGTATTGCGTCAGGTATGCGGTCGGCATATAAGTAGGGTGCGTCCGGAATACGCTCAGCATGTGCACTACATACTGACCTATTCGCAGCCCGAAAAATAATGTTGTGCACTGCATACGCAACTCATACGCATCTCATACGCAATTGATGCGCTGAATTCGTTACTTGTACGATAGATGTGCGTCGCACATAAGTCAAAGTATTCAAAAAAAAAATCGACGTTTTGAGCGTACGGCTGCGTATTGAAAAAATTGATAAGGAACTCATAAGGAATTAGGATACGCGAAAGTGTGACAGGGGCTTTCAATGACGTAAGGGCCCTGTCACACTTCTGCGTATCCTAATTCCTTATGAGTTGCGCATTGACATTTTTTTCATACGCAGTCGTACGCACAATACGCACCTCATACACATCTCTATCGTTTTGTGTAAGTTTTATGTACGCAGATATACGCATGGTACGGCCCAGTACGCAGGATAGTTTTGGGCATGCCCAAAACTACGCTGCGTACGCTGTTACGCAGGTCATCAGTTATAAATACGCAGCGCATCGGTCCCGCATCGGTCGAGTGCGTTACGAGTACGCTTTGTGTTCGTGACGCACCCCGTCAGCATATGAGCCGCCTGTATTGGACGTATCCATAGCGTACTTGCAGCGCAGATGCAACACACGCTGAACGGCGAGCGGCGGAAATGCGGCGGGAATACGCTCAGAAGTGCGTCAAGCATGCGGTCGGCATAAGTCGGGTGCGTCCGGAATACGCTCGGCATGCGCACTGCATACTGACCTATTCGCAGCCCGAAAAATAATGTTGTGCACTGCATACGCAACTCCTACGCATCTCATACGCAATGGATGCGCTGAATTCGTTACTTGTACGCTAGATGTGCGTCGCACATAAGTCAAAGTGATCAAAACATTTCGACGTTAATTGAGCGTACGGCTGCGTATTGAAATTTTTGATAAGGAACTCATAAGGAATTAGGATACGCAAAGGTGTGACAGGGGCTTAAAGTTGTTGAACACCTTTCCCACATGATGGCGCGGTTCATGACAGAAACGCACATGCCAATTATAATTGATTGTATGCATAATAGGCCACTAACAGACAAAAATCCTCGAGAATTCAACAGTGGCTTGGCTTCTGTGTGTTTTCTTTCCCTTTATAACTCCTTGTATAATATGTTGACTAAACAAGAGTACAATCAAAATTAACGTTTCAATGTCGCAGTCATTGAAACATCATGGGCCCAAAATAGTTTGATCACAAACACACGATGCCAGTTATAATTCTCTCATTATACACTGGGCTGAAACTTCAACACATTAGGTTTTATGCAACCTTCCTTACATTTTGAGCGATTCGGTCGTTTCCAACGAAAAGAAAGTACAAAAATCAAATGTTTTCATTACATCCAGAGATTTAAAATGTTGCTTGATATTTGCCAATTCAAAGAGCACAATCATTAATGTTACGCTGCCTTAGTTCTCGAAAACGAATAACATTTTCTGTACTGGATGGTATGTAGATATGGTTTATACTGGGTACTATACAACTCCGAATAAATACCCGTTATCTGATTGGTGGGTCGGTGATCACGTGTCATTTAATTATTCGTCCCAACCCGAGTTCCATTGTATGGTCACACTAGTTTACCAATCAGATGACGAGGATTTATTCAGGCGTTGAATAAAACATATAATGAATGTGTTATATTTGTGAAGTGGAAAGAATATTTGTATTCGGTGACAGATGGAATGTTCCATTCCACGAGGCGAAGCCGATAGGAATGGAGCATTCCATCTGTCACCTCTTGAAATAATTCTTACCAGTGCAAACATAGAAAAATATTGCATAGCGCAACCAACGATATGTGAATTTCTAACCTGCTAACCTTCGCAATGTTTATTCTATCCATTTTGTTTTAGAGTTTTACTTGACCGAGGAAATGTTAACAGGGTGGCTCTTTTTCTGTGTAGCCGCCGTAAGCCTTTTAAGCTTTTAATACACGGCCTATTGCTCGAGAAATCTGCTGCTTTTCAATCGAAAGAGAAAAGAATATGACTCGAATAATGTTTAAAGTGAACAAACCTGGTTATGATATAAACAGGAAGTTGTCCTAAACAGCATGTGTTTATACCGAGATCTTTTGCAGGTATTGTATTTTTTTTGGCAGAATAACGATTTGCCACAGCACTGCGAAAGCATATATCGACAAGAACACTAGTTTCATTTTTGAAAACGTAACTATGATTTAGCAATACGTATGGAAGTTCCCATTTGTGTATGTGACTGTATCACATCAATGCAAATCACTGTTCATTTTACTTTCTGTCTTAGATGAATACAAACATTACTCCGGAGACAAAGAGAAGTCAGTGTCTGTTATAGTCATTATCTGGTAGTACAGAAACAAAGCAACATGGCAGCCCAAGCAGTATTTGTCTTTTTCCTTGTTACCAGGATGGTAACCATGGCAACGTCTGTAAAAGTTACGGCTGCGCATTCGGTGAGCGTCAGCGGAGGTGAACCGTTACAGATATCGTGTGATGTCTGGTATGAAGATGATACAGAAATCACAATGGTCCGATGGTTCAGGTGGGCAGATTCAATAACATTCGGTGAAATCGATGTTTCAACGAGTTGTGCGCATATGACTGTATGTGAAGCACATACCGACGACTATCGTGGAAGAATCCGATACGAAAGAAGTAGCAGGAACGAAGCAACGCTGACATTGGCAATTGGTACCAGTACAATAGAAGACAGCAGAAAGTTCATTTGTTCATTTTCTTCAAGAAGAGGAGTTGATAGTTCAACAGAGAATACCGCAATTATATCCGTGAATGTCGATTACGATCAGGATGAAATCAATCCAGTGTGTGATGTTTCAAGTCCCACTGTGCTGACTTGCTCATCTGAGATAACTCAACCTGAGGTTTCTCTGGAGTGGAGAACATTGGTCTATTCATCCAAGATATCGCTCTCCAAATATACAATCATCGTCGGGAATCAAGTTAAGAACATTCTCGATCTCGAAACCCTCGATATTCCGTACGACAGTAGGATATTCACCTGCTATTTGACAACCGAGGCCAGTCCTGTCTTCAAAGGAAATTGCTCCATTGGACCCATCACCTTTCGCTTCTCTGCAACAACGCCTAGTACTAGTCCAGGTATAACAGCATCCGAACCCACTCAAGATACAGAGTGGGCCCCCAGACCCGACAGCCTTTCTCCTGTAGAGCTAACCACGCCTGCAACATCGGCAACAGATGCTCGCACCTTTGCCACTATCCCAGTCAAAGTCTCCATTCTGATAGCAGTGGCAGTAACTTGTGCCACAGTTATTATTGTTCTCCTCCCCGTTGTTGCATATCTGGCTGCATACAGGAGAAAGCTTCATGAACATTTAAAGGAGAAGCAGGAAAAACGAAAAGATTACCGCCGCCAACATGCAACTGTCAATTCATCTCACACGAGGAACTCAGATGGTCACAACCTCGGGCAACCTCAGAGCATCTCACTGCAAGCTCCATCCAGCGATACAAGGGATAGTACCAACTCCTCACACCACTTCTATGCAACCAGAATTGGATGCACTGTAGCCGAGCTGCACCCCCGGGAACCAGACCAGAGACAGCAAAGCAATACCCCGGTGACCGGCCCGGGCGATCGACTGCGGCCCCGGTACACGGAGGATGGATATACACAGTACATCGTGGAGGGTAACAACGGGAACCAGACTACATCCAATACAGACTACATGCCACTCTCAGCTTATGAAGAAGGTAATGATTTGTTTCGTCTTTTTTTTTTCTGGTCTTAAAACCAATTTATCTTACTTAAAACTGCAATAAGGTACATGGACCCAATTGCACAAGTGCAATAAAGGCATCAGAAATCAAGCGCAAGTCACGAGTTAGTTGATATTACAAATAAAAAAATGCAATTAAATGGACTCTAGCTGGGGTTTAGCTAATGTTTGAATTGACTTTCTCAAAATGTCTGAGTCGTCATGTGTATAATTTGAAACATCTTCAGTCGCGTTGTTGTTAATTGTATGGTATGCAACATGAATTACAACACAGCTGCAACCAAATCTTCTTCTGTTTCGCAGTCGACAATGCAGCAGCCTGTGACTATGAACATCCCAACGGACTGTGATTTCTACCTAACCTCCTCATGTTCCGAGAAACTGTGACTCCAAAACAAAGAAGCTCCACATTTAATTTTGTTTTTAAATTGCCTTTGAACAATCGAGTGCCCTGATATCAGCTTTGCGTTCTATTTGTCGTTAGCCCTAGGCTTACTGTGTGGTATTCACAATTAATTGCCACCAGGATGTATGTTACCTGTGACAAGCAACCTACATCGTGTTTAACTAATAAACGCTTATGGTTTTATAGTGTTTAAAGTTGAACGTTGTAACGTTCATAAACCCTGATCAATATAAGCGTTTAGAAGTTAAGCACGAGTCACACATTGGGCTTTTACAATGTAATCAGAATGTTTGTAATTGGTTTTCCTGAAAGTCAAATTTCATTTACAGGCAGCTATAACACTGCTATAACAGACTCAAAACAGAGTTCCTAAAACGCATTAAAAAGTTTATAAACTGTTGCGGAAAACGTTTTAAGTTCAACACACTCTAGCCTATAGGCTTTACAGTGTACACTTGACATATTTGGAGTAGGCCTATATAATGTATTTGTTAGGTTTCCTTAATAGGGCTATGACGTTTACGTTGTGATATCGAGAAACCAAAATTTGTGTAAAATAGTTTCCAAAGTGGTAGCAGTTCAATGATGCTTGCTACCAGATGTGTGATATAATTGCTATTGATCTGGACTGGATGTGTAATGGATTTAGCAAATGATCGTCTGGACTGTTCCAATTTGTATACAGGTGTATAAAACAAGATAAGTGCTTGTGCATATATGTGCATCTAGACGCTTAAATCATTAGTAATTTGTACGTTGGGTAAACCTTACTCGTAAGAAAAAAATAATCAATCTAATTTACTTCAACTATATGATGGAAGTTACATATCATACAAGTCCGATAAATGAGTCCGTTAATGACGTTGGTGATTTACAATTTCACCCCGTGGGCGTTGTTACACACGGTACACAAACACCTGCAGTTTACCTCTTTAGGTAGAGTATATTTGGTAATCGTGACGTCATTTCTCAGAAAAAAAGGTGAAATGGAAACTGAAACTTGACCCATTCAAACGCAGATGACACAAACAGTTTCTTGTTGTTATGAAATAATTATAAATAAAGAGTTCAAAATGTGGTCAGGAAAATGTTTAAAGAAGCCCCGTTTCGAAATCAAGAGTTATGATATTCATAAACTGGAACGATTTTATACAACAATATTTATGCAGATATATAATCAAGCTTTTATTGCATACTCTGAGTTGATATTATATGGATCTCTTTCATTTTATGTATTGTTTTGTGCCAACTCCAGGAACTTCAACAGTCAAACTCTAGAGAAGGATAATGCTTATTTGACTATTAAAAAAAAAACACATTTTAAAATCTGTGCATCTCACAGATACCTGTAAACTATATCCTGCTTCTTATACGGATTTGCTTTGTATATTGGTTACTTTTACATCTTGGTATCTTTTGGGATACCACTTACTACTTGGGAGTCAACTGCCAGCAACCGTCTCTATTGGCGCTCTGCTGTCCATAACGGTTTATCCTCCTCAAGACAACTTTACATTGATGATTGTGAGAGACGTCGTCTCCATCGTCGTTTGCGACGGGATGGGCCATGATGATGATGATGATGATGTTGTTTTTTAAACCGAAAAAAATAAATAATCTTTCAATCCAAAACACAAAATGTACTGAAGTGCAAGGCATATTTAAAATTAAAAGTAATAATGAATTATACAGAGTGAGTAAAAACGAAAGTGACCCGGATCAAATAGCCCCCCCCCCCCTTTAAAAGCAGTTAAATTTGACAAACAATGAGGTATGTCAAAGAGCATGTCATTTCACTCATCTGAAGAAACTGAAAAGAATTATTAAAAATTATCCATTCTATCAGAAGTTATGCATGTTTTACGCATTTTACAGCTGTCCATGGAATGCCATTGGAAGCCGGAGCAGGTTACACGAAAGTATTCAAATATACAAATGAGATGTAACATTCAAACAAGACTTAAACATTTCTTTTACTGTCAGATTTTGTATTTTAAATATGAGGAATAAGTCAACCTTTAAAAAAAAAAAAATATTATTGGCGATTTTTGAATGTTTTCCTTTGCAAGTTCTCAATGTTCTCAACGACGTCAATGTTTCATTGTATTTGATGGGTTTTCATCAGTTTGTAAAACTGTAAATTGATCAGTGGTGGACAGCTGGATTTCGTATTATTGAAATAGACATCACTGGTAATAGAGTATGCAAATTACGTGACATTTTCACAGGTACGTGTTAATAACGTACTTCATCATGTCATTTGTAATGAAACGGAGCGAGCAACTTATTTTGTGACCATTTGTTTCAAAATGGGTCACTTTCATTTTGACTCGCCCTCAGCGGCGTAGCTGGGGGCGGCGTGCATGGGGGTCTCGGGGGAGCGCTTACCAAATTCGCTCAAATTTGTGCAGGGGGAACGTAAGGGGTGAGGGCTCATTTTCAAGAGAGGAAACTCCTGGAAAAGCGATTTGACAGACAAAAAGGTCTGACTTGGATGATCCCTAATGTAACAACATTTGATCAATTATACTAACCCCTCAAATAGTTCATATCTGAAAAAAGTACATTCCCTTTAAATACATCTATATATCAGGTGCATCTACCTTTATAGTGTTAGTGCACTAAAGACATCACAGGTCATTGCGAGTCATTAGGTAGTTGATATTACCGATTTAAAGAAACATGGTTGCGGTTAAATTAACACTGGGATTCAACTTATACTTCCTCAAAATGTCAATACCTAACGTCATCCTGGATATGATTAGAAACATCTACCGTTCATTATGTTTTTAAATGCTTTTCCTGCATGCTACATGCATCACAACAGCTCTACAGCAAAAGGTTCTCTTTTCTGTTTCACAGTTCGACAATACCCTGTGGCTGTGAACATCCGAACGGAAAGTGATTTCTTCCAGACTTCTTCATGATGTTAGATACTCTAAACTAAGAAATAAAGAGGTTCGCTACAACCAGACGATGTCGGTACCCTCAAGTTTGAACTTCACTGTTAATAAAAAAAAAAAATATTCACTCCTTAATTAATTGGCACCACAATGCATGTTACCTGTGACGTGCTGCCAAAGGGCCACCGATACATGCAACGGACCTTTGACTCGTGGTTAACGTATAAACGCGTCGTGAGCTGTAGTGATCTGTTTACATGGTACCCTGTGGAGACATGTGCACAATAGGGAACAAAAGATTGTATACTCCACAGGGCATTTTTTCTATGTCTACTCACTGCTTTTTTTTTTAAAGTTACGTACAGGCCTACAGCAACACATGTGCAGCATCACATGTGTAGCAGCACATACGCAGCAACACATGTGCAACAACACTTGTGCAACAACACATGTTCGGCAACACATGTACGGCAACACATGTGTACTAAAGATTTCAAGTTTCCAATGTAAACAAGAATTAATTTCCTTGGCTAAAATTTGGATTAAATATCCCTAACATAAAATACTTCAATTTGCGACGGATCAACACACCTTGGAAATTCCTAGTTTTTGAGTAAAATCCATATATCTATTTCGTGATAACCTTGTGGAGACGTTTTCACCTATAGAAATTGCCCTGCGGAGACATATTCAATCTTTTTTGCCCTATTGTGCACATGTCTCCACAGGGTACCGTGTATCAGATCACGAGAACAAATAAATGACTCCACAAGGATACACATTTCAATATTGTATGAGCGGTAGTGTTTAAGAACACCAAACATCGTGTATAATTAATAAACGCTTCATGAACGGTTTTGTTGATAAGGTACACTTATCATCGGGTTTAACTTATTAACGGTTATGTTTTTACAGTTTTTAAAAGTTGATATGTGATGACTTTCCGACTGTGAACACTTTGACAACATAAGCGTTCATAAGTTAAACACGAGGCGTTAACAATTTCACTTGAGGCCCTTAAACTCGCTACAATCTTTATAAAACTCGTTACAATGTTTATAAAACTCGTTACAATGTTTATAAACTGTTGCGAAAAGCGGTTTAGCAAACTAGGTTTTTCGGTGTACACGTGACATGGAGTATATAACGTTCGCTTAATTGCAATATGCAGTGATATCGAGAATCAAAATTTGTGTCAAATAGTTTCCAAAAGGTTATTTGATGCAAAATACCGGAAGTGTGATGAAATTGCTTTGGATCCCAAGTGGTTTTCTAATGAAATTATCCAATGGTCTTGAATGTTCCCACGTATATAGATGTGTAAAACAAGAAAGGCGATTGTATATATATCTTTTGGATGCCTAAAACTAATATGAGTGATTTGTTCGGTTGGTAAGCTTTACTCGTAAAAAAAAAATCAATATCATTTACTTCAACTATATGATGGAAATTGCATATCATAAAACTCCGATAATTGAGTCCGTTAATGACGTTGGTGATTTACATTTTCACCGCTGAGGGCGTAGTAATACACACGGTGTGCATACACCACTTTACTATTCTAGGTATAAGTATATTTGGTAATTGTGACGTCATTTCTCAGAAAAGGGTCAAAGGGAAATCAAGACTTGACCCATTCTGATGCAGATGATACATGTAGTGTAAATACTTTTTTTCTAAAGATGAAATCTTTGTTTAGAGTTAAATGTTGGCAGGAAAATGTTTAAACAAGCTCCGTTTCGAAATTTCACTTTATAAATATTTATAAAATAAAACGATTTTATCCAAACAATAGTTATGCAGACACATAATCAAGCATTTATTGCAAACTCTCAGTTTGTGTTATATGGATCTATCATGTATTGTCTTGTTCGAACTCCAGAAACCCCATCGGTCAAATTCAAAATGTCACTGTACAAGCAAGAAACTTAAAAACATATGCATCCCAGGTAAAACTATAAATTATCGTTTTGTTTCCTTTGGATTTGCTTTCTATATTGGCTACTTGTACAGTTTTTTTTTGGAGGGGGGAGGAGAGGTTCTTTAACAGCAAATACAGAACATAACATTCGTTCATTCCAAAGCGCACGAAATGTACTTGAAATAGAAACTAATTAACCCTAAAGGGGCCGGGTTATTTTGACCATCTCTCAGCCGGGGGGGGGGGGCGGATTCCGCCCCCCCCTTAGATCTCGGCCATCGAGTGACGAAAATTTTTGAAACTCGGCACATGCATAGAGCAACTCTTCCTAAACATACCCAAGAAATGTCATGACTATAGGTCAAAGGGTTTTGTAATTATGGCTAATTAATTATTCAAATGTACGAATGGCAATTCTGCTCTGTGTACACGACGTGTAAGCGAAAATTCAGTTTTTCACGGCGCGTAGCGCCTGAAAATTTTTCGCTACGCGGTAACCCGTGGTCCGATTTTTATGTTTTTGGTATCAAAAGATGCGCAAAGCTCGAGGCTAAAAAGTCATAACAGCTCGGGTCGCAAACAAATTTTTTTCAGAGGCTATCACGGAAAATGGTGAGGGGGGGGCGGATTCCGCCCCCCCCCGGCCCCTTTAGGGTTAAGAAGAATACAAGAATTTCAAATTGTTAAGAGGATTAAAAAAAAAAACAGCAAAGGACCTCAATTCATACAATGACTTTTTTTTTGGGGGGGGGGGAGGTTGTTTAACAGCAAATACAGAAAATAATATTCGTTCATTCCAAAGCGCACGAAATGTACTGAAGTGCAAGGCAGAAACTTATAAGATTACAAGAATTTCAAATTGTTGAGAGGATTAAAAAATCATATTCATTCAATGACTTAGCACTGAGAGCGTCGGTTTCAATACTAATTTTAAATTCGACTATTACTTTTGTATTTCTTGTGCATGTGCTTGAAAGGTGTATTGAAATTCGATATTATTTACTCTCTGTAACGCATATTTAGTTGTTGCTTTCTTTTGTGAAATGTTTGTGTGACTCCGTTCACACGAGGGGAAATTAAAACATGCAAAAATATGGCCAACGTCTGTTCAAGTAAATATCTCATTATTGAGGGAGCGGTGTGGCGGATACCTCGCCCCTCCTTCGTCCTTCCTGACAAGCATTTTTGTAGAGTTCCGTTTTTATTAGGTGGAATGAAAAACAACAAGGGAGCACAGCGCCACCAAGTGATATAAGATGTAAATTTCTACCTCATCCCGTTCAGCTTTTCAAAATGTTTGCTCAAGATATTTTTGTATCAGCCTAGGAGCGTGGAAAAAGTGGAACTTTGTTTGAAGTTCAAATCAAGCCGTAGCAAAAAAAAAGCAGAAGCTCTAGTTGTTTTTAATTCAAAAAGTAAACAAATCGCATGGTTTGGATTGTTATATCGACCACACCTAATTTAATAACAAAAAAAGATATTAATTTGAGGTGTTTAAAACTTCCCACGATAAACTCGTTCTTTATTAAATACACTCCGGAAGATTTAGTTTATATGTTCTTTTAGAGATAAACAACTTCCTTATCATGTGCAATGTAAGGAGTGAAACTGAAAAATAAATCGCTGTAATTGTTCAAACAGAAAGTAAAATATTGCACTCTCATCAAAGTTGAACGTTGACTTTTCACTATCAAACCGTATTGTCAATTCGGACTATCGAACCCTGCCGTATATTCGGACTAATGGGCCCTTCAGACTAATGGGCCCTTCGGACTATCGAACCTTTTTGTTCATTGTTCATTGTTCATTGTTCATTTATTTTCCACAGTGCCACATTTTTAATGATCGTAATTAATACAAAAGATACTATATAAACAGATAGTGAGACTGTAGAGGAACCTACTAAGAAGCTAAGCTTGTAATCGTAGGCCCCTTGTATACAAATTTAAAGTTGCTTTTAATACATAAGACACAGGACAGACAATAGACAAGGACAATACACACACTTTACATGCCAGTTAACAAGCAGGATAAGATTTGTTGCACGAGCAATCTCGAAGTTAATGGGTTACACGGGATCATACTAATTATACAACAGGGTCGATTTATATTTCCGTTTGAAAGTAGACACATTTTTGGATGTTTTCAGGTTCTTGGTAAAGGAGTTCCACAGCCTGGGTCCCTCATATCTAATAGTTTTTTGGGCTAAAGTTGTGCGAGTCAATGGGAGATGAAAATTAGAGACTTGACGAGTATAATGGGAATGAACATCAAAATTCCGGGTAAAAATTGAAGAAATGGAAGATGGTGAGGTGCCAGAAGCAGATTGATACATTAGAGACCCAAGCTGGTGGAAATAAATATCTTTAACTTTCAAAAGTTTGTGTTTGAAAAATAGGGGATCAGTATGGGCATTAAAATCAGTAAAATTAATTATTCGAAGAGCCCGTTTTTGTAAAAGGAAAAGCCTATTGAGATTACCGAATACCATTACTAAGGTACGACAATATTAATGTATTATACAGGGAAACTAAAATTGTGGGAGGGATAAAATATTTGATCTTGTTGATGACACCTATGTTTCTCGCAATAATTTTACATAAATAATCAATATGATTAGTCCATGTTAATTTAGAATCTATATATAATCCAAGAAATTTAAGACAATCTACTTTTTCCATGGCCATGTCATTAATTAATATGTTGGAAGGGAGATTACTGGCAGTTTTACTAAATAACATATAGTTGGTTTTCTTAATGTTAAGGGACAGCTTATTAACTGCAAACCAATTACAGATAGATTTTAACTCATAATTAACTGTGTTAGTGAGAGTAGTCAAATTGCTATTCGAGATAAATAAGTTGGAGTCATCAGCAAATAAAATAAATGAAAATACATCAGATGATTTAACAAAGTCATTAATATAAATCAGAAAAAGCAATGGGCCCAAAATTGACCCCTGTGGAACACCACATTTTAGGGCCTTACAAGTTGAATTTGAACCGCCTATAGAAACATACTGTTGTCTGTCTGAAAGGTAACTTCTGAACCACTCTAGGGCTACTCCTCGAACACCATAATAAGAAAGCTTATATAGCAAAATGTCATGATCAATGGTATCAAAAGCTTTTGAAAGATCGAGGAATATCCCCAGAGTGTGTTCAGAGTTATCTATGGCAGTTGTTACTTTATCAACAAAATCAAGTATTGCATGTGTAGTTGAATGATTACTTCTAAATCCGTATTGACAGTCGGTTAAGATATTACATTTAGTAAGAAATTGGATAATACGAACATAAACACATTTTTCAAAAATCTTTGAAAAACAGGTCAAAATAGAAATGGGTCTATAATTGATAACTGAATGAACATCACCATTTTTAAAAATAGGAACAACCTTGGCAGTTTTAAGTGAGTTAGGAACAATGCCAGTTTTAAAGGAAGCGTTGATAATGTGGGTAATAGGTCTACTGATGGCAGTTATAGTGTTTTTAATAATAGAAGAATTAATCAGGTCGTGACCGGAGCTTGTTTTGTTCTGTAAATTGTAAACGATATCAATCACTTCCTGTTCAACTACTGGTTGTAAAAACAAAGACCTTGGGTTCGGATCATAAAGAAAATCAACAAATGAATCATGTGAACTTGGAATACTTTTAGCGAGATTAGGGCCTAAATTAACAAAATAATCATTAAAGCAATTTGCAATATGAGTAAAATCATTGATTAACTTGCCTTCGTGCATGATACTACTAATATGTTGAGAGGATAACTTATTATTAAGGACTGAATTTATGACCTTCCACGTGTTATGAATGTTGTTCTTTTCCTTCTCAAACTGACAAACATAATATTGCTTTTTAGAATTTTGTAAGAGACTAGTCAAAATATTTTTATATTTAATATATTTGAGTTTCCGCATGTTTGTCGGATTAGCAATATAATGACGATATAATTTATTTTTCTTGTTAATTGATTTAAGAAGAAGTTTAGTAATCCACGGGGCAGTTTGGTTAGAATTGGACTTTGACGTGGGCTTATGTAAATTAGGTGGAATATTTTTATCAACTTTATCATTAAAATTGTCAATAAATAAATTAAATGCATAATCGGGATTATCACAGGTAGTAATGTTAGACCAGTCGGTTGTATGCAGATCTTCTTTAAGCCTCTGGATATTGAAATGAGTGAATATACGGGAACCAACATAGTTAAAATGATTAGAGGAGGCACTAGATTTATGAGAGGACATTATCATAAAAATTGGTAAATGATCGGAAATATCAGACAAAATTATGCCCGAGTTGTGAGATGGTAACACATTCGTCAAAAAATTATCAATTAGCGTAGCAGAAAAATCAGTTATTCTAGTGGGCTTATCAATTAATGGTAAAAAAGAATAAAAAGTAATGAGATCAGTAAAAGCCTGTGTGCTGGGGGCTGTATGATTGAGTAAATTAATATTAAAATCCCCAGAAATAATACAATTTTTGTTGGAAGATGTCATTCTACAGAACAAATTTTGAAAAGGTGGTAAAAAATCAAGTACATTGACAATTGGAGGTTTATATAAGACGCCTGTGATAATATCCTTAGTTTTGGGAAACGAAATTTCAACAAAAAGAGATTCTAAAACATCTTCAGAATGGGTAAGATCCTGTCTAATTTTAAAATCGAGGTCACAGGAAATATACAGAGCTACGCCTCCACCCATTTTCCCCTGTCTGTTATTAACAATAAGTTTATACCCTGGTAAAAAATAATAATTATGGGGATATGTTTTCAGCCAGGTTTCAGATAATGCGATGACCGAGAACTTATATTTCAATGTAAGCAACAAAAGTTTAAGTTGGTCGAAATGTTTTTGAAGACTCCTAATATTGATATGAAGTAGAGAAAATCCATCAATATTTTTATAGGTCCCCGAGAACTGTTCACTAGAGTAGTATTGTGAATTGTTAAATAAATGGAAAGGATTATTTGGGTCAACATAATCAGGCATACTTTACTTTACAGGCACACACAAAAACAAGGAGACAAGGACAAGTAATTCAAATACAAAACAATTAGGTTAAGTGATTGAAATGAGCACTGATAATCAAATTATCCTTTTTAAAAGATGTATGGATCGACATCCAAACAGTATATTTGTACTAGGCCGCCACAAACAATATACACGATAATGTACATCAAAAAGAAACTATGCGAATTTTTACTAGTCGCGACACTCGCAGCCCTTGGTCCAGGAAGGGCAACTCAACATAGGCACTAACTAGTCCAACCATGGGAATTTGTCAGATAGTTATTTGAGTTTGTTGAGGTCGTCAGCACAGCCGATTATGATGCGGGCACCACGTTCCACGAACCTTCGGACTATCGAACCTTCGGACTATTGCACCTTCGGACGTCCCAGCCAGATGGACTTCCGGGGTTCCACCATTGTTGTCACATTGTCCCTATTTCTAAAGATTTCGTTGGAGGGTACCTTTTTTTCTAAAGAATTTATTTGTGGGGTACCTCGAACAAAGGACAAGTACCCCACAAGTGGTCCATGTTAAGGGTGGACTAACAAACCTTCGGACTAACGAACCTTCGGACTAATGACCCTTCGGATTATCGGGCTGTAACCGGGAGATGCACTGGTGTAACTGGGCTCCAAATGTGCAGGGGGAACGTGAGGGGTGAGCCTCATTTCCGGAGAGGAAACTCAGTAAGTTGCTGCCGATTTGGCATTCGAATAAGTCTGACTTGGAAGAAACTTACAGAATACATACAATAAAACTCCTTCTGATTTCGAGAAACGTTTTGTGTATCAGAACAAAATAAGGTAAAAAGACAATTGTGTAAACAATAAAGCCAAAAGAAAGACACTGAGGTGCCTTCAATGCAAGATGTAGGGGAAAGGTTCAGAAGCGCCTCCTCCTCCCCCAAATCCGGATTGGGCAGTCGGTGCCACTTGGAAAATATTTTTTTTGGTTTTTAATTGACCTTCAACGGCATGTTATAGGGTGGACTCTGTTTTAGTGTAGCCGCCGTAACCCCTCTTATAGCTTATACACGGCCTAATGCTCAAGAAATCTGCTGCTTTCCAATCGAAAGAGAAAAGAATAATGTTTAAATTACACCAACCTGGATATGATATACAACAAGAAGTTGTATAAACAGCATGTGTTTATCCGAGATTCATTGTGGTAATTTGTTTTCAAAGTAAGCGATCTTTCAGAGCATTGTAAAGCGTATATTGACAAGAACTGGTTTCATTTTTAAAATGTGCATGTACTTTAGGGGTACATACAAGGAAGTTTCAATGTGTGTATGTGTATCACACGAATACAATTCACTGTTCATTTTACTCTTTGTCTTTGATGAATACGAACATTACTCTGGAGATAAAGAGAAGTCAGTGTCTGTTATAGTCATTATCTGGTAGTACAGAGAAAAAAGCAACATGGCAGCCCAAGCAGTATTTGTCTTCTTCCTTGTTACCAGGATGGTAACCATGGCAACGTCTGTAAAAGTTACGGCTGCGCATTCGGTGAGCGTTAGCGGAGGTGAACCGTTACAGATATCGTGTGATGTCTGGTATGAAGATGATTTAGAAATCACAATGGCTCGATGGTTCAGGGGGGCAGATTCAATAACATTCGGTGAAATCGATGTTTCAACAAGTTGTGCACATATGACTGTATGTGAAGCACATACAGCTGACTATCATGGAAAAATCCGATACGAAATAAGTAGCAGGAACGAAGCAACGCTGACATTGGCAATTGGTACCAGTACAATAGAAGACAACAGCAAGTTCATTTGTTCATTTTCTTCAAGGAGAGGAGTTGATAGTCCAACAGAGAATACTGCAATTATATATGTGAGTGTGGATTACGATCAGGAGGAAATCAATCCTGTGTGTGATGTTTCAAGTCCCACTGTGCTGACTTGCTCATCTGAAATAACTCAACCAGTGGTTTCTCTGGAGTGGACAACCTTGGTCTATTCATCTAAGATATCGCTCTCCAAATATACAATCATCGTCGAGAATCAAGTTAAGAACATTCTCGATCTCGAAACCCTCGATATTCCGTACGACAGTAAGATATTCACCTGCTATTTGACAACGGAAGCCAGTCCCGTTTTCAAAGGAAATTGCTCCATCGGACCCATCACCATATCACCCACTTCAACGACCGGCGATATGAAATCCACCAAACATTCGATAACCACCACAAGGGAAACCGAGAGTACTGCCCCATCTTATTCCACAACTGTGGACGGTGGGGTATCTCAGACTTATCAGACTAGAAGCACCTCACAGCAAGACGAAACAGAGAGTAGGCCTAGTACTCCAGGCATACAAGCATCTGAACCCACTCAAGATACAGAACTGTCCTCCACCAGACCCTACAGTACTCCAGGTATAACAGCATCTGAACCCACTCCAAATACAGAACTGTCCTTTCCAAGAACCCACAGTACTCCAGACATAACAACATACCTGCAACATCGGCTAACCACGCCTGCAACATCGGCAACAGATGCTCGACCAACCCTCACATACACAACAGGGCATAATGGTCCGACCGAGACTTCAGCCAGACACCAAACTACCACCAGGCTAAGCACCTTTGCCACTATCCCAGTCAAAGTCTCCATTCTGATAGCAGTGGCAGTAACTTGTGTGGCAGTGGCAGTAACAGTTATTATTGTTTTCCTCCTCCTCCTTGTTGCATATCTGGCTGCATCCAGGAGAAAGCTTCAGAAACATTTAAAGGAGGAGCAGGAAAAACGAAAGGATTACCGCCACCAACATGCAACCGTCAATTCATCTCACACGAGGAACTCAGATGGTCACAACCTCGGGCAACCTCAGAGCATCTCACTGCAAGCTCCATCCAGCGATACAAGGGACAGTACCAACTCCTCATACCACTTCTATGCACCCAGAATTGGATGTACTGTAGCCGAGCTGCACCCACGGCAACCAGACCAGAGACAGCAAAGCAATCCCCCGGTGATTGGCCCCACACATGGCGATCGACTGCGGCTGCAGTATACGGAGGATGGATATACACAGTACATCGTGGAGGGTAACAACGGGAACCAGACTACATCCAATACAGACTACATGCCACTCTCAGCTTATGAAGAAGGTAATGATTTGTTTCGTCTTCTTTTTTTTCTGGTCTCAAAACCAATTTATCTTACTTAAAACTGTAATAAGGTACATGGACCCAATTGCACAAGTGCAATAAAGTCATCAGAAATCAAGCGCAAGTCACGAGTTAGTTGATATTACAAATAAAACAAAATGCAATTAAATGATCTGTATCTGGGGTTGAGCTAATGTTTGAATTGACTTTCTCAAAATGTCTGAGTCGTCGTGTGTATAATTTGAAACATCTTCCGTCGCGTTGTTGTTAGTTGTATAGTATGCAACATGAATTACAACACAGCTACTACCAAATCTTATTCTGTTTCGCAGTCGACAACATCCCAACGGACTGTGATTTCTAGCAGACCTCCTCATGTTCCGAGAAACTGTGACTCCAAAACAAAGAAGCTCCCGACTCCACATTTAATTTTGTTTTTAAATTGCCTTTGAACAATCGAGTGCCTTGATATCGGCTTGCGTTCTTTTTGTCGTTAACCCTAGGCTTACTGTATGTTTTTTTCACAATTAATTGGCACCAGGATGTATGTTTCCTGTGACAAGCAACCTACATCGTGTTTAACTAATAAACGCTTACGGTTTTATAGTGTTTAAAGTTGAACGATATAACGTTCAAACTTTAAGCCCTGATCAATATAAGTGTTTAGAAGTTAAGCACGAGTCACACACTGGGCTTTTACAATGTAATCAGAATGTTTGTAATTAGTTTTCCTGAAAGTCAAATTTCATTTACAGGCAGCTATAACACTGCTATAACAGCTGTGGGCTTTGTTTTGGTGCATGAATACCTGCATAATGAGTCCGACTCAGAACAGAGTTCCTAAAACGCATTACAAAGTTTATAAACTGTTGTGGAAAAACGTTTTAAGTTCAACACACTATAGCCTATAGGCTTTACAGTGTGCACGTGACATATTTTGAGTAGGCCGATATAATGTATTTGTTATGTTTCCTTAATAGGGCTATGATGTTTACGTTGTGGTGTCGAGAAACCAAAATTTGTGTAAAATAGTTTCCAAAGTGGTAGCCGTTCAATGATGCAAGCTACCAGTGTGTGATATAATTGCTATTGATCTGGACTGGATGTGTAATGGATTTAGCAAATGATCGTCTGGAATGTTCCAATTTGTATACAGGTGTATAAAACAAGATAAGTGCTTGTGTATACATGTGCATCTAGACGCTTTAACTATTAGTAATTTGTACGGTGGGTAAACCTTACTCGTAAGAAGAAAAATATTCAATAAAATTACTTTAACTATGTGATGGAAGTTATCATAAAAGTCCGCTAACTGAGTCCTTTAATGACGTTGGTGATTTACATTTTCACCGCTGAGGGCGTTGTTACACACAGTGCACATACACCTGCAGTTTACCACTTTAGGTAGAGTATATTTGGTAATCGTGACGTCATTTCTCAGAAAAAGGTCAAATGGAAACCGAGACTTGACCCATTCTAATGCAGATGACACAAATAGTTTCTTGTTATTATGAAATATTTATGAGTAATTTCGTGTAAATACTTCATATAAGTGTCCACGCTCAAATAATCGAATTTTTTTTATACTGTGTGGGATCAAAGTACTTGGGAAGCAAGCATCCATAATAGACTTTTTAAACCGATATTTTGCCCGTTGCCATGGTAACGAGCCATTATGTGTTTTGGCCGTTTTGGGGCAATTTTGAGGCTGCAAATATTCATTTTTTGCGTTATTTTCAAATGTCATCAAGCCAAACTGCTAAGTAAAATCACAAAAGTAACTATATCACGACAAAGTATCTTCCTTACCCTTACAAGAAAAAAAAGAAACACTTTTGAAAAATCACCTTTATATTATTTTAAGGCCCTACAATACAGCACGTTTTTACAACTAGCAAAATCGCATTTGTTACCCCATTTTTATCCCTCCAAAATGGACATTGCCAGGGCACTTAGAATAATTTTCCTTCGGCTATGGTTAGTTCAAACATTAGTCTTTTGATATCCGGTGAGAAAATCTTGGGTTATTGTATATCCTTTGTGCAGTGGCGCTCCAAAAAATTGGTAATTTTCACAAAACCCGTAAAAAGTGTATTTTCAGTTTTTCTTTTGTTTTGAGTAAAAACTTGTATGATTGGTATTGTTCATGAATTTAACACATTTCCACAAACAGAATCACACTGTGTATTATTTTGAGACCAGTGGATGAATAGTAGGTCGTGTAGTTCCCACTCCCCCTTTGCCACCGAATTTAGATAATGTATGTTGCTTAACGAAACAAATGTAAATAAATAATTTGCAAGTGAACACTTTAGAAATTAGAAAGACTTCCTTTTCAAAGCCTCCCCTCCCCCCACCCCGGGGCATTGCTTGGCGTTTAGGGTGGGGTGTGACCACCCACCAATAACTTGGGCAAAAATCATGTGTTTGCAAGCCGCAAGGAAAAATAATGGCCATATCCATTGTCCTCTCATTGAAGTGCACCCATTAGTTAAAATAATGATGTCTAGTCCTCCCCTCCCAGATAGGCTCCGCCCCTTCCCTTGCCACCAAATTCAGATTTTGATTGCTACTTGTGTTTGCCTACATTGAAATTGTAAATAGATATCAATTTGCAAGTTAACCTTTCATAATTTACACCAACAGCCGTACCTGTCTCACAGCCCACCCCCCCCCCCCTACTTCCCCCCTTACTAATCCATTGCTCATTTTGGGAAACGACCTCTCCCCCTCCCAAAAAATTCAACATGTATTTAAAGGTTGCATATTGCCTTGCGGAAAGTCCACATACATTGTATTTGTATGCACTATGTAGGTGTGGCTATTTTGTTTGTCAACGTGGGAGTGGTTTGGAATATCTCGAAAGCGTGGGGTGTAATATGGCTACATGTACATTGTACATAATGCTGTCATTTTCAATAATTAATATTTTCAATACAGAGAAGTAATATGGCGATTAAAAGAGCAAATAACTCATATTTCTATATTAAAATACATGTTCTTTAAAACAACTACCACTCTAGTGAAAACTCAAAACGGCTTCTATTTTGATTGATTGAATTGTCTTGGCCCTACATATAAAGTCGAATATAGTACCGTTAATGTTGGTGCTGCTATGCCCTCCAAATTCGTAATTTCGTAATCAACAAGTCCTTTCATCACACAAAGTATGAACAAAATTATATTTTTTTTGAGCGTGGACACCTATATTATTTACACGAAATGACTCTTATAAAGAGTTCAAAATGTGGTCAGGAAATGTTTAAATAAGCCCCGTTTCGAAATCAAGAGTTATAATATTTATAAACTGAAACGATTGTATACAACAATATTTATGCAGATATATAATCAAGCTTGTCATTTCTCAGAAAAGAGTCAAAGGGAAATCAAGTCTTTACTCATTCTGATGCAGATAATACATGTAGTGTAAATACTGTTTTTCTAATGATGAAGTCTTTGTTTAGAGTTAAATGTTGGCAGGAAAATGTTTAAACAAGCTCAGTATCGAATTCCACACTTAATAAATATTTATAAACTAAACAGTTTGTAAATATTTATAAAATAAAACGATTTTATCGAAACAATAGTTATGCATACACATAATCAAGCATTTATTGCAAACTCTCAGTTTGTGTTACATACATGTAGATCTATCATGTATTGTTTTGTGCGAACTCCAGAAACTTCATCGGTCAAATTCAAAATGTCACTGTACAAGAAAGAAACTTTAAAATATATGCATCCCAGGTAAAACTATAACTTATCGTTTTGTTTTCCTTTGGATTTGATTTCTATATTGGCTACTTTAAAAAAAAATGGGCGGGGGAGAGGTTGTTTAACAGCAAATACAGAAAATAACTTTCGTTCATTCCAAAGTGCACGAAATGTACTGAAGTACAAGGCACATTTAAAATAGAAACTAATTTCTTTTGTGAAATGTTTGTGTGACTCCGTTCACACGAGGGGAAATTAAAACATGCAAAAATACGGCCAACGTCTGTTCAAGTAAATATCTCATTATTGAGGGAGTGGTGTGGCGTATACCTCGCCCCTCCCTCGTCCGTTCTCACAAGCATTTATGTAGAGTTCTGTTTTTTATTGGGTAGAATGAAGAACAACAAGGGTGCACAGCGCCACCAAGTGATATGAGATGTAAATTTCTACCTCATCCCCTTCAACTTTTCAAAATGTTTGCTCATGATATTTTTTTAGCAGCCTAGGAGCGTGGAACTAGTGGAACTTTGTTTGAAGTTCAAATCAAGCCGTAGAAAAAAAAAGCAGAAGCTCTAGTTGTTTTTAATTCAAAAAGTAAACAAATCGCATGGTTCGGATTGTTATAGCGACCACACCTATTTTAATAACAAAAAAAGCTATTAAGTTGAAGTGTTTAAAATTTCCCACGATAAACTCGTTCTTTATTATATACACTCCGGAAGATTTAGTTTATATGTTCTTTTAAAGATAAACAACTTCCTTATCATGTGCAATGTAAGGAGTGAAACTGAAAAATAAATCGCTGTAATTTTCCAAACAGAAAGTAAAATATTGCACTCTCATCAAAGTTGCGAGTTAAATTTTCACTATCAAACCTTATTGTCAATTCAAAATAATTACCCTGCCGTATATTCGGACTATCGAACCTTCGGATTAATTCAATTTTCGGACTAATGAGCCCTTCGGACTATCGAACCTTCCGACTATCGAACCTTCGGACTATTGCACCTTCGGACGTCCCAGCCAGATGGACTTTCGGGGTTCCACCATTGTTGTTCCATTGTCCCTATTTCTAAAGATTTCGCTGGAGGGTACCTTTTTTTCTAAAGAATTTATTTGTGGGGTACCTCGAACAAAGGACAGGTACCCCACAAGTGGTCCCTGGTAGGGTGGACTAACGAACCTTCGGACTAACAAACCTTCGGACTAATGACCCTTCGGATTATCGGGCTGTAACCGGGAGATGCACTGGTGTAACTGGGCTCCAAATGTGCAGGGGGAACGTGAGGGGTGAGCCTCATTTTCCGGAGAGGAAACTCAGTAAGTTGCTGCCGATTTGGCATTCGAATAAGTCTGACTTGGATTTAACTTACAGAATACATACAATAAAACTCCTTCTGATTTCGAGAAACATTTTGTGTATCAGAACCAAAAAGGGTAAAAAGACAATTGTGTAAACAATAAAGCTAAAAGAGAGACAGTGAGCTGCCTTCAATGGAGAATGTAGGAGGAAAAGTTTAGAAGCGCCTCCTCCTCCCCCAAATCCGGATTGGACAGTCGGTGCCACTTGGAAAATATTGCACAGCGCCACCAACCAATAATTAAATATGTGAATATCTTACCTGCCAAACTGCGACATTTTTATTCCATCAAGATTATTTTATTGGTTTTTAATTGACCTTCGACGACATGTTATAGGGTGGATTCTGTTTTAGTGTAGCCGCCGTAACCCCTCTTATAGCTTATACACAGCATATTGCTCAAGAAATCTGCTGCTTTCCAATCGAAAGAGAAAAGAATAATGTTTAAATTACACCAACCTGGATATGATAAACAACAAGAAGTTGTATAAACAGCATGTGTTTATACCGAGATTCATTGCGGTAATTTGTTTTCAAACGAAGCGATCTTTCAGAGCATTGCAAAAGCGTATATTGACAAGAACTGGTTTCATTTTTAAAATGTGCATGTACTTTAGGGGTACATACAAGGAAGTTTCAATGTGTGTATGTGTATCACACGAATACAATTCACTGTTCATTTTACTCTTTGTCTTTGATGAATACGAACATTACTCTGGAGATAAAGAGAAGTCAGTGTCTGTTACAGTCATTATCTGGTACTCCAGAAACAAAGCAACATGGCAGCCAAAGCAGTATTTGTCGTCTTCCTTGTTACCAGGATGGCAACCATGGCAACGTCTGTAAAAGTTACGGCTGCGCATTCGGTGAGCGTTAGCGGAGGTGAACCGTTACAAATATCGTGTGATGTCTGGTATGAAGATGATACAGAAATCACAAAGGTCCAATGGTTCAGGGGGGCAGATTCAATAACAGTCGGCGAAATCGATGTTTCAGCAAGTTGTCCGAAAATGACTGTATGTGAAGCACATACAGATGACTATCGTGGAAAAATCCGATACGAAAGAAGTAGCAGGAACGAAGCAACGCTGACATTGGCAATTGGTACCAGTACATTAGAAGACAACAGAAAGTTCATTTGTTCATTTTCTTCAAGGAAAGGAGTTGATAGTCCAACAAATAATACCGCAATTATATATGTGAGTGTGGATTACGATCAGGATGAAATCAATCCAGTGTGTGATGTTTCAAGTCCCACTGTGCTGACTTGCTCATCTGAGATAACTCAACCAGAGGTTACTCTGGAGTGGACAACCTTGGTCTATTCATCCAAGATATCGCTCTCCAAAGATACAATCATAGTCGGGAATCAAGTTAAGAACATTCTCGATCTCGAAACCCTCGATATTCCGTACGACAGGAAGATATTCACCTGCTATTTGACAACGGAAGCCAGTGCCGTTTTCAAAGGAAATTGCTCCATCGGACCCATCACCATATCACCCACTTCAACGACCGGCGATATGAAATCCACCGAACATTCGATAACCACCACAAGGGAAACTGAGAGTACTGCCCCATCTTATTCAACAACTGTGGACGCTGGGGTATCTCAGACTTTTCAGACCAGAAGCAGCTCACAGCAAGACGAAACACAGAGTAGGCCTAGTACTCCAGGTATACCAGCATCTGAACCCACTCAAGATACAGAACTGTCCTCCACCAGACTATATAGTACTCCAGGTATAACAGCATCGGAACCCACTCAAAAAAATGAACTGTCGTCTCCCAGGACCGACAGTACTCCAGGCAGAACAGCATCTGAACCCACTCCAGATACAGAACTGTCCTTTCCAAGAACCCACAGTACTCCAGACATAACAACATCCAAGCCAACCAAAGAACTGTCCTTCACCCTTTCTCCTGCAGGGCTAACCACACCTTCTCCATCGACAGAAGCTATTCAATCCACCTTCACATACGAAACTGGAAATAATATTCCACTCGCAACTTCCACCAGACACCAGACTACAATCAGCTTGAGCCCATCTGATGAAACGCCTTCCATAATGTCAACAGACCCCGCGCACTTAACTGGCAGTACTTTGCTCATCGTAGTTGCGGGTGCAGGTGGTGGTGTCATCATCTTCCTACTGGTCATCGTAACCTGCCTAGTCTCTAGGAGGAAAACCAACGAGCGAGACACTAGAAACGTGAGCATGACCATGGCCACAATATCTGGAACATCGGAGACTGGTAGGCTGGGAATTGTATACGGCCATCGATTTGATGACCAACGAAGCAGTCAACGAGCATGCAGTTACAGCGATGTACCAGTGGGGGATAATGGACCGACAAGTTCCGTGCAGGTAGTGGCCGCCTACGCTGTGGTTCCTGTGTTGGGCATACAGCAGCAACCACCACCGGAGTATGCTGTGCTAGATCCAGACATGTCATCGGAGGAGCTAGCTAGTGATGACGACGACGCGTACGCGTGTACTATCGGGCAGAAGGTGATGGGACGATGCTTGAATGAAGATGCGGCACTGGATGCAGCGACCTTTGGACACGACGGTGAGCAAACCTTTTCAAAGCAAATCGTAGGTTAAGCAAACGCATTATATAAAAAAAAAACGAGAGGCGAATTTGTTGCGATGCTTAATTTTGCAGCACTGTTTAGTGTAAGGGTAATAATTAATAAGCCTGTCGAGCAGGGGTAACAATTGTGTAATTAATGGGGCGTGGTGGCACTGTTGCTCACCCTGTCTACGTGTAAAAGTGTTACCTAATTACACTCTGAAAACGCTTTAGTTATATTTTACTAGAGATCAGTCAAACATGCACCACCTGACCCTAGCTGTAGTCCGCTGGGTGCAAGTTGGACTGTTTTTATAGACCTTTATCATGCTGCCACCATTTCAGTCATATTCCCTGTATCCTATAACAGAACTGAAAGATACTTTTTCGTGCAAAAAGGAACCAGACTATTATTCCTGCCAGCCTCGCTTTGGTTACGTTGATTTAGATGGGATATAATCAAGATGGCCGCAACATGATCTATAGTCAAACCTATCTGTTTTTACAGTGTAAAGAGCACCAACGTCAGAACTAAGAGTCAGCTGCTTAATTGGATAATGATGATGATTTCGATGATGATCTTTTTCTTCACACAGCTCCAGAGCCTCCAGGGTCTGGAAACCAGGAAACAGACGCTGCCTACGCCGAGATTGGACTATCCATCACAGCAAGCTCCTCTGTGTCACATCGTTGCAAGGCAAGCGACAGCGACGATGACAGGAAGGCAGTAATGGAGTCGAAACCACCGTGTCCGAGACCAAGACCGAAACCAAGACCGAGAACTCTTGGAACGAAACCGATTCCGAAACCGAGACCAAGACCGAGACCGACAACTGAGGTTCCGAGACAAGACCAAGACTAAGACTAAGACAAGACCGATATGCCAATTAATGAAGTACATAAGCCTTGCACACAATATGTCAGCTTATACTCACCAGAAACAGTTTATTTCACAACTGGTTTCTGATTCGCTCTCAAGAAACTATAGGTAAGCTGACAAAGCATACCTTGTACAAAACAACACTCTGAATAACATTTAGACGGCTGCTTGTTGTCAGGTGATTAGGCTTCGGTTGATCAATCACAGAACTGTCCCTACTGTTCCTTTGAAGTGCCAATGTCAAAGAGTAGACTGAATTCAGACATTTGAGTAAACTGTATAAATATTGAAGTACCTCGATGTGCAGCTCAATTACAATGTGATTATTGCATTTCAGAAACATCAGCATGTATAGACATAGGCCTACCGTGTATACAATTATAAAAACTGTATATGTAACTCGGTCATTTCGCGCATTTCAAACAATGAAGTTAACGACCTCTGTTATGGTGATGCTATTTTTTTCACTCCAATATGAAGTTAGTAAAACAATTCAAAGCACACATACTCAAGAAACTATCGTCTAATTTGTAATCACTATATTACTCCAAACATTATGTAACGTGTGCAAAGCGGATTCGTTGGTGGCGCTGTTATTTTGTACAAAGCGTTATTGGTGAAAGAAACAGCACTTTTGAAATACGATTTTACACGTTGGTATTTAAACAAGGTTCAATAATAAATTGTGGAATTTTATATCAAGAGTATACACTAACATAGTAGCAACTAGCAACTTTGTCGCGATAGTGGATGTCTCTATCAACAAGATGAAGTCTATCCAGTCTTGGCAATGATTGGCAGCTCTACTCTCACGCGCGTGCATTGGCTTGAATACAGCGCGCGTGAGGTATCTTTGGAATGTTCTTGCTAGCGCTGCAAATACTGCCAAGACTCGACTAGTCTTGTTTGAATAATCAAGTTGATTAATCTTGTTTATAGCAACCTTGCGACTGTAAAAGGGGAATAAAATCCAAATCGAGTTTCGGGCCAAGAGTAATAACATAGCTGTGTCGGGGTCGGAGTTCTACCACCCCTCCCTGTGGGTGGGGGAGAAATAAGATGAAAAGAAAGATGGGAGGCCGCTTTTTTTGGCTTCGCGTTTTCTACGCTCAAAAAGAAAAAAACCCATTAAGAGTAGTTGCTTTTCCTTCTATTGGTTGTAAATTTGTAGTTCCATATACCGGTTGAAATAACCAGAATAGTGTAGCTTTGTAGTGTTTAAGCAAGTGTGTGCAGGGAGTTACCGGATTCGGAACACTGAAGATGAAAATAAATGCTTAGAATTCAATCATACCATCGGCTAATCAAAGATATTATTTACAAACTAATAAAGTATAATAGTTGGTTTTGCCCTTCACCGACTTTCAAATTTTTTAGCACTCCGACGCAGATTCCATCTAATGAATAAACTTACACAGCCCCAACCGTCGTGCTTAAATAATAATGCCTGCGTAATACAGTACAGTATTAAACCAGTGACTAATCAGGAAACGAATGGCGGGAATATACGAGCGTTTATAGTTTCGCTTGCCTTATATACGAATACTTTGGGTACAATATAATGAGGTCATCTCGGGAATCAGCATGAGGGCGCTAACACCCAAACAAGGTAGAGCCGCACAGTTGCGAAATTTGTCTCTTTTGCCGCTTATTTACAAAAGTGGATTAAGATTCTAACGAACAAGTCTGCCCGGAACCCATTGCGAACAGGACTCAATTTTATGACTCCCTTCATTCGTTCATTCGTGTGGACACCATCTAAACTGGGAGGTCAGAGGACAGATAGTTGATAGTAGCGTCATCAAGCCAGCAGCGTCATCAGGGGTCCAAAGATACTGCATTCCTGGATGATGTGGTTAGTGTTCTGGGTGGTTCCGCACGCACACAGATCAGAATAGAGGCACCAGTCCTACAAAAAGTATTGCTGGGTGCGGCCAGCGTCTGATCTGAGTCGGTTCAGGTTGGACCAAGTCAGGATGGAACGGCTGAGATGACGCAAGTTTATGAGCTTCTGTGGAGAAGTGCTTGCGAAGAAGTCTCAGGTTGGCTGGGTCTACATGTTCGGAGACATGATTAATTGTACAATGAATCATTGTAATTATAACGTCCACGCCCTCTCAAATATACTCCTTTCCTTTTCAGTTTGCTCATATTAATTTGAAAAGTGGCTCTGCATATTGGCGGTCCAGATTGTAAAATTTTTAACTTAAAAATATTGTGTTTTCATAACTCACGGCGCGACGAATTGATGCTTTTTTTTAATCCAGACAAAATTCAAACGCTTATGTAATTTACATGCAGGCACCAGACTATTTCTTATTTGCATACGTTTTCAAAAATCTTGCACATGCAAATGATCCAATACCAGGGCGAGAGAGCTGGTAGTGGTGGGCGCGTATTGTTCGACACCCTGGGGACAAGGTTGGTTTGGGCAGATACTCCGTCATCAAAGAGAATCCCGTGGCGTCGCCGTCTGGCTTCGGCATTTGCCGCTCAGTATCTACTCTGCTTTGTTCAATCCGTATTCGTACTATGCCTTGTTATAATACAATCCATACGCTTAATATATATGGCCTTAGATTATATAGGGCGCCCTCAACCGGTTTTCGTTCCGCGATAAGGGGTCAACGTGTGATGTCATCAATGTCAGTGCAGTAAGTCCTCGATCCACAGCGGAGGCGGCGCATGAGGGCGCGCTACTGATGATCGGGGACGGCGCACATGGGTGCACGCCTGTAAATAGGTCAAAAATCCGTCCGCCGAGCTCATGAATAAAAGTTATACCCTCAAAATATTCTATATTAGAGAGTTTTGAGAGCCATCAAATTGGGGAATTGAAGAGATATGGTAGTGAACCTCTGGCCCGGACCTGGGGCTTCCAATTCTGAGCATTTTGGATGCTATTGGGCTCGAAAGTGGCGCTATTTTGCCTCGTTGTGGAGGGATCGTTTTTCAAGATGGCTACTTATCCGCTTTGGGGAAAATAGGGGTCGTCTTCTTTGGGTGAGAATATCTCGAAAAGTCAATGGTCAACCCACCAAAAAATGAAAAGAAAATGAAAGATGACACATTGATCATCATTTTTCTGTGAGAGTTTTGAGTATTTTTCAATGAATTTTAAAGTATGCGCATTTAGCACTAGTGTATATATTGTTTTTGCAGGGTTGCACCCACATACCCAATGTACACGGAACACGGACCATGATCAACGGCGCGGCATACAGAATCCCGACTTGGGTCAAGTCTAGGAGTACTGTTGATCGGTTGCGCCAGGGAATTTTAAAATAATAATCATTAGTGATGGGATGGTAGATTTCTTGTACCGCTCAGTATACTACATGTATATGGTACACGCATAAGTCATAAATATACACCTTTAGAACACAAAAGTAATCAGTAGATACAAGAAGATCAATTATCAACAGCAATCAGAGGCCATTTGTTGCATTTTGTTGGGCCTAGCCTTGATCAGATTGGATTCCGTTGTGTATAATGAAGACGTCAAACTTGCGTTAGGATTAGGCCTACGCTTCGTTACACACATTTAAACTGCCATGACTGATGCTACATCATTTTAGCTTACAGGTTAAGCTTAGCCTGTATTCAAAGGGCATGACTAGGTTTTTGATAGATGGTCTGGATTATGTCTAAACAATATGGGTTTTCAAGAATAACATTTCATTAGTGAAGTTTACTTGGAATCGAATCATGCTGCCTTTGTCAATTTTGAAGTTTTTTTTACAAATGCTTACCTGTTTGTCATTTATTGCCGTAATGCAAGCAAATATTCATTTTCTTCCACAGCAAAGTCCGTACATTACTAAAGTAGACCTTAATACAGGCATATGGTCTAATACTTCCTGAATATGACCCCAGGCTTTTAAGCAGAGCTTGGTGAAAAGAGTTGGAGAATGGTGGAATCAATTCATCACCGACACCACGAAGAAACACTGCACGTGTTAAACCATATTTTTTTTCGGTTTTCAGTATTTTTCATTTGTAAACATTATTCATCAAGGCCTACCATTGCAGGAAGTTTCAACGCTTCAAGTAGGCCATTAGCCTCGGTCCACAATTTTGACAACCGGTATCAAAAGAGGGGAATAATCGTTATATCGATTTTTGGCAAGGTATACACCTCCAGGGTTGGAAAATATGTGATAGCATTGCAGCGGTGGCAGCTTTTTGGGTGTTATCACCTTTTTATTCAAAATGTCCATCAAAATGCTTGTTACCACTCTAGGGTGGTATACCTTGCGCATGCGCACTATAATCATTTATGCCCTGATTTGATACTGACCAAACTCCCAAGCTGATGGCGTATAGAGCTTTACTTTAATAAATACCCTTATTATCCATGGCGAAAGTGACAATTTTTGTTTTCACGAAGCAACACTCAAGTTCAATTTACCATTGTAATGCATGGCGCGCACTCTACTCAAATGCGAGCAAAAACGCTTTCACGAAGTAACGCTCTCCTTGTTTGAGCGCGCGCGCTGACCCCCATTTCCGCGAAGTAACATGCTCACATAGTGTTGTAATACATTGAAGCGTGCTACTTCGTGAAAACGAAAATTTACAGTTTCGCAGATTTTTTTTTGGTTTTACGAACCAACACTCAACCTTTTTTCTGTTATTTTTCTTGTTGTTTTAATATTTAAACGGGTCAAAAACAGCAAATTTAATAACATCAATACATAAAGTGTCCACAACGAGAAACCCAACTGAAGATACTATGCAGTTTTGACGCAAAGTGTTGTTTCAGAAGGCGTTCAATTTGAGATGCCGTTTTCTTCGATTGCTAGTTTTTACTTGTATGTACATGAGTGTTACTTCGTGGTGTCGGTGACGACATTTTTAAGGAAAATGTAGGAAACCTTGAATGCCTACGATTGCTAATTTTACTTTTGGCAAAATACCCCTATTACTGGAATCAGTTGAATATGTCGGACACAAACTTTATTTAGTGCTTCAAAAAAAATAAAAGAATTATTCAGTTTAATTCGTTTATCTAGAAACTCAGTACATGTATGTATTCTTAATATTAAACTTTCAAATTGAAGTTTGCCGAAAGCCGTTAGAATGCACATGGCCCTTAGACGCAAGTCTGACAATTCAAGCTTGCTTTGGAATACTCTTTTAATAGTCATTTCAAATCATCTGCACAATTATTGTGCCAATATCCTTCTTGAAACTTATAGAAAGGGCAGCATTTTGGTTGAACTTTTTATTTTTTTACAAAAGAGTATTACCCACACCATGTAGATCCCTCTGAAACTATGTCCAACATATCTGATGGAAGCTAGTCTACACTATATTTCAACCTAATCCTGACATAATATCGCGGCTGAAAATCTACTGTTTGGTAAACTTGGAATTCAACTTGTGCACGTTAAACCTCAAGCAGTTGATTTTGAGAAGAATTGTCTTGTTATTGACCACTCAGTTGTTCTGGCTGATAATAATTGGTCAGATTTCGAAAAAATGTGTTCAATTTTAACTTGACAAGAACAAAATGAGTACCCAATTTTCCTGCAGCTCCATGATGTATGAATTGCGCAAAGGGTTGTAGAAGCATGCAACAGAAGGGTAATGTGTGGGATTCCTTTGACGTTGAAGTTTTGTGTGTGTAATTTATTCACTATGATAGTTAATTCAATAACATTGTAGCATTATCATAGTCATTCCCATCGATCCAATCATGTAATTGTCATCAACATTTCATACTACAATCACCAACATCATTATACCTATCTCCTTGATGAAAGTGATTTGTTTGAATGATCATTCTCCTTCCATGTAAGATGTCATAAATTGTCCTAAGCAAACTGTTACTGTTGTTGTTAAATATCTTGTTGCACAAAATGAAATGCTTTAGCTCAAACTTTTGACAAGATCAATGCTATGGAAAAAAATATTCAAGTTGAGATACATCGTTTTGCCACAAAATGCAATGAGTTTCAATAATTAAATGCAAGATACATCGTTTTCCCATACAAATGTAGTAACATTAAATCATGTAACTTATGGATAAAACGCTTTGCCATATATATTGTGTAATGGAAATTACATGTAATTTGAAATACACTATTTTGCCATTAAAATATTTAATATCTAGCAACACAATGTAAGTGCAAGAAATTCATCATATTAAAAAAAAAGTCATGTGTCCAAAAAGGCACGTGTCCAACTTAAAACTCAATTTTCTCAAAATGCAATTTTCGAGTTTGGCTGTCGGCGTGCCCCTTAAGGTGCATGAACATCAAAGAGAACCAAACTGTGTAGTTCAACGCCCCAACCTCCAGGGCCTATGTTTGTGCAAACGTGTTATCTCTTAAGCTATTTTACCATAACAATGCCCGAGAATTCACCTGTTAAATCTGCCTCCGTTGCCATTACACCCCCTTCATACACCCACTCCCATCCTGGGTACAGTGTGTTGCCTGGCCAACTGACAAATATCGGACCACCATTGACCGACGTGTTGGTGTGGAGCAGGTTTGCTCCCAGTGTGTGTAGCGGTTTCTTGAAGATGGACCAAGATTGCTTGAGGTAGAATTCTTTGAAATGAGGATAGATGCTTATGAACAATTCTTTGTATCCCTGCTCTCTCGCCAGATGCTCTGCTCTCAATGTGCCCGATTCACCGATGCCTTTACTTCTCTTGTCAACATCAATGCAGAAGCCCTCGGCGTAAACCGCCCCCTGTCGGTTTGTGACTGGAAGAAATCGGACATGACCCACCAGAGTTTCTCCATCGCGTTTGTCGTCTGGGTGCTCGACCAGTCCGTACGAGCAAGGCGCAGGGTTCAGTTCATGCTTGGCAAGTTCCGGTAGAAGGTCTGCCTTACAATGTGGATACTCGGCTCTTAAGATGGAAACACAACTGGGGATGAGGTAACGAATGGAGTGCAGAGGTTTCCATGAGTACGAAAGCGCCATTTGGACGTCACGCTCCAACCGGATTACAACTCTGCAAAACATTTTCAACACAGATTTTAAAACATTCACTGCAGTGTGTCAGATTTGTTTTGGACTTTTTTTTGGGGGGGGGGACGGGGGGGGGGAGAGAAAATATCCAAGGCATTAAGTGGATGCAATGGTTTTGATGGCAGTACCTAAAATAAATGCTGCTTCATGCATATTTTTTTTAAATGACTTGGTTAAAGTACCAAGTAATAAAGTACCAACAATATGTATCACCATGCTAACCATGGTTATGTTGTGGTTACCATGGCATTTCGATATTAAAGCCATGGTATCAAAAACACGTGGTTTTTACATGTGAAATGATTGTGAAACGATGATACCATGGTTGCATTATGGTGTTGACAGTAAAATGATAGTTACCGTGGTTTTACCAAATGGTTTGACAATGGTTTATCTTGATGAAATCATATGTAACTATTGCGAATTGGTGGTTATCATGCTTTCTAGATTGCCAAGTTTTTGGCATTTTTGGCAAACATGAACAATTGAACATGCGGTTTAGGTTGTTGAATGACTGAATCAAAAACCGCCATGTCAATGATGCTTACATTTCAAGCAGCAGCGTATCCAGCTTTTGATGTCGGTGGGGGGTGGGAGGGGGGGGCAAACGCACATCCGCGCCGAAACGTAGACATGTTGTTTTCTCCGGACACTTGACCTCCGTAATATGAAAATAAAAGGCGGGGCGGGGGGAGGGGGCTGGTACCCATCTTCCAAATGGGGGCGCTCTTCAAAACTGATCATTATTATGCATACTACATATTTTAAGGGCATTTTTACGGCGCATTGCAATGGTTGTTGAGCGGGTTTATTTGGTGGGATTGATGTCAGAAGAACTCTATAAACATTTACTTAAATCATTGCTGACAAAAAAAATGTTGGCTTTTTGAATTGGCTGGTCATTGGCCCGTTTTAAGGCTTGCACAGCAGCGCAGAACTGGGCCAGTACATGATACCAGAATCAAACCTGTACTGGACGCGTAATTATTATTCCTGGGAGGGTTAGGGGCAATGTCATGAATAATTCATGTTTATCCATGAGAACGGACAATGACATCAACAGCATTGTTGTTAGTTACTCAACTAGTTACAATACATTAAAGCATTTTAAAGAACGGTTGTCGTCGAGCTACCACACAGTAGCCTAGTGGATAGCGAGATGAGCTATGGATACAAAGATCCCTGGTTCGAATCCACGTCGTCGCTGCTCATTTTCATCAGCTATTTTTCTCCTCCAAATTTATCACTGAGATAATTTTAAATTAAGGGGAAAATAGAACGAGAACCTAAGTCTTGCAATGATTCAAAGGAAAAACTGAATTATTCATGACATTGCCCCTAACCCTCCTAGGAAAAAAAATACGCGTACTGGACAGATTCTGGGCCAATACATTATGCCAGAATCGGTCCAGTACTGAGACGGCATTGATCCGGAACTGGGTCAGCATAGTTCCAGAAAAGGGCCAGTTCTGTTTGACATGTACTGGCCCGGTGCTGACCTTTTTAATTGGCTGGCCATTGAGCGTTTAAGGCTTGTACAGCAGCGCGGAACTGGGCCAGTACATGATACCATAATAAAACCAGTACTGGACCGATTTCGGGCCAATACTTAATGCCACAATCGGTCCAGTACCACATCATATATAGCCACAATTGGCAATTTTGTGTCCGTGAATACAATTAAATATGTACATGGACATGACGGGGTTGAAATAAAGTACGAGTGTGAAAGAATTTACGTCAACATGTTACTTCAAAATGTGTAGTGAGTATGTTTTAGTTGCTTTGCACGAAATGGCAGTTGGTTGCTTCAGATACACACATACCTAGCTCCTTTATTCGTCTGAAAAATTTGAAGTACTCTGGAAAGATCCACAATCTTCTGACTCTGTATGCGGCTCGCCTTTCCCCAACTAGTGTGTAAGAATTGCTGAATGGGAATTTATGCTAATCAGTCCATAACCACGATCAGCTGAAAGCACTCTTGATGACCTGGTGGATAAAATACACGTAGGCCTCTGCATAGAGCATGTACGTGCTAGTGCTAGCCAGGATGGCTCCTGGCAGTATTCCAGAACACCAACAGCTGCACGTAGATTAGTGATTGTTTACTTTGGCCGACCGTGTTATCACTATATGCATCGTGCAGTCGGGCCTCGATCTGTGCGTGTGAAGTACTGACCTTGAACAGTAGCCTACATTTGGTGTACCGGTGTCGACGTTGTCCTAGCAAAAGATCACTGAACGCTTCAGTAATTTAGAAGTATCTCGTGTCCGTATAGTCCGTGTGTATTGTCCGGGTCGTCCTATACGTTTTTGCATGTAGATTGTAAATACTAATAAATAATGCATGTTAGCTCGTAAATATTCATGTTGCTATGGTCTGGTCTTTTATGTTGTTAAGGCGTTTTTAGGTTCTTTGTTTAGCCTGATACATGAAGTCATGTGACGCGAAAGCTGCGCGATTTGAAAAACCCAGAAAAAGGAGAAGAGCTCCAACGCCGATCGCCATCAAAATTATGGCAAAATATTATTGCAAGCTTGCATGAAAATTAATAGATCCGCCGATGACCAGGTCTTGAACCTTCGGTGGACTCCTGGAGCTAATTCTGACATCTCTGCCAGCAGACCGTAAGTTTGAGCTCATTTTTTTACTATTTTCTCAAAGAATTTGTGTTTGGCTTACTCTGTTAATTCAATGGCAGTTATCGTTTAATCATTGCTCCTTGATAAGGTACATGTACTTGATTTTATATAATGTACCCACAACCTTGATTTAGCCTTAATTAAGTGATTACATGTATTATAATGCTAAGCTCTTCGTAGTAATGGCAGGCAATCGATTATAATTTGATCTTTAAGGGTGTATCAACTCTTAAATATTACAGATGGCAACTTGGCCTTGCTAGACGCCATCCCAGACCGTCCCGGCTATGCGAGACAGACAGGTCTGCGACAGGCCCTATCCCTATCTGGTGAGGAGACCGTCCGTCGTGCGAGGCAGACAGGCCTCTCGACAGGACAGTTAACAGCGCTGACAGAGCTACTGGTCTCCACAGAACCACACACCTACACAGAGGTTGCGCATAATAGCTGGGACAACGACGGTCAAGTTCAAGTGAGGATATCACAGACTCCCACATTTCAGGCGGGCCCATTTAATATATTGCCGGCTTAGTTGAATATAATTCATTGTTTATTTTATTAATAAGTTACTATAGGTTGCCTTATTAAGATTTATTAGATTAGGATTAAGTTATCATTCGATAAATTATCTAATTCCTATAGGCCCTAACGTATATCGTTTCATTAAGTTTTCGTGAATGAGAATTAGTTTATTGTTCCATCAATTATCCAGTTATTATATTATTGTTGAAGTGCTTAGTGTATGATTTATTGTGAGATCTAAGTTCTGCTAATTGATTAACTTATTTCTAGTTTAAAGACTCCACCCACGAATTAATTTAGTGTTATTCGTTCTATACATATTATTCTGAAAATACCAAACAATACATGTAAATACTGAAGAGGAAGTTGTACATATTAAATAATTTGTAGAAACCTTAGAAAATTCTGGACATTTAATTCTTGAAGTGTTTACGAAGTTTGCGGGTGGGAAAATCAATCCCGAAATTTATTAGCCGTTTTTTGGGGTAGTTGTGACAACCGGTACATGTACCCACATGTACATGTGCATGTTCCATAAAGATCAATGCAAAGAACTATGAAACTAATAGGTCTATGAAAAGGAGTGATGCATTCTTCAAGGACAAATGTTTGCCTAATTCAATTATACCATTAAGCTGTTTTGCCAACGTACAAATCCCTCAGTCGATCGTTGAAATATTTATTCCATAATCAGTCACTAGCTGATCAACGCCAGGGTCACAATTGAAGTCCAGATTTGTCTGAGGAGCATGAAATTCAATACAAAGTTTAAAAAAGGCAACATTTTTGACCTAAATGCTATTCGAAGTGAAAACAACTGAGTAATTATACGACATATCCCAGTGGCAAGATACAGAGCCTAGCTGAATGGCGCCATTCCCAGCCCTCTTAGGGACCTTGACCATTCAGCCCCGGTATGAAAAGGGCCCTCCGGTAAGCTCGTCCCCTCCCAAGAAGTCCTTTCGTACCGTCCCAGATACCGGCCCAGGAGCAGTCCGGTTGCTAATCAGGAATTCTCTATCCTGGTGTCTATTGTTTGCAAGTATTGACACCTGTAATAATATCCCAGAAGAAACCTGCTTGTGGTTTTCATCTCTCAGCGCGAAACAATAGAACACTTCCGTCGGCACAGATCAAAACCCCTGCCATGCGGCTTCGCGCACAATGGGACCGTAAATTAAAAAAGGCGTTTGGAAGGATTTTATCTTTAATCCGGTAAATCTGCTATTGTTCTGCTCTCGACGTTCTCTGAAGGGCAATAAATTGATGCGCCTGACTGACTTCAAAACTTCTGGTTAGACAGGACAATGTACCGGACAAGACTGGGCTGAAGACCGGACTGGCTCTGGACCGGACGAGGTACCGGGGGGGGGGGGGCCTTTTCATACCAGGGCTGAATGGTCACGGTCCCTTAGTACAACAAGCCATAACGGCAAGGCTCTGACCCAATTTAGTTTCTGTACTGTCACGCCGGATTGGTTTGATAAAAAAAGAACCGGCACTGGTCCAATTAAGGCTCTTTAACGTCTGCCGTAGAAGCAGTGGCGTAGCCAGGAATTTCTCGGGGGGGGGGGGGGCGCTGGGGGGCTGGGACATTTCATGGGGGGCGTCATGTAGATCAATGATAATTTTTTTAGAAACTCTAAATCTCAGTGGGGGGGGGGCGACTGGAGGGGGGGGGGGGCGACAAGGTTTCATGGGGGTCTCCCCCCCCCCCTGGCTACGCCACTATATTTCAACTTAATCCTGACATAATATCGCGACTGAAAATCTACTGTTTGGTAAACTTGGAATTCGACTTGTGCACGTTAAACCTCAAGCAGTTGATTTTGAGAAGAATTGTCTTGTTATTGACCACTCAGTTGTTCTGGCTGATAATAATTTGTCCGATTTCGAAACATGTGTTCAATCTTAACTTGAAAAGAATAAAATGAGTACCCAATTTCCCTGCAGCTCCATGATGTATGAATTGAGCAAAGGGTTGTAGAAGCATGCAACAGAAGGGTATTGTGTGGGATTCCTTTGACGTTGAAGTTTTTTTGTGTGTAATTTATTTACTATGATAGTTAATTCAATAACATTGTAGCATTATCATAGTCATTCCCATCGATCCTATCATTTAATTGTCATCACCATTTCATCCCACAATCGCCAACATCACTATACCCATCTCCTTGATGAAAATGATATGTTTGAATGATCATTCTCCTTCCATGTAAGATGTCATGAATTGTCCTAAGCAAACTGTTACTGTTGTTGTTAAATATCTTGTTGCACAAAATGAAATGCTTTAGCTCAAACATTTTACAATAACAATGCTATGGAAAAAATATTGAAGTTGAGATACATCGTTTTGCCACAAAATGCAATGAATTTCAAAAATTAAATGCAAGATACATCGTTTTCCCATACAAATGTAGTATCATTAAATCATGTAACTTATAGATAAAACGCTTTGCCATATATATTGTGTAATGGAAATTACATGTAATTTGAAATACACTATTTTGCCATTAAAATATTTAATATCTAGCAACACAATGTAAGTGCAAGAAATTCATCATATTTAAAAAAAAAAAAAAAAAAAAAAAAACACGGATTTTTGCTCAAAGTTTGCAAGAAATAAGACAAAAATGATCTCCTTGGTCATGCATTATTCCATCTCCGACACAGTCATGTGTCCAAAAAGGCACGTGTCCAACTTAAAACTCAATTTTCTCAAAATGTAATTTTCGAGTTTGGCTGTCGGCGTGCCCCTTAAGGTGCATGAACATCAAAGAGAACCAAACTGTGTAGTATTCAACGCTCCAACCTCCAGGGCCTATGTTTGTGCAAACGTGTTATCTCTTAAGGTATTTGACCAAAACAATGCCCGAGAATTCACCTGCTAAATCTGCCTCCGTTGCCATGACACCCCCTTCGTACACCCACTCCCATCCTGGGTACAGTGTGTTGCCTGGCCAACTGACAAATATCGGACCACCATTGACCGACGTGTTGGTGTGGAGCAGGTTTGCTCCCAGTGTGTGTAGCGGTTTCTTGAAGATGGACCAAGATCGCTTGATGAGGACATCTTTGCAATGGGGATAGGTGCTTAAGAACAGTTCTTTGTATCCCTGCTCTCTCGTCAGATACTCTACTCTCAACATGCCCAATTCACCAATGCCTTTCCTTCTCTTTTCAACATCAATGCATAAGCTCTCAGCGTAAACCGCCCCCTGTCGGTTTGTGACTGGAAGGAATCGGACATGACCCACCAGAGTTTCTTTATCGCGTTTGTCGTTTGGGTGCTCGACCAGTCCGTACGAGCAAGGCGCAGGGTTCAGTTCATGCTTGACAAGTTCCGGTAGAAGGTCTGCCTTGCATTTCGGATACTCGGCTCTTAAGATGGAAACACAACTTGGGATGAGGTAACGAATGGAGTGCAGAGGTTTCCATGAGTACGAAAGCGCCATTTGGACGTTAAGCTCCAACCTGATTGCAACTCTGCAAAACAAGATTTTTAAAACATTCACTGCAGTTTGTCAGATTTGTTTTGGACTTTTTAGGGAGGGGGGGGGACGGGGGGGGGAGGAAATATCCAACGCTTTAAGTGGATGCAATGGTGGATGCTTGGCAAAATCAAACACTTTCGATCTCAGGCTATGCTCCGTGGTCATATATGGGTCGATATGGCCGGCAGCCATAGGCGCCTTTACGTGCCAGCGGCCGGACCACGTTGTAGCCGCGTCCTTCGCAATTCAGCATACCAGCTGCGAGTAAGGATGATTAGCCTCCCAAATTATTATTATTATTATTATTATTAGGTACGGCCATGGACACTGCCATGGCCCCCAATTATGCCAATTTGTTCATGGGTCAGCTTGAGGCCACACTCCTCACTAATTCTCCACACAAACCATTTGTTGGTGGAGATACATCGACGACATTTTCTTGCTTTGGTCAGGGAGTCGCTCCACCTTAGATGATTTCCTTGAATACTGTAACTCCGCCCACCCAACCATCACATTCACACATGAGCTTTCCAACTCACACATTGCCTTTTCTAGACGTCCTTGCACGACTAGACAATGGATTTTTCATCACGGATATATATTCCAAGCCTATAGACACCCACCAGTATTCGTCATTCAATTCTTGCCACCCCCACCACACCAAAAAGAGTCTCCCTTTCAGCCTAGCCCACCGACTCCAACGCATTTGCTCTAATGATGATTATTTTGAACAGCGCTTGGAAACTCTTCGTCTCCAACTTCGGAAACGCAACTACCCCTCCACTCTAATTAATGAAGCATTCTCCAGAGCGCACACAGTCAACCGTTCCAACGCTTAAATCCCCACCACACAAAGGATACCTGCATCCCTCTATGTTTGCCATACAACACCAATCTCCCCAATATTTCCAACACTCTTCTCCACAACTTAAAGTCAACATACTTCAATCCACACCCAGACGGAAGTCTTGCTTTCCACATCCACCCATGATTGCATATAAAAGGAGTCCAAGCCTAAAATATTTGCTTGTGTCTTCGTCACTTAAACCCACAGATACACCAACTGCCGGATTCTTCAAATGCACAGCAAAACGCTGTGTCACGTGTGAACACGCTTTCAATACCACACAAGTCTGAAGCACTTCTACAGGGAGAATCTTTCCTATCAAAAGCAACCTGTCCTGTACCTCACAAAACATCATCTACTGCCTCATCACATGCACCAAATGCAACATGCAATATATCGGTGAACCATGCACTACTCTAAAAACTCGCTTCAGGTGTCACAGGTCTGATGCTTCACTTAATAAGAAAGAACAATCCACCACCAAACACTTCAATCTCCCAGACCACAACATTTCTCACATGCAAATTTTCGCTATTGAACAAATCACTAACTCCACCCAACTTCGCAAACTCTCAGAAATACATTGGATGCACCAACTCAACACAGTAGAACCAGCTGGGATGAACATCAAACAACAACAACACACCCTATCCCACCTAACTCCCGCTTGACACCAAGGGCTGTGAGCTTCCCCTTTGTCCACTTTCGTTGTGGCTTAATTTTCCATTGTCATCTTCCTTTTCACTCCTGTCACTGTCCTATCTCCTACTCTCGGCTTGCTACAGACTCCACTTTCAGTCACTTTAACAATAGTCAACACATACACACACCCTCGCACCCAACTTGGCAAGTCCCTACACCATTTTGTTTACCCTTCCTTCACATGCCCTTGGAGTAACTTCATCAATCCATTTGACTTGATTCAATCACTACAGTTATCACCTTCTTTCAGTTCTGTTATTGTCGTTTAAGTTCATTTTGTTTAAGTTTTGTTATTTTTTTTTAAATGTATAGATTTCTGAAGAAGAGCAGTTTTACTGTCTCGAAACGTCGATTAAATCCACTCCAGCCCGCAATGCATTGGTTCTGTGTCACCCTCTCTTTTTTGCTATGTTATATTTTTTTTCAAATTTCAAGAATGGGCGCCGCTAGACTATTTGGTTAATTATGTTGAAAATGAGTGGATTCAATTGTTCATCGGGATGACTTCAAAAGTAAATCTCATTTTTTTTCGCTATCATATTGAACAGTTTTGGACTCGTGGTATAACTGCGTGTACACGCTCAGCACATGTGCGCACACATCTTGTTCAGGCCCGTTTCCTGTTCCCAGACGGGGGGGGGTGTCTTTTTTTTAGCGAGCGCGGAGCGCAAAGCCCTGACGTCGTGGGGTCTGGGGCCCGCTTTAGGTCCAAGAACATTACATTTGTGGATTCTAGATGCTCTGTGGTGCAATCTGAGGCATATCCTGCCCACTTTCCCCGACTCTTTGAATGAAATGTGCTCTTGTTTAAGGAGATGGGGTGGGTCATCAAAGTTGATACATTACATCACAAACATAATATCAAAATTGTAGCCCGACTCTTTTTAGAGATTTGCCCTCCTAAGCTTGATCCATGATTTTCTGCCCGCGAGCGAGCACGTGCTCGTGTTTTGAACAGCTGTAGTCCAATGAAGCGACCTCGCGCGGCAGCTCGTGCCGACATGACAGAACGTACAATATTTTGCCATGGGTTGCAGAACCGGATTTTAGCTTCGCGGGGTTTTGAGCAGCGGTGTTTATTATTTACGTTCTCCATGTTTCTTCTTCCCTCTTTCTTCCCCTTCCTTCTCCACTGTCTATTTTCTATTTTGCCGACAGCACCATGATTTTGCCGACAAAACTGACTAATGGGCGGTTGACACAGCTTCACCAGTGACCAGTTTTGACGTTTTGGCATCGATGACGGCAATTTTTTGACTGACATGAAGTTTAGAATTTCTTCTTCCGTTATAATTTAACAATTCAATTTTTTGAGCCTATTTTTTAGGAAACACAACGTTCAAAAAGCCATTGGGGGGGGGGGGGGGGTGCATGAATTTCACTGCTCTGTTATAGCATCCAAGTACGTAATGGGATTAACTTTGTTTAACATCGGCAATGCTTATAGGCCTTCGCAACCACACAGCTGAATAGTTATTTGACTTTCTAACACACTTTATTTTCGTTGTTACATTAAAAGAGTTAATTTTAAGACAACAAAAACTTCTGATTCATATTTTTCCAGTTCGGCCATTTCCGTTCGAGCGTTATATTGCTGGTTTTGTTTTAAGACATTACACGAGAAGCTCAGCTAATTTCTTAGAACATTTAAACTATAAAAAGCTACCAACTGGTGCTATGAGAAGAGCTGTTTAGAATGTTAATACAGTGAAACCTCGAGAAGTATATCTTAGGGCTGTATATCTTTGTTATACTACTGGAGGCAATGTATTCTTTGTTTGACTTAACAGTTGTTTTCAGTTATCAGAGTTTGACTTATCAAAACTTTACTGTATACAACTTGGTCTTGTCAAGGACTCGTGTAATATCTTGGTTTTACAGTAACTTACCTCTTCAAGATGACAGCTTGAGCTGGAAGACGGTTGGTTCTTGGAAAGCCTAAAGTAGCAAAACAAAAAAAAAAACAAAAAAAAAAAACACATAAGGCCAAAAAAAAAAATATCGGTCTCTGGTCAGACCGAAGTTCCGGAATTGATGCGGTGATGCGTTTTTTTTTTTCAAGCTTGAGTTGTACGGACAAGGTGGGTACTATTTTGCTTTTTTGTGTCCACATTATACATTGGTGTCCTCCATAATTTGCCTTGGTGCCCTTTATCATTTGCCTTGGTGCAATTTTCCCATTCCTTGGTGCTCCTTGGTACAAAACATTGAGGAGGTGCGGCAATAGAGGGCGCTGTTGTAGCTTCCGTGTTAATTTGAAGGAAAAAAAAGTTGACGCGCATAATCAAAATCGACGCGCGCGCTGACCAGAGACCGAGGTATTTTTTTTGGCCTAAACCATACACTTACATCACTTATTAAGACTAAACTAAACATATATCACAAAATTCGCTGTGAGAGAAACGTCAAAATCCCTATCAGTCGATAGCGTTGTTGCGGGGAGACGTGAACACGATCTTCTGAGTTTTGACTTTAAACAATTTATCTCAGATGAAATTTCCTATTTCAAACCAAATTGTAAAGAACGATACTAGCAGTTTCCAAATTATCCTCATTTTGTTTTCCATTGGACAAAAAGCATAAGTTTCAAAATTAATTTGACAACAGGCGAAACATACAAAAAGCAGATAATAAGATTATTTCTTTCAGTATGAAAACTCGTCAGGCAGAAGGCTGTCGTAGCCGAGTGCTAGTCCACGCTCCCTCTGACAGAACTGTGTAGTTTTCAAACCACCACGCAGGAAGTCCAGATGGAAACTTCTAAGCGGCGCGCTCTTTTATAGTCATAGGGAGCTGAGGTCCAGGGGGCGGAACAATGCGGGAAATTACAGGATTACTCAAAATAGGTACGGTTATCAAACATTGCCGTCAATCATTCAATTTTGTTTTATTTTATTCTGGCTGCATAAGCACGTGAAAGATATGCTAACTGCCGAGTCAATAATGAACCCTGTATTTTTAAGGGCAAGTTCTGTTTCCTTGCTCGTCATGACATGCCGGGAATTTCCAGATTCGAGACACCAGAACCTACGGAAGCGTAGAAGGGCCAAGAGAAATTAAGAAACATTAAATTAGTTCCTATCTCGCCGCGGCGAATTACTATTTTGTATCGGTGAGCGTCGGGCACGACAATCGCGATCCCTCTGGGTCCTATGGAACGCCAAAAAGGCCTCGGATCCGTTGCCTCAGAATTGTGTGACTCCACCGGCCAAGGTTACTGTTCAACATTGTTTGTGTCTTTGTTGTTATTTGGTTCAGTGTTGTTCTGTTCTCTTCTGTACATGGTACAAGTATGTTGTGAGGTAGAGAGAGTTAATAAGGTGTGGCAGAATGATTTTGATCGTCAGAGATATAACATCAACAGTATGAGCTGAGAAATTGTGTATGGTTGACCGATACTAACTTCCCTGAGATCCCTGAGGCAGCAGGTGACGATCGGTCTGTGAATTTCAGTCCCGTACGATCAGATCGAGAAATTGGCAAAATCACCCAGAGCCAATCGATCCTCTACAACCGGTCCCAATTTATAGCAACACTCAGCCAGGACACACCTTTCCAAGATCTTATCCCAGTGAGCATCACCGTGAGTTACATTATTCGCTGTTTAAAATTTGTGTAAATCCTGAAGATGATTGGTCTTTGACTTTAGTAATAATTGAATTGCAGTAGTGAATTATGATTATGAGATTCTGTCGATTGAATTTAAAGCAGGAATGCGTTGAGGTTTATGTAAATTATTGACGTGGAAGAAGGTTGTCGTTGTGGAGGCAGAATTGTAGATTTACTATTGTTGAAAGTGCTGATTGTATTGTGTTAGTTTGGGCCCGGAACTTGTATAAATTTGGTTAATTATTTTGTTATAGATGGCCGCACCCCTTGGGTTAGAGGTTCCCCTCCCTTTACTGCACTGAATTGTTTGTCCGAGCCCAGTCTGGCTGACCGTTACGTTGTACTTGGTACTTGGTTGGTGGTCCTCTAAAATATTCCATCTAGGGAAATTAAACTGGAGGTGTGGTATGGTGAGAGTGGTCGAGATTAACTTTTGTCACAAAGAGCTTTCTTAGGAGTCTGGGTTGGTGAGCGCCACTGTTGAGTCCGGGAGATCATTCCATTTTTTAAGTGTTCTTACGAAAAATGAAGAAGCACATGTGTCAGTCCAGGCCTGGTGGAGTTGGAACTGTCTATTGTGTCCTCGTCGTGATCTTTCATTTTTTTTGGGTGATGTATTTGGTATGGTCAATGTCCATTAGTCCACTCAGGATTAAAAAAAACGAAAAAAAGTGCGATGCTGTTTTCTTTTATCTTCCAAGGGTGTCCAATCAAGATCTTTCATGATAGCAGAGATGCTAGTATCACGTCCAGATATCATCAATTTTGCAGTGGAATCGTGCAAATGGTGATACAAGCACCAAATACGGCACAATGATTCTCTAGGGTATACTTCACAAATCTGCCCAATTGGCCACTTGAAAATCCAAGATGACGGCCATATTTCAAGATGGCCGCCAAAATGAGCCGCTAAGAACTATTTTTTCTCATAGAAATGCTCCTATTTGGTCGATTTGGATGTCCTCGTACCAATATCTATGTTTTCAGGCATGCTGGATTCATTTTAGTTTCAGCAGCCTGATAGTTTCAGCAGCATTATTAAATTCTTAGTGGGCGGAAATAACAAATTTGGTTTGGTTTTTGTCAGCTTGTTGGCCTATTCATTTGCTTTTCAACAAGCTATAGTTTGTCCAAATCCATCTATGTTAAGGTACCTTTAGACCGCGATACATGAGAGCCATGTCGGCTGGCGCTGACAGACCTTGCTATAGGACTTAATGCACAAAAACGAAACTGGCGAATCATGTACCTACATCTGACGCTCACTCCAAAAGTTTCAAGTCTGAAGCCTTGCCGATTTGTCAGCTTGTTGGCCTATTCATCCGTTTTCCAACAAGTTATAGTTTGTCTAAATCCATCTATGTTAAGGTACCTTTAGACCGCGATACATGAGAGCCATGTCGGCTGGCGCTGACAGGCCTTGCTATAGGACTCAATGCACAAAAACGAAACTGGGGCATCATGTACCTACATCTGACGCTCACTCCCAAACTTTCAAGTCTGAAGCTTTGCCGATTTGTCAGCTTGTTGGCCTATTCATCTGCTTTCCAACAAGCTATAGTTTGTCCAAATCCATCCATGTTAAGGTACCTTTAGACCTCGATACATGAGAGCCATGTCGGCTGGCGCTGACAAGCCTTGCTATGGGACTTACTGCACAAAAACGAAACTGGGGGAATTATGTACCTACATCTGACACTCACTCCAAAAGCTTCAAGTCTGAAACCTTGCCGATTTGTCAGCTTGTTGGCCTATTCATCCGCTTTCCAACAAGCTATAGTTTGTCTAAATCCATCTATGTTAAGGTACCTTTAGACCTCGATACATGAGAGCCATGTCGGCTGGCGCTGACAGGCCTTGCTATGGGACTTACTGCACAAAAAACGAAACGGGGGGAATTATGTACCTACATCTGACACTCACTCCAAAAGTTTCAAGTCTGAAACCTTGCCGATTTGTGAGCTTGTTGGCCTATTCATTTGCTTTCCAACAAGCTATAGTTTGTCCAAATCCATCCAACAAAAACACTGAAAATACAGTCAAACACTTTTAATTACATGCAGTTTCAATTAAATAAACACAATTATGGTATAAATGTGCATGGAAACCATTGTTCTGATTGGTACAGAAATTGTAATTCAAATTAAAATAGTAGCGAAACCCATGTACAATGTATACATAATATTACCAACATAATGGCCTGTGGTTAATTGACATGGTTTAACAACATTATTCTTTTCAAATATGTGGGTAACATGATCTCGTGAGGTGACTAATTGAATCTATTGCGCTCTTTAAACACAATATCATAGATGCAACTCAAGAGACATGGGAATATTGCACTTAAAGCCCGGTATAGCAGTCACACACAGTTAAAGCATATCGTCACCGTCACCACGAAGTGACACTAACCTCGAAAAATCGATATTTTGCGATTTCGATTTTTTTCCTGATTTGTGATTAATTACACATAATCTATCACCTCAAGAAGTTACTAAGCACAAAGTTAATTAGTTTTGTCAAAACATTAATTAACATTAATTAACATTTACAACTTAAAGGGTCAAAACCGGAAAATGCGTTTTCACGAAGTGTACGCGTTTTCACGAAGTGTACTATACCATTCTTTCGCGTGTAAAGTGCCTGCACACTACGCGTCAAAAACGGGTTTTGCGTTTTTACGAAGTGACACAAATGTCACGTGATACGCGCGCCTCATTTCTGGCGTTTTCACGAAGTAGCGCTAACCCGTTAGCTAATACAAACACGTGGTTAGTGTCACTTCGTGAAAACTCGAACACAGCGTGATCTGAATTTTGAGTTTTCACGAAGTGACGTTATGGTTAATTAGTTTGATAACTCATTAATAATAATTTATTTCCAATGAAAATCATACATTAACGTGACATTCAAGATCCCAGCTTTCAGACAATATATATATATATGTATTTTGAGGCTAAAACGATGTTCAGATCACCGTTTCAAAACATCGCCAACTTAAATCGCTTGTATCTCAAAACACACATTTTCCACTTCGCCGGGGTTAAGGTCACTTCGTGGTGTCGGTGACGATATGTGAGCAATGTTTTCATATGATATTCATGTCAGGGAAGGTTGTGGACCTGGCTGTCACTCGCAGGGACGAAGCCCAGATCGAATTCATCCTGACCAGGAGGAAATGGCGTAACAGCATAATCAATTCTTGCGCCTAACACCCTCTAATAAATATTTCTCAGTTTTGGTCGATTTAATGATTTTCTTGTAGTCTTTTTCCCTGTTATATCCGTTGCTTGGCTATAGGTAGCTTAGTTGCTTGTGATACCGTCCATAGCAATAAGTGCTAGTGCATGGGGTGTGGGGTTGTGGTAGAGGAAGTATCCCCTGGATGGAAGCTGGACCCTTTACCTTTTGCGGCAAGCTGTGAGGAACTGACCAAATGATCATGGAAGAAAGGTTGCACCTACCCAGGTGGACTCCCTTACCTCCCTACGTTATGCGTAATACATACCATGAAGACGTCGTTCAACCTGGGCTAGGTTGTACCCGAAAATGCACTTTCGATCCGCAGTCCCCTGAACTGCACTGTATAGCTGCTTGTTTGAGAAGTAATACTCTTAATGGGAATGCGTACACTGAAAGCTACACACATTGTAAGGACATTTTGTAAAACATTTGAATGACAACTTTCTTTACCAATCAGAATAATTGCAAAAACGTCCAGATTTATTTGATTAAAGCGTCTTATATTCCAGTTCTTCATTCATGTGTGAGAATTTGGATAGAGTAGAAAAATCAGAACTCTTCTGTATACCAGCATAATTATGGCTCTGTCAGGGGGAAGCTGACATGAATCAATCAAGTCGAGGCGGACGAGGCTATATGGCAGCTCGAGCCCGCCCAATGATCTTGGTCCAGTCCGGCATTCTGAAGCGCACCTCCTCAGCGGTGGCAAAGTCAATTCCAGCATGTCAACAAAGGATAGACTTCTTTTCCCAGGTGAGGCAGTGCCCCATGTGCCAGTCAATTCCAGCATGTCAACAAAGGATAGACTTCTTTTCCCAGGTGAGGCAGTGCCCCATGTGAGTGGGCTCCGAGAGAATGATTGGGCTCGCGGCCAACTGCAGGTGACGGGCGTCATGTCCTGCAAGCTTGAGACAGCATTCCCTAATCCTTTTCGTCACCTTCGGCAAGCCAGCGTAGAGCTCTACATTCCTCATGTGATCCTGCAACCTGATGTTCAGGGCCATACGCAGTATTCTGGTGTAATACCCATCCAGACACTTCTATCTGCCTCTACCGTTGACACAAGCAGTGACCTTATTTTGATCTCTGAGTGCCGATGACCACACTTTCTCCATTCTGTGGAGCACTGACCAAGCCTGTCCTCTTCAGGTCTTGAGGTCTTTCTCACTGGGGCTGTTCAAAATCCAAGGTACTTGTAGGTCAGCTTCAATCTTGAGAGTTGTACCATCTCGTGCAGACAGCTGTGTCAAATATGTTATAGGTGAGAACCTAGGTCTTCTTTAAAAAAAATAAAAATAAAAAAAGACTCGAGCGTGCTCCTATGTATTTGAGACCAGTGCAGTGTGATGTCATCCGTAAAGTCCATGTCAGTGATCATCACAAGAGACACTCGATCACCTGGCTTTTGAGGGGCACTATGGTGAAACCCAGCTTCTCTTCTCTACCGTTGATGGCCTTCTTCAGGGCGTAGGCATAGTCGAATACAATGATGAAGAGCAAAGGGGTCAATATGTCACCCTGAAGCACTCCTGTCAGGATGTCAAAGATCTTTCAAAGACACCATCTGTTGAAGTGACCCTTGCTCGGGATGTTACGTAGGTCGCCCCAATGATTTGCACTTATTTATATATACTGGAGATCTTGTATGTGATGACGATGTTCATCATCTTGACCCGGTGGATAGTGTCAAACACCTTGCGGAAATCAATGAAGGTGATGACTGCAGGAATATGTTTACGTTTGACACCTTCAATAATTCTCATCAACTCAATGATAAGCCCCACACTGGACCTCTCTTGCCTGAACCCATTCTGTGCTTTAAGAAGTGGATCTAGCACTGGCCGAATCCAGTTGTTGAGTACTATACGGTTAAATGTTTTGCCGACTGGGATGATATTACTAATGCTCCACTGATCTGTATTTCCCCTTTCTCAATTTGCATTTTTGACAACGTCGAGTACGAGGTCGTCAATGGGGACACACTGTAGTTCTGGGACGACACAATCTTCCCCACAGCACTTTCAACCCTTAAGCGCCCCCCCCCCCTTGTTTCAACATACTCCTCACCCTTGAATTGGGACAATCCTCGATGTCCAGGTCCTTAAACACTATCCACCTCCGCCTGTTCATCCAGCATCTCTGGTTCATCACCAAGAAGGTTGTTGAAGTGGTTGTACCATGCCTCATCCAGTTGCTCACCGATATCTCCCTTGATCTGAGAGAGCTTGGAATACTTTTTACCAGTAATCTTGTTAATCAGCTTCCAGCTCATCGCATGCATTTGGTTGACCTAAGCTTTTTCCACCTCATAGATTTTCTGAGTAAGCACCTCCTCGTCGATGAGATCATAGGTTTCGAATAGGACTTTCTTCTTGTTTGAGTACACCACTCTATTGGTGAGGCTGAATTCTGCTACAAGAGATCTGTAAGCCACTTCCATCTGCTCCCTTGCTCTGACGACACAAAGTTCCGATAGGGCTTTCACCCTCTTCTTCACCTTTTGGACTGTGTCCATGCAGACCTCCTCAGCCCCGCATGCGCAGTGTGTGCGCGCACTATCCCAAAACGCGTAAATTTTGGTTTTCACGAACTGACACTCACTAACGCTATTGCATGCGTGCACTCTCCAAAAACACATACATTTTCGTTTTCACGAACTGACACCCATCTTAATCATTTAATTTCTAATTAACTAAGCAGAGTTTTACAATATAACGTTTATAATTGAGTAATTTAAGTATTTTTACGTTAAGCGATACTAAAACCATTAAGATAGATGGAATATTTTACCGAGTAAATTCGTGTCAAACCTTTAAAAGCGTTTTTCTCCGATTTGTATTTCTGCAACGCTGACCACCGGGTGTCAGTTCGTGGTGTCGGTGACGATATGTTTACCACAGAAATTAACACAGGAAAAGTACATATCACCAGAGTACCACACACTTTTATGTGGTAATACCAACAGTGGATATCCCAGTCCTGTACGTGGTATTCTTGTGGTGCATGAAGTTACCACACAAAGTACCACAGAACTGTAGGATTTATAAAGAAGAGTCAATGTGTGTGGTACCTTCGATATCCTGTGGTACTTCTGTTGTACTTACTAAATACCACACAAATACTACCACAGGTCAGTGGAATTAGAGGAAAGTACCACATAAATGTGTGTGGTACCTTCGATATCCTGTGGTACTTCTGTTGTACCATGCTAAATACCACACACACGAAAATGAGGACATGAGGTTCTGACAAATGTGTGTTATAATTGCATCTTACCGTGGTAGTGCTGTTGTACTGCGACACCTCACACGAATTACCACAGGACAGTGAAAGTCGTTCAATATAAGGCCGAATAAAAAAAAAACATGTTTCTTGTCCGGGTTTTTGAAAAAAAAGCGGAAGAGCTAGGGGCCTTTTATTTTTTATTTTTCATTTTTTTTTTCAAGATGGCCGCCATTTTAAAATTTCCTGCAACCGTTGGTGTTTCCACTGTTCAAAGACACTTTTGAAATGAAAGACAAGAGAACTGAACATATTTATAGTGTCATTTAGAGTTGTATTGGTATTTATTTTCCAATGAATTTGTGGACTTTTTCGGTGTTTTTTACTGCATTTTTCAAATATAACAAAATTATAATAATTGAATAAAATCCAGGCGGCCTCCAAAAAGGAAGCGGGCGGGGACGACAAACATGTTTTTTTTTTTTTCTTCGCCTAATGTATGTGGTATTTACTATATTGTAACGTCTCTCTTGGGTGAGAGACATTATCAAATAAAGAGTCAGATACAAATATCTTACACACACACTAGTACTTTATTCGGGATTATTTACATCTCAGCTCAATAGAGGGCGCACTATATACAATGTAAAGTTTGGGCGTACATGATTATCTGTGTACAGACATGGGTCTATGGCCAGTGAGCGGCCAGCTCGATAATCTACGTGTACATGTCAGGAACTCTGTCGGGGTCAGAGCCCAGATCAACAATCTAATGCATCATATGCGGGAGCTCTGTGTAGGTCGGAGCTCAGCTCAATAATCTACTGGGGAAGAGCCCAGTACAACAATGACCAGAAGTGCCATTTCTGCGCGCTTTATATAAACTTTTGGGTGCGCGTCTTAGCCAATGGGAGCATTGGATTCTGGTAGTTATGAATAATGCATCCGTGTACAAAGGCATGGGGAAAGTCTCTATGGGAGATTTGTACACGACTGACTTAGACAATCTACTGGAAGAAAGTCCGAGAGCGGTGGTTAGCGGGCGAAGTAGGATCACTCGTGGGTGCCTTACGGGGAACTGATTCTCAAGGAAAAGGGAAAGGGAATAACTTTCTCGGTACATAGGCTTGTGTACAAGACTTAGTCTCTAGACTAGATAAGAATCTACACACTAATGCTATGGAGTAAAACTATGAGATGAAGGACGTAACCTGACCTCTAGCTACCGTAGGTCTCGGCCAGTGGGTTAGCGGGACACATCGCTGGGGTGTACGGGGTCACTAAGGGGTGAATACACGGGTAGGTTTTAGCGAGCCACATTCGCTAAATGCTTGGGGTCAATGTGGGTCGGATGCGAGGTAAGGTGTGTGAGGGGAATTCGCATCGACTCCGGGGAAAGGTGGAGGGAAAATGGCTGTCTTAAGTACATGTCCCATGGCGGTACATGTTCAATAGCTGTGAGTGCTACATGCATTGCGCTATACAATAGCGTACTGTACAACGTGCTACACACTTGTGCGTGTGTCGAAGACTTCGCGGTAAAGCTTCGCGCTGTGTGAGGGCACACAGGATCGCTGCAAGCATTACGCTGTGCATGGAGTGGAATGGATTGGTTGGGAAAGAAGTAAACTACGCAATTTGCGGGAACGCAACAATATCATGTGGTATTATACAGTGCTAATATATCAAACAAATTACCACCGGGGCAATGCAATTGGAGGATCGTGCACGTACATTTGACATTTTTTTATTTGTCACTTTACCCATATCTGTATATTTACATATGTGCAAACTTCCAAAAATATGACAGTTATGCTACACCACATAGATTACCAAAGGAAAAGATATTACCATCCAATATACAATGTACTTATAACTAAAACACAAATAAGAACACACTGACAGGTACAAATATTGCCCCAATATGTACTGACACAGTACATGTACATAAAGCCCATGCATACATACATATACATATTGCAGGGTACACCGTATCCTGTTCCCAACCACATGTGTGACCTTATATTATGCCCTGTGCAGCGTCTGACCCATATATGACCCATGTGTGATTCCATACACACAGTGTATATTAACCATGCAGGGGTCACGTTCTGCACACGCAAGGTCACCCACACAGCTCCCCCACTGAGTGTGTGGAAAGTTTGAAAACCAGTACAGTTTGAATCACAGCACTATGTACAACTACACGCAGCAGCACAGGTACATGGCAGAATACAAAACAGTGAATATTTGTATGAAATAAGTGCCTCACTTCTGCCTGTAAGCAAAGATCAACTGCCAGTATTATATACTGTGTTACTGTGAGCTTGAACATACTATAGTAGGGAGGCATGTTAAGTTTTCTGGATGATGAATACTGGACAGAGTGGATCGAGTCATGCTGAATGGATCTTGCAGTACGTCTGTAAAACAGTACTCTATGTACCGGTAAGTCTGAATTATGATGTCTCTAGCTAGTTCCAATGTACAGGAATTTGTTTCAAAGACATATACGTGGATCAGTTAGGAATTCCCAACACAACCTCGTAGAATCAAGTGGGGTCGCAAAACCATGAAAACTCTACAATCTGCATTATATAATATTCAGGCAAGTTTGCATTATTACTATACGTACATGCACGCATATTCAACATGGGAAAAATCCGTTTTACATGACAATGCTGTATTTGTTCAGCGCCATCATTATTACCAGATCTGTTATCAAAAGTATGAACTGTTTGTGCCCTTTATGTCAAATTGGAAAACTTTGTCTTCAAGTGATTTGACTGGGAATTTAAAAGGGGTAAGAAGATATTGTTCATGAAATGACATCAGACATTAAGATTTAAACAATGTAAAGTTAAATGCAAACTCATTACTTTATTTATCAAGTATGGACGAATTTCAGTAACACCATCTGCTCATGACTATGGCAAATTACTCTCCTGGTTTACCTTCTGCATTCGTAAATTACACACAACTTAATAATCAATTCACAGGATGTTACCGCAAATATTCCATACGTAAGTGATTGGTTGTCGCATGCACTCTTTGGTGTTATTACCAATGTTATTTTTTTTTTTTTTAATATGAAACGTATATCACAGAAATGTACAAAATGTTTTCGAGTTTGACTGCAACTAAAACACAACTTAAAAGGGAAACTGCATCTGCTCATGTTTTTTTTTGTTGAACACCATATTGATTTATACAAACTTACATTTACAAGTTTGTTTCTTTTCTTTTTCAGCTTTCCCGACTTAATTTCCACCAATGATGTTGGTACATGTGAAGAAGAAACCATGGATATTCTACCTCAAGGATCCCGTTCACTTGGAAACAGTGGAATCCCATCCAGCGATTACCACAGGAACATTAATACCGCAGGAACATTATCAAATATACATTACAACAGCTGCAGGAACAGGTGCTGCAGGAACAGGTACCGCAGGAACTAACAAAGGAACATTACCCCCGGCAACATTGCCACAAAACATTATACCATGGTCACTTTACCACAGGAACATTTACCACAGGAAATTTACCACAGGAACAATAATAACGTACACACCGTACCACAGGAACATTTACCACAGGAATAATAACAAATGTACCGCAGGAACATTACCACAGGAACATTACCACAGGAACGTACCACACACAAGTACCACAGGAATACGGTACCACAGGAACATGTTACCACAAGAATGGTGCCACAGGAATGGTACCACAGGAATGTTACCACAGGAATGTTACCACCGGAATGGTACCACAGCAATGTTACCGCAACAGGAACAGTGCTGTGGTAAATGTCCAAAAAAACACACAAGAACTTTCATGTGGTAATGTCCTGTGGTATTTTGTTGTGGTAATACCAACAGGTTATTTTCGTAAGGGCTGACAAAAGAAATTGGGTAGCCAGCCAAGGCGGCACCAGACAAAGAGGTTGTCATGAATGGCAGTGCCACAATGGTGTCTCCATTACCTCTTTTAATTGGGCACCCGGCTTTACTTGAATGTGACACTGGCTAAATTCAATGGCTTTTATGAAGGCATAGACTTCGAACGGTATAGGGTGCTATACTTGTATAAAACCACACGCGGAAAGTTTGAACTACGATAGTTTTAGCTGACGACATTCAGCCATCTACACATCGTAGACTATTTTGGTGTGGTAAACGTGCGATCATCATATTTGTCATGCTAATTACGGTTTTCATTTTTCTCTTAAGTCCATGCTCTCACAGAGTCTGTGTACTGTGTGTGTGCATTATGTATGTAACACAGGTACCGAAGGCATCCAACACGTACACGTACATCCAAACCGTTGTGTTGTGAGTCGCGCTGTAACCATTCATCAATCAAATTGTGTGTGCAAAAAAATCTATAGGGCAATAAACTGCCTATAGTCTTTGCAAACGGAAGGATCACAGCGCGACTCCACAACACAACGGTTTCGCTGTACGTGTTGGATGCCTTCGGTACCTTTGTTCAAGGGCGGATCTAGAACACAATTTTTTTGGGGGGCCAAAAAAAAAATTGTCCCCCAAAAAAGTGGGTCAATAAAATTACGGCGTGGGGTTCTGGGCCCCCTTAAGGGCCCCGAAATTTTTTTGGATTCTAGATGCTCTGTGGTGCGATCTGAGGCAATTTCTGACCACTTTAACCAATTTTTTTGAGGAAAAGATGGTGGTGTACTCATTGCCTGCCTTTATTGCGATGTTACATAAAAAAAAAAATTGGTTCGTTTTTTTTTTTTGGGGGGGGAGAGGCATGGCCCCCTTTGCCCCCCCCCCCTGGATCCGCCCTTGCCTGTGTTGCATATGCACAGTACCGACAGACTGACTCTGTGAGACCATGGACAAGAGCATGGACTATAAGCAATGAACATGAACACATGGGTAATTAGCATGAAAAATACATGGTGATCACACGTTTACCATAGAAGGCTGCATGTCGTGAGCTAAAACTCTCGAACTTTCCTTCAGAAATGGGTACGAGTTCTGCCAATCCCCACGACGTCAAAGTCTATTTTTGTCCCTGAGCAAAATTAGAAATAGCACCGAAAAAAACCCATAAACAATAAGGGGGAAAACTATTGTTTTGCATATTTTGAGAAACATTTGAGTACAATGTAACACAACATACGTTTAAAGTTTTACTCGACATGGAGTGGGCAAGACTTAATCAACATGTTGGGTAAACGAAAATATAACTCCTTTTGGGGGTACTTTTTTAAACATGTTTTTTTTTGGAGTAAAAGTTAACGGTTTTTCTGCGTAAAATGGTTACACAGTGCAGGAGTAAAATTCGACACAACAGAAGCTAGTCAAGTTTACCCCCATAACGACCATGTTCCCTTCTTACTGCCATAAAGAGTACGATTTTACCCAATATTGCCTATTGTTTTTTTAGAGTGTATTCGTAACTGTATTCTGTTTATTCTAACAGTATTCTGGATATTCTTACAGCATTCTTACACGTTTCGTAGAATTGTTTTTGGTGTTATAACAGCCAAGAATCATGCCGAATGAATGCGAATGTATCAAGAAATGTACGAATATTGTACGAATAACTTACGAATACACTAAATAATTCTTGGTCATTTTGGACTTGATTCTTGAGTTATTCGTATTTGTTTCTCGCTACAATTCGGTTTTGTTCTGCACTAAATCGCAATCCTTCGGCTTGGTTTGATCTGATTCAGCTTTTCATTCGGACCGTGTTCTGGATTATTTATGTTTCATTATTAAGTTATTCTTACAAAAAGTGAATCGGGGCTAATTTCTCCCGATGCCATCAAGAATTTTTTGTCGGGATAGATCGGGGTTATCGTAGCCAAATTTCAGGAATGTGTGACCCTAGCATAACTTCTGTGGTGAACCGCAATGAAAATTAATCCGTAGTGCAACCTTGGGACATCCGTAGGACAACCGTACTTATTCGTAGTTTTATTCGTGGCTATTCGTGCATATTCTTGGGGATTCATAGCCGGCTTTCGTGGTAGAAATCTCTACGAATTCGCTACGAATGTCCTATGGATATGCCCGGATGTGCTAGGGTTCTGCTAACTTGAAGGTTGTACCGAATATCCACGTTTTATTCGTAGGAGAACCTTGGTCATCCGTGACCCAATCGCAGACAACCGTGGTGTTAACGTCATTATTCTTAAATATACCGTCGATATTCTTCACCAATCCGTCTATTTTCTTAACAAACCGTGGGGTATTCGTAGAGAAACCGTATGACCATTAGTAACTATCCGTCCTGAAACCGTAGTGCATTTTTAGGAAGTAGATGTCTCCACGAACCTTGACGGTTCATCGTGATCGATTGATTCTTGGTAAACCGTGGATATTCGTAGTTCCAACCGCGAATGTGTGACTGGGCCTTAATAAGAACCGGCAATCGTGGACCCCAGATTGTCCCTAATCCTCATTGCTTTGGTTGTACTCAAACTTTGTATCAACTGCTCTCAATGATTTATACACGAATTTCAATCGTGGACGTTTGGTCAATCGTGGACCCTTTGTTTATGCCCTGTTTATGCCCTAACCTTTTTGTCCCGGGTCCACGATAATTGCCGGGTGTATACACACGCACAGACACATGCATGTAATGGTTTGAATACCGAAGCGGGTGCTGCAATCAATGACTCTGATGATTTTCATCACAACGTTGCAAAATTAGACCACGCATCAATCGGGAATTACGTCAGTGCTCCAGTATATTATAGTCAGCGCACATTTAATGGTTATTTTACTTTCTAACACATTTTATCTTCGATGTTACTTACGAGTTAATTTTCAGACAACACAGAATCTTCCGATTCGCATTTGGCTAGTTTGGCCATTTTTGTTCGAGCGTTAAATGCTGAATTGTTGAGACATTACACAAGAAGCTCAGCTTATTTCTAGAAACATATATCATAAAACATATTATATCACAAAATTCGCTTTGCGAGAAATGTCAAAATCCGTATCAGAACGATACTAGCTAGCAGTTTCCAAATTATCCTCAAAATATATATTTTTCCATAAGAAACCAGATAAGAATGATAACTTCCAAAACAAATTGACAAAAGGCAAAACCTATATAAAGCAGATGAAAGAATATTTTCTTTCAGTTTGAAAACTCGTCAGAAAGAAGGTTCTCGTAGCTGAGTGTTTACGCTCCCTTTGACAGAACTGCATACATCCACGCAGGATGTCTAGGTGGAAACTTCTAGTGATCCTAAGCGGCGCGCTCTTTTCAAAGGAAGCTGGGGGCGGAATAATCCGGGAAATAACAAGATTGCTAAAAATAGGTGCGGTTATCTAACATTGCTTGCCGTCAATCATTACATTTTGTTTTATTTCATTCTGGCTCCACAAACGCACGTGAAAGATATGCTAACTGCAAAGTCAATAATGACCTCTGCACTTTTGTGTGTGTGTTCCCGCTCGTCACGTAAACCGGGAATTTCCAGATACGAGACACCAGAAACCATGCAATTGTGTCGGGGTTGCTTTTGCATGATTAAAGCCATCACGGGATGTGAATTACTATAGGAACAGAGCCAGAATAATGTCCATTAAATCTATGAAGTTTTCCGTGGATTACTGATTAGGCCCGGTTCATACTTCATGCGAATGCGAAGCAAATTTGACGTCATGAAACATTCGCAAACGAAATTCGCCAGAGTTGAAATATGTTCAACTTTTACAAATTCGTAGCCTCCGCTTGCCATGACGTCACAAATTCGCGCCGAGTATGAACCGGGCTTAAAATTATGCGTATTTCCAGCCGTTTCCATACTTGGCGCTCCTTGAACAAGACATTGACACAATGAGGACCCGCCAACAGAGGGCTGGATAGCTCAGTTTGTATTCATTTTTTACAACATTATTGGTAAACAGCTTCACGCCCAACGAAACAACATTAAAAGCGCGCGTGATGTGCTCAAGCAGAAAATGTTGACACTGGGCTGTATTCAAGAAGTAATGGAAGAAATTTGAGGACATTGGCGTCCTTGGCCCTGGATATGCATGGCTGTTGGTATAACAGCAAAATAAATTTGGACAGGATCGGACTGGCCACCAATATGACACCTGGTTGCGCTGTTCATGGCGGAATATATTGCCGACAGAGGTTTGATTTTGACGAGTATAATTGTCGAAATTTCGTTATGCAATCCTTGCAAATGCGCCTTTGAGTTAAATTTCTCTTTATCTTTTTATTACCATTGTTAGAGACTTTTGAGTCTTTTCTTATTTGTGCTCGTTGCAAATGTCAATATTCATGAGCAAAATTGCGGCATTATTCAAGGGAAAATTCCACATATGAACAACTTTGCCTTGAATTTGTGCAATAAACCACGGACCCTCTGTGAAGCTGTACAGCGTGGGGCCCTGACCTTGCGTAAACAACACACACATTCAATGAGTAACAAGTCAAATAGACTGGACCATTTCACACAATGGGTGAATTCTAGCTACTGTCTAGACACTCTACGCATTATGCATGCAGTGTTCATAATTACACAATACAAGAGTTTGGAGATCAAACTGTTCAGCTAAAACGAAATTGTATGGTATAATAATTATGTATGCCTTCTTCAGCACATTAACAATGTTATGAATACAAGATTCAATAGACTGTACTATAAAGGCGAGATATAACACAAACCGTGCACAAAAACACCCCTCCAGGGATTATATGCTATGGCCCGACAACATCAAATGCAAATGAGACTCGTTTTGCCGATATTCAGAGAATATTATGAAAGTTACAGAAAACCGAGGGTATGAGGCTTATCCCGGGTGATGCTGATTATAACAGCTTTTGCTAGTGGACGGTGGGGCGGCGGCGGTGAAAATTTGAATCTGCCAAGCAAAAAATGGCTGCTGTCTTTTTGCTGGCACAACTATTACCAAAGCTTCACATGTCTCCCTGTACGTCTTGGTTGTACATGCGTCAGTGTATTTGCCATTGTACTTATGAGTCGCATGTCCATGGTTATTCAACCACGTACTAAATGTGATTCAGCTTTCTGCTTTGTTCCCTATGATTCCTTTTTGTAAGTGCCATGTTCAGCTCACGTCTGTTGGGTTGTGATGCACTCAATACAATGGCCATTCATCCATAAATTTCATTAAGTGTTACTTAATTTATTTGTATTCCTACGACTAGTACAAGACACAGCACTTCAAATATTCAAGCCCGTAGTATGCACAATAGAAAGATGACGCAGTAAATACAATGTGTGTCTTAGTTCAACACATGGTTGCATGGCTGTGTACATACATATACGCTACAGACTATCAGACAATAGTACAATGCAATGAATCATGTATGTCACGAGAGTGCAACAATTTCTCTCACAATATGATTATATGACAGAGCAGTATACTCACTGGGACGTTGCTATGGGATCACCCTCCCACAGTGATACACCTCAGGGGTATGCTCCCTACAAATGAAAGTCGAGAGAATTTTCAGAGACAATGATATATTTGTCTTCTCTGTTCGAAGCCCACAGGAGAAAAAAACCCACTTGATACCAGTTGCCTGTGCGCGGGGTACACAGACGTCACACTATGCACATCAAAGTGTTTCATGAAAATATGCAAATCACTTGCAAAACTGTTGGACGTACAACAACTGAGGGCGCACTTGGTATTCTTACATTATTATTGTAAGTATTAGTATTTTTATAATTTTGAACTTCCTCGAGAGAGCCTGATTTTATAGCATAATTTATGTGCCCCCCGATCATTTTGTTTTTACTTCGTCCCTGAAAAAAAAAATTGGATTCCTGGCATGCATTGTAGTTTAAAATTAGACCGTAAAGTTAAGTCTAAAGTGAATATTTGAATGATTTTAGAAAATATTGTTTTTACCAAAAAATGTGTGTATCTACATTTGATAAGAAAACTGACCAATGATTACCAATATTTTTAAATTATGGACATCCCACAACATTGTTTGGGATACAATTATTGTCCCCCAGATAAAGAATGAATAGTTCATACTGATCGACCGAAGTGGGACTGTACAAATGCTTCACCGGGGAGGGCACATTATCGTGCCCCGCCCCTTCTCGGTCTGATAGGCTTTAAAAGGGTATTCCTATATACAAAAGAAATGTCTTGTTTCCAAAGTTGGAGTTACACTAAATGACAATTGATACATGTTAAAACCACTCAAAATCAACAGGTTTCTACATTATGTTGGTTGCCCACCTAATGACGACGCGACGGATTTTTTTTGTAAAGTCAACATGTTTATTCCAGTGGTTAATCCGCGCAGGGAGCAAACAAACGTGGGATCACTCACATAAATTATCTGTTTCACCCCCTCCCCCCCAAAAAAAAAAAAAAAAAATAAAATAAAATAAAATAAAATCTACAATCTGAAACACCTCATTAAAATGTTGCACTTCATTTTTGTTTAGACAGTTCCCAGAGAATGACAACTCTAAACGCTGTGAACTGAACTTGATACGTTATCTCAGACTATGATGACAACTTCCTATGTAGGTCGCAGCCATTTTGTTTTTACAGGGACATGCATTTTACAATCAGAGGAAGGTTGCCGTTAATGAACAAACCCGCCGCAATCACGAAGAAGAAGCGATCCAACACCGCTGCAACCAGCTTCATGTCTTCTGAATCCTGTCGAAAAATAATGGTTTAATGCACTATATAACCGGCACTACAGTATGTCCCCCCCCAAAAAAAAAGTGTCTGTCTAAATATTGTTTTTTCAGTAGCAAAACCACGAAGTAAAATTTGAAAATCTTTCATTGTGCTGATACTTCTAATCCTTGGCCTAAACAATTATGGGTGTTATTTAATTCCCCTCAAGCCTCACTGCACAATGGTCAACATATTTGGACACTAGGTGACCAAATTCCTTGTCAAATTATTTCCATTTCTTTATGTCTCGTTTTTATGCCAGAGTTTTTTGTACGTTGTGTGTCTGTTTCCTTTATCCTTCACTCGACCCCGAATTCACGCAGTTTATCACACTTCGATCTAGATACTTACGCAACAGTTTTTAAACGCGATGTCTTCACGGAATACGCACCTGATTGGTAGCACAGTCCAATTATCTCTTTTATTCGACGGTACCAGTAGGAAGACGCCCCTCGTAGAAAATAGTTATGGTAATTTACTGTCCCTTTCCATGGTAATTTGTTTGTAGTATTTTATATGTTCTCGGAAGTCCAGGTGAAAGCACATTTTTTGAACGTGGTTTAAATTTGGAGCGTAAGGTAGAGTGTGAGGGAGAACCATTTGTGCGTTTGGGAGAGAGAGGTGTCCAAGAGTTATTGTGTGAAGTTTTGTTGGGCCGTCGCCACCCGTAACCAGCAGGAGAGTGGAAGCAGCCATCGCAGGTACCGGGCCGGCCAACCTAAACTGTTGAGGCCGAGAGCCACGTATAGTCAGAAGTACATGTAAAAGTACTTGCCTGACACTCTCTTCATCTGTATGACCAGACGTCACACGGCAGTAGCCTGACCCCAAGAGTACACTAGCCTGACCCCAAGAGTACACTCCCCAAGAATCAAAAACTGATCGTGTTTGGTTATAATCTGAATCCACTTATTTAGACACCATTTGAGATCAATTTGTATTTTCATGTGTAATTCCAAAAGAACCGAGATTTGTAGTGTTTTGGGTTATTTTACATTTCATAGATAACCATTTCCCCTGGTAGGAACAACCAACCCTATTCCGATCCCGTGAGACCAATCTGTAAATGGCAGGGACCCCACTGTAGCCAGGCGGTGACTGATCAACACACTGATCGAGGCAGAGACGACCAGCCAGTCAACGGTAGTGTCACCCACCTGAGCCGAATTCTGTATCTGGGGAAGGTTGCAAGTATCTTAAACATAATCTAGAATCTAAAACCCACAAATTGGCTTTGATTTAAATTGTTATTTGTATATGTAAAACTTAAAGACCGGTTGCTTTGTTTTCTTTATACTTTGTTTCTTTTAATGTAACAACTAAGTTGGCTTTATTGAAGATTTGGATTGATATTTCTGTTTTCGCTTCTTGGCTGGATCAGCAAAGTTTCCATTAATATTTGTTAAGACTCAGTTGAGAAATTGCTGAATTATTTTGTTGGATTGAGCTTTCATATTTTTTGTGATGTTGCAAAGTTGCTAATTGGTATGCCTTGCTAAGTTAACCTGCGAAGTTAACCCGTGCTAATTCAACCTGCGATTTAATTTGCTTGATTTGAGAAGTTTCTTTTGATTTGCCTCAGTTAAATTCTGTTACATTTTGTCATCTTCAGAGAAACCCTGAATTTTTTGGATCGTTCTTAAGTTGAGTTCTTGAACTGTGGAAGATCCTCTGATTTAATTTGATTATTTTGTAGATATTCTAGTAAATATTCCTCTTCTTTTTTTTCATTTGATTTTTCTTTAAAATAAAAATTGTTCATTTGCTCTTGAAGTTAAAATCAAATCCGTTTCTGTTTGCCTTATTTACTGAGTTGAAGACAGAACTATCCCATTTATCTAAGGTCTTGATAAAATACATGACAGCTATATACCCAAGCAAGGTAGAATCGCAAAGTTGCAAAATTTGTCTCTTTTGCCGCTTATGAACAAAAGTGGATTAAGATTCTAACGAACAAGTCTGCCCCGCAACCCATTGCGAACAGGACCCAATTTTATGACTCCCTTCATTCGTTCGTTCGTGTGGACACCATCTAAACTGGGAGGTCCAAAGACAAACAGGTCATCAAGGGTCATCAAGCCAGCAGCATCATCAGGGGTCCAAAGATACTGCATTGCTGGATGATGTGGTTAGTGTTCTGGGTGGTTCCGCAAGTACACAGATCAGAATAGAGGCACCAATCCTACAAAGGTATTGCTGGGTGCGGCCAGCGTCTGATCTGAGTCGGTTCAGGTTGGACCAAGTCAGGATGGGACGGCTGAGATGAGGCAAGTTAATGAGCTTCTGTGGAGAAGTGCTTTCGAAGAAGCCTCAGGCTGGCTGGGTCTACATGTTCGGAGACAAGGCTGTCGATCGGGGTCACTACAGTTACGGGTGAGTTTCATCGTCAGGAAGTTTCGGCGAAGCACAGCAGGTGCGATGCCGGAGAGAACAGGTAGGCATTTCAAAGGTGTCGATGTGAGAGTGCCGCTAACTAGTCTCATCGCTGAGTTGAGAACCACATCGATCGACTTGGTATGGGTGCTGTGGGTTTGTGGGACCAGGTGGGGCAGCGTATTCAGAGGTAGAGTACGTCACGGCCAGTGGAGAGGTGCGCAAGGTAGTGAAGGAGGCTCCCCATCCAGTGCCGGCAAGTCTCTTAGAGGTTGACTCTGGCTTCGGTCTCCAGATACAACGGCTTTGTTGTTGTGGGAGAACATGAGACTTCTGTCCAGTGTAACGCCAAGGTACTTTGGTGTAGCGTGGCACCATTCAAGCTGATGTCTAATGTCCTCTTAGCACAGCGGTTGGCCAAATGGAAAACAGGGCAAACAGTCATTGGGAGGCTGAGTTTGAGGTGCCATTGGTGCAAGTAGTGGCTGAGGCTGTTGAGGTCCGTCTTGAGTGGCGCTTTGATGGTTTCAAATAACTCGTCAGCAAAACTCAAAACAGTCATCAGCGTAGGTGTACTGCGAGCATTAGCTGGATGGCATATCAGCTGTGTGGATATGGAACACCACAGGGGCAAGTACAGAGGCTTGGGGATACGATTTATAATTCTCATCTTCTTGCTTCGTTGAATATTGGATGTCTCAAAGACGAATAGGCGATCTTGTATAAGCACCATTAGAAATTTCGCAAGTTTGACATCAAGAAGGGTCTTCAAGAGCTTAAGGTATAAGCCCCTGTGCCAAACAGTGTCGTATGCTGGCTTGATATCAATAAACACCGTGGCAAGCCTCTCCTTCCTCTGGAAAGCGGCCGCAATATCGTTGACCAGGTTAGTAACTTGATCAGTTGTGAAGCGACCTTTCCGGAAACCAGCTTGGGTGTGAGGGAGCTTCTCTTTTACAGTATCGTTGATTCTGGTGAGAAGAACTCTTGCGAGCAGTTTGTAGAGATATGACAGGAGTGAGATTGGTCGGTAACTCTTTGGGTCATCGGGTGACTTCTTCGGCTTGAGGATCGCGATGTCTTTTTCTGTTTTTCATCTTGCAGGGATGGTGCTGGTTTGGATGCAAGTAGTGAAGAACAGCCGGAACCAGCTCACGGATTCGGTACTCATGTGCCTCAGGACCTCTGTATGGATGTTGTAATTTCCAGAAGCTTTGCCTTTCTTAAGGTACTTAATAGCCGCAACTATCTCCTCAGGAGAAAGAGGTCGCGAGAGGGGTCTAATTTAATTTATTTAATAATAAATACTGTATGAGTGCTTTGTAATTAATTGTAAAATGAATCATTGTAATTATAACGTCCACGCCTTCTCAAATATACTCCTTTCCTTTTCAGTTTGCTCATATTAATATGAAATGTGACTCTGCATATTGGCGGTCCAGATTGTAACATTTATAACTTAAAAATATCGTGTTTTCATAACTCACGGCGCGACGAATTGGTGCTGTGTTTTTAGCGGGGGCGGCGCATGAGGGCGCGATACTGATGATCGGGGACGGCGCACATACCCCATGTACACGGAACACGGACCATGATCAACGGTGCGGCATATTAATCCCGACTTGGGTCAAGTCTAGGAGTACTGTTGATCGGTTGCGCCGTTGTAACGTCGTGACGTCGCCGTCTGGCTTCGGCATTTTGACGCTCTGCAGTATCCGCCGTTGCAGTTTTGACGCGATTTGTTTTGTCGCAGCTCGCCACCTAGGTTAGGACGCTTTATGGCGAAATGTTGGCGGTATTGAGGTGATGTTTGATGACGTCCTTGTAGCGCGGCAATGACCTGCAGCCTGGCCGTCTGGGTGATTCCAGGAGCTAGCCACGGAGAGGAGGATCTTCAGCAGTCTGTGCTCCTCAATGCGCACGATGTGCCCCGTCCAGCAAAGCTGCATATCCAGCAACGACATGTCCGCTTTATGCAGCACTTTGTCATGCTTTTTTCTAATGCCTTTTGGGAGAATTTGAAAGCCCCTGCTGTGCTGGTGCAGTTAAACATGGCCAATATTATTATTATTATTATGGTTTATTTATTTGAATTAAAAGCAGCCCACAGGCTGAAAACATTCAAATTAACAATGGATATTTTAGTTAAAAACTACTTAAAATACAATCAATACATCTTTAAATTGTAAATTGAAAGGTACAAATCATAACGGGAGAAATTATTCATTATCATTAACAGACTTCTAAAGACTTGCTAATAGACAAGACATTGCTGATTAAAATCGGAGTGTAAAACTATCTAAAATTATCATTACAAAATGAGAGTGGATAACAGAGGCTATACTAATTATTGACAGATTACAATAAAACTGGAGTGACACATTATTTAAAATTATCATTAAAAAAGACGTGGATTACAGAGGCATATAACGCTTATTATTTTAAAATTCTGGCCAGTGATGGGATGGTAGATTTCTTGTACCGCTCAGTATACTACATGTATATGGTACACGCATAAGTCATATATATACACCTTTAGAACACAAAAGTAATCAGTAGATACAAGAAGATCAATTATCAACAGCAATCAGAGGCCATTTGTTGCATTTTGTTGGGCCTAGCCTTGATCAGATTGGATTCCGTTGTGTATAATGAAGACGTCAAACTTGCGTTAGGATTAGGCCTACGCTTCGTTACACACATGCTACATCATTTTAGCTTACAAGCTTAGCCTGTATTCAAAAGGCATGACTAGGTTTTTGATAAATGGTCTGGATTATGTCTAAACAATATGGGTTTTCAAGTATACAATTTCATTAGTGAAGTTTACTTGGAATCGAATCATGCTGCCTTTGTCAATTTTGAAGTTTTTACAAATGCTTAACCTTTTTGTCATTTATGCCGTAATGCAAGTGTGACACCGGAAAATGTGACACGACAAGGATGGTGTACATTACTGTGTCTGGTTCATTTAATGGTGAACTGCATCTTTTAAGTGAAGCAATACAAAAACTCTGAAAAGATACAAAATAGAATTTCCATATAAATACAATGCTTTAAGAAATACCAATCCAGCAAAGTAAATTATAAAAAGAACAATAATAATCCTCAGAGAATCTAATGCAATCAAAAGAGATAAATCGAACTCGATAACACAATTTGCCTCTAACAGTAAAGTCAAGTTAAATTCCAAAATGAATTAATACAAGGCATGTGAATGCTTTAACTTGCAAAGACAAAATAGGAAATAACTAAAGCAAATGTGCAAAGACCTCTTAATATATGACTATGGACTCAGCAAACCATAGACTTAAATCAGTCCACTCATCATAAAATATAACCGAAGTATCCATAAAGAAACTAACTTAGGAAAAATGAATGAATATCATAAAAAAAGGACTATGGAGAAATAACATAACTAAATATCTGCTAAACAAATGTGCAGATGGCACACTGAATTCATTATAAAAAAAAAGAGGAATATGAGTACACTGCATATGCTGGATCACATAAACTTAAGGACTAGTGTGCCAGTCTAATAAGACACTACTGGTATCTTAGGTCACACGCTCCAATAAACACTGAACAAAAGAAATCTCTGCAGGGTAATAAACACACTTGGCAGACTTCCTGCCTCCCTGTACTAAGGTATATGGTGCCTTCCAAGAAACTGTGTGCACCTCATTATATATGCAGCAACTTAGGAGATTAAGGGTCTAAACAGTGGCTATACTACACTGCACTATGGACATCTACACAGGACAAAGGACCTATGAATTTATACACTAAAAGTATCAATCTAAGAATACGTACCTAAACAGTGGAAAATAGATGATGAGGAAAATATATTGTAAAATAAGGAAATCTATTCTTGAACTGTGTGTACCCAAGAAGTTAACTAAATGTGATCAAGAAATAAAGTGGATATAAATGTTCATGTAATCAAAGTAAGGGAAATCTAAATCCTTCAAATCCATGGAAATAGATTATATCTCTTAACACAGAAAGTCATCAAAAGGGTGATCTTTCCTAAATATGTAATAATAGATACAACAACACAGTGAATCTGGGCTTCCTAAAGACCATCAATGAATGCACTTATTCAATAATTGGAGTAAAGTTTAAGAATACTCAAGCTAACTTCGGAATTAATCAAAAAGTGTTCACAAAGTCTCAATAAAAAGAAACTTAGGAACTTTAGCAATAAGAACAACTATTAAAACAATATAAATGAATTCTTACCCAAGTCGAGTTATCCACAAAATCTTGAGGCATTAACTAAGAACATAATAGAAGGAAGTATGACACTGTGTGTGGTGTTAACAGTACCAGAGCTAGTGGTGGAATGACTCACTCAAGACAAAGGATAAGTGTGAGCTTTACCTTAAGGGTCAAGCGAGGGCGCTGCGCAGGAGAAATATGTAAATGAGCTGTCACACAAGCAAATATTCATTTTCTTCCACAGCAAAGTCCGTACATTACTAAAGCAGACCTTTATACAGGCATATGGTCTAATACTTCCTGAATATGACCTCAGGCTTTTAAGCAGAGCTTGGTGAAAAGAGTTGGCGAATGGTGGAATCAATTCATCCCGACACCACGAAGAAACACTGCACGTGTTAAACCATATTTGTTTTTTTTTCGGTTTTCTGTTTTTTTTACATTTGTAAACATTATTCATCAAGGCCTACCATTGCAGGAAGTTTCAAAGCTTCAAGTAGGCCATTAGCCTCGGTCCAACATTTTGGCAACCGGTATCAAATCGTCATATCAATTTTTGGCAAGGTATACACCTCCAAAGTTGGAAAAAAATTATGTGATAGCATTGCAGCGGTGGCAGCTTTTTGGGTGTTATCACCTTTTTTTTTCAAAATGTCCATCAAAATGCTTGTTACCACTCTAGGGTGGTATACCTTGCGCATGCGCACTATAATCATTTATGCCCTGACCTGATACTGACCAAACCCCCAAGCTGATGGCCTAATTTAGAGCTTTACTTTAATAAATACCCTTATTATCCATGGCGAAAGTGACAATATTTAGTTTTGTTTGTTTGGCCCGCCATATGCGGGCTCTAATTTGCATAATCTGCATTCCTTGTAGGCTTAAGACCGCACCCATACCATGTGTTTGATTGTCCAAATTATTCTAGCGTATCTCTATATAAATGAAGCGCTTTCTCAGCCTCCCCATTCAGGTGAACTCACACACACACCGAGTACGTATATCCTGCATCCTTGCGCAATTCCAACTTGACTTGGTGCTTTTCTGAACTGACTAGGTCTATACTTGCCTTGCTCTAAATTATGTCTACTTCAAGTGACAATGTTCAAACTGAAATGTTTGACAAATTCAAAGATTATTTCGACGCTAAGTTCAGCGCGATTTCCCAGCCAGAAGATGACTCCACTGCTTTGAAAGAACTGAAACTCAAGTTGGAGGCAAATGATCTTTCTAGACCAGGCAACATCGCTCAGTTTGAGTTTTGTGGACAGTTGGAGATTCTACTATTATACAAAATTCAATCCGCTCTAACGACCGAAAATAACACCGGAGCAGTTTTACAAGCTCTCCAAGAAGGTCTAGACCTCCTCGCCGACAGAAAGCAAACAATTCGAATTGCCGACTCCAGCAAGGCTGGCTGGGGAACTATTTTCCACCTGGACAAAAGAAACGCCGATAAGTTGTCCGCCGAGCAACACAAGAAGGTTTTGGCCGCCAAAGAAGCCGCCCTGAAGGACATCGAGACCCGTAAGCGTCGACGAAATGAATCTCCGCAACTCCAGCAGAGTGGTTCGAATTCGAAGCCAGCATTCGGTCATCCTGATCGTTATCTTTTTCGAGGTATTGTAAATGAGTTGTTCCATTCCCCACTGTCACTGCAGCAGCTGTGCAGTGAGTTTGCATTAAGTTTATTAATTTTCTGAACAAGTTTTTCATAGTTTAAATTTAGAATTCCATTTTTTAGAGTATTACTGCATATTTAGTGAAAGAGCCTACAGTTAATGTTCACCTTATAATAGTGAAAGAGCCCACTTATGTGTTACATTAAGTAGCCTCCTTCCCACCACCAGAGTGACCTTGTGCACTTCCTATGTGCATACAGAGACCCTGTGTGGGTACAAGTACCACATAATCTTGCCACATAAACAATGGGCAGCCATATTTACTGACCATGTGATTTCAGAGACAAGTGTTTTCATACTCATTGCGATTTAGTTCTTCAAGTTTCATCACTTTATTCACTCTTTGTGGACCTTGAAAGACCCCATTTTGGTAAGAAGCATTTTCCTTGATTTTATGAGTTACTTTTAATAAGTTTAGAGACAGAATTCAGTGGATTTTCTGAGATTTTACAGTTGATTATTCATTCAGCAAAAACAGATTGAACTGCAAATAGTGTTTAGATTTGACAAATCAGACTTCACATTTTTGGACTCAACTTGCCATGTTTAATAGATTAGACTTTTCCATGTACATTTATTATAGTTTTCTTATTAGTGTTTTTTCTGCTTTATTAAATTGCAGATTGTTATCTCAATCTACTCAATCTACTATCAGCAATCACCACCATGTTGTCAAGTGGCTTCATTGTGTTTTGTGTGTGGTTCCTGGATTGATTGTGAATACCAGTCACTTGGGAGTCCTTTTCTCATAAGTTTGAGAACTAGTAGTCCGAAACTCCTCTGGGCACAAGTGAGCCCCGAGGCAGCCACAATAACAATCAAAGGACAATCAAAGTCACAACCAAAGTCCAGTCGTTCCAGAGCATGCCGAGTGAATAAACCCACGTCATGTCGTTACCAATCCAGTCGTCTTCTAGTCATAAGTTTGACAAGTCAAAGAAGAGTAACGCCGGTCGAGCAGCAAGTCACGCTGGTCATGTGTCGTCTTACAAGTCAAGTAAGAGTTCCAGTCGAGCCAGTCATGCCGTGTCCGTTACATCATCATATGCACGGCATCAGGAAAAAAAGCTGGAACTAGCGAAAACAGCGGCTGCTCTGCAGGTCCAGCTAGACTATGCAGAGAAAGAAAAACAGCTGAAACTCCTGGAGTTGGAGGCGGCAAAGAAAGTGGAGGAAATGAAGATCGAGAGAGACAAAAAGTTAGAACAACTTGAGATAGAGAGGAAATTGGCCGAAACCCGAGCTGTGATGCAGGTGTACTCATCGCTGGAGCGGGATGACAACAGTTCAATATCATCAGAGCTGTCCGGCATCCCCGCCGACAAACATGAACATATGCAGAGATTCCTCAACTCGCATCAAAGTGATCACCCCCCTCCATTGTGTCCATCTGTGCCCCAAAGTGAAGGCGCATATGTGGACAATGCGTCACTCCAACCAGTTGCCATGGTTACATCAGCCAATCAGAACAGATCTGATGAACAGTCCAGTGTACATCATTCTCATCACCAAAGTGAAGGAGGACGGATGACGATGTCGTCGGCACTTGAAAAGTGCATTACACAGTTAGCCGAGTCCAGTAGACAACAGCATGATGTAAACAAACGCCTTGTTGCATCTAGCCAGCTACCAAAGATAGCCGTCCCCCATTTCAACGGTGATCCACTCCAGTACCCCCTGTGGCGGAACTCCTTCAATTCCCTTATCGACAGCCAACCCCTTGACGCCGACACCAAGCTTAACTACCTCAATCAATATGTGACGGGGAAACCAAAGCACCTAGTGGAGCACTACATGCTCATCGGCACTGAAGAGGCCTACACGCAGGCAAGAAAAGTATTGAACGAAAGGTACGGAAACAGTAGTGTAGTGAGCACTGCTTTCATAAGCAAACTCCGTCAGTGGCCGAGGTTAACGCCGAGGGATGCAGCAGGCTTGAGAGATTTCTCTGATTTTCTGGGGAAAGTAGAGGCAGCACGAGCAACCACAGCAAGCCTTGGAGTGCTGGACTACGCCAGTGAGAATGCTTGTCTAGTCGAGAAACTGCCATTCAACCTTGAGACAAAGTGGCGGGACAAGATTGACTATTGGAGACAGATCCGTGGTCAGGATTCCTTCCCCCCATTCAGCGAGTTTGTCAAACTTGTGAAGATTGCAGCAGACAGGGCAAACATTCCTGAGTTGCAGAGCGTGGTTCGAAGTCAGGACAAACAACGTTCAAATGCAGGAAGTGCTCCGAAAAAGAACACCAGTGTTTTTGCGACTAGTACGAGTCGAGGTGAACCAACAAGCAGAGTGCAGTTGTCCAGTGACAAGAGTTGTCTCTTCTGCAATAAGCGTCATCTCCTGGACGACTGTGAGCGCTTTCTGCGCAAGCCTTTCGCTGAGCGAAAGGATTTCTTCTTCAAGAAGAGACTGTGCATGGGCTGTGCACGTTCCAGTGATCATCAAGTGAGAGAGTGTAACGACAAAAAGGTTTGTCGGATCTGCGCTGGTGCCCATTTGACCTGTCTCCATCGCAACTTCCAACAGAGACGGCCAGAAGAAACTGCTTCAAGTAACCCCCAGTCAGCAGCGGCAAGTAAACAACCAGCTGACAAAGTCCCAAACAATTCATCCCCACCCAAAGAAGTCATTGCTGTGCACCCCAAACGAGATGAGGGAATGTCCAACTGTATTCAAGTGTGTTCCCAACCAGACCAAGAAGGAGAAGGTGACCACTCCATGATTATACCAGTGTTGGTTCGTAGTGAGAGTGATCCAGCGAGGGAGTTCCTCGAATATGCCATCTTGGACGAACAATCCAACAGTTGCTTCGTGTCAAAGAGTTTGTGTGAAAGGATGAACCTGCAAGGACCAGAAACGGAGTTGTTGCTGAGTACAATGCAAGAACAAAACGTCCGCATCAGCAGCAGTCGAATATCCGGGCTTGAAGTGCTTGATGTCAGTAGAGAACACACTGTTAAACTTCCAGTCTGCTTCGAGAGGGATTGCATTCCAGCCAAGAAGTCTCAGATACCGAAGCCTGCTGTCGTGCATCATTGGCCCCACCTGAAGTCTCTGGCAGATAAACTCATGCCCTATGATCCAACCCTGCACATCTCTCTTCTCATCGGAAGCAATTGCCCAAGAGTGGTTAGACCCAGAGAAATCATCGCCGGTGGAGAGGATGACCCCTACGGCCAGAGGTCACTACTAGGCTGGGGAGTAATTGGGAACGTTTGCAAGGCTGCACGACAAACCGACGACCAACCTGCAGTATGCAACAAAGTGGTTGCTGCTGAACCACAAAGCTACCAACACTTCGTCTATGGTACGAGGGTGAAAGAAGTCTTAAACCCAGAGAAAGTTCTCAAGGTGTTGGAATCCGACTTTGTCGAGAATCATCAGGGGAAGCCATACTCAGTAGAAGACGAGAAGTTCCTGAGCGTGATGGAAAAAGGAATAAAGAAAGCATCCGATGGCCACTACGAAATGCCACTACCACTGAAGTCTGACGCTGCGACCCTGCCTAACAACCGCCAACTTGCAGTCAAGAGATGGAATCAGCTGTCCGCCAGATTCCGAAAGAATGTGAAGTTTCGTGAAGACTACAGGGAGTTCATGAAAGATGTTACCCCAAAGTGTGCAGAGAGAGTCCCCCTAGACCAACTGGAAGTTGATGAGGGAAAGGTAAACTATGTGCCGCACACCGGAGTCTATCACCCCAAAAAGCCGGACAAGATAAGAGTGGTGTTCGACTGTTCAGCCAAATATGGAGGCGTTTCACTCAACGACCATCTCCTTCAAGGTCCTGACTTGACTAATGGTCTTCTCGGTGTTCTGTGTAGATTCAGGAAAGAGGAAGTGGCCTTTATGGTTGACGTGAAGAGCATGTTCCATCAGTTCTATGTAGAAGAGAAGTACCGTGACCTGCTGCGATTCCTATGGTGGGAAAATGGTGATCCAGAGAAGCCAGTGGTCGAATACAGAATGAAAGTTCACGTGTTTGGGGCCGCTAGCTCACCAGGCTGTGCCAACTTCGGGCTGAAGAGAGCAGCAGATGACGGAGAGGATGAGTTTGGAGCAGAGGCAGCAAACTTCATTCGTAATGATTTCTACGTAGACGATGGACTGAAGTCACTACCCACAGTGGAAAGAGCATCATTACTGATCAAAGCCAGTCAGAATCTGTGTGGAAAAGCTGGGTTGAAACTGCACAAAATCATCTCCAACAAAAGAGAGCTGTTGGAAAAATTCCCAGCAGAAGAGCGAGCCAGTGGTACAAGGGAACTAGATCTGAAGGTTGATGTACTACCAATGGAAAGAGCCCTGGGCGTCACTTGGTGTGTCGAGAGTGACACCTTTCAGTTCCATATTGAGTTGAAAGATAGACCATTCACAAGACGAGGCATACTTTCAACTGTAAGTTCGATCTATGACCCAAATGGCTATGTGGCTCCAGTAACCCTCAGAGGGAAGAGAATTTTGCAGCAGATGTGTCGCGACAAACTTGATTGGGACAGTCCAGTGCCAGAGATGCTACAACCTGAGTGGGAGAAATGGCGTTTAGAGGTTCTCGGCTTAGAGAAGATCCAAATCCAGCGATGTTTTAAGCCCAAGGATTTTGGAACTGTGACAGCAGTTGAATTGCATCATTTTTCCGATGCAAGCCAAAATGGTTATGGTCAGTGTTCCTACCTGCGACTAGTCGATGAGAACAATAAGGCACATTGTTCCTTTGTAGTCGGTAAGTCCAGAGTGGCCCCTCTGAAGCTCGTCACCATCCCCCGGCTAGAACTTGCAGCAGCAACTGTCTCAGCAACTGTGAGTGAATTCCTGCGACGAGAGCTATGTTACGAGATGTTCCACGAATATTACTGGACAGACAGCAAGATTGTTTTGGGATACATAAACAATGAAGCAAGACGATTCCATGTCTATGTTGCTAACAGAGTGCAGCAAATCAGAAGTCTGACTAACCCAGAGAGATGGATGTACGTAGACACCAAAGAAAATCCTGCTGACGAAGCATCACGTGGTCTGACAGCAAAGGAACTTATAGAGAAGTCCTGCTGGTTATCCGGTCCAGATTTCTTGCAGAAGGATGGCCCCTTTCAACCCCAGCCAGCCGTAGTTGCACCACTGAGTGAATCAGACCCAGATGTGAAAAGAGTCTCAGCTTTCGTGACAACAGCTGAGAACAACGCACGACATCATCACTTCGAAGTGAGCCGACTTGATTGCTTTTCATCCTGGAATAGAGCTTGCAGGGCAGTCGCTCTTTGTCTGAGGTTGAAGACAAAGTTGAGGAACAGAGTAGTGAAGAAACCTTGTGAAGGGAAAGTTTGTTCCACTCCTGCGAAGCAAGCAATCACTGTGGCAGAACTACAGAATGGAGAGATGGAAATCATCAAAAATGTTCAGTATGAACATTTCAGTGTCGAGTTACAGGCCCTACAAGAACTTGGTGTAATCGGGCAAGTCACCGATGGAAAGACTGCAAGGGTGAGAAATGACTCCCTGAAGAAGACGAGTTGTCTGTACCGGCTAGATCCCTTTCTAGATGTCGATGGCATCATCCGAGTGGGTGGCCGTATTGCCAGATCTGATCTTCCAATTGAAGCTAAGCATCCAGCTGTTCTCCCTTACAAAGGTCATGTCACCCAGTTGTTGATTCGCCATATTCATGAGAAGGTGAATCACATGGGCAGAGGAATGACACACAACGAGCTACGTCAGAGAGGGTACTGGGTAATTGGTGGTTCATCAGCTGTGTCCAACTACATCTCAAGATGTGTGACCTGCCGCAAACTGCGTGGATCGCTGCAGCGACAGAAGATGTCTGACCTACCCGTAGATCGACTAGAGCCAGCGCCCCCATTTTCCTATTGCGCTGTGGACTACTTCGGTCCATTTTTGGTGAAAGAGCGTAGGAGTCAAGTGAAACGTTATGGTGTCATGTTCACATGTATGGCGTCTAGAGGTGTTCATCTAGAGACAGCAAATTCCTTAACGGCAAGTTCTTTCATCAATGCCCTTACAAGATTCCAGAGCAGGAGAGGACCTGTACGTCAACTGCGTTCAGACCAAGGTACAACATTCATCGGTGCTCGGAGTGAGCTGAGAGAAGCGCTAGCTGAGATGGAGCAGGACAGAGTCCACCAGTACCTGTTAGAGAGCAACTGTGACTGGATTCCCTTCAAGCTGAACACACCGCATGCCAGTCACATGGGAGGCGTGTGGGAGAGACAGATAGGTACAGTACGCCGTGCACTAGAGGGTCTTCTTCTTAAAACCACGACACAACTGGATGATGAATGTTTCAGAACCTTCATGACTGAGGTAGAAGGCATCATCAATTCACGACCTCTCACGACAGACTATCTCTGCTCATCAGACGCACCAGAGCCATTGACACCCAATCATCTGTTCACCATGAAACCCAAGGTGGTTCTGCCTCCGCCTGGAAAGTTCCAGAAGGAAGATGTCTATGCCCGCAAATGGTGGAGACGTGTCCAGTTCTTGACCAATGAGTTTTGGGTGAGATGGAGAAAAGAGTTTCTGCACCATCTTCAAGAGCGCAAAAAGTGGGTCAATCCAGTAAGAGATCTACAAGTAGGTGATGTCGTGATCTCCAAGGAAGGAGAGCAGACCAGGAACCAGTGGCCACTGGGGCGCGTAGTGGAGACCTACCCGAGCAATGACGGAAGAGTCAGGTCAGTGAAGCTCTTGATGGCCGATGGCACACGAGACAACCTTGGCAGACGGCAACACTCTCCATCACTCCTTGACAGACCAGTACACAAGCTTGTCCTGTTGGTACCCGCAGAGAAGCCTGAAGCTCAAGAGACCAGAGAAGTCCCCACCGAAGAGCCAAACTGAAGATCCTGCCAGAAGAGACCCACTGCTGACGACAATCTATTTAGTTTATGAACTTTACTTTTTAACTGTTCTTGTTACTCATTAGTAGGTAGATACCAATTTAACGAGCCAACACTAGTCTGCATCTGAGGAGCTAGTGCGTGCGAGACAAGATGACCACCAAGATGAAGGAACATTTTCATGGACATTAATCTTTGAAGTTCAGGTTTGATTTTAGTTTGTTAACTGCGAGATGCAGTTAGAGGAGCCATGTCACTGCAGCAGCTGTGCAGTGAGTTTGCATTAAGTTTATTAATTTTCTGAACAAGTTTTTCATAGTTTAAATTTAGAATTCCATTTTTTAGAGTATTACTGCATATTTAGTGAAAGAGCCTACAGTTAATGTTCACCTTATAATAGTGAAAGAGCCCACTTATGTGTTACATTAAGTAGCCTCCTTCCCACCACCAGAGTGACCTTGTGCACTTCCTATGTGCATACAGAGACCCTGTGTGGGTACAAGTACCACATAATCTTGCCACATAAACAATGGGCAGCCATATTTACTGACCATGTGATTTCAGAGACAAGTGTTTTCATACTCATTGCGATTTAGTTCTTCAAGTTTCATCACTTTATTCACTCTTTGTGGACCTTGAAAGACCCCATTTTGGTAAGAAGCATTTTCCTTGATTTTATGAGTTACTTTTAATAAGTTTAGAGACAGAATTCAGTGGATTTTCTGAGATTTTACAGTTGATTATTCATTCAGCAAAAACAGATTGAACTGCAAATAGTGTTTAGATTTGACAAATCAGACTTCACATTTTTGGACTCAACTTGCCATGTTTAATAGATTAGACTTTTCCATGTACATTTATTATAGTTTTCTTATTAGTGTTTTTTCTGCTTTATTAAATTGCAGATTGTTATCTCAATCTACTCAATCTACTATCAGCAATCACCACCATGTTGTCAAGTGGCTTCATTGTGTTTTGTGTGTGGTTCCTGGATTGATTGTGAATACCAGTCACTTGGGAGTCCTTTTCTCATAAGTTTGAGAACTAGTAGTCCGAAACTCCTCTGGGCACAAGTGAGCCCCGAGGCAGCCACACCCACCTAATACTTTGTCAAATTTCATTAGCTGTTTGTGATCCCACCATTAACCCATGCTGCAAATAAATAATTACAAACAAATCCAATTGCCTCCGTTTCCTTATTATGGCGGTCCATTAATACTAAACTGCTTTTCATGCGTATGAGCGAAGCGAAGTAGCATGAACATTTAGTTTTGTTTGTTTGGCCCGCCATATGCGGGCTCTAATTTGCATAATCTGCATTCCTTGTAGGCTTAAGACCGCACCCATACCATGTGTTTGATTGTCCAAGTTATTCAAGCGTATCTCTATATAAATGATGCGCTTTCTCAGCCTCCCCATTCAGGTGAACTCACACACACCGAGTACGTATATCCTGCATCCTTGCGCAATTCCAACTTGACTTGGTGCCCTCCCGTCCTCCCGATCCCCGGGCAAAGTGTATAATGTACATATAAATATTTTTAATTTTTGGTATTTTTTTGTGGCCGCTCCTTTTCTCTCTCGTTCCGAATTTTGTTTTCAGGCATGTCATCTTTTGAGTCGTGCTTCTCCTGCGGAATGTCGGGCCATTGGTCCAGAAATTGCCCCTACTCCTTTGGATCCAACACCTACTCGCGCTTCCGGACCCAGGCAAGATCCACTCCAGCCGTCCCTTTCACCGGGTACAGACCACCATTCTCGTCATGGCACGCCCCATCTTACCAGATGCAGAGAGCATTGCCTCAAGCAATCCAGCATGGAACCGCCTCGACAGGGCCATTTGATACCGCCAGTACTAGCAACGCCTCAACATTGCCCAAGGCACAGTAGAGACAATGTTTGCAAGAAGTTTGATGACGTTCTTAAGGTACATTGTTTCCCCCAAATGGCACCCTTACAGTCTGATAATTTACCAGTCAAAGGGAGATTAAAACAACATGTTCAATTCTGGCGTGATATCGGTTCCCCTGACATGATTTTGTCTATCATCGAGTATGGTTATGTAATCCCTTTCATAGAGGAACCCCCTCCGATGTTTCTCCGGAATAATAAGTCGGCCTTACGCGAGGCCAAATTTGTAACAAATTCCATTTTAGATTTGCTGGCTTCATCTCGAATTTCAGAAAAGTCTCACCCTTCCTATGTAACCAGCCCCTTATCTGTCGCATGTTCGGCTTCCAAGAAAAATAGACTTATTCTTGATCTTAGTGCCCTCAACAAATTCATACCAAAAAGGCACTTAAAATTAGATGATTGGAAGTCGGCTATTCAATTTCTCTCGGCTAATGCTCTCACGATATCTTTTGACTTGAAATCGGGTTATCATCATTTCGACATCGCCCCTGCTTCTCAACGTTATTTAGGATTTTCTTGGCGCATTTGAACGGGGTGGACAGATATTTCGAATTTACTGTCTTGCCCTTCGGGCTCACATCTGCCCCTTACATATTCACCAAAGCTCTTAAGGCATTAGTCACTCATTGGAGGTCATGCGGAATTTTAATAGCTCTCTACTTAAATTGTGGAACGATACAGAATCAGTACAAAGTTCCACTTGGCGCGAGCTTGATGTTCGTTTTGCTCTGTTGTCCTTTTTACCTTTGATTCATGCCTCCGAGTTGAAATTACTTACCGATAGTCAGTGTGCAGCAAATATTATCGAATCCGGGCATGAAACCAAATCTAAACTATAATGCCGTTGATAATTTCAATATTTGTCTCCGTAATTCAATTCGCATTGACGTTGAGTGGATACCCAGGGCAAAAAATGATCAAGCCGATTTTGTCAGCAGAATTCTTGACACAGATGACTTGTCTCTTTCTGATGAATTTTTCTCCGTCATTAACGCTCGTTGGGGTCCTTTCACAATTGATTGGTTCGCTACCTTTTACAATGCTAAGCTGCCTCGATTTTATTCCCGTTTTTGGAACCCAGGCTCGTTGGGCGTAGACGCTTTTGCTCAGAACTGGCATGGTGAAAATGCCTTGTTGGTCCCCCCTGTAGTTTTAGTGTCATCCACCCTTAAACACATGCATCATTGCCAATGTAAAGGTGTCCTAATTTTTCCTTGGTGGCCTTCGCAACCCTTCTGGCCTTTACTGTGGTCCCATTACCGAACCTGGGTCAAGGACCTCATTACTGAAGTAGGTTATCTCGCACTTAAACATCATGGCAGAAATCAAAACAGTCTACTTGGTTCAAGTGATTTCGATGGCTCCGTAGCAGCAGCATATTTAGATTTTGCTTCAATTTAATCCTTTCTCATTTTAGTTGATTAATCCTGCTAGACGCAATTTTTGCTAACTCTGAGGGTACGGTTAAAGCTTATTTCTACAAATGTCGTCAATTTTTGTCCTGGTTAGAGTCACAAGGTATTCCTCTGATGCTCCCCATATCTAAAGAAGTGTTAGTAATTTATCTGTCGCACACAAAATCACACTCAGACTCTGATAGTGTTTTAATTTCTACCGCTGCCTTATTAAGATGGTTGCATTCATTGGTTAATATAAAAAGTAACCCACTTGATTCACCCATCATTCAACATGTCATCGTTAGCGGTAGGCGTGAACTACATCATCCGCCTGTACAAAAACAGCCAATTTCACTTAGTCAGGTTAAAGCAATTATCGACCTTTTCGCAGGTCCTGAGGCCTCGCTTTTAGAGCTTAGATCAGCCTGCTACGTCTCTCTCAAATACGCTCTCCTTTTTCGACATAACGAGATGGCCGGTGTGAAAGCTAACCACTTATCTGAACCGGCTAACAAAAAGGGTATTTCAATTTTTATACCAAAATCCAAAACCGACGTTTTCAGGGACGGTAGTACTGCCTTTCTTTGCGACAGATTGGACAACTACTCACCTGTTGCGATTTTACGTCGATTTTTAGAAGCTGCTGGTATTAATTTGGGTCAAGACAAATATTTGTACAAAATTGGTGCTGATAGACCCTTGAGTTACACTAGGTGTAGAGAGTTGTTTTTTGAAGCCCTTAGGCGCATAGGTGTAAGCGATCCAAATGTATATGGTACGTCTTCACAGTCTAAGATCAGGCGGGGTTTCCCACCTAGCTAACAAACATGTTCCTGAAGCATTGATAATGCAACATGGTCGCTGGAAGACCTCCGAGGCTAAAAACAGATACGTCAAATGGGATACCAAAGAAAGATTAGACCTGTCACGGACACTTTTCAAAGAGTAATTGTCGAATATGTCACTTCTGGTTATACAATGTATACAATATTCTATACGTTCTTTGGGGGTTTTCCTTTTTGGTTGTGTGTAAGAATTTGCGTTAATTTTCTATTGATAGTCAGCAGTACTTATTAAAACTAGGTGAGATGTTTGTATTAACAAGTATAAGGATCAGATGATCCGAAACGGTCAGGTGACTGGTCCAGTATATGAGTTATATTTATTATTTATGATTAGTCAGCAATACTTAATTTAAATTCATTGAAATTCTGCATTAACGAGGTAAGGATCAGATGATCCGAAACGGCCAAGTGACCGGTCCAGTATATGAGTTATATTTATTATTTATGATAAGAGAGTCAGCAGTAATGAATTTAAATTCATTGAAATTCTGCATTAACGAAGTAAAGATCAGATGATCCGATACGGTCAGATGACCGGTAAAGTGTATAATAAAAAAGAAAAAAAAGGAAAAAAAAGGGGCATATGACCAGGAGTTTGCTAAACATCAGCGAATCTAGTTGGTGATGAGTGGTTCAGGTGAATCAGATGATCCAATATGGACAATTAAGATGAACAGTTAAATGTATAATTCAAATTGATGGCCAGTATTTCTTTATTTTGGACGTTAACACATAATTTTCATGTCTATCATAAGTGGCATCAAAAAAAAAAGAAGAAGAAGAAGAAGAAGAAGTAAGACTATCAGTGAAAACTCGGTGTTTGTGATCCCACCATTAACCCATGCTGCAAATAAATAATTAGAAAAAAAAGAAGAAAAAAAAAATCCAATTGCCTCCGTTTCCTTAATGGCGGTCCATTAATACTAAACTGCTTTTCATGCGTATGAGCGAAGCGAAGTAGCATGAAATTCTAAATTACTGAAGCGTTCAGCGATCTTTTGCTAGGACAACGTTGACACCGGTACACCAAATGTAGGCTACTGTTCAAGGTCAGTACTTCACACGCACAGATCGAGGCGACTGCACGATGCATATAGTGATTATATAACATTATATAACACAGTCTGCCAAAGTAAAAAATCACTAATGTACGTGCAGCTGTTGGTGTTCTGGAATACTGCAAGGAGCCATCCTAGCTAGCACTAGCACATGCTCTATGCAGAGGCCTACGTGTACTTTATCCACCAGGTCATCAAGAGTGCTTTCAGCTGATCGTGGTTATGGACTGATTAGCATAAATTCCCATTCAGCAATTCGTACACTCTAGTTGGGGAAAGGCGAGCCGCATACAGAGTCAGAAGATTGTGGATCTTTCCGGAGTACTTCAAATTTTTCAGACGAGCTAGGTATGTGTGTATCTGAAGCAACCAACTGCCATTTCGTGCAAAGCAACTAAAACATACTCACTAAACATTTTGAAGTAACATGTTGAAGTAAATTCTTTCACACTCGTACTTTATTTCAACCCTATCATGTCCATGTACATTTTTATTTCTATTCACACGGCCACAAAAATTGTGGCTATATATGATCATGATGTGGTACTGGCCCATTTCTGGAACAATGCTGGCCCAGTTCAGGATCAATGCCGTCTCAGTACTGGACCGATTGTGGCATTAAGTATTAATTGGCCCGAAATCGGTCCAGTACTGGTTTTATTATGGTATCATGTACTGGCCCAGTTCCGCGCTGCTGTGCAAGCCTTAAACGCTCAATGGCCAGCCAATTAAAAAGGCCAGCACCGGGCCAGTACATGTCAAACAGAACTGGCCCTTTTCTGGAACTATGCTGACCCACCAGTTCCGGATCAATGCCGTCTCAGTGCTGGACCGATTCTGGCATAATGTATTGGCCAAGAATCGGTCCAGTACAGGTTTGATTCTGGTATCATGTACTGGCCCAGTTCTGCGCTGCTGTGCAAGCCTTAAACGGGCCAATGACCAGCCAATTCAAAAAGCCAGCATGTTTTGTCAGCAATGATTTAAGTAAATGTTTATAGAGTTCTTCTGACATCAATCCCACCAAATAAACCCGCTCAACAACCATTGCAATGCGCCGTGAAAATGCCCTTAAAATATGTAGTATGCATAATAATGATCAGTTTTGAAGAGCGCCCCCATTTGGAAGATGGGTATACCAGCCCCCCCCCCCCGGCTTTTTTTTTTTACGGAGGTCAAGTGTCCGGAGAAAAACAACATGTCTACGTTTCGGCGCGGATGTGCGTTTGCCCCCCCCCCCCCCAACCCCCACCGACATCAAAAGCTGGATACGCTGCTGCTTGAAATTTAAGGATCATTGACATGATGTTGTCTGGCGGTTTTTTGATTCAGTCATTCAACAACCTAACCCGCATGTTCAATTGTTCATGTTTGCCAAAAATGCCATAAATTTGGCAATCTAGAAAGCATGATAACCACCGATTCGCAATAATTACATGATTTCATAAGTATAAACCACTGTCAAACCATTTGGTAAAACCACGGTAACTATCATTTTACTGTCAACACCATAATGCAACCATGGTATCATCGTTTCACATGTAAAAACCACGTGTTTTTAATACCATGGCTTTAATGTCGATATGCCATGGTAACCACAACATAACCATGGTTAGCATGGTGATACATATTTTTGGTACTTTATTACTTGGTACTTTATCCAAGTCATTAAAAAAAATATGCATGAAGCATAATTTATTTTAGGTACTGCCATCAAAACCATTGCATCCACTTAATGCGTTGGATATTTTCTCTCCCCCCCTCCCCTCGTTCCCCCCCCCTCCTCCCCCCCCCCCAAAAAAAGTCCAAAACAACTCTGACACACTGCAGTGAATGTTTTAAAAATCTGTTTTAAAAATGTTTTGCAGAGTTGTAATCCGGTTGGAGCGTGACGTCAAATGGCGCTTTTGTACACATGGAAACCTCTGCACTCCATTCGTTACCTCATCCCCAGTTGTGTTTCCATCTTGAGAGCCGAGTATCCGAAATGCAAGGCAGACCTTCTACCGGAACTTGCCAAGCATGAACTGAACCATGCACCTTGCTCGTACGGACTGGTCGAGCACCCAGACGACAAACGCGACGAAGAAACTCTGGTGGGTCATGTCCGATTTCTTCCAGTCACAAACCGACAGGGGGCGGTTTACGCCGAGGGCTTCTGCATTGATGTTGAAAAGAGAAGGAAAGGCATCGGTGAACTGGGCACATTGAGAGCAGAGCATCTGGCGAGAGAGCAGGGATACAAAGAATTGTTCACAAGCATCTATCCTCATTTCAAAGAATTCTACCTCAAGCAATCTTGGTCCATCTTCAAGAAACCGCTACACACACTGGGAGCAAACCTGCTCCACACCAACACGTCGGTCAATGGTGGTCCGATATTTGTCAGTTGGCCAGGCAACACACTGTACCCAGGATGGGAGTGGGTGTACGAAGGGGGTATCATGGCAACGGAGGAAGCTTTAGCAGGTGAATTCTCGGGCATTGTTATGGTCAAATACCTTAAGAGATAACACGTTTGCACAAACATAGGCCCTGGAGGTTGGAGCGTTGAAAACTACACAGTTTGGTTCTCTTTGATGTTCATGCACCTTAAGCGGCACGCCGACAGCCAAACTCGAAAATTACATTTTGAGAAAATTGAGTTTTAAGTTTGGACACGTGCCTTTTTGGACACATGACTGTGTTGGAGATGGAATAATGCATGACCAAAGAGATCATTTTTGTCTTATTTCTTGCAAACTTTGAGCCAAAAATCCGTGGATTTTTTTTTTTTTTTTAAATATGATGAATTTCTTGCACTTACATTCTGTTGCTAGATATTTAATATGTTAATGGCAAAATAGTGTATTTCAAATTACATGTAATTTCCATTACACAATATATATATATGGCAAAGCGTTTTATCCATAAGTTACATGATTTAATGCCACTACATTTGTATGGGAAAACGATGTGTCTTGCATTTAATTATTGAAATTCATTGCATTTTGTGGCAAAACGATGTAGCTCAACTTGAATATTTTTTTTCCCATAGCATTGTTATTGTAAAAAGTTTGAGCTAAAGCATTTCATTTTGTGCAACAAGATATTTAACAACAACAGTAACAGTTTGCTTAGGACAATTCATGACATCTTACATGGAAGGAGAATGATCATTCAAACATATCATTTTCATCAAGGAGATGGGTATAATGATGTTGGTGATTGTGTGATAAAATGGTGATGACAATTAAACGATAGTATCGATGGGAATGACTATGATAATGCTACAATGTTATTGAATTAATTATCACAATGAACAAATTACACACAAAAAACTTCAACGTCAAAGGAATCCCACACATTACCCTTCTGTTGCATGCTTCTGCAACCCTTTGCTCAATTCATACATCATTGAGCTGCAGGGAAATGGGGTACTCATTTTATTCTTTTCAAGTTAAAATTGAACACATTTTTCGAAATCGGACCAATTATTATCAGCCAGAACAACTGAGTGGTCAATAACAAGACAATTCTTCTCAAAATCACCTGCTTGAGGTTTAACGTGCACAAGTTGAATTCCAAGTTTACCAAACAGTAGATTTTCAGCCGCGATATTATGTCAGGATTAAGTTGAAATATAGTGTAGACTAGCTTCCATCAGATATGTTGGACATAGTTTGAGAGGGATCTACATGGTGTGGGTAATACTCTTTTGTAAAAAAAAAAAAAGTTCAACCAAAATGCTGCCCTTTCTATCAGTTTCAAGAAGGATATTGGCACAATAATTGTGCAGATTGATTTGAAATGACTATTAAAAGAGTATTCCATAGCAAGCTTGAATTGTCAGACTTGCGTCTAAGGGCCATGTGCATTCTAACGGCTTTTGGCAAACTGCAATTTGAAAGTTTAATATTAAAAATACATACATGTACTGAGTTTCTAGATAAACGAATTAAACTGAATAATTCTTTTATTTTTTTTGAAGCACTAAATAAAGTTTGTGTCCAACATATTCAACTAATTCCAGTAATAAGGGTATTTTGCCAAAAGTAAAATTAGCAATCGTAGGCATTCAAGGTTTCCTACATTTTCCTTAAAAAAAATTCGTCACCGACACCACGAAGTAACACTCACGTACATACCAGTAAAAACTAGCAATCGGAGAAAACGGCATCTAAAGTTGAACGCCTTCTGAAACAACACTTTGCGTCAAAACTGCATAGTATCTTTTGTTGGGTTTCTCTCGTTGAGGACACTTTATGTATTGATGTTATTAAATTTGCTGTTTTTGACCCGTTTAAATATTAAAACAACAAGAAAAATAACAGAAAAAAGTTGAGTGTTGGTTCGTAAAACCAAAATAAAATCTGCGAAACTGTAAATTTTCGTTTTCACGAAGTAGCACGCTCCAATGTATTAAACCACTATGAGAGTGTTACTTCGTGGAAACGGGGGTCAGCGCGCGCGCTCAAACAAGGATAGCGTTACTTCGTGAAATCGTTTTTGCTCGCATTTGAGTAGAGTGCGCGCCATGCATTACAATGGTAAATTGAACTTGAGTGTTGCTTCGTGAAAACAAAAATTGTCACTTTCGCCATGGATAATTAGGGTATTTATTAAAGTAAAGCTCTTTAGGCCATCAGCTTGGGGGTTTGGTCAGTATCAAATCAGGGCATAAATGATTATAGTGCGCATGCGCAAGGTATACCACCCTAGAGTGGTAACAAGCATTTTGATGGACATCTTGAACAAAAAGGGTGATAACACCCAAAAAGCTGCCACCGCTGCAATGCTATCACATCATTATTTTCCAACTGTGGAGGTGTATACCTTGCCAAAAATCGATATGACGATTTGATACCGGTTGCCAAAATTTTGGACCGAGGCTGATGGCCTACTTGAAGCTTTGAAACTTCCTACAATGGTAGTCCTTGATGAATAATGTTTACAAATGTAAAAAAAAACTGAAAACCGAAAAACAAATATGGTTTAACACGTGCAGTGTTTCTTCGTGGTGTCGGTGATGAATTGATTCCACCATTCTCCAACTCTTTTCACCAAGCTCTGCTTAAAAGCCTGAGATCATATTCAGGAAGTATTAGAGCATATGCCTGTATTAATGTCTGCTTTAGTAATGTACGGACTTTGCTGTGGAAGAAAATGAATATTTGCTTGCATTACGGCAATAAATGACAAACAGGTTAGCCATTTGTAATAATAATAATACCGGCAATGGGGTAATAGGGAGACTTTCCCATAGACTTGTACACACAAATTGTCCGACTGAAATGTGCCCTAACCCGATATTCCCTGGTCCTTTTTCCACGAATTTCGGTACTTTTACTAATTAGACCACGAGCAACAAATATTACCCAATTGCGACAGCAACATTTTGTCTCTAAAGGGGGGCTGCGCCAATAGGGAGACACCTAGGTGTCTCCCTATTAAGCCCGTGTCTCCCTACTACCGAATTTTCTACGCTAACGTGTCTCCCTAATGGTACATTTGTAGGAATAGCTTTATTTACAGATGGTAGCTATGTCACCTGATAGATGATTTTCAATGGGCCATCTATCAATTAAAACATAATTAAAATTACATGACTTAATTAAGACTATAAATACATACAAAACACAGATCAATTCACAATGATAGTGCCACTAGAAAAATCAAAACTATAAAAATACATTTAAAGTTCACATCCAATACAATAGGTAAAATAGAGATAATAAAAAACATGGGGTAGAGGAAAACCATAAGAATGCGACAGTAGTTGACACATATCTAGGTGTATAAAAAAGTTGGGTTGATTGCTTCTTGTATTATAAGAGTGAACTGAATTAACCGGTGTGAACATGTCCTTTAGATAAGTTGGAGCATTATCATGGACAATGTTGAACATTTGCAATGTTTCAAAATAGTTAATTCGCATATCAATTGGTAACCATCCAAGTTCTTCGAAAAGGTGGACTGTACAACTTTTCTTAACATCTCTAACATCAAGTATACTTCTGGCAAATCGCTTCATTATTACATGGATTTTAAGTAATAACTCTTTCCTACAGTTGCCCCAGACAATACATCCATAATCAATGAGTGGTTGCACTACCCCTGAATAATAATCTTTTCTGGCTTTCAAGGGAAGAAGGTATTTGATTTTGTTTAATATATGAAGACGGCCTCTAAGTTTAGAACACACGTATTCAACATGAGTTCCCAGGAAAGACAATTATCAAAATGAACACCAAATAGCATGTGCGACTTCACATGAGTTATGTCGTGATTGGGCCCTCTAACTGAAAACCGATCAATTGCACAGGAAATCTTTGTACGAGACCCAATCAACATGCGTTCAGTTTTGTTTATGTTAAGAACCATCCGATTATCATTTATCCATTCAGAAATAGGATCCATTTGATTTGACAAGCCAAGATTGATAACTTTTACGTCCTCATCACTTGTATATAGAGTCGAGTCATCAGCATACATTTCCATTTCAGTACCTTGGATTTCTAAGATGATGTCATTCATATATAAAATAAACATCAATGGGCCTAGGATCGATCCTTGTGGCACTCCTAGTGTAATAGGCTGTGGTGTTGACAAATTGCCTTCATATGATACACACTGAATTCGATCATCTAGATAGGATTTGAACCAGGTCCCAGTGTCAGTACTGACACTGCAACCCTACTGTTCCACTTCAGTGGGCACCAAGCTTGCTCTAGGATCCCGTCTACTTGGCATCCTCACAGGATGCAACTTCACACTTCATTGATTTCGCCTTTTGCTACTTAAGTTTTCAATTTCTTAGAGTTTAGGCACTCTCCTGAAGACGGTCAGAGCATACTGACCGGAACGTCGAGTTTATACCTCTGGTTCTTTTCAGAAACATTCTCTTAGTTGAGAAATTATTCGCACATGGTGTTTCCGCAAACCTTTCATTATTTATTTGTTAGATATTCTGTTGAGATTCCAGCTTGCAATTCGGATATTCTTTGTTGGCAGAGCACTGAAGACACAACCAGTAGGGTTGTCACCATCAGGTTGCAAAGGTACGTCTGGTATGTACGAGTTTTGAGACTGCCTCGTGGAATTAATGTTAACGTTAAACATATCAAAAAAAGGCGTCATTCAGTCGAGGCAGAGCACATGTAGCGTAGGTAAATGGCGACTGTGTGTTAAGTTTTGTAGAGTTTGTACGTACGAAGAGCCATGCCTGCACATTTCATATGAAATACTCCATCACAGAGTACACACTGGATTTGCAGGTGATTCTTTTGAACCCTGCTATCACAGGATGGAAAACACCAGGTTATTCCATAATAACAATGCGCTGCTTTGTTGCCGACGAAGTTTTTGCTAACGTGAAGTTCATCAAACGTTTCCGGCGGTGTCGTTTCTTGCACCAAATTAATCTTGGGCCGTGACATTATGGGATTATGGTCATTCGTAGCTGAGCTTTCACTTACAGTTTGCAAAACCTGGCGGTCGACATTGGGCAGTCCGGCGGTCCGTGGGGGAAACCATCTTTGTTCATGTTGGGTACTTGACTCGTACTGTGCATTGCCAGTGTAGTTGGCCGAACAAAGAAACAGCACCAGACTAAGGAGTGGCAGTAGCCCGCGAAATGTGTATGCGAGTCTTGTATTGTCCGCAGCAGACTTCATGTTGGGTTTCCTCGAGTGTTGAATCATCAGATTAAAGCCACCAATTCTTACTCTATACGAGATCAAATCCTCTCCCATTTCAGTCCACAATGTTCTATATTGAACATTACGGACACAATCTCGCAAAATGTGGTCCGGCAGCTTTCTATACAAAAACCTCGTTGGCTCAGGGTTTTGTACGTAAACCTTATCAGTCAGCCGATCACGCTCAATTGACTTCGGCCAAACCGCAGTCCCATCATAAGAAATAAGTTAACAATGTTAACCGCACCATTTTTTCCAAGAGTGTGTCTCTAATGAACTAAAAACTCTAAAACTCCCCACGGACCGCCGTGACCACCACCAGTGTTCAAATATTTGATTCACATAGGTGTTTTTTGTTTTCTTTTTACAAAAAAGTATTACCAACACCATGTAGATCCTTGACATTATGTCTAACATAACTCATGGAGGAGAGAGCCTGATATTTTGTGCATTATTTATGTGTAATACTATATATATGTTTTTACTTCACCTCTAAAAAAACGGAAATGGGATGCGTCTGGTACCCAGACTCCTACAAAAATGGATTCTTAGCATGCCTTTTAGCTGGCCCCGAGACCAACACGTTTTAAAGTTTAAAAAGAATTTGGAATGGTTTCAGAAAATATTTTTATTTTACCAAAAAAATGTGTAACTTTACGTTTTATACGAAACTGACCTATGATTACCAATATAAACACTTGTAATTCAGCTTCAGGTGCTAATACATTTGAATTGAATTAAATTGAATTGAATTGAATGCTTTTCAATCATGGATATCCCATAACATGGGATATCATCTCAGACTATGATGCAACTTCCTATATAGGTCACAGCCATTTTGCTTTTACATGGACATCCATTTTACAATCAGCGGAAGATTGCCGTTAATGAACAAAACCGCCGCAATCACGAAGAAGAATCGATCCAGCACTGCTGCAACCAGCTTCATGTCTTCTGAATCCTGTCGAAAAAAATGGTATAATGCATTATATAACCGGCACTACAGTATGTCCTCCCCCAAAGGTCCGTCTAAAAAAAAAAAATCAGTAGCAAAACCACGAAGTAAAATTTGATAATCTTTAATTATGCAGATACTCCTAAACCTTGGCCTCAACCCCTATGAGTGTTATTCAATTTCCCTCACGCCTCACTGCACAATGGTCAATTGATCACAACATTTTTGTTTACTAGTGACCAAATTCCTTGCCTCAATGAATTTCAGTGCTGTATGTATGCGGTGTACAATCGTTTCTGTTGCGAACAAAGAGGTGCGGTTGGGGATTGAAATCATTTGGCTGGCTATCAGTCATCGTGACAAGACCCCAGTCTCATAGCTCAATCGCAATATACGATTCCAATTCCCAACTGCAGCCGGCACACCATGAAGGAGTTTACACAGCTTGCTTCATAACAAAGTAGGGACATTGAGTAAGGCTGACAATTTTCCCAACCCCGAAGGTTAATGCATGTATGCCAGTGTAGTGGCAAACGAAAGGCCACATCTAGTTTGTTTTATGGATCGTATAAAACTTACATTTTCGTCTTTGATGGCTTTGAAGCAACTATGGGGATCTTCGCGGGATTCCAATTCGGCAACCTTGACTGAAAATCTATCTCCCGTGCTTGTCGGAACGCCCTGAGCTTTACCGTCTGGTAGGGCCAGCGTCTCCACCGCGTCGTCGTCCACCGCGTGAGTATACTTGGCGTCTGTCGGAGTTGGCGAGTCGCTCACGTCGACCTCTCTCCCGGTACCTGCCCGCGTAACGCAGACAACCACCGGCAGAACGCGGAGGAACACCGTCCGGAGCAGGCACCCACGAAGTGGCCCGGGCCGGTGGTGCACTCTGACCGTGACCACGCTGAGCAGGATTGCCAGGCCGCCCACGAGGAAGTTACTTTCGATGCTGCTCAGTAGGATCGGCGTGCCTTGGCCTCCCGTGATCGGCAGAGACTCGATCACGACCAGCCAGAAGACGGCCTGGCCAAGCAACATGGACACGGCCATAGACACCTGAACAATAAAAACAATCAGACGGTATTATGAGAAATATAAATTGCTGTCAGCTATTTTGTACGATGGGGTTACATTTGCATGGGAGAATTAAAATGCAATAATCAGTTTTCATTTTAAATTCGGCAATCAGAAAAAATGCTGAAATTTGGATGTGAATGCTTGGCATCGAATGGAAGCAGAAAAAGACAAACAAGAAGTATCCTGCAGGAACTAGGAGTGGAGGGGCAGCTTCAAGGAGAGGCGATGAAAAGGAAGCACACCTATTTGTGTTATATCATCAGCTATTTCGCGTGAACAGATCTGTTTATTAATTAGGCAGACACCGTCTCTTGACCTCCTAGACTTTGACCAATCAGGGCGCGCTTTCTATATCGAGTCTTCGGTTGTTCACCCGTTGCGCGTTATAGACAATGGATTTAAAACAAAACGTGTCACGCGCTTTGTATCATGTTACCCAATATGGGGCCCGTTGTTGTATTAAAAAGCACTGCATTCAAATTGACAAATCAAACCATTTAGTCTTGATTTAGGAATGAAATGACGTCCCGATTTAGTAAAATCGACTCAATTTTGGTGGCGCGCGGCTTGCTTAAATGTGCAAGTCAGGAGATGTGAAACGTTCTCCGGGATTTGGCTTCGAGAATAACAGGTGAGACTTAGACTAATGAAGGAGGGGTCGCCAAAAAGAAACAATGGTTTGACAACATCGAATAATGTACTGGAATATGAGGTCTGTACAAGCTAAGCGTCTCGCTCAGGACAGATCAACTAGGAAGCAGGAGATCAAGAGTTGCATGAGATTAATAGCGAAGGGACGGGCATGTGGATTTTGAAGGAAACAAAGGGTTAGTGTTCCCGATAATGGCAACAGAAGTTTCTCGTGTTTGAAAACTGCACAAAGTACCACATGGAAACAACAGTCAGGAAACCTTCACATGATTCTTTGAAAGGTATACACGTTTACGTGAACCCAGTAATTAGAATCACACAATGGTTAGTGAACCAAAATTTATTAGTGAAGATGCCCGTCCGTTCTTGAAATTGAAAATTCATTTCCCCCTTCATTTACGCACTTCATAGGGAAGGTGGCACGCATATACGTTTACGCGCGCGCAGTTGAGAATGTAACAAACAGTGCGTTCGATTACCCCCCCCCCCCCCAAGCTTACTTGCGCCTGGCTCCTCGCGTAATGACATACATGCGCAGTGGAGCTAAATAAACGAACGGTTTCGGGTAAAGTTTCGTGCAAGAGCTGGAAACATGGGTGTCGCCAGGATTTTCTTCTAGAGGGGGGAAACATGTATTCCCAAAACAAATACTGTTTTTCTCAACATATTCTAGATTTATCAGATTTCGAGGGGGGTAGGGACATCCCCCTCTTAAATTTACACCAATAAGACTTCTCGCCTCTTTTCTTTTTTCTTCTCTCTTTTTTTCCTTCCTTTTTTGCTTTTCCGGGGGTGGGAATGTTGCAACCTGACGTCACTTTTTTTCTTCATATATCATCTTAATAAAGGTCATTCATTGCAAAAATGACGATAGGACATGAATCTGGGACTGAGAAATATTTTCAATTTTGTTAGGAAAAAAATTCTTGACTCTCCATAGACTTTGTACACGATCGCGGAAGTGGCGTCAGGTTGCAACATTTTTCCCAGGCTGCATCCGAATCAATTAACTGTCTAGATCAGAGCACGTCCAGGCCCAGTGAAAATACGCGGGGACGCACTGACAAAAATTCGTAGCCGTAGCTAGCTCCGTGCATAGAGCTACATCGGGTTTGTAGCTCTATGCTCCGTGGAAGCCGTTTCGGACACGGCCTGATGAGGCGCCCGCCGGACGTTGCATGGCCTTATGGGATACTTAAGTAAGCGCGGGGGAAGTAATCGAACGCATTGAAAGATGAAACGGAAATCTCTGTTGACCTCCTTTTATGACTTTCCGTGCCATACATTTTGTTCGTGTTTAGGGGTCAGGCTTGTCCATGTAATAGACGTGGCCAAAGCCACGGTCTATTTCATATGCACAGTTTGCTGATTAATTAGACAAGATAACCGCATCTGGACATGTTCGCGTCTCTTCGTGAAAACGCAAAATGCAATGATCGTAATGCAATGATGTAATTTAGAAATGTTTTTCTTTACGGAAGCTCGTCAAAACGGAAACAAATTGTCAGTTTTTACATGCCTGTCCCTCTGTGAAAACGATGACGATTATTAGGATGTTGTGTTTAGACTACTCACTTTTTCTCCACTCTCTGGGGGTAGCCAGAACACCCAGAGCGAGATGAACGCCATGGCACCAGACGGCAAGGCCACATTCATCAGGTTGTAGTGCGGCAGCCGCTCGGCGGTGAATTCCACAAGTAATGCGTGGTAGGTTTGTGAATCAAAGACGTATTCAACCACATTGCCGACCAGTCCGAGGGGTCGCCACTGACTGGTTATCTCCAGATTATTCATTTGGCTGGCGCCGGGACGAAGAGTCATCATGTCCCTCGGCATGTTCTGGGACGCAAAAATCAGCCCGCAGGTCTGCCGATCGAAGGGAAACTCCGACAGTTGCATCGCGCAATGCGTCTTGTGGATGACTGGACCTGCAAGAACCGATAAAGGCGTCCGTTAAAGGGTTGAGGGGTTGTTTCGTTGGTGACAGCCCGATCGTCCGAAAATTCGATGGTCCAAAGGTTCTTTAGTCTGAAGGGTCATTTGTCAGAAGGTTCGCTAGTCCGAAGGTAATTCAATAGTTCGAAGGGTTCATTAGTCCGAAAATGTAATAACGGTAATCAATCCGAAGATTCAGTTGTCCGATAAAACAATAGGGTGCGATAGTCCAAATCGACAATAAGGTTTGATAGTCCAAAAAGATGACAAGGTTCGATAGTCCAAATGGACTACACGTTTCGTAAGTCAGGCACTTCGGGCTATCGGACCTTGGGATAAACGAACCATTGGATTGTCGGACCTTCGGACTCATGAAACTTTGGACAATTGCATCAAATGATCGGATTAACGAACCCTATTTCACGTTCGCACCAACGAACCCCTCTTAGGGAAAATTTATGCATGTGCACTATCGAACCCTCGGACTAAAGGACCTTGGGACTATGGGCTTCATGTGCAAACGAAAGAGGGCGCCCTTTTACCTAGCAACGACGTCCCATGGGCGGGACATTTGACGCGCACCGTTCCTTGTGTGTGACGCATGTACACCATAGGATTTGTACTATGTACCCGCAGTGGTTCATGGTACGGCCGCGCGTCGCGGCAAACTTGCATTCAGGCAAGATGGCGTCGGTCGGTTACCCCCAACTCTGTTTTCTTTGCTGGTGAGAGGGTACATGTGAATGGAGCGGATCGGGCGGACCTCGCTTCGTTTTCGTCGGTTAAATCGTGCATGTCGGCATATCGTAACCGACAATAAGTAGTACTAGAGAGACGATATTCCTTACAATTTCAAATCCATGCACGCATGCGCATTAATGGGCCGAAAGGCAAATAGTGAAATCGGCTTTGTACGGTGCACATGTGTTTATTTCAATGATAGCCCGATTTTAATGACAGGTTTGTCCAACGGTTCATTAGGCCAAATGGTCGGTAGTCTGAAGGTCGTTAGTCCAAAGGCTCGATATTCCAAAGGTTCGTTTGATAGTCCCAAGGGTCGTAAGTCCGTAGTCCAGAGGAAAGTTAGTCCGTAGGTCGTTAGTCCGAAGGTTTGATAGTCCGAAGGTTTGATAGTCCGAATTAGGTTCGATAATCCGAAGGTTCATTATTCCGAAGATTCGATAGTCCAAAACTAGAATTTGGTTAATTAATCTCAAGATTCGATACTCCGAAAAGACGATTAGGTTCGAAAAGGCGATTAGGTTTTTGTGCGCGAGACGTATTCACTTGGTACTCCATTGAACCTTGTTTTCTTTTTGGACTATTGAACCTTCTAATGAACTATACGACTAATTAACCTCATTCTAAATTCGGACTACGGAAACTTCGGATAAATGAACCTTCGGATTATCGAGCCTTGATTTCAAGACTTGTAGGGGAAGACAATAGCGGGAAAAGACCTTTTTGTGACTTCTTGACAAAGTCCATATGGTCGCAAGCCTGTAGGCCTATACTCAGTCCGATGCTTGAAAGTTTATGCATACCTTGTAGTTCGACCGTTCCATCCCACTTCAACAGGGCTAAAAAGACGCTCTCCGGAACGGGGTTATGAATCCTGTCACTTGCCCTGTGAACAATCCGCAAGATCATTGGCGAGTAATTAGTGGTGCGGCATAGCCCCAATATGCTAAAGGATTGTGCAGATTGGGACAAAAGCATGAAACTTCGTATGTTGGATCTTCATGCCATGACAACAACTTTCAGATATAGAGGCATTTGATATTCGACCTCTGTTGACCTTTAGACGTCAACGAACTTTACATACTCTATTCATAACTTCCATTCTTCAAAACGTCACTTTCATATGACCGAAGTTTATGCGATAGGGTCTTCATACAATAAAGATAATGTGGGAACAATTCATATCTGACCTCTAGTGACCTTTAAGAGGTCAATGACCTTTGTAAACTTGTTTATAGCTACCTGTAAGATATATTCTTTAAACACCATCTTTTTTCACGATTCATGTCTAAATGAACGGTGTTCATGCTATAAAGAGACTTTTATATGTAGGTCTTTTCATATTCAACCGTTGGTGACCTTTACGAGAGGTCATGACCTTTGTAAAACCATAGCCTACGTATGGATATTAATCAGATGTACACAATTGTAATTACTTTCATGACCCAAGTCTAAAACCCACTCTTTGTGACATGAACAGATTTTTAGATGTGGGGACATATTATTCGTCAAAACGCCATTTTTTTCGTGACCGTGGGCAAGCAAAGTGCCAAAAAATAGTACTGCACAAATTAGTTGACAGTCAGGTTATGAATTCAGACCCCACAAACAATAATTGTGAGGTGACCTGTGAACTCTTTACTCCCTGTTTTAGTGGCAGACGCAATTATGATGATATTGGAAAGTAAATCTGTGGGTCTGTTTTGTAATGATAAAAGGAAAATATGTCAAGCAATATTCACTCTTGTGCACTTATTACAACACCTGCTGTATCCAGTTGAACGTGGATAGCCACAATTTTACTCTTTTTACCATGTCCAATGGTCACTGTTAGACTGAGTGTGACGCTTGTCCGATGTGACGCTTATATTATTTCGCGTCTGGTCTGCCCTTATTAAAAGGAAAATTGATATCAGTGGTCATGCAAAAAAAAAAATCTTTGGGATCTGACTTCGTGCGATGTTGAAGATAATTATTGAAATATACTAATTTTGCTCTAAGTAGACTTCGGTCGTGAAAAAAATGACATTTGGAACACACAACCGGATGTGTCTTATCATTTGAAAGTTAGTCTCCAGCCAGGTTGTACTTTACAAAACAATTACCATTGATGCCAACAAATGATAAAGCACCTTATATGGGGCAGGTTAGTTTTTAACATGAAAGATCAGTTGATGTGTGTCGAAGTTTGCTACAATTTCTGTATATTTGATGTATATAATCAGCCCGGCTTCATGCTAAAAACAGGTTGAGAGGAGAAAGGTTGATAACGTCACCAGACCAGAAATTTCATTGTGACGTCACATTAAAGGTCCATTTTAAAGTATATCTACAGAACTACTGGCCTTGTTCACTCTTAAACTTTCTACTACACACATATATGTACCATCCATTTTTACCATGACATAAAAATACAACAAAGTGCCAATACAGCCATTGTCAAACTTGAAATAAATCTAGTTTAGTTGTTCCCCTTGATTTACCCTTTCAATTAGAGGGATTTGATACACGCAAAGTTACGTAAAAGAATACTTATAAAAAGTGGAATTATTTTTTCGCCGGGTTGGTTTGAACTCACTCGTTAGTCAGAAGAATCTTGGGCGTCCATATTTCACTTTGGCCCAGTGACAGATGAGTGATGTTGTCATAATCCATTGGATCCCAGCGAGCTCGATAGTCGTGCCATGTCTTAAACGAAACCAATTAACTCAAGTTAATAACACTAAGCTTTATCAGCAGAAGGGTACACCATTAGTGATGTCATCGTGTGAATGATTTAGACTTTTACAATGTAGACACACACTTTGCTATGGTTATTTTGCCTAAACCCTAATGTCAGTGGCGTATCCAGCGGGGTGGGGGTCAACTTATCCTGGCCCAGCGGCATTTTGTTTTCTTTATTTAATCACTATTGTTTCGTTGGTTTAAAAACGGTGTAGACGTCGATAAAGTTAAGACTCCATTCCCCCCTTCCTTTCGACATGAAGATCTGGATACGTCACTGCCTGATGTGTCTTGAATAGATGTTAAACCGTTAATTTCATCTTTGCTAACCAGGATTAGTCAACGGACAGTAACCTGTCAAACCCAGTCCACAGTATTTCCTATTATAACCTCGTGATATGAATTATTCATGATTACTTCCAAATATGGACCGACGCTATTTGTGACCAATCAGATCGCTCTTTACAAAATCTGACCAAAAACAATCGACGTCCTATGCACCAAATAACAATTGACAGCTGATCCGTCTTTAAAAGCGCTTTTCTATTGGCTAACACAATTGACCTTAAAAAAAATGACAACCTGAATATTCAGTGTGTAGGAGGCGTCACGAAGGCAACGCAGAGGCTCTGATTCGCTGACGTTGAATTTCAATTAATGATGAAGAGTCGGACTCGATTTGCCAGGGCGTATGACGACGTAAGACTACCCCGTATATTCAGCATGATACAATGGTGCAACTTACCAATTTCAACCATGACGCGGCCGTCATAACCTGTGCTTTCTCGTCCTGTATCGATGAAAGAGAAATTACAGGTAGAGTAGGCTGAATCATTTGCAGACATCCAAACAGTAACTGATGAAATTATTGTTGAAAAGCTCACTTGGTTTAAAGATATAGTGGTATTAAAACCCCTGTGAAATTATTTTCTCAGGCATGCTGTTATTTCGAAGAAAACAACACAAGAAGTGCATTTCCAAAGATGCGTCCAGTGCCGGATTTTGGAAATTCTCGTCAGTAGCTGGTTTGTAATTGGGTAAGTCTGTAAATGGGTGCGAGCACGTGATGACACGACGCACACGCGCGCGGTTGCTATATTCGTCAGTTCAGTGCGCGACATTGAACAGGTGCAATCGGCTGAATAAGAACGTGTCCCGGACGCTTATTTCCGGCGCAAATTAAAACAAGCAACGTGGCAACTTTTAAATTGAAATTGAAATCCCAGAATGTTTTTTTTTTTTCGAAATATAGAACCTTTACAGTGCTAATTAAACTTAATTGGTTAGTTGTTATGCACACGTATTTAGATTTTGCGCACTTCGGTTGCTTCAAAAATAATTGCACCAGCAAAAAGATAATGCCTTTTGCACTCTAGGGAGAGAAAACAAGTAGACAATATTTTACGCTAGCTAGTTTCAGATGCACATACCATCGATATCAGGCCGTACATGTTGAGCGCAAGATCAACAACAACGGAGTGGTTGGGCGCAGTGGCAGGCCGTCCTAGCATGTCATAGATACCGTTGCCTCTCACGATCAGCTGACGAAGACGCGTTTCGGTCAGGTATGAGGCAGATGCATTGTGGGCAATGGAGGACCGTGCTGCAGGAATTAAAGAACAACAACCAATCGTAAATTAAAGAGGTTCTTTTCAACAAATCCTATTCAATTCAACGATTTTTCTTCTAAATATGGTTACACTTGTTTTATATATTGTTTGACTTTGATATGTAGTTTTTCCCGGCCAATTTCCTAAAATGTTTATTCACTTCCGAAAATCGGTCAATCATTTTCGCCTGAATTTGAGAATCGCTCTGAACACGCAATTCATTTTTGGTACCAGAGCATTCAATTCCATTTCAGTTTGATAAATTAAGCGATTGAGCAGCACATCTCGTTAATACTCATTCAGATTTGTTTCCAAGACTTCTTTTTCGCTTTTATAGGACTATTTCAAACATTGGTCATTCTATTTTACTTTAACTTTAATGTTATCCGAGGCAATCTACAATTTCGAATACGAAAAAAACGTACTTGTGATTGCACATTCACGAAAATGTTTGCCAGAACTCTGCGCGAAAAGGTATGCTTGCGTAAAGCAATGCACAGGTAACATAATTGCATGGCTGTCTGTTTCTTAAAACACACGGACAATGGAAACGATTGAACTTTCGTTGAATTGAAATGGGATTAAAGACATGCATTCAAATTCAGACGAAAATGAATGAACGATTTTCAGAAGTGAATGAACATTTGAGGAAATTGGCCGGGAAAACCTATATAGTTTGACTCTGATTTGTTTTTTTGTTTGATGTCTCTTATATCGAACGTATGTTACAAAGCCAGAAAAAGAAAACAAAATGAAAATGGCATGTATATACATCTTTGGAAGCACAGAGGATCATTTGCATTTTCCCGAAGGTAACCTGCCAAACTATTATCAACAAGTTTACTTGGAGTAAAGATCTTACTTGTGCTAAACACCCCATGAAATTATTCTGTCATGGTTTGCTGTGATTTAGAAGAAATCAAGAAATGCATGTGAATTCCAACGAGCAGACACTTGACTGGTCGTTGGGGTGACCAGTAGTAATATGAACGAGATCGTGTTTCGTGATCAAAAGGTTGAACATGGTTCCTCACTTTTTCTAGAAAAGTGAACAATCCACTGAGCTGGAACTTTATCAGGTTGGGTTTTAACTATCTTTTTTTGGATTTAGGGTGGTGTTACTATTGGAAACGAACAAAATACACGAGGTGCGAATGATTCTATAATATATGCCTTTAAACCGGTTAATGAACCAATTGTATCACAACGTATTGTTCAAAGTTTATCTATTATGGAAGTAGCACTAAAACATATCAAACGAACAACAAAACTAAACCAAACCTTATGAAACAAAACCTAACCAGAGTTCAGCTAACATGATTTCACGAAGAGACAGAGAAAACAGTCACATATCTTGACGCTAGTCTATTCAGTCGGCGCCGAACAAGGGTTCTTTATAAAGCGTTACAAACGCATCAAAACGTTTCAAACCGTTTTCAACTTTACCAAACAAAAAAACCAGCAATGGATTAACAAAGATCAACGGCTGCAAAATAGTTGACAGACCGATTTTCTACGTAGACCCCAGTGGTGTGCATGTCTTTAGGTGAGTAACTCCTTATAGTGTTCGTGAAACAAAGAATGACCATCAAACAAATTCTACTGCAAGTTACAATCATTTTACCCGTAGTCAGCACAAGAAATGAGAGAAGCCACCACAGTGTTACCAGCCCGCTCGCCATCACGTCACTCTGCAGACTGACGGCTACGGCGTAATTACACATCCGGCAATAATTCAAAGCTGCCACAGCCGCCACCGGGAATGCATTAACAAAATGTCTCCACGGAGATTGTAATTAGGATCTCCTTAAGGGGCGCTGGATACATTAAAACATCACCGGTACCCGGAAACTGACTTGTTGATTTTATTGAGCAAAACATAACTCACAGTGAAGATGGGTCTGGTACAAAATACCCTGTAATTTAGGTTTTCCCAGCCAATTTCCGAAAATGTTCATTCACTTCTGAAAATCAGTCATTCATTTTCGTCTAAATTTGAGAATCGCTCTAAGCACTGTTTCCTTCTCGATACCAGAGCATTCGATTCCATTTCAGTTCAATCAATTAAGTGATTGAGCAGCTGCATCTTTCGTGCGTGTCCATTAAGATTCGTTCACAGGACTTCTTTTTCGCTTTTAGAGGGCGATTTCAAACATTCCCCATTCTATTTCGCTTTAAGTTTAAATTTCGCTTTAAATTTAATTTTCATTAATCGTCAAACAAATTAGCTGTAACTGAAATCAATTTAAAAAACAGGTTTGCTTGCGTGAATGAAAGGCAACGTAATTGGCCGTCTGTTTCTGAAAACCAATTGCACGTACAATGAAAACGATTGTACATTCATTGAATTTAAATCGGATCAAAGATTTGCATTCAAACTCAGACGAAAACGAATGACTTTCCGAAGTGAATGAACATTTCAGGCAATTGGCCGGGAAAACCTATATTATTCTCCCTAAAATGGTATCGTTTGGAAGAACACAACTATTGATTCAAGTTGATTTATAGGGTGCACGTACAACAGCAATTATAACCTGTTCCAGTTTTACCTCAATGGCTACTTTACATTTGGAGAAAACAGAGAAATGTGCACAAATCTCCTAACTACATTATGTTGTGCGAAACGCCGGCACTTAAAAAAAAAAAATCCTTCAATATTTGCTTTATTCTGAGCAACGACATTTCAGGCAGAATTATTTCAGAGGGTAATTGACTCGAGAAAGCTTTCTGTCATTAAATGGTCCTACGTGGCTTAATTGACGGTAATGGTGGTAATGGGTGTGGCAGTCATTTACATATGTTTAATAGGCCGCGGTACGTATAGAGATTGGCAAATAAATAACGCTTGACTATAATTGCCACACTACCCCTGGAATCCACTTATCGCTATTTATTTTCGTGTTTCTAATTTAAAAGAAAAATACCTTTAACTTTAAATACATATTCAAGGTGGTTGCCCCCTCCCCCCGAGCAAAAGAAAAAAATAAAAATAAAAAGAGGCGCGAGATCATATTGTTGTTAGTTTAATGGGTGGGGCGGGGGCAAATGTCCCTGCCCACCCTCGAAAAAAATGATCAATTGGGAAATGCTGGAAAATTGAGGGATTTTTGGGGGGAAAATGTGCTTTGCCCCCCCCCTACAAAAAAATCTTGGGCACGCCCATGACTGTTCATGTTTCTTTACACCAGCAATATGTATAATTAATGGACATTTTGCAGTGGACAGACCTTCTAGCAATACGTACTTGTTTGCCAAACACTTAGTGAGTGTGTGATTTTTTTCAAAGGCGGTGTGGAGGGAGGGGGAAAGGTGGCGCGATTATAGTAGTAAAGGTGCTTGACTGGGGCAGCTGAAATAATTATGTTTAGCTAAAGTACTTGTTCGCCCATCACTTAGTGAGTGTCAGATTTGTTTTCAAAAGCGGAGTGGGGGAGGGAAAGGTGGCGCAATGATAGTAGTAAGGATGCTTCACTGTGGCAGCTGAAATAATAATTTTTTTTAGCCAAAGCAATGCATTGATTTTGAAAGTTGCACCATGCTATAATCGTCTGGTGCGTGGAATAAGGTCGTTAGGCATAGGGCACATAAAGGGTCAACGGATGAAATTCCGATTTCTCGGTTTTCGGTAGAGCATACCGGCTTTGAAATATCTTCAATTTGATAAACATTTCGTCTCAAGCGGCTACGTCACTCATACGTAATTAACAGTATGAAAAAGACGGAGGGAGTTTTTTTTATTATTATTTTCCCCCGGCTATACTAATGTAACACAATCCGTACGTTATGGGTTCGCAAAGCCAAGTTTGTTCCCGTGAAAATGGTGTTATAATTTAACATGCCGCTTAAGCGCACGTGTGAGGCCGGGGCTGTATTGTATTCCATGAATCGGAGCACGATTTCTTTTGCAACAGAAGTGACAAACCTGTGATTATCACATATTACTATATGTTTTAAACACTGCAGTATGTTTTTAATAAAGATATAAATGATACAATATACAATACAGTATAAAGATACAATTATGGAGCCTACAAGATAATACTTCAAGATCAATCACGATGAAACACGGTTAGATTTTTCGCGTAATTGACACACAGAGCTTTTTGGCGTGACATCAAGGGTGTAATTATACAGCCACTTGAGATTGTGTGAGAGGGCGCTATACCAAACCCACGGTCTATGATTGCACGACGCTATACCTGACAGCGTATTATTTTTTTCTGAAAAATACATCGAATTTTAACCAATCACATGATGCACCTTTACATGAATATTTATCACTCTGTGTGGATGGAAGATACTTAGGTTCTTGTAATGTTTCCCCTTCAATTAAACGTATCCCAACCAACACAAATATTTGAAAAAAATGGGCATGGGTTCGAACCACTGAGATCTTGCAATCCATAATTCACCCCACTATCTACCAGGCCACTGTGGCAGCTCGATGAAAGCCGTTCTTTGAAATGCTTGACTGACTGATAGCAATGGTGGGACGTCATTGTTATTTTTTATGAATATAAACATCGAACTAGTTGAATAATCATGAGCCACTGACGATGTGTGTTGCAAATAAAACACCGCTACCATCCCCTATGATTACACAGCAGGCTGATCATACATCTAATAAAGCGACGTGCTACAATCTCAATACCTTACTGCCCTTAGATCCACATCATGAATCTACATTATACTTTTTAACACTAATAAGCCGAAATTAATGATTACAGTGATCAACACAAAGAACACCCATTACGGTAAAAATATCCTCAAATACTGGTTATACATCTTAGCAACTTGCTTAATAGTGCCAACAACAACTATAGGCACGTAGTTTCCGATACATTTGTTACAACACACCAATGTCGTTGTATCTGTCTGGATCCTCTCATAAGGTAACCGCCGTCGCCCAGCTCTAACAGAGAGAGCTTGGCAATGGGTCTCCTGCACATTCTTGCTCCGACCTTGAACACTCCCTTCCTGGTCAGGGTACACATTCCGTCACTAGTCCTAAGGGCCATCGACGCCGAGGGGCGTTGTCACCAGTCACTAAGACCAGGTCATGCCCCGTTAGGTTTCGTTGAGGCAGGTTCCACTTTGGTCTCGTGTGCAGCAAGGGCAGATATTCTCGAAGTGCACGCTCTACAAGCAACTTGTCCAACGCCAAGTCCTTCATGGATGTCACTTTCTAAACTACCAGGTGTAAATGACAACACTTCACGGTCGTTGTGTTGTGTTGTGTTGTGTTGTGTTGTGTTGTGTTGTGTTGTGTTGTGTTGTGTTGTGTTGTGTTATGTTATGTTGTGCTGTGTTGTGTAGTGTTGTGTTGTGTTGTGTTGCCAGCGCAATGCCTTGATCTCTGGACCTCACCGACAACAAACAATCGTCCACGTAGAAGTTGTCCAATATTGCATATACAGCTGCCTCTTCAGGTGTCCAATGCAGTCCTCCTCAGGGCAAATGCTGCACAACTAGGAGATGAGGTCTCTCCAAAGAGGTGGCCTACCATGTGGTACTCCTGCGGGTCCTGGGATAGGTCTCCGATGCTCCAGCACAGACACCTCAGAGCATCACAATCTTCATCGGGAACTTTCACCAGATGGAACATTTAATATCAGCTACTAAGGCTTATATGATTCATTGCGAAACCTTGTCAGAACTTCCACCAAGTTGTTTGTGAGCAGAGGCCGTTGCAGAAGTTGGTCGTTTAAGCGATGTGCCCTTGAATTATTTAATGAGTTAGTAATTAAATTATAAGATATTTTTATTAAAAACACTGACAAAATTGCCTCAGAATGGATGAGAAATCAGTTGGAAATGGGTAAAAACGAATTTTACTCACGACCTATTTTCGAACCTAGGTCTCCTTGTTCGATCACGTCTGTTTTCACATTGCGTACTTGCGTGAGAATTAAAATAATTACGAAGCAAAGATTTACCTACTACCTACAGTTTAGTCTTCTGTTTTAAAGCTAAGTTTTTACGCAATGACCGCCACAAAATTATTTCAAAAATGTTCATGCTTGAACGAGTGATCGAATTCCACGAGTCCACACGGAAGTTTCCGGAAGTGAGAGGTCAATTTTTTGGCACGATATTTCTTTTTCACGTCATGCGATTTTTCAGTTTCCCTAGGATTCCGAGTTGGCTTTTCTTAAGAAATTAATGTACCAAACTAATTTCAAAAACTCTGACTTATACACGCTAATTTTCCTTTTCGAGGGGCCCTGAAGTGCGCCACCAGGAGTCAACTTTCAGGCTCTGTACTCATTTCACCTTTTGGTTTATGAGACACTCTATAAAAAAATGAAAAATAAAATAAATAAAAAAATAAATAAATATGCAGGCTAGTGAAGATGCCCGCGGGCTAGTTAAGATTCAGTAGCCCGGCTGGCTAGTGAACAGAAAAGTTAAGGTTGAACCCTGCATCAGGTCGTTCCGTTTGTCATTTCTGATTGTATATTAGCGTCCTCGATATTTTACACAGAGTAATTTTGAAGTAAATGCAATCGTGTGTTGTCTCTAAATGTTTGTATTTTCATGATAACTAACAGTTTATAATAAATGTCTCTGGGTACTGACAAATTCCTGATTCCAAGATCATACAAACCGACAGTAGAACATTTACATTTTCATAAAAAACATACCGTCACTAATTGACGAAATCGTGTTTACAGGCATGTATTTTAATACCGAAATTATATGTTCCTCAAAATTACAAATACCTTACTTCAACCATACTTACATGTAGTGGGACAAGGTATTTGCATAATCAACTTTACTCATAAGGCCTAATTCCCACAGTATCGTCAACACGTCTACACATTATTCAAACCACCTTCAGTGTTTTCTATTTTTTTTTTTGCGAATGTTCCCCTTTCAGGCTATACAGAATAATTTCAAAGGGTGCGTATTAGTTCTAGACTTGTCTTCACTTTGAGCGAGGTTTATATTGGTAAAGTTGTATTTTTTTTGTCTCGGGTAAATCACCAGTGTGCCTATTATAATGTTTATACTGGGGAACTCAAATTACATTCGTGTGCCAAGGAAAAGGACATTAGCAGCCAACATGCAAACAACACTTTTGAAGACAATATAGTTGGAAGATTTTCGTACTCCCATTACTAAATTGAAAATCACATAGCGCTGAAATTTTAACTCATGAAATTCGTTTATAAATGAAATAATACTGTGCATGTTTGTTTCACAGCATGACTCAATTTTAAAGTTTTTTACAAACACCCCCACCCCAAACGTGCGCTAAGGCATGTTAAATCATAATGCCCTATTGCCGGCAACAAACTGGGATTTACGTACATGGCTTATTTACTTGCCCTTTGCTTACCTTGAATGTGTATTTTAAGTTAATGGAATTTTGCCTTTAAGTTAGGAAACACAAAAATATGTAGCGAGAATTAGATTGCAAAAGTACACTGTAAACCATGTAGTTAGGTTTAGAACACCTAAATAAAAAACAGATTTGTGACAGTTTTTAAACACTTGAAGCAGTTTATCCAATGAACATGTTTAATTTGAAAACATTTTTGGTGTTTAAAGTAAGCACACTGACGTTGTTTAATCTTTAAACGAAACAGTGTTTAAAATATATACATCAAAGGCGTTTAACATTTAAATACAACTGACGTTTAAAAAGTAAACACACAGTCAAAAAGAAAACACGTCAATCTGCTGTAATTTTAAACATGTGACGTCATTTATTGCCTGTGACAGATTTTAAACATGTGACGCCATTTATTATTATTTTTAAGTGTTTAGATTCCATCTTATAATAATTCACAGTGTGTGTTTAGTTTTCGAACAGTATTCAAAATCGCAAGTAAAACTTCTGTCACAATATAAACAACATTGAAATAAACGCATCTAGGGCACATCAGAAAGCTGTCTTCGCTTGCAGCTATAGGATGGTGGTTAAAAGGCCAATTTAGTATTATCGAATGAGTGCGTGACACCTATTTGGTTGCCCACACCTGTCTTGTCGCCCATTCGCTTGTATCAATAATGTAAATAACTGCCGCACCTGTCATACCACCATTACCATCAATTAAAGCTGCGTAGGATTATTTAATGACAGAAAGCTCACTCAAGTCAATTACCCCACGAAATCATCCCGCCTGAAATGTTGTTGCTCGAAAATTAAAATACCATTAAGGATGTTGCCAACGGGCATTTCCAGTGTTTCCAGCGCGGGCATTAAAGAGATCCTAATCACAATCTCCGCGAAGGCAATTTGTTAATGCACCCCAGAGGCTTTTTAGTTAATGTCAGGTGTGTAACTACGCCGTAGCCGTCAGTCTGTGGAGTGATGTGATGGCGAGCGGACTGGTAGCACCGTTGTGGCTTCTCTCTGCTCTTCTGCTAAATACGGGTAAAATGATTTAAAATTAAAGTAGAATAACTTTTTGATGGTAATCATGAAAAAAACATATGAACTTTCTCACCTCAAGTACGTACTCTACTTAGGTCTACGTAGGCTTCGTCTGCAAACTGATTTTTTCCAGCTGTTAAGCTTTGTTAATCCATTGCTGGTTTTTTGGAAAAGTTGAAAACGGTTTGGGTAACGTTTTGTTGCATTTGTTACGCTTCATTACATAAACATACCTTGTTCGACTGATTAGTGTTAACATAATGTGACTGTTTTCTCTGTCCCTTCGTCACAACCAAATCCACTGGACTCTCTCGTCATGTTTGGTCTCGTTAAGTGTTTTATTTAATGTTCATTTAGAATGCTTTTTGTGGTGCTAATTTAAAGGTACAGTCCATCATTTGAAATGTGTGTATTTTGTTAATTTGAAGCAATAAGAGTGTTTAAAATTTAAAGTAGGGTGTTTTAAACTAACCTGATGAAGTTTTTATTCGGTGAATGCTGTGTATTTCGAGAACAATATTTTAGGATCTCGATTTCAAATCAAAAGATGCTAAGTCATGTTTTGAATTGCGCCCGAATTCAGCGTTCTTATTCAGCCAATTGCAGCTACGCAATATCGCGCACTAAACCGGCGTGTGTGCATCGTGTCATACTAATTGGAATTTCGCATCGTTGAAATGGCCTTTTTCCATTGTTTTCTTCAAAATGACAGGTTACCAGAAAGAGTAATCTCACTGTGAGTTAATCCCATTTCTTGGCCGAGTATGCTTTTAACAATAATTTCGTCAGACACTTTTTGGATAGCTGTAAATGATGGACTTACCTTTAAAATAGGTTCTGTTACATTTTGTTCATTAACTTTGTTTCTTTTAATCTCTGATGTACGCACATGCAGTTGGAATACAAAACCAGTTGAAGGCATATAAGATCATGTTCACATAATAGAACCACTCAAAATTTAAAAAAAAAGTTCAAAACCTAACCTGTCGAAGTTCCAGCTCAGTGGATTGTACACTTTTCGAAAAAAAGATAATAGAAACCATGCACAACCTTTTAATCACGAAACACGATCTCGTTCATATTACCTTTTGTTTTTCCCCAACGACCAGTTCATTGTAATCGTTGGTTACTTTTGGGATAAATGCAAATGATCCTATGTGCTTTCACAGACACAGATTGACTCTCCGTGTTATTTTCGTGGAAAACAATATAAACAGAAACAGACATTCATTTTTGAAAGTGACATCGAACGAAAAAAACAAGTTGATAAATTTTCAATCAAATTTTCAATCAAATGTGTTGAAAAGCACCGACAGAACATTTTGAATGAATATAATCCCTCAATTTTTCCTGCAGGACGGTCATGTAATGCCTACAATGCCACTGACCCTTATCTGACCGAAACGCGTCTTCGTCACCTGATCGTGACAGGCAACGGTATCTTCGACATGCTGCGACGTCCTGCCATTGCATCCAACCATTCTGTTGTTGTTGATCTCGCGTTCAACATGTACGCCCTCATATCAATGGTATGTCCATCTGAAACTACCTGTGTTGCTGGCAACATGTGGTTAATGCCATTTGCATGAAGACTTTAACCAGATAATGTTACAGTGGGCTGGGTAAATGATAAACAATGAAATCCTGTTATAGAAAAGAGCTGGCTTTTAAAAGGGGAATCACTTCATGTTTGCTTGCTTGCGTTAATGAACCTGTGTACAAAATATCAGGAAAAATATCGCATGTGGTAAAATGGCATTTTCAGTAACCCTTATTAACGCTAACGAATGGCTAAAGACTTCCAGCGGATGACCATTCTCATTCATGTGCTTTGTGACCATTTTTAAATAGTCCTGTTTCTCCCCAGAGAGGGCAATATATACATTTTTGTACATATACAGGGTGTCCTGAAAAAAAAAAGGTGCATGTAAACCTTTCCATATTGGCTAAAAATGTTTACACCATTTTTAAGGCAATAGATTTACATACAAATATTTTGTTGAAAGACATTAATATTCATAAGAGACAAAAGCTTGTATTTCATAAAATTTTCTGCGGATGTTCACACCATCTTCAAGGCAGTAGATTAACATAAAAACATTTTGATGCTATATATTAATATTCATAAGACACAAAAGCTTGTGTTTCATAAATAAAGGGTTCAAACCCCAACCTGTTGAAGTTTCAGCTCAGTGGATATATCCCTTTTTTTGGAAAAAAAAAAACCAATGAAATACCATGCACAACCTTGCGATCACAAACACGATTTCGTCAATAGCACTCTGTATTTCCAAATATGAGTCAATTGAATGATGAGTCAATTGAATGATCGTTGGGAATCACCTACATTTCTTGATTTCTTCAAAATGACGGCACGCTAGACGGAATATTCAGGTAAGCAGTAACATAATAATCGGTAGATTACTTTTGCTGGGATAGATACAATGATTATAGTCCTCACTTTGATATCTATTTCGAGCTTCTAATTCGCTGATATTATTGCAACTTCTTTGGCAGTGTTGATAGCTTTACCGGGGTGCGTACCTATATGTTCCCCGGCCCCTATATTCTCCAGTCCTTATGTTCCCCACAGTGACCCCATTCATATATCCATTAATATGGTCAATGTTCATCCAAAAGTTCACCCTTACCCCAACCCCAACCCCAATCGCAGTTTTTTTTTCACAACATGCAGGATTCCACCTAGCATACTTAAACACAAAGCTGGAATTCATTAAGGCAAGGAACTTGGTCACAGTCTCCAAAAATGTTGTTGTAATCAATTGACCACTTTGCAGTGATGCTTTAGGGAAATTAAATTAAACTGATAGGGGTGTAGGCCAAGGCTGAAGTATCTGCAGAATTACACAAACATCGTGGTTTTGTAGTTATTATGAAAATATTCAGACGGACGCTTTTTCTAAACATACTGTAGAGCAATTTCATGACCCAATTTTATCCAAATTTCACCGACATACGAGCTCGCAGTCCTGTTCACAGCTTCCAATCTTCTTTTTGTACAAACCCTCAAGTTCATGGCACACAAAATGCTCTAATACCGGATAATTTTGAGGGCATGCAAATCGTGATTTGGCTTAGGTAGGCAATTTCAGACTTATTTACTGGCCGACACCCGTAAGAGAACACCGGCCCAACCGTGAATGATAACACGAAACCATACGCTTGTGAGTTGTTTTCCCCAAAGATTGCAATTGCTTAATCTGGACTTATAGTATTAACGCATTAATTAAAGGCCTATCTTTTCCCCCGATCCAATCTACCCGTGTTTAAAATAGATATTGTTCAAACTTTATTTTCGCTCAAATGGTGGAAACATATTGAAGTAGTTTATTCCACTCACTTGGATTATTACAATTCTAAATAGCCTTTTCTGTTGTTAGTTTTCGTTTTAAATAACTATTATCGAGATGATCAAGCATGGTCTGTGTAAATGCATACCAGCAAGAGTTACCAGGAATTTCCGTATTTTAATGTGCAATTTCTTTTGAGAGAAATCAATAAGGCAACGGTTATTACAGTTTCTTTTTAATGGTGATTAACAATTTTAGCCTGTTATGTACCTCGCGTTCTCACAACCAGCAGAATTTATATTTACCATGACATTTAATCTTCCGGTTGGACAATTACAAGGCCTGGTACACAGAGTGTACCAAAAAAGTGCAACATTCAGAAAACAAATGATAAAAAATAGTTAAATGTTGTTTTTTTTTCTTCAATTAATTTATATGCTACATTAAAGCCTGACTATTACTCAATCCACTACTTTTTACCCCGTTCCATTTTTGGTCCCTATATCCAGAAATACAACCAAATAAGTGAAAGAATGTACATTTTGCTTGGGCCCTCTCTCCTGTGATGTCCAAAGATATGTTTGAATAACGGCAGACCCCAGGAAACCCATTTTGTGCCACTTTCCGTGAAGCAGTTAACATCAGTATAGCCTTAGTCTATAACCAAGTCACTTTACTGTTAGTGATGTTAACATTTTAAGCAGAGCGTGCAATATTTATTTATGTTTAGTTGGACTCTTTCATTCAAGTTTTATAGAAGTGAATCTGCCTGTTACATGGAATTGTTTCAACATAAGACCAAAAAGATTCGTTTTTAAATGACCCATGTATATCACTTGCTAAAAGTAAAATAGCTCATTTGCCTTTCGTAGTTAAGACGAGTGCTTAGTAACTAACCTGATGAAGTGTTGGCTATGTGAAGGCTGTATATTCCAAGAAAACAATATTCTATGATCTCAGTTTGAATTCCAAAGTTACAGAGTCTTGTTTTGAATTGAGCCCGAAATCGGGGTACGGGACACGCCGACAACCGAAGAATTTTAGCGACCGCACGCGCGCGTGCGTCGACTCAATGCGTGAGCGTACTTTGCCTAATTACAAATTAACTACTAATTATTTTTTTTTTAAATGCGTCACTTGACGCATCTTTGGAACTTGCCCCATTTTCTTTTTTTTCTTTTTTCAAAAGTGACAGCATGCAAGAAAGAATAATTTCTTTAAACCACCTAAGCTCCACCTATAATTTCTCTTTCATTGATACAGGACGAGAAAGCACAGGTTATGACTGGCGCGTCATGGATGAAATTGGTAAGATGCACAATTCTATCGTCCTAGACGGCGTAGTCTTACGTCGTAAGACGCCAGGCAAATCGAGTCCCAATCTTCAACACTGATTGATACCCAACGTCTGCGTTGACGTTGTGACGCCTCCTTCATACTGAATTTTCAGGTTGCATTTATTTAAGGTCATCTTTATTAGCCACTAAGAGAGCACTTTTAAGAACGGATCAGGGAGCTGTCATTCGTACATAGGAGGTCGATCGTTGTGGGTCGGATTTTGTGAAGAAAGATCTGATTGGTCGTAAAGTATGCCTGTCCATATTTGGAAGTAATCATGACTAATTCATATCACGAGGTTATGATGGGAAATATTTGGACTTGGTTTGACAGGGTACCGTCTGTTGACGAACTCTGTTTAGCAAAGATGAAATTTGCTGTTTAACATATATTGAAGACACATGAGGCATGCAGAATTGGGGATGGAGGGGGAATAAAGACTTTATTTTATCGACGTGTGAACGATTTTAAAACCATCGAAACAATTATGATAAATAAGAAACCCCAAATGCCACGGGGGCAGCGAAGGTAGACCCTCACCTGGATACGCCATTGACATTAGGGGTTAGGCAATTAACATAGCAAAGTGTGTGTCTACATTGTTAAAGTCTAAATCTTTTAAACGATAACATCACTTCATGCTGTACCCTTCCGCTGAAAAAGCTAAGTTGTATTAACCTGAATGTTTTTGTTATTAAGACATGGCACGACTACCGAGCTCGCTGGGATCCAATGGATTATGACAACATCACTCACCTGTCACTGGGCCTCAGTGAAATATGGACGCCCAAGATTCTTCTAACCAACGAGTGAGTTCAAATTAATCCGGCGAAAAAAGGTCAATTTCTTTTTATTACCCTTTACGTAAATGTGCATGGTTCGAAAACCTTTGATTGAAAACGGTTAATTGTGGTAAAACAAAACAGACAAACAAAAACACTTACTTGTCAATGATCTTTCGGATTGTTCACAGGGCAGGTGACATGATTCAAAACCCCGTTCCCGAAAGCGTCTTTTTAGCCCTGCTGAAGTGGGATGGAACAGTCGACCTACAAGGTATGCATAAACTTTCAAATATCGGACTGAGTATACGCTATCGTCTTCGCCATACAAGAGTTGAAATCAAGGTTCGATAAACCGAAAGTTATACGAAGGTTCGGTAGTCCGAATTTAGAATAAGGTTAATTAGTCCGAAGATTCATCAGTCCGAAAGCACACAAGGTTCGATTGCCCGAATTGGCAATAACGTTCAATGCTATCAATTCGAACTATCGAACCTTATTGTCGATTCGGACTGTCGAACCTTATCGTCTATTCGTACATTCGAACTTTGGGATTATTCAATCTTATTTAACCTGATCATCTAACCTTAATTTCTTGATCGGGGGGCGGCGAGGAGATTTGAGCCACTCCTCTTCCATGAAATGTCCCATATGATCAGCGTCCAACAGAGCCTCGTTAGGTGAAGCTCGTTAACCTTGGGAGGTGGTTCTCCAAGGAGACAGCAACTTTGATTCAAAACAAAGGTTAATGGGGATCGCAGCCTTGGATGACAGCCCACCTAGGAGAAGATAAACTCTGATTTCAACCCCCCAGCTGGGCCAAGCAGTTAGATCTTCATCGGTGGAATGTGCTGTTTAAATGACCAACCAGCTAAAGGAAAGGCAAAGTCTCATGCCTTAAAGGACGGAGGAGGTGCGCGCGTGCACCCTGCGACCGAGACGCAGGTGACGGCCAAACCGTAGGGAGATGAGCATAGCTATGATGTGCCAACTGCAGGCCCGGATGAGGGACCGGGAGACTCATCTTCTGTACTCAGCCATGAATGGACTATGCATCGCAACCACGAAGCGAATTCTATAATTCCAGGGGCGGGAGTCCCCAAGAACCATGATGTTGCTGGAACCTGGTCGCATTTGCATGTCGGACCTGATCACGGCGCACCCCTAAACCCACACGGGCGGGGAGCGACTGACAGGCGGCGGGAACCACCAGCGAAGCTATTGAAATGTAAGCGGCCCTTCAGGATTGCCACGTTCTACATTCAGACACTCAACACTCTTTAGAGCGTTAGAGTAAAGGGGGAACTTGTATTCGAAACTGGGGAACTGGCATGGAACATAACAGAACAGGGGATTGAAATATGCGGGATATACAGGAACACCGCCAAGTGCGCCAGAAGGACAGAAGTATTAACAAGATCAAATGCTACAGCACTTAACTCGGCTACAAGCTGTACACAGCGGCATGTCTCCTGGAGAGACCACATCAGCAACATCGACCATTATGGAGGCCTTCTACACATCCCAGACAACTTCAGGGTGAGGAGGATGGGTTTGGCTGGCCATTGCGTCCGCCACCCAGAGCTAGCAGCCCACAACACCATCCCGTGGGAGCCGACAATGGAACTGCTAGGAGGGGGGAGGGGCGGAGACGAGCCATGTACACTGACAAGCTGTGGCAAGATGTTGGTCTCAATGACTCAGGGGAGCTGGGGACCCTAACAATAGATAGGGAAGATTTAAGGGCTGCATCTTTGCATCGCATCGCATCGCAACCTTATTCTAGTTTTCAGACTATCGAACCTTCGGACTTTCGAACCTTTGTACTATCGAACCTTTGGACCACCGAACCTTGGGACTATTAAACCATGGGACTAACGACCCTTCGGAAAACTACCCTTCGAAATAATGAACCTTCGGACAACCGGGCGGATGAGACAACCGGGGTGATGGCACTGTAGTCTTTTTTATCTCTTTTTCTGAAGATTTCACATCCGGGGTGATGTTTTTCTACAGATTTCACATGTTGGGTGATGTTCATGAAAAAAAATCACGAACCTTTGGACAATCGGGCTGTTGCCGAAATCAACGCGTGTCTACCGTACAATGCACAACTAGACCCGTGTACAATTTCAATGGGCCGATTTCGCTTTTTACCTTCCTTCAAATTTATGCGCATGCGTGTATGAAAGTGAAATTATTAGGAAACCGGTCTCTTGAATGTTACTTAGTGGTGTCGGTGACGAAACGACAACATACACAATTTTACTCACAAAAACGAAACATAGGAATGCCAACCCCCTCAACCTATTTACCGACACCTTTATCAATTCTTGCTGCAGGTCCAGTTATCCACAAGACACATTGCGGGATGAAACTCTCAGAGTTCCCCTTCGATCGGCAGAGCTGCTGGCTGATTTTTGCGTCCCAGAACATGCCGAAGGACATGATGACTCTTCGTCCCGGCGCCAGCCAAGTGGATAATCTGGAGATACCCAGTCAGTGGCGACCCCTCAGACTGACCGGCCTAGTGACTGAATATGTCTTTGATTCACAAACCTACGAGGCATTAGTTTTGGAATTCACCGCCGAGCGGCTGCCGCACTACAACCTGATGAATGTGGCCCTGCCGTCGATTACTATGGCGTTCATCTCGCTCTGGGTGTTCTGGCTACCTCCAGAGAGTGGCGAGAAAGTGAGTAGTCTAAAAACAACCCTTTAAATTGTCATCGTTTTCACAAAGTGACAGGCATGTCAAAAATGACATCCCCCCAATTTTGACATGCTTCCGTGAGCAAACATCATTAATTTATATTACATTACCGGTATACTTCCAGGGGCAGGCATCTTGATAATTGCATTTTACATTTTCACGATCAGACGCGAGCGTGCCTTCCCCCTGAACACGTACCAAACGTTTGGCACGGAAAGTCATACAAGTAGGTCAACGGAGATTTTCAGTTTTACAAAGGGACGGGCATCTTTGTTTCTGAGCTGCGCGCGCGTAAACGTTTATGCTTGCCCCTTCCCTATGGAAAAAAAAACAACAACATTGAACAGAGGGGCGTATATGTGCATCCCTTCTTTTGCTCTTTATAACTTCCAATTCGCTGGGAACTTTTAACATCTGGTCCATGTGGCTACTAAATTGCATATCCGTGGGCGACTCCTTCGGCACTCACTAGAGGTTAATCAATGAGTCAATGGCTTTATCATCAGCCATTCCAATGAGACCAGAACCAACAGCCATACACGATTCTTGAGGTACATGTACTTGCGTTCAACCATGGGATTTCGTAATAATTACCACCCATGCAATCTCACCCCCGGTGATTTATCCAACCATCGTCGGACATTGAAATCTACATCACGTAAGCTCATGAATCGAAACATACGTTTCATGCACCTGAGATATTCGACCCTTAATAAGTGGAGCCATAACCTTCTGAGTAATCTCTACAACATTGGCCAACACAAAGACGCGTATGTCATGGGCGTGATTCATGAACTGAACACAGAGCGCTTCAGAGAAGTCGATGTTATTATTATTATTATTATTATTTATTCGGCCAAAATACAAGAACCAACAAGTAATCCACAAAAGTAAACAAGACTAAACCAAAACAATCCATTCCAAGCAAGAAACCTCAGTCGTTCGGTCACTCACAGCATCCTGTGAGGTCTACCACATGACATCGCCTACATAATTATACAACGTCAAAGACATTAGTTGTCACCATCCCTCCTGACTTCAACCTCAACGAAACAGAGTGTTCTGTCCTCCAGCGTGGACTGAATTTCGTTCCACTTAGTCGCAACTGTGATGAGTTTGACACCCGGGAGGATGCTGAACGTTTCTTCAGAAGGCTAAGCTTGAAATACCATTTCCATAGTGCCGAACCCACTGGAATACAGTCATCCCCATCCCAGACATCGCCACACCAGGTTACTACTACAGCTATTGATAAGCTATTTCCCAATAAATCAAACTGGTGCCCTGAACCTAATCATTCTCTTGCAACGCTTGATCTCATGCCTCCAAGCTGTTCTGTCGTGAGCGAGACGCCTGGCTTGTACAAAGCTCATATTCCTGTCCATTCTTTGATGTTGTAAAACTATTGTTTCTTTTGACGACCCCTCCTTCATGTTCCTCCAGCCATTTCTTCTATGAGCTGGAAAGTCAATACACTTCCGCTGCCATTGATAATATGACTGAAGTTCGTGAGCTTCCTTTCCAACGTCTCTCCTAGAAGCTGCCTCATCACATCACTCCTATTTCCTGCAGAAAACTTCTGTTTGTCCTTTTTTCTTTCCATTTGATACCAAGCATTCTTCAACAAATCCACATTTCAGCAGCCGTGACCAGATTTTCATTCGCTCTTGTTACTGTATTTCAATTTAAAACTCATTACCGAATTTAAATTCCCTCCATGTAAATACAATGTATAACTCCCATCGCGCAAAATAACCTACGGGTTTTGTGTTTTTCATAATACGGCCTGATTGTTTTATTGTTCAGGTTTCTATGGCCGTGTCCATCTTGCTTGGCCAGGCCGTCCTCTGGCTGGTCGTGATCGAGTCTCTGCCGCCCACGGGTGGCCAAGGCACGCCGATCCTACTGAGCAGCATCGAGTGTAACTTCCTCGTGGGCGGCCTGGCAATCCTGCTCAGCGTGGTCACGGTCAGAGTGCACCACCGGCCCGGGCCGTTACGTGGGCGCCTGCTCCGGACGGTGTTTCTCCGCGTTCTGCCCATGGTCGTGTGCGTGGCGCGTGGGAGGGAAAAGGTTTGCGGGAGTGACTCGCAAACTCTGACAGACGGGAAGTGCACTCACACGGTGGACGAAGACTCGGTGGAGACGCTGACCCTACCAGACGGGAAAGCTCAGAGCGTCACGAGAAGCACAGAGGATAGATTCTTCGTCAAGGTTGCCGAATTGAAATTACACGAAGACCCCCAGAGTTGCTCCAAAGCCATCAAAGACGAAAATGTGAGTTTTATAAGTTCCATAAAACAAAAGATGTGTGGCCTTTCTTTTGCCACTGTACATGCACACTTGCCTTAACTATCGGGCTTTAAACTTTTCGGCTATCTGGGTATATATGCAAGGCCAGGCTGTATTAAAGTGAATGACAACGCCGCAGTATATTATATTTGTTTTTCTTAATCGTAATGAAGAGGATGCATGCATCAATTTTTTCAACTCAATGCCTTAATCAATGTCAGTGATTTGTTATGTATAGTGATCTGTGTAAAATCCTTCATGTAATGAAAAAGGGATGAAGTTTGTGGATTGGAATCATTTGCCCTTGAGCATTAGACCGGGGTCTTGCCATAATGACTGATAGCCAGGCAAATGATTCCAATCCCCAACCTCATCTTTTTTTTTCACAACATGAATGATTGTACACTGCATCCATCAAGCACCGACATTCATTAAGGCAAGAAAGTTGGTCACAAGTGTCCAAAAATGTTGTGATCAATTATTGACCATTGTGCAGTGAGCCGTGGGGGACATTAAATAACACTAATAGGGGTTGAGGCCAAAGTTTAGGAGTATCTGCACAATTAATGACCTTCAAAACTTACCTCTTGCTTGTTTTACTTCAATAATATTAGGCGGACACTATTTCTTTTTGGGGGGGGGGGTACTGTACTGCCGGTTATACAGTGCATTAATTATACCATTATTTTTTCGACAGGATTCAGACGATATGAAGCTGGTTGCAGCAGCGCTAGATCGCTTCTTCTTCGTGATTGCGGCAGTTTTGTTCATTTACGGCAATCTTCCTCTGATTGTAAAATGGATGTTCATGTAAAAACAAAATAGCTGCGACATATAGGAATGCGTCATCATAGTCTGAGATAACGCATCAGGTTCAGTTCCTGTGTTTAAAGTGGTCATTCTTTAGGAATGTTCTAAACACAAATGTAGTGGAACATTTTTATGAGGTGTTTTATGAGAAAGTTTTGTGAACATTGTGTGATTTTATTAAAAACAATTTATTAAAATGTGTAAAATTCCGCAACTTAAAAATGTAATGAGTTATTTGAATGAGTGTTGTACTAAACGGTAGCTTTTAAACTGGACTTTCATGTCCTAGATTTTGACAGTGCTATACATGCAGAACTACACTTATACAATGGTCCCGGATTTTTTTTGTTTTTGTTTTTTGCACTTACACTGTATTATATTTTACATAAAGGTAGGAATCTTATTTGAAAGTGCTTTTAAAAAATGACTATAATACTAGGTGTTTCTCTTTGTATCTTATTCGTAGTCTCATTCCTCTACGCTTGCGGCGTCTCTTGCCAGGCATGCTTGGTTCTATCCGATGTTGATTTATCTCTTATCCGTGTGAATTCAGGCAAGTAAACGGGTACATTATAGAGACATTGCATGACACATCAGTGTTAATTGAATATTTTGCCAGATGTTTGCAATCGAGTAGATGGTAAGGATGGATGGTGAGCTCACTATGTAAAAATAGGGACTCAAAATATGCAGCAAGAGCTACATACCCTGTGTGTGGTTTTGCAACAGAATGCGAAGAATAATAAAGGAACCAGTCTCTAAAAGGAATTGTCTGAATTGTCTGAGACAAATTCTTTCTTCAGTTCCTCTGATCTGATATCAATTCAGATCGACTGAGAACGACTCGCCGAAGTGTGATTTATATCAATGTATTAGGCCACAGCGGCCAGCTTTAGGGATCTACTCAGGCCCGGTGTCCCCAAAACCCCCCTCTTGATCCGCGCCTGGATGTCGTTCCCCAATGACTCCAAACTCGATGTTTAAATGATGATCTTGTGCTAAAACTTTGGAAATCGTCAGAAATTGCCTCAGATCGCACGACAGGGCGCCTAGAATCCATTTGTTTTGGTCAGGGGCCCTTAAGCGGGCCTCGAACCCCGCGCCGTTTAGGCTTCGCACTCGCACAATAAGTACTGATCATGATACACATGTAGGCCTATGTACCACCCCCTCTTTGAGAAGCAAAATGACACCCAAAAGGCTGTTTTAAAATGTAATGCAAACCGTCTTTAAAAGTGTATATCAATGTTGGTAGTTAAATTAGCTCTGGGTAGCATGTATTCCTTGCAATGTGACCGAAAACAGTTTTACAATTTTCTCCTCTTTTACGGAAGGTGCATTTTTTTCGAGCAAATGCCTCTTTTTGGTGATGCCCAAAGTTTTAAAAACGTTCCACCGCCGCCGATTGGCATATTACATGTGCAGGTCTTAGTAAAAACTATACTCGTTTGTTAAGTACATAATACGACCCCAATTTAGTTAGTTTTTTTTCCGGTCTGCAGTTTCGTAAGCGTATATGATTCGAGTATAAATTTGCCGTTTTCTTTTCTTTGTATCAATATGGTGTTTTTAGTAAGGCGGCAGAATGCTATATCTGAATTTATAACCAATTAGCTAAAGTTGTTTACTGACACTCATTCAAATGGGCCTTGTTTTGTCGACCGTAATTTGAAAAAAAAATGACTCTCCATAGCAAACTCTTTGTGGCGCTCTGCATTGTGAATCAACCGAGTTTTAGGATTTTGGTCATTCTCCTCCCCCCCCCCACTCGCCAGCACAGCTTTACGCCACTGGCCGTCTTTGCACTCGCGTGGTCACGATTCTAATCATGCCACAGGCTGACGTTAATGTGACATTGTATTATAGTGGCATCATTCCCTAGACTTAGCGTAAGTAAAAGAAAAAAATGAATTTGTCCAAGCTGGCCAAGGGAGCTGAATTAGAATCAGACAAACAAAATTCCCTCGAAAAAATGTGTAAACGGGTCAGTAGTTTGATAGAAATATCAAAAGGGGAAACTTGCTAGAATTTCTTTCAATCATAGCGACATGTCAGTGCCGGCCGAAGACGCGCGACGCGAAACAATAATTGATGAGACAGAATAAGGCCAAGCTTGGTAAGGTTAATTGTTCGTTGTGACTCTGAATAGTCAATTGCTCGGTATATAAGAATGATTGTAGAAAAGAGTTACGTAACAACATTCACGTGTATATGGCGATGCTGATGCATCTTTCGTGCAGCTTTGAAACACAAAGTAACTCTCCCACTACGGAAATAAGGATTATGTTTGAAACGCAAAGAGAAAAGCACCTACTAAAACAGCCTAGTTGTTAAGCTGTCTGACAACGGATCCAGGGTTAGGGGTTCGAACCCGCTTGGTGTCATTTTTGTGGTTTCCGATGTCCGCGGTTCTGTCATTTAAGAGTATTAATTTCCCGTCGTCATTTACCAACAGCAGTTAGCTCGGTCGGTTGGTAAGCTGACTCACAAGTTGGGACTGTCTGCGAAGTCCAGGTTGGCATCTGCGTATAGGTACGGGGTTCTTTTGCTGACTCGGCAGCAAGGCTTAGGGTGCCACCTCGTTTCCTCCCTTTATGGTGCCTGACTTTCGAGTAACATGGATGGACAGGGAAGGAGGTGTGGTGGGCCGGGTACCGAGTCCCAGAAGAGTTCTATATGGAAGTCGGTAAGGGGCTCATTGAGTTAGGGTCATAAGTCCGACTCCTGAAGACTTGGCCATCGCCACATAACTTTTTGTTTTATTTTCTTTCTTTTCTATAGGGGGACATTTGCAAGAATGGTTAATTTGTTATACTGAGAGCTTGTATTGTAATCGTTCAAAATTAATTTTTAAAATTGCTCGAAAATACAAAATTTAATCCAGCTATAATGTTTTTATTTCATTGTCGCAAAACTGCATGTACATGCTCAGTACCTTTGCGCATACCTTGTTGAGGCATGTTCCCTGATCCCGAACTGCCGGGGGGAGATCTTTAAATCATATAGTGGATTTGTTTATATTTTTATATTTTTTATCATGCACAGCGGTAGCTTTCAACTCCCGTATATTTGTAGACACACACAACGTGTATCGTACACTAAAAACGACATGAAAAACGTATTCGTACTCCGTCATGTCCGATGTAAAACAACCTTATTTTTCCCGTCTTTTCTCGGGAACGGTAAGACATAAGGTTGGTTTCCTTTCAACCAGATGATTGAAAGAAGATAAGTAAACAATCCAAAACACGACATTTCCGGGGATTACAGGACCTAGTGCCCCTTCAAATTATAACCCCCTTTTGCGAAGAACGAACATTGCTCTGCGTACGTGGCTTAGTTACTTTCACTTTGCCTACCTTAAATATGTATTTTGAGTTAAAGGTATGTTTCTTTTAAATCAGAAACACGAACAGGTGTTTGCGCAATTAAGGCCTAAACCTATCTTTACAAGCCACGATAATTCGATAAAGCGAAACAACCGAACCAAATTGTATCAATCAGTGAGTCTGGAAATGTATACAATTGGGAATGCGCACTTGTCTAGAAATGTAGCAATTTAGGAATGCGCTACTCTTTGTGATCTCCAGCGCTCAGCCTGGGAACGTGTGCTGGCTTGCCCACAATTGTTACGTGACAAGCAGGTGAACATACAACCCATAGTAAACAGTCAGTCGGCCACTTGCTCCAAGAAGTTTTTCCTGCATGATCGGACGCTCTCTATATCGCTCTGCTAGAACATTCGCTGCTATAAAGGCCGTAGTTGCACTCAAGATGGATATTCCGGTGACCAGCAACGTCACCGGAAACAAAAAAAACGGGGCAAACGAAAAGCCAAACAAAATTGCCGAGTGCTGCTTTTTATGGAGATCTGGATCAAAGTAGGGTCGTGATTTTGTACCGCAAGGAATCCTCGACCCTTTTCACCTGATTTTCTTTCTTTTCTATTCCGATGCTTTAGGGCATTTTCTTTTTAAAGGGTAACACGGTCCAAATTCCGTTACGTTCATTTCTTTTTTCTATTTTTTTTTATCTCATATTCTTTTCTCTTTTTAAGAAAAGTAAAGTCCAAAACGCAATTGCGTACACTTCATGCGGGTGTCGTTTGGGACAAAAAATCGCGCCCGAGACACGTTCTCAAGTGCGTCCTTTGACACATCTTTGGCAATGGCCTTATTTTATTGTTTTCTTAAAAATGACAGCATGCTAGAGATAATAATTTCACAGGGATATTAGCACCACTTCCATTTTTGAACCAAGTTACCTTTTGAAAGTTAATTTTGTCAGTTATTTTATTTGATAGCTGCTCATGATATACACAACCTTTTTTATTGATGTTGTGTTGATACAGGACGTAAAAGCACAGCTTATGATTACGATTGGTAAGATGTAAAATGACTGTGCAAGGTCTGAAACGGCCGTTAAGACTCATTACTCTTTAATTCCAGTTTAGAGATTTTTTTTCGTTGAAAAGCGTAATGATGTAGGAAATTCTGTAAAACTTATCTGTGTTGAAAATTTACAACTCCCGTCACTTGCTCAGACTCCGTTTTGAATCACGAACAGTCGGATTCACAAGATTCTGTGAAGCTCATCAGTGTATCCCAGCGTCCTGTTTGCAGGGCGGGGGGTACGAGCGAAGAATTGATGGAGATCAATGCCTATCGCCGTTTGCAAGTTAGCCACGGCCCTTAGACAACCCTATGGCATTTTGTACGTTAACTTTTGTTGTCTCAGATTCTGCGTGTTCCGCGTCCATTTGTATATCTTTGTAATTGGACAGTATTTCACAAGCTGCGTTGACGCGATTCTACTGCGATAGGTCAAGTAGCACAAAGGGAACATTTTAAGAAATGTTCACGGTAATTTTACGCGCACATTGCAGTTACAACCCAAAGATAATTTAATAATGTCAGTACAAAACCGAATGAATCCCGCGTAATCGACCATATTAATACAACATAGGTCCGACGTATCCCATGTCGGACACAATGGGTCTGACATAATCGTCGTCGGACATAATGGGTCGGAAATAATCGGTCAAAATCGTCAAAATCTGCTCGTCAAAATCTGTTGTCTGACGTAATCGACCAAACGGACATAATGGTCGTGAACAGACGTGAATCAATTCCTCGTTTGTAACTGTTACAAAAGGTGATCACCTTTTTACAGAAAAAAAAAAATCACCCACAAGTCCGGGGCTTGCTAACATTTTTTTCTAAACATTAACAAGAAACCCCAAATAAACCTTTATTTTGATGCCTGTTTTGAACTACCCGAAGAGTTTGTATTTTGTTTTATCATCGTATATATACGACATATTGTAAATTGCGGTTTAGGGCGTCCTTTCTTTATTTTGGTCTTTTATCATTACCCTTTTCCGGAAAAAAGACAAGTCACATTTCTATGTTTAATATTGTCCTAGCCACATGGTAGGCAGTCCCGATGTCATCTACACTCAACCAAAAAATAAAGTCCCCCTTCCAATACATTTTTTTTAGTGTAACTCAGAAACTACTGAGCACCTCTCGCTCAAATAACGACTAATCATTACAGAAACTCCTTAGCAATCCAGTCATACTCTTTATTTGGCCCAAAATGGTGATAATGTGTACGAATCTATGCCATTAATGAAAAATGATACCGAAAACAGTTGCACTTTGGTATATGTGCATGTTGTGGTTCACACTTACCATGCACGTATACAAAAGTGCAACTTTTTTCGATACCACTTGTCATCAGTTGCATAATTTGTACACATTATCACTGTTTTCGGCCAAACAAAGAGTATGGCTGGATTGCTAAGGAATTTCTATACTGATCAGTCGTAATTTGAGCAAGATGTGCCGAGTAGTGTTTGAGTTAGACAAAAAAAGTATTACGGGGATTTTCTTTTTGGTTGAGTGTATCACTAGATCCTAGTTTGGACCATGGTACATCCACCAGAGGGGTGTAACTTGTCAGGACCTAGTGGCTTGCTCAAAATTGGCGGGAAACCTACTGAGCTTGTTCACACTTACATACGTTTGTATACAATTGCATAATCACATACAGCTGAAATGTTGACTCATGAAGATGGTTAATAACTGATATACACATATAGACTGGCAATAAGGTCACCAGCGCACATCTCTGCCCCCTAGGGTCTGAGAGTGACCAGAAGTGGGTTTTATTTCCCTCGGCCTACGGCCATCGGCCTCGGGAAATATGAACCTCGTCTGGTCACTAACAGTCCCTCGGGGCACATAGGGAAATACGACCCTCGGCCTCGGGAAATATGAACCTCGTCTGGTTACTAACAGTCCCTCAGTGAGCATAGACGTGCACTAGTGACCGAATTATGCCAGTCCTTAATTATGTGTTTTATAACTCACTTCTGTCCAAAATCGAAAATAAGAAAAGAAAACTTTCAGGGTTTTATTATTGAACTATTGTAATTCAACAATTAACTAATAAGCGATTCAACTGTCGGCAATTCAACAATTACAGGAACGCTTTTAGTTTCCTTGGATTATATTTTTGAGTTCGAGTTTTGTCAGAGGGCGCTGTTACCAGTGAAAAAAAAACGAGTATAGTGCCTGATCAGGCATTATACTCTGGAAATTACGCACGCGTGATGTCTCGACAAGCGTCCGCCAGTTCACGCTGACGCAAGTTTCATACACCAGCCTATATTTTTGAATCACGTGTGACCGCGTTTCAGCCAACCAGGATAAAGAACAAGCGAGAGGTGTGTTATAAAGTAATATAGTGCATTCATATTTCCAAGTATTACTACATTTTGAAATTATTACATTTTTTTTCTATTAACGACCTTTTACCGAGAAATTACCCCCCCCCCCCGCACCTCAAAGTACGTGTGTTTAAGCGGCTGTTAAATCATACCGTTCTTTTGCTGGAAAAACAAAACGAGTTGGCATTGGGTACCCATTACGTCTTTTTTTTTTTGGTATACGTGTACATTAGTATTGCTTGCTAATGTCTGTTTACCGAAAACAAAAGAAAAACCTCCTTCCGTCTTTTTTCATCCTGTTAATTACGTCAGAAGGACGCAGCCCCTTGAGACGAAATCTATATCAACTAAAAGATATTTCCAAGCTCTTGATAACCAAGAAATCTAAAATTTATCTCTTGGCCATTTTTGTGCCCATAACCTTCTTCCACACACCCTACGAGATATAGATTCGTGCAAGTTTCAAAATCGATTTATTGCCTTGGCTTAACATAATTATTTCAACACCACCACTCAAACACCCAAGCTACTACATGTATCATCGTGCCACATTTCCTGTCCCCCACATCGCTTTTGAAAAATCACCAAATGATTAGCAAACAAGTACTTATTCCTTGGAAGGTCTGTTCTTGGACCATACCAGACCACTCTAAAATCACCATTAGACGTATTGCTTGTGTAAGGAATGATGAACAATGTCTGTTTACTTTTGCTAATGGGACATTAACGTGGCTAAGCTACTTGCACTTTGCTTAAGTTGAATCTGTATTTTGATTTGAAGTATTTTTTTTTAAAGAGAAGCACGAAAATAAACAGCGACAAGTGGATTCCAGGAGTAGTGTGTGTACGTTTTCATTTAGGAAAACACATGCCTAAGCTCTGTACCTACCGCCGCCAATTAAACGAATCGCTTATGTAAATGTCTACCGCACCCATTACCACCATTACCTTCAATTAAAACCACGTAGGATCATTTAATGACATAAAGCTTTTTGAGTCAATTACCCTGTAAAATCATTTGTCGATAATCGGGTAAAACACACATTGAAGGATGTTACCATGGGCACGTTTTTTTTTTTTTACGTGCGTTCCGCGCTTCGGAAAGCAGTTACGAGATGTGTTTACATTTCTCTGTTTTCTAAAAACGTAAAGTAGCTACTCAGATAAAAAATGGAACAGGTTATAATACACAAAGGCCTCCGTGCGCCAACTAAGAGGCCGCCCTTTAACTAGCAACGACGTTCCATGGGCGGATCATTTAGCTGGTTGACGCGGAGTGACGTGATGGCGAGCGGACTGGTAGCACCGTGGTGGCTCCTCTCTTCTCTTCTGCTGACTACGGGTAAAGTGATTGGACATAACAGTACAATAATTTGTTGAACGTAATCATGAAAAATATATAAAGATACCCACCTCAGGCGCGCGCCAACCTGGGTCCACTTGGACTTCGTATGTCAACTGATTTTGCAGCTGCTAATCTTTGTTAATCCATTGCAGTTTTTTTGGCAAAGTTGAAAACTCTAACGTTTCGTTATTTTGTGAACCTACAATATTGTTCTGGGACCGATTAGTTTAAACAAATGTGACTGTTTCTCTGTCTCATCGTAAAACCAGATTGGCTGGACTCTATGGTCAGGTTTGGTTTCGTTAAGATTGGCTTAGTGTTTTAAATTAATGTTTGTTTGGTGGGGTTTTTTTTTGGTGGCACTTACATACAGATAACCGTAGATTTTATGATACGGTCAATCTTTGTAATTTGTGCGCTATGTTCTTTTGACACAACAAAAGTGCTTGCAATCTAAAGAAGGGTGCTTAAAAAGTAACCTGGTGAATTATTTGCTCAATGAATGCTGTATATTCCAAGAAAAAAAACATTCGAGGATCTGGATTTCAAATCAAAAGTTGGCAAGTAATGTTTGGAATTACGCCCAAAATCAGCGTACTCATTCAGCCAATTGCAGCCACGCAGCTACCGACGAATTAAAGCAGCCGCGCGCGTGTGCGTCGTGCCACTTTCGTTGTTGTTTTTGTTGTTGTTGTTGTTTTCAAAATGACGGTATGCCAGAAAGAATAATTTCACAGTAAGTTTAGTCCCATTACTATCTTCAAACCGAATATGCTCTCAACAGTAATTACGTCAGTTTTGTATAGTTGCAAGTGATGAAATGTAGCTTTAAAATAGGTTCTGCTACAATTGGTTCATTTGTTTAACCTCCGATATACGCACATGCAGATGAAATACAAAACCGGCTTAAAGGTATATAATATCATTTGTACTTAAAAGAACCACTCAATATTTAAGAATGTTTAAAACCTCACCAATTGAAATTCCAGCTCAGTGGATTGTGCACTTTTCGAGGAAAACTGAGAAACTGAGAAACAATGCACAACCTTTTGATCGAAAAATACGATCTCGTGTTTTTTCACCCCAACGTTGGTTACTTTTGGGATAAATGCAAATTACGATATGTGCTTTCACAGACACAGATTGACTCTCCATGCTATTGCAGCCCAGCAATATAAAAAAAACAAGTTCAACAATTATAAGAATCGAATTTGGTTAAATCCTTTTGGTTGTTCAACTCTTGCAGCATGGTCATGCATTGCCCACAATGCATCTGCCTCACACCTGACCGAAACGCGTCTTCGTCACCTGATCGTGACAGGCAACGGTATCTACGATATGCTAGTACGGCCTGCCATTACGCCCAACCAGTCGGTTGTTGTTGATCTTGAGCTACACATGTACGCCCTTATATCAATGGTATGTGCATCTAAAACTAGCTATCATAAAATATTGTCTCCTTGTTTTTCTCTTCGTAGAATGGTTGGGTTTCTAGGTGGTGGGTGGGTGGCTGACTGGCTGGTGGGTGGCTGGCTGGCAGGCAGGCTGGTTGTCTGGTGGGTGGGTTGCTGGCTGACTTACTGACTGGGTGTCTGTGTGGGTGGGGGGCTGGGTGTCTAGTCTTTTGGGTGGTTGTTGGCTTGGTGGCTTGTGGGTGAGTGGCTGGCTGGTTGGCTTGCTGATTGGCTTGCTGGCTGAATGGCAGGCTGGGTAAATGACTGTGTGGCTTGGTGGCGGGGTGGCTGGTGGGTGGGTGGGTGGGTGGCTGACTGGCTGTCTTGGTGGGTGGTTGGGTTGGTGGCTGGCTGGTTGCCTGTTGAGTGGGTGGCTGGCTGACTTACTGGCTGGGTGTCTTTTGTTGGAAGCGGTCCTCTGTAGTAAGTTGGGTTCCTAGTATATTGGAGAGTGTTATACCATATGGACAAAGTAAATTACAGTATATGAAAGTATACTAAAGCACGACTGTATGGTGTTGGTGTGTCTGCATGTTCAGAGTGTGTTGCTAACCACCCACGTCTGAAGTTGCTTATGTGCAAAAAATCATGTCAAATTGTTAATTGTTTTCCGTTTGAAGCAACAGAAGTGCGCACTATCTAAGTACGGGTGTTTAACAAGTAAACCCGATGAAGTTTTGGCTCTGTTTAATGCTGTAAAATCCAAGACGACAATATCTATATAAATAAAGGTTTGCGGAAACACCATGTGCGAATAATTTCTCAACCAAGAGAATGGTTCTGAAAAGAGCCAGAGGTATAAATTTGACGTTCCGGTCAGTATGCTCTGACCGTCTTCAGGAAAGTAAACACTTAAGTAGCAAAGGTGAAATCGATGAAGTGTGAAGTTGCATCCTGTGTGGATTCCAGGTAGCTGGGATCTTAGAGCAAGCTTTGTGTGTCCACTGAAGTGGAACAGTAAGGTAGCAGTCTCAGTAGAGGGAGGATCTAGGGTATGTGAGACCCATCAGTCTAAGATGACGGCTGAGGACCTAGGTATAGGAGACAATCAGTCTGGAGGAGTGAGGACCAGATGTCGTTGAGGTGAAACCCGATGACCTGCGGAACTGTGTTGTGCTTGCGGATCTCGATGGCTTCCCGTATGCGTCTTGGATGACAGAACTTGATTGGTGAGATGAATTCAGCTGCATCCCAATCATTTTGTGGTTGTTAATGTAGGAATGTTTGACCGATTTGTCAAAATCCCCTCGCCGTCCATGTGCTCTGTGTTCCTTGAGCCTAGTAGGAAGGTTCCGCATTTCACATGGAATGCGGTAGACTCCCGGCTTAGAAGAGGAGTCCTGAGTGTGGAAGGTGCCTTGGAGCTTGTTGCCAGATGAGTGGTACACCTTGACGCCAGCTTTTCGTAAGATACGTTGAAGGTGATGAAAAGCTGGACCTATGTATGGAAGAGTGACTGAGGGAGATACAGTGGAAGGACCTTTCGTAGAGGAGACCCGTTGGTCAGGTTTGCTGATCTTGATGCAGTTGGGTTTGTAACCGTTCCGTTGAAGTGACGCCTGGATGTGCTTGAGATCACGCTTGTGGTTGTCTTGGTCGCAGAAATCAAAGGCTTTCTGTGCTAGGGTCCGGTTGACCGATGACTTGATGCTGGGGTGATGAAACGACCGTTAGTGGAGATATCGGTGAATGTGGGTTAGTTTCCTGAAGGTTTTCTTCAGAAGTGGCGAGTCCTGTTTTGAATTGCACCCGAATCCAGCGTCCGGGACACGATATTACTTTTACACAAATACCTGGGGTCATCCAGATCCTGAAATCAGAAAATAAAAAGAAAATTCCTGCTAATCAATTAGTATCTGACTGAAAAATAACATTTGTAAGATAAAACTTAAGATTGTTGAGAAAAAAGCAAACTTGAAAAAGGCAGAGCAAATAGTCAAACACCGATCACGAGCCAGCACGCCTAACCAGTAGGCTACGACAGTGCATGCTCTGCGAAGTCACTCAATTAATAAATTATATACTTTCAAATTATATACTTTCAAACATGCAAAGAGAGTGCACGCACGCGTAGGTGATGAACGGTTACATGATTGTAGGGCGCCACGTTGTAGCCAAAGAACCAAAGAATTAAATCAACCACTCACTCGTGTGCGTCGTGTCTTCAATGCATGCGCGCACTTTGCCGAAACACAATCTTCAATGCATGCGCGCACTTTTCCGAAACACAAACCAACTACTAACGGAAATTTCTCAAATGCATCACTTGACGCATCTTTGGAAATGGCCTTATTTTTTTCCTCCAAAATAACAGCGTGGAAGAGAGAATAACTTTTCAGGCAGTTTAGTACCACTATTATCTTTGAACTCCGTAAGTTTTTCAAGGGAAATTTCGTCGATTACTATTTTTTGATAGCTGCAAATGATATATACCACCTTAAATTTCTCTTTCATCGATACTGCAGGACGAGAAAGCACAGGTTATGACAGGCGCGTCAAGGTTGAAATTGGTAAGATGAACAATGTTATCGTTCTATACGGGGTAGTCCTACGTCGTAAGACGCCCTCGCAAATCGAATCCCAATCTTTGTCGTTAATTGATATGCTATTCGAAGTCTCTGCCTTGACTTTGTGACGCCTCCGGCACAATGAATATTTAGGTTCAATGAATATTCATTTATTTCTAGGTCAACTTTGTTACCAATAAGAGAGCGCTTTTAAGGACGAATCAGGCGCGGTCATTTGTTATTTGGTACATATGAGGTCGATTGTTCTGGGTAAGACTTTGTTAAGAGCGATCTGATTGGTCACAAGTTATGCCAGTCCATATTTGGAAATAGTCATGAATTATTCCTATCACGAGATTATAATAGGAAATGTGGCAGAATAAATTGACCCCCACCCCCGCTGGACACGCCTCTGACATTAGGGTTTAGGCAAAATTACCATATCAACATGTGTGTAAAAGTGTTGTCAACGATGACATCACTTCATGCTGTATCCTTCCGCTGTAAAAAAAAAAAAAAAAAAAAAAAAGCTGAGTAATATTAACTTGAGTTTATTGGTTTCGTTTAAGACATGGCACGACTACCGAGCTCGCTGGGATCCAATGGATTATGACAACATCACTGATCTATCACTGGGCCTCAGTGAAATATGGACGCCCAAGATTCTTCTGAGTAACGGGTGAGTTCAAACTAGCCCGGCAAAAAAGGTTCATTAAAACAAAGTATTCATGACGTAACTTTGCGTGCTTCGCATTCGTCTGAGTCTAAATGAAACGATAAATCGAAAATTTGTTTTTGATCTTGCGGATTGTTCACAGGGCAGGTGACAGGATTGAAAACCCTGTTAAGGAGAGCGTCTTTTTGGCCTTGTTGAAGTGGGATGGAACGGTCGAACTACAAGGTATGCATAAACTTTCAAGCATCGGACTGAGTATAAGTCTACAGGCTTGCGACCAAATGGACTTTGTCAAGAAGTAACAGTCACAAAGGTCTTTTCCCGCTCTCGTCTTCTCCTACAAGTCTTATAATCAAGGCTCGATAATCTGAATGTTCATTTATCCGAATGTTCGGTAGTGCCAATTTAAAATAGGTTTAAACAGTCCAAAGGTTCAATAGTCCAAAGGGAAAAAAAGTTCTATGGATAGTGGTGCGGCATGGGGACAGAATTGTGCATTTTGTGATTAAAGGCATGGCAAACAATCTCAGAATTGGAGGCATTTTATATCTGACCCCTGGTGACCTAGGAGGATTGTAATATCTTTGAATATTCTAGTTATACCAATTTGTTTTGGGAAACATCACTGTACTTTGGCCTAAGTCTATTCATAGTTTTCATACATTGTACTGACGACCAAATGCGAAACAATCCACAATGGACCTCTGATGACCTTCCAGAGGTCAATGATCTTTAACGGCACCACATCTATACGATTCACCCTTTAGAGCTCACCTTTTTGAAGACACAAGTCAAAATGTGAAGTGCTTAATGCTATGAAAAGAATATCTGACCTCTGATGGCCTACAACGGGTCAGTGATCTTTGCGTGTCCTATGTATAGATTATAAGAGGATTAACTATTCAAAACACCGATTTGTATTACCCACATCTAATTTGTTGGTATTCTTGCCTTGCTATGGATTTTTTTTAGACATGTAGACATTTCATATTTGACCTATGATGACCTTTTGCGCCGTAAATGAACTTTGTATACTCTGATTGCCGTAATGTATCATGTTTAATCTTTCAAAATGACACTTTTTCATGACCGAAGTCTAATTAGAGCTAAGTGAATATATTGCAATAATTATTCTACCACATGTCAAGAAGTCAGACCCCACAGATTGTTTTGCATGAACTCTAATCTCAATTGCCCTTTCTATAAGGGCAGACGCAGACGCGAACGAATATAACCGGCACATTGGACAAGCATTACTCTCTTACAGTGACAATTGGGCTTAGTAAAAAGGTTAAAAAAGTGGTTTTCCAAGTCTATCTGAATACAGCAGCAGGGTGTAGTAAGTACACAAAAGTAAATATTGCTTGATATACGTACATTTTCCATTACAAAACAGACCCACAGATTTCTTTCTATTTCAATTCCATTATACTACACTGCCAATAAACATGGAGAAACGAGGTCAGAGGTCACCTGACCTGTATGGTCTGAATCCATAACACGACTGTAAACTTATGGGTGAAATACCGTTCTGTGGCACTTTTGAGCCTTGGGTCACGACAAAATGGCGTTTTGACGAACAAATACGGTACATAACGGGTATCACTACGTCTTAATCTGATTTCTCAATATCTAAAAAAGTCAAGAATTTGGTCAGGAAAAAGTGTTATTTACAATTGTGTAAATTATATTACTGTCCTATACAGACTTTGGGTTTACTAAAGTGATGATCTCTCGTAAGGTTTCAAGAGGTTGAATATGAAATGGCCTATTTTTTCATGGCATGAAAAACCAACTTGCAAAGTTTCATGCTTTTATCGAAAATTGCACAATCATTCAGCACATTGGAGCTATGTCACACCACTAAGACCGAATTGTCGTTATTCCGAAAATGCAAAAGGCTGATAGTTTGAATATGCAATTATGTTCAATGCTATCAATTCGGACTATCGTACCTAATTCTCGTTCCGACTAGGTAACATAATCGTCTACTTGGACTTTCTAACTTTGAGGTTGTTTAACCTTGTTATATATTTTTAGACTGTCGAACCTTCGAACTATCAAACTTTCGGACTAATGACCCTTCGGACTATAAACGTCCCTTCGGACTAGCAACTCCTAGGACTATTAAACGAACCTTTGGACTATCGACCTTTCGGCCTATTAACGAACCTTACGACGATCGGGCTGTCATTGAAATCAACACTGGTCTACCTAAGCTGATCCAGACCCCTGTACATTTTTAATGGGCCGATTTCTCTTTTTGCCTTCCGGACCATTTTTTTTTGCGCATGCATGCATGAATTTGAATTGGTAAGGAAACTGGTCTTTTGAGTATTACTTATTAGTGTCGGTGACGTGACGATATGCTAATAGACACGATCTTACTGACAAAACGAAACAAGGGATGCTAAACCCCTAACCTTAGTTACCGACGCTTTTATCTTTTCTTGCAGGTCAGGTCATCCACAAGACACATTGCGCGATGCAACTGTCGGAGTTTCCATTCGATCGACAGACCTGCTGGCTGACCTTCTCATCCCAGAATATGCCGAAGGACATGATTACCCTTCGTGCCGGCGCCAGCAGTGTGTATGGTCTTGAGATAACCAGTCAGTGGCGCCCCCTCGAACTGTACGGCGTGGTGCCTGAATACGTTATTGGTTCACGAACCTACCAATTATTAGGTTTGAAATTCACCGCCGAGCGGCTTCCTCATTACACCCTGATGAATGTGGCCCTGCCATCTGGGGCCATGACGTTCATCTCACTGTGGGTCTTCTGGTTACCCCCAGAGAGTGGAGAGAAAGTGAGTCGTTTTCCATAACCCTTAAATCGTCATCGTTTTCACAAATAGACTAGCTTTAGTCAAGTCCCACGCTCCTTCCCGGACATGTGACACATCCCGGATGCTGGCACGTAAGCAGCCTAGCAAAAGCGGCGAGGCCGCAAGGGCCTCTTCTATCTCGTGGAACTAATGACTTATTCATTTATTCAGGTTATATTAATCAAGTAATTTAAACCAATCATCAAACGGTGGTTTGCGGTTACCAACAAAAGCGCGTGCGCCAGTCGACGGCTGATTTACGATGCATCATGAACGGTCCATGCATGCATCCCCACTCTGCTTCACCTTCTCGCGGACCTTCCATAGTGCATCATTAAACAGCCGCCGTGCTGCTGCGAGCCTGATTCCCGGCCAAAATAATACGGAATGGTCAGAGCCGTCAATATTTGAACCGCAACCAACTGTTGGCATTGTTTTGTGCACAATGCAGTAAATTGTTCATGCACACACCTGAAGTTGTACTCAAAATACATCTTTTTATAAAGTTCGGCTTGATTGAATTTTCATTCTGCGTATTATCCGTTGCGGTATAAACAATAGGGAGGTTTCGCATGCGAACGGATACGGTTAGCGCGCCGGATACGTCACCAGTTTTGTGGTTTTGATGACGTCACAGTGTCTTGCTATCCGCTATCCGTATACAAGGCACGGATATCTCGCTCTCTACACGTAAGTATTAAACGCGTATTGAAATTTCACATTTCTAATAATTCCCTGTTAGTTTATTGCCATATGCATGATTAGATTTTAAAACAGATTAATTGCTGAACATGTACATGTCATTTCTTTGTATTTCAAAACTTTGGAATACGACAAGATTAGCCACAAAATCAGGTACCAAAAGTGGGTGCAGAGTGGTTCTCCGCTGTCGGAAATAGACTTCACTTAGCTACAAAAGTACAAACCTGACCCAAGTGTGCTAGCTGTCGTTTTAGCTGTATAGACCTGTGAATGTGGTTAGCCACGTTCTGTTCATAGGCTGGACTTTCAAAAACCTTCTAGTTCTGCAGTAGACGTACGTCTGTCGATTTTCCTTACAAATGACAGATCCTATGCCACTGCCACTAAGTTATAAGTAGAAGTTCTTGGATAAACTTAGCCTAGGCTAGGCCTACGGAATATGCTGAAAATAGAGTGCTTGTGTAATTTTGAAATTGAAGTGGAGGGTCTGCAACCAGGATTTCAAACACTTTGAATGTCCAGTTCATATAAACAAACCGTGACTAGTCATGTATGTATATAAATATAGCCCAGTTCACAGGTCTAGCATGTCGGCAAGTGGCAGATTAGAGCATGTGCGTTTTTTAAAACCAGCTTATACATGTATATGCTTTTCTGTCAGTTATCTGGTCAAAGTTTTTCATATAGTGTTGTTATAATTATCTTTCAGGATGGCTTCAACTTCAAGCGCAAAAAAATCCTCTACAAGGTTTTACCCTGCTTTGGACATACTCGTCTTAAAGCAAGTGCTAGCTGATTGGCCAATTGGTGACACCAAAAAATGGGAAACGTTGACCCAAAAACTGAATGAGGCTGTAAGACTGATGAGACCGGATGGCCAAGTCACCATGAGGGGTTGCAAAGACCGCTTCAGAAAGCTTCTGTCTGCCTTCAAAGCAGATGAACTGGCATCACTAAGAGCGTGAGTACCAGCTTTTAACTTTCTTATTCAGGTAGTTGAAGTTATTACCTTTTATCAAATGAATCTTCAGTAAAATGCAGCTATAAGAAACATCTTTTTCTATTGACTCCCAAGTTTATTCCTAGGCTAATGGATGCGGGAGCTGGTCAACTTGTGTCTTGTTCAACTGTCTGTTTTCTCCTGAAGAAAAAAAAAACAGTGGCATAAAGTAAAAAAAAAAATGCGGTTGGCTTGGGGGGGGGGGGGGAGGTAACCAGCAGTTGTGAATGGCTAAAAATCTAAATTTTTGTGGATCTAATGCTAATTTGTTATACATATCACAGCATCATACATTATACTGTAGAACTACTGCTGCCAAAATTTCCCAAATTTTGCTGGACAATGAATCGCAATCTAATTTGACGATGAGTACCTTTATCCAAAATATGCACGATCTTGTTCACGGGGCACATTTTTTGTTCAGCCATGCCCAAAATGCAAATAGAGGATTCTTTATATACATATCTCCCTCCTGGACACTTTAGCTCAGGAACTGATGAGGAGTATGGAGAACGAGAGCGGCTACTGGGCGAAATTGTGGAGCTGGAATCTGAGATGGATAAGATGAAAGAAGATGCAGCGAAGGTAGAGAAGAAAAAGCTGGAGCAGGGAGAGACTGTCCGGCAAAAAGCCCTTCAAAGTCTCACTGAGCAGGCTGAAGGATTGAATGGTAAGCACAGGACCAATTTCAGGAAATACATGTGTACTCCCTTTTGCTATGCCACCGCTGAATTGCCCCCCCCCCCAACTCTGCATGTATTTCTGTGTCATCTACATGTACCATCACTAGTGGATCCATCCCTTCCTTAGTGAAAAGGCACAAGGCTCTCCCCTCCCCCAACCCCAATCCATCCCCTCCCAGTGATGACTACTTTTGCATCATATTCTGCATATTTTAAAAAGTGACTTCCACTCTCCTTCTTCAGATGAAGCCAGGATGCAGACCCCCTCTCCACTCAAGAAACGCAAGAAAGTTGAAAGCTCCGACTACATCCAGTACTTAAAGGAGAAGACAGAGAAGGAATTTGCTCTCAAACAGCAGCAGCTTGAGCTAGACAAAGAACGTTTTGTACTGGAGAAGAAAGAGCGACAAGCCAAGTTGGCATATGATTCACAAGTGTTGCACCTTTTGCTGAAACTAACAAAGAAGGAAGATTAAATCAAATGACTTCCTTCTTTCTCTTGGTTGTTACCCAATCAACACGACAGTTCGTCCAGTTTTATCACATCACATTGAGAGTTGAGACCTAAAAAAATGTTGAAACAGTTTTGTTGTTGAAACAGTTTTGTTGTTGAAACAGTTTTGCAATCTAAATTGTAATCTAAAGGATGGTTCATAGTAAATGCTCAATGCATAGTAATGTTCAATGAAAGGGCAGTGGTTTACTTATGGAAATTGCTCTGACTTTAATTTTCTTTAGTGTGAAGTATAATTCAGAACAAATAAAAGTAAAATCCATTAAATAAATAATGACTGTTACAATGTATTTCTGGCATTTAGCATTTTTATTGACGAGTCAATTGTATGAGTTTGCCAAGTGTTAACATAATCGTACTGATCAGGTAACTTTTTGTTATTAAAGTGAGGGACAAGGGGAAATTTCAGACAAAATTGAGGATAAGTTCCACTTTGACAGTATCTGTGTTAATCACTAAAACAAAATGGGAGGGGGTAGCATTGGCAGGTAACAGTGGCACTTGCACCCATTTTATACTACTAAAAAAAAGGCCACATATCACCAAGGTCAATTCATGGGAAAAAAAAATGTTGAGAACCTCGGGGGAGGGGAGAGGGGGAGACAGGGGGGGGGGGGGCAACTTTAAGCACCTTTCTATTCTGAAGCAATTTGTCAGTGGTTTTAATAAACAGATCAAAGGCCAAAAAAAAAAATAGTCGTTCTCTGGTCATCGCGCGCATCGATTTTAATCATGCGCGTCAACCTTTTTTTTCTCTTAAAGTTGTCCGTGGTAGCTACAACAGCACCCTCTATTGCCGCACCTCCTCACATTTTTGTACTAGGGAATGGGGAAATTGCACCAAGGCAAATGATGGAGGGCACAAAGGCAAATTATGGAGGACACCTATGTATATGAGGACACAAAAGTGCAAAAAATAGTACCCACCTTGTCTATACAATCCAAGTTTGAAAAAATGAAAAAAAAAACCAACAAAACAACAAAAAACCGCGTCGCCGCATCAATTTCGGACATTTGGTCTGACCAGAGACCAACTATTTTTTTAGGCCTTATAACTTAACCCTTTAAATCAGTTGATGAAATTATACATAAGTACAACCACAATTTTATTACAATGAATTTGCTGAATTCACATTGAATTGTACATTGTATTGCAATACCCAGCCACTGTGAGGAGACGCTTTAGATCAAGTATTCTTCTAAGCTTGGGGGCTGCAATCCAAAATAATTAGATGTCTCACTGCCGTATAAACAGGTATGGCAGTTGGTGAACAGAGCTCCTATTATGTAGTACTTTGCGATTGGCTGCAACAGTAGTTTTAAGTTCTTCTTGAAGTCAAGAAAAGCCCATAGGGACAGCATTTTTCCAAATCCCCACTCTACACACTCTCTCACACTAGACATCCGCTGATTGTACAGCTGTTGCATTGCGGTGATGTGAGCCCCTTTAAATGGACCCTGGAGATTATTGTGTATTGGATATGCCGGGTCTCCATATAGGCTGAATGGATTGCCGTTGACGTTGTACAGGGGCCTGGCTTGAAGCTGATCCAGTAGGCCACTCATTCGCAGGAGGGCGCAATCATGTCTGCGGCCTTCCACAGGCCCATACATGTTTGCAATGATTCCACTGGGCAGCATGACGGACTGATATTTCAGAGAATGGACTCTTTTGTGTCCATTGTAGCACACACGTTGATTGTGGGTTGGTCTGCACATCGGTCTTACTGTCCCATCAATGAATCCTATGCAATTATCGAGGGGAGCTCCATGTTGTTGAATGGCATCTGCATATCTCTGCAGCATTACACCTTGCATCCAAGGCTGGTTGATGTCCTGGAGTAAGTTTTTAAAGCGAGCATGGAGCAAATTGACTGTTTCCTTCACAATGAATGAAAGGGTAGACTTGGGGCGTCCAAAAAACTCTCTCAAGGTCAGATAATCTGTTAGGGTATGCAAATCGTCGAAGTGAGATGCACAGCGCATCCATACCTATAAGACAGGAGGAAAAATAAAAAAGATGAGGTTTACTTTCAAACGTGCCTTTTTTCTGAATTGCAAATTGTGATTAAATTTTTACATTTTCCGGTTCATTTTTTGTTACTAAGAAATCGCTAATTATTTAAAATGTTAATTTTTGTCTGGATATAAAGACCACAAATTGTAAAATATGACTTTTCATCAAAATCATAATCTGCACTGCAGTTTTGTGAAGAACAAGTTACTCACACTTTACACTGCATGAAACATGTGAGTCCTAGTAAACTATTTACTGATTTCAGGGACAAAAAATAGCTCCATCAAAACGCTGTTTTATGTTTAGGATGTTTCTCAGTTGCACAATCTGAGAGAATCCCAAATGGACCTAAAATGTTCTTAACCCTGACATCCTGTGCACAACCCTATGATTGAAACTGGTCATGCTGCTTATTTGCTGGTCTAAAAAAAAATATAATTGTTTTCTCAGTACAGTAGGCCAAAATGCTTCAAAATTGTCCCTGCTAAATTTGATTTTTAGGACCCGTTATCGCTTTCTGAAGGCTGATAAGTCACTGTAGGGGAAAATGAGTGATGTCCATATTTGGAACTATTTCCGAAAGGATGAGTCTGCCTACCTGATGCCACAGTCCGGTTCTGGCATATAATTTTATCAGGAATCCCAAATGCTGCACAGAGCCGATGAAGATTTTCACGGTCAAAACGAAACATATCCAGACACTGGTCATCTGTCAAAGCTTCCAAAGAAAACTTAGGTAAGGTAGGTTCATATGTTACTCTTCCTGTCGTAGTGCTAGCACCGGATTCGAGTAATAAAAACACAGTTTCTTCGTCATTTTCCTCTAAAGCCATGAACATGACATCGTCGATGGAGGCTGCCATTTTGGATTTTACTCGACTGTCATAGCGCCACCAATGACGGTCGATGTTGGGATTGCGAAATAAGCTGTGAACGTTTACGCGTACGGATAGCTAAAACGTACGCGTACGCGTATCCGTCGCATGCGAAACCTCTCTAATGTCTCCAGAGGGGCGGGGAGCCGCAGATATCAGGGTGGACTGGAGCAGGACCTTTGTTTTGCCCAGGCTGATAGGCCAAAAAGGCGGGATGCCTTAGCGAATTTATCAAAGATCAGCTGAAAAGCCTGCTCGTTTTGTGACATGAGGGCACAGTCTAGTCGTCGGCAAAGATGGTTGAAGGTTGAAGAGCGAACCGTCCAGTCTGTACCTAAGGTATACACCGTCTTCGATGTCTCGGACAGCGTGGCTGAGGACACAGGTGAAAAAGAGATTGAAGAGCACAGGGGCCAGAGCGCAGCCTTGCCTCACGCCGTTAGAGACTTCGAATGTCTCAGACACCTTTTCGCCAGAAAGTACTAGGCCAGTCATTATGTCGTGAAATAGGCGGATCAAGCTCACAAATTTCATGGGACAGCCACATTTCCCCAAGAATGTCCACAAGGCCGATTTATTGATAATATTAAAAGACTTGGTAAGGTTGGTGAAGACTGAAGATTTTGTCCTTGACATTTTTGTAGCACCTGACGAACTGCGAAAATCATGTCAACAGTACTGCGGCCTAGCTGGCAGCCACACTGTGCCTCTGACAGGTTCTCCAGGCGATTGAGGATGATGCGTTGGATTTGCTGCCTTTGTTCTTAAAGAGGGAGACAATAGTGGTGTCCCTAAATCATGTGGCGTGTCTACTTCCTCCCAGATGCCGGTGAGAATGCTGTGTAAGGTTTCAAGTGCAACTGGCCCCACTGCCTTGCAAGATTTCTGCGGGAATCCCATCCATCCTAGAAGCTTTTGCCGAGCTGGTTTTGCTGATGGCTTTTTGACCTCTTGCAGGGTGGGAGGGAAGTTGAGGCTGTCGATTGTGGATCTCTTGGGTATCTGGTCCAGGGCATCTGCACTGACAATGGATGGACTGTTGAGAAGGGTGCTGAAGTGTTTTTAATCGTTAATGACGCTCTTCTACTTCAGCATTGTGCCGTTCGCTGACAGGAGGGGGGTGGTGCTTGGTTAGGACGGTCCATACACTGCCCTAATGAAGCTGAAGAACATATTAGAGTTGTTGGTGTCAGCGTAGCATTGGACTTTGTCTGTCTTTTTCTCACGCCACTCATCCTGCATACAGCGGAGGTCACATTGAGTCTGCCTCTGGAGCTGCTTGAAGCGGTCCCTTTTGGAGGTGGAGGACATGTTGTTCTGCTTCGCCGTGAATGCTTTCCGCATGTATTCGGGTGTCGATTGAGCTGTCACCTTTTTCGTCGTTCTGAACTGTCCCAATGATGTGTTGTGCTTCCAGCCAGAGGTCCATTGGAGGTCACCTTGTCGTCCAGACTGGTCGCGAAGCGGTCGCGCAGATCAGGATGTGCCAGCTTGCCTGTGTTGAATGACGGCCTGACGAGCTATTTTTTTCTCATTCCACTTTGGCCCAGCACGCCTTTCCAATTTCTGTTGCCAGTGCCGACTCTGGCATTAAAGTCGCTCAGCAGGATGAGTTTGTCTCCGGACGGGTGGCCTTCAGAAGGTGATCGAGATCCTCGTAGAAGGTTTCCCTCACTTCATCGCTGCTGGCTAGCCTGTGGGCGTAGACGCTGATGACTGTAATACATGACGAGAGGGGTTGAGGGGAAAACGGAATATTACCAGCCGGTCGTTGATGGAGGTGGGGAGATATTGTAAGCTGGCTAAGAAGTGTTGTCTTCATGTCTAGTCCCACCCCGTGGATTCTGTATCCGTCTTGGGCCTTGTCTCTCCAGAATAGGCAAGTATGGCCGCCCTTGTGTTAAGATCCTTCCTCTGCAAGTCTAGTTTCACTGAGCGCAGCGACGTCTATGCTGTACCGTGCCAGTTCTCTTGCTATGAGGATTGTTTTTCTCTAAGGTCTTGTGTAGGTATTTCTTTCAATAAGTGTTCGGACGGTCCATACTCCAAACATGATATTTGCCTTTTTCTTTTGTTTTCGACCGCTGGATGAGTAAAACTGCCAACCTCTGTTGTCTTGGAGTCAGAGCGACTATCGTCGACAGTCCGCCTGTGTCCAGGGTTGGAACTTACAACTCCCAGTTGTCACCTTCACCTGGTACATTCGCTCCTTCCCCATCACCATCGAGCTTTGGAAATAGAGAAGTTAAGGAGAGTTGCACAAAGTAACCTGTGCGGGAAGCGTTTATAGTGGGAAAGTCGATGCACAGGCCCGGGCAATCCCTTTCTCTCTCGGCCTAAACCGGTTTTCCGGGGGTTCGAAAAAGCCGTCATGACCGGAGACTTATTGAGCTGCAGTGGATGGCCACGACGCCTATAGTGTCTAGGCGTGCCCTTAGCGTTCCACAACCCTTTCCTGTTGCAGCCTTTATGGCCGTTGGATCTCTGTCGATCTCACCCGCTCACTCTGCCAGATCCTGTGTTCGCATGCTGGGATAGGCGTGTCCCACATGTATGGGTAGTCAAGCCCTAATTGACGGAGGACTCGGTTTCACACCTTGTTAAGTAGTCCAGGCAATGTAAGGTTTGACCTCAAACAAATTGCAACAGAAATTTTTTCACCACAGTGTATTTCTATAAGGTCCCTAAAATGACATATTAAAAGTCCAAAAAATTCCATAAATATGCCTAATTTGCATAAATCCAAAATGGCCGCATATTTTAGGACATTGATTTGGCCATATTTCTCATACTACATGAAGATAGCTTCTTGAGGAACTTCAAACAACAATTTTAGTCCTTTTACATTGATTTCATCATTATTCTAGTCCTAGGTAAATTTCAAGATCCCTATGTTTCCCAAATTTGCCAAATGCGGTGTAATAATTTGCATAAATGCCATATATTAATTTGCATAAAGTAAAGTTAAAATTATGGCTGTCATGTGTTGACATCACAATTGAATTTTTCCTAATAACTTCTAGTTCATTTATGTATGTACATAAATATCACACCACGGAGGTCTCTTTATGGTCCCGAAAAAAAAAAAAAAAAAAAAGAAAAAATCCAAGTGGTGGAAATATGCTTAATTTGCATAAATTAAAAATAGCCACTAATTATATGATTTTCATATTAATTTGGCCATTACTCTCGTCCTACATTGCTTTTTGGGGTATTTTAAACAACAATTTGTCCTTTCACATTGATTTCTGGGTATCTTTCGAGATCTCTATATTTCCCAAATTTGCTAAATGCCGTATAATAATTGGCATAAATGCCGTATATTAATTTGCATAAATTAAAGTTAAAATTATGGCTGCCATGTGTGGACATGTCACAATTGAATGTTCTCTAATAACTTCTAGTTCAGTTATGTATCACACAACAGAGCATCTCTATGTGTCCCGAAAAAAAGTAAAAATAAAATCCAAGTGCTGAAAATATGTCTTATTTGCATAAATTCAAAATGTCCACTAATTATATGATTTTCATACTGGTTTGGCCATAATTCTCGTCCTACTTTACTTTTGGGGCACTTTAAACAAAAATGTGTCCTTTTACATCGATTTCATCATTATTCTAGTCCTGGGTACCTTCCGAGGTTCCTTTGTTTCCCAAAATTGCCAAATGCTGTATAATAATTTGCATAAATGCCTTATGCAAATTTGCATAAATTCAAATAAAGTAAAGTTGAAGTTACAGCACAATTAGGATCTGTGTTGGGACTTACGCCATGAAAAATTGGTCGCGAAAGTAACTATTCATCAGGTTTTGCACTTTAATTGAGTCTGATTTAAGAGGCGAAAGATACATATTGAGTAGTTTTCATCCAAGAACAGAATGATAAAGTTAAATACTAATGCTAAACAATTAACAAATAGCAAGTCAATTAAATAAAAACACAATTATAGTTCAAGTCGCACTTATTTAAGTGGTTCTCGCTAAATCATTAACATCAGTTTTGATTATGCAACTCCAAAATACAAAATACGGAAATGTAAATGAAATGAAACTGTAGCTTAACTTCTTATCATATATGATTACTGTGAAGGGAGAAAACAATTGTACTTTCTCTTATAATCCAAGTTCAGTTATGAATACAGAAATATCACAAAGATCCCTATTGGCGACCTTTCATCCATATTGGCTTGCATGCAATGTTAGTCTGGTTGTTATCATCTACACGTACATCTTTGTATCTTAGAATGAACACTTATGTGGCAGACTAATTAATCTTCAGCAGCATTAGGATCAATGTCTGGTTGTAGGCGAGTTGGCACAACTAGTGCCACGGCATTCAGTGCAAGCAGTTGAACAAGAGAGGCCATACTTTCGGCACGTGCAGTCTCTATTAGCACAAGTCTTTCTTACACCCACATCGGATGACCTCAAGTAGTGATGGTGGTGCAGGCGGTTTGTCCATTTGTATGGGAAGATTTGCCATCAATGACCTGCCAACCCCCATCTGCTGGAGGCAATTTGTTTACTTGTAATCATATATGATAATAATAGAAGTTAAGCTACAGTTTCATTTCATTTACTATTCCGTAGTTTGTATTTTTGAGTTTAGCGAGAACCACTTGAATAATGAAGATTACTCAATTCGTATCTTTCGCCTCTTCTCCAATATACAGATCAGACTCATAAAAGTTCGAAACTTGTGGAAAAGTTTCCCCCGCGACCCATTTGTCATGGCCTAAGTCCCAACATGGGTCACAGTCAGTGTGCCATAATTGTAACTTTACTTTACTTTATTTGAAATTATGCAAATTATTATACGGCATTTGGCAAATTATGGGGAAATCATGTAAAAAGACAAATTGTTGCTTTAATATACAACATTTGCTGTTGTTTCAGATTTAAGAAATATATGGATTTGGAGGATTAGTATGTTATAGAAATTTTGTTGAACTGACTTGTTTCACGTTTTGGGCTGGTAGATGCTGGAAAAACCAAGAAAATCAATCATGTTCTTGTAGTCTGGTTTCCTGACCCCATTGGCAGATCGGGGGGGGGGGGGGGCCGCAGGGGGGCGCACGCGCACGGCAAATATTTTAAAATGTATAATATCGGTGGAAAACAGACGGTGATCGATCCGACGGGCCACACGTTTTGAGTTTGAGGAAGAACAATCGTTCAAAAGGCGTGGCAATTTTCACGCACCTCCTAATATAGCTCTATGGACTGCACGCGGACAACTGTTGCGTACAATGCGTATGAAGGTCAAACCGTTTTCACGCCCCGGCTTGGTGACTAAACAAAATCAAACAATGGCCAATTCAGATTCTATTAAAATATTTTTCGGATACGTTCCATGCCAGTTTGTCACACTCCACAAATATGGATCCTTTGTAATGAAATATTAAAATTCATATCAGTTATGTAACCGAGCGCGGAACAATAACAAATAATGTGCATGTTCTCAACTTTAGGCTTTGAATACAGAAGAAACTTCATAAGAGCAAAAATCTAGGGAAAGTGGCCAGGAAACTCCTCAGATTGCACCATAGAGCATCTACGATCGAAAATTTCCCAGGGCCCTTAAGCTGGCCCCGGACCCACGCCGTAAGGGCTTCGAGCTCCGAGCTCGCATTAGTCCTCCAGCCAAATTTCCTCTATGTTATAATTTCACCCGAGCGGTGCCCCACCTTAAAGTACCTTCAGCAAATGGCTGAGGCTCGGACTACAAGTGGCCTAAATCCCTTTCCAAAATAAAAAGTTGTAAAAAAAATACGGAGATGGAAAATGGTTCTCAACTTTGAGTACATAACAAACTTTATAAAGAACAAACAAATTACAAATTAAAAGGAATTTTCGATGTTTAAAACGTTTTCATAACGGTGGAAAGCGGCCAGAAATCGCCTCAGATTGCACCACAGAGCATCTACAATCCATTCCCCCCCCCCCGGGCCCTTAAGCGGGCCCGGACCCCACGCCTTAAGGGCTTCGCGATCCGCTTGCTTGTCCTCGACCCTCCATTACAATTCTAGCCCCCCCGGCAAATGGCAGTCTGGATCCGCCCCCTGCCCTGACCCCACTTACGATGAATCAGAGCAATGTATAGACGTTGGAAATAGAAATTGGAAAAAATTCAGAGCAGTTTTTGAAAAAAAAAGCCAGTTTTCTCAAACGCTGGTAAGCCGACCAGCGTTGGAAAAAAAAAATCTTGAAAATGTCAGCACACCAGGAGCTACGATTTACAGGATGCTTTTAATTGACTGTCATTCCCTAACAATCCAGTAAGATATTTCGTGATAATGTGATCATTTCGTTTTTTGATGTTTGCAAATGTTGTATATTCCCTTTAAAGCAACCCAAAAAGCAATGTAGGACGAGAATTATGGCAAAATCAATATGAAAATCATGTTTTTAAGTGGTCATTTTGAATTTATGCAAATTAGGTATATTTCCACCACTTGGATTTGCTGGGACTATTTTAGGGGCCTTATAGAAATGCACCGTGATTTTTATGTATAAATAACTGAACTTGGATTATCAGGGAAAATTGAATTGTGACATGTCCACACATGGCAGCCATAATTTTAACTTTAATTTATGCAAATTAATATATGGCATTTATGCAAACTAATATACGGCATATGGAAAATTTGGGAAACATGGGGATCTTGAAAGTTACCTAGGACTAGAATTATGATGAAATCAATGTAAACGGACCAAAATTGTCGTTTTAAGTACCTCAAAAAGCTATCGAGTATGAGAATTATGACCAAATCAATGTGAAAGTCCTACAATTTTCGGCCATTTTGGGTTTCTGCAAATTAGGCATATTTCCACCACTTGGATTTTTTTTTGACTTTTAGTATGTCATTTTAGGGACCTTATAAAAATGCACTGTGGTGAAAAAAAATCTGTTGCAATTTGTTTGAGGTTCACTCAAAAATGAAGTATTTTGCCTGGACTAAAGCCATCAAAGCCGTTGTCCGAGAAGTGGCCCCTGTCGCATGCTAACAGCTATGGGGAGCCACAAGTGAGGCCTTAGTGAACAGATGTGAACAGAATAGTAGATTACCGAACATGGCTAACATTGTTCTCCCTTCCCAGTTTTGTGATCAGAGTTGTCCTTCTCCTATTCAGAGTGCCAACCTAAGCTAACGAGTTCTACCTACCCAGGTTTGTGGTCTAAGTTGTCCTTCTCCTAGGTGAACTGTCAATCAAAGCTAAAGAGCTCCACCTACCCGGGTGCTTAGCATTCTTCTCCAAATCCACATTTCAGCAGCCGTGACCCGGTTTTCATTCGCTCTGATCAATGTATTTAAATTTAGAACTGATTACTGAATATAAATTCCCTGCATGCAAATGTTACCCCATCGTGCAATTAAGCTTAGAGTAATCTGTATTTCTGATATTAATACGGCCTGATTGTTTTATTGTTCAGGTGTCTATGGCCGTGTCCATATTGCTTGGCCAGGCCGTCTTTTGGCTGGTCGTGATCGAGTCTCTGCCGATCACGGGCGGCCAAGGCACGCCAATCCTACTGAGCAGCATCGAGTGTAACTTCCTCGTGGCTGGCCTGGCAATCCTGCTCAGCGTGGTCACCGTCAGAGTGCACCACCGGCCTGGGCCGCTACGCGGGCGCGTGCTTCGAATGGTGTTCCTCCGCATTCTGCCCGTGGTTGTCTGCGTGACGAGAGCAGGTACCAGGAAGGGGAAAGTTGACATGAGCGACTCGCAAACTCCGACGGACGCCAAGTGCACTCACACGGTGGACGAAGACGCGGCTCAGAGTGTCTCGACAAGCACAGAGGATAGATTTTCCGATAAGGTTGCCGAATTGAAATCACGTGAAGACCCCCAGAGTTGCTCCAAAGCCATCAAAGACGAAAATGTGAGTTTATTTTTCTTCAAGCATACTAATTCCTTATTTAACTTCAGTGCTTTTACACGTAGTGAGCTGTATAAAATACTCCATATTATCATGAAAGAGGGCTGCAGTTTGAATATTGAAATCTTTTGCGCTTGATCATCAGACCAAGGTCTTGCCATAATGACTGGTAAGGGCAAATGATTCCAATCGCCAACCGCACCTCTTTTTCACAACATGAATTGTCATACACTGCGTACATAAAACACTCTCATTTGTAAAGGCAAGCAAGTTTGTCACTAGTGCCCAGAAATGTTGTGATCAATTGACCAATGTGCGGTGAGGCATCAGGGAAATTAAATAACACTCACATGAGCTAAGGCCAATGTTTATGAGTATCTACATAATTAAAGATGTTCAATATAATAATTTGCTTCGCGGTTTTGTTGTTAATTAAAAAACATATTGAAACTACACCTTTGGGGAAATACTGTAGTGACGGTTATATAGTGCTTATACCATTACTTTTCGACAGGACTCAGAAGACATGAAGCTGGTTGCAGCGGTGCTGGATCGCTTCTTCTTCGTGATTGCGGCGGTTTTGTTCATTTACGGCAATCTTCCGCTGATTATAAAATGGATGTCCATGTAAAAACAAAATGGCTGCGGCCTTGTACAGGAAGGTGTCATCTATTGATCTCCATTAATGATACTTAATATATGACCGACACACAGATCATTGTCATTTGTTTGGTGGAACTCACATATCTGACACTCGTTATTGCTCCCTACCACGCCGGGGCTCAAAAAGTCCCATTCTTCTACGCGTAGCACGTATTGTTACAAAGAGCCAGCGCTCCAGCGTTGGGTTCAAACATTTTCGCAAAGGGATGTTTCGGAAGAGAGAAATATGTTGTTTTTTTCAAGAATATTTTGCATTGAAATCAAATTTCAAATATATCAAATGACAAAGATCTGTTATGTCAGTCAAATAAAACAAATATTAAGTGGCTTTAAATTTTGAAATGGGAGGAATATTATCGCTCGGTAAAATCTGGACTTTCCATATCACGAGGCTTCGCCTCGTGAAATGGAAAAGGTCAGACATTAACTTGCGATAGTATTCCTCCCATTCTACTCTGAGACACTCAATATTTGTATGCTAGTCTAATGGAGATCAATGGTGTCTTCATAGGACAAGTTCGCGCAAAAAAACTAGTGTTGACCAATGGTTAACCATAGTTCGACTTAATGATTCCCGAACTCTGTCTAGTCGACGATGGTTGGCTACGCTTGTTGACTATTTGGATACTACCGGAGGTGGTCGCGCAACAATTTATGGCTGGTTTTTATCTTAGTCATTTCCATAGCATAGTGCTGAGCGGCCTAACTATCAAAACGAAACTTTGAGAGCTCAATTTCATTTAATTTTAATTGCACAGTTTTTCCATGTTAGTTTATATTATTGAACAATGATATTGGCGAATATGTAATATGTCCTTAACCTAACACAATCTCTGTTGTCGTGTAAATAAAGAGAAACACCAACAGTTAAATAATGTACGGGGACATATTCCATCATGATCGACCCTTTGTAACGGAAATTGTAGTTCGTATGTACATGTACATGTTATTGTATTCTAATGTTCTGAATGAACCGTACGCCCGTGAGTGGACGTGGCTTAGCAATCCGTGCATGCAATTAGTAAATGCGCTTTGTTTACCAAACACGCGATTTGTTTACCAAAGGCGCATAAGGTACATGATAAAGTGCATGTATGCGCGTAGGGCTACACACGTGACGCTCGGGGAGTTGAGTTGTGGACAGCGTTAAGTATTTATTTCTTGCACTCTGTGTTTTGAGCAATGCTTACACGCTGTGGGTTCAAGACGTGACTGTACTAAATTAACATTGTTTCCATGCTGCTGCACAGCTGTAAAAAGTAAATGTACTGTACGATGCTGACGCAATAGCTTGCATGGTGAAGCGTAATCGAGCACAAAGCTCAACGTGTTGTGTACATCGCTTACGCGTTGAGCGTTGCTGAACACAGTGATACTTTCTGGCTATTTGCTGACTCAGTAGTATATTGCGGTGCATTACTTATGTTGTGGTGCATTGCTGATGCCGTGCGCGTTGTTGATAATAAAATAACGATGCAAATTAATTCTAATTAGCTGTACATCTATTGATTATTGTTGAATACATTATCATTGTTTGCTGGAGGTAACCGACAATTCCGCATCAGGTGTGTGTCTTTGCAGTTTATTGTGCAATTAACAGGTTCATTAATTATCATTCATAATTATTCACAATTGGCGGTATATTACCATCCAAACTGACCTGCACCCTCAAAGCCTTGAGGTCGTTCTGACTAGGGAGGTCTTGGGAAGACCCTTGGTCTGGGAAGATCATCTCCACCCTAATAGGTGTCAAACTTGGCCCTTATATTGGGGTTGGCCCGGGGACTTCCCTTTCTAATTCTTATTCTAAAGCTCACCTTTAAATTAAAGTCTGACTATTTGTCCACAAGCGTTTAAAATGTCTTTGTCCCTGACCTAATACATGTATGCCCATTCCAAATTACCATCCTACCTAGGTGGAATGCCCTATATTTAATGTTCAAGTAAGATCAATCATTGTTGTCAGCGGTTTGCCTGTTCTTTGGCTGCTTCAGGATCTTTTGCTGCGACAATGGAACCTAGGCGAGCTTGATTTGATACACCGTGCCCTTCTGGAGACATGCACACAATAGGGAACAAACGATTGTATACGTCTCCATATGGCAATTTCTTTAGATGAATACGTCTCCAAAAGGTTTTCACGAAAAAGATATATTGATTTTACTCCAAAACTGTACCATTTCCAACGTATGTTGTTCCGTCGCAAATGGTAGAGTTTTAGAAAAGGGATATTAAGTCTGAATTTCAGCCAAGGAAATTAATTCTGGTTAAAATAAGAGCGTTTTGAAACTGTACTTTCAAACTCGAAAACTTTAGTACACGAGAACAAAGAAATGTCTCCACAAGGATACAAAGTTCAGCATGTGCGAGGATGCAGTTTCTCTTGCATTATTTAATGCGACACATTTTTTGGATCAGAAAATGCCTAACTATGCAAGACGTTTACTTATTGATTACAGCTCCGCCTTCAACACGATTTCGCCTTTTAAATTACACGACAAGTTGATTTCGTTAGGGTTGAATGTCAGTGTTTGAAAATGGGTTTTAGACATTTTATCGGATCGTTCCCAGATTGTCTGAGTCGGTAATCATCATTCTAAACCTTTGGTTTTAAATACCGGCACGCCTCAAGGTTGCATTTCATCTCCTTTGCTGTACTCATTATTTACCCATGATTGTGGCAGTACTTCAGCTGACAATTTTAATGTAAAATATGCGGATGACCCGACTGTGGGTGGATTAATTGAAAACGATGAGACATCGTATCGTTATGAAGTGCAATCTATTGTAAACTGGTGCTCTGAGAACAATTTAAAATTGAATGTTAGCAAAACAAAGGAAATTATTGTAGACTTTCCGGAAGAATCCACCTGCTGTTGCTCCCTTAGTCATCAATGGCTCGGAAGTTGAAAGAGTACAATATTTTAAATTCCTTGGTGTTCGTTTATCATCGAACTTGACATGGGGATTGAATACCGATTCCATTATTAGAAAAAGCGCAGCAATTTTTGTTTTTCTTGAGACGGATGAGAAGCTTCCATGTCAATTAAAGACTGCTGTTGAAGTTCTCCCGGGCGGTGATTGAAAGTGTCTTAACACAGTCAATAATCGTTTGGTAAGGCAATGCCATAGCTGATGACCGGAAGCGCATCAGTCGGATCGTTTGTCCTGCCAGTAAAATCATTGGATGTCAACTCCCATCACTTGATGATTTGTACCACTCTCGAGTTAAGAAAAGGGCTCATTCCATTGTTCACGACAATTTTTTTGTCCAGCACACGACTTGTTCCTGCCAATGCGATGACAGAACCGTTATCGATCAATTAAATCTGGTTCAAATCGCACATTGATCAGGTTTTACCCAACAGCTGTTCGCATTCTTAATGATGACACTTCACAATAAGTGTGTACATGATTGCAGTTTCCAGGTGTAATATTATCGCATATATACTACAGTTAGTTAAGTTTTACTGCCGTCTGTAAGTAATCGTATTATTTTACTTTAGCTTCAATTGTATTTAGGCCATACTGTTTTAGAATAAATGATATAAATATTATGTATATTTTTGTTAGTTCTTATTGTCTTTGTTATTGTAACTGTGTACAGGTGATGTTTTTGTGTAGTTTCGAATGTATTTTTAATGTTTTGGGCAAGCAAAAATCACAGAGCCTTTCACTGTATATTTATATATATGTGTGACAAGAAATAAATGAATTGAATTGAATTGAATTGCTTTCCTATGGTGCTCAGTGTACCAGTGTACCACTGGCTCCATAAGAATGTGCACATCCCAGCTAACACATAACGTTTTCATAACGTTCCTGGAAAGTTACCTTCGGTAACGTTCTGTAAAAACGTCCCCTAAACGTTACGCAGACGTTTGAAAGAAACGTTACATTGTAACAATTGTAACACGTTCTGTAACAACGTCCGCTGAACGTTATGCAGACGTTTGAGGGAAACGTTTCATTGTAACAATTGTAACACGTTCTCTAAAACGTCATTTGAACGTTATGCAGACGTTTGAAAGAAACGTTTTATTATAGCAATTGTAACACGTTCTCTAAAAACGTCATCTGAACGTTATAACGACTTAAGAAAGAAACATTACATTGTAACATTTGTGACACGTTCTGTAAAAACGTCAGCTGAACGTTATGCGGACGTTTGAAAGAAACATTACATCGTAACAATTGGAACACGTTATTTAAAAACGTCGCCTGAACGTTATGCAGACGTTAGAAAAAAATGTTGCTTTGTACCATTCAAACAATGTTATCAACAACGTCTGAATATTGTTTTACGGACGTCTAAATGTAACGTTTTACTGTAACATTCTGATAACGTTCCAAAAACGTTGATATCGACATAAGACACAGAATCATTTATTTCACAATTTGAACGGCCATCTTGTTTCAAAGCTCCAAATCCTCAAGACGCCAAAATTTAACAAGACGGCCGTTCAACTCATCAGCATCGTAGTATTTTTAAGTCAGTGTCGAATGTACTAGAAAAATGGTCCCGCGCTCGCGTCGTGTCACCGCGTACCAGCTAGCTGCGATGGTTCCCACACACACTCATCGCCATCGCGATGTAATTGAGTGCTCTACCCGGTACCCGCCATACAAATGTACTGTTGGAGAACCAGCTGAGACGACGTTGCACATATATGCATGCGAGAAGCACGGTAAATTAAATTGTGAAAGTGGATTGTTCGGTTGTGATGCGATGTCTGATAATTATCTTGTCATATCAAACACATCCTCTCAGCGCCTTCACAACAAAGTAAGTAATCTAAAGCAAGATTGTTTATACCACATGTAGGACTTTTTATTTTTACATTCCACGTGCTTCTTAATAACAGTTTTCTCAGTCATGAAATTCAGGTACATGTAGGTCAGTATTAAACTCGGTATAGGCTAAACGTGCACAACGTGCCGAATATACCTGTGATATGCTCGATGCTGGTTAAATTTCATAGATTTTCAACCACAAAAACAATTGTGAGTATCATTGAAGCCCCATTACTTCGTCTTTGATACGTGTGGAAGCCAGTAAATGATTTGAAAGGTATTTTGGCAAGTATTTTGCGTGATTTTTTTCCAACATTTATATGAGTAGGCCTAGGCGAGTAACTCCAGCTGACATGTTCCATATTCATTCACATGTAACGCTGGAGGAATAACCTGTTCGTTAGAATGTGGTAGCAAGAGACCCTAAAAAAGGCCTCTCCAAAATTTTCCCAATTTCACCTCTTTTATCTAGCTGGAGTTACCCAGCCCTAATTGTTTTCATTGGGTTGTCATTTAGCATGTTTAGTGCTGGAGCTAATTTTTCACAACCCAGCAGCGTAGGCAGGTCCCAAAAAAATAATGAAACATTTTGGAAATGTTAAATTTTGTCCCTGTTACACACTAATTGCAACTGCAACTCACCCCAAACTTGCCTGGAATAACCATTACACAGGTCCTTGAAAGTTGAAGTAAAGAATGATCCACGATGAAGATTCAGCCTACAATTGCAGTTAAAAAAGGAGGAATAACCGCTTACCTGACAACCTTGCAGGCATGGCCAGGACCGCAATTGGTTTGTGCACGAAAAAAATTGTGTACAATGAATGGCGGTCGATTACCGAGCACAGCGCGCTGTCAACTAGTCGTTTTTGCCGGCTGCGCTGGCTGTTGGCGCATGATGTCACGCGGAAGCGTAACACCCAATGACTGTTTCATGCACTAATATGAGGTTTACCACTCGCATCACAGCTGCGGTACTGGAACCGCAACCGATAGTGCATGAAACAGCTTTTTTTTGGGACCTGCCTACGCTGCTGGGTTACGTGAAAAACTAGCTCCAGCCCTAAATGACAACCCAATGAAAAAATTTAGGGCTCGGTAACTCCAGCTATCTTTTATCCCACCCCAGAGTTCATTTACATACCTCATACATTCAGCAGTCATTTACGAAGCCTAATCATGCTAATGATCGACTTGAAACAGACCACAAAAGAAGTGAAAAATCAAGACGATTTGTATGCATCATGTGATGCATACATTTACATAATTAGTAAAACAAAATGGAAGACAACCGTTGGAACTGGCGTTTTTTATGGACAAGCCACCGAAATCGTCAAGATTTTTCACTGGTCTGACTGAAGTGCAACTATTAATAGTTGTTAAGCTTTCACAACAACCTTTGCTTTAATGTTTTAGATCAGAGCCTTCATGTCAAATTAGACATGATTTTGGACAACCAAAAAGAGGAGTTGTGCCTCTTGAGGAAAGTGGCCAGGCTCGAAGAATTTACTCCAAAATGTGAAAAGCTGAATTCTCCTGAAGAGGCCAACTTAAAAAAAAAACAGATGGTAAATTGCTGTCTTGTAAATTCATGTATTTTTCTTAAACCCAGAGGGCCTCCGGGAGCAGTTGATATATTCCCATGACCGAGGGACATTTGTTTTGTAGGTATTTGCTGATGTTTGTTACTTACGAACCCTGAGGAAGAGACACAAGGACATGTTAAGCTGCTGTCCGCAACTAAAAAATTCAAACTTAAGCATGACTGATGTGAATAGTTTTGGTAGTTCACTCCACCGGCTTGTGTCACTCATACTTGTAGCATGTATTTACGCCACACAATTGTCTCATTGTATGTTTTTCCTTCAGATTTGTCACTTTACTTCCGTGGTAGGCTACAACCTTGGCGTGGCGAGAGTGTCCGCCGCATGCTACGCAGGCTAGAGGGACAAATATGCTGTGGTCCCTTTACAGCTACAAGGGACGAAAAAGGAAAAGAGCTCTGAGTGATCTTCCAATCTCCCTGGTGTTTATCAGTAAGCTGCGTTTATTTGATTTCCTTGAAATCATGGGCGTCGCGAGGGGGGGCAAGGGGCACTTGCCCCCCCCCCCCCCCCGGAAAAGCAACCAAAAAAAGGGGGAAAAAAGGAAGAAGAAAAAAAAAAAAGAATACAAAAGAAAAAGAGGCGCGAAGACAAAGTGGTGTAAATTTAATGAGTTGGGGGGGGGGGGGCAAAATGTCCCTGCCCCCCTCTAAAACTGATAAATCGAGAATGAGTTGAGAAATACAAGCATTTTTGGGCAAAACAATTTTTGCCCCCCTCTAGAAAAAATCCTGGCGACGCCCATAAACAATCAGAGGACAATGGATATGGCCATTATTATTCATTGTGGCTTGCACTACACGTGAGTTTTGCCCATGTGACAATGACTTTACCGACAAAGCCAAGTTATTGGTTGGTGGTCACGACCCACCCTCAACCCAAAGCAATGCCCCCGGGGTGGGGGAAGGGGAGGCTGTGAAAAGGAGGTCTATGTAATTTCTAAAGTGTTCACTAGCATATTATTTATTTACATTTGTTTCGTTATGCAACATACAAGTTCAAATTTCGGTGGCACAGGGAGAGTGGGCGGTCTGATTCTGTTTGTGAAAATGTGCAAGATTCATAAACAATACCAATTATACAAGTTATTACTCAAAACAAAGGGAAAAAACTGAAAATACACTTTTTAAGCTTTTAGTGAAATTTACTATTTTTGGAGCGCTACTGCACAAAGGATATACAATAACCCAAAATTGTCTTACCAGATATGCAAAGACCAATGTCTGAACTAACCATAGCCGAAGGGAAATTATTCTGAGTGCCCTGGCAAGTGCCAATTTGGGAGGGATAAATGTGGAGTAAAAAAATGCAATTTTGCTAGTTGTAAAAACATGCTGTATTATAGGGCCTAAATATAATATAAAGGAGATATTTCAGAAGTGTTTCTATTTGTTTCTTGTAAGGGTAAGGATGATACGTTGTCGTGATACAGTTACTTTTGTGACATTACTTCGCAGTTTGGCTTGATGACCTTTGAAAATAACGCAAAAAATGGATTTGTGCAGCCTCAAAATTGCCCCAAAATGGCCAAAACACATAATGGCCCGTAACCATGGCAACGGGCAAACTAAAAGTTTAAAAAGTACATTTTGGTTACTTGCTCCCTAAGTCCTTTCATCCGATTTTTTGAGCGTGGACACTTATATGAAGTATTTACACGAAATGACTCTTAATCACTTTTAGTTCTTGTTTTATGTAGTAAGCTATGTTTAATCATTCGTGTAGTGAAAACGGGCTGTAGTTTTGGGATTCGAATCATTAGCTTTTTAGCATTAGACCAAGGGCTTGCCGTGATGACTGATAGCCAGACAAATTATTCCGCCTTTTCTCAGGAACGGTAAAACAGTAGGTTGGTTGTTTTTTTCAACCACATGTTTGAAATAGGACAAGTAAACAATCCAAAACTTGAAATTTTCGGGGATTTCAGGACGTAGTGGCCCTTTAAGGCAAGGAAATTGATCACTAGTCTGTGTCCAAAATGCTGTGATCAATTGAATACTGTGCAGTGAACCGCGAGGGAAATTGAATATAACCCATAGGGGTTCTGTTACTTCAAAAATATTTAGACGGACACTTTGGGGGGGGGGGGGGGGACATACTTAAGTGCCGGTTAAATAGTGCATTTATTATACTGTTATTTTTCGACAGGATTCAAAAGACATGAAGTTGGTTGCAGCGGTGTTGGATCGCTTCTTCTTCGTGATTGCGGCGAGTTTGTTATTTTATGGCAATCTTCCTCTGATTGGGAAATGGATGTCCTTGTAAAAGAAAACCAAAAATGGCTGTGAGGTAGAAGGCTGTCATCATAGTCTGATATATCTCACCAAGTTCCAATCACAACTTTTAGAGGGGTTGTTCCTTCGGAATTGTCTTCGTGAGGTGTTTTAGAACATTTTGTGAACATTTTGTGATTTGCGTGCACGAGTGATCCAAGTTTGGTTTGCTCCTTGCCCGGATTCGCCATTGGAATAAAAAATATTGAGTTTACAAAAAAAATTCCGTCGCGTCTTCAATATAGGGTGACAAAAACGGAACCCAACCCCCTAAAATATTTTTTTCATGTAAAAAAAAAATATAGAGCACCAAATATAATACTGACTGGAAAGCCAAATTCATAAGCTACTTTTAGGTTAAAATAGTTACTAACATTGCTTAATTCGTTCCAAGAATTTTACCATTTAACGCAATGACCCTGAAACCTGTTTCTTCAACAACAACCAATGAAAAAATTAAAAAAAAAATTGTGTTTTCTGACTGTTTGAAAACAAAGAAAACGACACAGAATACTTGTTTCAACCGCTGTCAACAATGAAGTGCACAATAATTATCTCTATTAACAGCCCTGGTTAGGCATAACATCCACTTTTGTTAAAAGACGGGCCTTTAAAAGGATTTTGTTGAATATTTTCAACTTTTAATCTGTTTATGTTTGATGATGTTTGAAGACAATTGTGACAATATCTCTTGAAATCACATTTTTGGACGAAAGAGGTTTGAGGGTTATGATGTTATAAATGGTGATATTCTTTAAACGGATTGAACAATTTCAGTTTTATATTTTGTGACTTAAATTTAGCTTATGAAATTGGCTTTTCAGTCATTATTATGTTTGGTGCTACATATTTTTTTTAATTTGTTTTTTTTTTTAATATGAAATATACTTTTGAGGGGTTGGGTTCCGCTTTGTTTGACTCACCCTGTAGCTGAGCAACCAACATATTTATGTAGAAACCAAGAACTTTGGAAACCAGATTTTTTTGTAAAAAAGAATACGCTGATTACCCCTATCAGACCGAGCAATGGGCGGGGGCACAATAATTTGCCCTCCCCAGTGAAACATTTGTGAAGTCCCACTTCGGTCGATCGGTATGAACTCTGAATCTTGGGGACAATAATGGTATCCCCAACAATATTGTGGAATGTTCATGATTTTAAAACATTGGTAATCATTGGTTAGTTTTGTACCAAACGTAGAGATACACATTTGTTCCGGTAACAAAAAAACTATACTAAAACCATTCCAAAATTCACCTGAGACTAAAGTTCTTGGTCTCGTGACTTCCTTTGCCCAAAATTGACGAAATTCTGTCAGGAATACGAAATGCAACTGTCTTTTCACAATTGAATTTGGCCTCTGCGTATCACCAGTTGACACTTCATGAAGAATCTAGACCACTTACTGCATTCATTGCACATGAGGGCCTTTTTTTCAGTACAAGCGTATGTGTTTTGGCTTATCTTCTGCCCCATCGGTATGCCCGACATTCGTTCCAGACGCACTATATTAGCATTTTGTTTTTAGAAGTTAAGTAACAAAAGATCAAGGGACATGTTTAGCTATGTACATCAGGATCTCTGTACCAACCAGAACCAGAGGTTACACACTGACATTCACATACAAATGAGATTGTACTCATTCGATTCAAGAGTGAAACATTTCTTTTCTGTCGTTTTTGTGTTCCTTTGCACAATGCGTTCGTTTATTCACGGAGGCTGGAGACCTCCAAGGTTCATTGCAAATGTATTAATTATGATCAGTGTATGATCAGTGGTTGACGACCACTTGTGGTATTTCTATTAATTGAGAGATAACTTGTGAATACAGCATACGCATCAGGCTTAAGTTTCACAGTTACACTGAAAAAGTGCCTGAAAACTGCAACTTTGGGTTGCTCTATTATCGTTTGAGTTACAATTTATGTTAAATTCATTCAAAACTTGTAGTCACACAAGACCAACTTTAATGGGGTCTTGTATGATTACAACTTTGTTGAATTAGAAAGACATTCTAACCCAAACAATTGACTAAAGGACAACTCAATTGTGGGTAGTTGTAGTTTTCAACCTTTCTCTAGTAAGATTAGCTTAAGCATGTTTTAGTGTACTAGTCAATAACATGTACTTTATTTCTATATAATATGGAGCGAGCCAGTTATTTTTTTGTTTCTAATAACTTGGTCACTTTCTTTTGACTCACCCAGTGTACAGTGATATGAAAATGTGGAGGTAAAACACGCACTTCTTGCGTATTACAAAATATGATATCTAATGTACGCTTAGGTAAGATAGCAAGCCTTTATTGGGCGCAACTCAAAATCACTGGAGATCAAGAACTTAAAGTCATATGTAATTATTTACATTTATCCTGAAGAGAAGCCTACCGAATTAGTACCAAAAACCTGACTTGGATTAAAGATACTACTTGTACTAAACGACCTGTCATAAATTATCCCCTTTCGCAGAACTTCAGAAATGTAGGACATATGATATTCAACGATTAGTCAATTGCCATATTATATTCGGAAATAAAGAGTGATATTGACGAAATCGTGTTCCGTGATCAAAATGTTGTGCATTGCTTTTTCATTTTTTTCCCTCAAAAACATCCTGTGTTATAACTGGACATGAAACAAACATGTATGAAACTGAAGGTGATCCTTTACAATGTGTTTAATAATGATGCTGTATTACTTAGCGCTTAAATTTAGAATTTAACTGAAATTCTAACCCCAGCAATTGACTAAAGGACAACTCCAATTTTGGTAAATGTAGTTTTCACCTTTTCTTGGGTAAAATTAACAAAGGTAATTTTTCAGTGTAATAATAATAGAGTCTTATATAGCACACGTATCTACCAACAATGAACCGATCCAGTAAGCTCCGCCCAGTGCGCAAGTGGGCAAATTAACACGTGCTCCTCTCCAATGCCATGCTGCATTTTCCTTCCGCGCGCATCATACGCGCGTGCACGCATGTCGGACTTTTGTCCTCGCACGTCGGACATAAATCACGGTTGTGATTGGTGAGAACACCATGGGGCGGTGCTTACTGGATCGGTCCATTAGGTACTGAAGGCGCTGGAAATCATGTTTATTATTAGAGAAGGGTATTTTTTGTATTTGAGAAATTTGAAACCGATAATGTAGCACTTCATAATGGTTAACAAGGTGCTGCGGCGGATATTGCAGCCACTGCCAGAAACACTGGGGCAAACCCCTTCTCTTAGCGATAAGTGTTATACTGCATGTTCTTTGACCCTAAAAAGGTCGGGGTTTGCCCCGGGAAGGGGTTTGCCCCAGTGTTTCTGGCAGTGGCTGCCAGCGTAGCGCCGGAAAATTGTTCGCTGCGCAGCAACCAGTGGTCCGATTTTTATGTTTTGGGGTATCAAAAGATGGGCAGGGCTCGAGGCTAAAAAGTCATAAGAGCTCGGGTCGCGAAAAAAAATCAAGGCTATCGCGGAAAAAGTTGAGGGGGGGTGCATTACACAACACACGGGACCTACGGCATTGCGTCCCATCTGAAGGACGAAGCAATAATGGTAAAGTGCCTTGCTCAAGAGCACAAACATAATGTTCCCACGGTCAGGATTCGAACTCAAGTACCACGGCACACAAATCGAACACAGTTACCATTGAACCACAGCACCCAACGTCAATGTATTTTATTCCGATTTTTTTTTATAATATGGAGCGAGCCATATATGTTTTGTTTCTAACTCGATCACTTTCGCTTGACTCGCCCAGTGTACAGTGATTGGAAAATGTGGAGGTTGAACACGCGCTTCGTGCGTATTACAACTATAATGTACACTTAGATAAAATAGCAAGCCGTGACGTGTTTAACTGTCATGACGCGCTTATGTTGTTTGCATATGTTGTAGGCCTACCTGCACCTTGCATAGTTTCATTATGTTTTACAAAACGCGCACACGGAAGAATTCAAAGTATCTCCGCACGTAACCTCGTCCACAGCGCTTACTCCATTTTTAACCTCTTTTCCAATAGTAAGCTCTGGACAAGAAACGTTCTTCTTGTTTTCTGATTCTATGCTGCTAATGGCTAGCAATTGACCATTACGTGTTTTCACGATCGCTGCAGTTGTTGGCGTCAACGCCTACTTAAAAGAAAATACTCCGTTCCTTTCCAATGTGATACTGCATATTGGCGGGATAAGATTGTTACACTTTAGAAAATAATCGTGTTGTCGTAACTCACGGCGCACCGAATTGATTCTGTTTTACCCCCAGACACCGCATCTAAAAACAAACGCTAATGTAACGCACATGCAGGCACTGTACTGTGTTTTACCCCAGACACCGCATACAAACACAAGCTCTCATGCAATGCATAGGCAGTCACCAGACCATTCCTCATTTGCATACGTGTTCAAAAATTGTGCACATGCAAATGATCTAATACCAGGGTGAGGGAGCAGGTAGTGGTGGGAGCGTACTGCTTGACCTCTGGGGACGAGGCTGCTCCGCACGTAAGAATGAGGAGTTAGCACTCTGGTCGTTGAAATACAGGGTGTCCCAACAAAAATGCTCCACTCTCTTTTTTCCCCAAAATTCAAGAAAATCAGAATGCATAAATTGTCTTATTATGCATGGTAAGAATGCTATGTGTCTTGGTTGTTATCTACCAAAAAATCGGATCATACTGTCAATCCACTAGGGACAAAAATGCTTAAATATGAACTCGCCTCCATTTGCCAACTGCGTTGGGGACTCAAATCACCAATTTTAAAATGTCGATTTTTGTCAAGTGTGCTTTTCAAAAATTCTACTTGCTTTCTATTATGGAAGAAAACCAACCAACCATGGCATTGTCCATTTATTGGACTTTGACTAAAAATACCCATTTGTAAATCAAATACACGTAACAATTGTTTACCTATGTGTGGGCAGTGCCGATTTGCTTTACTGGTTTTTTTTTTTTCAGACCAGAACCTTTTCTTACCTGATTGAGGGAACCCTACACTGAATTGTAGCACCCAGCCACAGGTGAACAATTATTACCTGTGGTTGATTTACAAATAGGTGTTTTTAGTCAAAGTCCAATAAATGAACAATGCCATGGTTGGTTGGTTTTCTCTTGTTTGCTTGACAACAGCTGATGACTGGTCTTTCATAACAGATACCAAGAAGAATTTTTGAAAAGCACACTTGACAAAAATCGACATTTTAAAATTGGTGATTTGAGTCCCCAGCGCAGTTGGCAAATGGAGGCGAGTTCATATTTAAGCATTTCTGTCCCCAGTGGATTGATAGTATGATCTGATTTTTTGGTAGATAACAACCAAGACACATAGCATTCTAACCATGCATGATAAGAAAATGTATGCATTCTGGTTTCCTTGAATTTTGGAAAAAAAGAGAGTGGAGCAATTTTTGGGGGACACCCTGTACAGTACCGCCCAAATCCCACTGAGTGAAGACCAATCCAAGTACACTATTATTGCACATTCACAGTGGCCCCCTTCAATGGCGAAATCATTGCGCCAAATACTGCCCCATGACGGATTACATGAACGATAGCTGACACAATGTCCTCGCCATTGAAGGGGCATCCAAGAGCTACGATTGGTCAGTGTTAAGAACAATTGTTTAGGCGGGGAAAACGCAACCTTAGAATTCAAAAATCTCCATGGCAAAACGATAGGCCCTATATATATAAATATATCATCGTTTAAGTAATTAGCTGATGAAAACAAGGAACCACTACCAGCCAAGGTCTGGGCAATAATTGTTACTAATCTCTCAAATTACTCTTTGATCTGTCCTTGAATTGTTTTTACTCCTCCCCCACCTGCGATGCGACCTTGCCTTCCTCTCATTAAGTTATTAAGTGTGTCTTGTCAAGTGAATCATCCCCTAATGGAAATAATCAATTCCGCAACGATGGCTTCGAATTGTTTTAACGGTTTCGCCATGGCGGCTGCAATCAACCAGAACGTTTATTTTTGGTCTAGCAATGGTAGTTACTGTACTAAGAAAAACAATGAAAAATCCATTGTTTTAAGTACCTCGCCGCTGTTTGCCGCAAACGTTCTAGTAATTAGCGCACCGGAGAAATACCTCATGCAACAGGCCAGGACGTACATCTGGTATGCACTCGCGATCATTCACACACACACACACGCATGCGAAGTTTTGAAACACAGCCATCATACGTTCAAGCAAACATGGCTGGAATTGCGGATGGATCACGTTTTGGCTGGAGTGTCTCCAGTTGCCGTCTTGCACCTTTGATGCTGCTGTTCTGCTGTTGCTATCAACTAGGTCGCTGTGTTCCAACAGGTGTGTATAAAGAATTAAACCATTGCTATGACGTCACGCTATTGTTAAAAGTGTGGCTTCGGAACGAAGAATCTTTAGTAAAGTGTGGATTCGGAATTGCGAATCCACACTTTGAACACGTCGGATAACTTTTCTCTATAATGAGCATTAATAGGACCGTATGCGTGAAAATTTCCTTCCGAAATTACCAATGCATCTTCCCTGTCAGATTCTCCGCCGTCACTGCAAAACCTACCTCGAGTCAGAAAGAAATCATCGTCTGAACTATCAATTTGTCCACGGAAGGCGCCAGGACAAATGTTGCAACCTGACGCCACTTTTTTTTCTCCATATATCATCTCAATGAAGGGCATTCATTGCAAAAATGATAAGACATGAATCTGGGACTGAGAAATATTTCCAATTTTGTTAGGAAATACTTTTAAAAATTATTGACTCTCCATATAGACTTTGTACACAATCGCGGAAGTGGCGTCAGGTTGCAACATTTATCCCAAGTCTTTTCATCTCCACTCACTGTTTATGCCAATACTTCTTTTGACGCAATGGTTTAAGTCGAAGAATACACTCGCAAGTGTGCACACAAAAAATATTCTGAGTAATAATACGCATGAATTCCGAGTAAAGTTGACTCACAGATGACACACTTAACAAATGCGTTATTAATTGCTATACTCATTGAAATGCGTAAAGTTACTCAAGTATAATGATGCACCAGATGGGTATTATGTTGGGAATACCCACAATGGCGAGTAAAACGATTTGACTTCAGAACGCCACACCAAATGAGTAATATGGAGAAATACTCACTTGAAATTTACTCACCCGGTGCATCAAAATAATTTGGACTCACTTGGTGAGTAATTAAAAAATGACTCACAGATGAGTAATTAGACTCAGCTATAGTTTAAATGCCATGATGACTCACTCGATGAGTAAATTAAAAGAAAATAGAAAAACGTGTAAACCTGACATCGGAATGACACACAAAATGAGTCATGGTTATTTAACGTCATCCCAGCTTGACACACTTCTGTGTCCGTTTATTTTGAATCCTTTTCCAAATGAAAAATAACCAAATTATTTAGTATCATAAAAAAACAATCATACATGCTTGGAGTGTAAAATATATATAAATATATAAATGAAGGAATACAAATATTTTCTTTCCCTTCAAAATAACCAATGTGTTCCTGAACTTTTTGAATAATAAAAACATAAAATATTAACTAGTTCTCAATACAAAAAGTAAAACTGTTTCTAAGTGGGAGCCTTTCTCGGTCAGGTTTTTATCCCCCAAATTGATTCATAATAAGCAAATTAAGCAACAAAAAACTGAGTGTTGCTGACAAAGTGAGTTCAGTTTTTCTTTGAAGTTTGAGACTTTTCTCAGACTTAGAAATAAATCATGGTGTGCTCCTGACACTCTTTGAATAATACAACAAATATTATAAAATTTTTCTTACACAAAGAACAATTGTTCCCATTGGTTTTTTTTTTTTTTTTTTTTTGGGGGGGGCCTTGTTTTTGGGCCTTCATCGTTTAGGTTTTTATCCCCTAGAAATGATTAATCATAAGCAGATTAACCAACAAATAGCTGAGTGTTGCTGACAAAGTGAGTTCAGTTTTTCTTTGAAGTTTGAGACTTTTCTCAGACTTAGAAATAAATCATGGTGTGCTCCTGACACTCTTTGAATAATACAACAAATATTATTAAATTGTTCTTACACAAAGAACAATTGTTCTCATTGTTTTCTTTGGGGGGGCCTTTGTTTTGGGGCCTTTATTGTTTAGGTTTTTTATCCCCCAGAAATGATCAATCATAAGCAGATTAATCAACAAATAATAACTTAGAGTTGTTGACAAAGAGTAGCAGCAGGCAAATCTACAATTAATACGACCTTTGTATAAATCCTGTGGATATCCCCCCTCCATGTTTAGTGTTCAAAGTTGTTGACTTACTATTAATGAAAGTACATGTACTCTCTTCTTCTTTTCCCATAAATTATCTGAGAAACTAAAAAAAACACCAAAATAAATACAATGAAACTGAAATTAAATATAAAACTTAAAACAAAAAAATGAGCAGCTGATATGGTTTGTTATGAGGGTCAATTTAATTACTCATCACCCTTCCTGAGGAGATTTATGACTCTACTCACAGGTTTTGGGGGTTTAGCCCCTTGAGTCATCTTCAACACATTCAACTGCAGGAATGTGAGGGTGCTTCTAATACCTTTTGGGTATGCCATATCAAAGATGAAGTATGTGGCCAGCAATGTCAACAGACCATCGATGAGGCCTGTAACCTCGAATAGCTCCTGTTGCTCTGCATACACAGCATAGCTGTCCTCCATGGACAAGAGGTCCTTCTGTTGCCCAGAATATTGTAGGTGTGGCTGAACATGAACAGCAGACTCATCCTATAAGAGAAATGGAAAAGAAAAAAAAGAGTTCTCTCAACCTAAACATCACGATTCTATTTTCCTCATAATAATAATGCAATTTAAATTAAAGCACACGAATCCACCAAAACTGCTGCTCAAGGCGCTACGTCATTATTACCCCTTTTCATTGGGCCAATGAAGCATTCATAAAAACATCTTATTAGCTCCCTGAGGAGAATACAGCTCGATGCATCTCTGCCCTGACAGGTACCCATTTATACACCTGGTTGAGGAGGCATTGTGTGACAAAAAGTGCCTTGCCCAAGGGCACACGCACCATGACCCCAGGCTGGACTCGAACCCACAACCTGCAGCTTTACCCGCAGACCACGAATTCAATGCCCTTTAACCAATAGGCCACAGCACTCCACATTATAATTAACCATCATTAACAACAATTATATCAATTTCCTGGTGCATTTGAAAGACAAAAACATTTCAAAGCAAAAGTTTAAGGGATGCTTTGAAACTAGTCCTACATTTTACATTAGTCTTACTGATCACTTATGTGCACACACACAGCTAATATTTTAAGGGTAAGTAAACAAACAAGAGAAACCCTACCTTTTGGTCAGTGATGAGATGAGTGCGGTTTTCACCAACAAAGAAAGATGGCAGCATCAGAATTTCTCCAGCAGTCTTTAAATCTGCAGGGAAAAACAATTATAATTGGTTTATTAGTTTAATGCACAACAATTCACAATTTGTACTTCACTTGGATGAACATCAGCTTGATCAGCCACAGTTAAGCACCATGCCTGACGCAATACTTCGGCATTTGCTATGAGTTCATTCAGCGTGCGTTGTATCTGCGCTGCAAGTACGCTATGTATACGTCCAATATATGCGGCTCATATGCTGACGGGTGCGTGCCGGGAGGTCAGCGTATTACCGCGTATGAACCGCTAAATCCCACACGAACACATAGCGCACTCGTACCGCGCACGACCGATGCAGGACCGATGCATTGCGTATTTATAACTTATGACCTGCGTAACAGCGTACGCAGCGTAGTTTTGTGCATGCCCAAAACTATCCAGCGTACTGGGCCGTACCATGCGTATGCCTGCGTACATAAAACTTACACAAAACGATAGAGATGCATATGAGGTGCGTTTTGTGCGTACGACTGCGTATGAAAAAAATGTCAATGCGCAACTCATCAGGAATTAGGATACGCAGAAATGTGACAGGGCCCTTTTATGGAATAAGCCACATACGTTCTAACTTAACACTTTTTCTATTGATCCGCAATACGTTAGACACCTTGCTTGGGCTACGGACTCTCTATTAACTCTTCAAATTCATAAGACATTACTTTCCCGCTATTCTACGAACTGCGGAATTGTTATTATTCAATTGCACACCAGTTTTTATCGGTTGTTATGTGATACCATCCAGACAAGAGAACAATTGAGAATCAAGATCACTAGGTCTCTGAGCTATACTGGCCTATGTGAAAACCAAAAAAAAAACAAAAAAAAAAACACGGATGTCAGTGCCCACCTTTGGTCCATCAGAATAAAATCAAATCTATCCCAAGCCATTAGACCATGTAGCGTTGGTTGCCAACCTTGTTCACATGGTGTCAAGCAGCACGCTCCCACTACTACCTGCTCTCTCATCCCAGGATACGAATGCAAATTAGGCATAGTCTGGTGCCTGGCTGTGCTTTACATCAGCATTTGTTTTTGTATGCGGTGTCTGGCGTTAATCATAATCATATGTCGAAGCGTGAGATTGGAAAATACGATTTTTTTTTTAAAGTTAAAATGTAACAGTCTTATCCTGCCAATATGCAGTCACATTTACATCATGGGTAAAGTAAGGGTCTTTATAGTATAGATTGGAAAGAGCATCTAAAAGTAGACAAAAAACGTCCACACAACCATCCTTCAATAAAAATAGCACGCCGTTCTTGTGTTATTCTTGCAGGACATTTTGACATGCAAAATTCGGGCTGTTTGGGTTCTAGTCGTAGATCCATTCACGCATGTTCCACCTATATTCATCGCTGCATGCGGACGTGCGGGAAACAACTTGTGAATGGTACTGCCTTGTTCCTTGCTTGCGATGATAGGGGAGGATGGTCTGTCTATCTTCTGCAGGTTCGGAGGTGGTTGTAGAGTCCGATCCACGCGGCGCAGACCTTTCTGCACTTGGGACAAGGGAAGCCCTGGGATGTTCGTCTGTCAGCTTCAAATTTCTGGCTGCCTGTGATGTTGTGGCGCCAGCCTTCTCTGTCAGTTGCTTCCTGGTGCAACTATTGGTGATGGATGCCAGCTAGTAAAAGCTGCTTCTTGCGTTGGGCCTTGAAGCGCTTTTTGGGGCCCCTTGATTTCGCTTTCCTCTGGAAGACGTAAGCTCTCCATCCTTGCGACATGGTCTCCCTATCGCAGCTCGTCCTTAAGTACTATGGCTTCGATGCTCGGCATATGTGCCATCTCTAGCACCTCCTCGTTTAATATAGTCCTGCCACTTGATGTTGAGGATAGGGCACAGGCAGCGTTGGCAAAATCATTCGAGCAGCCGCACGTGTTTCTTGTACAGGACCCATGTCTTTGCTCCATATAAGAGGGTGGGGACTACAACTACTTCTGATTTTGGAGAGGCGCAGAGAGTGGTCTTGCCACACAATTTCTAAGCAAGACGCCAAAAGGAGCTGCTGGTTTTGGAAAACCAGTTACCCAGCTCTTTGTTAGTTTTGACATCGTTTGATATGGCACTGCATATGTAAGTGAAGTGCTCCACTGCGTTGAGCAGGGTGCTGTCGATAGTGATTTGCGGGGAGCTGTAGGGTTCACTAGGTGGAGGCTGGTATATCACCTCCGTCTTCTTCACGCTGATTGTAAGGCCAAAGGCCTTCGCAAAGCAGTTGACAATGCTAAGAAGTGCCTACTATGTGCGAGCAAACAAGGCGCATTCATCCGCGAGCTGAAGCTCCAGGACTAGCTGCTCCAGGGTCTTCGTCCAGGCAAGTAGACGCCGCAAAGTGAATATTATGCCGTCTGTTCGGAAGCGGACGTACATGCCGTCTATGTTATCTTTGGCTTCGCGGAGCATCAAACTGAAGATTATGGAAATATCAGCGTTATGGCGTGTATACATCCCTATTTGACGCCATTGGAGATAGGGAAGCTGTCTGACACGCTTCCTTCTTGCTTGACCTGCCCTAATTAGCCCCTATGTACCTTTCAGAGAATGGTGAGGAACTCGGGTGGGCAGTCGAGGCGTGCTAGCATTTTCCACAGTCCCTCGCGGCTCATGCTATCGAAAGCCGTAGTAAGCTATATGATGGCGGCGTAGAGACATATTTTCTAGTCTCTGTGCTTGTTCCTGTATCTGCCAAAACACGAAGGTCATGTCTATGGTGCCTCGTTTCGCACAGAAGCCACATTTACACCTTGAAGTGTTCTCCTCTCCAAGTGTGGGTGTGAGCCTACACAGGAGGACGTGGGCTAGGATCTTGCCAGCAATGGAGAGTAGCGTGATGCCTCTTTTTTAATATAGTTTTGTTACGTTGTGTGAAACTGGATAAGTTTGATAGGCAGCCCTTTATCAACAACTGCCTTAATCTTACTGATTATGTCTGAGTCTGATTCGAAAAAAAATATCAGTAAGCATAAACAAAGACTTCACATTCGGTACAATGTGTTGAAATTGTAATTATAATTCCGCAATTGGACTGGCGAAACAACGTTCTTCAATTGTAAAAACCGTTGGTTAGCATTCTGTTAAAGCTAGCCCCAATATAAATGTGGAAGGCCCCAGCCCCCAGGCCAGGTAGGCCCCAGGCAAGGAATTCCCCAGCCCAGGTAGGCCCCAGGCCAGGGAGGCCCATGCAGGCCAGGAAGGCCCATGCAGGCCAGGGAGGCCCATGCAGGCCAGGAAGGCACGAGCCAAGGTAGGCCTCAGGCCAGGAAGGCCCGTTTATTTCATCCGATACTGTCGTGTTACCTAGTCATACGCACAGTTTCAAGACACATTTGCGTTGGCATACCAAACGACTTGTGTATGATTGGGCGTACGCCGGTTTATTGGCGCTGCTTATCTGTTTATGATACACGTACGTATACCAACACGATTGAGACAAGTAGCCGTTTGTGATTTACTTGGCAAGGTCACTGTGTCATTTTACTTGTCCATGGCAGTCTATACTGAAATTTACTTTTCATTCCCTCTTTAGATCCTAGTAATGACGATAAGGCATTCAAGACCAAGTCAGCGATCTTCTCAAAGACGCACGAGGGAGCCTTGATCAACAACTCCGAACCCCTGTCGACTAAGGTAGTTAAATCGCTCGCGCGATGCGCCGTCTTCTGCTGCCAACAGGCCGGATGTGTCTCATTTGACTACGCCAAGGGAAATGGCCAGTGTCGCCTCCACGGTCTGGCCTCGGTCGATGTCGAGCTAACTCCAAGCCAGAACTACTCGGTCTACGATATGCAGTAACGGCAACAACAAGAGTAGAAACAACGAGAACAACATGAACACAAAATAAATGCAGTTTGAAAGGTGCAAACTTATAGATTACTCGGGGATATATCGCTAAACGTAACCACACATGCCTGAAATTGGCCCCTATCGACTGCACATTGCCAGAACAAAGCGCGGGTATAGTTCAATTCGCGTGCTCCCACGCATGCATGCACTGTGCGTTTGGTATTCCTTGCCGTTTGTTTTGGGCAGTGTGATATTGTCACGCAGCAATTTCCACTCTCGTACTCTTGAAATTTCCAACATTTCAAACTGCATAATTTTTCTTAAACCGTTGTCAAAAATGGACGATTTTCAGTCTTTGGTATTAACAAATGGGTATCAAAATGTAGCTAACAACATACCCCAAGAGTCGATATATATAACGTTATCATAAGACGATCAGATTAAAAATTATGACTCTTCAAATGAGTATGGACTTTTTTTGGCCGTGTGCACATTCGTAGTATTATACTTCATTACCGGCACGCTTAACACGTGGCATTTTGACATAGAAGCCATGCTTAACAACGGTTGGTAGTCGGATCGGGTGCACGTACAAGCTATATATTAAGAAGTATCGAACACATTTCTTCACTGTATGCGTGAACTGTTATACAGTTAATTTAGTACAAGACCATCTCCAACAATCTCAAGTTTCCGATTTAAAACAATGAACCATTTAAATTTACCGCCAACAGACTTCACGTCAAACAAAAAAACACTCACATGTCTAATTAATTTTGCAATAACCCGCCTCACAAAATAACTGCCCGTGATACAATTAGATTCAATTCAAATAGACATTTATCTCCATATACAGCCAATACACAATAGAAAATGATTGATTGAACTTTTACAAAAAATACATTCAAAGATGAAAAATTACATAAGAGACTTAATAAAAGAAGTAGAGGGGATGCTGATAGTGAGGCATATTCAGAAGACCAAGAGTTTAATGTAGAAAAGCCTTTACAGACAAACAAAACAAGACACAGACAAAAAAACACAATCAGACAAACACACAAATAAACAAACAAACAGAGCAAGACATTACGAAATCACGAAAACAGATTATACGTATACTATAATGATATAACAAGCACATAATAAGTTACAAATAATTGACAGAGCAATGTTTAATAGATAATGATAACAGAGGTTGGAACATGCCGACGCTTACGAATAAGTTTTAATTTTGACTGGATTATTTGAAACAAAAAAGTGATAAACAAATATTGCACTGCAACCATGATCGGATTTGGTAAACTAAAGATGCACGATTTACTTATTTCGATAACATACCTGAGACTCGGCATATTGTGTGCATTAGGTGCCAAATCCGACAAAAAATAGTACTAATGATTTATTTGATAAAAATTGACATAGGCCTATATGTAGAAGCTAGAGGCTGAAGAAATGAAATGCCTATATATTGTAGCCTGGATAGCATAGTGTCCTTAGTGCATTCACATTAATCTGTAAAATTGTACGCTGTGGTACGTACACAGAATGTTATTTGTGGATTTCATCCTTCGATTTAAAAGGTTTATCAAAAGTAATAAACATAAAAGGAACATCAAAAGTTATCTTTTATTAGCTTATATAGCACTGTACAACAATACATGTTACCCTTTTTGGCACAAATTATTTTAAACATGTGTAAAAGAGTATTTTACAAAATAATGTACATTATCACCCTTAACAAAATCATATATGAAGACATACTAAACACACCGTTAAATTTGTATTTTATTATCTTCATGTAAATGTGGTACATACAGCATTGATACCCTTTTTGTACGAGGTATATTTTACTCGGTTGCACAGATTATATTTATTACTAAGCGTTAAAGGGGCTCGACGTCCTGAAATACACGAAATTTTCACGTTTTGGATTGTTAACTTATCCTATTTCATACATCTGGTGGAAATGAAGCCAACCTAATGTGTTACCGTTCCCAAGAAAAGACGAATACAACCGCGGTTGTTTACATCGGACACGACGGAGTACGCATACGTTTTTCCTGTCGTTTCAGACAATGTACGATTCACATTGTGTATAAATTACACACATCACCAATGCACAAATGCGCTTTCTTACACGTCTGCAGAAGGCGCGCGTGCTTGGAACATTTTCAACACTGCGCAATGCGTGGTTGAATGCGCAAAATAACGCAGTTGCAATTCTTCTACAGAGATGGCCGTCATTGAGCGAGCCCTATATCTCTGTAACGCAAATGAGCGAGATTCCCTGTGGTGCGAGCGCGAGCAGGCGCGAGCAAGCTATCATTGTCTAACTATAGAGGGCGCTAGAGCGCTACTGCGATAGTTGCACACATTCGGCGCGCGAGCGGCGGTGCTTGTTCAGAGATCGTCTGGGACGGACGTGCGGAGTGCTGAGCTCAGGTATTGGAGGCTACAGTGTGCGCTACCTCAATTCGAGCGTGGGCCACTGGAATACTTGAGTGGGACTGCGGTGGGATGCCGATAAGGAAACTAGGGATTAGTTTCTGGTCCGTGTACTAGGGGAAGGGAGTTAACTTACCTTTGGAAACTCTAGGGGGAGGCACTCGTAGCCTCGAGGCTACAACGGGAGGATCCAAACTAGGAGGCGCGTCAATCGCTGGGAGGCATCACAGCTAGCGCTAGGCAGATCAGAGGCGCTTATTAAGTTATTTATTTACTTGTAATTTTGGCAATCAGTTAATTATTGAGGGTACAATTTAATCGACACTTGGGAGGTTCAAGCAGCAGTTAATCGAGTGATAATTAAAGGAGGTCACATCATCATTATTTCCTTGTCCCATTTGCTCTTGTCCTGTGTCCTCATTGTCCCCGAGGAAGTTTACTGAGGGTCCAGTCGTTAGCCCCGTGCATTAGGCGGTACATTTCCGCCCAACGGGCCTACTCCACCGGTCTTGGGTCTCTTGAAGGAGGTACCACACCTGCTGGTTGACCACCGGGGGGAACAAATCGTCCGGGGTAATTGGTAAATCTGCTACAGCTCTTTTTAAATTTTCGTTTTTGACTTCAAAGTAGGCACAGACCTATACCCTAAGCTTACATTGTTTCTAAACAAGTTACGTCGTGATGACGTCATCATAAGATATATGACGCCATCTTAAATGTGCATACTTTTTATGTCTATATCCAGAGTTTTAGAGAGGCAATTGCATTGAAACTTTGTTAATAGTCACGTATGTGTTAAACATAAAACAAACCAATTATAACGTCATTGTGACGTTATTATTATTCATATGGCTTCATCCACATTGTGCTAATTTATAACACCAAACTCACTTCTACAGAGCCCAACATTAATACTCATGTACATGTACATCGACTTGGTGGAAACTCCTACATGGCAGTGGTTGGAAAAACAGTCGAAACAGCTATGTGTGTGCCCAAAAACCCAATTCGAGTTTGGCTTGTCTTCGTTCTTCTATTACACGGACCTTTAGGGGATCCAGCATACACTTACCTTTTACCGCATGTGACATGAACTGGCAAATTAATATGAATTCCGATTAGAAAAGGAAATGTGGGCTTCACTATTTATGACCATTGAAACTCAATGAAGCATCGGGTTTTGTTCCCTACTGAAGAATGATTTACGTATCATGATCAATGTCTTGAAGGTGCCCTGATTGTGGGAGTCCTGTGCCCGGACGCGCACTGCCCGGACCCAGGCATGTGTGGGCAGATCTCCGTCATCGAAGAGTTCGGGGTGCGGTTGATCGGTTGCGTTGTCTGGCTTCGGCATTTTGCCGCTGAGCATCTGCAGTTGCAGTTTTGACGCGATTTGTTTTGTCGCAGCTTGCCACCTATAGGCTAAAGGACGGTCCATGGCGAGATTTTCCCAGTGGTGGATCGAAATGCTGGCGGCATTGAGGTGGCGTTTGATGACGTCCTTGTAGCGCGCCTTCGGCCTACAGCCGGGCCGCCTGGGAGAATCCGGGAGCTCGCCACGGAGAGGAGGATCTTTGGCAGTCTGTGCTCCTCAATGCGCATGACATGCCCCGTCCAGCGGAGCTGCATATCTAGCAACGACATGTTCGCTTAAAGGTATAGTCCATCATTTGTAATTTGTGCATTTTGTTCGTTTGAAGCAACAAAAGTGCTCAAGATCTAAAGAAGGGTGCTGAACAGCCAACCTGATGAAGTTTCAGCTCAGCTTTAGCTGTATATTGCGAGAAAAACAACATTCAATGATCTCGATTTCAAATCAAAAAATGCTGAATCATGTTTTGAATTGGGCCTGAATTCAGCGTCCAAGACACGTTATCACTGAGCCGATTGCAGCTACGCGATGTCGCGCACTGATCCCACGAATTATAGCGACCGCGCGCGCGCGTGTCCGTCGTGCCAGTGCTTGCGCGCGCTTCGCCGAATAACAGAACGAACTACTAATTTACATTTCCTACGGTGCTTGCCTTCTTTTGTTGATTCCTTCAAAATGACAGCTTGCCAGAAAGAATCATTTCACAGGGAGTTTAGTTCCCTTACTATCTTTCAACCAAGTATGTTTTTCAACAAACGCGATCCCGCAAAAAATGTTAAGAATATACCGGAGGTGGCGCCGCTTAATGGTCCGTATAGGTTTTTGAGGTTGCATGCCTGGAGTAAATCGGTCTGAAATTGTCTACGCCGGCCAAATCACGATTTGCATGCCCTCAAATTCTTCAATACTTTGGGCATGTTGTGTGCCATAAATTTAGAGTTTGTAAAAGAATATCGATGGAAGCCGTGCACAGGAAGGTGAGCTTGTGTTTCTGTGAAGTATGGATGAAATTGGGGCCATAACAGTTCTCTATTTTCCTATGGAGTGTAAGCACCGTTTTTCAAAATGGCGATGGGCTTCAGGACTATTTTAAGGGGTGACAGTCATCAGATAAGGCTATCAGAAAAAACATGAAAAGAAAATGAAAGATGACGTAATAAGCTTTAATTTGATGTGTGTCTCGAAAACCTTAGAGAGTTGTGAGTATTTGTATCCGAATTTCTGGAGTGGGGGCATGGGGGCATTTATCATTGGGGTCTATGGCAGTTTATTTACTGGTCTGCAACCCAGACGTGCCGTCTGTGGGTGCAGACCGGTAAATAGGCCGAAACCCCTCAGCCGAGCTCATAAATGCAAGTTATAGCGGCCCTCAAAATGTTATATATTAGAGAGTTGTAAGAGCCATACAATTGGGTAATTGAAAAGATATGGCAATGAACCTCTTGCCCGGATTTGGGGCTTTCAGTTTTGAACATCTTGGATGAAATTGAGCTCGAAAGTAGCGCTCTATTGCCATGTTGTGGGGAGGGATCATTTTTCAAGATGGCAATTTTTTTGCTGAGGGAAAAAAAAGAGTGGTCTTTTTCTTTAGGTGAGTATGTCTCAAAAAGTCAATGATCAACCCATCACAAAAAAACCCAAAAGGAAATGAAAGATGGCCTGTTGATCATTAGTTTCTCTAATATTTTCTTATACCCAGTTATGTTACGTTTCCTTAATCAATACAGTTTATATTTTCTAGAATTTAGGATAAGAACGCAATAATGTTGCTTGCCTTGTCTATTGCATTTAACAAGCTTCTTTTCTCACAAAATAACTAATGTTTTGGAACAGCGAACAGATTTCAATAGAGGCTCGAATTTGAGATGTTGCGGAAAGACGATAGATGCAGTGTTGGCAAACCAAGTTTAACAAACTATATATACTTTTGTTCTTTTTTTTTTAAGAAAGTCGAACGGTAGTTGAAGACGTAGATGAGAATCTATATGATCGTGTCCAGATACAAAGAGTAGAAATCTACGCGTCTGCCTTTTTTAAAAAGCACAATTGCAGTGTTCATTATTGCGTAATGATCCGCCTAGCACACGGTTGTTTGGCACAGTGGATGCGGTACACAACTTCCTACAAATCAAACACACCGGGCTCATTATTCCACAAAGATGTCGACTTGTTTTCGTCTGCGGAGCTCGTAGCATATATGCTGTCGATCCTGAAACCAAAGTACGGAAATAGAGTGGGACTATACAGTGACGACGATCTGGCAGTATTCAAAGAGACCCCCCAGAAAATAAAAAAAACATCAAAAGGAAATATGTCAAGTATTCCGGGAAAATGACTTAAAGGTAACGATCAAAGCCAACAAGGCGACAGTAAACTTCCTTGACGTCACACTAGACCTGCAAATGGGAGGGTACAAGCCATTCATGAAACCAGGTAATGTACCTCTCTATGTACGTGTCCAGTCAAACCATCTACCCGCCGTCATCAAACATCTACCAGAGGGAATCAACAAGCGTCTCAAATGGAGGCCTTCGAGAAAGCTGCCCCGGCCTAACAAGAAGCTCTGCGAAAAAAAGCGGGCACAAGTATCAATTGAAACACACACCGAGCAGTAACACAAGGAAAAAGGGAGGTGACACGGTACGTACAACCCTCCGTACACAAGAACGTACGTACCAACATTGGAAAGAAATTCCTTCAAATAATAGACAAATACTTCCCCAAGGAACATAAGCTTCACAAAGTGCTCAACCGGAACACAGTAAAGTTATCTTACAGCTGCATGCCGAACATGAAGGCAACGATCCAGTCAATCAACAAAAGAAAGGTAAAACAAGAGGACGACGTCAATGGTAGAACATGCAGTTGCCCCCGCAATGCCGAATGCCCGCTGAATGGGGAGTGCCTCAGTAAGAACATCGTGTACCAGTCCACCGGCACGAGCAAGGCAGGAAGGAGGCATACGTCGGGTTAGCATCCACAACCTTCAAGGCGAGACTGGCGAACCACAAGCTGTCATTCAGATCCGAGAGCAAGAGGGTGCAAACAGAGCTAAGTAAACATTCATGGGACTTAAAGAATGAGGGGAAAGACTATGAAATCAAATGGGACATTTTTTTCAGAAAGCACTGCCATACTCTAATGTAAAAAAGAGATGCAATTTGTGTATAGCAGAGAAGTGCATAATCATGTGTATGCCAGATCTAGGTACTCTAAATAAGAGAAGCGAAATCGTCTCCAAGTGCAGGCATCGAGACAGGTGTGTTCTTACATCAGTGACGTAAACGCGTACTAACTTCAATGACGTAACGCGCGTAACGCGTGCGCGCGATTAATTCGAAATAAGGTAAGATGCCACTTGTATTCTATTTTTTTGTCATTCTGCTGATGGGTGCCTCATGGTACGAAACAGTCTGTCCAGAAGAGAGATATGCCAAAGTTTGATAAGCTCATATTCTGAATTTATTGCATAATTATAGCTCTACTGAGATGTATCGAGCACTGTGAATTGTGATAGTAGACGATTTCATTGGATATACACAAGTATTTATATATCCATTGAAATCGTCCTCTTTCACAATTCACAGTTCAGAGTGCGCGCCACATGCTCAGTGGTAACTACTGCCTACACCGCGTCAACACGGATGCCGCAATGTTGTTCAATACAACAAACACCTCATCGTTTAGGACAATAACTTCTGAATATATTATACTGAAACTTCCTCTGTTAATAATGTATCACATTTGGAACAAACAGTACAAATAATGTGAGCGATACAACTTAGTGTATTAAACCCAAAAAATACATTCCGAATGAATTTCATTTTACATGACAAAATACTCTATAGTTCGGGTGATGAGTCGTGATTACTGATTTAATATAATGTATAATCCGTCCAATAATTCTTCATAATAAATCACATTCAGGAATATATTTTCATTGGAATTCGTCCATTAAACATGAACGAAAATGAAATCGAAACATTAAAGTGTTTTAGGCCTTTACGTGAAAATTAAAATCCGAATGAGAGGAACATTAATAGCAAACAAGTCACACTCCTTTTTTGTGCAATAACCAAATAAACATTTGTTTCGCTTTTTTTATGTGCATTTTACCCAAACACTTTTTCCAGCGAAACTTTTTGTTTGTTTTGTTTGTTTTTTTGTTTTGTTTTGTTTTGTTTTGTTTTTTTTTTCGCACGGAGACAAATGTAGCAAACGGTTTAATACAATTTGTTTTTTTAATAGAGGGCGCGCCACATGCACAGTGCATGGTCAATACTGCCGACACAGCGTCAACACGGAAAACTCACTAGTATTGAATAAAAAGAGCCACTCATGGTTCGGGCAATATCTCAAGATATTCTGAATGTATTAACTCAATATTCCGTTGAGTTTTTGGTCATAATGAGTCACGATCGCCAGTTTAATTTAAGGAGAACTCGTCCAACAACAAAACCAATGTGACCGCAATAACTTAGTGTTTAACCGTGAACAACAATCCGAATGAGTCAACGTTCTATTTACTAACAGTACAAATAATGTGAGCGAAACAATTTAGTGTGTTAAACCTGGAAAAAACATTCCGAGTAAGTGTCATCGTACATGACATAAATACTGCATATGTACGTGACATAAATACTGTATGGTTTGGGTGATAAGTTGCGATTTACTGATTTTTTTTTTAATATTAATTTTTCATAATCTATTACATTCAGGGATATTTCTTCATGTGAATTTGTCCACTGTACAAGAACGAAAATGAAATCGGAGCATTTTAGTGTTTCAAACGTGAAAAATACAATCCAAATGAGAGCAAGTTTTATGGCAAACAAGTCACACTCCTGTTTGTGCGTAATCAAGAAATCAGCGAAACTTTTTTTTTTTTCGCACGGAGAGAAATGGGTTAACGGGGGAAAATAAGTGAATGACAACAGCACAGACATACAGCACAGATTTAGTATTTACCATTCGCCCACCAGTTTCTACTTTTTATTACATTATTTATAGGGAAATAAGAATACTTTTATTGTGTTATTGCTCATTTTATGACAATGTATTGTAATGCAATGTTTGATACCAACGTTTTGATATATCCCGACTGTTTTTGTTTTTGTTTTACAAAAAAGACAATTTGAAAATGAGTTTCCAGCTTTCTCAAATTTGTGTTTATAGGCTTATCCTAAACTGTATTGAGCTCATAATCAAAACTTACACTGTGGCTTCAAAGCCACAAATTTGTATTGACGGTGATGTGTTTCACCCTGATTCGATACCATTTGAGTAACACATATAAAGTTCCAATCACTTTAAATCTAATAAAATGCAAACCTTCACCGCTTCCAATATAGTAGTTAAATTATACCGTAATGTTGTATTCAAGAATATTTGTTTTTGTAATGATACGTCTTTCAAAGCTTAATATGAAATTTCTAATTTCAAGACTACAATCGCTTCACATTACTGAAAAAGTCCGCTTATAACTGCGATAAAAAACTGAAAACCTTTACCATTTAAATGCAGTAATCAAGTTATACATTAACACTTAGCTAATATAATGTTAATTATACCTGTGTACATTCACCATATTCAATTATTAAATCCAAAGTAGGTAAATTAGAAAACTTTCTTTTTGTATTTTTTTTGAAAGCCAAGTGAATTGTAATTATTTATGCAAATAATAAGACACGTTTAACCCGTTACCACCTTCCTAACACTGTCTCACATTAAATCAATTCCTTGATGGATCATCAACCATAGAATGCTCGAGCAGTTTGGGGGTTACAGGAAACCCCCCCCCCCCACCCCCCCAAAAAACCAAACAAACAAACAAACAAACAAACAAACGTGTGTTGCGAATCAGAAAGTACAGGGCGAGTAAAACAAAATTGCAAAAATGGAAAGGAGTCATCTTTTATTCAAAACCAAGTAGAAGTTTTGAACTTTTTAAACCTTGTAATAATGACATATTCGTTAGTAACATTGTGTGAACAAAAACGAATTGAATCCCATTTACCGTGTTTGTTTTGGTAAACCTTTAATAACTTTGGTACCCAATTTACATTTTGTCTACTAGGCTTCCGAATTAAGAGCGGAAAACGATACAGTAAAGACATTAAACTGACTGAACCTTATAGCTCAAGATTTATTTTATATGTTTTCCCTTCTTTTTGTTATTCACAGTATCTGTGGACTATACTATAGTGACTGCGTCCTTCAGTGTTCACACAACTGCAGCTCTGCCCTCTACTTGGCAACCGTGCAAGGCAATGCATGTCTCAGCGCTAGACTTCATGGAAAGAACGGCCCCGGGGACACATTTGTTGCTGTTTCAGAAGCCTCCTGGACAAGAACGTAAATTGGGTACTGCAGTAGAAAGGTTCACTAAAGTCAAACGGTGAATACGATTAACTTAATTTGTTTTCCACTCAAAGTTACTAATTAATATGTCATTCTAAAAAAATGTTTAAACATTTCAAAACTCCAACTTGTTTTTGAAAAAAAGAAGAATGGCTCCTTTCCATTATTGCAGTGGTTTCACTCACCCTGTATATGATAAAAATCATGACATCATAATATGAGCACTGGACCCTTTACAGTCCTTTATCTTGTTTGCACGCCTATACAATTAAAACGTTAAAACCAAAATGAATTTACTCCTATTTCTGTAAAATAAAATACAATAAAATAGACGTTTAGTGCCGTGAATGTTTTTGTCTGAATCTTCTTAAATTCAAAAATAACTTTGATGAATCACATTTGAAAATGTAACTCTCTTCAAATGCTCCTACATTTAACAATAATGCTATAATAATTACACCAAACTATATACAATGAAACTGTGCTGGAGAAACCCATGGTTACACAATACGATTTGTAATAAAATGTAACAATATGATTTGAATAAAGAGTTCGAACTATGATGACATTACGGACCATTCGTATAATGTTAGCAACTTTCTGAAAAAAGGGAAACGGGCCTACTTGGGGGCAATTATTTTCTTTTGTTTAGAATCAGAACCGATTAATATTTTGATATCGAGCATTCTATACATTTGGGGTCTACTTTGTTTTTCTTGTCCCTGTTACATCTGACATCAATGACTGTATAATTCTGATACACTCCTTAATGCAGTTGTCCTCAAACGGTGATTATGGATTGCAAACTACCTTCCCAACAAAACACATAGCGTCATTTTGTATGATAATGGAATGAAACATTACAAAGTAGACAATCTAAGGTAACAGGGACGTGAACAGTTTCATACATTAGACCTAAATCTATAGAATGGCCCACATGAAAAGAACACTGTACACAATACCACGATATATAGACATTTCAGTGTTTAAGAATGTTTCTTTTCATATTTCTAACTGAAAAATCTCACGTAAAACTGACGCAATCTACCATTGATTCTTAATTCACCGGCCCTAGTTCGTGATTCATGATCATGACATAACAATTCGAACATCACAATAAAAAAAATAACGAATGGAATGCCTTATAATATATTCTACTGATAATAATGTTATATTGACTGAAAACCTCCACCGTTAAAATGTCATTTGTATGTTCTACGAGGGAAAATATTCATAAGAAACTTCGGAAATGTAACATCAGATAAACACGCATAATATTCAAATGCATTTCATTATTTACAACTAAATTGTAACACTTAACTTTGAGTAATTGATACTTATTTCCTTTTTTTTCACTTTACTACAGGGTGACCCGAAAAAATGCAACCCTAAAACATCTGCCTTTTAAAATAAAAAGGATCTGTGAACTTTTATGTTTTGGGTATCAGATTAAAGCTGAGAGCGTTTTCCTTCAAATACCGAAACAAAAATCCTGAAAGTAGCACTTTGGGTTGCTGAGAAAATGGCAATTATGTAAAAGTAGTCATTTTTCATCATGTACACAAAACATAGTGAAACATTTTATTGTAAGTCTGCTGTGCAATTATCCTTCATTAGTCTAATGTCTTCAATATTTTGACATATTTATGATGCTGAAAAGATTTCAAATACTACTAAAAGGATGAGAAACCTGTTTAGGTAGAAAATAAAACGTGTTTCCATCAAATTTATTTGTACTCTTGTCATATTATGTGCCTTGTTGTTTGTAAGGATTAGGTCATGCACAACTAGGTGCAGTGAAACTCCCTTACTGTGGTAATTGTTTGTGTACAAGATGAAAAATGACTACGTTTACATATTTGGCATTTTCTCAGCAACCCAAAGTGCTATTTTCATGATTGTTTCAGTATTTAAAAGAAAAGGCTCTCAGCCTTAATCTGATACTCATAACATAACAAAAAAAAAATCGACAGTTCCTTTTTTTGGTTACAGGCAAACGTTTCAGGGTTGCATTTTTTCGAGGTCACCCTGTACATTGCGACGTCATCATTATTTTATACCTCAAGCTATAAATTGACGAACAAATCCGCTTGTCGGCCTGAAAACATCTTTAACCCATTTTTTCGAACTCAAACTAGGAAGAATATTGGCTCTAGTTTCTCTACGGCTAAATAATAATCAAGAGGTTCGATGCCTTTGAATCTATTCCAATGAACTGGATTGCGGTGAATCACTTGTTAAGCCGTACTATCAAACGTTCTAAACAAATATATCGTATGTTCCCATTTAGTAACAAATAAACATGATGTAAATTGATTGTATAATACCGATCTGAATACTACTGATATACGTGTTTCAATTCAAATGTAATCCCTCACCATTTGTAAGGTTATGTCATGCCATAGCATACTAAAATACAAACCTTCACCATTCACAAGGCAATATATATACCATGCTATAGAGTTATACAGACTTTACATGTAGTACTAACAATCATATATATATACTACCGGTATACGTGTTTCAATTCAAATGCAATCCTTCACCTAGGCAATATATTTGTTATGCCATAGATTCATACAGACTATGGTGTTAAAAATCATGTATATACTACCGATATACAATTTCAATTTAAATGCCACCCTTCACCATTTACAAGGCAGTATATCTGTCATGTCATAGAGTAATAAAGGTTATAGTATTGACAACCATATATATACTACCGATATACGATTTTCAATTGAAATGCAATCCTTCACCATTTACAACGCAACATACATGCCACGCTGTTAAGGTAATATAATATATATTAAAATATATATATATAGCTAGTTGTAGCAAACTTGGTGCTTGGATGTTTGATTACGGGCCGGAAATTACGCATTCAGACAGGAAACCATGCTGATAATTCCCCAAAATATAACTACGACTTGGACCAGAGTTCTAATCACAGTCCTTTGTACGTTTCTTGCACATCCATATCAGCTTTGTGTCCAAACACTCATTACTTCTAGATGAAGTACTCAGTCAGCGAAGTCCAAGCAGCCTAGGTTTGATTCCTAATATACCACTTAACAGTTCAGTTTTCTTGGGGACTGCCTCGGTAACCATGTCTGGTTTCCTAACGGAAGCCTACACAATGAATGGGGAGTTTAGATTGTGGATGTGAGCGTTCATAGGCGGAGGCCAGCCTGGGACAGGTGATTGAGTGCAATAACCAGATTGGAAATCAAACTGCGCATGCAGACATCATGCTTTAATTTGTACGCCAATCTTGAAAATCCTAAATCTGTCTTCAATTTAGCAAAAACGTTGGTGGGCTAAACAATTAAAAATGACGTCTTTGGTTGCGCCACGGGGACCAAAAAGATGGCGCACTACTACAATATTAATGTCCCATAATTTCGACATTTTTCATTTAAATGCTTTCAGACTTCGTAACTAACATATTTGGGGCAACATCCTACCAAACAACCTATACCCAAGTTTGGGTGTAAATGCATTATCTACAGCGATTTTCTCCTCAGTTGTAAATTATTTTCAACTGAATTCATTAAAAAAATGAAGGTGAACAATAAAAGCCGTTGTTCTCGCCAATGGGTTCCATGTTGGATCACCAACATTTTGGTCGCCTGACCTTGAATGTTAGTATTAAATGCGATTAATGTGGGCACTAGTCAGGTGGCTGAGACCCATTCTTTTAACAATATGGTGACCGACTGGACCAAAGCACTAAAATTGGCAGATAGATTTGTTTAGCCCTAGAGAAAATATTTAGAAGAAGTGACACCTGAAATTCATTGGGGAAGGGTGCTTATTTGCATAAATCGAAAATACCTGCCGTGTTATATATTTGTTCCCGTATATGGGTATATTATTTTTTATTGTATGAAAAGTAAATGTAGGTGATTCTACTTCCACTTCCACACTCCAATAACATTTGTAGGGCTTTAAGAATGTATCTGCCAACTTTGTAGCTTTGGACCAGTCGGTCACAATTCCGACCGTATACCACCTGACTACAATGATTACTGTTTTTTCTGTTCGTTGTCCATAGTAACCATGGCAACGATGGACACCGTAGATAATTTAGTATTGTACCATTTTGACCCTTGATTAAAGTAAAAAAAATCATGCCGGTACAGGCAGCTTGGGGATGCAGTGCGCCCCTCTCGTCCAGACAATGTTAAAAATGAAATACAATCGGATCACTGCTGATGACAAAGTTCTCGCTGCCGACCAACATGAACAATGTGTGTGTGTCTGGCAGTTTCAGTAGTAAAAGGCGTCGTCAAATTCTTCCTGATCCATTCTTCGCATCTGTAATTAGAAAACAAGATGCAAACTGCGGAAAGTTTGAAATGGTACATTTGAATGGTACACAATGGTGAGTGCGAATTGAAACCGGAGTAGCCTTTGTAGTTTCCGTAGAAGACAGTTTTGTAGCCCTTCGCAATGTAAGTCAACTGACCATAAAGCACATGCGTTCGACAAATCACGTGTTTGAAATAATTTACTGCGATGTCTTATGCGCCTTTGATTATTTAAAATAATGGAAACAGCGCAGAGTTTTGAGTAAGATTTTTTTTTAAGTTAACAGGCATTAACTTATAATATTTATATTTTACTGTACATTTTGTCTGTAGTAGAAGGCGTCGTCGAAGTCGTCAAATCTGTCCTGATCCATTCTTCGCATCTGTAAAAGAAAATCAAAATGCAAACGGCAGCAAGTTGAGATGTTCCTGTTTTAGTAACTTGTAGCCTATACTGTGCCAGCAGGCGCGTGCGAATTGAAACCGTAGCTTTTGATTTCTGTATAACACAGTCGTGTCGCACTTTGCAATGTAGTCAACTAACCATAAAACGCATACGTCTAACAAATCACGTCTTTGAGCAACAAAATACTACGTGATTTTAGATGACTTGATGAGGTTCTGACTTGATAGATTATTTTTTAAGAAGTATGAATGTTGGTTATTTAAGATTCATGAAATAAGGTGGTATATTTTCAACCAACGGAGCAATGCAATTTGGATCATCATCAATGTATAATTAGACTGCTCATGAGACATTGATCAAGTTAAACCGCAACAGTAATTATTTCACACTAAACAGCCTTCCCCCCCCCCCCGCAAAAAAAAAAAAATGCTGCAAGCAGAAGCGGGCCCTGTGTCCTTGGAATATTAAAAATATTTCATGATGTTAAACCTGGGATAGTCAGCTTTCAAATTCTATTTGTTTTTTTCAATTTTGCTTTCGCCAAACCAGAGATATGGTCCGCTGAACACAAACACTCAAAATCAATTTGTGCCACTTTCTACATTGTTAGGCCTAATAATGACATGACAAGACATGGCACCTGTTCAAATCCAACTACAATTGAGATTCTCAGTTCCAGAAGATATGTTTTTATTTTGATGATTTGGAGAGTGTAGTACAAATAATAAAAAGAACATTATAATATGAATAACAAAAGTGTTTCTTCACCGTATTAACTTACGGAAAGTGGCACAAAATAATTTTTGAGTGTTTGTGTTCAACGGATCATATCTCTAGTTTGGCAAAAGCAAAATTGACAAAACAATTAGCATTTGAAAGCTGAATATCCCATGCTTAACATTATATAAGCACTATGAAACATTTTTTAATCTTCAAAGGACACAGACCCCGTTTCTGCTTGCAGCATTTTTGGGGGGACAGGCTGTACATGTGCTATATAGCTCGTCAGCTACCTCACAAACGTACAAGGAATCATCTACTGCAGGTGTTCATTTCATGTGTCCCCCCTTCCCCCAAACAAAACACAAAAAAAAAACCTCAAAAAAACACCAAAACCCCAAACAACACTTACCAGGGCGGGTCCAGGGATGATGTACGGCAAGGAGAAATTGGGGTCACGATATATGTAATCTGGACGAAATGGGAGGTCTTCATTCTAAAATGAAATCAGAAAAATCCTCATCGTGTTATACTGCGCACGGTTTGAGGAACCTTAGTGTTGGGTAGATTGTCGTTTCAGCTGCTAAACAATAATTGCAATGTTAAGCGACTATGTATACCCAAAGTTATACCATATTTTATTTTACGAAACATTTTCTTTTCTTAATAAGTAAATTTATTAAATTTGATTGTACCTGGTGATTGTTCTGATATGGCCGGGTGAATGACGCACGATCGTGATAGTGCCTGCGGTTCAGTTCGGATGACTGACGAGCCAGAATTTTATAGCAGAATACCATTGCGACAATGATGATGAGACTCACCAACACGCCACCGACAACCGCAATGGCAATGAATCCGCCATTAACGCCTTCTTCTGTCACTAAAACGAGAATAAAACACCAAACAAACCTTATGCAAAACGGCAATCTCATCGGGGATATTGTGTTATTTTAATTTAGTAATAATGCAATTTAATGCACACAAAAGCTTCAGACTTGCATATCCCAGCAAAACAAAGGCATTGCCTTTTAAGATGGCTGCAACGTATAAAGTCTATAAAGAAGCACTTCCAAACACTAAGAGAATTATATACACTCTGAAACGTCCCTGGTCACACTAGACCTGACCCTTTTCCGGATCGAAAAACATTTTTTTTTTGGGGGGGGGGGTCAAAATGAGACTGTTATTGAAGACTATTATTGGTCCTTTTAAATAGAAGTGTCATTTTGACCCAAAAACCTTGTCCGCTTAATTCCACACTTCTTTGGGTCAATACGCCACTATTATTGGTCTTGTGTGACCCAGAAGGTGTCAATTTGGCCATGAGAAGTGTCATTTTGACCCAGAAAAATGTCAGGTCCATTTTGACCTGGATAATGCCTCTGATCTGACCGGGAAAATTGAGAGTGTCAGTAATTGCAAACAATCAAACCTGAAATCTCGCAAAGGCTGCCAGTGAAACCGTCCATGCATCTGTTAAAAAATAAATCCTCAGATAATTAAGAATTCTTTGTTTTGGACATGTGTGTAATATTGAACAAATGTGTGACAAGCTGGCACGATGATTCCATCGGTAAGAGTCAGATGTAGACGAGACAAAATTGAGAGGATCAATATAATGAAAGGGAAATTGTGCATGCCTAGCAGTTAAGTTCTAAGCCGTAAAAAATAAACATAAAGGGGTCGATAAACGGGCTAAATTCATTTACCGTAAACATTTGCCCAACCAAAGTATGGGAACATCAAGTTGGCGTACACAAGCCGACATTGTTCTCATGAAACACTTTGTATCATTAAATGTAAGATTAGAGTAAAATACAAGGCAAACTTTTTTGTCCCTGTTTTTTTTTACTCTGCAACGTGTTTTTTTGCATCAAGCTATGTTTGACTTGTCGAACATGTCAACTCAAACTCGCCTTTAGATTATCACAATTCATTATACCAAACTTTACATTTAAATTGTGATTCGCATGCACATCGTAATGAACAATGCCAAGCAGAGACCAGTGTTAAACAGAAATACCTGCAAATGTACGCATAGTCTGGAAAGCTTCCTTGCTGTTCACAGCTACCAGAGTTTTGACAGCGGTACGCCGGACACCCTTCAATTGTATCTATTGTGCAAACAAAGAAATGAAGCAAAGATTGATCAAGTCGTTTGTTGGAATCAATCCAAGGATGATTGCGTTTTCTTTTTGAAGACTGGTGCCTACACACGACTGCATTAACAGAGTTTTTATGATTTAGTGCAAAAGATGGTGTAATGTGTGTTACAAATGCCACTGTTCAAACAGTTCAATGCATTTTCTTGTGATGCGGACGACGATAACAAGGCAAAGGACGCTAAGTAGTTCAAAATCAGTGCTACAGCAGTGCCACATTAAATTGATTTGACTGCATTGAATATAAATATTTCCAATAACACTTACCATGCAAGACTGTATGGTATCGGGATTCATATTCTTAAAATGACAAACAATCTTGCTGTCTCTTCTGACTTAACTGAACCCTTTTGACACCTAAGCTGAAAACACAGCTGTTTGGTTGATGTCTCATACTATGAGACAATTATTTTTGGTATCCCTCACTATTTATCACATTATATTAAGGTTTGTTTTAAGTCTTTGTTAGTAACATATTGCCAATCGTAAGAAGTAGTAGTTATAGTGGCGGCGGCTGGTGGTGATGGACGACGACATTAGGGAGACAAGGTAGTTTAAAGAGACAGTTCAATGTCTCCCTAATGCCATAACTCTTATCTACAGACAGCATTTTTACCGTCGTAAATATGCTATGTCGATTGCCTGTTGTATAAAACATAAATGTACCAAAAATGCGTGGGATAGGATAAGGTAAAACGGGGTTCAGGGGTCATGAAAGTTCGAAAATGTTTGCGCAAACCTCTATGAAAATATCTCTTCGTGGTACCATTCTAGGTATCTTAATTCATTTTCCATTTGAATACATTCAGAAACCAAAGTATGTCGTTGGAGTAATCTGTCCATAGTGACTGTTTAAAACTGCCCATAATGGACTGTGTTACATACGATTTAATATGTTTACGTACTTCTAACAACTGTAGCTTCCGGGACAATTGTCAACATATTGTCAATCTGTCCATTGTTGTTCATTGCACTGGTAACAATCACATCCCGTATGGTCTCACTATCGACTAAGGAGTTGGCTGGATATCTGGCAACACCATTCACAAGGACACTGCCACTCATATATGACGTAACGTCGAATCCTATGAGAGTAGACGTCCTTGCCGATCCACGAAGAGTACGAAATACCTAACAGGAGTTAAAAGTGGTATTTGATTATCGAAATACCAGTTCATGCCTAACACACCAAAAAGTAGTCCTAAAGCCCCCAACCCCCTCAACCCCCCCCCCCCAGAATATCGTCACAATATCACAAAGTCATATGTCTTACCGCAAGTTGGATTGAAGTCGACATAGTCCGAAACGCCTGGGAATTCTTATCAGTAAGTTGAGTGGAAAAGAATACTGGTTCCCCGTTCAAATCCAGGATCTGAAGCTGAATGCTAATCTCCAAAAAACCTGCCAAAAAAATGTTTAACAATGGAAACTCTGCAGCAACCCCGTTTTATTTCTCATTTTAAAAATGAGGTGTTGTCATGTACAGATAATTCTGTTGAGTTGTCAGTGGCAACTTGATTTGCCAGTGTTGGGTTGAACTCAATAATTTTGCATAGAAAACGAATGACGGTTGAACAATCTGATTTGTAGCAACCAGAGGGAAATCACAACGCTTGTGAATAGAGATGTCATTTTTTTTGAAATTTTTGGAAAAAGTTTTTAAAAAAAAGCAATCATAATGTTGGATCTTTGTATTTGAGTTTAAATCATTATTATTCACTATATTTAGAATGGTACAATACTGTACCTGACGACGGAGCAGTAGTGGACGCAATGGCGGCAGATCTCGTAGAGTGCAAAGCATTTGTTGTGGGAGAAGATCCTGTAAAAGTCAATGTATAATCACTCCTAAAATGTTGTACCTGACACTATTATTAGAGAAAACAAAATACGCACACACTAGGCATATTGGAAGTTCTACATACAGTAAACAATGTTGCATAGAATGAAAGATGACATTAGTTATGTTATGTGAGCCGCTTTGCTCAATGGCTAGGTAGTGCCGTATAAATGGAAGCACAATGTGATAACGATGCCTGGCCTAGCCTAGGTGGCCTTAGACTCAGGAGCTGCGGACATCCCTTCAGTTCAAACTAGGTTTGTCACTGTCGATGAATAATCAGCGCACAAAGTCAAAGAAGAAGCAACCCCCTCCCCGCCCCCCCCCAAAAAAAACCCACAAAACCAAACAATCAAACAGTGAATAATGTACTGAGGTCAGTTATGTAATCCGTATTTCCCACTGAAGTGGTAGTGAAGTCTAAATGAGAGTCAGATGAGATAACGTTATTAACTGGCCCAGTCTCGGTGTTTCTGGACTCAGTTTAATACGACTGAGTCACTGTTGATAGAAAACTGGCGTAAAATTAAAAGTAAAAGAAGCAAACGAAACAAATCTAAAAAACAAACAAACAAAAAAACAGTCACGATATAGCGTAATTATCAAATATCAATACTTATTGTTTGAACAATGTTTTATAAGTATACGTTCCGCTTTCGTCAACAATACTTTTTGTAGATATGAAGCAATGAGTGAAATTGATTTCAAATGATTTTCTACACTACAAGTGGATACAAATATTCATTCATTTACAGCTTGTGATGTTTTTACAGGATTAAGATCGTAGTTATATCGTCGTGATATTGAAATGACACCATTTAAATAACTTTATATTTGACTGAGAAACACTCATAATCCTTATTAGGCTTACGACGTATCTTAATTGTGATACACCACGTCAAAAGACCTTGCATCACGGCGTATTAAGACATGATGCAACGAAACTTCATGTAAGAATATATCATGAATATCATCAAACTTCATTCACCTCTAACAGAAGATTCCGTTGATATAGCAGTAGGCGTTGCGGTCGAATCTGGAGAGATGGGTTGATTGGTGGAGGATGATCCTGACGTCAATGAATAATTAAATACCAAATAAAGTATTGAACAATAACAATGAAAACAACGGTTGCACAGTCCGAAGAACATTATTTAATATAGGTGAAGAACACTACCATGAACATACCACTTATCAATGAAACGTGTATTCAGTTGAGTGCAGAACGCTCAATGAAACTAAATTTCAAACAAACATTGGAAGTAAATGATTCACAAACCTTCGACGGGACGTTCTGTTGTTGAAACCTGAGACATTCCAGTGGTGCCTGGAGATAAACAAAAAAAATTTAATTAAATCATAACACCAATGCCGTGTAAATTGAGTTATAAACAAATGTTGTCTATTGTTTATTCAATGTAAAAAAAATGCATACTTGGTATGTGATTAACACAATAACTGCCCTAACTTGTAACAAATATTCCTTCAGATGATTAAACACGGAAACTTTGCCACCTACAACGAATTATGAGTATTATGACCACGTTGTAGACCTACTCATTTATTTCAGGTATTGAGAATTTCTTAAGAAAAAGTTCTCAACTTTCTGATAATATATCTGGCAGCTCGAGAATTCGAAAATTCGAAGTAACATGCCACCATAATAGACGAGGTCTTTGTTTCGCTTACCAGGCGATCTGCTTTGCCGAAGGTTTTCTAATATCCCGCATTTCATAGCAGAACAATAACAAGTGACAATGGAACACTTTCCAGCATTTGTGATTTGTTTGGGGCTTCAGACATATTTTAAATTCATTAATTTACCGTTTGTAACGTTTCTAAAGGATTAAGATCGTAGACACATCGTCGTGATATAAAATGATACCATTTTGATAGTTTGAAATTTGACAGAGAAACAGTCGATAGCCCTTATTAGGCATACGACTGATACTAAGACACCACGTTACCCCACCATGGATCACGGCATATTCAACCATGATGCAATGAAACTACATGTAAGAACACATCATGAATATCATCACATTTCATACACTAACCTCGAAAAGAAGATTCCATTGATATAGCTGTAGGCGTTGCGGTCGAGTCTGGTGAGATGGGCTGATTGGTGGAGGATGATCCTGACGTCATTGAATAATTAAATACCAAACAAAGTATTGAACGATAACAATAAAAACAACGGTTGCACAGTCCGAAGAACATTATTTGGTATAGGTGAAGAACACTACCATGAACATACCACTTATCAATAAAACATGTAATCAGATAAGTGCAAAACGCTCAATGAAACTAAATTTCAAACAAACATTGGAAGTAAATGATTCACAAACCTTCGACGGGACGCTCTGTTGTTGAAACCTGAGACATTCCAGTAGTGCCTGGAAATTAACAAAAAGAGATTAATGGAATCATAACACCAATACCGTGTAAATTTAGTAATACAAAAAAGTTGGCTATTGTTTATTCAATGTAAAAAAATATGCATACTTGGTATGTGATTAACACAATAAATGCCCTTATTTGTAACAAATATTCCTTCAGATGATTAAACACGAAAACTTTGCCACCTACAACGAATTATGAGTATTATGACAACGTTGCAGACCTACTCATTTGTTTCAGGTACTGACAATTTCTGAAAAAAAAACCACTTATCAATAAAACATGTAATCAGATGAGTGCAAAACGCTCAATGAAACTAAATTTCAAAACAAACATTGGAAGTAAATGATTCACAAACCTTCGACGGGACGCTCTGTTGTTGAAACCTGAGACATTCCAGTAGTGCCTTGAGAAATAAAACCATTATTTTAATGGAATCATAACGACGATGCCGTGTAAATTTAGTAATCACAAGTTTTGGTTATTGTATATTCAACGTAGAAAAACAAATGTATATTTGGTATATGATTAACACTTTAACTGTTCTAACTTGTAACAAATATTCCTTCAGATGATGAAACACGGAGACTTGGCCACCTTCAACGAATTATGAGTATTATGGCCACGTTGTAGACCTACTCATTTGTTTCAGGTACTGACAATTTCTGAAGAAAAAAACAAATCCTTAATTTTCGGACAATATTTCTGGCGGCTCGCGAATTCGAAAATTCGAAGTAGCATGCCACAATAATAGACCTGGCCTTTGTTTTGCTTGCCAGGCAATCTGCTTTGACAACATTTTCTAATATCCCGTATTTCATAGCAGAGCAATAACAAGTGACAATGGACCACTATCCCACATTCGTGTGTTGATAGGGCCTTTTAAATAATTCTTCAGTCATTTACCGCTTGTGATGTTTCTCGAGGATTAAGATCGTAGGCATATCGTTGTGATATGAAATGACACAATTTTAACAGTTTCGAGATTTGACTTAGAAACACTCGATAGCCCAGATTAGACATACGACTGATTGTGATACACTACGTCAACAGACCTTGCACCAAGACATGTTAAAACTCGATGCTGATGAAAAAGTAAACATATATCATGAATATAATCAAACTTCTATAGCATCTAAAAGAATATTCCTTCGATAAAGCAGTAGGCGTTGCGGTCAAATCTGGTGAGATTGGCTGATTGGTGGAGGATGATTCTGACGTCACTGTTTAATTGAAATGAATGAATTATTAAACAATAGAAATGATAACAACGGTTGGCTTGCAAGAAGAACATATTTTATACAGGCGTCAAACCCTCCCATGAACATACTACTTGTCAATGGAACGTGTACTCAGAAATAAGCTGAATAAAACAAAATGTAAAACAAACATTGGAAGTAAAGGATTTACAAACCTTCGCCGGGAAATTCTGTTGTTGAAATTCGAGGTAATTCAGTAGTACCTGCAATTTGATTTAGTGGAATAATAACACCACTGCCGTGTGAATTAATTAATTAACATCATTACAAGTCTCAATTTTGCATTCTTGGTATGTGACGGACATGTTAACTATGTCATGTTAAATCTAACACGTATTCCTTGTGATGATAAAACACGGAGACATGGTCAATGAATACGCATTCTGAGAATTACGACCAGGCTGTAGACCTTCTCATTTTGTTGAGAAGGTCTAACTATATGCTCAACAGTTCTGGCAGCTGCGGAATGCGAAATCTCAAGCCAAGCACGTGCCAAAATATCCACATTTTTTTTGCGAGGCTCTACCGTCGGCGATTAAACACGTACCGCCATTTTTAATCCATTTTGTAAAGCTTGAAGTCTTAATTCCATTCCTCGCGATTATTGGTTCAATATTTTAAAAGAAGTCTATACTATTCTTGTTCAAATAAAGGTATGTCGATAACAAACTTAACCAATATCAAGGAAAATCAATGATGCGGTACATCAAATGCAAACTCGGGTCAACAAGCTGTTAAAATAATCATACAAAACAGTTGATTTACATTAAAGGCACATTGAACCTGAAACTAAGAACAATATAGTGAATTAATTTAATTAACCCTAAAAGGGCTGTGTTATTTTGACCATCTCTCAGCCAGAGGGGGGGGGGGGAATTCCGCCCCCTAATATGTTGGCCATCGAGTGACGAAAAATTGTGAAAACTCAAGGCATGCATAGAGCAACTTATCATAAACATACGCAAGCAATTTCATGACAGTAGGTCAATGGGTTTTTGAATTATGGCTAATTAATTATTCATATGTACGAATAATAATTCTACTCTGGGTACACGACGTATATGGGAAAATTCAGTTGTTTTTTTTTGTTTTTTTTGGTATCAAAAGATGCACAAGGCTCGAGGCTAAAACGTCATCACAGCTCGGGTCGCAAAATAAAAAAAAAATCCAGGCTATCGCGGAAAAAATAGTTGAGGGGGGCCCCGCTGCCCTTTCAGGGTTAAGGGGTATTCAACATGGATCGAAAAGAAAATGAAACACATACAGTAAAAGGCAACGAAATCGTCACATCATGAACAAGATGAAGCATTTCCACATTGGAAAACATGCGCATGATTGATTTTCCTTGAATTCGGTTGAGCTTCTGTTGACTCGCCTTTATTTGGACAAGAATAATTTCAAAAAACTTTGAAAATCAAACCAATACTTCCCAGAGATAAAGTTAAAAATTCCAAGCTTGAAAACGATATACAATAAAATGGTGGTACGTATTTCCGCAGCGACGCTTTAGCCTCGCAAAAAAAATACATTTTGGGACGCGCTGTAGTATAAAACTTGCAATTGATTAATTAATTAGAACCAACATTAGATTCACGTCTTCGCAATATTTTCAAACAGAAATTGGCGATGTATAAAAAGGGCGTTTGATTGACGCCATTGGCTGACACTTGATTTGACATTAAATAATGTCCAACGACGTTTCAATGTTGTATGGCGTCCAAATATTTGAACCAAATATCAATGCATATGAATGAACAGTTTCGATATTATTTTGTAGAATGTAGACAGTTTTGTTGGCAATATAATATGTCAACAGTAATTAATGATTCGTCTGAAAGTCCAAAATACCAAAAAAGCATGTAAACGACTGGTGTTTAAATATACACGCTTAAAAAAAACCAAACAAGGAAAAACTATTCACTTACCTCCGAACAAAGTCTCTGTAGATGACGCCTGAGCTATTTCAGTCACGTCTGTCGACATTGGTAGATCAGTCGTTGTAAACGCTGGTTCTGCAATTGTCGAAATTTACCATGAGAAATAACGGAAAAAAAGCTTCTTAACTAATATTGTTCAGTTCCCTTATGAAAACGATAACACTGCTGGAGTTTAACATCCAAATATTCAATTTTGCCCATGGGGTTAGCAACATTTATACGGTGTTTTGTGCTTGAAGGAGTTTTCCTAAAGTTACGGTTTCGTATTGTATGAATGCACATCCAAAACTCATCTGGTATCCCGCCCATTCCACTGCTTGAAAGGGGTTTAGAACCCTGACAGCGAAAACGGTCTATAAGGGACGACAATGCCAACATTTAAGCTCATCGTAAAGGCGTTTTAGCTCTAAGGATGTTTAAAGATTCTTTTTAACTATAACATCAATTCCATAGCTGTAAAGCCAACATACCGTTCTGACAGTGAACGCCACTATATCCATCCACACAGATGCACTCGTAGCGACAAGGATATTGACGGCAAAGGCCACCATTCAAACATGGCATCTCATCCCGACAAATGTGGTCCGTCATCGATACTGAAAACAAAACCAAAATCTGTTCAGCCGGGTGTTCATTCTTCTAAATTGGTGATAGGATTAATTTCGATTTAGGCAAATCCGTGAAGCAATCAAATTCTGAATTTGGTGGCAAGGGTAGGAGAAGGGGGGGGGGGGGGGCAAGCAGGGTAAGTAGGACTTGATATCTTTTGACTAATAGATTTATTATTCAGAGGCACCAGACACATCAGGGCATTAATATTCGTTGCAGCTTCAATTTAAGCCGCCAAACACTTTATTTTTGCCGACATGACAATGATATTTACCGACAAAACCAAGTTATTTGGTGGATGGTCACACCCCACCCTCAACCCAAGCAATGCCCATGGGGGTAGGGGAGGCTGTGGAAAGGCAGTCTGTGTTCACCTGCAAACCATTTTTCTCTGCATGCCATTAACATACAAGATCTGAATTCGATGGCACGGGGGATTGGGCAGGGCATAACAGGGTGTGCAGGCGGTGGGGGCGGTGGGCGGGTCGACTGTACGAGCTACTATTCATACACTAGTCTAACATTGATACGCAGTGTGATGTTGTTGTGAAACACGCTAGATTCAGGAACTCTTCCAATAATATACATGTTATTACTCAAAACAAATGGGGAAAAAAACATTTTTTTAAAGGTTTTATTTGTGTGAAAATCACTTTTTTTCGGAAGGTTACGGCAAAAAGGGTCATTGCCCAATATGTTCTCACCACATATGAAAAGAAAACAATGACTAAACTAGCACGTAAAAAAAAATATTCTGAGTGCCCTGTCAAATGGCTTTTTGGAGGGCTAACAATGGAGTAAAAAAGGCCATTCTGCTAGTTGTCAACACATGCTGAATTGTAGGGCCTAAAAATAATGTAAAGGTGAATGTTGTAAAGTGTTTCTAAACATTTTTGGTCCTGTAAGGGTAAGGATGATGCTTCGTCATGATATAGTTACTTTTGTGACATTAATTTGCAATCTGGCTTGATGACTGATCAATATGAATTTCTGCAGCCTCAAAATTGGCACAAATGGCCAAAATACTTAATGGTTCGTTACCATGGCTACGGACCTGCTATGGATTTAAATGTATATTTTTGTTTTGAAAAATGAAAAATGAAATTTAATTTATAATTGAGGCAAATTGCCATTTTTGCAGTTTGCCTATTAGTTCTTGCCTTGACTCTTCATGTTTTCCTTCAAATATCCGAGTTATTCGCATTAAAACTAACTTCTCAATTACCTTTGAAAAAGTGAATACCTCCTGCATCGTTAAGGACTTCAGGCCCATGGTAAGTTACAGGTGCACCTTGCGAAATTTCGACACGGCCTAGGTTTGGAAACTCGATATCGATCCAGTAGACGTATTCATTGTGGAGACCAAGGCTTCGTAGATTGGAATTGGAGCTGAAGGCGGCAACTTTAGTGCGACCCGCACCCGTGAGGTCACAGAATTCAATGACATCATACAAGGAATTAACCCAGTAGAGTCTGTTTGCTGTAAAATAATGACATATGGAATAGTTGACTCATGGAATTTTGTTTTTAATGAGAATGATAAAGGATTACTATTTTTATACAGATGTGGGAAGGCTTCTATATCGTGAAAAAAAGAGGTTTTTTGAAGATCGTGAAAATGTTCATCATTATTCTTTCTCTTTCTGGATCTCCCTTACAATGTGTCACATCCATTTGTAGTTACGGTCGCTCCGAGAGCTCGCTTATCCTGGTATGATCAAGTCGAAACTGTTGTTTCCCCATGCATCCAATCGTAGGCTAGACCTTTTTAAACCTATCCCTATCAATTGTTCAGTTCCTGCGAAGATTTGCCTCGATAGGTCCTTGGTTCTACGCACGTTGGAGTATGGAATGCCTGTTTGGCTCCTACACAGTCGAAACGTGTTGATGCACTACATACGGTTTGTTTTATTTTTGGACAGAAGGATTATGCCACATGCTGATAGGCTTCAAACGTAAAACCAACCTAATTTGTGTGGTTTAATGTTATCAAAGAATATTATTTTTGTGGTGTCCACTGTAAAACAAATGGGCAAATAAATGCCCAATTTTTACCCAACAAAGGGCGAATAGTTAACAAGTCCAACATTTGGGCAAAATATTGCCCATTTGTATTGGGCACACAAAACACCCAACATTTGGGCAAATGCACATCTCCTAATAGTTGATTAAGTTGGATTACCAAACAACTTGGTAACATTTTTTTCACCCATTTGTTGGGTATTTGATATGTCAGTTGATGCTTAAAAAATAACCCGAACTGGTGATTAGTTTAATCAAGAAATGGTAACAAATATACCCAATTTCGGACCAACTACTGGGCATGTGTCCAAAAAATAACGCCCAACCTCATTTGGCATAGTTTGCCAAATACTTGAGCAAATGTTGTACCAATTATTGAGCAAATGTTTTCCCCATTATTGGGCAAATTATATCCATTTGTTAAAACCTAAAAAGAATTAAAAACTTGATCTCATAACCTTGATCACGTGTTTTATTGTGTCGCTGAATCCAAATCACATTTTCAAATAAATAGTAAAACCTTTAAGGACAAATAAACAAAAACATGTTTGGCGTCCCAGCCCGCTTCATTTTTGGAGGCCTTGTTTTCTTCTTTTTTTGCCGAAAATATGATAAATTTTAAACAGTGACATAATTTTGGCCTCTTTGTCTGTTGAATGTAGCCCATATAATGGGTAAAGGGGACGAACCTGTGCTAACAGGAACGGAGTGCCCATCTCTCTTTCGTTAGCGATTGGGCCAGACTCATATGCTGCTGTAGGGGGATCGCCACACCTCCTCCATGGCGAGTCTGTTACCTTCCCAGCATTGAATAATGCCGGTACCCATTTAACATGTGGGTTGAGAGGAGTAATTGAGGTAAAGCGCCTAACTCAAGGGCACAAGACGCATGGCCAAGGCGGGGCTCAAACCAACAACCTCACGATCATGAATCCTGTGCTCCACTGCTAGACCACACGTGCCCATATAAAGCTTGTAAGTCATTTCCTAGGTCCAATGACGGCCATTAACCAACAAATACTGGCGGCCATCTTGAAAAATAGCCCGGCCGGGAGGCCATTTTGGAAGGGGACAAAAGGGCCTCCCGCTTCCTTTTTTTTCCAAAAAAGCAGGACGCTAAACACGTTTGTTTTATGTGGCCTAATTAAATACTTGTTTTCAACCATACTTGTAGACATTGACGTCAACCATATCCTGCATCAAATTAGATCAAAAACACAATGTACAATTCACAGCGGGTTATGTTTTGTAATTACGAGTAAAATAGTACTGCTACTGCATGTACATCGTCGGCCCATTTTACGGGTCGCCCATATTAATACATGTGCAGAGTCATACACCTATGTGCATTTAATACCGACACAACAGTGAACCATGCAAATGCCTTTATCCGTAATACAAACCGAAACCATACAATTGACACAATATCGAAATAATTTCCAACACAATGGAATCTAATTTGAATCAAACAATCAACACGTAACTGCAAACAGTCTTGTTTTTAAGTTAAGGCTTTGCTAAGACTCTTCCGACCTTCGATCTACCATGACGACTCTACCTATGCGCGGTGCATGTAACAGATCACATGGTGGATGTTGCCACTTATTGGGTGAATTTCGCGTTTTTAAGACTTTTAAGACTTGGCTTTTAAGACTTGGGATTAGCGGACCTGCCCAATAACAGGGCAACGGCAATATATTATTGTCCCCGACATACGGTTAACTATGGGGTGCTGTGGTCCGATGGTTACGGTATTCGACTCCTGTACCGTGGTACATGGGTTCGAATCCTGACCGTGGGAACATAGTGTTTGTGCTCCTGAGCAAGGCACTTTACCATTATTGGTTCGTCCTTCGGATGGGACGTAAAGCCGTAGGTCCCGTGTGTTGTGTAATGCACGCTAAAGAACCCAGTTACTCTTATCGCTAGGAGAAGGGGATTCTGGCAGTGGCTGTTTAATGCGCCGCAACACCTTGTAAACCATTATTAGAGTGCTACATAATGGGTTCTCATATGTTTTATGTACTTCATTTACCTGTCTCTAATAATACACATGATTTCCAGCGCCTTGGGTACCTAATTGTTGGTAGGTACGAGCGCTATAAGACTTCGGTATTATTATTATTAACTATTTGTGTTACCCACTTCTTGCGTAAATTATGCTCAACGTTGAAGACTCTTCAAGTATCCAACTTTTGTATTTACCCAACAACGTCGATTAGCCAATAAATGGGGAATTTTTAACTCACAGTTGCGTGGTTTATATTTACCCAACGAATCACTTGCCCAATATTTTTACAGTGATACATTAGTCAAACATGTGGTCAATAAGATATCTTGGGGCTTTTAAACATCTATATGCCGGAATGCAGAATCTGCAACGTTTAGCATTTCAACAAATTCTGATTTACCGGTTATAGCGTCCCTCATACCTTGATTTTGGTGCCCCTGCGCACAGGTTTTTGTTGTTGATGAAGGATTGTGTTTTCTTTTCTAATGAATAGTTCAGATTTATGTATTTCAACTTTTTTTTCATAATGGTAGTCCGAATCAATCCCTACTTTTGCATAGGTCTCGTTTGTAAAGATTTCTGGTATGGTTTTGTTGTCTAACCCAATCGGACAGTGAAGATTGTATGGTTGAACTGTCATGTTTACAATGGGTGAAGTTTAAGAGGGGCCATCAGATGAGTTGGGGGCTGTACAAACAAATTGTTTGTCTTCATCTGGTTAAATGTCATTTTGAAGGATACAATTTGAGAAGAATTAACTAACCTGGAACGTCGAGAGCTAAACCAAAAACATTACCGATGCCACTATTAATCAGCACTTGACGATGGTTGCCATTCAGATCAGATCGCTCGATCATTGTCCTTGGAGAAACTTTGTACGACCAGAACAAAAACCTATAAAGAACAAATCTTGTTGAATGTCTTCCCGATACATAGCTAAGCGGCTAACCAGAAAACACGGCACTTATTCAATTATAAATCTTTAAATATTGATGCATACCTTTTTATTCCTTTGGTTTCATTTACGACTGACCTTACCCGTGATGGGCTCCCCACACATGAACAAAAAGTTTGTGTTACTTTTTGTTTACAATGTCTGGAACCCCCACTCACATAAAAAAAGAGAGAAAATAAGACCAAATTAAGGTAACCAGACTCTGTGCTATTTGAAAAGATATGGACGATAAGATCCTGTTTTTTTTACGCGAAATGCGGCGTATACAGAGTGAGTCAATGGAACCAAATTGGTGCCCCCTGTTATTGTTTAAATAAGTTCTTATTGTAGCACTTTCCATATCTAGGATATGAAAGCCCGATTAATAGGCTTTCTTGTAGTGTAAGTGATGTTTCAGCAAAACTATTCACATATCAACACAAAAAAAACTCTCATATGATAACTGGCACTTATAATAACAATTATTTAAAAACCAGCTGCTTCCAATGAAACTAAAATGCTTTAAAATGTCAAGAGTTTACAGTCTTGCCCTGCCTTCTACTTGGCTTCCCTGGAGACTTGTGAGATTATTCTGATATCATTTTCAGGATACTACGTGGTTTCATTTTTTTACTGAATTATCCTGTACCTTGACTGGATTCATGGACACGGTTTAAAAGCAGTGCTTGTGTTTATTATCATAGATCTACAGTGCATTTTACCTTATGTAATTGCTTCCAATAAAGCCTAATGAAAAGTATCTCCGTGTGCGGTAACTTTGTGCAGAGTTTTCTGCCCTGCGAGGCCGTTTGGCCAATTTCTGTCCTGTTTGATTTCTTTCGCCTCGCGAGGAGAAAAAAAGAGTTTGCTAACTGCGTCCACAATTGAGCGATTCACCTTATTAAGGTGACATTATAACTGTCGCCCGTTTGTGAAAACGACCCTAAGGACAAGGAATTTTATAATCGCAAACTATCTAGATCGATTCCTCGTCGTCCTATTAGTGAAAATAACGAATTTCGTGGAGAAAGGGTAAGGTAGACTTGGGTTAGGTGACAGTGTAGGTTTGTGCACGAGTCTATGGGAAAGTCGCCTCATTATAGCATTTAGATCAATTATTATATTTCTGGGTTGGGGTATACAGTACTAAGCAAGGGTTATTATAATGTCCTTGTCCAGTGACCCGTGTTGTGTATTATTGGGATAACTTAAGTTGCGTGAGGATAATTACTTTGTGAGGATTGTCCCTGTTAGGCGGTGCAGGTGACCGCGTAATGATAATTTGAGGATTATTGTATAAGGCCAAATTAAAAAAAATTAAAAATTGAGCGTCCCCGAACCCATATAAGGTTTTTTTTTTTATAAACCGAAAAAAGGGAGATAAATTGTATATAGTGACATCATATATTTGCCTCTTTGTTTGTTGCATCTGGCCCATATAAAGCTGGTGTGACATTTCCTGAGTCCAAGTGGCGGCCATTTAAACAAAAGCTGGAGGCCATTTTGAAAAATAGCCCGAATGTTGTTGAATGGTAAGCTGAATACCTGACCCTATACGTTCAATCACCAGGGGGCATGACTTTACCATTTTTACAATGAGAAGGCTTTTTTCAACAACAAAAATGGGCCTTGATTAACAGCTAATATTAGGGATATTTGTGACATGATCACCTGAAGGTGGTTGGTAATGGTTTAAGCTTGGATGTCAAGGACCCGTGGGCCGGGTCTGGTTTTAGTTTTAAACAAAAAATGCAATTTCGTTGGCCAATTTTAGGGGGAAAAACGGATAAAATCTCTGGAGTGCAGTGTGACATGAGGCCAAAAGCAACCCCGCCCCTCCTCGCACATATTACCCATTGGTAGAGTCCACAACAAGCGCACGGAGAGTCGCGCCATTAATCGGATCATGCAAATCCAGGATAACGGAGCGGTTTTGTCCATCCAAGGTAGCTCGCTCAATCAGATCTGCAGATCCACCTTTCATCCAATACAACACACGATTCTCAACATCAAGGCCGAAGCTCGTTGAATCTGAAAAGCGAAAACAATTGTATTTATTCCATAGTGTCCGGTTTTATGACGTCACAATATCGATTTATCTAGATGGTACATTATTTGAGGAGGGACTTATTTTTGAATAAGGGATATGAATTAAAATATGTTTGTGCTGGTTCACGAATGTGTCTTCGTTCAATTCTTAAAAACTTATACTATTTACAAAGTCAGTCGCATCTGGGGCCGCCCGATAGTCCAAAGGTCCGATAGTCCAAAGGTTCTTTACTCCGAAGGTTAAATAGTCCCAATGCACACAATTTCCATAAAAGGGGGTTTGTTAGTCCGAAAATGAAATTAGGCTCATTAATCCGAATATTTGATGCAATAGTCCGAAGGTTCATTAGTCCGAAGGTCCATTAGTCCGAAGGTTCGAAAGTCTGAATTTAAAATAAGGTTAATCAGTCCGAAGGTTCAATAGTCCGAAACGAAAATAAGGTTCAATAGTCCGAAGGTTCATTATTCCAAATTGACAATAAGGTTCGATAACCCGAAAAGACTTTAAGGTCCGACAGGTCTATTCGGACTATCGAACCTTCGGATAAATTAACCTCATTCTATTTTCGGACTAATGGGCCCTTCGGACTATCGAACCTCGGATTATCGAACCTTAGGACTATTGAACCTTTGGACTAACAAACCTTCGGAGTAATGACGCATTGGACTAAAGAACCTTCGGACAATCGACTATCGACTATCGGGCTGTAACTGTCGCATCACGAACCGATGTATCGTGTACACACAGTACATTTACGATAAGTCACTTCGAGGTGCATATGAGGAGTGAATAACCAATTTTATTAATTAATTATATAATTTCATTTAGTTGAGAACAAAACAGATGATCATTTTTTTTTTGTTCTGCCGTTTGTTCGGCATCGGATGACGGCATCATTATGATTGTGTATATTTGTAATCAGTCATCGTCTAGACCTCGATATCAGCTGCCAACAAGTTGGATAAATCAAAACTTCTAAACTTTGACCAGCTGTAAATCCTATCGACTAATATGTCATCATATCTGAGATAATATCCTTTTTTTCAAATTAGGTCTTTACTTCAAGTGGTTAAGGTCTTTTCTACATGAATTGTTACAAAGCTACATAACCGGACATATGTTACAAACACGCATTGTTGAAGTGGAAAATCATTCACGGTTAATAGATAAACCAATTCCAGGCAGCATTATTGGACTTTCCTACTCTTCCCTTGATTGGGTGAAATTATCGGTTGTTCAAAAATCGTGATCTTACCGACGTCTGAAACCACAACTTCAACACCACTTCCGTTCAAAAAGGCACGACTGATAGTAGTAAATCCATCAACCCAGTACACCATACCGTCTTCAGGGTCGTAGTCAACGCTTGAGAGTCCACCAGACCCAGGGATGGGGATGAAGGTAAAATTGAAGGTGTCCGTGGGTGCAACATAAATCCCCGGAGGGTCGGAATTGGCCACCAATACCATGTCTAAAATAAATCATATGGTAAAAAGGATGAAAACAGAGGTATTAATATTTTATGTTGTTTCCAGTTTCAATCGCCCAATGATGGCTGGAAAAAACTGTATTCTTGTATTTATTTACACTTGTTTAAACACGGTAACTTATTCAACCAGGGTTGTTTTTTCAAGGGGCCGCGTTGCATAAAAAAAAAAAAACATGTAAAAACTGGACAATACACGCAATGTAATCAGTAATTCAAAACATATATAAAACAAAGAAGCATTAACCATCTGTGTTTCTTATTACCAAAATATACACGAACGCACGAAGACATTGCAGCGAAAAGTCATTTTGTATTACGCGTAAAATAACAGTGTTTGGGGGACACAACCCATTTCCTTTTGCTCTGAATAGATGAATAGAGGCAGTGTTGTAGTCGAGTACTTTTTCCGAGTACCGAGTACTGCCGAGTACCTAGGCTGCCGAGTACGAGTACTTGTGCTGCCAAGTACAAGAACAGGTCTCCGAGTACGAGTACTTGGACGTCCGAGTACGAGTACAAGTACTTGTATTCTGAGTACGCGTACGGGTATGAGTATTTCTGAATACGGCACCGGGTATATTGTGATTGAAGCCTAAAATAATGTGTAATGTTAATCACTTGTGATGGAGTTCGTCTTTGTAAGCTTGTTCACTGTAAATGTATTTTCCAAGGAAATGCTGCACAGCTGAGATACAGACATGAACGTATAGGTCAACTGTCATTTAATAAAATTAATCTACACAGTTTTGTACATTTAATTTGTATTATTATTATTCATGTATTTTCGGGTCCTTGGATTCCTCAGACTAAAAAAAAACCCTGCAAGCACAACAAGGATTCAAATGGCCGAGAAAACAACTCTTTATTTCTACTTAGATTCAACCTCTGTTCTTAGTGTTCTGACAAAAGCAGGCTGTTTCTTCCGCATAATGCATGATGAAGTTCCGCATATATGCTTGATGAAGTTCGAAGATATGAGTTCGAAGTTGTCTATGTTTCTGATATGCGAACAGCACAAAACATGCACGCTGCACTGTGGCATTTCACACCATTTTGGACAAATTCCCTGTGATCGTTTTACCCAAACTTCACAACAGAGGACACAGACGACATGACACATGCATTTTGGAGTTCTTTGCACCGACAACGTATACAAGTTGGGTACAAAAAAGTGACTGAAGTGCCACACAGGCAAGCGTAAGCGTACACGTACACAAGTACATGCAACGTGAATGCAAAAACACCGGAAGATTGGCGCTTTTTGCAGGTGTCTCAGTACGCATTAAGTCTACTTCCCATTCATGAACCTCTGTTTAAGGCTAGGCCGTTGTGGACCTGCTGCCGTAACCAGACTAGGGGCCGTTTTTGAAACCTCGGCTTCGACTGTGTCTCTTTTTCCATACATGCACATAGGCAATGGGGCTTGACCCGTATTATAGGACCGAAACCGGTGTTCAGAAAACGGCTTTGCTCCAGTTACCCAAGTTAATTGTACGCTTATTTGAGAAACACCTCCGCGTACAGTGTGTACAATGATCGCCCATTGTGCCCACATACGGCAAATGGGTCATTGTGCGTAATTGGCTCAGGCCAAGTCAGACCTATATACAGACCCAGTCACGGCTAGCTGTTAATTGTGTTTGTACAGATTAACGTGCGTAGAGTAGAGAACATTTCGATTTCTCCGGAATCGATCATTTTGAAACTCAAAGTATCGATAAAATAAGGCCGTGGTAACGTATGTGCTATGCCATTTTTTTTTAACGAGTACTGCTATCCGAGTGCGAGTACTTTGTTTTATCGAGTACTGTTATTCGAGCACGAGTACTTTGATGATCGAGTACAATTTCGACATGTGCGAGTACAAGTACTTTGTTGCTCGAGTACGAGTACCGTCGTATCGAGTACAAGTACTTTGACATTCGAGTACCAGTACGAGTACGAGTACGAGTACTTCAAAAAAGTACTCGAGAAGTACTCGAGTACGAGTACCGAGTACGAGTACTACAACACTGAATAGAGGTCCCCTGGACACGTATTTCGAAGATTGAAGCATTCTGGCAATTTACATGTTGGTTCACCAATGATTTGCCAAAAGGGATACAAGTCGAAAACCACCCCCCCCCCCCTCCCCAACTGCTATCACCAAACACTCTACATGAGTCAGTTGACTGTGCATTTGGCTATGTCTGGGTCAGAATCGACTGCAAACAGCCGTTGTTGGCATTCACTTACTGGGATAGCCCCAATAGTTTTGATTTGATGTGGTTTCAAGTGCATAGTGGCAATATATCATACAGGCTATCAAGTTTGTACACAAATGCATGGGGCTTGGCCAAATACCCAGTTTTTCCGGTGTCGGCTTTGCTGGGGAGTGAACACAGGATTTAAATGGATTGTACAGTCATAAACAATGATAGTTGATTGAAGTGTATACTAAATTTCAGTGGAATTGGCCCAAATATGTTTTATTAATGAATTAATTAAGAAAGAAAACTGCTTCCACTGCACGGCCTTGGCTTCATGGAGGGTTAAGACCACTTAGAGTCTGGGTGCTGATAATTACCCTATCCTTTAAATCTTGCAGCAAACACATGTTCACCTGTCTAATGTTTATAAAGGATTGTGTCCATGGCCGACCATACCAGCAGTACAATCTGCTGCAGTTTCAGAACTAGATTAAAGGATCATCCTCCTCCTCATCGTCGTCCCTCAAGCAACGTGACAGGTTGGCATACAAAAGCCTCAATGCCTCCTTCTGTTGCGGCTGTCAGCTTGCAGGCAGCTCCCAACTCAGCAAAGGCAGATAACACCTTAACAGAACACCAATTTAGTGCCTGCCAACAATTAAGCTTGCCATTCACCACAAACTTGCCCGTATCTGCTCAGCTCCAGTGAAAGCATGGAAGCCTGCATCTGTGGAGGCGCCGAGGGCATTGGCTATTATTTGTGTCAATGGTATTTTCTGATTCTTAGTCCCAGTGCCACTCCAACCAACGAAACAAAACCAATTCAACCAACGAGCTGTTCATCTGATAAACATCGATGGAGGAAGAAGATGATTCCCCAAATTCCAGATGTCTCTCCAACTTCCAGATTTCATCACCACCCCACCCACAGTAGGGCACAGCAGTGGACTCCCGGTGGCCGTTGTTAAGGCCCGCGCTGACAGTAATATCTGCTAACAATGTAATCAGTAATTCAAAACATATATAAAACAAAGAAGCATTAACCATCTGTGTTTCTTATTACCAAAATATACACGAACGCACGAAGACATTGCAGCGAAAAGTCATTTTGTATTACGCGTAAAATAACAGTGTTTGGGGGACACAACCCATTTCCTTTTGCTCTGAATAGATGAATAGAGGCAGTGTTGTAGTCGAGTACTTTTTCCGAGTACCGAGTACTGCCGAGTACCTAGGCTGCCGAGTACGAGTACTTGTGCTGCCAAGTACAAGAACAGGTCTCCGAGTACGAGTACTTGGACGTCCGAGTACGAGTACAAGTACTTGTATTCTGAGTACGCGTACGGGTATGAGTATTTCTGAATACGGCACCGGGTATATTGTGATTGAAGCCTAAAATAATGTGTAATGTTAATCACTTGTGATGGAGTTCGTCTTTGTAAGCTTGTTCACTGTAAATGTATTTTCCAAGGAAATGCTGCACAGCTGAGATACAGACATGAACGTATAGGTCAACTGTCATTTAATAAAATTAATCTACACAGTTTTGTACATTTAATTTGTATTATTATTATTCATGTATTTTCGGGTCCTTGGATTCCTCAGACTAAAAAAAAACCCTGCAAGCACAACAAGGATTCAAATGGCCGAGAAAACAACTCTTTATTTCTACTTAGATTCAACCTCTGTTCTTAGTGTTCTGACAAAAGCAGGCTGTTTCTTCCACATAATGCATGATGAAGTTCCGCATATATGCTTGATGAAGTTCGAAGATATGAGTTCGAAGTTGTGTATGTTTCTGATATGCGAACAGCACAAAACATGCACGCTGCACTGTGGCATTTCACACCATTTTGGACAAATTCCCTGTGATCGTTTTACCCAAACTTCACAACAGAGGACACAGACGACATGACACATGCATTTTGGAGTTCTTTGCACCGACAACGTATACAAGTTGGGTACAAAAAAGTGACTGAAGTGCCACACAGGCAAGCGTAAGCGTACACGTACACAAGTACATGCAACGTGAATGCAAAAACACCGGAAGATTGGCGCTTTTTGCAGGTGTCTCAGTACGCATTAAGTCTACTTCCCATTCATGAACCTCTGTTTAAGGCTAGGCCGTTGTGGACCTGCTGCCGTAACCAGACTAGGGGCCGTTTTTGAAACCTCGGCTTCGACTGTGTCTCTTTTTCCATACATGCACATAGGCAATGGGGCTTGACCCGTATTATAGGACCGAAACCGGTGTTCAGAAAACGGCTTTGCTCCAGTTACCCAAGTTAATTGTACGCTTATTTGAGAAACACCTCCGCGTACAGTGTGTACAATGATCGCCCATTGTGCCCACATACGGCAAATGGGTCATTGTGCGTAATTGGCTCAGGCCAAGTCAGACCTATATACAGACCCAGTCACGGCTAGCTGTTAATTGTGTTTGTTCAGATTAACGTGCGTAGAGTAGAGAACATTTCGATTTCTCCGGAATCGATCATTTTGAAACTCAAAGTATCGATAAAATAAGGCCGTGGTAACGTATGTGCTATGCCATTTTTTTTTTACGAGTACTGCTATCCGAGTGCGAGTACTTTGTTTTATCGAGTACTGTTATTCGAGCACGAGTACTTTGATGATCGAGTACAATTTCGACATGTGCGAGTACAAGTACTTTGTTGCTCGAGTACGAGTACCGTCGTATCGAGTACAAGTACTTTGACATTCGAGTACCAGTACGAGTACGAGTACGAGTACTTCAAAAAAGTACTCGAGAAGTACTCGAGTACGAGTACCGAGTACGAGTACTACAACACTGAATAGAGGTCCCCTGGACACGTATTTCGAAGATTGAAGCATTCTGGCAATTTACATGTTGGTTTACCAATGATTTGCCAAAAGGGATACAAGTCGAAAACCACCCCCCCCCCCTCCTCAACTGCTATCACCAAACACTCTACATGAGTCAGTTGACTGTGCATTTGGCTATGTCTGGGTCAGAATCGACTGCAAACAGCCGTTGTTGGCATTCACTTACTGGGATAGCCCCAATAGTTTTGATTTGATGTGGTTTCAAGTGCATAGTGGCAATATATCATACAGGCTATCAAGTTTGTACACAAATGCATGGGGCTTGGCCAAATACCCAGTTTTTCCGGTGTCGGCTTTGCTGGGGAGTGAACACAGGATTTAAATGGATTGTACAGTCATAAACAATGATAGTTGATTGAAGTGTATACTAAATTTCAGTGGAATTGGCCCAAATATGTTTTATTAATGAATTAATTAAGAAAGAAAACTGCTTCCACTGCACGGCCTTGGCTTCATGGAGGGTTAAGACCACTTAGAGTCTGGGTGCTGATAATTACCCTATCCTTTAAATCTTGCAGCAAACACATGTTCACCTGTCTAATGTTTATAAAGGATTGTGTCCATGGCCGACCATACCAGCAGTACAATCTGCTGCAGTTTCAGAACTAGATTAAAGGATCATCCTCCTCCTCATCGTCGTCCCTCAAGCAACGTGACAGGTTGGCATACAAAAGCCTCAATGCCTCCTTCTGTTGCGGCTGTCAGCTTGCAGGCAGCTCCCAACTCAGCAAAGGCAGATAACACCTTAACAGAACACCAATTTAGTGCCTGCCAACAATTAAGCTTGCCATTCACCACAAACTTGCCCGTATCTGCTCAGCTCCAGTGAAAGCATGGAAGCCTGCATCTGTGGAGGCGCCGAGGGCATTGGCTATTATTGGTGTCAATGGTATTTTCTGATTCTTAGTCCCAGTGCCACTCCAACCAACGAAACAAAACCAATTCAACCAACGAGCTGTTCATCTGATAAACATCGATGGAGGAAGAAGATGATTCCCCAAATTCCAGATGTCTCTCCAACTTCCAGATTTCATCACCACCCCACCCACAGTAGGGCACAGCAGTGGACTCCCGGGGGCCGTTGTTAAGGCCCGCGCTGACAGTAATATCTGCTAACTTTGAGGGGATATTGCCAACCAAAGCTGACAGTACTATCTGCTAACTTTGAGGGGATATTGCCAACCAAAGAATACCTTCTTGCCAATATCAGCAAAAACACCAAGTGCGGTGTCATTTGCCTGCAAGAAATGCACCGTGGTCCCAGCAAAAGACCAAAAATCCACGGTATGACGCTGATAATGATGAGTGCCCCTACGAGAAGTGTGGGAGTGCATTTGTTTTTTTTTTTGTGGGGGGGGGGTCTAAACTGGGACTGTCATCCAGTCAACTTCCATATCCGATGACCAGGAGATAAAGTTTCAACTCTGCTCTAGCCTTTGTGAGCCACAACATCGCCTCGCTTAGCAACAAGATGGTCCTTGACCCCATTCAAAAGACCCAACATCGCCCTATTGGAATCAAAGTGACTGCTGCTGTCTCTCAGCAACAATTCCATTCCGCCGCCGTTTCAACTTAGTAAGGCAAACTGGGAAGGCTTCACCAATGAGCTCAAACACCATCTAGCTGACATTGATCCAACCCCCGATAACTATGACACTGCTTTGTTGATGTGGTGGTGCAAGAACATCCCTAGGAGCTGCCGCACTGATTACATAGTATCCTGCAGTTCTGAACTTTACAGGAAATGAAAACGACCCTCTTGCCGTCGATACCATCTCAGCTGGGGAGGAATTAATAACAGCCATATCAGAACAGCTTCAAAGCTTGTATCAAACCCTTGTAGTAACCACCAATAATGACCTCCAAGCCTGGAGTAAATATAGAAAAGCTCAGCAATGACCGCACAGAGCCAAGTGAAGCATTGTAACATCACCGCCAACCAAATAGCCCACAACAATTGTTATTAAATGGGAAAGTGCCACGTTCTCCTAAGTGCCACCGAATCCCAAGCTCCGCCAGAAAGACCCTGCCATCGACCTCGGTTTCATCAAATCCTTTTCTGCTAATGAACTTGCAACTGGCATAAATAAAGAATAGGAAAGCAACCAAACTCGATAACATTTTCACCGAAGAACCGAAACGTCTTGGACCAAACGCCTCAAATTGGTTACTCAAGCTCTTCAACACCTGCCTCGCCACACAAACAATATCTGAAGTGTGGCAAAAGTCGAAGATCATCGCCCTCCTAAAACTTGGGAAAGACCCACTGCAGGCCAATAGATATCATCCCAAATCCCTTTCAAGTCACACATTCAAGTTGCTGGAATATTTCCTTCTCAACCGTTTTGCCTCTTCATTGAGAAACAACTGATACAGGAACAGGCAGGCAGGCTTCCCTCCCGGCAAATCTACAACTGGACAGCTTCTAAACCTCACTCAGTACATTGAGGATGGCTTCCATCAGAAAAAAAACAAATCACCGGTACTGTCTTTGTTGATCTTTCAGCTGCTTATGACACTGTTAACCATTGCCGACTCCTTCAGAAGATCAAGGACATGACGGCAGACCTGACCCTTACCCAGTTGACAAGGTGTTCTACTGAAGAACCATTGTTTCTTTGTAGAATTCAATGGCTCGGTCGCGCGGACAGCTGCCAAATGGGGACGCCGCTCCATCCCAGCCCCAAACGACCACCACGTCTGCGCCGTCATACTTGCGGCGGGCAGGCTACGGGCCACCAGTCCCATCCAGGACCTGCCCCCGTCGCCGGCCCAACCGTCGCCGCAGGACTTTTGTATAAAAAGCGAAAGAATAATGAGGGATGGGATGAGAAGTAGTTGAAAGGGGGAGAAACCTGCGTGATGAAGAGATTAGGGTGATGGAGAGGGTGCGCAGTCATCAGCACCACCAACTTGACCACAAACAGCTGGTACCGATGGCATGATAGAGTCAGGACGACCGGCGGCTGGAGGGGCTGCAGGGGGTGGCCGGAGTCTTCTCGGCGCCTGGAGATCCGCCCTGAAAACACGCCTCCCTCAAGGTGCTGCTGGGAAGCCCATAGAACGAAGACGAGGCCAAACCAGACTTCAGCAAGCTGCTAGGCAGGCGACCAAAAGGCAGCTCACTGTGCCATTTAACTGATGACTCGGGGAATGCACTATAATCGGAGTTATTTTACTAGGTAGACTGCCGACCTAGGCTAACGAGTACTACCTAACCGGTGTCACATGAAAATCCGACTCCTCTTAAAATCGGACCCCTATTTCCCTATTATTGGTTGATCCCTCGCACGTGACAGGTCACTCGCCCGAAACGATCCTAAAAATAACATAGTATCGTACTCACGCGTGCGCAGTACTACCAATGAGTCCACATTTCATGGAGTTGGGTATTCACGCTACACCGGGTTTGCAATCAGAGTTGCCCTTCTCCTAAGTGGACTGACGACCAAGTCTTACGAGCTCTATCTACCCGGAGCAATCTGGTTTGAGGCGCCAGAAACTCGCCTTTCACACCTCTTCCGTCGGTTTTAAACAGGGGTCGGCACGAGAAGCCAAGCAGTGGGAGTTTGATTAGGAGAGGCTATTTGAGATGCTGGCCATATGGGATATTTAATGGTTAGGGAGAGGCTCAATTCTCCCCCTCCATCCCAGCCATCCTAACCCTTTGACCCCCGTGAGTGCGGTACTGCAGAGGACACTGTACAACATCTTCATATTTGGATGCCAGGCACTAAAGGGTTGGTCATATTTTGCATTTAAATAAAATACAGGTCCTCAAAATCAACTTTAGCCCTAAAAGGGGGCGGATCCCCCCTATTTTTTTCTGCGATACCCTTGAAAAATTATTTATTTCGCAGCCCGAGCTGTCCTGACTTTTTAGCCTCGAGTCTTGCACATCTTTTGATACCAAAACCATAAAGTCAAAACCGAATTTCCCTATATACATAGTGTGCATATTTGAATTACCATACGTGCTTATGAATAATTAATTAGCCATAATTCCAAAACCCTTTGACCTATTATCATGAAATTTCTTGGATAAGTTTATGTTAAGTTGTTCTATGCATGCACCGAGTTTCATAATTTTACATCATTCGATGGCCGAGGTCATGGGGGGGGGGTGCGGAATCTGTGTGAAATGGTCAAAACAACCCGGCCCTTTTCGGGTAAAAATGACATTTTCCCATGTTTTCTTCAGCGAAACCTATAAATACATTAATACTAACATGTATTATAACGGAGAAACTCTCAACTAAATACAATATGTGCTCACTTGCCTCGAAAATCTTCGCAAACCCTTCCGGAAGGCAAATTTTAGGTGAAAATGACCCATGAACTTTGACCTCAGGTCAAGGTCACTAAAGGTCAATGGAAAAAATAGCAACATCAATTTTCTTGTTCTCAGAACTCATAAGATTACATTGATAATGTTTGCCATAAATTAACATGAAACTTCCACGGGAACCCAAATCTGTACATTGGCCCCCCTACAATAAAAACAAACAAATTATATCTCTAACAGTTGAGTTTATATTGTTTTTCAAATATTAAATTTTTGGTTGCTTATAATGCGATACATGATGACGTCATCGTGACGTCATTACCAGAAAGCTCAAGGGCTATGTAAACTATGCTATTTCAAGCAAACATTTTGATTGTACCTCTTGCGGTTGATTTTAAAGCATTTGTTTAAGGTTTAATAGTCTTTTCATTTAAACTTCCGACCTGATGACGTCATCATTTTTTTCGTGCCTGGTCTTGTCTACATTAAGGTCATCGTAAAGATTACTTTTTAAGCGATAACCGCGAACCCCGCCACACAAATCTACTGGAGATGCGTTTTTGGCTTTTTTAACATGCCGCTTGAGGGCGCTCAAGCATCTCATGACGTCACCGATATGTTTTTTTGTAAAGTTCCACCTAGGCACAAACTAACTTCGTTAAAAGCAAGTTCATATCTTCATCCACTTTCAAAATATCAGGCACTTCCGGTTTCGACCGGAAGGACGGGTCATGTGGTTTGACGCCCAGGAGATAAAATGAAGATCATGCATTATCATATCAATTCCCGTAAAATTCAAGGTTTGGTCTCTCACCGGTGATTTCTTATAGATTTTCAAAGATTACATGTATGTATCTATCAAGTAACGTCACGTGATCCATGATGACGTCATAGTGACGTTATTACAAAATAGTACATCTTCAGTGGGCTGTGCATTTATGTATTGACAATTGAAGTTCATATATGTTTCATTTTGACAAAAAGTTCTGGAAACGAATTTGTCTTGGAGAATAATAATAATAGTAAATTCATAGAATAACAATAGGTGTAGGACTAAGTCTTATGCTTGGAATTGTTTTCAGGTAAATTCCATCAGGTTGAGCCGTTATATCTTAACAGGAGTCATTTTTTATTTATTATTTTTTTTTTTTAATAATAATAATAATTTATTAATTTATAGTGCGCAAATTCCATTCAAAATATGTTCAAATGCGCATTACAGTCACAAAAAAAAATAAATAAACAGTCTTCTACGCAACATTTTCTACTGCATAACCTTATCTTGTTGGCCGTTTATGCGCAGTCAAGAAGTTGTCATACCAAATTCGGATCAACATCGATCGGAACAGTCTACATTATTGCTGCTATGGATCAATGATAATTACATTGAACTTACTATTGTCGGGCCTGAGAGCAACATCGTCTATAGCAATATTGGAAGAAGAATCCGTTCCGCGTTCTGCTTCAATTACGATTCTGAAGTGGGGAGGTGTTTCTGGGAGCATTATCTCTGCCTGAAGCCACGTTGTGCTGTCTGTCTGTTGCCCGTTCATATTGAAGATACGCAGACCCTCACTGATACTCCCATTTATAGGAGTTTGATACACATTAAGGCTACCTGAAACGTCAAATGAACATGTTTTTTCCCGAGAATTTAATGACCATGACTCTCAGCTACGTGAGCCCAATAGTACTAGTAGATCAGCCCCTTTGTGGTGCTTTGGAAAGGGTTCCTAAGGAAGGCTGTGGTAGAAATGGTTTGAAGTTTTTGACAGAAAGTCAGTTTGGAAAAAAGAAGATACACAAACACAAGAGCAAAAAATGCTTCTTCCGGTCGGTGTATAGCTTAATTCAATAAAAAAAAGGTTTCCTTTGTAATTTAAGTAAACGTTTCCCTTACCGATGCCGCTGCCAAACATGTTGTACCAGAAAGTCAGCATCCAGCAGATATATGCCCTTTGAGACATGACGGGACTCGTCAATATAGCTTTTGCTCCCTCTGATATGTCGGCTCCATTTGCATACAGGTACGTCATATTAGAAGCTGCGCAATAGAGGTGTTAAAATCGAGAAAAACCTTTTTTTTTACAAAGAATTATCACTGTACATTTTACAAACGATTGAAGATATTTGACCCCAAAAACCCAACTATCGCACATTATAGTAGAATTGAGGTACCACAGGTTTGTTTTGAAAATAGATCTTGATACAAAGTAATTTTTCCCCTCGTTTATATCCTCTCGTGTTCAAAAGATGATCTAGGCCAAAGGGAAAAACGTCTTACTTCCAAATCTGTCAACAGAAGGTCCGGTGTCGCTCTGGTCGCTGCTTCCAACTCCAATCAACCACTCCCAGCCATTGTGCGCTGCCTGCCGCCACCCACACATTCCTGTGTTGAAGTCGCAGCTGAATGATGTATTCATTTCTGAATTCAGAGTTTATAGCTGACATATTAGATCCATAGAATGTGGCAAAACCATTTTCTCTTCTTATATAACAAAAAAGGATTAACACTTTTTCCTCCTTCGTTCAATACTGTAAATGATTTAAATAATTATGAGGCTCCAACTAATTATTTCACAACTACAAAAAATGTGTGACACAAAGATAACTGAGGAGTACACATCATATATTTTTATCCAAATTGTGTATTTTGTTTTTGACATTTCCGTAATTTTCTTCAGATTTTTGGCTTCTCCGCGATTTGCATAAGCAAATGTTTCTGTTCTGCTATTTGGTAAATTTGCAAAACAGCCATTCTTGTTGTTCTCATTTCTTTTGTTTGTTCTTTCTTCTTCTCCTTTTTTTTGGTTCTATCAGTCAGCACCTTCAACAGGCAGAACTGTTGACCTGTTCAGCAGTGTGTTCAGGACTCGCAATGCAGTCTTGGTGTTTGTAAAACTCATTTGACTATTGTATTATTTACACTATTGAATGTGAATGAGCTAGCAGACGAAATGCACTTGATGGAGATACTGATGACGATCTGCAAACGTTAAAGATCTCCTCCACCTCTTCGTACATCTCCTTCGACTGCGTCTCGCAGTGGATCTCATCAGTATGCCATTGTGGATTGCAACGAAGGCGATGAGTCCGAGTAGATGCTGGACAATGTGCATCAAGGACAGACCGCGAAGCCATGTTGTAGTAGGCCTGATCATCGACGGAACTATCAATGGAAATGCACTTGAATAGACTCTCTATCCAGGGTGTGATAACTTTAAGAGCATGTTGGGATAAACTTCGGATCAGGGTTTGGCTTTGTTAACAGCAATACAGTTTATTGTAAACTCGGCAGTCGGTAACCAAGGCACTCTTAGGTTTACAGATGACAAGGTCTAGTATTTGACCATGTCCATGTGTTGGTCTCTGAATATGCTGACAGAGAGTCCAGCCTCGTCTATTAACTACAGGAAACGGGCCACTTCGGTTTTGTCAGGCACGTCAACCTGAATGTTAAAATCCCCAATGAGAATCTGCCGAGATGTGCTAGTGGTGAGCTCATCCAGCAATTCAGCAAATTCGGCAAGCAAGTCAGAGGTTCTGAGAGCATTTTCTTGTTGAAGGGGTCGGAGGGGAGATGACAGTGAAGCAGACTCACTTTGCAAAATTGTGACTCATGCAAGTTCAAAAGTGTTGTGTTGAATGCGAGTCTCCATCGTGGACAACTTCAAGTAAGTATTAGGAATGACTGCAATGGCACCATGTGCGTCGTTGCACCCCCTCCCTCCTCCCCTCCCCTATGAACATTGCTATCCAAAATGTAGTCACTGAGAAGAACAGATTTTTTTCTCAATGAGTTGGCATTCCATAGATAAACATTCAACTTATCATTCCTGTTTCTGTGGATAGCTATAGTGTTATTATTTTGAGATTGCGGTGCATTGTGGTCAGGGTGTGTGTTAGTCGCGGTTGTTCTCTGTTACGAGTTGTAATAACACGAATGTTATTCGGCGCTGGTGCAACCACTCTGAATATGCCGACCAGCACGCCGACTCCTAATAACATTTAAATTTTCTTTTAAACTAGCAATTGTCTCACTGGGAAGGTGTTACTTAGCCATGTGGCGAACAGACATCAGCATTTCATTAGCGTATTGTGCATACGTTATAATTGTCATTGTCTTCACAAGCACCCGGCATGGCATCGAGTGTGGTTGTTCTTCCGATGATCCCCCATACAGGGTACATGTAGGTATAGCTGGTGTCCCATTCATTGTTGACAAGCCTTGTGTCCCAGTTGGATGGATCACTGAACAAGAGCAGCACCGGAACAGTACCAATTGAAAATAGACCAAAGTAAGGCCAGGAATCATGCTGAAATATCTTCAAGAACAATGAATATACGACATCCAACTTTATACAGTAGGTTGACTGCAACTTGTTGACAGCAGTAATATGGGTATACCCAAAATAATGGGGAATTGATTACCAAACTCTTCAGATCAAAGAAAATCTTGTTGCAGCAGCACAACAGCCTTGTACTGAGATATGTTATAGGTAAACATTTAACAGACGTCACGATGACGTCATTACATGTCGTTTGACATCACATTAAAGGGGCATTTTCTAACATAACTGTATATCAGTTCTGCATTCAGTGTTTTTTACTTGCTACAATCCTGGCCAAATCTCGCTGGCCCCGCAACCCACCAGCCCCCGGTCAAGGTTGTCTCTCATTGCGCGGTGTGTGCTCCATCCGCTGAAGAGAACAACATTGACTGGGGGTGCGGGGGAGTTGGTGACCGTTGGAGGCCAAGGTTATTTCCAAGTGTCCCAACCATTTTGGCCGGGATTGTCTGAATGTACAATAGCCTTGATATTGGATTTGGATATTGCGCGTAGTACGTGCTCAAAAAATAATACACACACGCGCGCGCGCTGGTAACATGGTCAATGCACACGGTTCACAATGACGGAGCCCATGTCATTTTGGCCGATATTTTTACAAAATACAGATTGTGTTCGACGTGAAAGCCGTATTAGGATACACAAACAACGTATCATCTTCTTCAATTTGTTTTTAATCCCTCATTTGGACGAAAAATCCATCCAAACCATAGTGTAACCACGGTTCACCGCTGTAAATTATATAAGAAGCAGAGTCACTCAATTCCTTTATATTTTGGTTTGGATGGATCACCGATGGATTTTTCGGCAAATTAACGGAATAAGTGAATATAAACAAATAGACAAGGATTATATGTTGTTTTTGTATCCTAATGAGCCTTTCAAGTTAAACACAAACTGTATTTTGTACAGTTGTTTGCCAAAATGGCATGATGAATTGTCATGGTGAGCCGTTACGATGCACGCAACAATAAAGTTGTGATTTTAAGAGTTTGGAACTTTTGTATTTTTAATTTCCAGTTTTGTATTACTATCAATAATTTTTATCTGGCCTAAATATGTGTTCTTTCATTTATCTTTCGGCCACCATTTCATATTTTGGAAACAAAACTCAAGAATACAGCTCCCCAAATGGCATGTCATGCATATTTTGAACAATGAAAAAATTCAGACAATCCTGGCCAAATCTCGCTGGGCCCGCAACCCCCCCAGGCCCCGGTCAATGTTGTCTCTCATTGCGCGGTGTGTGCTCCATCCGCTGCAGAGAACAACATTGACTGGGGGTGCGAGGGAGTTGGTGACCGTTGGAGGCTAAGGTTATTTCCAAGTGTCCAAAACCATTTTGGCCGGGATTGTCTGAATGTACGATAGCCTTGATATTGGATTTGGATATTGCGCGTAGTACGCGCTCAAATAATAATACACACACGCGCGCGCGCTGGTAACATGGTCAATGCACACGTCACCATGACGGTGCACCATGTCATTTTGGCCGATATTCTTACAAAATACAGATTGTGTTCGACGTGAAAGCTGTATTAGGATACACAAACAACGTATCATCTTCTTCAATTTGTTTTTAATCCCTCATTTGGACGAAAAATCCATTCAAACCATAGTGTAACCACGGTTCACCGCTGTAAATTATATAAGAAGCAGAGTCACTCAATTCCTTTATATTTTGGTTTGGATGGATCACCGATGGATTTTTCGGCAAATTAACGGAATAAGTGAATACAAACAAATTGACAAGGATTGTATGTTGTCTGTGTATCCTAATGAGCCTTTCAAGTTAAACACAAACTGTATTTTGTACAGTTGTTGGCCAAAATGGCATGGTGAACCGTCATGGTGAACCGTTACGATGCGCGCAACAATAAAGTTGTGATTTTAACCCTAAAGGGGCCGGGGGGCGGAATCCCTCAACATTTTCAGTGATAGCCTCTAAAAAAAAACAATTCGCGACCCGAGCTGTTATGACTATTTAGCCTCGAGCTTTGCGCATCTTTTGATACCAAAAACATAAAAATCGGACCACGGGTTGCCGCGTAGCAATCAGACAATCCTGGCCAAATCTCGCTGGGCCCGCAACCCCCCAGTATAGCAATTGTCTCACTGAGTGTAGGTGTTACTTAGCCATGTGGCGAACAGACATCAACATTTCATTAGCGTATTTTGCATACGTTATAATTGCCATTGTCTTCACAAGCACCCGGCATGGCATCGAGTGCGGTTGTTCTTCCGATGATCCCCCATACAGGGTACATGTAGGTATAGCTGGTGTCCCATTTATGGTTTGCAAGCCTTGTGTCGCAGTTGGATGGATCACTGAACAAGAGCAGCACCGGAACAGTACCAATTGAAAATAGACCAAAGTAAGGCCAGGAATCATGCTGAAATTTCTTCAAGAACGATGAATATACGACATCCAACTTTTTACAGTAGGTGAACTGCAACTTGTTGACAGCAGCAATATGGGTATACCCAAAATAATGGGGAATTGATTACAAAACTTGTCAGATCAAAGACAATTTTGTGGCAGCAGCACAACAGCCTTGTACTGAGATATGTTATAGGTAAACATTTAAAAGACGTCATTATGACGTCATTACATTTCATTTGACATCACATTAAAGGGGCATTTTCTAATCTCCATATCTACATAACTGTATGTTGCTATTATTTTAATGCACTTTTATCAACATGGGCGTCCGCATGGGGTGGGGCGGCCAAATGCCCCTTCCCTCGTCCGCCCACCTTCGAAATCTATGATTAATTGAGAATATGCTTGAGAAAGTACAAAGATTATAAGAACTTTTTCTTATAAGAACAAAAAAGTCTGGCGACGCCCATGTAAACGTTTGCATGTATATACGAAATGTATTCAAATGTAAAGATATGGGGTTTTGGGTTTAAAATAATGAATAATTCACGAGGAGCATGAATAATGCAATGTTATTTTCTGGCCTTCCTTTTAGTGTACTTACCCTGCCAGCCCAATTGCCCTAGAACAAGTTTGGATATGTTCGTCGACATTTAGGTCATTTGATAATTCTATCTATTTGGTAACAGTATGTCATCATCATTGTCAGTAATCAAAGTTAACACTCCTTATTGTTACGATGCACGCAACAATAAAGTTGTGATTTTAAGAGTTTGGAACTTTTGTATTTTTAATTTCCAGTTTTGTATTACTATCAATAATTTTTATCTGGCCTAAATATGTGTTCTTTCATTTATCTTTCGGCCACCATTTCATATTTTGGAAACAAAACTCAAGAATACAGCTCCCCAAATGGCATGTCATGCATATTTTGAACAATGAAAAAATTCAGACAATCCTGGCCAAATCTCGCTGGGCCCGCAACCCCCCCAGGCCCCGGTCAATGTTGTCTCTCATTGCGCGGTGTGTGCTCCATCCGCTGCAGAGAACAACATTGACTGGGGGTGCGAGGGAGTTGGTGACCGTTGGAGGCTAAGGTTATTTCCAAGTGTCCAAAACCATTTTGGCCGGGATTGTCTGAATGTACGATAGCCTTGATATTGGATTTGGATATTGCGCGTAGTACGCGCTCAAATAATAATACACACACGCGCGCGCGCTGGTAACATGGTCAATGCACACGTCACCATGACGGTGCACCATGTCATTTTGGCCGATATTCTTACAAAATACAGATTGTGTTCGACGTGAAAGCTGTATTAGGATACACAAACAACGTATCATCTTCTTCAATTTGTTTTTAATCCCTCATTTGGACGAAAAATCCATTCAAACCATAGTGTAACCACGGTTCACCGCTGTAAATTATATAAGAAGCAGAGTCACTCAATTCCTTTATATTTTGGTTTGGATGGATCACCGATGGATTTTTCGGCAAATTAACGGAATAAGTGAATACAAACAAATTGACAAGGATTGTATGTTGTCTGTGTATCCTAATGAGCCTTTCAAGTTAAACACAAACTGTATTTTGTACAGTTGTTGGCCAAAATGGCATGGTGAACCGTCATGGTGAACCGTTACGATGCGCGCAACAATAAAGTTGTGATTTTAACCCTAAAGGGGCCGGGGGGCGGAATCCCTCAACATTTTCAGTGATAGCCTCTAAAAAAAAACAATTCGCGACCCGAGCTGTTATGACTATTTAGCCTCGAGCTTTGCGCATCTTTTGATACCAAAAACATAAAAATCGGACCACGGGTTGCCGCGTAGCAATCAGACAATCCTGGCCAAATCTCGCTGGGCCCGCAACCCCCCAGTATAGCAATTGTCTCACTGAGTGTAGGTGTTACTTAGCCATGTGGCGAACAGACATCAACATTTCATTAGCGTATTTTGCATACGTTATAATTGCCATTGTCTTCACAAGCACCCGGCATGGCATCGAGTGCGGTTGTTCTTCCGATGATCCCCCATACAGGGTACATGTAGGTATAGCTGGTGTCCCATTTATGGTTTGCAAGCCTTGTGTCGCAGTTGGATGGATCACTGAACAAGAGCAGCACCGGAACAGTACCAATTGAAAATAGACCAAAGTAAGGCCAGGAATCATGCTGAAATTTCTTCAAGAACGATGAATATACGACATCCAACTTTTTACAGTAGGTGAACTGCAACTTGTTGACAGCAGCAATATGGGTATACCCAAAATAATGGGGAATTGATTACAAAACTTGTCAGATCAAAGACAATTTTGTGGCAGCAGCACAACAGCCTTGTACTGAGATATGTTATAGGTAAACATTTAAAAGACGTCATTATGACGTCATTACATTTCATTTGACATCACATTAAAGGGGCATTTTCTAATCTCCATATCTACATAACTGTATGTTGCTATTATTTTAATGCACTTTTATCAACATGGGCGTCCGCATGGGGTGGGGCGGCCAAATGCCCCTTCCCTCGTCCGCCCACCTTCGAAATCTATGATTAATTGAGAATATGCTTGAGAAAGTACAAAGATTATAAGAACTTTTTCTTATAAGAACAAAAAAGTCTGGCGACGCCCATGTAAACGTTTGCATGTATATACGAAATGTATTCAAATGTAAAGATATGGGGTTTTGGGTTTAAAATAATGAATAATTCACGAGGAGCATGAATAATGCAATGTTATTTTCTGGCCTTCCTTTTAGTGTACTTACCCTGCCAGCCCAATTGCCCTAGAACAAGTTTGGATATGTTCGTCGACATTTAGGTCATTTGATAATTCTATCTATTTGGTAACAGTATGTCATCATCATTGTCAGTAATCAAAGTTAACACTCCTTCTGAGTCATTTTTATGCGCGACGAGGGGTTGTAGTCATTGCATTACGGTAAGAGCGCTACCGCTCACATGGTTTGTCCTCTTGCGAGCGGGCCGTGAAAGAAGCTCAGACCGAGCCAACTCTTGGCTAAAGGTCGCCCACTTTTCTCTCATTTTTGGGGTAAGATGGATTCTAATTAAGTATTGAGTAGATAATGTAAGGGACATAGAAGAGGCTGGTTGATATGATTATTGTCAAACTGATTGATTTTATAGTTTTTAGGGTGTTAGTTTTGTGTGAAAGTGTCAAAACTTTTCTAGAGTTGAATGACCGTTTTCGTACACATTCACTGCATAGTGCATTATATAATGGCGACATTGAGTTCAGCATTGTGTACATTCAGTACGTAGTGTGCTTATGCACAGCAAAACAAGGAATCTAAGGGCCCTGTCACACTTCTGCGTATCCTAATTCCTTATGTGTTGCGCATTGACATTTTTTTCATACGCAGTCGTACGCACAATACGCACCTCATATGCATCTCTATCTTTTTGTGTAGGTTTTATGTACGCAGATATACGCATGGTACGGCCCAGTACGAAGGATAGTTTTGGGCATGCACAAAACTACGCTGCGTACGCTGTTACGCAGGTCATAAGTTATAAATACGCAGCGCATCGGTCCCGCACCGGTCGAGTGCGTTACGAGTACGCTATGTGTTCGTGACGCACCCCGTCAGCAAATGAGCCGCCTGTATTGGACGTATACAAAGCGTACTTGCAGCGCAGATGCACCGCACACTGGACGGCGAGCGGCGCAAATGCGGCGGGAATACGCTCAGAAGTGCGTCAAGCATGCGGTCGGCATAAGTCGGGTGCGTCCGGAATACGCTCGGCATGCGCACTGCATACTGACCTATTCGCAGCCCGAAAAATAATGTTGTGCACTGCATACGCAACTCATACGCATCTCATACGCAATGGATGCGCTGAATTCGTTACTTGTACGCTAGATGTGCGTCGCACACAAGTCAAAGTGATCAAAACATTTCGACGTTAATTGAGCGTACGGCTGCGTATTGAAAATTTTTGAAAAGGAACTCATAAGTAATTGGGATACGCAAAGGTGTGACAGGGGCTTTAGCCACACTGTGAAATTACTCGCTTTATTTTGAAATGTTCGTGTATGTCGCATTGTTTATTGGTGCACGGGACCTTTTATGATAGAAGCTATTTCCTTAAATGTGTTCCCCGTGTATGCTATTTGTATTTTTCTGTATTTTAATTTATAGCTGACACTTTGCTGAGACTGTCAAGTCACAAGCTTTGAAGGTTGACATCTCGAGTGCATTAGTTACAGGCCTTCTTTATTTTATATCAGAGTAAGACTGTGATTCTCTTTGTATGCTTGATTAATTAGTCATCCTATTAAGTATTATTTTAGAGTGATCATGACACCTGGCTACAAAACAACTATATTATTAAGGAAATAACAGTGTGAGGAGCCGGTCTTCACTGCGTGATAATGACCGGGTTTGGGGGTGACCGCTGTTAATAGACCGAGACGCCCACCCATATCAACTGTGTTGCGTACGCGCGCGTCAGTCTCACGCGAAGGTGGTTGAGCGCATGTGCAGTGCTGTATTGTTACAAGCTGCCGTATGACTGTTGTACATTTGGCCAATCATTGCCATCCATGGGGCTGGATCAATGCTGGTTCAGGGGCCATTTATTCGCTTGTTCTTTGAAGCCGGTCATTATCACCGTTAATGCCCGGTCACGTGATCGAGTCTCGACCAATCAGAAACCATCAATTCTCCAAGGTATTTATCAATTATAGTTTATGCTGTATAAATAAAATACTTGTTGTTTATAATATTAATTTAATCCAATAACTTTGGAACAAGACTTACAAAAGTTTAAGATCAATTCATTTTATTCATGGTCAACAGGGTCTTCTTTTATGGTCTTCTCAGTCGTCTTCTTCATTCAGGGAACTTAATTTGGGCTTTTCCCTGTGTCTTACTTGGATCTACATTGTCGTCTTATTGGAATCTTTATTCGGATCTTCATTTGGATTATTTTGTATAATTGGAGAAAGTGAATTTAATTAAAACTTAATCAAGTGAATCAGTGTAAACAACCGTCTGAGTGTTCCAGTTCAATTCGACTTGCTTTCCACCTTACTCTATCTTCATGAGGGTAAACCTGACCACCCTTATCATCGTTGGGGTTGCCACCTCGCGACACAAATATAATCTTTTAATCGTTGTTAAGTAACTCTATCCGACTATGTTTATTCCTAAGTAACATTTTGTGTATCAGGGTTCAGTTTATTTATTGAACACCGTAATCCAAAACGGCACTCATGCGCAGCATGTTAAATAAACTCAAACATTTTGACATTAGGCCTGGTCACCTGACCCACATGCGACCCAGAGCAAATTAAGAATGGTCATTCCAGCACTTCCCCCCGACAGATAATGGCGTGGAACTATCCAACATGTTGTGTTAAAATTGTTAATTTAACTCCGCCTATCTCTGATACTATTTGTGTATACAAATAAGCGGCATATGTCAAGGAATGGCTTTTTGCTTCATTCGAAAACCGCTAGTGAACTATTTTTAACATAACTGTTTTACATTCTTAGGAATAAAACAAACACAACTTTTCAATTTTCGGTTAAGACGATGCTACGATGATTGTGGGAAAATGCAAATGATTACTTTTCCCTGTTATAATTTTAATACACGTTGATTAATTCATCAACCGAATTTCTTCAAGCGTGGAATCCAAACGTAACATGTTAAATGTAATAAAAAAATAAGCTTGTGTCATTGTTTAACCGTCTGATTTATCTTTGGCAGAGAAGCATACGTTCGGCATATTTCAAGTCATTTTTCTATGTTGCTTAGTATATTTAACGCTTTACAATTAGTTAGTCACTTGGTATTCCTGGTCTTACCTTGGCTGTCGACGTATGATGTGAGAGCAAGAAGTAACAGCACGATCACCTTCAAATTCATCGTGACTCACGGAGAAGACCTGGAATCGTCACTGGTGATAAAAAAAGACACAGTGTTTTTAACTGTAAAAATATGTACAACCACAAAAGCTGGTGGCTTCTAACTTGCTTCCCAACGTTTGGGTGATAAGTAAACGTTTGAATTCTGTCGGAAGGGCAGACGTTTAAAGAAACCAGCAAATTGTGAAGAGGCAGGCCACTCACTGAAAGGGAGAACGACGTGTATTCGGGAGGGCCTTTATTAAGTTGGTTGTAACAGGGACCCAAACATATACTGAAGTAGCTGTACTGAGATATCAAAGTACAGTGGTAGAAATCCGAGGTGGGAAATGGTTTGTTTGTAGCTTGTGTCGTGATAAACACCAAGCATTGTTGCTCGGCTCTCGGTAACCTTGGTATACGGCAAATAGGTGATGAGTTTAATTGTGCCTTTAATGATACAACTATATACAAGCATTACATTTTATACACGGGATGAACAATCAGTGACGTCACTACTATTGTCATCTATAACAGCACATTATAATATGTACAATCAGTGACGTCACTTAAAATGTCATCTATAACAGCACATTGGACATACATGTACATGTCAAGTTACAACCAAATCGAACAAACATAGGCCTATAAAGAACAAAATTCCCCTTTAAGGGACGTACATCACTTGAATTTTCATCTATAACACATCTCGGCATTGGTACGATCACGAATTTTTTCTAGGACCATCTGTGGGTGGTAGTCTAAGTGTGTACCAAGTCTAACGTCGATCAGATTTACAAAAGTGCCAAAGTACTGTTTTAAAACGTGTACAAACCCTATGGGGAAAAATGCATCTTTAATGTGACGTAACCCAACACCTGATGACATCAGGATCACACATTTCTTCTAGGACCATCCGTGGGTGGTGGTCTAAGTGTGTACTAAGTCTATAGTCCATCGAATTTCCGAAAGTGCCAAAGTGGAATGTTTTAAAACGTGTACAAACCCTATGGGGAAAAATGCAACTTTAATGTGACGTAACCTGACACCTGATGATGTCACGATCACGAATTTCGTCTAGAACCATCTTTGGATGGTGGTATAGGTATGTATCAAGTCTGATGTCGATTGGATTTACGAAGGTGCCAAAGTGGAGTGTTTTAAAACGTGTACAAACCCTATGGGGAAAAATGCATCTTTAATGTGACGTAACCCAACACCTGATGACATCAGGATCACAAATTTCTTCTAGGACCATCCGTGGGTGGTGGTCTAAGTGTGTACTAAGTCTATAGTCCATCGAATTTCCGAAAGTGCCAAAGTGGAATGTTTTAAAACGTGTACAAACCCTATGGGGAAAAATGCATCTTTAATGTGACGTAACCTGACACCTGATGATGTCACGATCACGAATTTCGTCTAGAACCATCTGTGGATGGTGGTATAGGTATATATCAAGTCTGAGGTCGATCGGATTTACGAAGAGGCCAAAGTGGAGTGTTTTAAAACGTGTACAAAACATATGAAATCGATCGGATTTAAAAAAGTGCCAAAGTAGACCGGTGGAAGAAACGTGTGCTAAACCTATGGAGAAAAAGTTTGAAAAAGGAGAAAAAAAAACTAGAAATGTGTTTGTGGACAAACACAAGCTGTTTCGTTTATTTGAAATACTCTGTGCACGCGATGAACACTTGATGAAGTTACTTCGAATGTCATCTGCCAAGTGAGAAGGCAATCAGATATATAGTGCCAAAGTATATAGAAAAACGTGTACAAAACCTGTGGGGAAAAATGCATCTTTAATGTGAAGTAACCTTACACCTGATGATGTCACGATCACGAATTTCTTTTAGGACCGTCTGTGGGTGGTAGTCTAAGTGTGTACCAAGTCGAACGTCGATCGTATTTACGAAAGTGCCAAAGTAGAATGTTTTAAAACGTGTACAAACCCTACGGGGAAAAATGCATCTTTAATATGACGTAACCCAACACCTGATGACGTCACGATCACAAATTTCTTCTTGGACCATCTGTGGGTGGTGGTCTACGTATGTATCAAGTCTGAGGTCGATCGGATTTACGAAGAGGCCAAAGTGGAGTGTTTTAAAACGTGTACAAAACATATGGGGAAAAATGCATCTTTAATGTGACGTAACCCGACACCTAATGACGTAACGGTCACGAATTTCTTCTAGGACCATCTGTGGGTGGTGGTCTAAGTATGTACCAAGTCTGAAATCGATCGGATGTAAAAAAGTGCCAAAGTGGACTGGTGGAAGAAACGTGTACAAAACCTTTGGAGAAAAAGTCTGAAAAAAGGAGAAAAAAAGAAGAAAAAAACTAGAAATGTGTTCGTGGACAAACACAAGCTGTTTCGGATATTTGACATACTCTGTGCACGTGATGAACAATCAGTGACGTCACTATAAATGTTATCTATAACAGCACATTATAATACGTACATGTACATGTTACAACCTAATCGAACATTATAGTTCTGTAGATATAGGCCTACAGAGAATAAAATGCCCCTTTAAGGGGCATCACTAGCTACTGGTCTTACTAGTGTCTGACAAATGTAAAGTCAATAAGACATATAGAAGTGCAAAAGTGTATGGTTTGAAGAAAAACGTGTACAAAATCAATGGGGAAAAATGCATCTTTAATGTGACGTAACCTGACACCTCATGACGTCATGATCACGAATTTCTTCTAAGACCATTTGTGGGTGGTAGTCTAAGTGTGTACCGAGTCTAACAATGATCAGATTTACAAAAGTACCAAAGTATTGTGCTATAAAACGTGTACAAAGCCTATGGGACAAAATGCATCTTTAATGTGACGCTGACACCTGATAATGTCATGATCACGATTTTTTTCTAGGACCATCTGTGGGTGGTGGTCTAAGTTTAATTCAAGTCTAAGTCGATCAGATTTACGAAGGTGCCAAAGTTGAGTGTTTTAAAACGTGTACAAAACATATGGGGGAAAATGCATCTTTAATGTGACGTAACCCGACACCTGATGACGTCACAATCACGAATTTCTTCTAGGACCATCTGTGGGTGCTGGTCTAAGTATGTACCAAGTCTGAAATTGATCGGATTTTAAAAAGTGCCAAAGTGGACTGGTGGAAGAAACGTGTTCAAAACCTATGGAGAAAAAGTCTTAAAAAGGAGAAAAATAAAAAAAATAGAGATCTATGTCTGTTTGCAACAGAACACAGGGCTTTTCCGCATTATGATTTTTTTTTTATTAATAATACATCCCTGACTATGCGCATGAATGAACATAAAATCTGTCAAAGTTAGCCGAAAATCGGCTAAAACGGTCACTGTGGACAGGATTTGACCTCAGCCACACGTGCGCTGCAGGCTGACTGACAAACGATGTATGTGCGTATGTACAACGTACGTGCATGTACATGTACATTGTGGACGTCCTGTGCATGTTTTAAAGCAGAGGTATTGTCAACCTGAAGTTTTAAGCGTGCGCAGGGTCGCTTGTCCGAGTTCGCTTATTGCCTCAAAACTTCGAAATGTTTTAGACCTACCCGTAAATCGACAATTAAAGTAAAAACAAATATAAAACTGCCATGGTTGATTTTTCAGGAATTTTCTAAAAAAAAAGGGTCTTTTCATTAGAACTTCCGGTGTGATGACGTCATACGCCTAAAACCTCGCAAAAGTCTTAAGTTGGTCAAGGTCATCATATACACCAATATTTAGGCGATTCCGACAAACTTTGCCACAGATATCTATTCAAATTACATTTTTGAAAAGTTTTAACCTGTCGCTAGAGGGCGCTCGAAGATTGCATGACGTCATCGGTAGATGATTTGAAGAATACTATCGGCCAAAACACTAACACCGTTAAAAGCAAGTTTATATCTATTACCACTTTCAAATAATAAGCCACTTCCGGTTTTAGCCTTTTTCGACCGGAAGCAAGGGTCACGTGATTTCACGCACACTGAATGAAATAAAGATCCCAACCTTTTCTACCACTTGCCAGCAAAAGGATGCTGCGGACGAGTACGGTTGATTTCTTATGCATTTTTAAATTTTCAAAAGTGTCACAATTTAATTGCCTATAAATAAACACCTGATGACGTCATCATGACATCATCATTACACAATGTTGTTTGAATTAGGGTCTTTGCTTGGACAAATAGTGGTGTAAATGAATTACTGGCAAAGAGTCGACAATGCCCTTTGAAAATCGACATTTTTTTTTTTAAGTTTTGTGTACAAAGTCTATGGGAAAAATTAAATATTCAAAATTCTATAATAAATTAGTCGATGACGTCACCATGACGTCACTCTTCGGGGCACATCTCTGCTATAAGGACTATGACTATACTAACTTTGAATGATGTATGACAAAGATAAATGTCAAAAGTGGCACTGAGAAAAAACGTGTACAAAGTCTATGGGATTTAGGCGACAAAAAGAAGAAGAAGAAGTAGAAGAAGAAAGAAAAACTAGAGGTCTATGTCTGTTTGCAACACAACATAGGGCTTTTCCACATTATGATTTTTTTAATCAATTATATGCCCTGTATATGTATGAACATAACATCTGTCAAAGTTAGCCGAAAATCGGCTAAAACGGTCACTGTGGACAGGATTTGACCTCGGCAATACGATTTATGTGCGTGTGTACATGGTCTTTGCTTGGACAAAGAGTGATCTAAATGAATTACTGGAAAAGAGTCGAAAATGCACTTTGAAACATGACAATTTTTTTTTAAATTTTTGATGAAATCATCGTGACGTCACTTCGGACTTTGCATACTAGTACGATTATCTACCTACCCACCAAGTTTCATGACAATTGGACCTTTCCTTATATGAGTTTTGAAAAATCGCATTTTGATGACGTCATAATGACGTCACACATTTTTAAATTTTTGTGCGAATATCTATTACCTAACAGACCAAATGCAAAAAAAGAATTTTGCATTTTGCATGTTGCGTTCGGGAGATATGGCTAAAAGGTAAAAAAAAATCAAATATTCATATAAAATCTCAGGATGACGTCATCATGACGTCACCTCATTTTTAATCTATAACACATCCTGGTATAGGCACATACCAAGATTCAACCCAATCGGACTTACATTTCTGTAGATATAAGACTTCACAATATGCACGTAAATTTTCAAAAATCAATTGAAAATTAGGTGATGACGTCATCGTGATGTCATAGTCTTGGCATAATTTTTGTATGAGGGTCTTCTTTGGCTGTTACTTTGATGACGATTCCAGATCGCCAAGTTATAAAAATGGTGAATTGAAAACGTGTACAAAGTCAATGGGTTAAAAATCCAACAGCAGAAAAAACTGCACCTTTAAATACGTGATTTGCCTTTCAAGTGAAACATTTTTATGAAATGTTACTTGCTATTCTAACTCTTGGGAATATTTTCAATCAAATGACAGGCGTAAAAAAAATACGATTTCTTTTTCCTTCTCATAGTAATTCTCGGCCGAAGTTCAGAAACACTCAGTAAGATATATCATTGTGTATAGGGAAAGACTTGTGGAGAAAGCTGTGTACAAAGTCTATGAGAAAAATAATTATTCATGAATCCATAATAAATCATTTGATGATGACGTCATCATGATTCATAGTCTTGGCATAATTTTTGTATGAGGGTCTTCGTTGGCTGTAACTTTGATGACGATTCCAGATCGCCAAGTTATAAAAATGGTGGCTTGAAAACGTGTACAAAGTCAACAAGTTAAAAATCCCACAGCAGAAAAACTGCACCTTTAAATACGTGATTTGCCTTTCAACTGAAACATTTTTATGAAATGTTACTTGCTATTCTAACTCTTGGGAATATTTTCAATCAAATGACAGGCGTAAAAAAAATACGATTTCTTTTTCCTTCTCATAGTAATTCTCGGCCGAAGTTCAGAACTACTCAGTGAGATATATCAGTGTTGTATAGGGAAAGACTTGTGGAGAAAGCTGTGTACAAAGTCTATGAGAAAAATTAATTATTCATAAATCCATAATAAATCACTTGATGACGTCACCATGACGTCACTCTTCGGGACACATCTTGGCTATAGGGACTATGCTTATGCCAACTGTCAGTGATGTCTGACAAAGATTAATGCCAAAAGTGCTATAATACGTCCCTGTCTATGCGCATGCATGAACATACAATCTGTCAAAGTTAGCCGAAAATCGGCTAAAACGGTCACTGTGGACAGGATTTAACCTCAGCAACACGTGCGCTGCAGGTTGACTGACATACGATGTATGTGCCTATGTACAACGTACGTGCATGTACATGTACACATTGTGGACGTCCTGTGCATGTTTTAAAGCAGAGGTATTGTCGACCTGAAGTTTTAAGCGTGCGCAGGGCTTGTCCGAGTTTGCTTATTGCCTCAAAGCTTTGAAATGTTTTAGACCTACCCTTAAATCGACAATTTAAGTAAAAACTAATTTAAAAACTGCCATGGTTGATTTTTCAGGAATCTTCAAAAGAAAAAGTCATTATAACTTCCGGTTTGATGACGTCATATGCCTAAAACTTCGCACACGTCTTAAGTGGGTCAAGGTCATCATATACACCAATATTTAGGCGATTCCGACAAACTTCGCCACAGAATTCTATTCAAAATACATTTTTGAAAATTTTCAACCTGTCGCTAGAGGGCGCTCGAAGATTGCATGACGTCATTGGTAGATGATTTGAAAAATACTATTGGCCAAAAGACTAACACCGTTAAAAGCAAGTTCATATCTTTTACCACTTTTAAATAATAAGCCACTTCCGGTTTTGGCCTTTTTCGACCGGAAGAAAGGGTCACGTGATTTCACGCACACTGAATGAAATAAAGACCTCCACCTACTCTACCACTTGCCGGCAAAAGAATGCTGCGGACGCGTACGGTTGATTTCTTATGCATTTTTAAATATCAAAAGTGCCACAATTGAATTGCCTATAAATAAACACCTGATGACGTCATCATGACGTCATCATTACACACTGTTGTTTGAATTAGGGTCTTTACTTGGACAAAGAGTGATCTCAATTAATTACTGGCAAACAGTCGAAAACGCCCTTTGAAATCGACAATTTTTTTCTTAATTTTTGTGTACAAAGTCTATGGGAAAAATTAAATATTCAAAAATCTATAATAAATTAGTCAATGACTTCACCATGACGTCACTCTGGGGGGCACATCTCTGATATAAGGACTATGACTATGCTTAATTTAAATGATGTAAGACGAAGATTAATACCAAAAGTGGCACTGAGAAAAAACGTGTACAAAGTCTATGGGATTTAGGCGACAAAAAGAAGAAGAAGAAGAAGAAGAAGAAGAAGAAGAAGAAGAAGAAGAAGAAGAAGAAAGAAACTAGAACTGTATGTCTGTCGAAACAGAACACAGGGCTTTTTCGCTTTCTTTTATGTAGGAAAATTTCTTCGCCGCACAATTTTGAAGTGATTGCCGTAAACTTCGCTAGAGACATCAACAGTATGACAATGTGGCGCTTGGAAGGTCCGCGCCCTCACGACCACGTGCGTGTATGGTGTATGGGAAGCAGGCGATGCCGAATCTGGTCAATGTACATGTATACACGCACACACTTGCAGTTTATGCTTGGATGAGTCGACTCGGCATTTTTTACTCTTTCTGCCGCAACTTGCGCAAGGGTATTTTTTGCCGACGCCGCGTCAACTGTGTGAACAATTTGACAAGCTGGGAACTTGGCACTGTTGAGGCAAATGTTTGCGCTATCATTTAATGGGCAATTCAAGATTATATCTGTACGGATTGATTTTTTAGCAATTTTTGAAAAAGGAAAGGTCTTTTTAACGTAACTTCCGGTCTGATGACGTCATCTGCCTAAAACTTCGCACACGTCTTAAGTGGGTCAAGGTCATCATACACACTAATATTTAGGCGATTCCGACAAACTTCGCCACAGACATCTATTCAAAATACATTTTTGAAAATTTTCAACCTGTCGTTAGAGGGCGCTCGAAGATTGCATGACGTCATCGGTAGATGATTTAAAGAATACTATCAGCCAAGAGACTAACACCGTTGAAAGCAAGTTCATATCTATTAACACTTTCAAATAATAAGCCACTTCCGGTTTTGGCCTTTTTCGACCGGAAGCAAGGGTCACGTGATTGCACGCACACTGAATGAAATAAAGACCTCAACCTACTCTACCACTTGCCGGCAACAGAATGCTGCGGACGCGTACGGTTGATTTCTTATGCATTTTTAAATATTAAAAGTGTCAAAATGTAATTGCCTATAAATAAACACCGGATGACGTCATCATGACGTCATCATTACACAATGTTGTTTGAATCAGGGTCTTTGCTTGGACAAAGATTGGTGTAAATGAATTACTGGCAAAGAGTCGAAAATGCCCTTTGAAAATCGACATTTTTTTAAAAAATTTCTGTGTACAAAGTCTATGGGAAAAATTAAGTATTCAAAAATCTATAATAAATTAGTAGATGACGTCACCATGACGTCAATCTTCGGGACACATCTTTGCTATAGGGGCTATGCTTATGCTAACTTTGTATGATGTATGACAAAGATTAATGCCAAAAGTGGCACTGAGAAAAAAACGTGCACAAAGTCTATGGGGTTTAGGCGACAAAAAGAAGCAGCCAAAAAAAAAAAAAAAAAAAATTGGGAACAAAAAGAAAGGCTTTTCCGCATTTTGCGGAAAAGCCAACTAGAAATGTGTTTTTGGACAAACACAAGCTGTATCGGATATTTGAAATACTCTGTGCACGTGATGAACACTTGATGAAGTCACTTCGAATGTCATCTGCCAAGTGAAAAGTCAATCAGACATATAGTGCCAAAGTATGATTTGAAGAAAAACGTGTACAAACCCTATGGGGAAAAATACATCTTTAATGTGACGTAACCTTACACCTGATAATGTCACGATCACGAATTTCTTCTAGTACCATCTGTAGGTGGTAGTCTAAGTGTGTACCAAGTCTAACGTCGATCGGAATTAGGAAAGTGCCAAAGTAAAATGTTTTAAAACGTATACTAACCCTATGGGGAAAAATGCATCTTTAATGTGACGTAATCCAACACCTGATGACGTCACGATCACAAATTTCTTCTAGGACCATCTGTGGGTGGTAGTTTAAGTGTGTACCAAGTCTGACGTCGATGGGATTTACAAAAGTGCCAAAGTGAAGTGTTTTATAACGTGTACAAACCCTATGGGAAAAATGCATCTTTAATGTGACGTAACCCAACACCAGATGACGTCACGATCACAAATTTCTTCTAGAACCATCTGTGGGTGGTGGTCTAAGTATGTATCAAGTCTGAGGTCGATCGGATTTAAGAAGAGGCCAAAGTGGAGTGTTTTAAAACGTGTACAAAACATATGGGGAAAAATGCACCTTTAATGTGACGTAACCCAACACCTGATGACGTCACGATCACAAATTTCCTCTAGGACCATCTGTGGGTGGTAGTTTAAGTGTGTACCAAGTTTGACGTCGATCGGATTTACAAAAGTGCCAAAGTGAAGTGTTTTATAACGTGTACAAACCCTATGGGGAAAATGCATCTTTAATGTGACGTAACCCAACACCAGATGACGTCACGATCACAAATTTCTTCTAGAACCATCTGTGGGTGGTGGTCTAAGTATGTATCAAGTCTGAGGTCGATCGGATTTACGAAGAGGCCAAAGTGGAGTGTTTTAAAACGTGTACAAAACATATGGGGAAAAATGCATCTTTGATGTGACGTAACCCGACACCTGATGACGTCATGGTCACGAATTTCTTCTAGGACTATCTGTGGGTGATGGTCTGAGTGTTTTCCAAGTCTAAAGTACATCGAATTTACGACGATGCCAAACTTGAGTGTTTTAAACGTGTACAAAACATATGGGGAAAAATGCATCTTTAAAGTGACGTAACCTGACACCTGATGACGTCATGATCACGAATTTCATCTAGGACCATCTGTGGGTGGTGGTCTAAGTATAAATCAAGTCTTAAGTCGATCAGATTTACGAAGATGCCAAACTGGAGTGTTTTAAAACGTGTACAAAACATATGGGGGAAAATGCATCTTTAATGTGACGTAAACCGACACCTGATAACGTCATGATCACAAATTTCTTCTAGTACCATCAATGGGTGGTGGTCTAAGTGTGTACCAAGTGTAACGTCGATCGGATTTATGAAAGTGCCGAAATGGAGCATTTTAAAACCTGTACAAACCCTATGGGGAAAATGCATCTTTAATGTGACGTAACCTGACACTTGCTGACGTCACGATCACGAATTTCGTCTAGGACCATCTGTGGGTGGTGGTCTAAGTATGAATTAAGTTTAAAGCCGATCGGATTTACGAAGATGCCAAACTGGAGCGTTTTAAAACGTGTACAAACCCTATGGGCAAAAAAGCATCTTTAATGTGACGTAACCTGACACCTGATGACGTCACGATCACAAAAGTCAGAAATCAATCGGATTTTAAAAAGTGGCAAAGTGGACTGGTGGAAGAAACGTGTGTTAAACCTATGGAGAAAAAGTCTGAAAAAGGAGGGGGGAAACAAAAAAACAAATAAAACAAAAACAAAAAATCTAAACGAAAACAAGAGCTGTTTCGGTGTGTCACCGAAACAGCTAAAAAGGAAAAAAAAAAAAGAAAAAAAATCTTAACGAAAACAAGAGCTGTTTCGGTGTGTCACCGAAACAGCTACAAATCTTAACGAAAACAAGAGCTGTTTCGGTGTGTCACCGAAACAGCTAAAAACTAGAGGTCTATGTCTGTTTGCAACATAACATAGGGCTTTTCCACATTATGATTTTTTTTTTTATCAATAATATTCCCTGAATATGCATGAACATAAAATCTGTCAAAGTTAGCCGAAAATCGGCTAAAACGGTCACTGTGGACAGGATTTTACCTCGGCAACACATGCGTTGCGGGCTGACTGACATACGATGTATGTGCGTGGGTACTATGTACGTGCATGTACAGGTACATTACATTGTGGACGTCCTGTGCATGTTTTAAAGCAGAGGTATTGTCAACCTGAAGTTTTAAGCGTGCGCAGGGCATGTCCGAGTTCGCTTATTGCCTCGAAGCTTTGAAATGTTTTAGACCTACCCTTAAATGGACAATTAAAGTAAAAACTAATATAAAAGCGGCCATGGTTGATTTTTCAGGAATTTTCAAAGGAAAAAGAGTCTTTTCATTATAACTCCGGTCTGATGACGTCATACGCCTAAAACTTCGCACATGTCTTAAGTGGGTCAAGGTCATCATATACGCCAATATTTAGGCGATTCAGACAAACTTCGTCACAGACATCTATTCCAAATACATTTTTGAAAATGTTCAACCTGTCGCTAGAGGGCGCTCGAAGATTGCATGACGTCATCGGTAGATGATTTGAAGAATACTATCACGCAAGAGACGAAATTCGTTCAGAGCAAGTTCATATCTATTACCACTTTTAAATAATAAACCACTTCCGGTTTTGGCCTTTTTCGACCGGAAGCAAGGGTCACGCGATTGCACGCACACTAAATGAAATAAAGACCTTAACCTACTCTACCACTTGCCGGCAACAGAATGCTGCGGACGCGTACGGTTGATTTATTATGCATTTTTAAATATTAAAAGTGTCACAATTTAATTGCCCATTAATAAAAACCGGATGACGTCATCATGACGTCATCATTACAAAATGTTGTTTGAATTAAGGTCTTTGCTTGGACAAAGAGTGATCAAAATGAATTACTGGCAAAGAGTCGAAAATGCCCTTTGAAAATCGACAATTTGTATTGATTTTTTGTGTACAAAGTCTATGGGAAAAATTAAATATTCAAAAATCTATAATAAATTAGTCGATAACGTCACCATGACGTCACTCTTCGGGACACAACTTTGCTATAGGGGCTATGTTTATGCTGACTTTGAATGATGTACGACAAAGATTAATGCCGAAAGTGGCGTTAAGAAAAAACGTGTACAAAGTCTATGGGATTTGCCAGGGGAAAAAAAGAAGAAGAAGAAGAAGAAAGACAAATCAGAACAAAAGAAAGGCTTTTCCGCAACTTTGCGGAAAAGCCAAAAATCAGAACAGAAAGAAAGGCTTTTCCGCTACTATGCGGAAAAGCCAAAATAAAGAACAAAAACAAAGGCTTTTCCGCACTATGCGGAAAAGCCAAAAAAAATTAACGAAAACAAGAGCTGTTTCGGTGTGTCACCGAAACAGCTAAAGATGCATTTGGTCTTTTTAGTCTTTTAAATTTACCATTCCCTGTAACAAACAAATAGCACTGCAAATAATTATATCGAGAGCTACATCGTTTGGTGAGTTAGAACTCAAGCGGTCCCTGGCCCTGTGGCCCCACACCGTAATAAAGCAAAACATACACGAAGGAATTTGCTCAATGTAAGAAAGCAGCAGCCTTGCAACAATAATATTTACATGCGATGTCATGCATAATGATAAAATTCCTTTTCCAGTCAGCAGATCACACTCAATTGACTTCGGCCAAACCGCAAGTTCCATCATAAAAAAATAAGTATACTGGACCATTTTATCCGAGAGTGTGATTCTAATGTTGTACATGTAACATTTGAAATTTGAAACAAATCGAGTTTTTGCAACTCACACCACGACGAAACAATTTGTTTTTCCCCAGGCAAGGCATACGCTGACGTAATGCACAGGCAAGCACCAGACTATTTTTAATTTGCATAAGTATCCAATAATTTTGGACATGCAAATAATTCAATACCAGGGTGTAAGAGCAGGTACGTGTGGGAGCGTACTGTTCAACACCATGTGAAGGTTGTTCCAAAGCTACTCCGTGTCACACGTCACACTTACGAACTGAATACAAAACGAACCAGCTTGATGCCAAGTCAGAGTACTCTTCACTAATATGAAAGACTATTGATAACCGCACATCTCAGACTAACAAACACAAAGACCTGGAAACGACATTGTCAACTTTTTTTAAGCATGAATTTTCTTGGCGTAAACGTACATTGTAATAATGGAACGTTTTGGGTGAGTTCAGGATTTTGTTTACGAGAAACCAAATTGCAAAGGGTAAATCATGAATAGGTTGCTGGATGAACCGGGCTGTGTTAGTTAAGGTTGTTTTTTTTTTTTTACAAAATGCCACCAAAGTACTTACGTCAATATAGCTTTACAATAAAAGTGCACTCATTGGGATATCGAATGAAAAAGTGCTCACAACTCTAGCATCTTGGCAATAAACAACTTCGCCACATTGTCATGGCTGATGCTCATTGTATTCAGGTCAAGCATCCTGGCGCCATTTGATAAATCTGACGGGAGTGTACAACTCCCACGCAGAGGTAAGTTTGCCAACAATACCAGTATGATTGATGGCATAGGGTTCACATGTTCGGTTTACGTGCATAACGAATCCCATTCTTTGATTCCATTTGTTGATGTTAAAAGACCTGCATTCGACACATTGCCTATTTTATTCAGATTTTATTGAGACATTATCCATCATAGATTCGCTGTGGCGGATTGAGGAACTTGTTTATCCGGGGGGGGGGGGATGTCAGGCCCGTCAGATACAGATAACTACCCCTGCAGAGTGTCATCTTTTTCAACCATTTCCATAGCATTGCATAATACTGTATTTATTCATTATTGATAAGCTAAAACCATGGAGTGTTTTTTTAGATTAGGCCTAATGTGAATTTGTTTTAGTCTTTCACGAGCCAATATGACCGATTAGGCCTGCGTTTATCTCCACCATTTTCAGTAGCATGAAACGACTGGGAATATTTATATTCCCCCTGGACGGGATGCTTATCCATCGCAGGTTGCTCCCCGGCTTATTATGGTACCCTTTTATACTCAAGGGTGGAGAGAGGTAAGTTGGGATGGAGTGGCACAGCATATATCCAGCAGCTGGATTCAAACCCATTACCCTCTGATCATGAGTCATATAAAACCCTAACCACTAGGCTACACGTAATCCCCAAATGAAATTGATGACTTGGTTTTAATTCATTATAGAGAAATCGTTTCACGAACACTTGTCTTTAATGTAAAATTGACTTGTGTTAGTTAGACTACCCATAAAAGGGCTGGTTGGGGGTGGCGGAATCCTCCCCCCCCCCCAACTTTATCCACGATACCCAAGCATTTTTTTTTTCGTGACGCGAGCTGTCCTGATTTTTTAGCCTCGACTCTTGCGTATCGTTTAAAATCAAAAACATAAATTTCGGACCACGAGTCTTGAAAACTGAATTTCCCCATATACGTAATGTACACATAGTAGAATAAGCATTGGTGCATACGAACAATTAATTAATGATAATTAATAATTTGGGAGGCCAATCATCCTTACTCGCAGCTGGTATGCTGAATTGCTTGCGGACATGGCTACAACGTGGTCACGCCGCTGCACAGTGGGCCAGGCCGAAACCAAAGTGCGCCAAAAAGGGTGAAAGGTCATCATATACGCCAATATTTAGGCGATTCAGACAAACTTCGTCACAGACATATATTCCAAATACATTTTTGAAAATGTTCAACCTGTCGCTAGAGGGCGCTCGAAGATTGCATGACGTCATCGGTAGATGATTTGAAGAATACTATCACGCAAGAGACGAACTTCGTTCAGAGCAAGTTCATATCTATTACCACTTTTAAATAATGAACCACTTCCGGTTTTGGCCTTTTTCGACCGGAAGCAAGGGTCACGCGATTGCACGCACACTAAATGAAATAAAGACCTTAACCTACTCTACCACTTGCCGGCAACAGAATGCTGCGGACGCGTACGGTTGATTTATTATGCATTTTTAAATATTAAAAGTGTCACAATTTAATTGCCCATTAATAAAAACCGGATGACGTCATCATGACGTCATCATTACAAAATGTTGTTTGAATTAAGGTCTTTGCTTGGACAAAGAGTGATCAAAATGAATTACTGGCAAAGAGTCGAAAATGCCCTTTGAAAATCGACAATTTGTATTGAATTTTTGTGTACAAAGTCTATGGGAAAAATTAAATATTCAAAAATCTATAATAAATTAGTCGATAACGTCACCATGACGTCACTCTTCGGGACACAACTTTGCTATAGGGGCTATGTTTATGATGACTTTGAATGATGTACGACAAAGATTAATGCCGAAAGTGGCGTTAAGAAAAAACGTGTACAAAGTCTATGGGATTTGCCAGGGGAAAAAAAGAAGAAGAAGAAGAAGAAAGACAAATCAGAACAAAAAGAAAGGCTTTTCCGCAACTTTGCGGAAAAACCAAAAATCAGAACAGAAAGAAAGGCTTTTCCGCTACTATGCGGAAAAGCCAAAATAAAGAACAAAAACAAAGGCTTTTCCGCACTATGCGGAAAAGCCAAAAAAAATTAACGAAAACAAGAGCTGTTTCGGTGTGTCACCGAAACAGCTAAAGATGCATTTGGTCTTTTTAGTCTTTTAAATTTACCATTCCCTGTAACAAACAAATAGCACTGCAAATAATTATATCGAGAGCTACATCGTTTGGTGAGTTAGAACTCAAGCGGTCCCTGGCCCTGTGGCCCCACACCGTAATAAAGCAAAACATACACGAAGGAATTTGCTCAATGTAAGAAAGCAGCAGCCTTGCAACAATAATATTTACATGCGATGTCATGCATAATGATAAAATTCCTTTTCCAGTCAGCAGATCACACTCAATTGACTTCGGCCAAACCGCAAGTTCCATCATAAAAAAATAAGTATACTGGACCATTTTATCCGAGAGTGTGATTCTAATGTTGTACATGTAACATTTGAAATTTGAAACAAATCGAGTTTTTGCAACTCACACCACGACGAAACAATTTGTTTTTCCCCAGGCAAGGCATACGCTGACGTAATGCACAGGCAAGCACCAGACTATTTTTAATTTGCATAAGTATCCAATAATTTTGGACATGCAAATAATTCAATACCAGGGTGTAAGAGCAGGTACGTGTGGGAGCGTACTGTTCAACACCATGTGAACAAGGTTGTTCCAAAGCTACTCCGTGTCACACGTCACACTTACGAACTGAATACGAAACGAACCAGCTTGATGCCAAGTCAGAGTACTCTTCACTAATATGAAAGACTATTGATAACCGCACATCTCAGACTAACAAACACAAAGACCTGGAAACGACATTGTCAACTTTTTTTAAGCTTGAATTTTCTTGGCGTAAACGTACATTGTAATAATGGAACGTTTTGGGTGAGTTCAGGATTTTGTTTACGAGAAACCAAATTGCAAAGGGTAAATCATGAATAGGTTGCTGGATGAACCGGGCTGTGTTAGTTAAGGTTGTTTTTTTTTTTTTACAAAATGCCACCAAAGTACTTACGTCAATATAGCTTTACAATAAAAGTGCACTCATTGAGATATCGAATGAAAGAGTGCGCACAACTCTAGCATCTTGGCAATAAACAACTTCGCCACATTGTCATGGCTGATGCTCATTGTATTCAGGTCAAGCATCCTGGCGCCATTTGATAAATCTGACGGGAGTGTACAACTCCCACGCAGAGGTAAGTTTGCCAACAATACCAGTATGATTGATGGCATAGGGTTCACATGTTCGGTTTACGTGCATAACGAATCCCATTCTTTGATTCCATTTGTTGATGTTAAAAGACCTGCATTCGACACATTGCCTATTTTATTCAGATTTTATTGAGACATTATCCATCATAGATTCGCTGTGGCGGATTGAGGAACTTGTTTATCCGGGGGGGGGGGATGTCAGGCCCGTCAGATACAGATAACTACCCCTGCAGAATGTCATCTTTTTCAACCATTTCCATAGCATTGCATAATACTGTATTTATTCATTATTGATAAGCTAAAACCATGGAGTGTTTTTTTTAGATTAGGCCTAATGTGAATTTGTTTTAGTCTGTCACGAGCCAATATGACCGATTAGGCTTGCGTTTATCTCCACCATTTTCAGTAGCATGAAACGACTGGGAATATTTATATTCCCCCTGGACGGGATGCTTATCGATCGCAGGTTGCTCCCCGGCTTATTATGGTACCCTTTTATACTCAAGGGTGGAGAGAGGTAAGTTGGGATGGAGTGGCACAGCATATATCCAGCAGCTGGATTCAAACCCATTACCCTCTGATCATGAGTCATATAAAACCCTAACCACTAGGCTACACGTAATCCCCAAATGAAATTGATGACTTGGTTTTAATTCATTATAGAGAAATCGTTTCACGAACACTTGTCCTTAATGTAAAATTGACTTGTGTTAGTTAGACTACCCATAAAAGGGCTGGTTGGGGGTGGCGGAATCCCCCCCCCCCCAACTTTATCCACGATACCCAAGCATTTTTTTGTCGTGACGCGAGCTGTCCTGATTTTTTAGCCTCGACTCTTGCGTATCGTTTAAAATCAAAAACATAAATTTCGGACCACGAGTCTTGAAAACTGAATTTCCCCATATACGTAATGTACACATAGTAGAATAAGCATTGGTGCATACGAACAATTAATTAATGATAATTAATAATTTGGGAGGCCAATCATCCTTACTCGCAGCTGGTATGCTGAATTGCTTGCGGACATGGCTACAACGTGGTCACGCCGCTGCACAGTGGGCCAGGCCGAAACCAAAGTGCGCCAAAAAGGGTGAAACGTGACCCTGCTAGTTTTAATTTTTTCGACCTTTTTGAGGTTGCTCATACCCCATCGGACCATTTTATGGGGAAAGTAAGCAAAAAATATGTATATTGACTTGTCATGACCACTTAAAGGTATGCAAATCCACAGAAATTGGCCATAAAATGTGAATAGTTGCAGAAATCTTCATAAAGCAAAATCAGACAATTTGCATTGAGCTACGGATCTAAATTTTCAGTTGGCTCTAGTTTATAGTTCATATTTAAAGGAAATTAAATCAGTTTTTATTTTTGTTGAAGTTTTTTATGAATAAATACTGAAAATTGTGTCAAAATTGACATGAAATTTATGATTCCTGTGTTCAGCAATACGGAAACTAAAGATTGCCGTCGATTGCTGCCTAAAGTCTACTTATTTCTAATAGAGCAACTTGTTTGCATCATTTTGGTACCAAATTTAGCTGCGACAACCTGCGATACACGATTTTAGAGCAGTTTTTCTGAAGCGATCACCGTACGTTTTCGCCCCTTTTCTGAACTCCATATTACATGTGGCGCGCTTCACTGAAAAACACGACACCCGAGAGGCTGCGCTCGCGGGAAAAGTCGGCGTTGTGTAATATGATACCCCTATTAGATGTCTGATTGCGCAGTTGAAATTACAATGTACTTGGTGTCTCATATACTTGGTGTCTCATAATGTTGTGATGAGTAGTACTGCCGTTAGTCGTCTTTAAATATGTATCTGTAAGCTGTGCCACAGTGGCGTCTTTACCAAGAAAGCGATTATTTGAAGTTGTCACTTCTGTTGATGATGCATCAAACATTGAAAACTCTTGCCGTGGTTGCTTAGAATTATTCATGGATGTGTTCAATGTTCCACAATGTGATATTCCAGAGGAGATTCGTCAGTCAGTGATGAAAAGCATTCGGGATTTCCTTTACAAACTGAGGAGGAAATGGGCAGAAAGCAGCCGAAACAAAAAGAGTTTTGAGCGTAAGAACACAGACTGGCTGAAAGGAGAGTTGTGTTTTGACACTAAAGTGGATGACTGGCTCTCAAGAAGAGGAACAAAACGAACGGTAACATTCGTTGAGGATGCCACATCATCCGAGCCTAGTACGTCAAAGGGTCGTCCAAAAAAAGACTGTAAGCTTACCAAGCAGAGGAAAGCACAGACACTCCTTCAAGAGCGAAGCCAAAGCGAACTGCTCTTTGCAGCTTCTCAGGGGGCGTACGGAAAAAACCCTGATTGGAGGTATGTTTTAAAGTTTACAATAATGACTCCAACCAAACCAACAAAGCTGAGAAAACTAATCTCAAAGGGATCTACCGACTAACAACAGAAGGAAGAAGTAAATGAACTGCTTGAAGGTCTGGAAGATGAAGACCCTATCTCCTTCGATTTGACCTGTAAATGGGGTTTTGATGGCTCATCAGACCAGAGTGAATACAAACAAAGTTTCAAGTCCACAGATACGTCAGACGCTAGTTTGTTCTGCACGACACTTGTTCCCTTGCAACTCAAGTGGAAAACAAAGTTATCTGGGTGAATCCAGTTTCAGCATCGACGAGATTTTGCAGACCCATGCATCTCCAATACCAGAAGGAAACTACAGAACTGTCTCAAGAAGAACAGAGGTGTATCGAAGAAGAAATTCAAGCTCTCAAACCAATCACTGTGAAATTGGACATTGAAAATGAAACAGGAGAACAGACAACAAATGTAATTGTTCAAGTACACTATGATCTGCACTTGACAATGGTGGATCAAAAACTAATCAACGCAATCACATCCACCAAGTCATCAATGCGATGCTACATATGTGGTGCAACCCCCAAAGACTTCAATAACATCGATCAGCTACTGCAACCGGTCGAAGATAAATACAGATTCGGTTTATGCCCACTCCATAAATGGATACGTTGTTTTGAAATGCTGCTTCACATTGCTTACAGAATTTCACTGAAGAAATGGCAAGTGCAGTCTGATCACGACAAAGCAGTGATGAAAAACAGAAAGGAGGAGATACAGGAACGTTTCAAAGTTGAACTTGGATTGACAGTGGATAAACCAAAGCCAGGAGCTGGGAGCACTAATGACGGGAATACAGCTCGCAGAGCATTTCAAGCAGAGAAGATCTTCTCTTCAATCTGTGGACTGGATGAGAGCCTCATTCACAAACTCCACGTCATTCTCATTGCATTATCATGTGGTCTACCCATAGACCACAAAAAGTTCGGGTCATATTGTAAGGACACAGCAAATATATACATCCAGCTGTATCCCTGGTTCAGAATGCCAGTTAGTGTTCATGTGGTACTTATCCACGGAGCAGACATTATGTCCTCCTCAGTCCCCCCAATCGGGATGATGAGCGAAGAAGCTCAAGAGGCAAGAAACAAAGATAACAAGATGTTCCGCCTGAGACATGCAAGGAAAGCATCTAGAGTTCATACCATGAGTGACGTCTTTCACAGGCTTATGGTGACAGGTGATATTGTGGTCAGCAGCAGGTCTGTGTATCGCAGGAGAAAATCAAGACCTCTTCCTCAAGAAGTTGTAGACATGACAACCAATCCTGAACTGTGCCTATCTTCTGAGAGTGACAGCCCTGATCAGGATCAAGGTAGTGAGTCATCAGATAGTGACACTTCATAGCATGTGAGTAAAAGTCCTTTTTATTTCTATTAACGTTTCGATAACGGGGTTGTTGTGTATGTTTATATCAAAAAGTATAAGTAAAAGTTTGTACATTCCTTCACAACTGAACATGACGCAACCATCAATGGAACATCTGTTTCAGATGACGTCATGACATATGAAGTTAAAATTTAGCATATTTAATCGTAAAAAAACAACGATGTTAGCAATTTCCTCTTTTTGTTCTATTTTTTGTACTGAAAGGCAATAATTGGTCACAATTTTACGGCGATATACAGTCCATTACATCAGGACCAATCAAAAATCGGTATTTTGCTGACGTCATACTCTGATGTAACTATCACCATTGGATTCTACGGGTCGAAAAACCTAGTTAGGTGAACCTTCCTGCACAAGACTTAATGATTTCTATTTTTGGCGCACTTTCATCCCATTCTGGCCCACTGTGCGCTGGCACGTAAAGGCGCCTATGGCTGCCGGCCACATCGACCCATATATGACCACGGAGCTCAGCCTGAGATCGAAGTGTTTGATTTTTCCGAAGGGAGGAAACCGGAGATAAACCCTCCTGGTACAGGAGAGAACCAACGCACAACTCTACTCACATGCGATCCGCGGCCAGGATTCGAACCGTGGTCACCTTGGTGAGAGGCGAGTGAAAGTTTACGCACAAGCCACCCATGCCACCCAATTAATTAGCCATAATTCCAAAAACCATTTCTTTGGTATGTTCATATAAAGTTGTTCTATGCATGTAAAAAGTTTCACAATTTGTCGTCACTCGATCTGAAAGGGGGAGCAAAGATCTGAAGGGGGAGCAGAATCCGCCCCGCCCCACCCCCCCCCCCCCCCCCCCCCCCCGTTGTGAGATGTTCAGAATAACCCGGCCCTTTAAAGGTTAAAAGCAAGATCCAGAAAAGGATGATTCTTGGTTTACTCCTTTGAAATGCACACTTGCTTACCATTATATAAGCGAAAGATTACTGTTGGTGATTTTCATAGGCCCTCGTCAGATAAAAATAATATGTAAACCCACCTGTGTTTCTGTTTAAAAAGTACGTACAATCATTTTTATTTTGATGCAATTTTTGTTTATTGGAAGTTACTTGGTAAACCAATACTATTTTCACTTTGGGAAGGACCCTGTCACTAAATCAGTGGGTAGTTTTCTAGATAAGTGTGGGGAATTGAGGGTTTACAACATGCCAACATGCCATTCGTTAAGTTTTCAAATGTTTGCATAAAGGAAAACAGAGATGAGCAATGAAATACTATAAGGAAAAGGATGCTCGGAAGAAGTAAAGAAATGAAAAATAACAATAATAATATCAATTACTGGAAATGGGTACCTTCTAGGGAGATTTTTCCATAGAATTATGCACAAGCAATCGTTACTTTAATGGCCCCGTGATGTTTTGCGTCAGGAGGAATCGATTTAGGCTATTTGTGACGGGAACAAAATGTTGAGAAATATGACTTCAAACATTAGGGGACATTCATAAAAAAAATATGCCTTGACTTCCACAGGTATAATGTTCGATGATGACGTATCTCCATCAGGGTACACTTACATGAATTTACCCAACACTAAGATAATGATCAACTGTGAAAATAAACTTACCTTTTTAAACTCTTTGTTTCTTCAAGTCTCTTAGATACGCGTTCTATGACATGTGCCTCCAACGCAGAAGGTAGTATCACTAATGCCAAATCCAGTGACAGCGTAGTACATAATGCAAGTTGAGTTACGATGTTGTTAAATGACGTGCGCTTACGTACTTGAATTGGTTGGCATGCGTGTATAGAAGACTTAAGAAAGATAAATCGCATGCTCTGCTGAAATGAAAGGGATTTAAAACACAATGTATTGGGTATTTTATTTTATCTTTTATTTTTTTATTTGGCTGGGCCGACTTGCTGTCATGGTTGCTTGGTAAATACACTGAACGCCAGGCGTGGGAATGAAGTATTGCCCTCGGGATATGACTGAAATTGCTAGCGTTCATCGACTTCTTTTCAACCCACTAGCCCATTGAGGCGCAGGGGCCTATCAAACGATACATCCAAATGGCACAATAAGACCGACAGGGGGCGCAATAAATTCGTAAAGTGATTAGGGTTTCAAAAATGTATACGCGAGTCATTTGCATGAAAAGTGACACCACAAAAAGGTGGAATCGTGCAAGTATTGAAGAGGATCATCTCCCTAGTTTTGGGGCTATTATCTAAGAGCAGATTTGATAAAATTAGGGTTCAAAAATGGTTCCTTTTTGCACGAGAAAATGCAGGGATGTCACTGAGCATTCAGGCTCAACTGTTGTAGAGTGGGCTTTTTAAAAAGAATTGTGCAAATGGGAAAGACACTTTGGAAACATTCAATCAGTTTGTATAGCTTGATGAATTTTTGAATAAACGAGCACATTTTAAACACTATTTTATTACTGTAGCGGCAGCGCTTGCGCGCCGGGCAGGGGATGGGGCCTGAACCTCCGTAGTGTGAGAACCGAATCTCACAAGATGTATGTTCTGTGCGCAGGGAGCTTTATTGCATGCTCCAAGTAGCAATCACCCAAATTAAGCAATCAATCGATCGTTGAATAAACACCCTATGAATCAATATAAAACAAACGTATTAATTAATTACATGTATGGTATATTTTATCATAATTCATAAATACCTCAGACAGTTTAGCTATTCCTATTGGTCGAGAGCCCGTCACGTGGCCGGTCTTAAACGGATGATAAAGACATGGCTAGCTGGTCTTAAACACTTTTCCAGTGTCACAATAAAATGTGGACTCCTAAAAATCCAGTGCCTCTTACCGTTTCATTGGTTGAACGTTCACAATCCTCACGTAGGCATCCGCAACACTACAAGCGAGTCAGAATTTTATAGTTCTAAATTCAAAACGCAACGCCCCAGGTGCGTTCTGCGTGACATCGCGCAGAACATGTTACGCGCGCGTCAATCTCTATAAAAGGGTTGTTTACATCTTACTCGCCAGCTGAACACTCCATTATTTTGCTAGAGGGATGTTTCAAAAAGCATGAAGTGAACTTCGGGATTTTTTGAACGAATTATTTGATATTTTTTTACGGATAAGGTATTTATGAATGGGAATATATATGTGGTCGGTCGGTATTTATCACTCTGTTTAATACCGCTTAGAGTCTGGGTGCTGATAATTACCCTCGCCTCCGGCTCGGGTAATTATCAGCACCCAGACTCTAAGCGGTATTAAACGAGTGATAAAAACCTCCGGAGCACACATTTATTCCCTTAATAATATTACAATTATACAATTAGAACCTTATAACCCGCGAGCAACACGCGGAAGCAAGTACAAGTGAGTGCGCGAGCATTTAGCGAGCGCGCGCAAGATTGTCTCAATTGCGAGGCTGAGCCAACCTCGTTCCCCATGGGTACGATCTTGCTGCGCCATGTTGTTTCCCATTATGCCTTGCGCGATATTAACCCCTGGAATTGTGTAATTTAAATGTGTCAAAATATGGCACATTATAATTAGGCTGCAGTTTATCCGTTTTACGTGCCGACGCCGTCTTTAAAATGTTAAAAGTTGTGACTTTGAAGAACCAATCCTTTTCAAACATAACGTTTGGACGTTGAGTAATTTAGCGAAGATTTGTATTAAATGTACGTACCCCTTTCGTCCCTTTACAACCGAAGATACAGGGGGTTTTTTTTGCGAAAAACGAGGCTGCCATAATCCATATCGTACAGGCATCGCGTCTTTTGAATAACAATTTTTTTTTCGTACGTGACCTTACGTGCAAAGCACGCGAGCGCATTACGGGCGCGCTCGGCGTGCAATCTTCGAAATACACGCGCAATACGCTGTGAATAGCCAATCAGCGTCATTTACGTCATCATCACAGCCAGGCGTTAGTGTAAGGAACGCGCACGCGCCCATGGAGTCGAGGCTGACGCGGAGCATTTTCGAGCAGCACTGTACCATGTGCACAGACATCACACGTACACAAGTTCACAACACGTTACGTGTAATCACTGCATGCCAAAAAGTTACACACAATAGCTTCGTAAAACACAAAATACCGTTGCAAGGATATATGAAACACACTAAAATCCTACTCAGCCGGACACCAAGGGGTGGGCAGGAGTTCGTTCAGGTCAACAAGACCAAGCTGAAGTCTCCTGACTCCGGTTTTAAGTATAGAATAAGTTACTAAAAAGCGTTATCTCTGTACTCTCTAAAGCCATCACGGGAAAAAAAGGACAAGCTCCCGCAGAACCAAATAACACGGTAGCCTAGTTTTTATATCAGTCACATTAAAATGTACTTACAATCATTACTTAACTTAAGTAGTGGAATCAATGTTAGGAAACAGATTCAATATAATTCATAAAACAATACAGGATAGTTATCCCCACCCAAATGTGTACAAAATAATAATCTTTATCGGAAAAAGTGGTTCAGAAACTACTTTCCCTGGAGGCGCGGGAACACTATAAAGTAAATGGTAAACAAACTACTAGTTGCTACTCAACAAAGTAAAGGTGAAATAAACAGTAGAGCATGTAGGCTATAGATGCACTACAGATGCAGATCCCCACAAGTTCGCTACTTTGACACCATACGCCCCGGGATGGTGCTCTGAAAGTTTACATTGGTTTAATACACAATATTCAAAAGCATCTGATTAAAGCCTCCTCATTGAAATGACAACAGGATTAACAATCAAAAAATCAAATCTGATTTACATACAACAGATTATCTCTAAACGTATACTTATCAAAGTACATCTCAGGAATCGTGACTCCTCAACAGTTACAACACTTAAAGATGGTTAAATGTAAGAAGCAACAAGAACATTTCTTAATTCTTATATTATGTGCAATACTTGAAAACTATTTTACACAGTAATAAGAGTAGTGACCATCAGTGTGGCCTGAGCCTGTCTGATCACATCCTAGCAAAAATCACATTTTTAATTTGGCGGTGAAATATTAGGTCCTACTAATGTAGTGCAAAGCGAGTAATGGCCTTCTGCAGAACCTTACAGTATTTGACAAGCCTTCGCCGTTCAGGTGGCACCCATAACTTAAATACTTCAATAATTGACCAGATAATACATGTGCACATTCTTATTCTCGGACTTCAATCTCCGGTCAAGGAGTGAATAAATTTCTTGGCTCTGTGATTAAATGTTGATATTGGAATCTGTCCAGGTCTTAAGGCACTGGACCTCTGTATTATTGATAGGAACACAGCCTTGCGGGGTGATACCCCCTTGTTCTCAATCAATTTGAGGAACTCAAAGCTTTTGTCCACAAGTAATTAAGGCGTTTACTCGGGACTACACAAATCATTTGTCCCAATATCAGTAAAACATCAATGGGCACTGACTGCATATTTTGGCAATAATGATCGGCACTACCAAAAAGTCAATCATAACTTAGACATGGGTGACCCTCGGCATTTACTCGAATCTCTCCATTCAGCCCAATCAACTTTTCTACAGACTGGGGCTCCGCTTGGGCCTTCCCAGTTAGCCTTTTTACAAAGCTGTGTCCAAACAAATAGACATTAGGTTGATCCGACATCGCGCAACAACCTAAAACCGAGAAAGGGTAAAAGGTTTAAAAGCTCTTTAACACGGCGAATATTCGCAAACCCCAAAACTATATCTAGTCAACAATACTTATAGTAACTAACTACAATGTACTTTGTTTAATAACATGCATGTACAAATCAGTACATAGCAAGAAAGCTTTTCGCCAAGTCACTTCTGTGACAAATACATGAAGCTATTAATGAAGGGAAAGGCAATCACGGATATGGAGGTGGTGAGAAACCGTGTCCCACTACTTGTAGGCTACCCCATCGTACAATCACGAAGCCCTGTATGAGGTAAAACTTCTCTACGGAGTTTCTTTCGAAGGCGCTCAGAACACCTATGTCCTTGATTACTTGTGGGTTGCAACTTCTCCACAGTAGGTTAAACAGGCTCCCGAGGGGCAGCAACTAGCAGCTCATCAGCAGAGTCATCAGATGTGGACCCTGCATCAGAATCAGAACAATCATTCAAGGTAAGTAAACCTTTCAACGGTTCCCTAGATTCAACAAGCTCCCCTCTGGAATCAAGGATCAACATTTTCCTGTTTAGCCATTTTTCTGGACCCCCCAGGGCAGGCCTCACAGCATATATGTCCTTTGCAGTATAAATTGCATTTGACCACAACATGCTATTCCTCACCGTAATGGTTACTCAGCTTGTGCCTTTCCGTGAAGACGCATTGTTTGACCAATACCCTACTCCCAATTGTGAGAGGGCTGTCCCTTGCTCACTTGTCTTAATGACGTTTGTTGGCTTCTGCCACACTGATCAGGCGGTCTTTTACCAGCTTATGCACACGCTCAATAAACGTGGCCTGATTCTAAACAAAGCTTTCATCCCAGCTCCGGCTTGTGTTGCTGATGGGATGGGCAAGGGGTACAAGTAGTTCTCTGCCAAAGATAAGTGTGTATGGCTTGAGACCTGTGACACAATGTGGTGTACTGTTGTATACGAAGACGAGATACGGGAGTAACTCCGTCCACTGGCTCCTGTTCTGTCGATCTAGTGATTTAATCAGGTTGCACAGCGTTTTGTTGAACCTTTCGGTCTGGCTTTTGCCCTGGGCATGATAGGGCGAAGTTCTGGTCTTCTTTATGCCATATAATTCACATAATTCTCGCACCAAATGACTCAAAATTCTTTCCCCTGTCCGAATGAATTTGCGCTGGTACCCAATAACATACAAACCACTCATCTCACAGAAAGCGAGCCACTGTTGGTGCTGTCTGATCTTCGCAAGCTACAGCCGATGCAAACTTTGTAAACGAATCCGTCATAACTAGCACATCTTCGAAATTCCCCAGATCACGGTCAAGTTTTAAGAAATCAATGGCCAACCTTTCAAGCGGGCGAATTACCAGCAAATGCCTCATAGGTGGGCGCACCTTTGGTGTGGGCGCCTTAGAAACTGTGCAATAATAACAATTCCGAATACGTTCCCGGACTTATCCCATGCCAGGAGCAGCGCCTTCTGATAAAATCAACCCCCCTCGTGACCCCACTGGTCATGCGACGCTTCAAGGATCATTAACCTTTCGTTGTCGTTTTGGAACTAAAGGCTGTAAGCACGGCCGTTTCACTCACATAAACATAACGTAAATAAAGTTGAGCGATTTTGTCCGTACAGCGTTTCTTAACTCCAGTGCCGCAAAGTGATGACGTCATGCAATTTTGGAAATCCAACATGGCGTCCGAAATCTTCACGAAATCAAAACACGAAAAACATGCTCCACATTTGTCTCGAAATCATGACTTAAACAGTGAATTATAGTGCCATGCAGTAATTCCTAAAGATAACTATAGTTTACACATTTCGGGAGATTGAGCTGGCCCACAAACTTCAGAATACCTGTAAAAATCGGGTTTAATTACGCTTCGTGCGTCAAGTTTTATGTCGCTGTTCGTTTAGAAAGTTGCATATTGAGTTGAAGCGTCTCATTGGGGCGCCGCCAACGGCAGAACAGAGAAATGCGTGTAGAATTTGATGCTGAGTACGCTGTGTCATTTTGAAATCACTCTATACCACTCATTTGAAGTACTTGGCACAATTTGCTCACTCGGTATCTGAAACTACATTTATTCAAGATCATGTCGTGAAAATATCGTTTCAAACTCGGAAAATTTTGTGTAAGTACTTTTATGTTTGAAGTTCGACATGCATGTTACAACCGAAATACGCGCATTCTCTATGGGTCTTCGTTCAAGCGAATCACAACACTGCTCTTTCGCGACGTGCCGTGTCCCATTGAACCTTGTTATGCAATTTGCTCACTCGGAATATGAAAGAATAGTTCATAAATATCCAAATTATATTTTAATAAAAGTTCAGTATGAAAATTTTGTGTTAGTACTTTTTACTTTCAAAAGAACTTCAGAAGTTCAGCGTTTCAACTTTGGTAGCGGTACGCCACGGGGAATTCCGTTACCATATTTGGTCAACTGGACTGTTTCATTTCTTTCAAGGTTTTATTTTTAGAAAATAATACTGCCAACTATTTCTACATAAAGTTAAATTTAGATAATCTTGCATGCTCCACGATGTGTAACATTTTCAAAGTTGTTCATAGGCCTAGGGCCTGTTTTTTTGTTATCAGGCCTTTAGGCTAGGCCTAAGTTTGCGCGCTTCAGGTAATACTATCCTCACTGAAGTATAATGAAATTATCATATGACGACATACGCACAACTGATGCATGGTAACGGTCACTGGAAACAATGAAACGGTCGACAAACACTCACATTTATTGGAAATTAATGCACTTTCCGTGTTGTCAATTTGTTCGCAGGCTTTCCAAGAAGGCTGTGTAGGTCCTATTTTACAAGTACATTGTCTAGGAATATATGGATCGTTCAGATTTGTGTAAAAGAACATGGTTTTGTCTCGAATTTCCGTCTGTTTACATGCACAATCCAGCTACGTGCACACGTCGCGTTGATATCGATCGAACGCGCGCGTGATACGCGCGTACTCCTGATTGGCTAAAAGTGCGTATCCATAGTGAGCGCTGTACAAATAAATAGCCCCCTCTGTCGGCTATCCAAACAATGAATGGGACGAACGACTCAATATGTTACAAATCCCCGAGGAAAATCCCGTTTTATTATTTCCCCAAGTATTCCTTGGTCACTTCTTGTGAATCATGACCAAGTTAAACGACTCAAGACATTTCATCCAAAGGACAGAGGTAGTTTTTTTTTAGAGCCGATAAAATACACATGTACTGCCACTTTTCACAGACCACCGCACGGTACACACACATATCACACGGCACAATAGCTGTAGAACGTGAACGCATGCACACACCGCCGGGGCACGCGCGGCGTTGACACGGCGTTGTCGCCCTGCCCTACCCGCTGAGCTTCAACGCAGCGAAGCCGTGCGCTGAAGCTCACAGGCCGGCGGTTTGTTGGGGAAATTCAGCAGAACTCTGGCCAGATCAAGCATGTAAAGAATAAAATTAGTTTCGTATGAACACCAATATTATTAAGCATGAGCGTTCTACATCTGGAGGAATTCCTACCGGTGTATGCAAATTAGCCTAGGTCACAATTCTGCCTAGGTACAAAATCACAATGATAATGTAAGCACGGATCCAGCCCATTGCAAAATGGCAACAAGGTTGTCCCTAATAATGCAGTTTCAGTAGAGACACGGCCATTTTGCCTACTGGTTATGGTTCATGTATCGAGTCAGTTTTGCGATAGCCATGTATTCAACTGCCATCCATGCACGAGAATGTAAATATCATTTTCAAAAATAAAAAAATGACACCGCACATGTGCAGAGAGGTGATCCAATCAATGGCCATAAAACGAAATAATGTAGGCCATGTGGGTTTTTTTCAATAAATGAAGAATAAAATCGTCATCCTTTTTTTTATTTTCCTGGCCTCAGAGAGAGATTTACGTCTGGTTCTCTAAATATTTTTTTAAAAGCAAAATGATTTAAAAAAAAACCTAGCCCTTAAAGTTTGCAGTCTAAGTTAATTCTTTTGTAGATTCCAGGGGAAATTTAATACGAATTATGTTCGTTTTTTCTTATTTTTAAATGAATACGATCAGGATTAACAACAACCCTCAAATAATAGCGTCAAAATATATTCCAAAATATATTCTAGAGTAAAACATTTTCACAAAATAATGTAGGCAATGCGTTTTATTCTTTTAAATACACGAAGAATTAATCGTCATCCCTTTTATATTGTCCCGGCCTCAGATAGAGAGAGACATCAAATATGGGTTACTTTAACACGATTCAGTATGTCTTGTTCTCTCAATGTATTTTTAAAGTAAAACGATTTCAAACACCCTTGCCCATTAAGTTTTGAACTCTCAGTTAATTCTTTTGTAGATTCCAGGGGAAATTATAATACGAATTATGCTTAGTTTTTCCTATTTTTAAAAGGAATACGAATAAGATTATCAACAGCCCTTTGACTTCAAACTTAATTTCAAAATGTATTCTGAAATAATTATATTCTAGAGTAACATTTACAAAAATTATGCAGTTTATTTTTTAAATTAGCGAAGAATAAAATCGTACTTCGAAAAAAAAGACATCGGGAGACCTACCTTTAATGAATTATTTGGACTTGGAATATCATCCCCCAATCGTTTATCTATGTGCATGTACACAACACGGAGGCGAAAGTTCATGTTCAATTCAGTTTCCCACATTTTTCGCATAAAGTATTCCCCTGTCTCTGAGGAAAAAAAATGCCCAAATAAAATCTCAGCTCATAAAGCCTTTCCAGAGAATGATTGATAGCCGCACTATTCAAATTGTTACAATGCCACTCTTGTTCGTTACAAAGCATATACATACATTTGGGTTCAGCTGTAGGCCACCGGTAATTTTGAAACCTTGTACGACCGTGAAAGCGGCAGTTCAGGAATGCTGCCGCTTTCGGGAAATTTGAGCAGGCAAAGTTTTTCATATTTTGGAAATTGGAATTTGGATGCAGTTTGCATTTCCGTTAAATAAAAGGTTGTTTTTTTTGTTTTCTTTTTAATAAAATCGGAGCCCCCCCCCCAAAAAAATACAAATAAACGATTTTCCTCAGGCCTTGACATTTCTTGAAGTGATTCGACAACACTTGCAGTATGCAGACGATTCATTTCGTCTTAAATTATTTCGCCTGCAGACTTCAAAAGAACATGGAAAAAATGGTGGTTAAAGTGTATACAAGTATACAAAGTTAGTATATATGTGACCGCAGTTACCACACATTATACTGGGACACGGGCGGCAGTCTTTTTAAGTCTTGACTAAACGTTTAAACGCTATGGGAAAATTGTGCTAATATCAGCAAGACTTGTTCGATTTGTCTTTTCATTGCTCTTTTCACATTTTCTGAAGACTTCTGACCCATAGTAACATAATATGTTACCATGGGTCAGAAGCCTTCATTTATTATTTGAATGAGATCTGCAGTTTGCACAATTGTTAGTCAAATGAATTGAGTGCAAGGGAGATTCTAACGATTTGTTGCCTGCAATGCATGGCCTATATAGGCTATAATCAGGCAGTGAATCGGGGCTTCGTGAGTTAAGCTCTGTCAGTCACTTTCCTAAATTCACCGAGGAGCTCAACAAGGAGCTCAGTTGTTGAATGAATGTATCACACCATATATATCAAGCTCATGGAATAATATTATAGACAGCTGTTGGAGATCTGGTGTAATTCACCTCGATCAAAAGTGAAGCCAATCACATCCGCGCGAGCTCGATTTACACCATAAAAAACCCCACACACACACACACGCAAACGGGATGATAATGGAGAAAATACGAATTGAACTAAAATCACCAATTATATTACATGGTAAAAGAAGGAAAATACCAGAAGAGGGGCAAAACGAAAAGGATATTATTAATGATGATGGAAGCAACAAAAAAAATGAAACGACAATAACATCAACCAAAATGGGGTGGGGTGGGGTAGGGGCTGCTTCATTCTCGTTATGTGTGCAACGCAGACAAAGTTTTTGTGCCCCCCCCCTTTTGAAAATCCTGGATCCGCCCCTGATCCTCCATGCACAAATGTTGGATGAAAGGTTCACTACACACTGTACGGTTCATCACGTCTAGTCAACGGCTCACACGCCACCATCTCACCAGAGCTCCACAAGATACAAGAACCCTCTTCTCAGGAGAATGATACTGCAAACTTCCTGGAAAATCATAACAGGATCACATGTACAACTGTGTTATTACATGTACGGGGTGGGGGTGGGGCATATCGCATAGGAGAAATGTAGCCATACATTCCAAGCTCTACATGTTATACTAAAGCAGTGGTGCATGTATGTACATGATGTATCATGCATGTCATGACAACAATTAACAATATTCATATTACTTGTATTTATATTATTTATTTATTGGGGGGGGGGGGCACAGGTAGGCCTGTGCAAAGTCTTGGCTGAACATTTTTGGAAGCTTTGTGATCCAAAGAAAAGATCCACTTGTATGGAACAGGAACACACAGAAACAAAACACCTTCATTTAAAAATGTTCCATTTACATGTCCCTGCTGAAGCTGAGGTAATGTGTTTACACGAAAATTAAAATGAAATGAATTTGGCAAAGCAAGACCGAATAAGCATGCAAAACCTGAAATTAATTTAACGTCAAGCATTCCAGAATAAGTTCTGCGAACACAAAAGGTGGCATGAACAATAAAAAAGAGTAGTCAGACATGTAAGACATACCTTCTTTCAGTTTCATCATGTTCATGACGTTCAGAATCAAATTGTACTGAACTGTTTTTCCTCTATTTTTCTGTGAGTGTCATACTCATAATTCATACTGTTTTTAATTTTACATTGTTTTACCATCCATTTTAGGCCTTTTTGATGTAATTGTATGAAAATCTTTCCCATGTATAATTAAGTTGTAGCACAACACACGACATGTCGTGTACAAGTACATGTATATCACGCCCACCGGTCCCGTACGGAGGATCTTTGTCCATGCACGAACCACGGGTGAGGTCCGCACGCGTGCCCGTACACGTACATGTACACCCAAGCGGTCGAGTTGTCGCAAACCTTCCGGCGCTAGGGCTATGCGTGCTGTACACGCGTGTACAGTGTGAGCGTTACAACAAACCCGACCGTTTGGCATTCCGCACACACACGGAAATATGTCACTTTTTGCATCTAAAAATATACCGCTGTTCTTACCTTCAAACCGAACACATATGCAGCACGTATCTCCAAAACAAAGTTGATGTGGGCCTTACTTCGGAGAAAACCTCTTGTTTGGAGAAAAACACCTTTTAATGTGACAAATTTGTCACATACCCACACACCGCGGAAATCAGCTCGGCCGAAACCCAGTTTTGCCCTGCGCCGTTTTTAGTAATTTAATATTCATAAGCTGATATTTATATATGGAAATTAGGGGAAAATAACAAACTTTTGAATAAGAAACATTTTGACCGATTCATCTACCGATCACATAACCAAAGATTCTCACATATAAATATTCATGAAATAAAACTCGCTTGGCCCGACCCACAGAGAGTGTTGATGACGTAATTATACGGAAATTTTCGACTCGCGCGATTGGAACGACATGGGGCGCCTTTATTTTGCGCTGGAACAGCCGTGTAAGACAGGGCCAAGGCCGGGGTCCTCAATAGATCTGTACAGTGTAGTGACCATTACGCTCCACCAAGCGCGACCACTCTTTGATCCATCCCTTGACATCCACACTGGCTGCATCAATATTAGTGCCGCCCTGACTAGGGTCTCAGCGGCAATCCCCGCACTGGCGCCAGATCTCCTTAAGAGCCTCGTATTGCTTTTGCATTGCGCTTTACTTGGAGTGGGAAAATGACGGCAATACTTAAGGTGCTGCCTTGGGCACGTCACTGCCAGGCCCAACTACTTCATTTCCTTTACTAGCAGACGGTTTGGAGTCAACAGATCTCATCTCCAACTGGATGGAGGTATTATCAGTTACGGTCTGGAAGACTCGGGCTTTCTCAACGCTAGCCACTCCAGACGGGTTCCGACTAAGCTCGTCTGCGCACTCTTTACTCCAGTCAGAACTGTATCTGTGTCTAGATCAAATGGGGCAATCTTGGTAAAGCCCCCTACATACCTCCTATAATAAGAGGCAAGGCCCAGAAAAGAACGCAGTTGTTCAAGGTTAGTTGGGACTAGCCAGTCCCTAATCCTCTCAATCTGACTAAGGTCAACAACAATGCCCTGGTCAATTACAACATGACCGAGATGTGTCACGGAAGTACATAACAAGTTACATTTAGTGCCCTTCAGCTTCAATCCGTTGCTCCCAAGCCGGTCAAAAACCTTGTCTGGTCTATGTTAGTGTTCTTCTAAGTAAGTATTGTGTTTGCCTTTTCATTAAAGAGCCTTTCAAGTTAAACACAAACTGTATTTTGTACAGTTATAGGCCAAAATGGCATGGTGAACCGTCATTGTGAACCGTTACGATGCACGCTACAAAAAAGTTGGGCTTTCAAAGGATTCTAACATGTTCTCTTAATTATTGTCGCCGGTTCTTTCGGTGGTCTATTGGTTAAGACATGTAATGTGCTCAATTCAGCAAAGCAGGGATCGTGCTTGGCTCGAATCTCATCGGAGATAAATACATGTGGATTGTTTCCCTGCAGCACTCGGGAAGAGAAAACCTGCCGCCCCTACTGTATGTGTTAGGGAAAACACGATAAAATATATTTGTATTTGTTATTTCGATTTTACTCTCAATAGTTATTATCTTGCCTAATTATGAGTTCTTTCATTCAACCTTTTGTCGCCATTTCCGCCATTTCATATTTTGGAAACAAAACATTACGGACACACTCTTGCAAAATGTGGTCCGGCATCTTTCTTTACAAAAACCTCGTTGGCTCGGGGTTTTGTAAGTAAACCTTATCAGTCAGCCGATCACGCTCAATTGACTTCAGCCAAACCTCAGTCCCATCATAAGAAATAAGTTAACAATGTTATCCGGACCATTTTTTTCCCAAGAGTGTGTCTCTAATGGCTGATGTGCTTTTAAAAAGAACTTTTGCAAATGGGAAAGACACTTTGGAAACATCCAATCAGTTTGAATTTGCTTCATGAATTTCTGAATGAACGAGCACATTTTTAACAGTATTTAAGTACTATTATTTTTTGGTGTGGGGGTTTCAAACATTTCTACGCGAGTCGTTAATTTGCTCAAAAAGTACCCCCACAACTTTTTTGTAAAAAAACGAGACCGTCTCGTTTAAAAATCTGTGGAATCGTGCAAATATAGCCGAGGATCATCTCCCTAGCTTTTGGGCTATTATCTAAGAGCAGATTTGATAAAATTAGGGTCCAAAATGGGTCCTATTTGCACAAGAAAATCATATAGGGATGCCACTGGTAACTTTGGCAGTATGCAAGCTCAGCATTACCGGCAGGCTTCAAGCATTACGGACACACTCTCACAAAATGTGGTCCAGCAGCTTTCTATACAAAAACCTCGTTGGCTCGGGTTTGTTTTACGTAAATCTTGTCAGTCAGCCGATCACGCTCAATTGACTTCGGCCAAACCGCAGTCCCATCATAAGAAATAAGTTAACAATGTTAACCGGACCACTTTAGCTTTAGAATAAACAGTTGAAAGTGAGAGTGTAAATAGATTGCAAATAGGCAGATCCCCACATTTATAATACATACACTTGAATTTCCATATTTTCATTAGCTATTTTAACTTCATAATGAACATGCATCATCTCCGAGATAAATCAGCATCCACTTCCCCGTTTTGACTGATGACGTCATTAAACCAGAAATAACTTGTACGTGTACAAACAATGTGTACTCAAATTTGTCACACTCGGCATAAAAGATGAATGTTTTTAAAAAAAATCAACTAAATAATTCTTCGTACTAAATAGGTAACATTTCGTGATCCACTTAGTTCTGTCAAATATTCATAACTTAACTGGGCAGTGTGTAATGTTATCTGCCTGACCACTCTGTGTTTTGTAACTCAACAAACGCGAAGCTTACTTTCTTTGTAGCCCGTGTCTTCAGTGGCCTTCTATTGTCCTTGAGATGAGCGATTACCATTAAAACGGGTTGTCTCTGATCCTCGATCCTCATCCCTTGCTGATGCCCCGTGTAGATCACTCATTCTCTTCTTCGAGTACGTCTCTTAGAGAACCAGGGCGGGGCTGATAAGGAATATTGTGATTAATCCAGTAGTGTCGATGAAATCCTTGCTTGCCATTACTCCTCTTTTTCCTTATATTAAAACTTACATCAACGAAAACCTGGTTCTCTGAGAATCAGCAAACAAGGACTGTTACGAATATTTCTCCTGAACTACAGCAGAATGGAACCTCCTCCAGTCGTCTGTGAGAAAGGCTCCCTCGCTTGACGTATTCAAGAAAAGATTGCAGAAATTAAATCTGTTAAACATGCAAAGCTCACTATTTTTAGTGTCCCCAGCCCACACAACTGCCACCTGTGCATCCCACACTCGAGAGTTTGCTAGCAGCATCTTGTCCATGCAGATCTAGAACTTGAAAAGTCGCAGAAAAATGATTTTGAACCGGTCACTTGCAAACCACAGTTCATGTGGCAGGTTGACGACGGCCGTTCTATAAAATGCTTAAATGTGAACAGTTGACTAGGTAGTAACAATGGCGTGTTGACGTCGTTGTTCTTGTTCTGTATGAACACAACTTTCTGATTAAAAGTGAGAGTGGGCGGACATACGAGATTGAGTGACTAGTGCAGGTTGGGTAATCAAATGTGATTTCGGGTGCGAGCAGAGGATTATATTCGCAAAACCTCTTGTTAGCAACGGCATGCTTTCGTGCCTTACTATTTGGGTACTCTTCAGTTGCAGATTGGTGATTCAAAAAAGAATCGAGGCTGACTCGCGCACAAATTGTGTTTTGGACCCCCGTCCCCATACTGATCCCCATCCCCATACCCATTCTCCATCCTATCCCTATCTACATCCGCCTCCCAAAGCCAATCGCCATCCCTCCTCCTCCACCCCACCGCCATTTCCACCCCTCCCACTCCCAGTCTCCCCTTCTGCCTATTTTCATTATTCTCACCATCATTACCTGAATCAGCACCTACCTCAGCATGCGGGGGTAAATGTACTTAATATGTTTTGTTTTGTAATTATTCGGCAATTTGCTGGAATAGCCCACGAAATTCTCCCGACTTTTATTTTCCGGTGATGTCTCTTTGTAAAAGATGTGAAATGGAATTATACTTCAAGTGGTGTAGGGAAGACCCCAGAATGACATTCTAGGGGAAAACCCACGGAATCAGGAGGGGACTAGAAACCAGTCTACATAATGGCCTAGGTGGTTACGGCGGTGGAAGGCGATTAAGTGCTGCTATGCCAACCTGGTCCCCCCCTTCATCCCCAAGTATTCGTATAAGTTTTGTTTCCTTTTTAAATGTGCGAAAATGTATTACAATTTACAAAAGTAGAAATGTTCTTTCCTCTAAAGGTTTTTGTTTCACTCGGGCGCTAGTGCGAGCCGGACTGAGCCCCAACCTCACCGAGAACCTGTCGTGCGGCTCACCGGCTACCAACGAACAGTCTTAGCAAGGAGCCAAGATCCCGTTCCTGTGCGAGACACCGCGGACGGCCAGGTACGTCAGCTTGGACATAGTTCCCAATATGTCCGATGTCACGGATGCATTTCTGCAACTCACTGAGGTGGAAGTAGAAGAGTTCACGACTGCAGTGTGTAGAAACAGTTAGTTGACATAACTTAGCCCAAGCTTTGAGAAAAACGGGTTTGAAGTCTGTCTGCTGAATTCAGTAGGTGACTATTACCATTGCTAGACCCAGTGCTACTGCAGCGCCGAACTTAAATGAAATACAAATGAGTAATAGTCGAACCTTAATGCATCTGAAATGATGGGCAAGGTTTAAGTAGTTGAATGAACTTTAAGGGCGATCAAAATGTTTGCGCCAATTTCCCTCGCCGTAATACGGACGCGTGATTGGATGTTGTTAGCATGCGCATTCCTAAAATGTTTGCCCAAACTTCGAGTTGAATTGAATGCGGCACGGCAATGGCACAACGTATTCGAAGGCTCGTGAATTTCACCTGTAAATAGGCCTAAACCCATCCGCCGAGCTCATGAATAAAAGTTATACCCTCAAAGTATTATATATTAGAGAGTGCTGAGAGCCGTACAACTCGGGAATTGAAGAGATATGGCAATGAACCTCTGGCCCGGACTTTTGACTTCCAATTCTTAGCATTTTAGACGCAATTGAGGGACAAAGTGGTGCTAGTTTGCCATGTTGTGGAGGGATCTTTTTCAAGATGAATACGTTTCCGCTTTGGAAATCATAGGGGTCGTTTTCTTTGGGTGAGAATTTCTCGAAAAGTCAATTGTCAAATCACCACAAAATGAAACGCAGATGAAAGATGACATGTTGATTGCCATTAATACATGAGTGCATCCTTTATGGACTCTGGGCAGACGAGTGCAATGGCATCTGAGACGACTGGTGTATCCATGGATGGGCGTTCCATTCGCTGGCTCATGCGCTGTTAATCGAGTTATGATGCACGCACACCAGCACGTTGAGGCAAGATGGTAGGCGATGCTGATGTTTCATTTTACTTGTCCATGGAGTCTATACTGAAGTTTACTTTTCATTCCCTCTTTAGATCCTAGTAATGACGAAAAGGCATTCAAGACCAAGTCAGCGATCTTCTCAAATACGCACGAGGGAGCCTTGATCGGCAACTCCGAGCCCCTGTCGACTAATAAGGCGGTTAAATCGTTTGCGCGATGCGCCGGCTGCTGCAACCAACATACCGAGTGTGTCTCATTCGACTACGCGCAGGGAAATGGACAGTGTCGCCTCGATCGATCCATGGCCTGGCCTCGGTCGATGCCGAGCTTAGGCCTACTCCCGGCCAGGGCTGCTCAGTCTACGATTTGCAATAACGGTGTAACGTTAATTTAGGTTTCTATGAAATACGGGCTCAGTGGTGGTATTGCACATGCCTTAGTGAAGATAATTCAACGGTTACCGGTCACTTGAGTGGGTTTCACCAATAAAAAGGAAAGTGAGTCCGATGTTCACGGAGTCCGAGTTTCAAATGACAACGGCAACAACAAGAGCAGGAGCAACAAGAGCAACAGGAACAAAAAGAGCACTGATATCAGCAGAAGCAGTAGCACAGCACACGCCGACACGATCAGTAAGAATATAGGCCTATCCCTTGCATTTGACTGTCATCTTTTGAGCTGAAATATTGTTCAGTGCAATAAATGCGCCAATAAAAGCACAAAAGATGGAACCTCAAAGTGGTATTAATGGTTGCAAAAGGAACTTTCTAAGATGAATAGATAACATTTCGTAACTGACAGATGAAGGGAGTCAACATGTTGACAACAGTTTAGTCAGTACATAACGATAACTGACAATATTAATTTGTTTTCAACCATCTCCATCAATCTCAAGTTTAAAACAATCACCCATTTAAATTTACCTCAAACAGACTTAAAGTAAAATAAAAATATCACTTACATACTGTAATGAACTGTGATAACCTGGTTATTATCGATTTCTTGGCTCGGCACTGGAGAGCACTATTTATTCAACACTGCAGTACACACTACACAACTACAGCAATGCACGTACATGTACATGTACAGACAGAAAATGTATACACTGCGTGTGTGAATGTAACAGAGTTCTGTACGCGGGTCAGGGGTCATGACAATACACAATAACAGTTAGTAGAGTAGCCAACATGTCGATTGGCGGAATATTAGGGCCTACACTCCTCCTCCCAATAATGAAACCTGTCCATTTTTAAAGCTTTAACTTATGTAAAGCAAGTTATGGATCAATTTTAAAATCTTAGCACAACTGATTGTTATGGAAATCACTTTATCCAGGCTGAATCGAAAACTGTTATGTGTTTTTAAAAACTTTTGCAACTTACAACAAATAACAAACATGATAAATTTTTAAGTAAGTACATGGGTAGACTACCCTGACTTGCAACAAACTGCACTGAGGATTATTCTGCCTCAGATGTGTGCAGCTGTACTTAACCTATGTGAACATGCAGATTAAGTGTTTTTGAATCCATAGCGGTCAGGTGCATTCCTGATGCGAGCTGGGTATTTCCTGTCAGCTGGTGGAACAGGTTGCGGTTCAGGTTCGGCCGGTGCGTGTGGTTCTGGTTCTGCCGGTGCTTGTGGTTCTGGCTGGTCGTTGGTTGCTGGAGGGATGACATTTTCCACGGGAGGTTGTTCTTGAAGTGGGATGGCGATAGCAGACCCAAAGTCAATGTCGTCGTCCGGGTTGTGCGACTCGTGATGTGGTTCATGTGGTACGCTCTCTTGTTTGCGAAGATGATCCAAATGTCGTTTGATCTCGCAACCATTGTGAACTAGACGGATCTTGTAGGAGACTGGACCAGCATAGCCTGCGATGGTGCCTGGTAGCCATGAGTAACCAGTCTTAGTGAAGTTGCGAACTAGGACTGTGTCACCAATCTGAAACACACGTGTCTTGGCGTGCTTGTCGTGATGATGTTTCTGTTTTTCCTGTTGTTTGATGACACGCTGCGCTACGTCAGGGCGAAGCTGATCAAGGTGGGAGCGTAAGCGTCGACCCATCAGCATTTCCGCGAGAGACAGACCTGTTGAAGTGTGCGGAGTAATTCTGTAGTGAAACAGGAATCTTGCAACCTTAGTTTCAACTGTCCCTGTGTCCATTCGCTTCATAGCGTGCTTGAAGGTACGGACTGCACGCTCAGCTAATCCGTTTGAGGCTGGGTGATATGGCGAGGTGAGAATATGCAGGATACCATTCTTGGTCATGAATTTGCGAAACTCTGCGCTAGTGAATAATGTGCCATTGTCAGACACAACTTTGTCTGGCAACCCATGGGTGGCAAAGGCTACCCTAAGTTGCTCGATGGTCGCGTGTGTTGTAGCATTGTTCAGTGGGAAGACTTCCATCCACTTCGAATACGAGTCCACTATGATGAGAAACATCTTGCCCAGGAAGGGGCCCGCATAGTCGATATGTAGTCTCGACCATGGGCGTTCAGGCCATTTCCAAGGATGCAGTTCACTCTTAGGTGGCATCGGTTGGTTTTGTTGGCAATTGTGGCATCCCTTGACTTCGAATTCAATGTCGGAGTCCATCTTTGGCCACCATGCGAATCCTCGAGCGAGGCTTTTCATCCTAGCAATCCCAGGATGATCCTCATGTAGACACTGTAGGACGCGTTTACGTCCCTTTGGCGGAACAATCACTCTACTGCCCCACATGAGACAGCCGTCTTGTACTGAGAGCTCATCACTACGAGTGGTATACGGTTTCAAGTCCTCCTCCACCTTATCACGTGGACAGCATCCTCCCTCGACGAACTGGAGTACCTTGGATAGGACGGGGTCACGTCGAGTCCAGTTGCGAATGTGCGTGGTGGAGAGAGGGGACGCGTCAATGTTCTCCATTAGGAGTACGGTCTCAGCTGGAAGCGGAACTTTGGCTGGAGAGGTAGGTAGCGGTAGACGACTCAACGCGTCAGCATTTCCACAAGCGCGTATTCATACATCGCCAAGGTAAGTGCCCATCGTTGAATGCGAGCAGAGGCTTGGGGCGGTACTGCGCGTTCCTCGTTGAAGAGACTCAGAAGAGGCTTGTGGTCAGTCACTAGTGTGAAATGACGACCGTAGATGTAACTGTGAAATCTAGTTACACCAAAGACGCAGGCGAGGCCCTCCTTTTCAATCTGGGAGTATTTCTTTTCTGCAGGAGCCAGTGTGCGTGAGGCGAAACCGACTGGTTTTTCCGAACCATCCGGCACTCTGTGGGCGAGAACGGCGCCGATCCCATATTGGGATGCATCACATGACACGATGACGTCTTTCTTGGGGTCGAAGTGTACCAACAAGTTCGACGATAGCAGAAGATCCTTAGAAGAACTGAAGGCTTGCTTTTCTCAGTACCCCATCTCCATCGGGTGTCCTTGCCTAAGAGGCGATATAAGGCGGCGAGCGTTGTCGAAAGCTGAGGCAAGAACTTACCATAATAGGTAAGCAGTCCAAGGTATGCTCTCAGTTCAGTCACATTTGTCGGTGCTGGTGCGTTGCGGATAGCGTTGACTTTATCTGCGGTTGGGTGCAGACCTTGAGCGTCGATAGTATGGCCCAAGTACACAACGGAAGGAGCCATGAATGTGTACTTGCTCAACTTGAGGCGAAGGCCAGCTTGTTCTAAGCGAGCCAGCACAGTTGACAGCGTAGCCAGATCAGACTGGTCATCGGCGCCTGTGATCAGGATATCATCCAGATACACAGTCACATGCGGTATGCCTTGCAGAATGTTCTCCATCGTGTGCTGGAAAATCGCGGGAGCAGAGGCAATACCGAAGGGCAGGCGGGTGTAGCGGAATAGGCCGTGATGCGTGTTAATCACCCCGTAGCTACGCGACTCCTCATCCAAAATCAGCTGCTGATATGCTTGAGAGAGATCAAGCTTGGTGAATTTGGTTCCACCCACGAGAGACGCGAACAAATCCTCAAGCTTGGGTATTGGATATTTATCCAACTACGCGACTTGACTCACCGTTAGCTTATAGTCCCCGCAGATTCTCACGGAAGACTTGTCTGACTTGAGGACTGGAACTATGGGCGCTGCCCACTCGGAGAACTCAACCGGTTCGATGATTCCTGCAGCTTGCAGACGGTCAAGTTCATTGTCCACCAATGTTCGCATGGCGTAGGGTACTACGCGTGCTTTGCAAAATCGTGGTCGGACGTCCTTGTCGACGTAGATTTTGGCGGTTGTTCGCTTCAAGGTACCCAACTCATCCTTAAATACTGCAGAATGAGTTTTGAGTACTTTCTCAAGGCTAGTAGTCGTGTGCAGAACGTTGATTTGCTGCCAGTCAAGTTTAATTTCTTGAAGCCAGTTTCGTCCGAGAAGGCTTGGTCCATCGCCTTTAACAACGAGTAGCGGGAGGTTGAACATACTTGCGTTATAGTCAACTTCCACGTTGAAGTTTCCGAGAACTGAGACTTGTTCCCCGGTGTAGGTGCGGAGTTTCAGTTTTGTCTTTTGCAGGTTCGCGTTTGGCCACCGTGACTTGAATGTCTGTTCTGATAAGCGAAAGTGCTGCTCCGGTGTCAACCTCCATGACGAGGTCGATGTTATCAACGGACATGGTGACTTTGATTGACTTCATGCCTGGGCGGTCAGTGGAACATCCGCAGAGCGAGTACACGGGTGTGTTCATGTCAAGATCAGACGCATTCTCATCACTTTCACTTTCAGTGAAATTACTGTCCACAGCGGCACTCATTTGCTTGACATGTGGTGTTTTTCCACTTTTTCCATTGCGCCAGACACTTGCGATATGTCCTCGTTTCTGGCAGTTGAAACAAGTATTGTTCTTGAATCTGCACTTGTCGGAATGGTGGTTGTCTTTACCACAGCGATAACAGGGTTTTTGCACATGCTGTTGCTTCTTACTTGCATTGAATACAGGTTTTCGTGCAACCGTTGGTTGGCTTTGCGACAGTTTGTTCAATGTTCGGTCACTGTGGGTTTGCGTGGCCTGCAAATCTTTCACACTTTTGGCCGCTCTCTCCATGCTCAAAGCCGCTGCCAATGCTTTCTCAAGTGTCAGATATTTTTTCAGCAAGAAGGCTACGTTGAATGCGGTCATTTCGGACACCGCAAACTAATCGATCCCGCAACATATCGTCCAATGTGCCTCCATAGTTACAACATTCTGCGAGAGAACGCAGAGCAGCGATATATTGGGCTACAGACTCACCCTCTTCACGATATCTGCTGTTGAACTTGAATCGTTGGACGATTTCCGACAGTACTGGGTTGTGGTGTTGAGTCATACATTTGACCAGTTCGTCATACGATTTTTCTCCAGGTTTAGCGGGGGCCACGAGATTGCGAAGCAACTTGTAGGCGTCGGGCCCAATCACAGTGAGAAGCACGGCTTGTTTCTTTGCTGCAGTCGTGACATCGTTGGCGACAAAATAATGTCCCAATCTCTCGACGTACTGCAACCATTCCTCCTTTCCTTCGCGAAATTCCTCGATTTTACCGATCAAGGCAGCCATGGTAATCAACTATCCTCGTCGCCAAATTGTAATGAACTGTGATAACCTGGTTTAATATTGATTTCTTGGCTCGGCACTGGAGAGCACTATTTATTCAACACTGCAATACACACTACACAACTAGCAATGCACGTACATGTACACCCAGAAAATGTACACACCGCGTGTGTGAATGTAACAGAGTTCTGTGAGCGGGTCAGGGGTCATGACAGTACACAATAACAGTTAGTAGAGTAGCCAACATGTCGATTGGCGGAATATAACACATACCTTTCACTCATGTTTGCAAGAAACTGCCAGGAAATAATTGTCCCTGAACCAAGGTTGGGTGACTACATGCCAACCCTTAAGAATAAGTTTGAATGTTGACTTTATTCTTTGAACATTGTGAACAACATTACACTGCAACTATGATCGGATTATGTAAACTTAAAATGCACAATTTACTTATTTCAATAACGTACCAACGACAAGGGCAGATAGGGGGAGGGGGGGACGGGGGCCATGCCCCCCCCCCCAAAAAAAAAAACGAACCCATTTTCTTTTGAAATGACGTCGCAATAAAGGCAGGCACTGCGTACACCACCATATTAACCCCCCCCCCCCCCCAAAAAAAAAAAAAAAAAAAAAAAACATAGTTAAATTGGTCAGAAATTGACTCAGATCGCACCACAGAGCATCTACAGGGTAAGTCCAAAGAAACGAAACCCAAATGTCGGGACCATGGTTTTAGTGAAGTTCTAATTGTAGCACTTTCACAACCTCGAATATGAATGGTCAATTCATAAGCTTTCTTTTAGTACATGTACTTTGCATGTTATGTAGTTTTAAACACAACCGCCGTTTTAAGGTTCTGTTCACGTATCACAAAAAGGGAAGTGTTTTTTCAGCAAAACGAAAACAAATCACATGGGGATGTGTGGGAGTTGTTTTCTTTTTGCTGAAAGAACGCACGCCTTTTTGTGTGATCCGTGGGCAGAACTTTAAAACAGTGGTTGTGTTTAAAATTCCTGAACTTAAAAAGTACACAGGTGATTCGAATGATTCCTGTACTAAAAGAACGATTATGAATTGGGCTTTTATATCCTAGATTTACAAAGTGCTATTCTTATAAGTGCAGTAAATACGCTAATCTTGTCCGTGACATAACTCAACTGGGCTTCAACTGCACATGCATAGCTATTGAAGTAGGAAGCAGAAATTAATTATGCAACAGTCTGGATCGACAGAGATGACTGATCTTTCTCGTCTTCCTTCTGAACTTCTTTCATGACCAGTTCCAGTTCCCTTGATTAATTTTTCGTTCATTGTATTGTTTATCTTTAATCGATTATTATTTTCTTGTGTAATATTTTGCTCCAAATACATGTATACATTTAGTCAGGATCGACAGAGTGGATGACTGATACCTCTGTCGTTTCTTCTGATCTTCTTTCATGACCAGTTCCAGTTCCCTTGGTTAATGTTTCGTTCATTGAATTGTTTATCTTTAATTGATTAACGGTTTACCTCTTAAATAATGGGTTAAATTACTGTCTTTTCACTTTGCTATTCAATGAATCCTGTGATTGTGACATAAATGACTTAAGTTTTCTTTACACTTGTCTTGTTTTGTTAGTAAAGACGCGAATTATAATAAGAACTTCACTAAAACAATAGTCCCAAAATTTGGATTTCGGGTTTTTTTATCCACCCTGTATAATCTTCTCCCCCCCCCCCCCAAAAAAAAGCGAGCCCCGAACCCCATGCACGCCGGAATTATTTGGATCCACTTTTGGGGGACCACAATTGTGGTCCCCAAAAGTGGATCCAAATAATTATGCACAACGTTTTTGCCCCCCCCCCAAAAAAAAATATATTGTGTGCAAAAAAAATGCATATTGTGTGCATTATGTGTCAAATCCGACAAAATATGACTAACCTTATTTGATAAAAATTCATATACATGTAGTGGCTACAGGCTGAATACATCAAATGCCTTAATATTGTAGCCTGGTTAACTTTAGTCTATACAACTCAAATCGTAGGATTGTACACTCTGTTACGTACATGAATCTAATTTGAGGATTTCATCGTTCAAATTCAAACATCAAAAGCGATCTTTTATTAGCAGAGCACTAAAACAAAACTATGCTGTTTCCCATTTTTAGCACAGTTTACTGTAAACGTGCGTATTTGAGTAGTTTGTAAAATATGGTACAGTATCACATCAATTAAAATAATTCATGAAGACATACTAATCACACAGTGGATTTGTGATTTTATTATCTTCATGTGAGTGTGTCACTTATAGCCTTGATACCTATTTGTACGAGGTATACTTTACTCGATTGTACAGGATTGTAATTTAACTTTTACATGTGTGGTAATTTTATGCATGGGACTGGTAAAATTTGTATAACATATCCATTGGAACCAGCTAAACAAGAAAACAGCACAGAGATCGTTTCAATCGTCACGGTGCGGCTTGCTGAATTTGTCTGAAATAACTCACATGAGTCACAGCCCATACTTTAGTGTCTGTAACTATGGTAGTTACAGGGCAAAATGCAGACTGTGCCCCTGAACAAATGTAATACTTACAAAAAATTCAAACGAGTGTAAATGTTAACTTGTGCTGGGCGATCTTTGGAAATTATACAAAATACCTCTTCTTATCAAAACTAATTTCAAGATTTCATAGGATGCTTGATACTATTACATACCTACAAATATAGCAAGATAAGGTAAAGGTAAAAGTAGGGACAGTGGGATCCGGATATTAGAAGTCCACTGTGTCTTGGGCGCGGCATGTGAGTGGCGCGGCCCAGTCCTCTCCCCTCGCCGTCTTACCTTCCTTGAACGAATCAAGTACCCATACTATTTGGTCGTCAGAGAGAGTTTTCCAGTTTTTGGCCCGAATGGAATTCGAAACGCCAACCTTCCACTCCCTAGCTCCGCGCTCTAACCGCTCGGCTATATTATATCATAATAATTAGACTTTTTTTCCCTTCATTTTTGCAAATGCTGTCCACTGCTCTTAAGGCTAGATAACTGTTATTTAATATCACGGAGACATCACTATTATATACAAAATTTGGCTAGTGCATTGTATATTGTGTGAAGTAAAAATGAGAAAATGCGTTCTTACCAATAGTTCTTCTTCAATTTTAAAACGATAACGTACATCGAAAATTGAAAAGTTGTACACATTATCATAAAACGCCCTTTACAACTATTGATCAAGTCAGAATAAATATCGCATGTCAGTATTTGAAATCTGTGCAACACGGTGGGCCAACCAACTTATTTTTTTTTCTAATTTGAACACTTGCAAATCCAACATTCGATTGACAAAGTATTAATTACTTAACAGATTTCGTGCAGATACATTTGTAATTAGTTTTTAAATTTTAATTAAAAGCAATGAAAACCCATGTCCGTGTATGTTCCAACTCAATCACTAAGAAGCAAAATTACGTTACATTAACATGACGAAAATGTTTTAATGCTATGTTTAAAACCTAGTAGTTGGATTTATTTAATGGCAACGAAAAGATTATTTTCAAAAGAATGATCATATCTGTCACCAAAAAAACTATATCCTTAATCTCTTTAACTCGATCAAAAACCCAAAGATGCTATATTAACAAGACAATCATTCTTCAAATTGTGTTCATCAATTCGTTCAAAAATTCAATTTGGTTTAATTTCTTAAAGGCAACGAAAAGATTACTAACAAAATGATAGTATCTGTCACCACAAAGCCATGCCCTTACTATGGTTCTACTCGAACAACCATAAGCTAATTATTCTACATTAACAAACCGATAAATCAAATATTGTATGTTCATGAATTATTAACAAAAGTTTATTTAGATTAAATTAAACGCAACAAAAAGGGTATTTTCGAATGAATTAACATATCTGTCATAAAAAAGCCATAGACTGCACAATTAAAATATTATGAAGTCTTTAGTATTACAGGCAAAAAAAAACATTTTAAAAATAGAAAGACACCGATTTTTCCCCCGAGATTTAGCAAGCTTAAAATATCTTCCGACATAACATGCCTGAACGTTTACAAACCAGATTCAGCAATTGTTTTGTCATTAGTAGTCAGGTCAGCTTCAATTTCGCTAGGATTTGCCTTGGTGACACAACGACAGAACAAGGAATGAAATCCCTCCCTAAAACTATCCAATCGCCACCAGTATACCAACGGATTGATCGCGGTAGAGAGAGTGTAGAGTAGGCGACTTCCCCAAATGTACACCTGAAAGTTATCACTTTGCCCAAACGGTCGATCGAAAAAGCGAATCACCCTCAGCACGCTAATAGGCACCCACGAAATGAATGACACGGCCAGAATGAGAACAAACACGACCAGTAAACGACGAGTCTGCTGGACTCGGGTTTGATCTCGCTCGGCGTTGGCACTGGTGCCTGCCGCCGCGGATGCAAGAGGTGGAGTATACTGTTTGATCTTACGGAAAGCCAGGAAATAAACAAGTGCAGTGATAACCCAAACAATGCACACAGCCAGTGATAATCCAACGTACTGTACTCCGTTTAATACTGCTTTGATGTCCGCGTCAGACGTAAGTAAGCAAAAGCCGAGGCCTAGGCACCACAAAACGATACAGACTCCGACTAGACGACACCCAGTGACCAGTGAATCGTAGCGAGCCGGTGGCATCAGGGAGAGGGCCAGGTAGCGATTGATGGCAGCGGCAAGAATAGTCAATATTGAAACTGCGAAGGTTGCATTAATACAAGCACTGATAACCGGTGTCTTGATCCATGTGCCTAACATTGCTGCTATGGCAAACACGAGGTCAGCCAAGGCCAGGTTGAGGATGAAAGCGTAGAACTTCATGCGGAGCTTTTTGGTGCCAGCAAACACTGCAATCGCAAGGAGATTTTCGACTGTAGCCACTGCACAGACGCCACTAAGACAGCACTGCAATACAGTTATAAAGTTTTCTGTCATATTGCTGAACGTGATTCTTGTTCTCCGTGTACTTAGAAGGCTGAAAGAAATAAGATACGACCCAAGGTTTCCATCAAATTCTTTCATTTGATCCTTGATTAAAATCCGCTTCGAAATCGGCCTAATATATGTAATTTACTGAAATGTCTGTAGTTTTGTTGGTTCTCACATGTTTATAGCCGTGTTGAGTTGATATGGATTGTGTTTTTTACTCAGTTATTTTCATGAGGGTCACCTTACCTGTCAAAGGAGGTTGCAATTTTCGGTTTTGTTTCAACATCAGTGGGAAATATTAAGAAACAATAAATCGATTTATTGACCCTACATGTATCTGCAGTAAATGTATTACTACTATAGGTTTTCTCGGCTATTTGAAAACATGTTTCGTTCGAATTCACCTATTCTTATATTCAAATTTGTCCAGCAACACCGATTTAGAGCACTTCCAATGTTCAAGTTCGTCTTTTGCAAGACAATTTCAATCTTAGTCCAAACAAATTCAAACAATGAACTAACGTTGTTTTTTTTTGGCGGAGTATTCGATTTTGTCTGTCTATACGCCGAATTGAGTTTCAGAAATTAATTCGTCTAGATGATTTAAATAAGACGAATTCATGAAGGCTGCCATTCGGCAACAGCTTAGACGAATTTGATATGTATTGACGAAAATTCTCTACCCAGTGACTGAAAAGAGTGACCAAACTTTATAACTGAATGGTAAATGACTAAATTGGTATTGTTTAAAGGCTGTGCATTTTTTCGTGGACGAAATCAAAGACAGGGTTGGTGAATTTGAGTGAAAAATCTTTAAAATAGCCGGGAAAACCTATACAATGACGCTAAACACTACACGATGACTAGCCCAGAATATACATTCGAAGAAGTGTGTCGAAATGCCACTCATTCCACCCCTGTAAATTCAAGGCATTTTTTGGATCCAGTTTTGTGTCAATTAAATAAAACCAATCAAGCTATAGCCATATTACTTACCTTAAAACTTCCAGAAGCTTTGCTTACACTAGACCAGCGAGGTACTGTCTGAGAGTTGGTCGGCTGTGCGCAGTTCGTTGCATACAACTCCACAACACAGGACGGGTGATTTGTTTTCTTCTTTGACAACTTAACACCGGTGGGCGTATTGGTCATCAGACGGAGAATTCTCTGCTCTGGACGAAACCATGAATTATTCGCTCTTGCTTTTAACCCATTAATTATAAATATTTGGTTCATAATAGGCCAAACGCCGAATTTGCACGTTCACGAAGCCAGCTATAAACAACCCTCTAACCAAATCATAAAATAATTTTGAATAATACATTATACATTTTAAAACTTAATTTTATTTTTACATTTTAATTTTATATGATAATTTTGAAAATTTGTGATTTGAAATTTGAGATTTGGAATTTAAAATTTTTAATTTACATTTTAAATTTTTAGCAAAAATCCTTGAACGCATAATCTGAATCTGTTTAGTGCATTAAATTAGGCTTTAGCTATATTCGACGGAGCTTGCAAAGTCGTTAGACTCAATGGAGCATACGGTGATTTTTAACTACATGTTTTATGTCCCCCTAAACCTTGGCAAGGGCATGACATGCTTAACCGTTACGACAAGATTTCTGCCGTACAATAGATTTTGAGCAAGAAATCCTGACACCTGAAACCATGCACAGTGTCGAGATACACTCGCAATCAGGTTTGGCGAAAAGAAAATCAGAAAATGGACTAGAGCGAAATATGTGCTTGAAATATTCTCAGTTTAACCCCTTAGCTCTCTGTTTATTTCATAGGCAACATCGTCAGCATCATTGCAAAATTGCGCAGGACACGGTTACACAGGAATCGTTGGCTTAATCTTCTTCCGGTACACAAGTATTCTCTATGCAGTGAAAAGGTGGACGTTCATACACGGAGCGAATGCGAACGGCGAAACGACGAAGCAAACTTTACGCGGGATCTTGAAAGTGCAAATTTAAATTGTGAAGATTTCTAAAAGCGGTTTTCTATTACTCGCATCTTACTTGTGTAAACATTACACCAGTGATCCGATGAAGATACCCCGGTGGTAATTCACACCGAGGTTTTGTAGTGTACAGCGCGGTTTCACACCTATGTTTCGACACCCTGTGTTCCGACTGCTCAACCGACAAACTTATGTTCCGACACCCAGATTTTCATCCCTACAAGTGTATGTTCCAACTTCTAGGCCCAACGCACCACTTTAAGTGGGATAACACAACGGTATGCACGGGTTGTCGGAACAAAGGAGTGTCGGAACATAGGGGTTTGGGGAAGATTGGTTGAGCAGACGGAACATATATAGGTTGTCGGACCATAAGGCTGTCGAAACATACGTGTGTCGGAAAATAGGTGTGTCGGAACATAGGGGTGTCGAAACAAAGGAGTGCCGGAACAGAGGGGTATCGCAATGTTGAACAATCACCTTCAGCGCCATCTTCTAGAAAGTCAGGACAATCTTCCAACTCACATCCCGACTCCACACAACCCAACACTAGATACCCCTAGACAGGCTTAGCTCACAAACATTCAAAAACCTCTATTAACCTATTAACCTCTTGCTCAGTGAAATACTGTTTTCTAGGCAATTCCTCGTACATTTCTTGGATAAATGTTTCATTCGAGATCGTTTGTTATATATGTGAGTATATAGCCGTACTTATCATTTTCCGAGAACTGCGGGTGGCATGGGTGGCTTTTATAAAGCGCTCGCCTCTGACCATTGTCGCCCTGGTTCAAATCCTGTCCGCGGACCATACATACGTGAGTAGGTTCTCTCCTGTGGGTATTTCTCCCGGCCCTCCGGTTTTCCCTCCTCCGGGAAATCGAACACTTTCGAATTACTGTTATTGTTATTTAAAATAAAAAAGTAGCAGCTGGCCGCTAAAATATCACCAACAGATAATCTACCAACAAAGTTAATCTTCCATCGTTTTGTGGGTGAATTATCTAGGTACTGCAAGAAATGTTAACCACATCAATGGTCAGAAATGTAGATACACTGTAAGCAAAGAAAGAGTTGAATAGATTCGATTATGAGAAAATCAACAGGAAACGTTAAGAATTGGGCTACTATAACTGGAGGACTGGCGGAATTTGTTTCAGTTATATCTGGGGTTTTTTCAAGTCAAGCTAATTTGAGGCGTAATGTTGCTACTTGATAGTATGTTGATCCAGTTCGATAAAACGGTTTGTTTTATCTGCATGAAATTCGAAGGATTTTTCCACCGAGTAAGATGCTGATTGTTTGAGAAGGAACCATTAAATATTCCGTTCAAAATCGGTTTGTTTCTCAAACATTCTGAGTTTTAAGCTCATTGTACAAAACAGGTTAATAAATAGTAACAATCACTAGTTCTGAAAAAGCACTATTACCAAAGCGATTTACATCATTATAACCTCTGAACATTTGGCCAATTAAACATACCAAATGCCATCTCAGCTCCCTGGGAAGTAAACAGTTCGATGCTGCCACTTTGACGCAAAATAGCTTAAGTCAATCTCTGCCCTCACATGTACCCACTTACTCCTGGGTTGGGAGAAGCAAGAGTGACAAATTGCCTTGCCCAAGGGCGCATACACGATATCCCCCAGCTGGACACAAACCCACAACCTGCAGAATTCCCCGCAGACCATGAATCCAATGCCCCAAACTACGATGCCACTACTCCTCCTCCTACTCTTCCCCCTCCTCTTCCCCCTCCTCCTGCACTTCACCTCCTTCTCCTCCTACTCCTCCTGCCCCACCGCCAGCCGCCACCGCCACTGGTGCTGCTGCTGCGGCAATTGACCTACAGCGGATCGTAGTGACCTCCAACCTCACCGGTCAAGGGCAAGAGACCAGCACTCGATTGGTGACAGCTGCACTCCACAAATGTTTGTTTGTATCCCCCTCCCCCGAAAATAAATGAAAATCACCAATCGCAGCTGTTATTACACCAGCAAAAGCCGATTTTCGATTGTTGGGCCTACTTGGTAAAACAGCAAAGGAAATCGCGAAAACAATTTATTTTTAATATTTCAACTGGAATCCCGATGTAGAAATGTTCAGGACTCCAGCAGATAAATCAAACATCAAGGTGTCTAGAAAGGATGCAACCGCCCTCCTTCGCCCCTTCCCCCCCCCCCCCATATTCCCCACCGTGCCTGTTTTTGGGAAATATACCCAATTACCTCCGGGGGGGGGGTTCTTCTTTAAACACAACTATCCCCCTACTGAAAGGTCAATGATCATTCGAAGCAAGTTTACCAAACTGTAATAGTTTCATGGACCTTGTAAATGGCCAACTTGGAACGAAGATGTGAACATTTTCCTCAGATGATTGAATGAATGCAAGGCACTCGAGTGCAGTCCTGGTTATCACAATCTTATTTGCGGGTTGTTGGAACATAATTATAGGGGTGTCGGAACACAGAGCAGTCACCAATAAAATAGCTTTGGGTTTCGTCTCGGACTGAGGGAAAAACCGCAAATCGCATAAGCCATATAAGTCTAAGCACTTTTAAAGGGTACTCTCCATAATCTTTCAATCTTTAAGGAGAGTACCCTTCTCTTGGGGAACTTTCAGACCCCCAAAAAATCGCATTCCAGACGATAGCGCTCTTTCGATAATAGCGAAATGCCACTTGTGCTTGGTGTTTCAGTTATATTATACATTGTATACAATTGTATACTTTGAATTCATCCTTGCGCGCGGCATACACAGACAAACAATACTTACAGGCTACCATTCGGTAGCACGCAGGATTGAGAAGTAGTATAGCTATGCTGCGCCGTCGTTTGATGGAGCTGTATCAAGCGTTGTGATGGATAGTTGTGAAATACTTGAGTTGGAGGTAAGTATTTTGTTTTCCCATAATTTAACTAAAGCTAAATACGCAGAGTAGGGTGGTTTGAACGTCGCACCTTATTAATTGATCCCGGGCTTCGTGTCTTTCGTTGGGTGTTTTGGATGGCTGTCGTAGTAGTACTAATAGTTGCCTCATCTGCTAGAGCCCGTAAAGTAAAATTAGGCATCCTAGTCACCTATACTATCTCATGTTGAGGCTCTGCACTTTGAAGGGATTAATTCAATGTCTCCTTAGTCCGGGGGTTGACCACGGAAGCGTGAATTATGGTCCACACAAAATGCATTTTCTTGTCATTTGGACCTACTTTGGCACCCTTGAGCTTTTTTTAAAAATCAATTAATAAGCAAATTAGCTGCCGCCATTATGCAAAATACAACTTTTGTATATATATCTGCAAGATCTCGTCCAAACCTATCAATCTTGGTGTCTAATCCCATGTTTTCAGGGTCCATGATTCCATTGAAGCTGTTTGTACAGCAACAGTGCATTCATATTATGCATTAATATGCAAAATAGCATCCGCCATTATCGGAAATATAACTTTTTTGTCATATCTCCGCATGTATTCGTCAAAACGTTTCCAACAAGGTGTCTAGACTCATGTTTTCAGGGTCACTGACTTGATTGAAGCTACAGATATAATGTAAATATAAACATGTAATTGCATATTAATATTAACCACTATTTGCATAAAGACATATTTATATCTCCGACCTTATCTGGCAAACTCTGGGCCATTATTTTGTTCACGTAATCAACGGATGTGGAATTTTGTCTATGTTTGAGAATTGAGTCAAATTTAGTCTGAAAAGGTAAAATCTCAACATAAAATTATTAAACATTTGTTAAAATCAGAATACAACAACCCTTATTTACTGTCTTATACATCATGTATGCTGGAAAACCGATGTTGTGTTAGGTCATTGGTGAATTATGATCTTTTTAAGTCTGCCGCCACGTAAAATTCCCAACGATGTATTCTAAAATAAAAAAATGAAAAGCAAATTGAAACAAAACAGAAAAGAAAGAATTGAAAGTGCCTCATCTTGTTGTCTTGTTTTGATGCGTATTACTCTGTGTCTGAGTCCTCCTCAGTAGCAAACTCGGCGGCTGCCCAGGTTTGCTCATTCCTGCAACCACTTTCGCCACGACAGAAGCAGAAAACTGTGCCAGTTAATCTGGCGGCTGTGCATCGACACTATGCGGGATAACACTGGTTGTCAGAGAAACATCCGCATCGTATCATCTTCAAGACCACAAACGGAGCAAGGTCGACATTTGGTGGCAACATAACTGGGACTAATGACTTTGATGACTCTTCACGTGCTCAGCCAAATTTTGTTGGATCAAGTGTCGGTGGTTCGGACTTGTCAGCTGACTTCCATATAGCTGTCTGGATATGAGCATGTAGCACGTTTAGCTTGAAGTAGTAGGTGGTAGAGCCTTAAGATCTGGCGCTGCGGTGACTTTTGGTTTAGACATCTTTGTGGTCCAAATGGCTTGGCGCACATCAGACATGCTGCTTTTCTCCTTACTTCCATAACATGCAGCACTAAATTCATCGGCTATGGCAATCACCTCTTCAATACAAGCATCAATATTACTGAGTTTGTGAAGAGTTTGGCCCGCCTCAAGCATTTTCTTAGCAGTGCCTCTCCTTCTCCCCCACAACTTGGCAACAGTGTCGCATCCGGTTAGAGCATGTGCAGCTGGTAACTGTTGGACAAGTGCTTCATATTTTTAGCAGTCTCTCCGAAATCTACTATTGCTCTTCTAGAACTGGTGCATTCCATCATCAGGAAGCACTGTAGATTACGTTTTCGGAAGTAGTATACCAGCAAGGTGAATACATTAGTGTCATCGCAAAGGACCTTGATGCTTTTTGCTCCCTCATTTGCGTCCGCTTCCTCGTGCGTCGTCTTCAGGTTATCAAGAAGTTTCTGACGTCCTTTATGAATTTCTGTCGGGATGGAGTGCTGACCCGTAATGACTAGTCTGTAGTCGTTCAGCTCTGCTGTTTCGCTTGCCTGGATCAAATGCTGACACAGGATGTCTATCAGCTGGACTTTGTTCTCAGTGACATTCAGAACTACCTTTTGCGGTGGTAATGGAGTCTGAAGCCTAAGCTTGTGGTGCCTGCTAACTTGCTGTCCAGCTCTCGCTGACCTGGTTCCACTCTTAATGCTGAAGTCGAGGTACCTGTCAAAAACCAAATAAACATCGCAATCCCGTACCATTGCAAAGACGAACTTGGTGAAGTCGTCTGCGCAATCTTGAGTTGCTCTCTTATTTGGCCAATGAATAACCCAGAGGTTTGCACAGCCGTCGATGATTATGACATCTGGTGGGGGAGCCAGTCTTTGCGAGGTCTCTACCTGAAGCTGTCGTTTTAGTGCTGACTTCGTCTTTGATATCCTCATCTCTCCCTTCCTATCAAACATGGATGTTGGCACTGGTGCAAGCTCATATCATATTTAAGGATATTTAGTAGTTTGAAATCGCGAGATTTTTGAAGGCCCATCACCTTTGAGTGAATAAGGTTTACGTAGCATACTGCAGCAGATTCAACTTTCAAACTCTTGCGTGTAACTGCCATGGTCACGACATCCTTAGAGAGCGTAGAGTTGAATCCTTCAGGCCAGCTTTTTTCATAAGATTGCATCCTTTCTTTTCCAATTTCAACGACCCTTGGCGCATTAACCTTCCGCAGCCCGATTCTTCCCGTGACAATGTTGATGACACCATCTGGATGGTCAGCCGGGGCAAGAAGGTTGATGCAAGACTTGAGTTTTTCACTTATCTTTTCTCTATCCACAGCATCCGATCGTACACGGGATGGCATTTCCTCTTTGTGGAAAGTAACCTCTGCTACTTTGTATCCGTCAAACCTATCTGTGAGGTCTTGGGTGATTTGGCTGCAGGTGTGCATACTGTAGGCCCATTTCTTCAGGGTGTTTGGTTTGAGTGTAATCCCAACGATTCCCTGAGGGCCATGACCGTAGCGCATGAATGTGCTCTCTATGTACATATCTGATCAAATGCCATTCCACAGTCCTTTCTTGTGACGCATCACATTTTCTCGCTTCATGAACATTTCCAGAACTTCACCCTGTAGCCTCTCCATCGATCGGAGGTAGTACAAGCCATATCTTGCATAGTTGTGATGTCCGGCGGCGAAGAAGTATGGGATCATTTCGTTTACAGCCCAAAGATGCAACGGCCAGTCACCCTCTCGTTCCGCACGGACAAATATCATCATGAGGAGCACAGGTTTCACAAGATTCTCAACCCACAGCTTGTTGTCAAGCTCTTCGCAGAATTGCGTTCAAGAATTCTCATTAATTCTGCATTTGTCTTCGACAGCGTCACAACTGAACGCAGAATCTCCTCGGTGACAAGTCGCAGAGCCCTAACGTTCTGTGGAAACTTTTCCCCACCAAGCATATGGGCAACACCGCCGAAAGCTGCTTTCATCACATCTTCCAGACCGCTATCTGCCATCAGGTTTCCCACGCAGCCAATGAAACTCATTAACATGTGCATACCTCCTAGCCTTGGTATGAATTGTGAGAACCGTTCAGGATATGCCCACATGACGTTAACAGCCAATTTGTATAGCTGCTGGTCAGTCGTGAAGACTGTAACTGTCTGGCCGCATTCCTGTGTAAGACGCTGGCCCTCCTCCATCGCTGTCAGCATTGTGTCGGGATCAGCAGGATCCATGTCTATTAGAGGCGTATAAATTGCCCTGGTAGCGGGTTTCACCTCGTGCCCATAAGCATCAGACCCCTCCTCTTCTTTCAGTGTTAGTAGAACAGCAAGAGAGTGGGTTGAGAGAAGTCCATTAATTGAGTTTAAAAAAAAAATGCTGAGGGGTGCCAGGGTGGCACCCGCCGGAATATTGATCTACAAGTTCCAAATGACAAGAAAATGCAAAAACCTTTTGTGCGGACCCTAATTCACGGTCCACCTCCAAATTGGGGTTTGACACCCGGACTACCTGTAAGGTATTAATGACCTCAAACTAACTAGGCCTAATCATTTGTGTGTTTGTTAGGGAATTTTTATCCAACGGTCAAAACGCCATCACTATTTGTATATATATATATATTTTTTTACTTTACTTTGTCATTCTTTGGGAGATCTGGGCCCTTTACTTATGTCAAAACGGATCAGCCCAGCCGCAACTGGTCATGATGCATGCACATTAAAATAGAGCGTTTGCTTTTGCAACTGGAAGTCAGCGTCCCCCGACCAAACTGTACAATAATTGTATAGGTTTGTAGACAAACGTGCAGCGGCGTATGCAGGATTTTGCAGACGGGGTGGGGAACCTCTTCGTGCTGAAAGGTAATCATGACGTTTCCCCTTTATTTGTTTGAAGGAAGCCATATGACACTATCCCTACTGCAGGTGAAACTGAGTGCCTCTTATAATAACAAAACACCCACACACAGACACACACATACTCACATAGGCATATAAGTGGGGTATTTCCTTTGTTCTCGTGTACTAAAATTTTGCAACGTCGCATACTAATTTCAAAATACCCTTATTTTAACCTGAATTAATTTCCTGGGCTGAAATTCGGACTTAATATCCCTTTTCTAAAACTCTTCCATTTGCGACGGATCAACCCACCTTGGAAATTCCTGGTTTTTGAGTAAAATCCATATATCTATTTCGTGAAAAACTTGTTGGGTACCAAAACGGTACCCCGCAAGTCGGTGGGCATTCCTTGTGGGGTACCTCCCATTGTTCCGGTACCCCACAAGGCAGTGTTTGTACACGCAAGTACATGTGTATTAGCCTGCAACCGAGGACGCCCTATTAAGGTCCCTCTTTTGTTTGAACTTTAACTTTTTAGGAAGACGTCCCATATGTTTTGTACACTAATCCAAATCGAGGACGTCCTGGGAATTGGGGACCCTATTGTCCTCTACTTTTCAACGTCCCCTATTGAATGCAAAAACAAACTGACCCAATCACACACGTTTGTTTATGGTGTAAATTGAGAATGTTCTTCTGTTACTCTTCCGTTTTCATTGCTTGTACTTTCTAACTTTTTTTGCAACAGCTCTCATTTGGTTTTGTACACGCTCTCCAACCGAGGAGTCCTCGATTTGGTATCTGACCTCGAATCGTCGATGATGTTGCACGTCACCCTCGGTTTACCCAGCCACTACCTCCTCCTCACAAAGCGTTAACATCTTATTGAAATGGTTAACTGGCCGGGTCTGATTCCAGCTCCAGTAAGTTTCAGATTGTTGGCAATGAGCTCTTTGACAACACACAAATAAATGGTGCGTTTATATAAAAGACATGTCGATAAAGGGAAACAAGAAATATTACAATTTCACGCGAATTTCAACATAAGCAGTCACACACTCATTAACTCCATAAATAAATTGATGACATGAAACTAATTTAAAAAAAGGCAAGGTATGAAGACAGTTCAGTTAATGTATTGTCTGTGTTTTGTTCCAAGAACTTATACTACACTTTTCTTTTCGTCCAAACAAGTATGGATGACTTCGCCATTACATGTAAATTAATGTCGCAAACGATCCGGCGGTCATTATCATTAAAAGCGATAGGCTGGATTTGAAGCGTATGCAGTAAGGAGTTTTCCACAAAGTGTATGGCAAAATAATATTCCATTGGTAAAACAGCAGAAAGCCTCACAAATAATTGGCACTTACGTGCACAGTGGCACTTATTGGGATTATTGCAATACATGGATGTGATTATGGCCGTTACTATTAGTAACACTCGCCGGATTATGACCGACCTATGACGCATCTTTCTTTGAACCGCAGTACGTACAACTGATTATTGATATTGAGATATACCTTGTTTATTTATATAACAACATCACTTGTGTTTACTTAGAAAACGAACTGACATTATTTTATGCACTTCCGGTGCTCAAACTGTCAGAAGCAATATCCCCTTTTTGATTTTGAAGCGTCCATTATCATGTTTATATACCATTTACATGTACGTAACTCGTATTGGTGAAACAAATAATTCATCAGTTACATAAAATGCCGCGGAGATGATTTGATGCATTCTTCGGACAGTTCTTTTAAACAATCCCTCCTCAGAGTTGCGGCAATATACTTACACACGGTTATTTGTCACATTGTACGTGGCTTTGCTTACAGTACGGGTCATTCAAGTACGTGTAACTGCTGTTTAGTTTATAAAGTAGTATATTAAAAGAAAACCACTTGAATGAACATTTCTGAAAATCAGAATCTTTTCGTTTCTAAATAATAACGCAATGAATAAAGTAAGAGCATAACATATTTGAAAGAACCATTGATATTAATATTCAATGAATAGTAAGGGAAACCTTCAACGCTTTACAAAGGAATGATGGCTTTGTGTGCATAATATTGTACTCATGTGTTCATATGAGCAATGTTGGTATGGGTTCTAAGAAGGATGCAAATTAAATTTGAATCTTCAGTGGTGCTTTCAATTGTATCACTTCCCTTACAGATTTATAAACCCGGCAACAGTCTATAAGATGGCAGCTGAATTAACTGACATCACACACAGCCACAAATAGGACCTTTGGGAGACGCTTTAGCGTCATAGGTTATACCTTTGGAAGACATATGCCTTTATATAGAGGCGAAATTTTAGTGTCGAAAATAGGCTAGATCGATTGCTCGTGGTCCAATTAGTAAACACAAACACAATTCGTGGGGTAGGAAATTTGGGTTAGGGGTCATTAAAGTTAGAAAAACAACATGTTTATGAGAATGGCTCCCTGGTGTTCCGTTGGTAGTGGGAATATCTCAGTCAATGACTGCAGCATGCGAGGAGTCTGTGCAGAACAGTTTCACATGAGATCTCGATCCGTTTCAATTGCATGGCTATTCCCCCGCCCCCTCCCCGAGACGGACAACATGGCTACAGCTTGTTTGTTTGTACGATTCTGAGGATATTGTGTCCTTTTAGGTCCTCCTCCATCTTTTGTTCAGAAGGCAAAAACGCACATGGTAAGCAAACTGAAGTTGCACAGTAGTCAGTGTCCGTAATAGAGCAATTAGCCTGACCCTAATGAATCTTTAACCAAGTAAGACTTGAGAAGACAGGTCTGCCATAAGAGTGGATGACGGGGAGAAACTCAACGAGAGAAAGAAAACCCTATGGTCCGAGTTTTATGTTTTTGGTATCAAAAGATGCGCAAAGCTCGAGGCTAAAAAGTCCTAACAGCTTGGGTCGCGAAAAAAAACCTTTTAGGGTTAATAAATAACAATCAAATTCTTAGGGTGCAGACCTATAAATCGACTACTATAGAACTCAGTGATAATTAGGGCCTGCGCGCACCTGATTACCCTGAGAAGTAGTCTTGAGGACCATCGCCATTTTGAAAAATGATGCCAGTGCTCTATCGCAAAATAGAGCCTTGTTTGGGTTCCATTTTATTTTCAAAGGCTTCCAGCCACCTTTCTTTTTGTTGCAAACCTATAAGTTCATAGCCCACATAATGCTCTAATAGCAAAGAATTCGAGGGAATACAAATGCCTATTTAGCCCACGCAGGCAATTCTGGGTCTATTTATAGGTCCACCCTCTTTAGCAGAGGGAAGCATATCATGACAGGGGTGGGCAGGGTGACCGGTCATTGCCAAATTCTGCTAAATGCACTTCAAAATCTGTCAGATTTATCAACAATCTGCCAAATTCCACAGAATTACTCGAATTGCACTACAAACACATAAAATCCATGCATATGTGGTATTAAAATTCAAATTATATTATAAACAACGTACAGTCAGTTAAAGATGTTATGATATTATTGCGTAAATTTCAGGCTACACGCTGTTGCGTCACGACGAAGTCCTGTTCCCAGTGAACCTCAGCACCTACACCAGCCAACCTGTCCCATTATGCAAGGGTTTGTTTGAAAAGTTGGAGCATTTTGAAACAAATGTACCATTTTTTTTTTATTTGCTATGTTTTTCTGTCAAATAACCAGTTTTGCAGAATTCTGCCAGAAATCTGCCCCCAAATAATCCATTCTGTCAAATTTTCTGTCAAACTCGTTTTTTTTTACCCAAAAAAATCTGTCAAAGTCAGCCGAAAGTCGGCTAAAACGGTGACCCTGGGGGTGGGTTCAACAGTGAAATACGTATGCCATTCCCGCATAACTGCAACGGTTAAATTATATACATGTACAGATATTCCCGATACTGTACTGGCATACGTATTGTACTATTTAACGCGCCCTAGTTTACAAGCTGTTGCTTGCTCTCTTAATACGCCAACGAAAAAAATGCTCCAGTTTCTGGTCTGCACGCGCGTCGCCGTAGCCATGCGCGTTAATCGGTTTGGGTTGCCGAGTTTTGTTCCAAGTCCCCACCTGTGATTGAAATGTGATTGGCACTTTTGGAAATTGAAAGCAGAAGGCCGGATTGGATTGAAGTGTCAGATATATATATTTTTTTTACATTTATGAAAGAACGTGAGTTTTAATGTAGACCATTTGCCCTGTGACGTCATGTCGATATGAAACTGCCGACAACCCAAACATGTAAGCATATTTTGCATGTTATTTAGCCCACATTAAACATAATGTACTAACGTGATTACTTTTAAACCATTCATCAAGAGATGAGAACCGCTTACTGTTTAGTTTGCATCATGTGACACGGCATCCAGTTTTGTCCAAAACACATGGAATATGTTAATGAAGTAGCGATAATAAACGCTCAGTTCGAATGAGAAGTGAATACACATGTAATTTCATATCAGTGAAATGTTACAAAACAGACGTACATGTAATGAAGTGACGTAGTTTGGTAATCGATTTTAGATACAAAGACGCACGAACGTCCAGATCAGTGCATAAGTGTGTACAACTACTGCTGAATTTTAAAATTCTGGGTTTTTTTAATGGTTTGCGTACATAAAAGTATATAAAAGTACCATTGCAAACGAAATACACGAAACTCACACATCAATCTGTACTAATTCGATTATTACGTACACAATACGCAAATACTCAGTGACTGATATAGTGGTTCGGTTACGATTTACAGGTGACTGGTACTCCGTGGGAAAGATTATCGGATGGAGTAAAGATTCTACGCAGGGAGGTCTAATGTCCATATGCAGATTGGCTCCATCACTGAACAAAACATGTTCGATTTTGAAGTTTCATTTCGACAACTGAGTTAAAAACTGTTGCATTATTGGGTATAAACTTTTTACATAAGGGCGTAGGATGAAGAAAATAAGAGCTTATCTTTCTCGAAATCTAAGCACTCTGCGTAGCAAATATGATTTCATTGGTATCTTTGAGAGTCTACACAGCATGATGCAGCGGCACACTTCCTTAAAGTCTGGGTGCCGGGCCGTGTAAATTACAGGATTTAAACAACTGTTTGCGATAAGCAATGCAGCTAAAAAAGGGAGCAATTTATGGACTTTGCCATGCATGACAAACACTGTCACTAAATAGGGTGTGCAACAGAACATGAAGCAAAAGACGACTAGAAATAAACTCAAGGTAACGTCAAGACTTCGACGAAAGGGAGGCTTGCCTTCTCGAGTGAGGAGACGATTTTGAATCGGCTGGGCTGATCTTTGACCATCACCATGCGTAGCCGGCTGTGCGTTCAGCTTCATGACTGCACCGACAACAGCTATTTGCTGCTGTCGAATGGAGTTTACTCTTCTGATGTGTTTCCTTACAGAAAATACGATGAAGACACTGCTGGCGAAAATGACAACCAACTGCAATGGGTAGCAGGCTGTAATGAGTTTGGCAAATGTTTTGAAGCCTTTGGAGCTCGGGTTAATGGAACAGGTACTAATTTTAGTGTCGTATTCATACGAACCGGCCTCAGATACAATGGGCATTAAACTGGCACTTGAAGGGAGCAGCCAATTTATAGCAACCATAGCAGCCAGGCCGCGACGGTTGAACAGCCATTTCCGACGGCTTTGGTTCGTCCGAAGAGTGATCAGTGTGCGGTAGATGGCAATTGACGCGATGCTGTTCATACTGCACCCGATGCAAACGACGAATAGAAAGCCCTGGAAAGCACATAGAGGCGGTGGAATAAGTAGCTTTTCCTTGCTTTCGCTCAGCACCGCCAGGAGCGTGATAGGCAGGCTCATACAGATGAGGAGGTCCGCCACGGCCAGGTTGATCACAAACACGTTGGTTGTGGTGCGTGGTTTGCGGGAGAGGATCGGGGCAAGCACGACGGCGCTGTTGCCGATCACACCGGCGAATGAAATGAGACCGTACAAGGCAGCTAACAACAGCTTCTCGCCATAACTGTCATAGACAGATGCCACCGAGCCTTCACTGTTTGTTGAAGTGAAGTTTGACATCCTGGAGTTCGATGAATTTTTCAAACCTGTGATGGTTACGGATAATATCAATTTGGCAAGCAATGTGTTCAGTACTGAAATCTTGGTCCTTCTGTGGTGACAGTGTTTTAAGTCTGGACGTGGCTAGCTAGCAATGACAACAACTGTATGAGCTGTGAGACGGTCTTTCTCCCCGTCACTGGAGAATCGAGGTGAGGACGGGTAATCAGTGTCGGTGGCCAATCATCGTTGTTTCTACAGAAGATGGACTGCCTTAAAACCTGCCTCGTGTATCCTGCGGTACTCCTACGCGTTGTTAGTATTTCAATCTCACATTGTGAACTGGCCATGGCTACTTAATTGCCCTTGATTGTTTTCGATTTCTGTCCTGGTAAAACACAGCGCATGATCTCCTTATTTGAACGGATCATTCTTTTTTTTTGCAAACTTATCCTTTTGGTTTGGAAGGATGAAGGTCGAGTGACATTGGGGTTGTCTTTCTGTAAGCGTAAAATGCAGACCAGAAAAAAATGAATACATGATGTAGCTCTTTGGTAATTCACAAAAGGTTCTTACTGCACTATGATGTTTCTAGGTACCAACGCCTCCGTCTCATGCAATCAGAAACATATCAAGCAGAATTGATATTAGATAGTCATATATTCCTTATTAACAAGATAAAAAGATTCATGATTATAGTTACGAGTAAAAACAACCGAAAAATGTATCAGGATACCCCAAAAATTGAACAGAGAATGAAAGATGATGAAATAAGCTTTAATTTTATGCGTGCCACTAAGACCTTGGAGAGTTGTGAGTAATGTTAGTTAATTTGGGGAAGTATTACCACCGAGGTCTATGGCAGTCTCTGGAACGCAACAACCGTTTTTGATAAACGTAACCGGAAATTATTTCCATAAAGATTTTTTCGGGAATTTGTTTGTCAGAATTGATTGAAAGAAGCATTTGGACTACCGGAGTGTAATCTAATTGATTTTTCATACGAATAGTTGGTTATATATCTGGATGTTTTCTAATTTGATTATTTACCCTTGCATATTACACCTCAGCCAACACTGGAATGTTCATGATAATAGATATAGATTCGCAATGGTATATTTGCATTGCACTAATGATAGTTGAACATGGCGTTACGGTAGTCACTACGTTTAGTGCACACACTCAACGTCGGATTGGGATGAGGCTCAACGGTGGCCATCCAAAAAAAACCCAGAAAACAACAACAACAATAACAACAACGAATAATTTTTTTTTAAAGTGACGTCGCAATAAAGGCAAACACTGCGCAAACACCATCTTTTCCTCAAACAATATTTTGTTAAAGTGTTCAGAAATTGCCCCAGATCGAACGACAAAGCATCTTTAATCCAACAATTTGCGGGGCTGGGGTAGTGGGCCCAGATTTTTCGGGGACACTTTTTTTGCCCCCCCCCAAAAAAAATGTTCTGGATTCGCCCTCGCACACGCTCTGCACTTCCACTAATCTGCTGTTCTACAACGTTTCCTTTTCATACATGTTTCCACCTTAATTTCCTCGTACAGCCTTACTGGACTGCTGTCATCAGTTCCTACACATCTTTCAAAATGTCTGATGGAAACGATGCACCTTCAAAGACTACTGCCGCCTTCGTGACAGTCGCCGGTAGTCTACCGGTGCATTGACTGTGGCCAGTCGCATTCGGTTGGCCGAGCCACTGATCTCTATATAAAGACTGGATAGCTAATAAAGAGCCGCACAATGAACGAATTTGACGCCATATTGGTGAGACCGGCTGGTGATCTACAAAAGACAAGTTGCCGTTTTTATAGACAGCACGATTTCTTTTGTAACGTCGCGGTTCACTTGACTTATATTTTGACCACCACCACTGACCAAGGTTAACTACAATTTTTCTAACGTAGTGGTTACTAAAATGCCGCAAATACCACTTTTTCGGCGTTTTGAAATAATAATCACTACGGAAATGTGTCCCTTTTAGAACATCATAATATGTGTACGTGACCAAAATGCGCGTCAACTGTTGATACAACGCGCGCGTTCGTGCTATACGCGGCCATCTTCGTGAGACCGGGGGCGAATTGGTCAATATGCAAAGTCTACTGTGTGAATGTTGTATGCATATCCGCTATCCAGTCTTTATATAGAGATCAGTGGGCCGAGCCCTATCGACATTTACTTCAAATTCGAAAGTTTTCTTTTCCAGCACCGCAGGAAATATGCCTATAGATCGCCGCAGATTTCCGCCTTAGTTCCTACATTTCCTGAAAGCACAGTCTTTTAGCAAGATTATGATACCAAATTTAGTTGCGATGATTTGCGGGCAACCCACAATCTTATCGCATTTCGTTTAGTCTAGGGCTAAGACATTGTTGTGTATATTGGATTCACGATAACCCGCCGCCGCGAGAGGGCGTTATCACAACGAACCGCTACTAGCCTCGAACCATGTATTCTTCTCATCAGACAGGGACATTTAATTTTCCATCGTGACGAATTGTCTAGTGCTAGTGGAGAGATACGAAACCTGCTGGGGTACACCATTTGTGAGGCATGCCGTGTCGTCGGGGCCAAATCTTTATTTATTTACAATGATTACATTTCACAACAAGGTAAAGCAGGCTGCATAATTATTTTCTTTCGTACACAACATTATAGCTGATTTGATTATTTTTTTTTTTTTTTTTTTGTAATGTTATATGCATTATTTTTGTTTCCATCAATTTTTAAAGTTATTTTCGAACGATTACAGTACAAGCTCTCAATATATTAATAATACTTGCAATTGTCCTCCGATATTAAAATTAAAACAAAAAGTTATGTGGCGATGGCCAAGTCTTCAGGAGTCGGACTTATGACTCTAACTCAATGAGCCCCTTACCGACTTCCATATAGAACTCTTCTGGGACTCGGTACCCGGCCCACCACACCTCCTTCCCTGTCCATCCATGTAACTCGAAAGTCAGGCACCATAAAGGGAGGAAACGAGGTGGCACCCTAAGCCTTGCTGCCGAGTCAGCAAAAGAACCCCGTACCTGTACGCAGATGCCAACCTGGACTTCGCAGACAGTCCCAACTTGTGAGTCAGCTTACCGACCGACCGAGCTAACTGCTGTTGGTAAATGACGACGGGAAATTAAAACTCTTAAATTAAATGACAAAACCGCCTGCACTGAAAACCAAAAAGTGATACCGAGTGAATTCGAACCCCTTACCCTGTGTTTCGCTGTCAGACAGCTTAACCACTAGGCTATTTCAGTAGGTGCTTTTTTTCTTTGCGTTTAACATAATACATTGTATCCTGTGGCGATAAGATCGGGCCATTCATTTCCGCAGCGAGAGAGTTACATTGTTGTTCACAGCTGCGCGAAAGATGCAACGCGCTATTCACATGAATGCTGTGACGTAACTCCGTTCTACGTTCATTCTTACATGCAGCAGTTGACTGACTATTCAGAGTCACTACGAGCAATGAACCTTCAAGCTCGCCCCATATATTCCGTCTCATCAATATTGTTTCGCGTCGCGCGACCTTCGTCCGGCCGGCACTGGCATCGCGCTAATGGAATGAAATTCTGGCAAGTTTATAAAAATCGGGCCCTTATTCATATTATAAATATTGAGCTACTTGACCCCTTTACAAATTTGCCAGGATTTGTTGTTTGTTTGTCTGATTCTAATGTAGCTCCCTTAGGCCAAAAAAGTCTCCGGTTTCTGGTATGGAGCTTGCCCAAAAAGTGGTGCGGCGACGCGGCTTTTTTTTTTTTACCTGATTTTGTTGCTTCAAAGTCGGCTGATGACTGCAAATGGTGCCCGACTAAACTTAGTGCAAATATATGGGAGTCCAGAGAGGCCACATAAAGCTTATTCTCGACTATAACCCAATCTAAAAACACGTTAAAATTGTGCAGCAGCAGGATTCTAGTCAAACCAGTGAGTTTGGCGGTTTTGAGACATCATCTTTCATTGAAAAAAAAAACGTTTTCATTTTGCCGACGCGCATGGCTACGGCGACGTGCGCGCATACCAGAAACCGGAGACTTTTTTGTTTTGGCCTTAGCTTGGGAGAATAACATTCAAATTTCCTTTTATAGTCTAGGAATGGTGCGATTATAATGTCTATAGTCAGTGAGCATGGTCGGAATCGTGACCGACTGGTCCAAAGCACCAAACTTGGCAGATAGATTCTTGTAACCCTTAATACAGGCGAAGTTCCAGAGCCTATTATTTTAGGGGGGGGGGGGGGGCTAGCAGGGGTGGATTCAGAATTTATTTTTGCAGGGAGACGTGCTGAAATGTAGACCGCTTTTTTTCTTGACACTTGGGCCTCTGAAAATTAATACATGTAGCTTGTGTTATGGAGGGGAGGGGCTAGTACCATATTTCCAATGGGGAGCGGCTGATAAAATCCTACATCAATGGGCACTGCACTATAATAGCCTAGGGGTTCAAATGACCCCTTGGGGGAGACCGTTCGCACATTACGTCATCTTCTAATATTTTGCTACTGACACTTTTATTTTGAAGGGGGGGGGGGCTAGACCATTTTTTTAAATATTTTTTTTTACACCTGATGTCATCATATTGATCAAGTAACTTATATGCAGCAAGAAAATGTTATTTAGATGAGGATGTGAAAGAAGAATCCCCAAAATAGACATTTCAGAAGAAAATAACAAATATACCAAAATATGGGAATATTGGTTGGTCACGATAACGCCCTCTCGTGGTGGCGGGTTATCGCGGCGGCGGGTTATCGCGTATCAAACCATAACATCGTCTAGCCCTAGACTAACAGTGTGTACACGTATGCTACTTTACCTGGGGAATTGTTTTATTGATTTCACATTGGCCTATTTCAGCCTGAATACAGGGTGAATCAGAATAATTTGTACCCAAGTTCACCATTTTTTGTGTGTGGCAAATACAGTGCGAGTCCAAAAAACTATACAGTTTTAAAATTGGCCATAGTTTTATTCTGTAGCAATATAGATAAGATATTTTCATATGTACTTTTAGAGTAACTCTTCCTGCTTATTTTGGTGACATTTTCACTGGATTAGTTTTCATGCATGACTGCACAGGAAACAATTATAAAGGGGTCGGGTGAAATCTGACTTGCGCCAACTGGTCGGGGCGGGATAAGAATGAGACAATTTAAAAGAACACAACCATTGTCTTGGTTCTGGTCATGGAATGCATAATCAGTTCGGATTTGTGGATCTCGCTTGCAAGAGTTTCAGTAGGCAAATCAGGATGACCCCCAGGAAAGGATAACTCGTGAAATTGACATTCTCAGACAAGACAGGGAGGCGATTCGCCGTACTGTTGCAGAAATGATGCGCCGAGCCCAGCTGTGCATTGAACGGGATGGTGGACATGTTGAATGTTGCAAATTAGTGGCCGTGGTGATCTGAGGAGTTATGCCGTTTTTATTGAAGTTGGGAAGATGGCAAGTCACAGATGGGAAAATGATCAACGGATGGGAAGTCACGCACACCTTTTTTGTGAACCGTGGACAGAACTTTAAAACGGTGGTTGTGCTTAAAATTCCGAAACTTGAAAAGTACATAAGTGATTTGAAAGACTCTTGTACTAAAAGAAAGCTTGTGAATTGGGCTTTCATACCCTAGATTTTAAAAGTGCCACATGTAGAACTTCAATAAAACAATAGTCCCGACATTTCAGTTTCGTTGTTTTTTTTTACTCACCCTGTATTTCTGAAATACTTGTATTTGTTAACATTTATATTCGTCTTAGGTTTCACCAGTGCACTTGTCCTTATGCGTTTAACTTTACTTAACCTTATTTGATAATAGTAATGTATGTAGGGCCCCTATGGAAACCAGTTTTTAAATGTTTGCACTTAGTTACCCTAGGTATGAGCTCCGTGCGCTACCAAAAGAGGGCGCCGTGTTACCTAACAACGACGTCCCATGGGCGGGACATTTAGCTGGTTGACGCGCACCGTTCCTTGTGTGTGACGCATGTACACCAGGGGATTTGTTCTATTTACGCGCAGTGGCCGCGCTTCGCGGCAAATGAATTGCAGTCAGGCAAGATGGCGTCGGTCAGTCACCCCCAACTGTACTTCCTTTGCCGGTGAGGGGGTACTTGAACGGAGCGGATAGAAATGAAATAACTGAATAAATGCGCGCGGGGCGTGCTCCGCGCGCGGCCGCCCGCAGCGGCATGGGAATAATTTGCCTCCAACCAACTGTATACAAAACGTTGTATTAATCAAGCAGAGAACTCAAACCGATGACTACTCCCGAATCGACAGCTACAATATGATACTATTATGTATGTTATCCCTTGTTCAAATGACAAGGAACGAATGTCAGCAATATTTCAGTCGTTTTTTTTAACTGAATGTTTATCATTATGGCACTCCGGATGAGACAAAGGAACACCTGCCCAAGAATTGTATGGAAGTTAACTGCGTAGCTCAGCTCACTTGAACCTCTGATAGGAGTTATGTATCTTGTGATAGACATCCGTCAATGCTGAGTCAAGAGAGCACTGTTTTTTTATATCGCCAGGACGAACCTTAGTCAACATTTCATGCATTGACTGTTAATAAATTAAAATTACAAAGAATACCCTCTAAGATAGCCGGAACGCATAGGTCTATATTTACGCCTGAGCTGGTAAAAAAACAAGAACAACAACAACAATAAAATGAGCAGTGACACAGTGTGTCTGATGCAGATGATTTATTATAATTTTGACGTTCAACGTCGAATGAAGGCACTTTCTTCTTAAACTCCAATCCCAGCTATTACAGAGCCATTAATAAAGATAAACAATATAAAGTCTGATTATAATTCAAACCCTTCTGCTAACAACATTACATATTTTAAATGAAAAAAAAGGGTTAAGAGGCCGAACCTGTGCTTACAGGGAACGGAGTGCCCATCTCTCTTTCTTTAGCGATTGGGCCTGACTTACATGCTGCTGTGGGGGGGGGGGGGGGGATCGCCACACCTCCTCCACAGCGAGTCTGTTACCTTCCCAGCATTGAATAATGCCGGTACCCATTTAACACCTGGGTTAAGAGGAGTAATTGAGGTAAAGCGCCTTACTCAATGGCACAACACGCATGGCCACGGCGGGGCTCGAACCCACAACCTCACGATCATGAATCCTTTGCTCCATTATTTAAATTATGTGGACCCAATATTGAATTTACTTCTAATTGTTCTGTTCAAATTCAATTAAAAGGATTTTATTCCCAAAGTCAAATTCCAGGCATTTAACAACCATTAATAAAAGATAAAATGTATGAAGTCGTATTCACAGCCAAACCCTCACCTCACAGCATTTAATTTTTTACATAATGTGGACTAATGTACATTAATTCAATGCTGTTCAACGACAATTAAAGCATTTTTTTCTTCTCTGTTTCCAGGTATTTTACAGCCGTATATTTCATAAACATTTATAAAATATGCATAATAACCCAAAACAGTTTAATCATCTCTATTAGTCGAGAGCTCGTCATGTGGTGGTTTGAAACGGTTGACAAAATACGACTGGTTTTAAACACTTTTCCCGACACCGCTGCGTTCTGCGCCATATCGCGCAGTACGCGCCACATCGCGCAGTACGCGCCACGTGCCCGCTAATCTCCAAGTCAGGTGATATTTTAGAATCACTCGGCGCAAGGTACATACCTTAAACACAGCTAAGGGGTGTTTAACAAAACATGACTTGAAATTGGTGAACATTTAACTTTTTTGACTTTTTGACTTTTTGACTTTTCGACTGAAATGTATTTATGAATGGGAAATTCCAATCCTTCACCACACAACATTATATATACTAATACTGTGAATTAACGTAAAATTTATTCTATTTATGCTGTTCAATAAAATACCGACACTTGCTTAAAGGTTCCTTTTGCTTTTAGAATGTTTTGTTGCAGACACAAAATTGCTTTAAAAAAAAAAGTAGGGTGCGTAACAACAAACCCCTCCGTTTCAAAGTTTCAGATCGGTGAATACTGTATAGTTTTGAGGGGGAAAAAAGAACATAAATTATGTGTTATTTGTTTCAGTTCGTAAAAAGATTCAGTTGCTATATATTATTTCGTGTGCTCTCAACAGAATCTGCATGTCGCATTGTTCATATCAATGTAAACGTTGTAACCTGAGCCGACTTTCTTCCAAACAAGCTGCGATCTGTCAGAGAAAAGCGTACAAAATTGATAAATATTAGTGCATAAAAGTAAGCATAAATTGTGAATTTGTTTCCGTTGTTGGTGCACAGCCCGGTGTTCGATGTTTCCTAGATGGTTACAGCCCGATAGTCCGAAGGTTCTTTAGTCCGAAGGGTCATTAGTCCGAAAATAGAATAAGGTTAATTAATCCGAAGGTTCGATAGTCCGATTAGACGATAGGATTCGATAGTCCGAATTGACAATAAGGTTCGTTAGTCCGAATTGAGAATAAGGTTCGATAGTCCGAATGGGCAATACGGTTCGTTAGTATGACACTTCGGACTATCGGACCTTACTGTCGATTCGGACTATCGGACCTTATTGTCGAGTCGGACTATCGGACCTTATAGCCTTTTCGGACTATCGAACCTTATTGTCAATTCGGAATAATGAACCTTCGGTCAATTGAACCTTATTTTCGTTTCGGACTATTGAACCTTCGTACTGATTTACCTTATTCTTAATTCGGACTATCGAACCTTCGGAGAAATGAACCTTCGGATTATTTAAACCATCGCTATGACGTCACACTATTGTTAAAACCCGTGAATTCTTAAATTAAGAGTCCACACTTTCTTGTGTATTCTCCTTAACTGAACTGGGCGGCCCCCATTCTATATATAGACTATGCGTATGAGTGTTCCGTTTGGGTAGGGATACAACGTTTGGTTTTTTGTTTGTTTGTTTTTTGTTTTTGTTTTTGCCGCCGTATGCGCAGGTGCTCATAGAAGACCAACATAAGACTCCATTGTTATTTTGACTTCGAATGCATGGACAGGTGGCGGACAATGAATCCTGAATACACTAAGAGGTTTTTCTCTTAATGTATGCAGATAATATGCAGGACTAGCCTAAATAATATGCAGGACTAGCCTACCTGATTCCCGCCGCCTGATTTCAAAATCACAACGATAATGTTAGCGCGGAACCAGCCTATCGCAAATGGCAATAAGGCTACCACTAAATTGCAGTTTGTGTGGGAATAAGCTTTATTTTCAGATTAGACTAGTTTCCATCCGCGACCGGACCGACTGGACCGACCCGCTGGCTCACGCTGGTCTGGAACCGGCTTGGCGAGGCTCGACTTTTCATGCAGGTGATGTAGCATCGACACTGAATGTAATATAGCTCCGTGATGCGAACGGCTAGATTTACCCTTTCCATCACAAAAACACTACAACTTATTTTACGATTTTCCCGGCCATTTTTAACGGAATTATAGAATTAAAATAGAAATATATGCATTCTGGGACCACCGTATTTGCATTAATGTCAATTCGGGCGATTCACAATGCAGTGCGCCACCAAGAATTTTGCCATGGAAAGTGCTTTTTTTTGTTCAAGTTTACGATCGACAAAACATGGCCCATTTGAAACGAGTGTCAGTAGACAACTTGAGCTAATTCGGTATAGATTGGGGCAAAGCACTCTGCCACCTCACACAAAGTACCATAAATGGAACAGAAAACGGCAAACATATACTCGAATCATACGCTTACGATTTAACAATTACGTAAAAACTAACAATTTCAGATGTCCCGCGCTGCGAATTTTTCGACCATCTCCCACATGCACAATGCACTAGGCAAAATGAACGCTCCGTGGCAAACTCTAGGTGGCGCACTGCATTGTGAATCGCCCGAATTGGACACTCTGTCCAAGCCGACTTACTTCCCGTCCAAGACAGTAGCTCTATCGTCGTCTTTCATGTCGATCTAATTCGCACGCTGGACCACATGAGTGGCTGCCGCATCAGTAGGTATCACCTCCTCAGTAGTATAGGTCACGTCTAACTGGAGGGCTGATGAAATTAAAAAAACAAGACACTTGTTTCAAGGTGCAAATAAAGGATCGTTTCCTTCTTTTTGCAATTTTTTTTTCTGAACTTTATTGGAAATCATAAGTAAGGTGCATAACAATCAACCCGAGATTCAGATTAGTGGATAACAGATACATTTGGAGAAAACCAAAGAAAACATATGCACTATATTTTGCCCCGTAAAGTGGATTCCGTTGCTATCGCTTCCGATTCCATAAACTACCATTTTATATTTTGAATTGCATGGACATGATTCTCATTCAGCCGGTGAATGTATGTGACGTCAAGGTCATTAGATGTGTGAGCTCCACAATATTTGCATAGGCCAAAGAGTTTGCCCGATGGATACACTTTAAAAAAAAAACACATTCAAATGATTATTTCTTCCGAAAAATACAATTTCAGGCGGACACATCACAGGGTAAGGTACCAGTTGGTTTTTTTTAACTTTGATTAGCAGGACCATACTCGAATCACACCAACCTTCCTCAGTGTCTTTCATATAAGGCTTGAGAAAAGAGAGACATCGCACTACACCTAATTTCACATGACAATATATTTCTTCTGAACAATCCCATTTCAGGCGGTAAAATGTCACAAGGTATATGGCACAAGGTACACCAATTCGTTGTTTTGTTTGTACTTTGATCAGTACGTCCGTTCTCGGATCATACCAATATTTCTCAATGCCTTTTTATAAGGCTTGTGAAAAATGGTATTTCGTTCGGTTGAGCGGGGCGAATTAGAACGAAACGTAGTTCTCAATAAGTGTAAATGTCACTCCGCCATACGCGGTTGAAGATTGGAGAAAAAAAGGGGGAGTATATAGGGCGGTGCTTAGTCAGCATAGACCATCTGCGCACCGGCAGGCTCGACTTCTTTCAAGTTTATAGTTAATGATCATTACTATTATAATATCCCATGAATAGATTAGATTTTGAAATCGGGCACTATGACCATAAAATCATGCAATGTGGCAACTCTCAACAAGGGAAAGTACTAGTGGAAACCATACTACTCTTAGTCTTGTTCGTCTAGCGGGGTTTTCCAGAGTATTTTCACGCAAATAGTTTTTATCTCTGGTTTTTCACTCCGCAGGCGTGCAGGATCAACATACAAATCACAACTTAATTGATTTTATATGATGGCACAAGTCACAGAAAAGTGCATCAGAGGCGTTGAAGTTAATTGTAAAGATTGTCGTTGTGTATGCATCCACAATCTGGGATCTTAAAAAAAATTGGATCCATAGTTGACTATTATTATTTAGCATATAATCGCTTAAATGTAAATATTAATTTCACAAAGAAAAAGAAAAAAGAAGAAAGAAGAAGACATAAATAAATAAATAAAAGGGTCAGCAACTGCAATGCCTGTCGGTGGCCAACCCAATGTAAAATTGGTGTGACGTGTGGGTTATTGAGAATAACTAAATTACACTGTACGTTAATTTCACATGACAGTATTTTTTTTACAATATAGTGGAGGACTTATTGAAGAGACATTGAGACTGAGAGGGTTTTAAACAATGGTTTTATAGTCGATCGGGATCCGTCATACCTGTACTGTATGAATTGTGTTGGTTGGTTTTCTGGGGATTCCATGGCCAACAAATTATCCTTTACTTGTTTTTTTTTACATTCTTTATTTTGTTTTCTGGCTTCACTAAGCTGTGATTTCCTTACATTAAGAAAAAAAATTACATCGATCAGAAGAAGTATTTTTCCCCGATGTGTTTGCAGTGTGGTGGAGCTTTCTAAAGCTGATGAGGAACTCACCGTCCTTCCCGATCTGATCTGGCTGGTCTTCCCACATCTCACGCACATCGTCGGCGAAATACTCCAAGAAGCAGTCCATGTCTTCGTTGTTTGCACACGCATGCAAACCTCGAGTCAGCTGCGTTATCTGGTCTGACACTGAAATAAAATTTAAAAATGTAAAAAAACAAGAGGGCAATACTTTTGTTTTAGGGTCTGGCAGCAGCTTATTCGTGTCACTTATTGGTTGTTCGGTCGGTCGGTCGGTTGATCGGTCGGGTTTTCCCCGGAAAATTGACTACAAATATTGTACCAAAATTGAGCAAATATCATCAACAACATAATTTTAACATTTTTGAATGTTCATTTATTTAGATGTATTTAGCAGCTTAAGGCCTAGAAAGTTTTGTCTTATAGTTCTTAAAGCTGTGGAGTGTGCACAATTGAATCTGTTATACCAAAACTTTGAAGCCTAGCTACCTTCAGGAACTCAGCTAGTTATATCTTAGTGAATATAGAAATATATTACCACTCGTGTCTTCATCCATCAAGGCGTGATCAGTTTCTCGTCCTAGGAACACAACAAAATAATTTTCACATTTTTTGAACGTTCATTTATTAAGATGTATTTAGCAGCAAAAGGCCTTAAAAGTTTTGTCATAGTTTTTTAAAGCTGTTGGAATTTTAATTAGGGTTAGAAGTTTTAATATTTGGAAATGTTGCCCCGCCCCAGCAGAGCGAGGGCTTCATTATCTTATTATGGCGGTGCTTGTTGACAGGGTGCACAATTTCGTATGTTATACCAAAACTTTGAAGCCTAACTACCTTCAGGAACTCGGCTAGTTATATCTTAGTGAATTTAGCAATATATTACCACTCGTGTCTTCATCCATCAAAGCACGGTCAGTCTCTTGCCCTAAGATCGCAACAAAAAAAATTAATATTTTTGAATTTTCATTGATTAAGATGTATTGAGCAGCTGCGCTGATGAACTTAACATGTTTGTCTTATAGTTTTTGAAGTTGTTTGAATTTCAATTTAGGTTTGAATTTTTAACATTTTGAAATGTTGCCCCGTTCAAACAGAGCGAGTGCCTCATCATCTTATTATAGCGGTGCTTATTGACAGTGTGCACAATTTCATCTGTTATATCAAAACTTTGAAGCCTGTTTACCTTCAGGAACTCGGCTAGTTATATTTAAGCAAATATATCAATGCATTACCACTCGTGTCTTCATCCATCAAGGCGTGATCAGTTTCTCGTCCTAGGATCACAACAAAATATTTTAACATTTGTTTAATCATCAATTTTTTAAGATGTATTTAGCAGCTAAATGCCTTAAAAGTTTTGTCATCCTTTTTTAAAGCTGTTGGAATTTTAAATAGGGTTAGAAGTTGTAATATTTGGAAATGTTGCCCCGCCCCAGAAGAGCGAGGGCTTCATTATCTTATTATGGCTGTGCTTGTTGACGGTGTGCACAATCTCGTGTGTTATACCAAAACTTTGAAGCCTAACTACCTTCAGGAACTCGGCTAGTTAAATCTTAGTGAATTTAGCAATAATTTACCACTCGTGTCTTCATCCGTCAAGGCGTGGTCAGTTTCTCGTCCTAGGATCACAACAAAATATTTTAACATTTTTTTAATCATCAATTTTTTAAGATGTATTTAGCAGCCAAATGCCTTACACGTTTCGTCATAGCTTTTAAAAGCTGTTGGAATTTCAAATAGGGTTAGAAGTTTTAATATTTGGAAATGTTGCTCCGCCCCAGCAGAGCGAGGGCTTCATTATCTTATTATGGCTGTGCTTGTTGACAGTGTGCACAATTTCGTATGTTATACCAAAACTTTGAAGCCTAACTACCTTCAGAAACTCGGCTAGTTATATCTTAGTGAATATAGAAATATATTACCACTCGTGTCTTCATCCATCAAAGCACGGTCAGTCTCTCGTCCTATGATCGCAACAAAAAAATTTTTAAACATTTTTGAATTGTCATTGATTAAGATGTATTGAACAGCTGCGCTGATGAACTTAACATGTTTGTCTTATAGTTTCTGAAGTTGTTTGAATTTCAATTTAGGTTTGAATTTTTAACATTTTGAAATGTTGCCCCGTCCAAACAGAGCGAGTGCCTCATCATCTTATTATGGCGGTGCTTGTTGACAGTGTGCACAATTTCATCTGTTATATCAAAACTTTGAAGCCTGACTACCTTCAGGAAATCGGCTAGTTATATTTAAGCGAATATATCAATACATTACCACTCGTGTCTTCATCCGTCAAGGCGTGGTCACTTTCTCGTCCTAGGATCACAAGAAAATAATTTTCACATTTTTTGAACGTTCATTTATTAAGATGTATTTAACAGCTGCGCTTAAGGCATTGACAACGTATCACCAACCGATAGTGTCACACAAATTGACCGATTATTGTATCACTAACCGATAATGTAAAAGAAATTACTGATGGTGAAGTAAATGTTACTACTATCGGTAAATTTTTGTTACATTATCGGTTAAGACCGATAATGTAACAACAATTCACCGAGAGTGTAGTAAATTTTACAACACTATCGGTCAATTTCTGTTATTGAGACATCGGTTGGTGATACGTTATCCGTTTGTTACTACATTATCATTTGTAACAGAGGGCTTTATCATCATATTATGGCGGTGCTTGTTGACAGTGTGCGAAATGTCATTAGTTTTCACCAAAAACTTTGAATCGAACTAACTTCAGAAACTCAGCTAGTTATCATAGTGAATATAGCAATACATTACCACTCGTGTCTTCATCCGTCAAGGCGAAGTCAGTTTCTTGTCCTAGGAACACCGCGGCGTCGTGTTCAACCACCAGGAATCCTACCGTCAGCAGCGCCATCAGGTACGCGGTTACTGTTGACATGATGACAATCAGAAGAAAAAAAAAAGATTAATAAAAGATATCGGTTGCAACTAAAGTGCGACTTGAGATTGCCTCAGTTAGTTGTGTTGAGCGTGTTTTAGGGCTGTGCGGCTGAAACTTTCGTCAGAGCAGTTCTGATCCCTGGCCCGGATAGCTATTGCTTATATTAGACCCAGGAGATCACTCTGCATCGCCTGACTGTGTCGTAAAACGTAAGAACAGATGGGCCGTAAACCTGGCCAAAAAATATGGCAACCAAGCATATGGCGGCATTTTTAATAATAATTTTTTGTGTTTCTAATTTAAAATTAAAAAAATAATAGCATGTGTTAGACAATGAACTGTTGTCTTTGACACATGCCTTGATAAAAAAAGAGAAATAATATTCTCATAATGGTTCTTCTGATTTGTTATAAACTTGAAAGAAATACTTCATTCGGCTCAAGGGGTTAGTTCCATTAAAAAATTCGCGTCCAAAACCAGAAGTGTAACGTGGGTCCCATTTGTGTGTGCTCTAACGGGTACATGCACAGGGTTCCTTATGGGATAGAAAACACAAAAGAACAATAGACTCCATAAGCCGTATGCACCAGTTGGCCATTTTTGTCGAGTTCCCTGAATGTATTTCATTAATTGCTAACTGATGAATGGGATGGCGCCAGACTATTTATGCAGTGATGAATTAATTAGTTATTAACTTGCTTTCATTTTATTCATCTATATTCATACTTTCTTTAGAAAAAAATTGTTTCATGAATGTAAATTTATTATTTTATTTTCATATTTGTATGCGTATAAATGTGATCCCTGGTTTTCTGTTAAATTATTGGTAAAATAAATCAACCCCTTTCTTTACTTCACTCATTCATTCGTTTATTTGTATTTTGCCAAAAAAAATGCATGTACTTCGATGTATGTATATTTGAATACGGAACGGCAGCTTGCAGTCATTGCTCCTTGTTAGTTAAACATATATACCCCTCCTCCCTCTAAAAAGGACCGATGTGACCTGAACTTGAGCACTAATTACTTAACACTTCAGTTCCGTATTCACTTTCATGCATTTATGGGGGGATTTCCTTATTCTAAACGAACTCTAGATGTATAGATCATTTGGAAATATACTCTCTTTGTTTACGTGCATGAAAATAGACATCACTAAAATGTTGAAAGTATAAAGGTGTGGATCTGGGGTGCGGACGCGTGAGACGTGTGTGGAAAGCAGGCAGCGCTACTTGCCACCGCGCTTAATTGCTGAATAGAAACAAATTAAGGGACAAAAGGAAGGGAAACAAAGATCTTCCCCATACTTATATGTGTGTCAGGCTATACAGGCATTACATTCAACGTGTGCCTCCAAGCAAAAGAGCCCACGACTTGCCCATGTCCACACAAGGTTCCCGCTGTCTGGAAAACAGGTTTGCATTTTTTGGGGGTTAGGTTTATCGGTCGCAAAAAGAAGGAAATCATGAAAAAGAGATTGGGTTGAAAGTTTTTTTATTTCTTAACTGCACGAAAACAAGGAAAGTTCATATTAGGTATGAAAGTTTGTATATGTGTGCGCGTGTGAGGGAGGGGGGGGGCACAGTGGGATGGGGTTTCAATCTTGAAGGGGGTCACAATGGGCTATGTTGTAGTTTCAAACAATGTCAAGCTACTTTGTCCCTGAGGTAACTTAGTACTTACACGTCTCAGTTACGCCACTGCTCCCCCCACCCCTAAATTAATATGAAAATCCCTCGTGAAAAATTGTTTGATCTTTTTCCTGCCGTGGAGATTAAGATTCGTTATAAAGTGTACTTGTTTTGAGAAAGCTAGAAACTTCAAATTTCCAGCAATAAAACGTTCCGTTGCGATTAGTCAGAAGATTAGACGATTTCCGTGGTAGAAAGGGGATTTAAACCGTTCGGAAAAGTGCCTTTTGATGAGCTTGACGACCACTTTAAGATCCAATCACTGCCAAGCTCGGCACGAGGGGATACAACAGTTCAAAGACACTAAGGTAACCGCAGAAAAGACAATAAACGAGAATACCTTCGCCCTGATATTGGCAATGACATTTATTGCATATTATCGAATTCAGGGATAGCCTACTTGAATTATCAAACAGCCTTAGGGCCTATCATGATATTTTAGAGGGAATTACTGAGAAGACAAATCTTCTTTGCTTGGAGGATTTTTTTAGAGGTAATTATTATGAAGACCAACCGATACGTATCGCAAAGTACGTTTTATTGCTGTAGACTTGAAGTTCATAGCTTTATAAAAAAGGAAAGAATTGCATTTGACCTTTGGAGGGACTTCAGGTGCATTGGATAGGTGCAGACACAATCAGTGGTCAATTCTGTAAGCAATAAAAGCTAAAAATACTCATACGCAGAGTGCAGATCTGCCAAACAGATAGTATATCACAATATGGCTTCTTACAATTAAATTTTTAACTGACCTGGCCGAACACGATCCTGGAATTTATGCAACATCTGTTCTTTGTATTATAGGCAATTTTCTGGCTTTTGCGTTTTGGCAATATGCTGAAAATAAGAACTATTTTGTGTGGGCATCAGCTGAATACTTTTTACAATTCGTTTTGCACTCACATTTTTTTTTTTCGGGGGGGGGGGGACTGAAGTTTTGCACTCACGAGAATTGGGGGGGGGGGCGGGGGAACGGAAGCGGATCATCATCATAACGTACTTCAACGCTGAAATGGTTTCGGCTAATGTTGCATTTTTATTTTTTTTTATATACAAGTTTACCAATTTTGAATGTTGGTCAGCATCATTAGAGCAGTAATTGAATAACCCAGTTACGAGACGAGCAAATGTCCAACACTTTTTCAATACGATAGAGCCAAAATTTGACGATTCACCTTCGAAGTTGAGCTTATCCTACTGACAAATTAAATCCATGCAAAGTAATTTTCAACATAATTTACCGTTCATATATTTGCGGAGGAATTACAATTGTTCTGACACTCATTGACCTTACCACCTGCTGCTTAATTTGGGTAAGAATCGGTAATACTTGCAAATTATACAGACAAGTTATGAAGCTTAAATTTTATACGATGGTGATGCAAATTTACCATACGACTGGTTTCAAGTTTAATTTGGAATATACTTACAGCTAATTAGCACCGACATGAAATTAGCTTAGCTTGTGAAAATCACCTAGCCCACCCTTCTTTTTCGAAGCATGGACACAGCCTGAGAAATGTATTAAGTTCATTGTTGCTAATCAATTAAATAGATCCTAACATTTGTTTCAGAATATCTTCGCAAGGGCCTCCACTGAAGCATCATGAAATAACAGCGATGATCACTGCCCTACCGTCGCGCCGAGCGGATCATCTATTTATGACGTGCCCGATGACTTACTCCAGACGGTTTTCCAACATCTGAGTGCGACTGACCTGTGTCATGTCGCATCATGCAGCCGTTGGCTACGCGATGTAACCAATCAGGATTCACTCTGGCGCCCTCGTTGTCAAAGCAGAGGATGGGAACATTACGGCACCACCACAGACCTTGCCAAGATAGCCTCCTACGGATCTTCCGAACAAGTAACTGGCGCTACTGAAGCATGGCACTACAGTATCACCTTCAAGGAAGATATGATCGTGGATGATGACGACACAACAGGCTTAACCAGCACTTGCAGGTGGAAAGGCGTCTACATGAGAGCCTACCATCTGGATAGGAACTGGGCTAAAAATCGGTTTGATTTGAAGTTTATTTATATGTTAAAGCCGCCTAGATACAGGCATTACGAGGCTTCTGTGGATGGAGATATCCTGGTGATAGCTGAACCACAAAATCTCCTTGTCTTTGATATTCGGATTGGCATCTTTGAGTATTTGATTAATGTTAAGAGTTGCAACCATATCGAGAAGATGAAGATCAAATATGGCGTTATTGTGGTGGTTTTTCGAGATTATGTGGTCCGTGCGTTCGATGTAAAGACTAGACAGATGCTAACAAGTACAAGTACAATATTAAAGTACAAGTACAATATTAAATCATAGTGATTGTTTTCATAATAATTCGGTCGGTTCCTTTTCGGATAAATCCAAGTGATCCTTAATGTCTTTAAGAAAGCTGTCGTCATGTGTCAGCCTTCCAAGTGCTATTTAGAGTTTTGGCGGACATTATCGTTGTACGAGGGTGATAATCAGAGTGGCAAAACTCTTATTTACCCATTTAAAATGAAGATATTTCGCTGCTATAGCGAACAGATTGGTTGGATATGAATTTGTGCAAAATATTATTTGATTATCGTTTTAACTGAATCACTAGCTAGAGTATTCACTTTTTTGTTAATAGTAGTTATCCATGTCTGATCAATCATTCATTGGATAACTAATGCAATATGGTTGGATAAAACAATTGATTTTGAATTTCAAGGTCATTGAATTCAGGCCTGATTGAATTGTTCCAAAAGTAAGTGTGACCGGATCTCACGAAACATCTTCACTCTTAATTCTCCATGTAGTATGGAGCATATATCTTGCTCTTAATTGTAATACATGTATATCAACTGATTTTGATAGCTTATATGTATATAAATATATGTTGTATGGGTGAATGTATTTCACTGCTTTAGCAAACCGATTTTTTAAACATGAATTTGTACAAAATAGTATTCCATTATAGTTTTAACTGAATCACTAGATATTGTTTCGGGGTGTATGTTATTTCTTGTTATAGTAGTTATCCATGTCAGATCAATCATTTATTGGATAACAAATACAATATGGTTGGATGCAACCCTTGATTTTGAATTTCAGGATCATTGAATTCTGGCTTAATTGAATTGTTCCAAAATTAAGTGTGACCAGGTCTTACGAAACATCTTCACTGTTAGTTTTCCATGCAATATGGAGCATATAATTTGCTCTTAATTGTAATATATCAACTCAGTTTGATACCTGATATTTACAGATATTGTGTGGGTGAAAAGGCTTTTTGTTCCTATTGATTTCCATTGTGTATGATACCATAGAAAGACATGGTACTCAATAGCAGAGCTCATCATCTTGGGTTGGGTTATTTAAAGGGATAATGTCATCCTTATAAATTCCCCTTTGTGTCCTATTTAGCTTTTAATTTTTAATGTATATTTTGCCATTGTTAATGAAATTGTGGTACCTTTTCTGGTTTTTATACTGGTGCAAAATGTCCATGTTCATGAGCGACACTGCGATATCAATTTGGGCAGTAACCTCAATGTTAGAGCTAATTCAGCATCAACAATTATCTGAATTTGTTATACTGTGCCGTCGAACTTTGATTTTGGACTGGGAGATTATCTTGTTATTTCAGTACATGACAGTAAGATAATGGGAAAAAAATCTTACAAATAATTTTAATAAGCAAATGTTTTGGTTTACAGTTTGAACACAAAAATAATAATACCCAAATTGAAGAATGTGTTTCTAAAACAACACAAAAACAACGTCGCCCTCAGTTGTCAGGAACACCATGAACACTTCTAATGTTTGCAGAAGTGCTCCTTTAAAAAAAAATAACCAAAAAGGAATAAACAGCGGGCTTAAATAAGTAATGCTCCCCTTTGTGGCGAGGATTTAGTAGAAAAAAAAATCCTTTTTGCCCTTCGATGTCCCGCCTGACAATGCCATTCTTCAATGGCTTTGTTTAGTCCACCGTATGTTTAACCTAAATATATTTAATTAGTGTGATTACTATATACTAAATTTTATAATCAGTGTTATTTTAACTTGTTCTTTCTTTTACAGTTTGGCACATCTACGAAAAGCTTCAGCTTTTCAGGATGATGCGTCCACACAATGTGGAAATACAATGTAAATGTTTTCTTTAACTGAACGAGTATTTACTCAAATGACGATATGGTCGTGATTGTGCGGAGACCCTTGTGAAGTCTTTATTCCATGTGCATCAATGTTTATGTTATCATTCGATTTTTACGTTGACGAGAATTCGGAAATGTATTATTAGAAATTATGGGGGAAAAACAAAAATAGAGTTATTTGTTTTTGCAATCTGAAAGTTAGTAACTGTAACATTCAGAGATATAATTCAAAACTTAACAATCTGTAGTATCAAAGACCAAATTGTGACATCTGCCAACATTAAATGTTTCATATGATATAGTTGGGGTCGTATTGCATCTTTAAGTGTAGTAAGCGTCATGTGGGGAAATTTGGGTCTCGCTGGGGTCGAGTCAAAATTACACGATTAGGAGTGAGACCAAGTACATTACAGGTTGAGTTGAAATAACTTATTATAGTCGTCGTCATTCATCACAAATGTATATATTGGCTTTCTTTTTACTGTTTTCTCTAATAAGTAACATGTATGGCTAAGAACAGAGAGATTATAAATTTTCAATGGCATAAGTACACAGAGTGTTACAGTGTATTATTGTATCCAGTTGTCAGTGGTCAGACACGGAGTGAGAAGCAACGTGCCTGAAAGAACGATCCTTGGTTTCTTTCCATTGAAAGGAAAAGTACAACTTTTTAACCACGCCCAAACTACCAAACTTCCACACAAAGCCTTACAACGAAGACAAGAACTGGTGTGGTGAAGTATGTAAATCGTGTGTCTTGTTCCCTAAATGTCACCATGCATAGTTTTCTGTTCTGTCACCAAGAACGTCTGCCCAGGGCAGACTTTTGTGAAGAATTGAGTGGTAGTAGACTCGATTAGTAATTCCAAACCAATCTGACGTTGCCAAATCAGAATGTACCAGAACATTGAAACGTTGAATTTCTTTTCTCCTGATAATCGTTCCCCATCCTCCACCATCCAAAAAGAAAGAAGGAAAGAGAGGAACACTGAATTGATATTGTCTATCTCTCCCTTGATTCTGACAGTTAATTAAATGGCATGACGTTGCAAATTGTTCGGAGTACACTTTAATTAATTGAGGCCTATAACTTCTGTGCAGTCCTACAGGTACATTACCGATACAGTCGTGTCTGTCACCCACAGTAAATGTCTTGCTCGAACCCTTGAGTCGATGTTTACCGCTGGCTAATGCTTAACTGCCTCAAACGCTACAGTGACTATGATTCCATGCATTTTTAGAATAACGCCCATCCGTCATATCAAGTGCGAGTTTAAACGATGTATCTACAGTTTACATATATTTTTTTACCAGTACAAATATGTTGCAATGCAAGTATTACGTGTTATTAACTTTAGGAATGACTTCACGCGGAAAAAAATCAACACGTTACAAGAGTTGCTTTAATTTACAGAATCACTTAGCCACTGAACAAGAGGTGCAGAATGTCAAATATGTTGTAAGTAAAAATGACTCGTTCAATGCATATGTACGTAGACACTGTCATTTCAGATGTACATGTGTTGGGTAGAGTTGAATAGGCCTATCCCTTCATGGTAAAAATAACTTGAGGTTAAAAGTTCATGTTGATATGAAGTGTTGAATGGATTAGCCTGGGTGCCAAGCATCAACAGTTCTTCTGTGCATAGGATTTTTACAAACCCTAATATGGAGCATGCGATACTACCGCTAGGTCGCTGGCATATTGGGGTATTCACTTTTATTTTATTTATTATTTTTTTTATTAAGGTTAAACCACTTTAAGTATTTTAATTCAAGTGACAGAGCATGAGTTTTAATAGCATCTTTTCTACCACTGGAATGAAAGGCGAATGTTTAGACACGCCACTTTTTAATGCACATTCGAATCAATGCGCATACTCACTGTGATTGATTCAAACTGTGGTGTCTTTGATACAAAGGAGTCTTAACTGCGGATAGGGGACCTTTTCCAACACTGGTTTCCTTGAGGAAACACGCTGGATAAGTTCACATTTATAAATCTGGCACAATGGGAAATATTGAAACTGTCAAAGTTTTCAATAACACAATGCATCTTGTTTCAGAATTGTATTGCAATGGCCTCCAGTGGGGTGTCGAAAAAAAGCAGCGAGGATCAATGCACTACCGTCGCGCCGAGGGGATCATCTTTTTATGATGTGCCCGATGACTCACTCCAGACGGTTTTCCAATATCTGAGTGCGACTGACCTGTGTCACGTGGCAACCTGCAGCCGTTGGCTACGCGGTGCAACCAATCAGAATTCACTCTGGCGCCCTCTATGTCAAAGCACAGGATGGGAGCTCTACGGCACCACCACAGACCTGGCCACGATAGCCTCTTACGGACCTTCCGAGGAAGCCACTGGCGCTAGTGAAGCAAGTGACTACAGCGTCACTTCCAGAATGATAGGATCGTGACTGATGACAACACAGCGGGTTTAAACAGCACTTGCAGGTGGAAAGGCGTCTACATGAGAGCTGACCATCTTGATAGAAATTGGGCTAAAAATCGGTCTTATTTCAAGGATTTTGCTTTGCTAAATAAAAGGCCGCCTGACTACAATTCTCCTGTTAAGTTGTCGGCGACCTGTCAAAATCTGGGAGTCACCTTTGACTCACTTATGTCAATGTCTCATCATGTTTCTAACACATGTAAATCTGTCAGATTTCAACTTCGTAACTTGGGTTTAATTCGGAAGTATCTAACTCGCTCAGCAACAGAAAAACTTGTTCACGCCCTCATTTCATCTCGGTTGGATTTTTGTAATTCCCTGTTGTATCAGCTACCCCGTAACCAACTTGCTCGCCTACAAAGACTACAAAATTCTGCCGATCGAATTGTGACCCTGACACCCTCTAGAACCCATATCACCCCGATTTTGCAGTCTCTGCATTGGCTCCCTGTTGCTGACCGGATTAAGTACAAACTGTTACTGCTTGTTTGTCATTGCCTTCATGATTCAGCTCCTGAATACAACATTAGACCTATTAACTCCATATAATCCATCCAGGCGATTGAGATCTTCTGATGCTTCTTTGCTGGTTTTCCCTCACACTCACAAATCTTGGGGTGATCGATAATTTTCTCACGCAGGTCCTCATCTTTGGAACAAACTACCCCTCGCCATTTGCAATATCTCATCGCTTTCTGAATTTAAAGTTGCCCTAAAGACCTATTTGTTTCAGACCACTCAGAATAGTCTTGTTTAGTTGAATTTAATTGTTTTGTTATTTCTGATTTGATATAATTTTTGTTTGCGCCATGAGCGTCATTTATGGTGGATAATGGCGCGGTTTAAATTTCCGTTATTATTATTATTATTATATTATATTCATGTTTGACAAACATGTCTATGGAGATCTCCTGGCAATAAGTGTAACAGCATAGAGTATCCATGTCTATGATATTCGGCATGGTATCCTTAGCGCGTTATAAGTCTTGATGAGCGGCTTCTCGACTATAAGATAAACAACAGCGTTGTCGTGGCGCTCTGTGAAGATAATGTGAACCACGCGTACGATGTAAATACTGGGCACGAGCTAAACGTTGACTATCCGCCATGCAAACCCTCAAGTTGATATTTTTATAGGAGAACTGATGATGTTATGCGTGAACCAGTTAAAGTCATAAGCGATCGATTGCGTTTCATGTATTTTGTTCGTTTTTAATCATAACACCACTCAAAGAATGTAAAGAAGAAGGTGGCACCATGTAGTCAAATATACTATCGAATAACCTATAAAGCTACATAATTATATCACCTGTTGACACTCTCCTGTGTCTTGGCTCAAAATGTCAACAAGCCATTGGCCGGCGTCGTCGTTCCGGTTGACGCAGGCAATAACATTTTTCCCGAGTTTGACGTTGGGCTAATTCCCGTAGGGCAGTTTATGCAAGCACTCTCCGCTCCTCGCATCCCACACGAGAATGTTGTTATTAATGTAGGCAGCCACGACCATCTTTTCCCGATAATCCCAGGAACGGCATGATTCATGGTAACATCTGTGAGAATTCGCTGTTTTCCTTCTTGGATATCCCACACCTGAATATCGTTGAGCCGATCAGATTATGGACATGTAATGACCGATTCACTGTCAAAGAGCAATAGTAAGCCAACGAACCAGTGTTGGCATCCCTCCATCTCGTTTAGCTCGTGCCCAGTATTTACATCGTACGCGTGGTTCACATAATCTTCACAGAAGGCCACCAAAACACCACAACGTTAATCAAGACTTATAACGCGCTAAGGATACCATGCCTAAAATCATAGACATGAATACTCTATAACAACCATTGGCTATTCAGCGTGCAACGGAACACCTGAAGGATGGGCGACGAAAGGTGTTCATGTTTAACGTTACGCCAAATGGCTCAGTACGACTTTTTGCTTTAGGCCATGAATCATACAATTTCAAAATAATGTGGATGAACGAAATCAGAATGATTTTTGGGACCTACGTACTCGGTACATACTCCTAATCTTTAATAACTAGTGAACCACTCATTTTTAGTTCACATTTTTTTAGAACAACAAAACAATACACTACAGAGAGTGTTCCTAAAATGACATCACGGCAACATCGCCCTCAGTTGTCAGGAAGAGCATGGATCATTTTGAATGTTCACAGGGGTGCTCTTTTTGAACTTATTTTTAATAAAAATGAATAAATAACGGGATTAAAAATATACCTGCCATTCTTCAGTGACTTTGTTCAGTCTACAGCATGTTTAACCTATTAACATGCGTATGTTCTAAATCTTATAATCGGTATTGTTTTGTCTTCTTTTGTCTGGTATTGTTGGGCACATCCACCAAATGCTCCACGGTGTGGAAATGAATGGTACGTTTCTTGAATTGAACAAGCATTTACTAAATGACGATATTGTCATGATTGTGTTGAGAGTGTTTCTTTGGGAGAGTTGTCAAGTCCATGCTCCATGTCCATCAATGTTTATGCAGCGGAAGTTATTATATCATTAAAATTGTAGGTTGACGAGAATTCGCAAATGTGTAATTGGAAGTTAATGAAAGAAGAGAACAGAGGGATATTTTTCTATACAATCTGAAAGTTAGTTCAGATGTTACTTAAAACTTAATAATGGTATCAAAGAGGAAATTTGGACATCTGCCAAAATAACCTTATCATATGCACTGTCAACATAAGTTAGTCATTTAGGCACACAAATGAGTCAAAATGACTACTAAAAATTAAGGCAATTGTTACTAATTATTTGCCTCATGGACTATAACCCGTTGTCAGATTAACTCATATTGATAGGTTAAAAATCAGCGTGTATAATGACTATAAGCATGAATAGTTACATTTTATAAAAGTGTTATATTGACTACAAAATGTTTATTTACAGTAACATGGCAACATTAATTACTCGTCATGGCTGTCAAACTGGGTGATGCATTATGTATAAGGAGCTAAGTTTGCTCATTTTTCTTTAGGTGAAATATTATAAGTAAACATGTACTTCAGACTTAGTTCATGGCACCCAATTACAAGACTGCAACTGCGCATTATTGGTACACGTCAATGCAAATACACATGAAGGCGCATGCGCCGAGGTGATAAATCGCACTCAACTTGACCGATGGACCCTGTATTTATAAGCTGTTGTAGTCACAGCACAAGTTTTCCCTATTCACATGCACTAACATATGAACTCGCTGTTTTCCTGTGGCACTACAACTGACCTGAACGTACACGTACTGCATTCTGCGTGCGCCATATTGGAAGTCCGGCTTGCTATACACTCTACACACTGCACACTACACACTGCACACTACACTTCCCACGCCCTTACACTTGGAATAATGTACAGAGCTGCATCCTGATGTAGTCATCTATATAAATTATGTCATCAGCAAAACACGAGAATTACGACATTTAAGTATACCTTTTACTGTAAGCAGATTGTAACTTTTACTGTGAACTGCATTTTGTTCTTGGCTACTTTAAGTTGTGACTACAGAGTAGGTCAATGTCATGTAAGTGCAGTTTGGGAATCCTGGCACTGTTGCTGGTTATTTGAGATTCCTTACTGCAGAATTCGCAATGAGTAACAAGTTCTGTTAATGGGCAGTGAGGCTTATCGTAGGCGTACGGTTCTTCGTTTCATTTTGTATGCCAACAGGAATGATCTTCCGAATGAATAGTGAGCATGCACCCCGTCATTCAATAAACAAGTGTTTAGTCGCAGAGCTTACCAAATGCTTCATTAATTGCCTAATTGGACATTACAGACAAGTCATGCTGCTAAAATGTCATGCTATGCTGATGTCTATGTACTATATTAGTGGTTCTCACTAGTGTTTGCAATATATATGCAAACCTACATTAAATTTGCTTAGCGTGCGGAAATAATAACGGAGGGGATAGTTTCTATCCTTGATCTCTTTGATTTACCTACCAACTTCATTGCGGAATTCCCAATGAGTAACAAGTTCTGGACAGAGGCTTTCCGTAGTCGTACGGTTCTTTGTCTCATTTTGTATGCCAACAGGATTGATCTTCCTAATGAATAGTGAGCATGCACCCCGTCATTTAATAATTACAAGGGTTCAGACAGTCGCGGACCTTATCGAATGCTTCATACCTTGCCTAATTGGACATTACAGACAAGTTATGCTGCAAACATTTCATGGCTATGCTGATGTAAATGTACTATATGACTGGTTCTCATTAGTGTTTGCAATATGTTTGCAGCTTAGCACCTACATTAAATTGGCTTAGCGCGCGGAAATAAAAACGGAGGGGGATAGTTTATCTCTTTGATCTCTTTGATTTTACAACCCACCCTTCTTGGTTATAGCCTAAACACAGCCTAAGACGTGTATTAAGTTGGATGTTGCTAATTCAAACAAACATCATTTGTTTCAGAATATATTTGCAATGGCCTCCAATGAAGTATCAGGAAATAACAGCGAGGATCAATGCCCTACCGTCGCGCGGAGCGGATCATCTATTTATGAAGTGCCCGATGACTTACTCCAGACGGTTTTCCAATATCTGAGTGCGACTGACCTGTGTCACGTCACATCATGCAGCCGTTGGCTACGCGATGTAACCAATCAGGATTCGCTCTGGCGTTCTCGTTGTCGAAGCAGAGGATGGGAGCACTACGGCACCACCACGGATCTGGCCAAGATAGCCTCTTACAGACCTTCCAAACAAGCAGCTGATGATAGTGAAGTAGGAGAAGACATTGTCAGCTTCCAGGAAGATAGGATCGTGACTGGTGACAACACAGCGGGTTTGACCAGCACTTGCAAATGGAAAGGCGTCTACATGAGAGCTTACCATCTAGATAGCAACTGGGTTACAAAACGGTTTCATGGCAATAATATTGATTTGGTAAAGTTGCCTGACTTTCGTCAGGCAGCTTTTGTAGATGGGGATCTACTGGCAATTGGTGTAAGTAATTACAGTATCTATGTTTATGATATTCGGAAAGGCATCCTTCGGTGCCTTATTAATGTTTTGGAGAGGCATCGCAGCTACACGATCAAAGACGGCGTTATGGTGGTGGCTTATCGACATAAGTTACGTACATTCGATGCAAAGTCTGGGCATCAGCGAACATTGATAGAGGGATGCCACCACAACCGTCGCTTACCATTGCTCTTTGACGGTGAATTGATCCTTACATGTCCAAAAGCTAACAGGCACAACGATATTTGCGTGTGGGATATCCATGGAGTAAAACAACGAATTCTCACAGATGTTATTAAGAATCATGACCCTATTAGAAATTGGGATTATCGGGACAAGATGGTGGTGGCTGCCTACACTAATGCCAACATTCTCGTGTGGGATGCGAGGAGCGGAGAGTGTTTGCATAAACTATCCTGCGGGAAATCGCCACTCCTCAAACTCGTGGATAATGTTATCGTTTGCGTCAGCTTGAGCGACGACTCTGACCGATCATGGCTTGTTAACATTTATAACAAGGACACAGGAGAGTGTCAAGATACGATACCTCTCTTTTTAACTGCGCGCCGTCCGCGTCCGCCGGTTTTGATAAATAGTTTGATAGTTGAAGACGAAAACCTTATGCTCAGCAGTTTCAGTCGTGTTGACGATGTACATTTTTATCTAAATGGAAAATTGGTAAGAGGAATGAGTGACCATAATAATACAGTGTACGAATACACAAGAGGTGTTAACGGAAGTAAGTATCCATTTGTAAAGAACAAAATAATTTCTAGCTCGATAAGCTCAATCTTAGATGGAGTCGTTGATTTTAATGTGTGCAAAACGTGCATCTTTAATGCCACGCCAAATGGCTTAGTACGACTCTTTGATTTGGATGAGACTTTCAACACTGCACCAGTCCTCTGCATGGACGATATCCGAATGATTCTTGTTGATAGGGAGGCACGCAGACTCCTGATCCATCATTTCTGGTGAACGTTATCACACCCCATCCGATAAAACACACTCGCGATGATCATGACATTCCGTTTAAAATCGAATTTAGAGGTAGAGTACATCAGTAGTGTATACTGCGTATTTGACCTCGTTTTCCGGAGGAGGATCATGATCCTCATCGAGGATCATATCGGTAACCCCGACGAGGATCATAAAACGAGGAGTGTCTGTGGCGCAGCGACGTCATGGATCGATGGACAAATCGATCATAAAGTGGGGATTAGCGCCGAATGAGTATTATTACTCGAAGATAATGGGACAAAAGGCGAATGACGATGCAGACTACGCGCCCTTGAGTAAATAATTGTATTTATATTTATATTTTCTATGTATTTTGTTGTTGTTTTTTTGTTTGTTACTTGAAGCGTCAGCATCAACGAAAGAATAAAGCAACTCAATTCATAGATGAAGGCGGTTATCGATGACTTGAAGGCATACTCTCGTGAATGATTTTGTTGTTGTTGTTGTTGTTGTTGTAATTTTCTATAATAGGCCTAATCGCGCGACACGTTATCGAGATGTTGATGGGACCAAATACATACACATTTAAAATTATACCTGCATTATTTGCGAATGGGTGTAATCATAATGTATTATACAATATACAAATATATATATGTTTAAGTTATAAAAGATGACTTATAACAGAGAGACACGTGACACGCAAAAAAAAACCACAGTATCACACTGAATTTGTATTTACAAGTATATGTATTTGGTTCAATTTCATACAGCACAAAATCAATAACAGTACAATGAATAGTATACAACGAAGCAGAGATAAATTACATTGTGTATTTTACTGCTTACACTTTTGAGATAGCATCCGAATTGGTTATATTCGTATGTTAGTACAATTATTATGTTAAACACATGCGTGGGCAGTGCAGTCGTCCGATGGTTTAACAATTTACAGAAACTTCAATTACAACTTTTAATCGGATTATCTCTCGAACATTGCTAAATAAAAAACAAAACAAGAACGTATTTATAAACAAAGGCAGTGAACCCACATAAATAATCATACTCAAGCTCACCATTAAAATTATTTACATCATGATTCACTTCGTCCGTATTACTTGTAAAACATGTGGTTATTTTCGTAACATAACGATTCAGTACAATCGTTTTGTTTAATACACACGTGACAGTCATCCGTAATTTAAATTTTAAAAAAAAGTGATCACAGCGTTTGATATGTACATTTCTCAAGTGAAAAAAACCGCATTTTTTATGAACTACATATATGTACATATATTGTAAACATAAATCTATTTCAGAAGCGTTTAATTTTCCATGTGAAAAACGTGAAAACTACTATGATAATGAAACTTCAAAGAATAAAAACAGTGAGTCGGGTGTTGAAACTTCACTTTCCGCTTGATTAATTTTCGAATTGAATACATTCAACCCCTTTGAAGTGGTTTTAAGCAGACCGGGATGGTGGGATTATAAAAGGTAAGAAAATGTCGTTGATCATATGTTTGATGCAATTAAACTAATCTTCTTGATAAGCTTAACACAGTAACTTGAGCTCTTTTTTACTGAATTAGGCTACTCACCAACTATTTGTTTTTGTTTTGTTATTTTTGTTAAGACGGTCAAACATACCACCGTAACTTACATTGTGTTTAGATGTGTTGTACTTATTGAGCGTTTTATTACCGCTTTTACGAATAATAGAGCCGCTTACTGCATATTGTTTTTCTTCATAACCTCGTGACTAACAACGCGATAAGGACAAACAAGCTTGTGATTGATATTGTTTAAAACATTGACAATACGTTGACACGTTGTGTTTTTTTTTTGGGGGGGGGGTTGTGTGTAGTTTGAAAAACAACCCAGAAGATGGTTGTGTATGTGTGTGTCCTTTTTTTTTTTTTTTTTTTTTTGGTGGTAATTTTATTACACGTTCAGCCAACCGACGTATGGTTTAAAGAAAGTACCGGTATTGAAAGTAAATAAAGTTTTCATATTATACCGTATGGGATACTTAATTTAGAGTAACAAAAAAAAGGCAGATACCTGATAATTATTAAATGCAGTCTTGCAACGGCCAAGAATCATCTCACGTGAACAATCATAGCTGAGCACGCACTGAGGGTATCATTTTCAAACATGGTAATACGCGAAACAGATGTAGTTCTATGTTGAATTTTTTGGGTGTTTTTTTTAGTGCATCCAGAGATAGATTTGTTTTAACGATTTATATATCGTTTCGGTATTCACATTATCCTTCTTTTTTTTTTCTTTTCTTTTTTTACATAACTTTTCAAATTTGACTTAAATAAATAAATTAATACAATTGTGTCATATCCCCCCCCCCCACCCCGTGTAGATATGGGTCTATCATGTACATGTACAAAATGTATAACGGTAATCCTTCCTTTCACTTGTAATCACCTCCGCGATCCTTCCCTGCCTTCTAATATCCACCACGTACCGCAACGGTCAGCCAACCGTAAATATTGACGATCTAAGCTTGGGCCATCACAATTGCCTCCTTTGTATACGTATGGGGAATCCCAGTGACGTCACAGCAAATGAGTCATTGACGGGCAAGCAACAACTGGACACACGAAACATGTTCTGTCTTGTCCAAGGAAGTTCCTCCAATTCGCGTTGTTTTCGAATGTTTCCGAGCACCATCCCAGTGACGTCACAGCGATGAGCCATGGATGGACGACAAACATGACGACCAGTCCGGACTTGTCCAGTCGTCCAGTCCGAATTTGCGGTGTTTTTCTTCTTCAAATCTCCATGTACACAATCACTCGGCGGTGTGAGCCCATTCAACGTCAGGTAAACGTTTGGTGTGCATCGACAAGCAACGAATGCAGTACGTCCGTGGTTTTCATCTCATTACAACGAATCTCCTGAACGGTCACACAAATTCAAGGTAAGTTCATGTCTCGCGAGACATATTATCATCAGCGTGTATTTGGGTTTTTTTTTCTAAATTATTTTATAAACTAGACTTGTTTTGATAAATGCATAACATTTGTTGGAATTGTTCTGGTGTTTAATGCTAAGTTCAAACATGTTACATGTATTTCTCTCTGACTATCCTCTGCAGGGTCGACCTCTATATACCTTCATGATCAAAGGGAGAGGCAGAGTTGTAGTCCACTCGACATTACACATTTAAATTCCTTAATAAGTAATTAACTGAATCACATTGAAAGTTGGGGAATGGCTCTATCTGGAATTTTAATCGAATCTATTTGATTATTTTGTAATAGACTTTAGAAATGATGTGCACAATAAGTGATAAAAATGTAGGAATACAATAGTGTATCGAACTGTTAGTATATTTCAGTCAGTTGTTCCAATCATTTCGCGATACCAGGCCAACATCAAATCACTGTACATGTATTTTCTAACCAAAGAAGGAGAAAAAAAAGGGCCGTCAAAATGTATCTCGTTATAACAGTGACCTTATATTATCAGCAATAAAAAAAAACCAAAGACCTGCGACCTTAAATTATCCTTGTTATAAGCAGGATGGTACATGTTTATTAACAGGGCTCTTCTTTTCAGGATTTGATTGTACAGTATGTGGTTTTAAGACTTCAGATCTTTAATAAGCTATCTTATAGCTCTTTGAGAAAGGTGACTCATAGTTTTGTTATTTCAGATACACTCACACGTATTCCACACGTATTTTTTAAAGCAATGAAGCTTCAGCAAGATGACAAACTTAATTTACAGGTATTACATTTCTGCATCTAGGATATTTCCCACTTTTTTTTTTTTTTTTTATGGGACCCCGGCACATGTTAAAACAGAATTTGAATAAAAAAGAGACGTATTTGCAACGAAATAACAACAAGGGCAAAAACCTAAAATCGATTTATATTGCCCCGACACAAAAAAAAAAATCCATGATACGAATAGAATAATAATAGAGTAATAATCCTGATAATATAAGTAAATGACAATAATGATATGTATTAATTGCATAGATGAAACAAATTACAATCCTTTAAAAATACAGACACATTAGAAATATTTATACTTTTTTTTTTTTTTTTTGCTTTTATCTCTAATAGCTTTCATATTTTTTTTATTTTTTTTATAGAGCAACACAAAAGGGAAGAATACGGACAACGCAAAAAATAAAACAATAACAAAGACAGATTAAAGCTATTTCTATGTTTCCTTTTAAGATTTATTGTATTTAATTTATTTTTTAATTTTTATTAAAAAAAAAAGAGTCGTAAATGTGTACACTAAGATCTTTGCGAATGTAAAACTTATGCGCATTGAGCAGCGATGTCTCAATAATTGACGCGGATATATTTTATTTATGATAATATATCTTCATGTACTTTAATTGAAAGGGACTATGATAAAAAAGACATGTTTTCCTTTGTATGATAAAGAATAAATAAAATAACACAATTTAAGAAAAAAATAGACCCTCATTGATTGGTGTCGATTTACAGAATGTGTTGGCTTTCAACCAACAGTTACTTGCTTTTAGTGTTAAAATATGTACTGATTGAATGTCTTCCGCGCTTCCATAATATGTCAATATCAAGGTTTACACAAGATGGGTTTTTTTAATTTTATTTTAAACAATCCGCTACATTCTATAGACGACAATGCGAAAGTTATTTGGCGATAATCCACGTATATGATCTACGTATCCTACATACATTGCTTTTTTGTAATAATAAGTTTGTTTCATTTTAATTTTGAAGATCGTCTTGAGATTGAGGCGTGCCTTAAGAGCAAAAAAAAAAAAATACGTCTTAAATACGACATGTATTTGTTTGTTGTAAATATAAATTACAAAACACATTCAGCTGAAACAAAAAGTTGAAACTTGTTCAAGATACTATCAATGTTTCCCAATAGATAAAATAAAATCTTGAAACATGACGACCATTTGGAATAAAAAAGAGAGGAAAATATGAATAACCGAATGCAAAAATCATATTGACTTCTTAGTTTTCATAAGACCACTTGAAATAAAACCGATCGACCCGATATTAGGTCTACATCGAACAAAAGTCTCGTTTCAATTTTATTTGGTTGGGAAATGTAAGTGATTTGCAATGCATTTTTTTTTTTTTTTTGGTTTCATTATTCATTATTTTAATGATGGGATTTTTTTTCTGAGTAGTGCACTGGATCCCAGTCGAGGTACATTGTAGTCGTTAGTATAGGCTACGTCACCTAAATGAATAGTGCAATTAACGAGTGATGTAGCGTCCAAACTGAATTTTAATAATCGAGGAAATCACATCTTATTTTGTTCCAGGCACCATCGATAATAGTTATATATGACGATCGTGAAAACTGAGTTTGATTAATTGTCACGTGGTTGTTTATAACAATGGTAAAAAAAAAATAAAAAAAATAAAAAAAAAGTGTCCATAAAAGTTGTCTATATATTATACTGGCTCCAATGTGTAATTAATTGTACATGCATGTAAATAGTTACCGTACCCCCTATACGTACAACCTGAGTAAGCCCCGAAAGAAGTGTAACGAAAGATATATTATACATCAGCGACCAATGAAAATTCATCTTAAACGTGCAATGCACTACCAGCGGAAAAAAAAACCACTTGGACAAAATATTAATTCAACGTAAACGAAAAAAAAAAAATTGAATGTATGGCCCTACATATAATTCGCAAACTTTCTTAAATAATTTCTATGTAAACTTTCAAACTCTATCAAAAAAAAAATCTATTAAAAAATTATTTCCAATGTAGCTTTCTTGTATTAACATGATAATGGATATGCTGAGCTATTTTTAGATTTACTAAAAAAAAAGATAGATTTTCTCATTCTGAAGGTATATAAGTTGAGGATTGTCGTCACGAGGATCAATTTGAATGTGGACATTGACATCGTCACGTCGATCTCGAGTAAGTGTCCTATTATAGTAGCGTATACAATAGTACATGTACATGAATGATACAAGGTTTTGTTTTTCTTACAATAACGCATTTCTGTTTTCTTTTAACCCAGATATATCTCACGTTGCAATATGAGTCATCAGAGTGCCATGAGGCCCTACCCAACAAGCACACCTACCAGTCAGCAGTTCCTTCAATGCTTGCAGGAGGAGTGGGACATTGATCAAGATGAAGATCAGCTTATGGTAAGTACAAAACAACCATCTGAAAAGCTATTACTCGTGAATTTACAAACCGCCTCAGGCTCGTTGAGATTACAATTTTGTTTCCGTTTCCTGAGTTTTATTACGGAGTTATTTATTAAGTAAACAAAACCAACATGTTTATGTAGCCTATTCATCGCATTTTATGTTAATACATGTACATAAAAGAGAACATTTTGTACTAACGATCCGTTTTCTTTTTCTTCACATCTGCAGATTGTTGACGTTCCTCCTGAGCCGTCAGTCGCGGTGGCACAGCAAGGATTGCAGGGCGGACGAGGGAGACAAGGACATGACGAAAAGGCAGTAAAAGGTAGACAGTACTCATGCGTGTCGTGTGATAAGGTCTTCCGTCAACTGACCAACCTGATCCGACACTGCAAGCTTGACAATATCGACACGAGTGTGAACAAGAAAGCAGTGACCTGTCCGGTTTGCAGCAAAGTGTTCTCTCGTCCCGACAATTTGAAACGGCATCGCAAGAACCACACCGCAGATCAGCTGCCGTCTATCAGCCATCAAATCTCGGATCAAGAGAAAGTGGAGTCAACCATTGCTAAGACCGGAACTGACTGTAACCCTCCCCAAAACCCTAGCAGTACAATATCAACCTGTCCAGCGTGTGGAGTTGTTTTCCAGAGGGTGAGCCATATGTTACGGCATCTACAAAACGACCACGGTGGAGTGTCAGCATCTTATCCAACACCGTTCGAGCAAACCCCCGAACCCTACCAATCTGAGAATGTAGAGGGAGATCCCGAGATGATGGAGGCTGTTTCCGATGTCCATACCACCCCATCCCCCACTGATGTACCACCAACGTCACCGCAGACACCACTGCAGACACCGCAGACATCACAAGCACCACACGGGCACATCTGCCCGCTGTGTGACAAGTCTTTCAGTCGGCACGACAACCTGAAGAAACACATCAAAACGTACCACGAAGGCAGTACAACTCCACCGTCAATACCCGAAGAAACCTAATCACACGTGATGTCCCGTCCTCATTCACCTGAAACTGTTTCCGAAGATCCTCGCGAGTTTCCAGCTGGTGATTACGGCCAAGAAAATCGGCAAGATGCTGATGATATTCTTAAAGCTCTCCGTCGACATTGGTTGCCCATTCACACGCATTACACGACAGGACGCCGCATTCAAGATGTATACAATTTTCGACTGGCTGGAAACTCCACCATAGACGTCGATATGGCTCTGAGAATGATATTTCAGCGCCTTCGATGCCGAGTGAAGATTAACCTTTCTTCTGGGTTTATCCTCCGTCATTCGGAGACGGGTCAGCTGAGGTACTTTCACGCCAGTCAAAACAATGCGAGGCTGTTCCCCACCCCCGAGACTATTGCAACGGAGCAAGACATGGATCGTGTGAGAGAGAGAGTCCGAGAGACTGATGTACTACAGTACGGCATCCTGCGTCGACCCGACACAAAGTGGACCGTTGCAGCAACCACCAACGTGATGGTCTACGTCAACAAAATGCCGCAGTTTCCCATCGGCTCACCCGTAGAGAAACTTCCGCCATACGTCGTTAACAATCTGGGTCTGACAAACTTACTCCGAAACACAAACACCGGAAACACGTTTGATGACAATTTTTGTTTCTTTCGTTGCCTGGCCGTGCATAGGGGAACCAATTCACACTCGACTGAAAAAGCAGTACATCATCTGGTCGAAACATACCGCCAGGCTGCGGGCAAAGATCGGGTAGACGGAATAACGCTAGATGAGCTGGCCATTGCCGAGGTGGTGTTCGAGGTGAATGTGCAAGTATACACACTGCTGCCGGCAGAGGTTGATGACGAAGATGGTGACGAGAACGAGGCTGATGAGATGACAGGGGAGGAACAATGTCCGAACAAAGCTACGATACAGGTGGAACTGATAAGGCGTTCTCACCGCCGCTATCCCGATACTCTGTACCTCAACCTGTGGGGAAACCACTTTTCCAATATTTCCGATCTGAATAAGTACAGCCGATCCTACGCCTGCTCCAAGTGCTACACCGTGTCTACCAGGTCTACCGATCTCCTACGTCACGAACTCACTTGTGACGTCAACATCAAACATAAATTCAGTGGGGGTTCTTACCAACTGCCTTTTACAATCTTTGACAAGTTATCCGAAGTCGGCATAGATGTAGAGGAGGACATGAAATATTACCCCTTCAGGGCCACGTTCGATTACGAATGCTACTTCCAGTCCGTATCTCCTTCAATGCGCCAGCGAGACGGAAAACTGCGATGGGAAGCACGCCACGAGTTACTGAGTGTCAGCATCGCCAGTAATATTCCAGACTACGAGGCACCACGGTGTTTTGTCAGTAACGGCAACCCGCGTGAACTGGTATCAGACATGGTCGACTACTTACATACCATCAGTCTGGCTGCGTACGAGATACTTCTGGAGAAATATGAAGTCATTTTCGAGCAGTTGGATGAGATGATTAGGGCGATGAGAAGCGAGACGATTAATGAGGCGATGGAGAGCGAGTCAACGCCGCAGAGCAAACTGCACAAGCACATCAACTAACTAAGGGAGCAGTTAGACGAATATCTTCACGAGGTACCGGTACTGGGCTTCAACTCTGGGAAGTACGATATCAACGTCATCAAGCGTTATCTGTACCCGGTGCTTCAAGAAACAGATCCTCTAAAATTGATCATCAAAAGAACCAGCACGTACATGGCCCTCAAAACCGAAAAGTTGAAGTTTCTCGACATTACGAATTATCTTGCTCCCGGATACAGCTACGCGAAATTCTTAAAGGCGTACGACTGCCCACAGACCAAAGGCTTTTTCCCGTACGAGTGGGTAGATGATCTGCAAAAACTTGTAATCGAGACACTTCCACCCCATCAGGCCTTCTACAGCAAGTTAAAGGGATGCAACATATCCGAGGAGGAATACCAGTACTGCCAGATCGTGTGGAAGGAGCACGGTATGTCCAATGTACGAGACTTTCTCGTTTGGTACAATAATCTTGACGTGGTTTCCTTTCTCGATGCGGTAGACAAGATGTTTGCATTCTACAGAGAGCGGCAGATGGACATGTTTAAATGCGCCATCTCGGTCCCGGGCCTGTCACTGCACTACCTATTCCTTACGTTCAGCCTCATCGATGAAGCGAGCAAAGAGCTCTACTACAAACTCAAAGACAACATCGTAGGGGGTCCGTCTCTCGTCTTTCACCGATACCACGAGAAAGGGAAAACGTTCATCCGGGAAGGCACCAAAATGTGTCAAAACATCGTAGGATTTGATGCCAACGCCCTCTACTTGTGGCCCCATCCCGGGATTTGCGCACCTGCAAAAAAGTTCTGACTTGACAAACTTTTGATAATAATAACGAAAAGTGCTTTCATTTGGAAGATGCAAAGTAGTAAATAGGCTTTTGAGGGGGCGGATCCCAGAGAGACGGCACTGGCACACACATAATCATCATCATATAAGGTGACATGTTTTTTTTATGGGGAGTTTTTGAGGGCAAGTGCTAGATGCAACAGACATGTACAGTTCATTATCTTGTTTGTTTGCTAACATGTTTACTCTACACTTGAGTTTGTATCTTGGACCTGAAATAAGTTAATGGGTCCTTTCATATTTGGTGAAATAATCGTTTACAGTTGTACACTCTCTGTACTCTTTTTGATTCAAAAATGGAAAGGTTTCAATGCCTCAAAACCCAGTATTTGCGTTAAAAAAAACTGACTCTGTCACATTTTCCAACCACACCTACGTTGTTTATTACTTGTACAGTAATACACAAATTGAGATTTTTTTTGCTGTTTGCATTATAGTGTGTCAAGTGTAAATGAAGACCAATGCGCAAGTGAACATAATACAAGATACATCTACTCCCCTAATCCCCCATTGCTCACAGTAAGAAGTAACACTCCTTCCTAAAGCCATCTGATTTCACATTGGTCACATTATCACAATCAGATATTGGAACATTTCGGCAAATGTTGAAGATAGGATAGAGGGAAAGGAAGTCTGATGTCTGATGCAGTATTTGTGGAGAGAGTGCAATGTAAGTTGAATCAATTATTCCATATTATTATTAGACAGTTACTTCACTTCAGTATCTGCAAACCTTCTATATTTGTTCTCACAACTGCACAATGCTTTAAAATTACAAACAACTACCAAATTATGAAACATTGTCTTTCGTTCATTGCAAACATATTACATGTATGGTTCTCCATATTTTTTTTCTTATAACTTCAATTTCATTTTGAGCACCTTACTCATTTTGCGGAGCCTTGCTTTATTGACCAACCACCAAGCCCAGTCCGGTCGCCATGGCAACTGGATAGCCTCGGACCCCGCCTCCAGCAGCCATTGGTCGAGATCGTTGCTTACCAATTCCCCCAAAATGCTATAAAAATCAACTCAGAAGGATATGGTAACATTTCAGTTCAGGCCATGAAAAAAGAATTTGAAAATAGATTCATTTTAAAAGAACCCCACAATATAAATGGTAGCAGCGTAATGGAACTTTGAGTACCAGCGGACATTCTGTTAAAATTTATTGAGCCCATCTGACTGCTTTTCGCTGTAAATTGGCCGCAAATCCTCGGGTTGTGTGACGTTAATTTTTCGCCCTGTACACGGCGTGCGTACGTATATACACCCATAAATGGCTCAGTCACAATCCCCCCCCCCCCATGAAATACTGATGTTTTGCTTCTATGAAGTTGGTGTCAAAGCTACAAACTTGACTAGCGGGGGTTTTCTTGGAAATACCTGCGACATTACAGGAATTGAGTCCATGACGTTACGCAGGGATTTGAATCAGTTTTGGTTCCTAGATTTATACTTTGTAAGTTTACTGCCTATGATCTGGTTGATTAGAGTTCTGAGTTCGACTTCCCTTTCACTAGGAAGAAAATCTTAAAAATCTAGACGTTTCCTGTTTAAAAAGAGTGAGGGCGCTGTGACAGAGCTATACTATCTTTCATTTCGTGGGGGATTTTAAATTCTTTAATCTTTTTAATTGTGCGTTTTACCCGGCCAACCTAGTCTTGTATCGCATTTTTACGGTTTTGTGTTTCTTCGAAAATTCGCGCATCGGCTTATTGTCTACAATCTTTCTGTATTGTTATGACATTGTTAACTTTGTTTATGAACACTGTGCAATGGATCTGTACTGTGTACGTCGGCCATTTTTAAATAAACATCGACGTCACCGTGCAATCTACATGGGACTTGACTGTTCTTGGACCTTCAGCCTGACTTGAAACGAATAAATATGGAATTTACCATCACCTTCTGTGTTGTTGGCTTAATCTTCGCACTTGCTCGCATTAGTGATAAAGAATACAAGACTGTAAGTAAAACCATAGACTTAAAATTTGCCAGTCAGAATTACATGGATGATGTTGTGTTTGGTATTGCTGACAACTATGCTGCTACTGTTCTACCACGCAACGACTTATTAACTCACAAAACCAAAAGAGGTCTGTCATGGACTCACGTTCTTATTATTGGACTTGGAAATGATGCAAACCCTAACCCAGGCCCTCCATCAAACTCCTAGATCGATGACCCCCCGGCACCCTGTAACATCTGTGTTATATACTTTTGTTGCTATACTTTCCGGAAAAGAGTATCCAATGCGAAAAGTGTGAAAAAATGGAATCATCCGGTTTGTATTGGTATGGGGAATATGCAACATACAGTTTACTCGCAAGTTCAAGTTCATCCTGGATTTGTGACAAAATGTGGTCACCCAAATTAAACTAATCTGACTCTCTGATTAATGTTAGCACTGGATGAGAATCCTTTCAGCCCGATAGACTCTGATCAATCTTTGAGTGACAACCAACATCAACCTCTCGCAACGTCCTCCCAAAAACGGGCCCAGAGAGGATCAAATCATGTATTCAGACATGTGCAGACTGGTCCAAACCCGTAATCAAAAGCCACGAAAGCATCTACCACTCGTGATACAAGAGCAAAGAAGCTTACAACCCTCAGTATCAACTTCCCAAGCTTGAAAAATAAGAAATGTTGGTACTTCTCCAAGACCAAAAACCGAACATCGCCCTTGGTTCAAAAACCTGGCTCAATAATTCCATCCTTTGTGCCGACTTATTTCCCCCTGAACATGCAGACTTCAGGAAAGACCGCCTAGATGGATATGGAGAGGTTTTAACTTGTGCGATCAAACATCTTTCTGCTCATCTTATTGACAATCTGAACTCTGATTTTGACTGCATATTGGTTCACGTTGAGTGTGGCCCTAAGAAGAAGGTTAATGTCGGAGCATTTTACAACCTTGATTCTTCACATGAACCCATTGATATGCATGTAACTCATCGTTATCCAAGCTCCACCAGTCGACGAAAAGAAATTGTAAAATCTGGTTGGGCGGCCGGAAACTTCAATCTCAAGGACATAAATTGGTCTGATAAATCTTTTTCTACTTGAAGCAGCATTGCAACCCAGTGTAAGAAATTCATTGACAAATGCAACTCGTTTGGCCTTGAACAACTTCTGACCGAGCCAACGAGTAATGACAGTATCCTGGATTTGCTTTTAGTCTCCAATTACACTATCGTTGATTCTATCCAAATTTTGCCTGGAATAGGAGATCACAGCATAGTGAACAATCATGTTAACACTGGATGTCAAACACCAAAGCCAGCCCGCAGAAAGTTTTTCTAGTACAAAAGAAAAAAAAAAGATTTTCCTAAAAACTTGGCTACCTTCGGGGTGAGCTTCCTACAGGAAAATTCAATCAAGATCTGTTAATGAGACTGGACTCGCTTGAAATGTACACTCATAAAATATATTACAGAAAATATATTCCATCAAAATTTTCCTCCACACTGTTTAATTTGCCCAGGTTCTCTCCCGCACTCCGTCGAAAAACCGGCAGTGAAAGACAACAAGTGAGAAAGACCTTAATAAAGCTCATGAGCAATATATATCCATTATGTTGGATGAGGATCTTCAGAACAACTCAAAGAAGTTTTGGAAATATGTGAAATCCAAACGTAGAGACAATGTTGGTGTTCACCTACTACAGAACGGCAGTGAGACAGTGTTTGATCACACCAGGAAAGCCAACACCATAAATTCATCTTTTAAGTCAGTCTAACGCAGGAGGACACTGCTTCCCAATCTTCAGCAGATCTTCTCTGATATTGAACCACTTGAAATAACATCTGAAGGTATCCCGAAGCTTCTTCATGAATTAAATCCATCAAAGGCGGCAGGTCCAGATGATATACCTTACAGAATTCTCAGTGAAATGCAGTTGTGAACTAGCACCATTACTGACAGCTCTCTTCAATCAATATATCATCTCGGGCCAACTTCCAGATGATTGGACTAATGTCAATGTTACTCCGGTGTTTAAGAAGGGCAACAAGATCGGAGCGGCCCAAGTAATTATCGCCCCATAACGTCTGTTCTGTGCAAAGTTCTGGAACACGTCGTCCGGCGTCATGTCATGTTTCGCCTTGAACGTCACCAAATACTAACTGACTGCCAACACGGTTTAGGAAAAATAGAGGCCGTGACACCCATTGCTCATCACAGTGGAAAAAAGGTAAACAGATCGACACGGTGTTTGTGGATTTCTCAAAAGCGTTTGATCGCGTCCCTCATCAACGACTTTTTCTTAAACTAAAGCACTACGGGATTACTGACAACATTTACAATTGAATTTCAAGCTTCGTAACATCTCACACACAGAGAGTATAGTACTGGAGGGGGAAAGCGCTACATCTGCCGACGTTATAGCTAGCGTACCCCAAGGCAAAGTTTAGGGCCACTACTGTTCCTCCTATATGTGAACGATATTCCATCCTAAGTGTCTTCAAAAACCCAGACTCTTTGCAGACGATGGCTTACTGGTGAAATAAATTCACCATCAGATGCCACCTCTTCCAAAGTGACCTCGATGCTCTCTGTAGATGGGAAAGTGAGTGGGAAATGAAATTCAACATAGATAAATGTTTCATCATGCACATGACAACTAGTCCGTGGGCTATGGGGGTCCCAGTGCACCGCCCCCCCCCCCCACCCCTCCAACCCACCGCCAAAGATATTTGTTTTAATCCTTGGCAGGTCCCCTATAGGAAAACAAAATGTTAACATTGAAAATTTAGGAAAACAAAATGTTAACATTGAAAATTTAGGGATGCTCTCTCTCTCAGGAGCCCACTTATTGGAACCGCCTCTAATTGCGCTTAGATGCATTTGTTCAGCACTAGGGTTGGAAGGGTAAGAAAAAAAGGCAATAATCTGAGCAGACCTTTACCGATCTTAATCAAAATTAACACAACAATTCTTTATGAATAACTCTTTTAAATGTGACTTTGCTTGTTATGGAAACTAACAGTAGGGGGCGCTACAGTTAAACTAAATATATATACACATATATTTTAAAAATTATTCGAACATTTCTCATATTTAGTCATTGCAGTTTACTGTTCGTATTAAAAGCCACCAAATCCTAAAAAAAAAAAAAAAATTATGATTATCCAACTACTGTTTAACTAATTTAAGAGTAAGGACTTGGCAAATTGAAAATGTAATAACATTTGAATGAGTTAAACACCGTCCTGCTGAATCCAGGTTCTGGTATTTTTAGTTTTTGGGTTGGGAGGTGGTTAGTCAACTTCCAGATACATAAACATACTTTTTGCAATCTTGGTAAAACTTGACATGGTATGTTTTCATATATATCTTTCGAAAAATGTCTTGAATTGCCATGGAAACCGACTATAGAGGGCACTGTACCAGGTTGAATATCATAATAATTATCTTTTTTTTCCAATAAGTACAGATTTAATGATATTGCAGTCCAAGTGGCAGTTAAATCAAAGAAAAACAACAAACAAAAACGTAGATGGGTTCCACTCTAGCCTGTTGGATCCATTTTTGTGGCCACATTAAGGTAAAATATTGAAATAAATAAATTTATTGAGGATTTTGGCATAAAGTGCTTATACAATGTAGTCTTACTAATCTAAACACATAGCTATAGATGGGGATAAGCACAGGGATGAAAATACGGGAAGTTAATCAACATAAACACATGTAACTATCAAATAATAATTGTCCCAGAGGTTGAGCAATTGTTTTAAAGCTATAGTCCATCATTTGCAGCCATCCGAAAAGTAACTGGCGTAATTACTGTTGAAAAACAAACTTGGTTGAAAGATGGTAAGGGAACTAAACTCCCTGTGAAATTATTCTTTCTGGGAAGCTGTCATTTTGAAGTAATCAACGAAAGAAGGCATTTCCAACGGTGATTCTTAAGAAGCACCGTAGGAAAATTTAAATTAGTAGTTCGTTTTGTTATTCAGCGCAGCGCGCACAAGTATTGGAACGACGCACACGCGCGCGCGGTTGTTATAATTCGTCGGATCAGTGCGCGACGTCGCGTAAAGCTGCAATTCAAAACAATTCAAAACATGATTCAGTAACTTTTGATTTGAAATTGAGATCTTAGAATGCTGTTTTTCTCGGAATGTACAGCTAAGGGGCCATTCAGAATTTACAATGTTTTAAAATTTCGACTTTTTTTCCAAATTATTTTGACCCACCCACCCACCCCTAATTTCGATTAATAAAAAACTGAACACGACTGTACATGTACATGCACTTGCATGTACATGTACTTGAACACCATGTACATGTGTGTCTAGTTCAGTGACGGCGTGAAGTTGTTGGTCATCCTCTTTTATGTGATAAAATATGTGATACCTCACCAACAAGTATCTTTTAACGAAATTCAATCAGAATATTTATCCATTTTTTAAAAAAAATGTTTAATTGTTGATTTACTTGTTGGTGTCCCTGCCACACTGTACGATGGTGTAGCCGTGCGTTATGCACGTGGATTGTTTACTTTGAGTCTGGTGACTGTACATAGAAATTTCTTTGAATAAAAGTCGAATCGTTCATTCATGTGCACTTGTTATGCAAAGCAGGGGCAGTGGTTCAAGGATATCCAGTCGACTTGCAGAAAGTGTGCAAGAACGCGACTTGAATGCTTTTATGTGTCCACAATACAACGACGCTTTTTAGTTATTTCACTGTGTGACACAGTGAGAAATTTTGGAATCATAGGCCTAATGGCGTCAGCGATACTTGCCTGGGAGCTCTTGCGTACGACTTTCTATACTTTGGTACTGTTGTTTCCAGGACAATTGTGTGTACGGTAACCCGACGTACCAAGATTTTTAAAGACGAAATTGCCGACCTCAAACTTGTTAGTGCCATATTTGGCAACTATATGTGCGTTATTAGTTTAGTTAAACAAAAGAACAGGTTAATTAAACATAGTACCATTGAAGGTACCTAAAAGTAAACATAACAGCATAGAAGACCGACAGACAAACATAAAATGTTACAAAATAAACATATTTGTCTGGATAATTTGTTTAGGGCGTTACCGGCTAGTTAACACAAACTTGGTGTCAAATAGATCATGAGAGTTACTTTTCTTTGACTTTTCATACAAGTTTACATAAACTTTAACCGTATGACCTGCAGTGGCGTAGCCACGGGGGGGGGGGGGGGGGTGTGGGAGGCGACAGTCCCCCCCCCCCCCCCCATGAAACCTTGTCGTCCACCCCCCAGTCGCCTCCCCCACTGAGATTTTGAGTTTCGAAAAAAAATATCATTGATCTACATGACGCCCCCCCCCCATGAAATGTTCAAGCCCCCCCCCCCTCCCCACACACAGACACTGAAAAATTCCTGGCTATGCCCCTGACAGTACATACAGGGGACGAAGTTGGAAAAGAAACACGCATCGCGATATCGGAACGTTTGCGCGTAGTTCAGGCAAGTCAAAAGATCTATCGTTCTTTGTTTTTTTATCTTTTTTTCCATGGAAAGTGAATTTCGATTTTCAATTATTTAGCTTGACCCACCCACCCACAATTTGGAAAAAAGATCGAAATTTTAAAAACACTGAAAATTCTGAATGGCCCCTAAAGCTTAGCTGAAACTTCATCAGGTTAGTTGCTTAGTATCCTTCATTAGATTTTAAAGTCTTTTGTTGCTTCAAACGAACAAAATGCACAAATTACAAATGATGGACTGTAGCTTTAAATTGATCACTGCTTACGACGGAGACTACCCCGAGAACATTGTGTTCCAAAACGGACAAGCAAACACCGTGGATCAATTGTACAAGTACAACCGCATGGTTAACCTTTTTTAAACAATGTGGTTCATTTTTTTTCTCTTTCAAAAGAATATGTATAATGCCTTTTTTAGTTTTTGAGGATCTGAAAAGAACCAGGGGAAACTAAAGGTTTAGGACAGTATGTTCAACTCTTCGTCAGGATCCAGAGGGATTCCAACACCCAAAGATCTGTTATGTAGGATGACGGAAGCATAGAAGGTCTGGGAACAAAGTTGTATGTACATTATATGTGACCCATGGCATTGTCTGGAGAGGATAGGGTTCCAGATGTCACTGATGGAGAAACCGATATCTTGAGGTACCGTGTCGTGGTTGTAGATTTCGATGGTCACTCTGGATGCTACATGGAAAGTAGTGCCAGTTCATCTGCTACCAGTAGTATTAAGTGTGAGAGTATTCGACTAAGACATACTTGTACAAAATATCTGCGTCTGAAGTGTTAATTTAGTCTGGTCGATAGCTCTGACATACAGGATTTGGAACATTGTATCAGAAATCTCACAGAGGTTGCACTCCCTTTTTGGTTCTGTAACGCACGTACACACTTCTTATAATTACCCCCTGCTGGGTATTGTCGTAAAGTTCATCAAAGACATTGCTCTTATCTGCTTCCTGGCATAGACCTATGGTTGTCCTCGGCTTACCTGGATAAAGCAGGTAGATCATACTGTTCAGAATCTCCCCGTAACTGTTGATCTCTTGTTTCCTGTTGGGCAGGTTGGAGACCACTTTGACTATCACATCGCCTTGTGCAACTGAGAAGTAGTAGTAAACTCCTAGTCTGAACGTTTGGTCTTGTTGGTTCTTGTGAGATTGCAGCAGGTTGTGAATTTTCTTGGGTGCTTTATGAAAACTCGAATACCATGCTTTTGGAAGACACTTTGAATGTATGGGAAATTCAACCTAAAGTAAGGCAGGGTAATGGAACTATTGGGCTTTGGCATAGGGGACGCAATGTTGTGTGTGTTGGGGAGGGCTGATCTGGGATCCTTGGGCTTGTCTCTAGTACACCCAACCTAATTCAACCAGGGATATCTAGCTGTCAACGGGATCTTTTATATCTCTGTGCCCACACCATACTAACCACACTTTGGTATATCCTAGCTCCCTGGACACACAAACCACAATTGCCAGGCTATTATATGATCTATATTCTCATGCCCATTCGACACAATTTACGTACCACTGTCATGACTGTCCTCAAGATGCTCAGGCAATGGGGCCAAGATCAGTGTCCCCTACTCGCAACCTGAATGCCTGACTACAGGATCATTTTATCCTCATACCCATACCACCTAAACCCCCACTTCCACTCCCAAGACAGCAAAGTTACATATTATTGTCTACTCACGAGATTAACGTTCTGGTAGGTTAACTTTGCCCCATTTCTCCAATCGTCACAGTCAAAGAGATCATCCAGTGCATCAAGCATCAACGAGGTCCACCTGCAGATTCACCAATTCCTCGGGAAACACAAGCCAGGCACCCCAAAATCTACGAACAAAAGCATGTGCAGTCATCGCCTCACTTTGTCAAAATCACAAAAGTCCAATCACATCCTGTAAGGTGATAAGGGCAGCACCACTTTTGTCAAATGCGAACTTTAACAGCAAGGAGTGGGCTATCCTTGACGTTGGTTCCTACCATCCCCTTTGCAAAGACCCTTATTGTCCATTTAAAAGCGACTTCAAGGCAAATTCTTTATAATCCAGGGGTCTGGTAACGTCTCCCTGTACAGACTGCTCCCACCCACCAGCTCGAAATGCCCAATCTTCTTCAGACAAATGATGATGCACAAGCCGGATGTTCCACTGCGCCCCATCATGGCCTCAAAGGGGGAACACACGTACAAGACAGCTAGACACCTCACATAAATTCTGCATCCCCTAGTTAACAACACCAAACACCACATCAGTTTGCCATCTTCACCTCGGACCTAACCATCCAGCCAAACGACGTCATAGTAGTCAGCTATCGAGTCATTTCTCTCTTTACCTATACACTCAGCGCCAACTGACCTGTGCTATCATCAAAGACTCACAAGGACTCCACTGACGCCCCATATTGTATTCAGCTTACCCTGTGTCTTGCATAATCTAGCTCCATGGGATGTCATTCATGTATTCCATTAGTCTGGCCTATATAGTCCCAGAATAATTTCAGCAAACAACCATCACCAAGGCAGAACACAGACGACATGTTTGGCTTCATCATAATCATGTGATGACACCATCACCATATGGCAGCATGGGTTAGATAATATACGCCTTCTCTGCTGCCAAAGGTTCTCCTATAAATAAAAGGCCCATTGTTTAAGACAACTATACAGTTCCATCACCCCTTCGAGAGAATTTGAGTTGTATTTCCGAAACACTCGACGCATCCTCTACTAGCATGGCATCCAAGTTTTTATATAGAACCCTAAAATTGACAAACTGCGGCAATCTCACAAGAACCAGCAAGACCAAACGTTAACACTAGGAGTCTTCAGAATTGTATGCCAATGTAACAAAGTGTACATCGACGAGGCTGGTAGTGACCTCCCCAGTTCTACTTCTAAGACCATCAGAAAGTCGTATAGTGATCTTAAACCTTCCCAATCGGAGGCAAGAGACCTACGGTTGCCTGGAGATACTGAAGAGTATGCGCAACCTGCTTCATTCAGGTAAACCGAGGACAACCACTTCCCAAGATATTGGTATGTCTATCAGTGACATCTGGCGCCCTATTCTCTGCCACTCAATTCAGTGTTCACCTACATATGTACATTTGTACGCATGTTCTCATGCCTAAGTCAGTCTATATGGGTCTCCTGTGCCCTTGACAACCTACTTCACGACTTCCTTCCACTACACCGACATCCCTAAACACTAAAATCCCTAAACGCTAAAAATACCAGTACCTGGATTAAGCTGGACGGTGTTTAACTCATTCAAATGTTATTACATTTTCAATTTGCCAAGACCTTACTCTCAAATTATTTGTGTTAATTTTGATTAAGATCTTATCCCTTTCTTGCTTCTTAGACTTGAATTTCCTTCCTTGTTTTCTCTCAACTCTAACGAGTCACCTGAGGATTGCCAGATACATAACACTGAACATTCCTGAACACATCCAAGGCAACCACATGGAATAAATATTCGAAGAATTAAACAATTTTCGTGGTGCATTTCCAAGAATCAGTTCAAATTCCAGCGTTCAGCTTAACTTGCCATTTGTATTTCTCGATCAGACCTGGAATTGCTAACGTCATAATAATGGACCACACAGTGCTGTTCTGGGTAAATGAACTTTTATGACAAATACAAATTGCATAAATATGAGCTATAATGAAATGAAATTGTCAGAATCTAATCTGTGCTCCGCCTGAAAGAACAATTAATGGGGAAAAAAACAATTAATGAATTGGAACTACATGAATTTTCCTGAGCTTAATGTAATAGTATGCTGCAATTACACATTAAAATGAATATGTATGCAGTCGTGTATCCTGTTCAAGGGTTCGTCAACAATATAAATCGGACTATTTATTTTCCTTCGCTTAAAGAAAATGTGTAAAGAGTGTAAATCCATTTCAGAATAATCCGGAACAAACATATCTTTACATGTCACCACGGAAACTGCATTTTGATTAAAAGGTGTGGTTGATTTTTTTGTGTTTTCATTTAAACTTAAATCTGTATATCTTGCTTTAACTTCCTCCATTTTTGTGTTCAATGAATCATCTTTAAGACCATTTTTCATACCGTTATATTTGATGACTGTTCGTTCATAGTATTACCACAGCAAGGTTTTCAAATGCAATTTTCTCAATTTAGTTTTGCAACTGGTAAGTTGGCAGTCTTATTTCTGTTACTAAACTCAGTAACCCTAATGCTATATATATCATTGGAAAGCTCTTGTTTTGCAAAATCCAGATATGTCATTTCTTCAACAATTCCGTGCCCGAACACGGGAATTAAAGCGATTAGCCACCAAGGGCGGATCCGGGGGGGGGGGGGGGGGGGGGCAAAGGGAGCCATGCCCCCCCCCCAAAAAAAAAACGAGACCATTTTTTTTTTTTTTTTGTGACATCGCAATAAAGGCACTCAGGCAATGAGTACACCACCATCTTTTCCTCAAAAAAAACATTGGTTAAAGTGGTCAGAAATTGCCTCAGATCGCACCACAGAGCATCTAGAATCCAATTTTTTTTCGGGGCCCTTAAGCGGGCCCCGAACCCCACGCTGTAATTTTTTTGACCCACTTTTTGGGGGGTCCAGAAATTTTTTTGGCCCCCCCCCCAAAAAAATTGTGTTCTGGATCCGCCCTTGTTAGCCACAAAATGTCTAATTTATTGATGGCTGTATCCGGATATCTTGGCCGATGACGTCACGTTGTTATTCCACAGAAACCCCCGTTTTTCAAACTCCGGCTTCGACCTGCGTATCTGGGTCCAGCCCCATTGCCAACCTGCATAATGGAGCAAGAGCGGTGCCTAACGCAAGCCGTAGTTTAGAAAACGGCCCATTGGCCCACGGTATTTTTTTCTACGTACGTCCTACGTCATTTTTTTTGTATACATGTAGCTAGCTACCTACACAGTGAAACTGAAACTAGTGAGTGCTGAACTGTGAACATGTTGAACAATCGCTTTTGTAAATTTTAGACGGTTTTCTTCTGTTTGGAACGTGATATTTTGTAAGTATATTGAACACATTTGGAGGGAAATGTTCATTGATATTGGAACACATTTGGAATGTTGGAATTTTGTACACCCTTCTTCATAAAATCGTTTTGTTTTGTCGCCCAGTTTTCGGACAGACTGAGGCTATCGTTACGGCAGCCGGCCGTATATAACGCGATTATTAACTGCTGTCCTTGCGGAACCGGGTGGTACCATGAACTAATGGTACTCAAAGTCATGATCTTTGGCTGTTGGACATGTTGGAACCTAGCTCTACTGAGTGGAGCATTGAATTACGGGTACCCCTCCATACAAACGCTCCACCGATTTGCCATACTTTGGTAGCACCATACACGGTCGTCATGACGGTATGCATTTTGTGCATGCCCTCGCGAGGACAAGGCCCAAAAAAACTGATAAAGAAAATACAAATGAGGAAGACAGTAACCCTGGATAGATCCACACATTCATGACATTCCAATTTCCATATGACCCCTCAAATTGTTTCAAACAACCGGTAATTTTGAAAAAAGAACAAAATAGTCTGAACTTACCGCTCACAATTAAATGTGTCTGCCGAGTTGCACAGTCTATTTCACTGACATGACTGATGCATAATTCATTGCGCGCGTGTGTGACGTCACTATTGAAGAAAAACAAGTTGCGCTTACTCAATAGCTGTTTTATGTAGTCATATGTGCCCCGCGCCGTCTGACTGTGGGTTTTTGGTGCGGGGCACATATCAGTACATGAAACAGTCATTGATTAAGCGCGACTTGTTTTTCTTCAATAGTGACGTCACACACGCGCGCAATGAATTATGCATCAGTCATGTCAGTGAAATAGACTGTGCAACTCGGCAGACACATTTAATTGTGAGCGGTAAGTTCAGACTATTTTGTTCTTTTTTCAAAATTACCGGTTGTTTGAAACAATTTGAGGGGTCATATGGAATGTCATGAATGTGTGGATCTATCCAGGGTTACTGTCTTCCTCATTTGTATTTTCTTTATCAGTTTTTTTGGGCCTTGTCCTCGCGAGGGCATGCACAAAATGCATACCGTCATGATGATCGTGTATGGTGCTACCAAAGTATGGCAAATCGGTGGAGCGTTTGTATGGAGGGGTACCCGTAATTCAACGCTCCACTCAGTAGAGCTAGTTGGAACCAGAGAACCGTTGGCCCCTGGCCCAAGAACTATTTCTAGGATTGCCCCATTAAATGTGGCCTATTTACTGGACTACCTCCGTAAACATAGGCCACACATTCACATGTACAAACACGTGTCGCACTTTGCCAAATTTTGATTTTCACATTTAGGATTAGTTTGTAGGTTTTTTTGCTTTAGAAGCATACTCACCCTCTTTATAGGGTAATCAGAAAGTGCTGGCTTTTTCAGATGTCTATTTTTCGTGAAATTTCCAGATTCATTTGCACACATTTGCGTATCAAAATTTCAACATGAAATTTCACAAAAATTAGACATCTGAAAAAGGCAGCACTTGGTAAATAAAATGCAATACGTAATGCAATACGGCTTTGTACCTACATGTATGTATGTGGGACTCGCCCGACAATTAATGTCCAAAATGTTAAACATGTTAAAAAAGGCGATTCGTAGAGTCCTAGTTACTCGGACTAGCCCTGAAGGGACATCACACATCGAGATTTCTGTACAGATTTCTGTGATTTTATCGCACATTTCTGCGATGTCGCAGAAATCTGCGCAGAAATCTAGATGTGTGATGTCCCTTCAGGGCCACCATAATGATTGTGTCGTGCGCAAAGTTAACCATACCGGTATTGGGGAACGTAAAAGTACATATGTAGGTATGCACCCAGTTAACATTATGCACAGCCCACGCTCCGTTATTCTTGAATGGTACGGTAGTGCGCGCGTGTGAGGTACATGTATGCTTAGAATTTTCTAGGTCGGTCTGCCCGATTCGCCAAGATGGATTTGGTTTGTCTTGTCAATAGCGCCTTCTACCATTGATGTCGCTCAGCTGCGTAGCGCGCTAGACAGCTTGTAAGTAAATGAACATTGATCAAAAATCTTGATACTAGTCGTGCGTTTTTCCCCCCTGCATCAGAATCTGACTATACACAAGTGAAGCAAGGTCATACGTAAGATGGGGCGGCTACATGCTCCAAGTATAGATGCAGTGATGTTGGCATCCAGTGTATTTGGTGAGTTGACAGTTCCTAGTATACAAATATAACATGGTTTGAGGGTGGACAGTCGATATTCGCTCCCCGAGGTATTGGAAGTTGACAAACTAGTTCCCGAGGCGAAGCCGAGGGAACTAGTTTGTCAACTTCCAATACCGAGGGGAGCTAATATCGACTGTCAACCCAAAATAAACCATGTTATATTTGTTTTACTATACCTCATACAAATTCAGTTGCCGAATTTTGTTTTGTTATTATGCACCTAAAACAAAATTTGGGGAAACTTGTACAGCTCATCAAAAGATTCAACTTAAATTACTAGTTCGGTTCGTTTGCAATATAATACAGTTACTACAGTGACAGTTGTAAATACAGTTGTTTGCAATGTGTACAACTTTCTTTTGTACAGGAGACATCTTTACACGGTCTATACATTTTCTCCAGTACGGCATCATTGAGCTCTGGAAATTAACATTTACGCGAACCATGCAACCATGCATCTCTCCTGTGCGATGTTCGCGCGTGCGTACTGCACCCGTGCGACAGTTCCTCGATTGCTCTGTAAAGCGCATGCGTAGTAGACTGTCGCACGGGTAACCCATGCGACAGTCTACTACGCATGCGTATTTACTATGTGCGTGAATCCTCGCGCGCGCGTTTGGTAAACAGCAAGAATAACATCTGGCACGCGATGGTGAATTGACCAGTGAACTTTCGGCTTTCGATCATGAATATACATGTATATGAGGTATAGTAATTTATCATGTTGCTCATGAAGTGGATGAGGACTGAAAAAGACTACCTGTACATGAGCAGAGCACTGGAACATGAATACCCTCCTTACTAGCACTCCACCAAATAGGCATACTCTGACAACACCATCAAATCACTGATTGCCTTTTTTGGCATTCCCTCGAGGACAAAAGGCCCCCCCCAAAAAAAAAAAAAAAATTGGTTCTTGGTTCTTGGTTGGTTCTTCTCCTAAATACTCCACGTGGGAGTTTATACAGGAGGCCAGAAACACCGGGGCAAACCCGTTCTCTTAGCGATAAGTGTTTACTGGGTTCTTTTTTACTTGCATTTATACAACACACGGGACCTACGGCTTAATGTCCCATCCGAAGGACGAAGCAATAATGGTTAAGTGCCTTGCTTATGAGCACAAGTGTCCGCCGGTGGGCTGGAACCCACGTCACTGTTGCCTCTGAAACACCAGAACGTGAGTCCGGTGTTCTTAACCGCTAGGCCAAGGTTAAGAGAATACAAATGAGAAAGACAGTTACCCTGGATGGATCAACAGTGTACATTTGTGTACACAATCATGTAATTCCGTAAGACCCCTCAAATAGTTCCCAAAAAGTGGTACTTTTGAAGAAAAAAAACACCAAAATATTCTGATAAACTTACTGCTCACAGTTACACATGCGACTCCTGTGTTTGAGGAGTTGTGCCAGCCATTTCATTGCTGGTTGATCAAACCTAGTGTGACGTCACTATCGAAGAAAATCAAGTCGTGCTGAATCAATGACTGTTTCGTGTACTGATATGTGCCCCACGCCATATCACAGTTTGTGCTGTCAAAAGCGCCAAAAAGCCATACTGTCATACAGTGCAGGGCACATATCACTTCATGAAACAGTGGTTGACTCAGTGCAACTTGGTGTGTTTTTTTTCGGTAGTGACATCACATACGCACTCGATCAATTAGCAATGAAATGGATGGCACAACTCGGCAGACACATATAATTGTGAGTGGTAAGTTTATCAGATTTTTTTTTTTTTTTTTGGAATTACCGCTTGTTTTGAACAATTTAAAGGGAATATACAACATTTGGAACCATCAAAAAAACAAGACTACCAAATTATCATGAAATACCTTACTGGACTGTTGGTGAATGACAGTCAAAGTCATTCCGTAAAATCATTGCACCTGGTGTGCTGTCATTTTCAAGAAAAGTGGTATTTTATATCAATTTCCAATGCTGGTCGGCCGACCAGCGTTGGAAAAACCCGACTTTTTTTTCTTCAATTTCTGCCCCTAATTTACCAAATTTATTCAGTCTACATTTTGTTTGCAATTGGTTAAATGTCCGTGAAAGGGTGCAAGCCAACTAGACTGGTCCCCTGACTTCACAATTCCCCAACGTAGTCTTTAAATGGCTCTGTTTCATTTTAAGTGGGGTCAGGGAACCAGACTACAGGAATACGATTGTTTTTCTTGGTTTTTCCAGCATCTACGAACACAAAACTTCAAAAAAGTCAGTGAAACAATATTTGCTGTAAAGTACTACTAATTCCCCAAAACCATCCATTTCTGAAACTTAACGGCAAAAGCAGATGATTCCCTTTAAGGGTTGTTATGGAATGTCGTGTATCCAGGGTAACTGTCTTTCTCATTTGTATGCAAAAAATGTATGACCGTGTTTCAGTGATATGACGGTGTCGTCAGAATATGCCTACTCGGTGGAGCGCTAGTACCGTACGGAGGGTACCAAATTTCCAGCGCTCCACTCAGTAGAGCTAGCAAAAGACTGAAGAATTTTTATATTTTGTTTGTAGACAGATCCATCAAACAGAGCTGTTGTCAAGTTAGTTGTCTTTTCTGCGTACCAGCCGTTGGTTTTCATGAGGTATCTACATGTAGTAACTCATGCTTAAATTCATTGCATCATTGAGATAACAAAAGCGCTGCATGGCTGGTCTAGCTCATTAAACTCGCCATGCTTGAGCGCAAACACCCGTCCAGTCTGCAGATTCTCGCCCTCCTTAACAACTGCAGACTGATCGTCCAGAACGCAGATGGAATGGAGAATAACGGGCAGTCAATTTCACGATGAGGTCTTAGGCAATCACAGTCAAGTCACTGTTCACAATTCATGTCACTGTTTGCTGGTGTGTACATGTACATGTAGTTGATATTAACTCCTGAGGAATTGACAGGGTTACCAAACAAGTTTCTGAGACAAAGCCGAGTTAACTAGTTCGCCAACGTGGTTTAAAGGGAATGTACCGGTACATCATTGGCCATGTTGGCTTTTGCTGTAATTTTCAGAAATGGAGTATTTGACATGTTTGAGGGGTTAGTATAATATATCAAATATTGTTACACTGACATGTTTGAAGTTTTATGTTCGAAAATGCTGGAAAAACCAAGAAAAACAAAATTGTTCAAGTAGTCTGGTTCCCTGACTCCACTAAAGATGAAATGGATCAATTTATAGTTGCCAGAAAATTGTAAGGTACATGTTGTTTGTAAGGGAACCAGTCTAGCTGGCCTGCACCCGTTCATGAACATGTAACCAATACCAAACAAAGTTTGGACTGAAAAAAGATAAATTTGGAGCAGTAGTTGATATACTGATCAATATATAGTTAGGTTTTTCCAACGGTGGTCGGCCGACCACCGTTGGAAATGTATACAAAAATACCATTTTCTTGAAAATGACTTTCATAATTTTACAGGATGCTTTAGACTCTCATTTACCAACATCCTAATAAGGTATTTCTTAAAAACTTGGTAGTTTTATTTTTCGATGTTTGCAAATGTTGTATATCCCTTTAATCACATGTACATAAAGTACCAGTACAATCGTTAAACCTAACACACTGAGTATACTGTATGTCGGTGAAGGGCAAAACCTACATGTAATTTGATTTACATCACCTGCAACGCAAAATTCCATCTTATGAAAAGTTAATGCAGTACCCGCTGCTATACATCTGATTGGAACCAGCCAACTGATCCCGTTAGCTCGGTGGTCGAGTGGTGAGACATCTGCACTAGAAAACAGGAGGTCGTGGGTTCGAGTCCCACCCGAGTGATACTTTCCAACTCAGTCAGGAGGTAACTGAGTATACAGTGTTTATGCATACGTACGTCTGTGAAGGGCAAAACCTAATTTGAACCCTAACCTTCCCAATTCCTCGGAAATTCTCTTTGCCTAATGGAGGATTTCAAAGGCATTGAGGTCATTTGAAAATCAAAGCGCTGGAGGATATTGCAGGATTGAGGGCATTTACCTCTGGAGGATAATAGAGGATCCAGGTTAGCAGGCCCCAACTGATGCTGGATGAAATTGGTGGATACAATGTAGATGCTCTGGTTGCTTTTGCAAAAAATGTATTGGAGGATTTATAGGCTGTTACTTGAGCAGGATGCATCCAGCATACATTTGTACATACCGGTACCTCTTTATTCCAACTTTTTAGGGCCTTGGCATTGCCAATCCTTAATACAGGATGACAGCAGCATGTACAGGCATGACGCGAGGAAGTACATCTGCACCCGATTTCATCAAAATCATTGTAACTTACAATGTATCGCTCTGATGCGTCGCAGCTGCGACGTGTCCTATGATCCATTTCACAAAGCACGTCGTAAACTTGTGTGCGTTGCGTCGATGGTGTATTTTAAATTATAGCACAAATCAGTGACTTTTTTATATTCAGCATGTTCGGCGTATAGTAAATAGGCGACTGATAATTATTCAACAAAGAATGCAGATTCGTTGGATCTCCTCTCGCAAAAGGTTTAAAAACGTAAAACAAAATGGCGGACGTGTGATGTACCGTAATTTTAAAGGATAAAAAACCTCTTGGTGGACTGCAAAGCTACTTTGAACATGTTGAAATTTCAACTGCAATACTCCAGACTAATTCATAATTATTCCAGGCATTTTCTATGTACAACTTTACATATGTTGTCTTGAAATTATAGTCTCGTTTATATATTTTTTTTATGGCATAAAACTGGCTACAAAAAGGATGGTTCTTATTTTGCGATGACCACTAGACACGTTGTTACTTGAGACATGTTTTAAGCCATTGTCAAGGAAATTACAACGCGTTCAACACATCGCAAGTTCCGTGAAATGGATCATATGACGCGTCACGAGTTGCGACGTCTTACACGTAGCAACCTGGGTTGTGACGTGTTGCAGCGCTTCGTGAAATCAGGTGCAGGCTAATGAACTGATAAGTGCATTGAAATCCGATTATAACATGCCAGAAAACCCAGTGGAGGATTTTGGAGGATCCAGGCAGAGACCTCCAGCGACAAAAAGTGAATGATTTTGAAGGATTCAGATGCTTAGAGTTTTTTACTCTTTGCCATCGGGGATATTGGAGGAATCGGGCTGCTTCTGGGCAAGAGAGCTTAGTCAAAGTGAGTTAGGTTAATCCAAGTAAGCCTTCGATAATAATTTGGTAGGTTTCTCTTGGATAAATGCAACTGATCCTAGATATATACGCTGATAACTGTCCATTATTTACACAGCTTTAGTAACAATTCATGTGGCTCAGGCTACCGCAGTGACAACTTCAAGTACTCCTGCCAAAGTGAAACCTTCAGCGAGCTACAAAGCCAAACCATCAAGCTCCACGCCGACTGTTCTCTCACTGCAAGAAAGATTGGGTGAGTATCACACAGATACAGTTATACATGTATAGTAGCACCGGACTCATGTTCTGGTGTTTCAGAGGCAACAGTGACGTGGGTTCGAGCCCGGGCGCGGACACTTAAGCAAGGCACTTAACCATTCTTGCTTCGTCCTTCGGATGGGACGCAAAGCCGTAGGTCCCGTGTGTTGTAAAAGGCCTAACGCACGTGAAAGAACCCAATATCGCTACGAGAAGGGGTTCGCCCCGGTGTTTCTGGCGGGAAGGATGTGTATACATCAAGTTGGTGTGATGTTGCCCCCCGGATGCTTTGCCGACTATATAATCAGACACAGGTAGTAGCGAGGTTCGACTTTAACGGTAGCCAGCTAGCCAAATGCTTGTCAAAACGGCGGCGGACAAGTCAAATTATTCCTTAACACTAACCCTCCAGGCTGTTTTGGCTAGAAACCCTGCCGAACACAGCAACATGCAACATTTGTCTAAGTGACAAGCCTGCCCAGTGCAGCAAGATCCATCAGGCCAAAAGTCTCAAGGCCAAAACAGTCTCAGAGTGTGTGGTCACCGAATGCAGCACGATGCAACTGTGACATTATTCAATAGGACAAGCTCTCATTAAAGATATAGTCCATCATTTGTAATTTGTGCATTTTGTTCGTTTGAAGCAACACAAGTGTTCAAAATCCAATGAAGGATACTGAACAACTAACCTGATGAAGTTTCAGCTCAGCTTCAGCTGTATATTCCGAGAAAAACAGCATTCTAGCCTCAATTTCAAATCAAAAGTTGCTGAATCATGTTTTGAATTGGGCCTGAATTCAGCGTCCGAGACACGTTCTTACTGAGCGGGTTGCAGCTATGCGCGATGTCGCGCACTGATCCGACGAATTACAAATGTATAGCAAACCGCATGCGCGTGTGCGACGTGCCAATGCTTGCGCACGCTTCGCCAAATAACAAAACGAACTACTAGTTTAAATTTTCCTACGGTGTGTCTTAAGACGCACCCTTGGAAAGGCCTTCTTTTGTTGTTTACTTCAAAATGACAGCTTGCCAGAAAGAATAATTTCACAGGGAGTTTAGTCCCCTTACTATCTTTCAACCAAGTATGTTTTTCAACAATAATTACATGTACACCAGTTACTTTTCGGATGGCTGCAAATGATGGACTCTGGCTTTAAATCAGATGAAAGAATGCATCAAAGTGTACCAGACTTTTCCACCTGATTCACTGTGTTGTGTCTGGCAGTGGTAGGGTTAAGTAGCCTGGCTGGAGAGTCAGAAATGTTGGGGCTGCGGCAAAGATAAAAAGACAGGAAGAAATAAATCATAAAATTCAGAAAGCTAACCTGTATCAATTTGTGTCTATTATTAACTGTTCAGGGGTAAATTCTGATCTGTTTATTAAAAACACTTACAAGATTGTGTCGGGATACATGTTTTACATGTATGCACTTTGTTGTTTATGAGACACTCTAGCAAAAATAAAACATGTGGGCTAGTGAAAATGCCCGCTGGCTAGTTAAGGCTCTGAGGCCAAGGCATTGCACAAGGCCGAGGCCATGAAAATTGGCCTCTAAACCGGCCTCGATCTCCAACACTGGCCCAGATCTACATGTACGTGTTCGTAGGGTGAGGCCTATTGCTCCTGACCTGTTTCCATGGGTTTCCGACAGAATATTCTTCTGGGGTTTTACTTCTAAAAAATATCCTTCAAGAGCCACGGTTGTGGGCGCGTAATTCCTTCTAAAAAATATCCTTCAATAGCCACAGGTTTGTGGGCGTGTAATTCCTTCTTAAAAAATATCCTTCAATAGCCACAGGTTGTGGGCGCGTAATTCCTTCTTAAAAATATCCTTCAAGAGCCACAGGTTTGTGGGCGTGTAATTCCTTCTTAAAAATATCCTTCAATAGCCACAGGTTTGTGGGCGTGTAATTCCTTCTTAAAAATATCCTTCAATAGCCACAGGTTGTGGGCGCGTAATTCCTTCTTAAAAATATCCTTCAATAGCCACAGGTTGTGGGCGCGTAATTCCTTCTTAAAAATATCCTTCAATAGCCACAGGTTTGTGGGTGCGTAATTCCTTCTTAAAAAATATCCTTCAATAGCCACAGGTTTGTGGGCGCGTAATTCCTTCTAAAAAATATCCTTCAAGAGCCACAGGTTGTGGGCGCGTAATTCCTTCTAAAAAATATCCTTCAATAGCCACAGGTTTGTGGGCGTGTAATTCCTTCTTAAAAAATATCCTTCAATAGCCACAGGTTGTGGGCGCGTAATTCCTTCTTAAAAATATCCTTCAAGAGCCACAGGTTTGTGGGCGTGTAATTCCTTCTTAAAAATATCCTTCAATAGCCACAGGTTGTGGGCGCGTAATTCCTTCTTAAAAATATCCTTCAATAGCCACAGGTTTGTGGGCGTGTAATTCCTTCTTAAAAATATCCTTCAATAGCCACAGGTTGTGGGCGCGTAATTCCTTCTTAAAAATATCCTTCAAGAGCCACAGGTTTGTGGGCGTGTAATTCCTTCTTAAAAATATCCTTCAAGAGCCACAGGTTTGTGGGCGTGTAATTCCTTCTAAAAAATATCCTTCAATAGCCACAGGTTTGTGGGCGTGTAATTCCTTCTTAAAAAAATATCCTTCAATAGCCACAGGTTGTGGGCGCGTAATTCCTTCTTAAAAATATCCTTCAAGAGCCACAGGTTTGTGGGCGTGTAATTCCTTCTTAAAAAATATCCTTCAAGAGCCACAGGTTTGTGGGCGTGTAATTCCTTCTAAAAAATATCCTTAAAGAGCCACAGGTTTGTGGGCGCGTAAATCCTTCTAAAAAATATCCTTTATTAGCCACAGGTTTGTGGGCGCGTAATTCCTTCTTAAAAATATCCTTCAAGAGCCACAGGTTTGTGGGCGTGTAATTCCTTCTAAAAAATATCCTTCAATAGCCACAGGTTTGTGGGCGTGTAATTCCTTCTTAAAAAATATCCTTCAATAGCAACAGGTTGTGGGCGCGTAATTCCTTCTTAAAAATATCCTTCAAGAGCCACAGGTTTGTGGGCGTGTAATTCCTTCTAAAAAATATCCTTCAAGAGCCACAGGTTTGTGGGCGTGTAATTCCTTCTAAAAAATATCCTTCAAGAGCCACAGGTTTGTGGGCGCGTAATTCCTTCTAAAAAATATCCTTAAAGAGCCACAGGTTTGTGGGCGCGTAATTCCTTCTAAAAAATATCCTTTATTAGCCACAGGTTTGTGGGCGCGTAATTCCTTCTTAAAAATATCCTTCAAGAGCCACAGGTTTGTGGGCGTGTAATTCCTTCTAAAAAATATCCTTCAATAGCCACAGGTTTGTGGGCGTGTAATTCCTTCTTAAAAAATATCCTTCAATAGCCACAGGTTGTGGGCGCGTAATTCCTTCTTAAAAATATCCTTCAAGAGCCACAGGTTTGTGGGCGTGTAATTCCTTCTAAAAAAATATCCTTCAATAGCCACAGGTTTGTGGGCGTGTAATTCCTTCTTAAAAAATATCCTTCAATAGCCACAGGTTGTGGGCGCGTAATTCCTTCTTAAAAATATCCTTCAAGAGCCACAGGTTTGTGGGCGTGTAATTCCTTCTTAAAAAATATCCTTCAATAGCCACAGGTTGTGGGCGCGTAATTCCTTCTTAAAAATATCCTTCAATAGCCACAGGTTTGTGGGCGTGTAATTCCTTCTTAAAAAATATCCTTCAATAGCCACAGGTTGTGGGCGTGTAATTCCTTCTTAAAAAATATTCTTCAAGAGCCACAGGTTTGTGGGCGTGTAATTCCTTCTAAAAAATATCCTTAAAGAGCCACAGGTTTGTGGGCGCGTAATTTTCTCTAAAAAATATCCTTTATTAGCCACAGGTTTGTGGGCGTGTAATTCCTTCTTAAAAAATATCCTTCAATAGCCACAGGTTGTGGGCGTGTAATTCCTTCTAAAAAATATCCTTCAATAGCCACAGGTTTGTGGGCGTGTAATTCCTTCTTAAAAAATATCCTTCAATAGCCACAGGTTGTGGGCGCGTAATTCCTTCTTAAAAATATCCTTCAAGAGCCACAGGTTTGTGGGCGTGTAATTCCTTCTAAAAAATATCCTTCAATAGCCACAGGTTTGTGGGCGTGTAATTCCTTCTTAAAAAATATCCTTCAATAGCCACAGGTTGTGGGCGCGTAATTCCTTCTTAAAAATATCCTTCAAGAGCCACAGGTTTGTGGGCGTGTAATTCCTTCTAAAAATATCCTTCAAGAGCCACAGGTTTGTGGGCGTGTAATTCCTTCTTAAAAAATATCCTTCAATAGCCACAGGTTGTGGGCGCGTAATTCCTTCTTAAAAATATCCTTCAAGAGCCACAGGTTTGTGGGCGTGTAATTCCTTCTAAAAAATATCCTTCAATAGCCACAGGTTTGTGGGCGTGTAATTCCTTCTTAAAAAATATCCTTCAATAGCCACAGGTTGTGGGCGCGTAATTCCTTCTTAAAAATATCCTTCAAGAGCCACAGGTTTGTGGGCGTGTAATTCCTTCTAAAAAATATCCTTCAATAGCCACAGGTTTGTGGACGCGTAATTCCTTCTAAAAAATATCTTACAGCAGCCACTAGTTTGTGGGCGCGTCATTCCTTCTATAAAAGCAAAAAAATATCCTTCGACAGCCATTCCTATACCCGAATGTAATTCACTATGAAAAAGATCGCCTTCACTCATTAAATTTAAACTTTCAACTAAATTACGGGTAGCAGCTCACTACGTGAAACATGGTATGGTGTTACCTCTACCCAAATAAAGTTTGTTTAATTCATTTATATCCGTTATTGTTTTCACACTTTTCCTATAATTTACCACACGCCTTTAAACACATACAACCTTCTTTTGTATTAAATCAAAAATTACACCGAATTTTATTATAAATAGTTATAAACGATTGATTCGTATCGATTAAAAACAGTCGATAACCTCATTAGACATTATAATTGTAAACAGTATTGTATAATTTTCTTTGAAACTCAGCCTTCAAGTTTTATCTGTAAAAACTGTAAAAATTATAGGCTCATGATATACTCAAACCATATCTGCTAACCTCCAAGTGAATACAATTTTTAACATTCCTAACCTTGTTGGTAATTTGTAAAATATTGTATAGATTATAATATTTCTAAAAATTCCAGTTAGTACTTTTGTTCCTTCAAGTATAAATTATAATATTACTAAAAACTCAATTTGGTACCTTTGTTTCTTCAAGACAACCGGAATTCCCTTAGCTGAATAATTTTAAAATAGTATCGAAATGTAATAAATTATAACCACAGAACTGTGAGTATATCGCGTGCATTTTGAGTTCTTATTGTTTCCTCTCTGTGTGCTCTCTGTGTCTTTGAACTACCTATCCCCTCGTGCCGGGTTTGACATTACTGGATCTTTAACCGGTCGTCAAGTCCACCAACGGGCACATTCCTGAACGGTTTTAAAACCCATTTTCTTCCACGGCGACTATCTGAACGTCCGGCGTATCGTGAGGTACGTTAGGGACTGTAGTGGACTTTAGGTTCACTCAAACAACAAAACAATCTCTTCATTGTCTTCTCTATACAGTTTTCTTCAGGCTTACCAGCTACAGTGCCTATAGTCTTGACCCAAGACGTCAGTCACCAATAGTGATGGTTGCATTGTTGTAGAGCGCCCTTGCACTTGTTATTTACTTTTTGGCACTAACCTCTTGGGAATCTTGCAGTGATGGAGGTGTGGCCGTTTTTATGTAAATTAGACCCTGTATTATCTTCAAACAAAACGGCAGCTTGATACCGAAAGTGGCTCCTACAAGGGTACATGTAGCGTTGCAATTTGCAATGCTTGATCACAGCTTGTAGTGCTTACATGTTTGTTTACAACCGTAGCGCGAAGACTATAATCTTTAAAAAAAAAAGGCTTAGGCCAAAAAAAAAAGTCTCCGGTTTCTGGTATGCGCGCGCGTCGCCGTAGCCATGCGCGTCGGCAAAATGAAAACGTTTTTTTTTTCAATACAAGATGATGTCTCAAAACCGCCAAACTCACTGGTTTGACTGGAATCCTGCTGCTGCACAATTTTAACGTGTTTTTTTAGATGGGGTTATGATCGAGAATAAGCTTTATGTGGCCTCTCTGGACTCCCATATATTTGCACTAAGTTTAGTCGGGCACCATTTGCAGTCATCAGCCAACATTTGAAGCCCCCCCCCCAAAAAAAAAAAAAACAGGTAAAAAAAAAAAAAAAGCCGCGTCGCCGCACCTTTTTTGGGGCAAGCTCCATACCAGAAACCGGAGACTTTTTTTTTTTGCCTTAGCGTTCAGCACTAAACGTTCACTGTTGCGCATGTGACTGACTAAAAAATCATTTCGGGATCACTGTTTGGTTCCGTAGGAAAGCCTAGGAAGAAATTAAGGAAAAAAAAAAGTGAAATGGCTACTACAGGATTCCCAAGACGGCGCGCTCGTCTAATCATGCCGTTAGATATTATACACGATCCACTATCAATCTTTAGCATCTTGGGCCAGGACTACAGAGCCTAGGGGCTTTTGAGGAAAACTTGGTTTATGACCAGAATTAAACAATAATTTCTATAATCTCTTCATTTGCAGAGATGTTGAAGAAGGTGTTGCCCGATTACGGAGTGTTCAACCAAGGCACCAGCATGCCATTCGACGAGTCGTGGAAGATTGATGAGTGGTCTGCAGAAACCGTGGCCCCATGGTTAAATCCAGGTACATCACAAATCCACAAGTAGTTCCTCAACGGCTACAGGGGGAGAGTTGGGGGAGACCACTAGTAGATTAGATTAGATTAGATTTCTTTATTTTCAAGCTCAAAATTACATGAAAATTGATTTCCCAGTGTACAATTTAAAATATGTATACATACAATAATTTAAAAAATACCGGTACACAAAAACATGACAAAGCCAAAATATATCATAACATGTACATCAACAAAAACACAGTTACAACTATACAATCATAAAAACTCTAGGAGCAGTAAAGTAGGATTTCGGGCTGTCCGGTGATTAGGGAAGAAAATGAGGAAATAAGACGGGACAGGATGGAAAAAGCTGGGTCTGGCAATGTACAAAATGTATAGGACAGGGTATGATTGATGGGTAGGGGGGTGAGAAGGGAAAGGGGGGGGTAGCATGGAAAGAGAGGATGAGGGAAAAACATTGGAACAGGGTAGGGTAGTGTAGGGAGGGGCTGGGCTGAGTAGAGTTGGGTATGGAATAACTGAGTTATTAAAACAGACAGCTTACAGCCACTTATCTAGTAGTCTGAGTATCACCCATTATCCACGGAGCCCGGACTCCTGTCTAACATCTCCTGTCTAAGCATGCAGATTTATGCGATCTCGCACCTCAGCCAATCGGAGTCGACTTTACTAAATCGTGACGTCATTCATTCCCAAATCAGGACTAAACGTTTGGTTGGTCAATTCGAATGCAGTGTTTTGTAATCCAACAACAGCCGGGCGCGTTATCGAGTAACATGACATACATAGCCGGTGACGCAGAGCTTTTTAATCCATTGTCTATGACGCGCAACGGGTGAATGACGAAGACCCGATATAGAAAGCGCCCACTGATTGGTCAAAATCTAGGAGGTCAAGAGACAGGGTCTTGCCTAATTAATCAGCGAATCTGCTCACATATCATAGACCCATGACATTCCTGTAACATAGACTACTTATCTAGGGCATTTGAATGAAATAAAATCCACCACAAGCGTAGGGATAAAAACTATCTGGTGAATGTCGAGTTAAAAAGTAGGAGGGAGATTTGAATGTAGGTGCCCATGCCAGGCGCCATGCCTGATGCTCATGCGAAGATGCTATGGGTTCTTGAACATTCGAGAGAAAAAAAATATTAGTATTGCGTAGTTTGGACTTTACCCACACGAACCAGTACGCGCACGTGATGTTTCCCGTACGGCAATGTTTGCAGAGATCCGTTCCATGACATTTGTAAAGAGTTTGGAAAAGAACAGCTTCTGTCGTATTTCCTTGTTGAATAGGTGCCTGTGTTAACCAGTACGCGCTGGAGGCCGTGTAAATACACAAACGCTTTGCGGTATTTGGCACAGATGACAGATGAGCACGCAGGGAGCGAGGCCATAACTATCTGTCAGCAACCGAGCGAGGCCGGGAATGCCCGAGGGGGATGGCTTTTTCAACAATAATTACGCCAGTTACTTTTCGGATGGCTGCAAATGATGGACTCTGGCTTTAAATCAGATGAAAGAATGCATCAAAGTGCACCAGACTTTTTCACCTGATTCACTGTGTTGTGTCTGGCAGTGGTAGGGTTAAGTAGCCAGGCTGGAGAGTCAGAAATTATGGGGCTGCGGCAAAGATAAAACGACAGCAAGAAATAAATCATTAAATTCAAAAAGCTAACCTGTATCAATTTTGTGTCTAATTTTATCAACTGTTCAAGGTTAAATTCTGATCTGTTTATTAAAAACACTGACAAGATTGCCTCGGGATACACGTTTGACATGGTATGCACATTGTTGTCCATTTGAGCCATAATATAGATCTGTGACGTACAGTTTTCGATATTGATAGCTTTCCTTGAGGGTTATGCATTTAAGTTCGTTAAACGTTGCTAACGTGACTGAAGGTGTGATCGCTTGGTACATGGCATAGACGGGTTTACGGCTTCTGACTAGTGCCCCTTGAAGAAAGACATTGACAAAATGTGGAACTACATCTAGTGCCATGGCCTAGCGGTGGAGTGTCATGGCCTAGCAGTTAAGAGCACCGGACTCATTCTCTGGTGTTTCAGAGGCAACAGTGGCGTGGGTTGGAGCCCGGGCGCGGACACTTGTGCCCTTAAGCAAGGCACTTAACCATTATTGCTTCTTCCTTCAGATGGAACGTTAAGCCGGAGGTCCCATGTGTTTTTTTAAAGGCCTAACAAATGTAAAAGAACCCAGTAACAGTTATCGCTAAGAGAAGGGGTTTGCCCCAGTGTTTCTGGCCTCCTGGTTATACTCCCTTGTGGAAGTCCTTAGGAGAAGAACCAACCAAGTACCAAGTACCGAGTAGTACCAACTACTGGGTAGCTTAGTTGGTAGAGCACCAGAATGACAGTCGGTTGTAACACACCTAATCAGTTGCGGTTTGTTTGAAATATTCATTATTTTTAGATGGGAGCTTTGATAGTCAGTTCAACCCCAACGTGGACGCTGACGACTTCAACATCCCCACCATGAAGCCCTTTCACTTTGACTTTGACGATAACGACTTCCACAAGCACGACGATCTCTTCAACGCCAACAGCAGCGGCATGGGCAGCTACACCTGGATCACGATGGCCGTCGTGCTGGTCGTCTTCTTCAAAGTCACGGTGATTGCGGTGATGATCGCACGCAGGATGCGCTACAGGCAGCACCGAGTTGTCGTCAGGAGCTCCAACAGTGAGTGGGGTGATCCTTTTTTTCCTGAGTCGCAGAGTTTATTTCCAAAACGCGATGTATCCATTTGAAAAATGTGAAAAATTCCCGTGATTATGAAACGTTATATAACAAATAACAGTATGGCAGCTGTTTATATGCTTTACTTTTCATTTTATTAATTTATTAACTAGTTCGTGTCGGAGGACGTGATATGACGCACTGGCTGTTTTTTTTTTACACAGGCACGGCTAAGGGGTTAAGACGTCAAGATTGGCTCGACTCTCCTCCGGGTGACCTCTAAACATACTAATCCTGTGTGCCTTTTGTGCACACACACACACACACAGTCTGTGAAGTCTGTGGAGGCAGATCGTGTGTTGATCTTGAATTGGCCGTTGCACACAGCCTATTGTGTTGTACAATTTACGTCCCAGTGCACACCCCGGAGTATTGAAACATATCAGGTTTCGGCAGGAAATATCATAACGGTTTTGTTGAAATTACTCTTGCGCATCAGTATTTGGCATGTTTGGGGTATTAGGCTGTATATCAGAAGTTGACTGGAAAATTGTGCGTTTTGCGAAATCAAATTCGAAACCGAACTGACCTGGAAAAAGCCCAAATATCTGGCATGGGCAACTTTGTAAAGAATCATACCGTACTATTTCCTGAAGACGCGTAATGTTACCTAATAGTTGGCCTACACTTTATAGATTGTGCAGTGTAGACTGCACGTTCACCCAGTGGGTTGACGTTGGTCGTAGTCAGTGGCGTCGCCAAGGGGGGGCCAGGGGGGGCACGTGCCCCCCCTGGAAAACCTAGTGCCCCCCCGAGTGCCCCCCCATCAAATGCTGGTGCCCCCCCTATCCTCTGCAAAATTCTGCGCGTTGTTAAAATCATTACCTCAAAAAAAGCAATTTCTGGAGATATCTTCAGATCGAATTTAGCATCAAATGGTGCCCCCCCTATCCTCTGCAAAATTCTGCGCGTTGTTAAAATCATTACCTCAAAAAAAGCAATTTCTGGAGATATCTTCAGATCGAATTTAGCATCAAATGTGGCACCATTTTGCATCTAGCCCATCCTCCGTATGCGAAAATTTTCCAAAGGGGAGGGGGGTACCCCCCTCCCCTTAGACCCCTCCCCCAGGACGGCGATCCGTATCCACCTAAGTGCCCCCCCATCAAATGCTGGTGCCCCCCTATCCTCTGCAAAATTTTGCGCGTTGTTAAAATCATTACCTCAAAAATAGCAATTTCTGGAGATATCTTCAGATCGAATTTAGCATCAAATGTGGCACCATTTTGCATCTAGCCCATCCTCCGTATACGAAAATTTTCCAAAGGGGAGGGGCGCACCCCCTCCCCTTAGACCCCTCCCCCAGGACGGCGATCCGTATCCACCTAAGTGCCCCCCATCAAATGCTGGTGCCCCCCCTGTGCCCCCCCAGATTGAAAAGTCTGGTGACGCCACTGGTCGTAGTGGGCACACTAACTCTGCAATAATATTGCACTGCATTAATTTGCAAACTGTTTAATTTTTTTTGGGTGTTTTTTTCTGTTTATTTCAGGGGTTTTTTTCTTAACTGAAATGACCTGACCCTAAAATCGCAAACGCGAAACCAACCTGACCCGACTGAAATGATGGAAAAACTGAGCCGACCCGAAGTCGATTTTGGGTTATGTAGGTCGTTTATCGGTTTCAGTTCAGGTTTGCACAACATTATTAAGGACATGTTCATCCTCAATGGGCTCATTGCATCGGTTATCAGTGGCAGGATTCTAAACGATTCCATGGAATCATCGTGTCATCATGAAGTTATCAGCTTTTACACGATGCAGATAACTTCGTTGTTGGTAGATTCAAAGGAGTTCGTTCTGAACCTTGCAGATGATATCCTACTTTTTCAGTGAGTTCATTGCGAATAAAGTTGTGCCTAATTTTGCAGTGCACTGGTATGGGGAAAATTAGAAATCTGTTAGGAATTTTCAAATGGCATTCATCTTGGGCTACAGGACAGAAACTCTGAAGAGTTTAATAGAGCATTTCCTATGCCCATGACTAAGATAGCAAGTTAGCTCTTCTGAAAGCATTTGTACATGTACGAGTGTTTTTGCGTGCAAACATTGAATGATACAGTGTGCCAATAGATGTTTATGTGTAATGACTGGTAATCACTCTTACAACAAACTGTATTACAACATTTATTCATTTCTTATTTTAACTGGGTAGCCCATTCAGTGGAATCCACTGGTCTCCCATGGGGCCCAGTAAAGAGAAGACAGTGTGAAGAAATTACAGTTTTAGAGGTGGGAGCAAAAGCCCTGAAGAGTATTCTGAGGGAAACCCACGGAATCATGTAGGGACTGAAAACCCAATCCACATATTGGCCCAGGCGGGATTCGAACCCGGGTCACCGCAGCGGACAGGTGGAAGTACCCCTACACCAACCTGACTCCCCCTAAAATAAAAATAACCCTTAGTTGGAAAGCAGCAGCCTATCCAATCCAAGACAAATGCCATGTAAGGTGCCGTATTGTGAATTGCACCAACTGGGTTCCAAACTAGGTATGTCCCATATTCATAAAAGGAATGTACTTTATGGAACAGGAAAGTACAATGTACAAAGTTTCAAGACCAACAGTCTTGGATGTCCATGTAGTCAAATCCTTGCCAGTCCAACACAAGGCCACCACAAGTCATCCGATCTCATAGCAAATGACAAGCTATTGAAATGAACTTTGACAATCAAGGCGTTTCTCTGATACTGTTCATCCCTTATTACTTGTAACATGACCCTAAGCTTGGACATGTACAGGGTTCCTTCTGGGTAGGAAACACAATATAGACCCCAAAAGCAAGTCTTTAGAAATCTATCTGCCCCATAAGGGAAACACTATGGAGTTTGAGATTTCATTGAGAACAAAGGAGAACAAAAGAAGGGAAACAAAGGTCTTCCCAACAGGTACATGTATATGTGTGATCTGATACACCGTGCCCACTGGGGACATGCACACAGTACGGAACAGAATATTGTATACATCTTCACAGGGCAATTTCTATAGAACCTTGTCTCCACAAGGTTTTCACAAAATAGATATATATGGATTTTACTTGAAAACTAGGAATTTCCAAGGTACATGTACATGTACATGTATGGTGATCTGTTTGCAAATGGTGGAGTTTTAGAAAAGGGATATTAAGTCCGAATTTCAGCCAAGAAAATTAATTCTGGTTAAAATAAGAGCATTTTGAAACTGTACTTTCAAACTTGAAAACTTTAGTACACGAGAACAAAGATTTGTCTCCACAAGGATACAAATTTCAGTATGTGTGTATCAGGCTGTGTGGTTTGACTTCTGTGATTGACTTGACCAACGACTCCGCCCTCCATATAACTTGCTGTTCTTCATTCTCTGTACAGGCAACTCGGTCACTGTACCCAGCGAGTTCACCAGCGACCAAGCCCACCTGGTTACCCCGGCCAACATCGTCTACGTGGACACGGTTGGCGCTGCGCCCCCTCCGCTACCGCAGATGTTCACGCCACCCCCGTATTGTGAATCCCTGCTGCCCAATAGCCAGGGTGGCCCCACTACACCAACTGAGGAGCCGCCTCCATATTCAGATTAGGTAGGGGATGTGCAAGTATGAACATTTTTGATACAAATTAAACAAAAGAGCCACCTGACCAAGTGATGATCATGCATTCCAATTTGTTTTTCTTCAGGGGAAGGCCATTTGTAAACCGTGTCAGTGGGCTGTTATTGTACAAATATAACATGGTTTGAGGCATGGATTTGTAGGTAAATGGTTACAGCCTACTAAAGCACTAGTCTGGTCTATGATATGTGAGCAGATTCGGCGATTACTTATGCAAAAAAAGTCTGCTTCTTAACCTCCAGACTCTGACCATTTCTTCGGTCACCCATTGTTGTATCACAAAAACATGGCATTTGAAATTGACCAATCAACAGCTTAGTCCACATTTCGAATCGAAATGATGTCACCCATTGTTGTATTACAAAAACATGGCATCTAAAATTGACCAATCAACAGCTTAGTCCACATTTCGAATCGAAATGATGTCACCCATTGTTGTATTACAAAAACATGGCATCTAAAATTGGCCAATCAACAGCTTAGTCCACATTTCGAATCGAAATGATGTCACCCATTGTTGTATTACAAAAACATGGCATCTAAAATTGACCAATCAACAGCTTAGTCCACATTTCAAATCGAAATGATGTCCCAGTTTCTAAAGTCCACTCCGATTGGCTGGTGCACACAGGGTCGCATACAATTTGCGTGTTAGGATATATCAGATGTTCGACTGTGGCTCTGCACACGTGAATTCCGATCCCCACGTGAGTACACGAATTCCGACCAGTACTAGTGACTTCCAACTAGTACTGGAGCACAGTAACAAATCAGTATTATGCCTGTGCCCCAACATAAAAAAAAACACCTGCAATGTTAGCAGAAGGTGACTCAAAAAATTTACCTTAAAAAAAAAATCAGTATTATGCCTCTGCCCCTACATAAGAAAAACACCTGCAATATTAGCGGTTTGAATTTAAGACAAACGGTTAATAGAAAAGGTTAAAAGTAAGTTACATGCCAGAAACATCTTGCTCATTGCAACAAATTTGTCGGGTGCCCGGCAGAAGGGCATATGAGCGTTCTGACAGAGCAAATAGATTTCAAGGAAATTGCATTGAAAGGTTCCAAAAATATTTAAATTTCATTAAACTAGGGGCAGTTTTTTTGCATATGACCTTTGGCTGGGAACGTTTTGGCGATTGCGCGCTATTGCATAGGGGCATATGTACATATGCCCTTCTGCCGGGCACACGACGAATTGTAAATGGAATTGCAATAAAGATACTGTATGCTGGTGATACTATACAATCTTGTATTTGAGTGCAGTGGATGACTCGCAAATGGACTCCACTGCAGCAATGTTGTGAACAAATTCAGTCAAGATCATTTGATATTATGCCAAAAAAAAAATAAGTCGGTCTCTGGTCAGCGCGCGCGTCGATTTTAATCATGCGCGTCGATCTTTTTTTTTTCCAAAATGTTCCGCGGTAGCTCCAACAGCACCCTGTATTTCCGCACCTCCTCAACTTTTTTTTACCAAAGAGCACTAAGGAATGGGAAATTGCACCAAGGCAAATGATCGAAAGCACCAAGGCAAATTATGGAGGACACCAATGTACTTGAGGACACCACAAAAGCAAAATAGTACCCCACCTTCTCTGTGCAACCCAAGCTTGAAGAAAAAAGAAAAAAGCCGCGTGGCCGCGTCAATTCCGGAACTTTGGTCTGACCAGAGACTGAATTTTTTTTTTTGGGCCTTATAGATCATACTTTGTTGTTGTACCTGTGGTAGTGTAAAGAAAATCTAACTTTAATTATAAGCTCAAGGCATCCTAAGATTCTTCTAACAGTTTTTTGTAAACAAAAAAAAAGTGATCTGTTTGCATTGCAATAAAAGTTTTGCAAAATTAAATTCTAGACCATGGATTCAGGTGTAGATCAAGTTTAAAGTATTCTGCCGGAACCCAGCACTGCCCAGATGTATGTTTTTGTAGGTGTTTTTCCGTTTCTTTTCCTCAAGATAGTATTATTTAGTAAGTTTACAATTATCACAAAAAGTTTTTCAACACTAGATTAAAAACTGCTTCTTCGGTCATTGGATGTATTTGGTACATATATTGTATAGATAAAGGGTATTCACGCTTCGACCCGGTGTTATATGAAATTTGGACTCCTATGAAATCTGGTCCCTTTTACCTGATCAGTGTGGACACTCAGCCTCACATGCATCGGTGAGTTCTCATTGTTCTGTTCTCTGAACAGGCTGAACCACATGATGCAGTCAATGAGTCTGCAGTTCACAGGAGTCCAAATTCAGGTCGGTTTTGGCCCGACACTATTTCCAGTCAAAATAGCACTGAGCAACTTTGCCAGAAAAGTGTCATTTTGACATAAAAGTGTCATTTTGACATAAAAGTGTCATTTTGACATGACAAGTGTCATTTGACATGACGAGTTTCATTTTGTCATGACAATTGTCATTTTGACATGACAAGTGTAATTTTGACACCAAAAGTGTCATGTTGACATGAACAGTTGTCATTTTGACCCAGGAGAGTGTCAATTAAAATCTGACCCAGATTCAGAGTCGAATCTGACCCTAATACGAGTGTACAGTAGATCAGATGGGGGTATCGTCTCACGCACAGGGTATTCAGAATGTCTTGATATGTGTACATTTCTTGCTTGAACAGTTTATGTAAAAAAAAATCTTCTGAAGTACTGACATATTTTTGGACACTTTTAATGCTTATTTTATTGAATTACTTCTGTAGTTTTAGAAACTACGTGCTTTGTGTATTTATTGTACATTAAATGTACGGATAGACTAGTCATTTGTTTCTCATGTAACATTGCTATTTATGGTATATGGGTATGATATTAAAGGCGTTAACAAGTGTTGTAACGAAATAATCGTACATGTATGTGCTCTTTCCTGTGAAGAGGGCCAGCCTTTACTGCGGAAAATGTCGCATGTAGCAGTAGGGCGTTATAAAAAGACCACTTCATGTATTTATAAGGACCATTCTTAGTGTATGTTTAATGTTTTTTTCGTCTGTTTTTGAAACCCATGAATTGTTGGTACAAATGAACCTTCTATGTTAGGAAATATTCAGGAAAGAATGTTGCAACCTGGCGCCACTTTTTTCATTATAATATTATCTCAACGAAGGTCAGTCAGTGCCAACATGTTGAAAAGACATGAATCTTGGGACTGACTGAGAATCACTGCCATGTTTGTTAAAAGATACTTTGAAAATGCACTCGACTCTCCATGGACTTTGTGCACAACCAGTTAAGACGTGGCGTCTGGATACTACATTCTTTCCCAATTGTCACTGAAGAAGATGTGATGTATCGGTTTCTTTGGTGAAGATCGTCCAGCAAAAAAAACAAAAAAAACAATGAAATCATTTTGATTTATGTGTCCTTCATTTACTTTGCGCATAGGGCCTATTAATGCAAATTGTTTAAACTATAATAGGGAGGCAAAGTTCACTAAAGTTGTGTGTATATGCATTTATAATAAACATCTTTGTGTTGTAACATTAATTCTCTGGAGTAGACTCATTGCTTTCTCGTTTTGTTTTCCCCCACTCTGGCTGATTTGTATTTAAATTTGGGCGATTCACAATGCAGTGCGCCACCAAGAGTTTTCCACGGAGAGTTCATTTTTCACAGTGCATTGTGGGAGATGGTCGACAAATTCGCAGCGCGGGACATTTGGAATCGTTAGTTCTTCCGGTCAGTGGTTTCGTAAGCGTATGATTCGAGGCTCTGTTTCTTTTCTTGCTATCAATATGGTGTTTTTGGTAAGGCGGCAGAACGCTATGCCCCAATCTATGACATATTAGCTCAAGTTGTCAACCGACACTCATTCAAATTGGCCGTGTTTTGTCGACCATAAACTTGAAAAATGGACTCTCCGTGGCAAACTCTTGGTGGCGCACTGCATTGTGAATCGCCCGAATTACAGAAAAAAAATAGGCAGGTGTTGCTGACTTAGTTAACTCATATCACGCGGCAGCCTAGCTAATCTTCCCCTTCGCTCACTGACTCGCACTCAGAAACTGTCTCTTGTGAATTAGACTGGCTACCTATCTCATTGGCAGGCACTTGTTCTGGGTTCAGATTTGCGAAGCTTACCTATTCAGGTAGTACGCCCTACAACAGAGTCCATAAAAAAAAAAGTTCGTTATAATGGTCGTTCGTCATAGTGATTGAGCATTATACCGGTAGTAGAATTTAATATTTCAGGAGCCAAAGGAGATAATTCGTTATAGCCGGATGTTCGTTATAGCCAAATGGTCGTTATAGTGGTGTTCGTAATAGCGGCATTAATGTGATGTGCGGGCATCCGTGACAACGTGTACATGTATTATAGAATCTGGCTATGCTAGTTTCAGTGTAAAACGGACTCTGTGAGTGTCACAACGCACATGTCTGTCTGTGCGTGTTTTTTGTTGTTGGTTTTTTTTTTGGGGGGGTGTGGGAAAATAGTCTTACTCTCAATTACTTGTGATTCGTTATGCACGTGCTGTAGTGATTTTATACAGATTTTTAAACCTCTATATTATCGATTTTATACGCTCACAGTTAATCTGAGGGAATATGTACATGTAACAAAGATTCCAAACCAATGTGTATACCACTATGAAAGCAAGTTAAAACTTCAATTCAAACTCAATTTCTCCAAATCTTTTTTTTTTTTAAAGGCTGTTTGGTAGGAATGCTACTGGTTTAGGTAAAATAAAAAAAGTAGTACCATTGTCGCCTACCTACCTGACTGGTGGCCTTTTCAAAATCCAGGATTCGTTTTGACTTATGCTTCAGGGGATTTCAGGCCCCCAGCCTCAGGGTGTCAGGCTAAGTTTAGTGCATGTTGTGCTTCTGGAATTGTAATCGCTTAATAGAGAGGCTAAAGTTAGAATCGTTCATTTGGTTTGCTTCCTAGTAGCACGCAATGGTGCAGTGGTTACGGTCGAGTAATGTTTGACTCATGTACGATGGTCCCTGTCAGGAACATAGTGTCTGTGCCCTTGGGTACGATACTTAACCACTCTCTCCACCCAGGAGTATAAATGGGTACCTGTGAGGGTGGAGTACAGATCGAATGTGCGCTGATATCGGCTGCCGCGTGGCTATCGAGAGGGGCCAACATCATCGCCATCCTGAAGCTTATAACAAACGAAAGGACCAGGCAAAGAGCTACAATTTGTTTGCTATGTTTTCAGTTCAAACTGGTGGAAAAAAAACCATGATGCATGGAAGAACATACCCCCATCGTAGACAGCCACCTACCCGAAGAGCAAGCTGGTTTCAGAAGTGGTAGCTCCATGCACTTTCGACCAATCTACATTGCCCACACAATACATTAAAGACTCTTTTCAAGATGGCCACATACTCATTCACTCACTCTACCGCATAGACATATGGGGTGCGTCGCGCTGATCTCCTGTGTCTGCGGTTTGTAGCCTGGTTCCAGAGCCTATCAACCTTGATGGGCGCTAACAGTTGCTGCAAAAAATTGCCACAAGCTGCTGCAGTATTTGTTAATCTCAGTGCTGCATTTGACACTTATACCATAAGGACCTTGCCTAATTCATCTTGGAAACTCATTTCAACCGCAGCTCCGGCGTGACGGACAGGTCAGCCGACTTCGAAGACTGAGACATGGCCTCCCTCATGGCTCATCAGTGCTTGCACCACTGCTGTTTAATGTCTACATCTATGATCTCCCAGTCTTGAAGTCAAGCAAGTATGGTTACACAGACGACCTTGCATTTCTCTCTGGAAGGTCATATGATATACTGTATATCTGTATTATTTTCGTTGTATCTATGTATTCAGTTTTGTATTTCTTTTTAAGTGTTGTATATTATAGATTATGTCTAAGTTGTATATACTAGTGCAGTGCCCGTCTAAAATGTGCATGTTCGGGAAACGCAAATTGCTTTGCCGCTGGTATGGTATAGGTTGCATCATTGCAGAGTTTTGGAGAACTGCTCGTGCAAACAACGCACGCGATTCAATGGTGTTGGTTACACAGGTTGAACGCACACTTACGTCAACATTTTTGCCAAGTTTGAAGTTCGACCTCCTACAATGGTCGCTCAGTCGACGGCAAAAATAATGTGCCCGTGTACATACGAAAACATGGTACGCAGTGCTATTCACCCATTGATCCATTAGTATTCACCCATTCTGGACAATGTATCGCCCTGCAATGCACGTGCGCGTGCCCGTCCTTTTTGCATTGTTTGCGTCATATTGAGCACGCGCGCTTTAGCTAAAACATGACGTAAACAATTGAAAAGAACGGCAGTGCGTGCGGGTGTTATGTGTCTAAGCTATATACTGCCACGTTTGTCTCAGAAAATACTTTTTAAAGCTTTTTCGAGAACCGCTGGTCCAAACAACTTCAAACTTTGCACTGCACATTCTGTTGTCCCGAAAAATATACCCGCCGATTTTCAACTTCATACGGTGCCCGGTTCTGGAGATAATCGACGGACAGACAGACAGACAGAGATTCCTTGAATTATAGTAACTAGTGCAGGGCCAGTCGAAAATGTGCGTGTTCTTAAGGGGCAGTTGAGAAATGCAGCTCGTGCAAACAACGCACATTATTCAATGGTGTGAACGCACACTCGCAAGTTAAACTCACAAAATGTCGTCACCCCCCCCCCGGCACATACAGTGCAGTGATGGTTGCTCAGTTGAGTACAAAATGCATGTGCCCGTGCATGCCACTCACGTATATGTACGTACGAAGACATGGTGTGCAGTGCTATCGCCCTACAATGTGCCCGTCATTTTTGCAGGGCCCGTCAAAAAAAAAGCACCTGTTCGTTAGGGGCAATTTCAAAATGCTCATATCATGCAAACAACGCACACGATTCAATTGTGTTGTTTTCACAGGTTAAACTCACACTCATAGGTTGAGCGCACTTTGTGCATGTCGCCAGGCCATCCCCGGCACTGATATTCACCAATACGCCCGTGCAGATTGTAGAAATCATGTTTGTGTGGTATACATGCCTGGTGGTATATATTGTGGCATTTGATGTTAAGTATTGTACAGAAGTATACGCAAAAAGAAGCAACATAAACTGGGACAAATTCTGGTATAATACTCGTAATATTCAAGGCCTCTGTTTTGTAATGGTATCATTTTAAATATTCATCAACATACGGTCTCATAAATCTTATGCATTTTATACCTTATTATTACCATACTTCGATAAATTTGCTGGTTGCAGTTGATCCCCTGTTGGCAAGAAATCGCCACTCATGTAATGCATACTCATGTTGATTCTCTCCGGTATAAATGAATAATGAAACTTTCGATCGGAATTTTCTAATGTTTCTCTTGTTACCTGAGACAAATTCTAAAGTTCATGAAGGGATGCAGGATCTGCGTTTTGTTTTGTTTTTGTCCATTTCGGTTCGAGATAGGCAAGTGTCGAACCCCTGACCATCTGATTGCGAGACACAATCCCTAACTAGTCAGCTGGCATATGGTAGGAATCGTGACCAACTGGCCAAAAGCACCAAACTTGGCAGATGGCTTCTTAGCCTTAGATAATATATAAAGAAGGAGTGAAACCTAACATTTTTGGGAAGGGTGCCGAATTTGCATAAATCGTAAATGCCTGCCGTGTAATATATTCGTTCCCGTATTTGGGTGTATATAATTATGTATATTTGTTGGTAAAGCATATTTTGGGAATTCTACTGACATATCTCTACTTGAATAATATGTTCTGAATAATATAAGTGACTGGATAATTATTTGCCTTTTCCCAGGTATCATCAAGTAGTCTTGCAAAACCTCAGCATTGATGAGCTTCAAATTCAGCAAGTTGCTTACTGACCAGTCGGTCACCAACTTGTTAAAAATTGGATCCAAGTCATCTGACTAAACCACTATAGGCAACATATGCCATTTCAATTGTTTTATCAATTGATTTCTTCTGTTTTATCAATTTATAAAAAAAAAATACTCCTTGCTTTTAATTACATGGAATTCGCTAATTACATTTCGGTCACCATTGTTGCCTGTTGACTTGTACATCTTCTATTTTAACCCGGCGTACTGAAAATAATCACATCTTGATCTGCACATGCGCCGTTGGAATGCTGAGCTATGGCCTATGCCTGTTTCGTGTCTGTCTTGTAAAAAGTGTTAATCTTTGTCTGATGAACACAAGACTACAGATTAAAGTGTCCATGACATTATTTTTTCTTAGGAACACATTTTGTGCAACTTTCTACTCCTCTTAAATGTATCAAACTATTTGATATCCCTTTTTGTTTAAGTTTTATTCGAAAGTGCACTTCTTTAAACATTTACAAATCGTCCATGCTTTTCCGGACAACTGAGGGCGCTGTTGCTGTGATGTCATTTCAGGAAGACACTGTTCAGTTTGGTTTTCTGTTTAAATGTGAATCGTAACGTCTGCTCATTGACAACATTTTGTGAGAAAGGTTTACTCATTGGCTAACTGGCATGTACTGACACAAAAACGAATCACCAAGAAAATAAAATGTGCAACTGTCACAGCAAAGTATCCAAATTTCTGTTACCTTTTTTGGTGCTGAAATATAGGAGGTTTCTGCCTGAAACGACGTCACACCTTTGTTCATGAATATGACAATTCGCATGAGCATAAAAACAAAAAAAAATAACCACCGAAATACCCTTAAAAATGGGGAAACGAAAATTTAAAATAAGGTTAAATTGGACACAAAGATGCATTGTCAAGGATTGCATTAAAAATAAAATTACATTGCATGGGCCCTTTAAATATCTGAAACCTAAACTATAATTGGAACATGTTATATCGTTGTGGATTTTGATTGCCTCTTCCATCCAGGTTTATATTAAAAAACAAAAATGCTTACAAAAGTCTTGCACAGCAAATAATCATTCAATTATAAATACAGTTGGAACCAGATGTTGTAATGAGTTGCCCCAATTATGCCATTTATAATTACAATGCAAATTATAATGTTCGAAGCCCCTCTAAAATGCAAAGATGGGATTATACCGTCCGGATTGAAGTAGAGTACATATTAAATACACTTCTCCTTTAGGCCAAAAAAAAAAGTCTCCGGTTTCTGGTATGGAGCTTGCCCAAAAAGTGGTGCGGCGACGCGGCTTTTTTTTTTTTTTAACCTGATTTTTTTGCTTCAAATGTCGGCTGATGACTGCAAATGGTGCCCGACTAAACTTAGTGCAAATATATGGGAGTCCAGAGAGGCCACATAAAGATTATTCTCGACCATAACCCAATCTAAAAACACGTTAAAATTGTGCAGCAGCAGGATTCCAGTCAAACCAGTGAGTTTGGCGGTTTGGAGACATCATCTTTCATTGAAAAAAAAAAACTTTTTCATTTTGCCGACGCGCATGGCTACGGCGACGCGCGCGCATACCAGAAACCGGAGACTTTTTTGTTTTGGCCTTAGGTGGTTATACGTGTAGTTGGTTTGGCCCTTCGACCATCAGTCTGACATATCTTTCGGAGTCGTCGTGACTGTTGACATCATGTTGAAGTACGCACTTCTGCTAGTGTTGGGCCTCCTTGTTAATGAAGCCCAGTGCAACTTTGCCGTCGGAAATATTGCCGAATCCAAGAATTTGGTAAGATTCTATAATCAATCTGATTGTAAGCATGCTAATTATTCGACCTAACTTCAACAGTAGGCCGTCTGTAAGCAGAAACTGTCATCGGGCATTGTGAAATAGGCCTACTTGAGTAACAACTGCTGAAACCTCCAAATTATGATTCCGTGATGAAGTAGGCTTATGCAAGGTGTCTTAAAAATACATCGCAAAAGTTGAAACATATGTGGAGAGTATAGTTCATTAGCTTTTCAAAAACCAAAAATTATTTTAATCGGGTACATATTTATGTACAGTTGTACTTTTTAGTGCGTGAGAACGAAAGTGATAACGACGCGAAGATTTACCTACCTACATCCGATGGATTCTACATTTACTCGGGCTTGCTTGAATACTGTTCTTATAAACCGTCATTTTAGATTTTTTTTTGTAAATGAGAATTTGTCATTACAAGTTTATTACAAAAAGTGTGTGACCCAAAAGACATTTTAGTCTCCTATTTAAGTTGCAGTTTTTACCCAATGACCGACACAAATTTAGTTCATAAAGTTTCATCTTTGTACGAGTGCTCCGAGTTCCACTAGTCCACATGTATTTAAGACGTCGTGTGATTTTTCAGTTTTCATACATTAAGATGCTAGTAACAATTTTACAAAGGCCATTTTCCGAGGGTGATTTTCTGAAGCAATCAATGTACCACAATAATTTTAAAAACTCCCAACTTTTACACGCTAATTTCAAATCTGACACCACGTAACATCAACACTGATGGGTTAGGTACACTTACTACATGTACCTGTCTCGAGTGTTCGAATAATGTTGTTCGAGTGACGTAATTTACTAAACTTTGATTGGTCAATGCATGCTGGTACACAAAATAATACATCACCCGACCTAAAGCATATCGTCAGTGACACCATGAAGTAAGTAACACCCAAGTGGACTTGAGTTCGCGCTACGCGCGCGTATTTAACAGAACCGAGAGATTTCGTTTTCACGAAGTAACACTCATGTACACTGTGCGCTGAATCTGTCAATTTCGTTTTCACGAAGTAATACTCATTTATATTACACCAGTTAGGCCAAAAAAAAATAAGTCGGTCTCTGGTCAGCGCGCGCGTCGATTTTAATCATGCGCGTCGATCTTTTTTTTTTCCAAAATGTTCCGCGGTAGCTCCAACAGCGCCCTCTATTTCCGCACCTCCTCAATTTTTTTTTACCAAAGAGCACCAAGGAATGGGACATTGCACCAAGGCAAATGATCGAAAGCACCAAGGCAAATTATGGAGGACACCAATGTATATGAGGACACCAAAAAAGCAAAATAGTACCCACCTTGTCTGTACAATCCAAGCTTGAAGAAAAAAAAAAAAAAAAAAAAACCGCGTTGCCGCGTCAATTCCGGAACTTTGGTCTGACCAGAGACCGAATATTTTTTTTTTTTTGGCCTGAGAAAGCTTTTCATGAAAAAAAAAATCTGTAATCATACAAAGAATACGGATTCATTACAATCCTGTCAAACGTTAGGGTTTTTATCCAAACAGTATTTCCGTTACAGTGTTGTAACTTTGTAAAAACGAAAATCGTTAGCGCCAGAGTGTCTGATGTGCATGCGCGCGCACACTTGAGTGTTACTTCGTGAAGCCAACATTTGTCATTAAGTGGTTTCACGAAGTAGCACTGAATTGGACTTGTGTGTTACGTCGTGGTGTCGCTGACGATATACTGTCAAAAAATATCCAATAAATATAAGACTATAAATTGATTTATTTTGTTTTGTTTTATTGCTTGCAGGGGTTCTCAGCTGTGAATGTGTCTTGCGGTGATCACTCTTGCGTAGCATGTTTTGTCACCAGTTTCTTCAAATTGCCTGTTGCCTGTGAGTGCATGCTCAAACTTAAAATTAAAGAAGAAAAAAGGAACATAAATAGAGCTAAAATTCTAGATAAACATAGAATATTTTTGTTAGTAGGGCTGCAGGAAAGCAGGTTTATACCGACCGAGTCTATACAGGGTGGTCCCAAAAACAGTTTACACTTTTTCAGAGGCAGATTTCTCAAAATTGAAGAGGCATGTAAGAATAAATTATCGTTTAGGATATTCCTAAACTACAAGATCTTGAAATGCTTGATAAAGATTGATTTACGCCGGACCTCAAAATTGTTTGCAAATCTGGGCAGGATACAAAATGTACAATACAATTCAATTCAATTTAATTCAATTCAATTCAATAATCAATGTCAATTGACTATATCAACTGTTAATTCCAAATGATGTCGTTTGTTATGTAAAACAACATAATGATATAGTAGGCCTATAGTATAAACGTTATATGGTATACTCGTTATATGGTATACTTTCAATTATTTGCAACACGCGTACAATAGCGCATTTCTTAGTCCCTTACGTTATTCAGTGATGAGCCTAGTTGCTAGTTTGTTTGTTGACGAACCTGTTCTGTTCGTTATTTTGTTTTGCAGATACCTTCGAATATTCACTTAACCCGTACAGGGTCGAATTCACCGCGGATGGCGGGGACTACTTTTGGAGGTTTGATTTCACGCAAGGTAAACAAAAATTGCAATATGTAATTAGCTGCGTTGTTTATGTCTTTAATACTGAAAGGGACATTACGGCCTGAAATCCCCGAAAATTGTATGTTTCAGATTATTTACACATATTCTAAATGCTAATTTAAAGTTCTGGTTGAGAGTCACTAACCTAACGGCTAACCGTTCTCGAGAAAAGACAACAATTTTCTGTTGCTTAAGCAGCGGACATTTTGTGACATAACGCACACGTATTTCCAAGTGCACACAACACCAATACATATAAACTGTTGTTTCTCGCACGTCCGCACAATACACCAGTGCACTGGTAGAACCTGCGGCAGGATTCACGACAAGCTCGACTCTTGAGAGTCGAAATGTGGATCCACGAAATTCGTTCTTGCAAGAGTTACACAAAACGCCTGGTTTTTAGATGACGGTTGTGTCGACATGATCCTATTTTTAACATACTTCTTCCAATTAACACAATTTTGTTTAAAACGCGTGTTGTAGCCAATGATGCGCGTTCCAGGACTTACTGTGCCTTTCATAATGGATGTGTGTTAAACTAAGAGCCAAAGCGTGAAGGGGGAAATTGGAGTAAAACAAAATCGGGGAAAAATTGACATTATTTTGAGGCAAACCTCGATCCGCCCCTAGATTAAGTTTAATAAAATGTTAATAAGTTGAGTCACACAACAGTTGTTTTTGTTCCAGTTAATTAAGATTGATTCTAACTCCCGCCGCCCCCCGCCTTAAAAGATATAGGGATCGGTAGCTAGCTAGCATTGAAAGCTATTGATTGGATCACCTCTGCGCGTGCTCAGCATGATTGTTTATTTTTGAAACGATATTCACAGCTTTTTCGCATGGATGAACACATGATTATCAAAATATCGATACCACAACCAGTAGGCAAAATCGCCAGTGTCTCCACGAAGGAAACTCATATTATCCATATTGATAATTGCCAGAGACACTTTCGAATTCAGCGAAAATCGAAGCTCATCACCACAGAAATTGCACATTATAGTAGCCGGTTGCCATTTTGAAATAGGCTGGTTCCGTGCAAACATTATCGTTGTGATTTCAAATTCAGGGGGCGGGAATCAGACCTGTGCAAGTCCTGCATATAATTTGAATACATTAGGAAAAGAGCCTCCTAAAACATTCATTATACACTGCTCGCTACCTGTCCTTACATTTGAGTCCTAAGGACAATGGAGGGGGACGGGGACCAGTAGGCCTACTGTTAATCTTATCGGCGCCATGTTATCGTTCTGCAGGAGATCCAAGCCAGTCGTTCCGCCACTGCGCAGAGATCCTGACTCGAATAGGCAGTTATGACGGTGACCCAAATGGCGTTGCAGTCGACTGGAGAGGCGACCTGTGCTTCGACAACGACATGTCGGGCATCACCGTGCCCCCAGACTGCCCCAATCCGCTCCTCGTGGTCACCACAGAGGGTCACTTGCAAGACGAACGCGTGCGCGGCCTGCAGGCGCTCTTCTGCAAGCCCGCTTAAAAAAAAAAGGACAACATTAGGCCCTTTGTGGCAGTAGACTGGTATCATTATACGCTAGTTGAACCCGTGACCGCAAAACTATATTAAAGAGACCAGTTTTCATAGAAGTCCAAATTTCATATGACACCAGTATATCAATGTCTTATGGGCTTCCGTTAACTAAAAAAACCCCATGTATTAGCGCACTCGACATTCACTTGCTGAACTTTTCTCCTGTGATGGTAAGATGGTGGCCGCTAATCTTTTTTCCACAATATTGCGAAGGAAGCGAAATGCATTGTGGGTAGCGTAGCACCGTGTGCACGCGATTTTTGACCCTGGTCACCTGAAAATCTGTCCAATGAGAGTTAAAAAAAAAAAAAAAAAAAAAACACCTTTGTTAGTATGTTGGGAACGAGCAAAAGTGGATACAAGAAATTAAATTGGTAATAACTTAGCAGGATCGACATCAGGCCAACTAATGCAAAACTGAAGGGTTTCCTTGTTTCTGCCCGAAAATTTACTAGAGATTCTTTACAATTAACACCATTTACACGGGATAGTACCAGTGTTTGCGAATATCTCATGGGGAAAACAAGAATGTATGGCAAGGATTTGACAACGGACTAGAAATTGTAAATAAGAATGGTGGCGGGATAATTTTAACAGCAAGAAAATAATGTTTGGCATTATCGTTATACATTGTATATGTTTCGGGATCTGGGCCAAGAAAAGCCATGCGCATCAACTTTGACTCCTTTACATTTTGATAATAACCATAACACATGAAGCACTGCTTAACAGTACATGTTATGGTACAGTTTTTTTTCCATTGTTTTAAAATGTAATAGTTCAAACAAAAATACGAATTGTTATTATAAAGGTGTCATTGAGAGTCCCTTGAATTCACTTGTTAAATTGGCAAACGGCGTACAGGGCAACACATTGCCAGGTGTTGCTGTACTCTCCATCGTTCCCAGTTAAGCTTTCAACGGGAGATATTTCGAATGTGTACATGCAATAAAACAACACCGGTACCGCTCTTCAAAAGATTGAAGATCTCTGAATGTGTGCCGCTAAGAACAACGCCTTAAACCAACGGCTAATAAAGCCTCTGTATTGATGACGTCACACTTTGTTTACCCGTGTGCTTTCCTATTGGTACTTGGTTGGTTCTTCTCCTGTAGGACTTCCACAAGGGAGTATAACTCGGAGGCCAGAAACACCGGGCAAACCCCTTCTCTGAGCGATTAGTGTTACTGGGTTCTTTTACGTGCATTGCATAACACACGGGACCTCCGGCTTTACGTCCCATCCGAAGGACGAAGCAATAATGGTTAAGTGCCTTGCTTAAGGGCACAAGTGTTCGGGCCCGGGCTCGAACCCACGCCACTGTTTTCCTCTAAAACACCAGAGCATGAGTCCGGTGCTCTTCCTATGTGAGCATTGTAGGGACGACAGTTTCGTAGGCCCCATAGAAAAGCGCACACGTAAATAAGTGTGACGTCATCAATATAGAGGCCTATTAAAACACAGAAACAGGAGTGGCACAATAGGCTTGCCCCTGGGCGCAGGCACCATAACTACACAGGTTGGACTCGAACCCACAATCTGCAGAAATACTCAACTTCGCAACTTCAACGCATCACTTAACGTTGTCAGATTAATGGTCTATAAGAGCGAAATCACGAGGGGAAAACCCATCAATCTCAATTTTCTATTGAAAAAAAAATATATAGAGTCAATAATATTTAAAGCGCATTAGTCCTCGGCTGTGCAAGCAGTGCAATGCATAAAGTTTTTTGTATCCACTTGCACATATGTATATATTTTTAGGCGCCATACAGATCTAGGCCAGTGTTCACAATACGCCATGTCAATCCAGTTGCCATTATCTCCAGGATCACAAGTTGTTATATGTGGGCACAGTACAAACTCTAGTCTTAATCAGGGCAGGATGCAGGTGTTTTTATTTGCAGCACACATCGTCAATGATGATAATTATTCAGCTGGTTCGATGTTTATTCATTAGAAAATAACAATGACGTCACACCATTGCTATCAATCAGTCACGCATGACACATTAAAGCATTTCAAAGAATGGCTTTCATCGAGCTGCCACAGTGGCCTAGTGGATAGTGGAATGAACAATGGATCGCAAGATCTGTGGTTCGAGCCCTTGCACATTTTTATCAAGTGTTTTTGTTGATTGGGATAAGTTTAATTGCAGGGAAAACACTAAGAGAATCTAAGTGTTAAAGAAGGATAAATATTCATGTTGGGGTGCGTAGTGTGAATGGTTAAAATACGATGAATGCTGCATGCAGAATAAAAATACGCGGGCGGGATTAGATGTAGATGTACATGTACATGTACATGTACGTACATCACTGGGAGCTCCTAGCTGATGTTACTTCCATTTTAGCGTCCAGAGAAGCTGATCGCAGAGGGCGCTATCGACACGATCCACGCACTCACTCAAGATAATATACATTGTTGGCCACAATGTGAAATCTAGCCTTGATTCAAGGAGGAATTTGTAATAAGCCGACATGTGCATGTAACCGTGGAACTACATGAACTCGTCTGGTGCACATTAGTGTCCAGGAAAGCTATTCACAGAGGGCGCTATCAACACGGTCCATGCACTCACTCAAGATAAACACATTGTTGGCCCGACCTTAATTGCACAAGGGGTGTGCATAAGGTCACTAATGAAGCCATAAACAAGTCCCGCCTTGAACTAAGTCAACGATGAACCGTGGGGTTCTGCAATAAGGAACACACCCTTCTCCCTAAAAGAAACAAGTTTGTTTTTTACATAATAATAACCAACTTATAATTTATTTGTTGTTCAAACGAGAATGCGTTTTTTTTCTCGAACACATTGTGCTGACGTTTGTTTCCAGTAATTCACAATAGACTTCAAGGCAAGGCTACGTACGTCTGCGTTGCGACGAAGCCTTATTGCGCACGATAAGCAAATTATGCAACTGGAGCCCAGTATGACGTCGCAGACAGATTTTGAGTTAGACACATTTTTATAGAACTAATGAGGGAAAGTAGGGGACTCTTCCAAATGCATTATTTTACATACACTCCTCCTTGTTGTTTTCGAACTACATGAAAAGTTTGATAACATATGTTTATGTTTTGCCTTTCACTGACATAATCATTGATTTAAGGCCAAAAAAATAGTTCTGCTTCCGATAACATGGCATTCGATTATAGGGTAGGTATGTAGGGAACTTTTTTTGCCATTTTTTTTGTATACGGTCATATGGAGACGTACATGTACGTCTGCGTGTGGTCAAGGGTAAAATGTAGAAAATGATGGTTTTGGATGTTATTTTCAATTATTCCCATAAAAAAAATAGGGCAGGGGCTGTCAGAATAGGGTAGGTAGGAGAATCGGAAGCAGAAATAGTTTTTGTTTGGCCTATATAGACGCAGTAGATACAGTTTTGTCACGGCGCTGGCGTGAAACAGTTAAAAAGTTTGCCCTGCCTGGCTAGTGTGACTTTTTGTCCCACACAATTCTCTGATGACAGCGCTAAGACTTAAGTATACCAGTGTGTTTTTTTGTGTGTACATTCTTGGCAAATGCTTTCGCAGTTTAACATGCACCGCGTTATGTCAATCCTCGTCAGTTACTCTTAATCACGCTGGCAAACAGTAAATCCAATAATATTAGTAGCTAAATCTCCCAAATGCAAAATATTCATGTATCATAAAGATATTTTTGGGATTTCAATATTTTTATTTTCCATTCAGTAATAAAATGCTGTTATAGTTAGGTATATACTCGGTAAGACAATCAGTATGTCGATTACAATGCCTGGAATGCGCTCGCACCAGACGGACGAGTATCTCGGCCACCCGAATAAATTCCACTGCGTATATTATTGATCTTTCGAGAATCTGGCAGCTTTACTTTTTCACGTTAACAAAAGGAATCTTTTGGGCCCGTTTTCATCGGACAATCTCGCGTTTTGAACACGACCAGTCATTCATAACAAATCTGTTGAGGGCCACAGAGATCGATAGTTTTGTATTCGGGGCTCGATCTGTGTCACACAAGTACATCCCTTCCCAGTTTTGAGGATGCGGGAATTGACTTGTGCATGGCGAGCTAAATCGATTTATTATTTTCTTGAGCTGTCGCTGTCGATACGCCAGAAAGCTAGTGATTTTTCTATTGAACGTCAGGGCTAGTATTATCGGAATATGCAGTCTCGTATGAACGTACAGTATAAACACGTCGATTTCATTCTAAATTGATTTGTATTTGCTCTGAATGGATCCTCAATTGCTCATCGCTATTTATAACTATGATAGATGACATTGCTGTCAATTTGGTATCAGCAATGTCTTCGAAAAATAGTGGGCGTATGGCTTCAACACATATCCGACCACATGCGATTGTATAGGCGTAAATCGACCGTGACAATGACAGAATTCAGTTGTCTGAGGCTAAATAGTGCATCAGCACGGATACAGGCAACAAACTACCGGAGGCCAGTGGCCTGTATCCACAATAGCGTGAGATCCCAGTGCAACACGCAGTAGCCCGCTTCGCGGCTTTCGCCATTCCAACACATGTAAATTCCCTTACCCGTATACAGCCCTGCACGCTGCATTATACCGGCGCTTTGAATGAACACAATTACCGCAGTGTTACCGCGCACAATGGCACCGGAATACAGAGCGAAGGGACCCAGTACCAGTGGATCTATGGCAAGGTGAAATCAAAAGGAAATATACCATCGGCCAGCAATCTTACCCCGTGATTAAAAGGAGAGGGGGAAAAAAGATGGCGACAGTGAATCCGATCAGCCAGGAGGAGAGGTTTTTGACGGCTGTACGGGACGGGGATGTTAGTTATGTGGAGCAAGTGCTGGAGTCCAAGCACGAGACGGGCCTGGAAATCAACCTGAGCGACCGCAACGGCAAATCGGCGCTCACGCTGGCCGTGCTGCAGGGAAACCTTCGTGAGTACATGTCAAGTGACAAACTTGTTTTCAGTCGAAAGTGGCAACAAAAGTAAACGAAAGCTGGGAAAGATTTCCATATCTGGCCACCACTTGTCACCCTGTGCACAAACCGTATGAGACTGGTCTGAAAATTTCTACGTGTTTTCTCAGTAAATACATCAATATTTCCCCTGTGCTAAAGTTGACTTTTTAGGACATAATATCACATGCTGATGACTGATATGTCACTGAAGGGGAAATGAGTGATGGCCAAAAATGGGATATTTTTTCCGAAACGTACAATGTATCGTATTCACACATTATATACCAGTTTCAACGCATGCCCGGCTTTCTGATCAAAATGTCAACATTTGAATTTGTAGGGTAGCGGGCTAATTGAGATCAACCGCTTCGGCGTACTGGCTTAATATAAACCTTCAAATTTACAAGTTTTTTAAGTAGCAACGACTACTTCCTCAGAATGATTGATGTTCATAAAGTTGGCGTTGGTTAATTAGTCTTTTAAAATGCTTCATTTCCGTTGTACCTGTACCAGTGAAAATGGTTCCATCTAAAATTATGCCAGTTATATCTTTCTGTCATGTTTATTAACTTATCAAAGGATTGAAAGGAACCAGTTATAACTGATAACCCAGAAGTTGCTGTTTTTGTTCTTATTTTTTAAGAAACTTTATAATGGGATATAGAGTAAGTAAGTTTGTTTTGTACGGACTAGACAAAGTATTAAATCATTTGTGTAAAACGTTATAATAAAATGCGTTTCAGAAACATTCACCAAATATCAGTTGAATACAAAAGTTATCGTTTACATTGGTGTACATGTATACTCGCAATATACAATCTAGTTTTTTTTTTTGGGGGGGGGGGGGTTGCCTTATGGCTACCAGGCTATACAATGACGTCTTAAGAAAACCTGGTGACTATATTCGAACAAAACCCATGAAGTAGTTTCAATAGGAATTGAATCACTGAGTGGGCGTGGACTAAACAAAGAGGAGGTGGAGTTTCAGGGACCAACTGTTATCCCTTTACTTGCTGAATATTTGAAAATATTTACTTCTAATTTTTGATACTCAAAAGGGAAAGAATTCCATACCTGGACATATCACTCAACACCCTGTGCACAAATCATGGTCTGAACAATTCTGAGTGTGTTCTCAGTAAACGTCATTAGGCCTATGTTGGTCTTTTCATGACATGTTACCACTTTCTGATGGCTGATACTGTCACTGCAGGGAAAATATTAGCGATGTCCCTGTATCATATGTATGTCATCCCACCAAAGATTAGGGGAGGATATCTGTACATGGGGGGGGGGGGATATCTGTTCTTGCATAACCCGGTTTGGGTGAAATATTTGAAAAGGTTTTTGTACGAAAGTTGTGACTTTCTGTGCCATGTTGTATGTTCGTGATTGTCAATGTAACATATTTCCCGAATATATATACTCCAATTTTAATATGACTTTGCACACCCTTAGGGAGTTAGGGTTTGGTTGAGAATGAAATGGCTGGAGGTGGTTCTGGAGTTGGTTGGCCATCTCGAGGCCAAGTCCATCCTTGAAAACCACGATGTAATGCATAATGGATGAGGAGGCAGCAGATTAAGTAGCAGAAATCACATATCAGTTCTGAATGTTCCCAGTTTTCTAAAACGAATGAAGAAAGCTGAAAACGTGATGACCTCAAACGGACTCAGCACAGTCGCTCTGTACGCGTGACTAGTACAAGGAATTTGAATAACAAATGCAAAACAACAATTATTGTATTAAATCTCTTTCAAGGTGCCAAGGTAATGAGATGACCTTTTAAACCATGACACATGTTCATAGTCGATCTCCCGCGTCAGAAGACATTAAGTCACATCAAGGTTTTGTTTTTTCCCCAATATTAGGCTGATCGAGCGTTAGTTGTGTTTAAGTTTTGTTGTTGTTGATGTTGTCGCAGTTGCTGTTACGTTGCTTTTGACATATTGTTGCAGTTGTTGTTTTGTTGCTGTTTTCATTAACACGGTTCTTGTTGTTCTGTAGGTATTCTTTTTGTTGCTTATATTTTCTATGTGTAGTTTGACGTTGTTTTTGACATCTGTTTTTTTTTTTGCCGTTATCGTCGTTGTGTTTGTTGCTGCTGCAGCCGTTGGTGTTGTTTCTGTTATTGTTTTGTTGTTGCGTTTGCTGTTGCGGTTGTCATATGTTGCTGTTATAATACGGCGGCGTTGATAAGTGATGTATACACTTGCATGGTACATGTACATGTACATGTATGACAGTTGTAGCTGTTTAATCCTGCGGCTCTAAGTTTTTGTTTGACACTGATTTATCAGTACATGACATTCTTATACTCGAGCCTATATAATACTGTCTAATTATCAAGGAAGGGAAACTAGGGACTAGACGATTTAGAGTTAAGATCACTCCAATTTAAGATCGAAATAAACGTACCGTGAAAGAGAATCAATCGAGTGGAAACTCAATATATACTCAATCGAGTGAAGTTCACTCTGCATGCAAAATGTCGGCTCGCAAGTTTCAGTATGTACGATTGAATTGCCACCCATTGCAAATAGGTGCCATTGACACATGAACGAATACAAGCAAGTAGGCCTACAACTTATGTTTCGTTTATACGTTTGAACCTACAATTCACTACTTTACTGGATGGAGCTAAAATATAGCGGTATCTATAACCAAAATGAATTGACTTGTTCCTGAGAAACCCTAGCCAATATAAAAATAACGACCTTGCAAGCATGGAAATTGGATTGGTACTTATATCAAGGCTTCCAGTAATGGACAACTGGAAAAATGACGAGAGTTCAAGTGTGTACCCTTCTTTTGTTGAGAGTAGTGAATTAATAACCCAACACACTGTTGGCGCTGAATGGCGTGCTTGTCGGTCGCTGCGCACGTGCCCGTAATTACGTGCTTGTTACGGCAAAGTGCTACGGTATTTACAGGTGAATAGTGCTGGGTGGAGCAAGATGAACGGTGGGTCCAGAAAAAAAATGCCCCACAACACACACCTCAGTTTGGACACTCATCGAAGTTGAGCAACGTTGATTTGTGGTTGGGAGGCATAATTATGTACCGCTTGCTGAACTTTAAGAGCGTTGTGTTGTCCCGTACATAATAAAGGAAAGTTTAATGTGATGGAGTTTCGCAGTATGAAAAGGTGCAATAAAGAATAGGTTTAGGCAGTTGTCCCATAGAAAAACAATCTCGCTTTTCTTCTTTCTTGCACAAATTCCCTTTGTTAATGCCGGATGAAACTGACAAAACCTAACTCGTGGTCGAGCGTTGAAAAGGTTACTCACATCACAGCAGGACCTCAGTGTGGATCGCCCCTGTCGTGCAGAAATCGCAATATGTATATATTTAATATTCAGTCATGAATATTTAAATTAGCCGACACGACCTGTTGGGGGGGGGGGGGGTCTGCTCGATGGTTGATTGAAGTAAGAATTAACATAACAGGCCCGTACACTTTAACAATTTTGCCAAATTGGCACAGGTATACTGAAGGCCTACTCTTGAGCATTGTGACAAATAAAAAAAGTAGCGTGACGTCGATTGCGAAAAAAAGAGGGTAATGCAATCACTAATAACAGGCCCGTGACAACATACCGGTATGTCTCTGTACGACCAAGAAATCCCTGAATATTATTAGGTCTTATCAAGCGGAATTTGTGGTTATGTCATGCTTTCGTTGAAGAAACAGCCTACACTACACTGGTTCGATCTATTCTGGAATAGGTGATTCATTTTCCTGGAACCCTCATCTAAAATCAGACATTCACCAACTGGAACGAGCCCACGGGCAGGCAGTTCTACATGTAATTGTCAACAACTGTAGCACGTCACCAGGAACAGTTTCATCACTATACTCCAGAGCCATGGATGGCTTGCCCATGATCAACGAAGGAAAATAAGAAGATTAATTAATTAATTAACTTATAACTATCACCAACTGTCAAAAAACCTAACCTCTACCACTCTCAATAGCTTGCGTACAGGCTGGTCACCAACTACCAGAAACCCAATTGGATTAAACCGTATAACTGTCAAAGCCTGTTGAACTGGCTTGATAGATAATAATCGGGTGACCAATAGTAGTGGTACGGGTTGTGTAGCAGCCTTTTTAAATGGTGATGCCTTTGCTTGGCTTGAATGCATGGTGAACCTTTTGGGCCTTCATTCTGAGCTAAATTCATCATTAACAGGCACTCACCAGTGCTGACCCGCCACATTTGTCAATGTCAGTCGAGACATTGGTACCACGTACAGCCTGTCAGTTGTAGCAATATGAAGCCAGTATACAGACCTGTTAAAACCTATCACCTGATAGATTTTGACGTAACTATCTACAGATTGTCACTGAGAGAGGATGGCTAACTATGCTCAACAAAGTACTGAACAATACAGTGATGATGTACATAAATGATATTTGCAATGATGATCGACGGTTCTTTCTTTTATCCTCTTTGCCGACGACACCAATATATTCTACTCATGTAATAACACAAATGTATAAACTATTGTAAATGTTCTTAATGTTGAATTAAACAACTATCGGTTTGGCTCCAGGCTAACAGATTGTCACTTAATGTGAAAAAATGTACATTTATGGTTTTTCGAAATAGTAAAAAGAAGTTGAATATATCTAATTGTCAAGTTAAAATTAATAACGACCATATATACTGCGAGTGTCAAACACCAAATTTATTGGGGTCTGCAATGTATATTGATGAATGTCTCTCATTGAAATTCCACATAAATGAATTAGAAAACAACATTTCTAAACAATATTGGTTTCATGAGCAGATTGAAGCACATTCTTCCGTCGAGCATTCTGTTCATTAGTTCTCTCACAGCTCTCTTTTTTGTTACATTAATTGGGCGAACACTTACAAGTCAAATCTTGAGGTAAATTGATTAAACTATAGAAAAGGGCAATTCCTATTGTATGTAAGGTGCACTTTAATGAGCATATATCACTCCTTTATTTAGGAAACACAAGCTTTTGTCTCTTACTAGTAATATTAAAGGGAATATACATCATTGGCTTTTGCTGTAATTTTCAGAAATGAACTATTTGAGGGGTTAGTATAATAGATTAAATATTGTTACACTGACATGTTTGAATTTTTGTGTTCGAAAATTCTGGAAAAACCAAGACAAACAAAAATGTTCAAGTAGTCTGGCTCCCTGACTCCACTAAATATAAAATGGATCAATTTACAGATGCCAGAAAATTGTAAGGTAAGGGAACCAGTCTAGCTGGCCTGCACCCGTTATGAACATGTAACCAATAGCAAACACAATTTGGACTGAAAAAAAATTGGTAAATTTGGAGCAGTAGTTGAAAAATAGTTAGGTTTTTCCAACGGTGGTCGGCCGACCACCGTTGGAATTTTTTACAAAAATACCATTTTCTTGAAAATGACTTCACACCAGGTGCCATAATTTTACAGGATGCTTTAGACTGTCATTTACCAACATCCTAGTAAGGTATTTCGTAAAATCTTGGTAGTTTTATTTTTCAATGTTTGCAAATGTTGTATATTCTCTTTAATGTCTTTCAACAAGATGTTTTTATGTATACATATGTAAACAACTAACTTCCTGAATCATTACACAACCTTATTCAATTTAATAGACCCATGCACGATTATAATACTAGGTCCTCATCCAAATTACATATACCTCAAGTCAGAACAACTCTTTCTCAACATACCATCTCTTTCTCTGGACCAAAACACTGGAACTATCTTTCACCGTCTTTAACCAATTGCCCTTCAAGTGATACACTGTAAAAACAGTGTTTAGCATTTAAACACATCAGAAACGTGTTTATAGTTTAATACGTTTAGGAATGTGTTTCAATTCTTAACGTTTACCACTTTTTAATGTTGTGAAACTAAACGTGTTTACGTTTTGGACATGTGCTTAGGATTGTATATCTAAATTCGCTTAGGAAGGTGTTTAAATGCTAAACATATTATTCATTGTACATGCCAAACGGATAATGCGTGTCACAGAAAAAGGACATCTAAACATGTCATGGTGCTGAACGTGTGGAAAAAGTGGGTACAGAATTAGTGTTTAGAAATGTGTTTAAATCCTAAACACCATTTTTACAGTATACATTCAAATATGAACTGAAAAAACATTCCTACTTAATTCTCAGAATACCTGATTCATTATTAAGTCGGCATAGCCGTTATTGATATGGTTTTTTTTTGTCGTGTCTACTTTGTTTAACCGTTATATATTTGACAATTGTTATTATTTCAAATTCTATAATTAGTGTTGTTTGTCTTGTTTTGTCTGGTATTGTTGGGCACATCCACCACTAGCTTCGGCTTTTTAGGATGCTGCCTCCACAGAGTGGAATTTTTTTAATTTTATTGAATTGAATTGAACATTGATGTACGTGTGTATACCAGCCTCTGTTACTGGAAATACTCGATCATTCCTGGGTCATAAAAACACAAACCGAATCAAGTGTATATGCTAGAACCTTCAACAGTAGTTTCTTCCTTGGGGCAACCAAGGGCTGCAACAATCTCCGACCTGGTATCATTGAATCTTGGAAAGCATTACATTCAACATTTAGAGTTGAATCTTTCAAAATGTTTAGTGGCTCCAAATATAAATTTGTCTCTGTGGTTGAAAATACGTCCAGCTCCAAGCCCAAAACTAACAAAAGAAGTTGGTGTGATGTTTCAGAGTAAATGTCTTTCCAACTCCACTAATTCAGATTCGAATAATTGAATTCATGTAATGGCTTATTTAAAACAAAATGAGGTTAAATCGTAATGTGGGAAAACCCGATACCGTTTACTTACCTCAACCTTTTAATGATTAAACATGCATTTATTTTAATGTTGTTTTCATTTTACATTAATTCCGTGAATATTCGTCATCAATCACAATTGCAATCAATTTGAAACAAAGATGGCGTACATGTAGGTGATGTATGTTGTGAAAAGGGCTGCGGTTGGGATTGGAATCATTTGCCTGGCTCTCAGGCAGCATAACAAGACCTCATTATAATGCTCAATGGCAAATTATTCCAATCCCTAACAACATCCTCAGCCTTTTTTGCACACACACATTCAGGATTTTACACAACTTACATAACTCGGCACTGAACTTGATAAAGGCAAGGAACTTGGTCACAGAGTGTCCAAAAATGCTGTTGTGTTCAATGGACCCTTGTGCATTGAGGCGTGGTGGAAATAACATGAATCCTATTGCGATGGAAATAAAATGAAACTCATAGGGGTTGAGGCTAAGAACAAGGAGTATCTGCACAATCATTTTTTTTTCTAAATCGACTTCGTGGTTTTGTAGTTATTTCAAAACTAGTTGGACGGACACTTTTTTGGGACATACTGCAGTGGGTTTGGTAAAAGAACAAGGCAAAATGGTGATATCACCAGCAAGTTTTTTCCCCCAAGCCACGTACGTTCGCCGTACCTGCACCATTTCTAATGGTCCCTATTAATTATTGTAACCTCATGCCGGAGGCGGGAACGAAGTCACGTACATGGTGTATTTAGTTTCCTATATTTTTTTCCCCTTTAGTTCACTGCTACCAGACTTTTATTTAATCTTACACCTTGAACCGGATGAAACGAGTATGTGTTTTGTCTCAACCATTTTAAAGGAACCTTCTTATTTTATTTTCTCTTCCCTCCAGTTATTATCAAATTGCTCCTGACCCACGGTGCGCGACTAGGAGACGCCCTCTTGCGGGCGGTGGATACCCAGTTCTTAGACGCTGTGCAGCTGATATGCAAACACTCGGAATCGCTTGAGGTGAGGATGAGGGCTGATCCGAATCCGGAGGGGGATACAATTATGAAAGTAATACTAGGTGCAATGGGAATGTCAGCACCGCTCGGTTGCTTTGTTCGATATGCATTGCTCTCATCCATGTTTATTAGCTATGATTTGCAAATGTGCTGTGGTCCAATGGTTACGGTGTTCGACTCGTGTGCCGTGGTACATGGGTTCGAATCCTGACCGTTGGAGCATGGTGCTTGTGCTCTTGAGCAAGGCACTTTACCATTATTCGTAAAGGGACGTAAAGCCGTAGGTCCCGTGTGTGTTGTTAACATGCACGTTAAAGAACACAGTAACACTTATCGCTAAGAGAATGGGTTTCTGGCAGTGGCTGCAATATGCTCCGCAGCACCTTGTAAACCCTTATAAGGCGCTACATAATGGGTCTCATATGTCTCATAAACACCTGTCTTGAATAATATACATAATTTCCAAGCGCCTTGAGTACCTAATTGTTGGTAGATATGTGCGCTATATAAGACTCCGCTGTTAAGGCATACTTTGTGTGATTTCTCTCGGCAGATGACTGCTGCAGTTAATGGCGAACTGTTTTGTCCTTGAAGTACCAGTAATAAAAAGGAAAACTCTTCAAAACATCGGCATGCATTCTATACCATCATTTCCCGCAATGATTCTCATTGTACAATGTCATACCAGCATGTTCTTAACTAATTACTTCAATACATAACTAACGATGTATCATAAAAATGTGTGTATGTAGGACAGTAATGATTGTTTGCATTGGAATACCAGCACTTGTGGTTTTTGCCAGTACTAGTCAAAACATAAATATACACAAAAGGTGACCTTGGCAAAAGTGCGAAAAAAAAGTATAAAAAAATATTTAAAAATGCCTGGATTAGCACGCTCGATTGCGATACGAACTGCAGTAATTCTTCGCTGAGAAGGTCAACTCCGAATGTTAAAACTGGAACTAAATTAAAAAAAAAAACATGTAGTACACAAGTTGTTAAAGGCGCTTGTGCAATCTTTGTGCTTAACACTCCTCAATCCTCCTAAATCCCCCATGCTGTTTTGGAGGATTTTGAAGGATTGAGGCTGAATGGCATAAAAGTGCCGGTTGAATTTGGGAGATGAATTGTGTCGAGTTCGTATTGGCTGTACTAAGTATTGTTTATGCTCAGTCATGCATAATTTATTGAGCCCTCATGCTGGATATCATCCGAAGCTCGACTGTCATGACTGTCATTGGCACTACCTCATTAAACGTGATTGCTGGGAGATTTTGAGCAATTGAGGCAGTGGTCGCCCCTCCACTGAACAAATTCAAGAAATATATGTAACGGGTGATTTTGAAGGATTGAGGCTGAATCCATTTTTTTTTGTACATGGTAGCAATTGGAGGATTTTGAAGGATTGAGGATGGTTCCTGACCAAAAGGGCCCACGGTGTTAGGGTTAAATCAAGGTAACAATGCACACCACCAAGATTGCAGTTGAATGCAATGGTGCTATCAGTGGATTATATTACATTCAACAGGGGGCCACGAGAGGTCTATTTACTATACTGAAGGTCGCCCCTTCCCTCAAAATTGCCCACCTTCAATTTACTTCTTGATTTTTCATTTTTGACGTCGCAGCCTGAGACGAGAAAATCCGTCATCGGTTGCCACCCGGAAAATGACGACTTCCACCCCGACCTGACCCCGATAGTGCTGGCTGCACATCACAACAACTACATGATTCTTAAGGTAAACATGCATGGTGACTGCGGTGATCAGGATGATGCTGATTGTATCAGTGATTTGATGATGGTGATGAGGGTGGTGAGGTTGATGTGGTGATATGGTGCAGAGGTAGTGAGATAGGTAACCAGACTAATTTGCAAGTGACAGTATTTAAGTGCGTCAATTCAGTGAGTGAGGCTTTATCCGAATTTGCTTGGCTGCTGCTTAAAATTACAAACGAGTCTAAGGAAGCGGCTGCAGGCACTTCCATAGACTCGTGTGTAATTTCAAGTCATTGCCAAGTAATTCGCCTGAATCTGTGAGTGAGTGAGTTAGCAGGTTAGGTACTATTATTATTTTAGTATTTTTATTATTATTATTTACATAAACGCTCATGAATCCAAAGATTCATCGAAAGCTCCCCGTGTAGCTCACACGCCTGAAGAAACCTGTAGAGAGAAGATGATGACAAGAAATTACAGATTTAGAGGTGGGAGGAAAACCCCAGAGGAACTCTCTGGGGGAAACCCATGGTGTCAGGTCAGGGGACTGAAAACCAAATCCACCTGTGGATCAGGGTAGGAATCGAACCCGGACCATCGAGATGGAAGACGAGGAAAGGACCAATGCGCCAAACACCTCTCCCCGTATGACTCTAGGCTGGCCCTTTCATAGTGGGGGCAGATAGGGGAAATATTTGGGGGACTATTGTGCCTTTGATGATACAATCATGGCATTCGGCACACAGTCAGAGTATGTCTTAAGCAAGATACTTATTTGGCTATAGGGCTATCGCCAGGTAGAAAAGGTAGAACAAATTTATTACAAATGTATTACAAAGGCACAATCCCATCACCTATCTGCCGTATTATTTCCGGGACCACCAACAATTGAATACATTGCAATTTTAATGTTCTCAATCTAGACTCTACTTAAATACGGCGCGACCATCCCCGACCCGGACTCTTCGGATTTCCAGCGCACGGAGAAGCACACCCTGCAGCGCTCGGTGGGCACGCTGAACGTCTACCGGGCCCTGTCTAGCGGCTACTACATCTCCTTGACCGCCCACGACCCGATAGGCCACGCCTTCACCTTGTCCAGCAAGCTGGGCGAGATGAGTAACTTGGAGTACGAGTTCCGGGCCGAGTACACAGAGCTCTCCGAGTCGGTGGAGCAGTACGCCGCTGACATTCTCGCCCAGGCCCGCGACTCGGATGAGGTAAAACAAAGGGAAACAAGAATCATATTTTTAACCAGAGTTGAAATCTAGTCAATCACACATGAGGTCACATTTTAAGGCAATATAAAATGTGCAAACATAAAATATAGGTTTTCCCGGCCAATTTCCTGAAATGTTCATTCACTTCTGAAAATCGGTCATTTATTTTCGTCTGAATTTGAATGCTTGTCTTTAATCCAATTTCCATTCAACACAAGTTCAATGGTTTTCATTGTCCGTGCATTCGGTTTTGAGAAACAGACGGCCAATTACGTTACCTGTGCATTCATTTACGCAAGCATACCTTTTCTAAATTGATTTGAGGTACGGCTAATTTGAGTACACAGTAGTCAAATGGGTATAAAGGAGTATAAATGGGTACCGGCATTAGCTGGGGAGTAATCCTGCGATGGACTGGCATCCCATTCAGGGGGAGTAGAAATATTCTCAGTCGTTTCATGCCAAGGAAACCGGAGATAAACACCGGCCTGATGAGCCACATTGGCTCGGGACAGACTTTACTACGGCTAATTTGATTGACGGTTGATGAAAAAGTAACCTCTAATTGTATCTGGTGCCGATGGCATTACACTAAAAGTGAAATGGAATGGTGAATGTTTGAAATCGCCCTCTCAAAGCGAAAAAGAATTCTTGTAAACGAATCTAAATGGACATCAACGAAAGGTGCTGCTCAATCACTTAATTGATTGAATTGAAATGGAATCGAATGCTCTAGTAGCGAAAATGAAACGCGTGTTCAGAGCGATTCTCAAATTCAGACGAAAATGAATGACCGATTTTCAGAAGTGAATGAACATTTTAGAAAATTGGCCGAGAAAACCTATATTACCAAATATTTATGAATCAGTGGAAATACCTAACTTGACTGTTAGTGAATAGGCCAAGAATCCTGTGAAATTATGGCACCTGGTGTGCTGTCATTAAAAAAACAACCTGATTTTCAAATACTGTCCCCAATTTACCGAAATAAGTCCACGTTTTGTGTGCAATCGGTTACACATCCATGACAGGGTGCAAGCAATGTAGTCTGGTTCCTTGACCTAACAATTCCCCGATGTCTATAAATTGCTCCGTTTCGTCTGAAGTAGGTTCAGGGAATCACATTGTGACTTTAACTTCCTTTAAGTCACAAGAAACGGGGCTAAACAATGCTGAAGGGATGATGTTGTCAGTTCATTTGAATACCTTTTGACTTGCCTTGAGACTGGATGAATTGTGATTGACTGGTGAGGGACTTGTTATCAATTGTAATGACCCTGATTGTAACCCCAAAAGAGCCAAGGGCCGAATTCGGTTTGATTTTATGTGAAATCCGGAGTCTTCGACATTTTTCATGGACTCACAGCCTATCACGTGAGAGTGAATACTTACTGCTTTGTTCGGAGAGCCATGCTATGTACGGTCGAAAAGCCAGTATTTCATCGAGTCCAATTTACAATGCCGGAAGTCCAATTTACATTTAGTGTTCCACACGACCTCTAAGCTTTTCTTTTAAGTGCCAAGACTTCTGATCTCGTTTCACCTATTACGTCTGGAGGTACTCTGGCGCGAGAAGTGTCATACTTGAGAACCAAGCTGGGCGGAAATGTTTAGCAATGACATATTGTGGTCTTTCACTGAACGCGGCCAAAGCGTATATGGACTACAGAGTATTACTCATCACACTCCACGAAACAGGTTCATTTTGCCTCGAAGGTAACTTGGAAAAAAAAATCCATAACAACTTATTTAAAAAACCTTCAGTGCAGAAATCAATCAATCTTTGTTGAGGTTACGTCATTCGTGTTTATGAAACCTATCGATCCAGAGATTGAGCAATCCGAGATTCTCTGAAATTTCTCCGTCGGAGAGATTTCAGGGAGATTTTCATTGTCCACTTGTACAGTGTGAGGTAGCATTTCGTAATAAATGAAAAAGGATTGATTTGACGTAAAGTCCCTGGCGATCTTGGAAGGATTATATTTGTCAGACTGCGATCAATCAAATAACGACAACGCTCTTGTATAATACGCCAATGTCACTTTAGAAATCAGCATGTGCATGTAACATGATTAATATACCTTCTCTTGTCCTCATGTAAAGGTTATTTCATTCAGTCCGGCAGTTTCTTTTCTAGACTGTAGTTACGTTGCCAGGGTAAAACAGATCGATGAAGTACCTTGAAGAGATCACTAGTTGCATGGATGCAGTGCGCCGTTTGGTTTCATGGTACAATACGATGAACTTGCAAAACAAAAACTCCTTTGTGCCGTTACTTGTATTACATATGTATATAGATTTTACTTGAGATTTCAATTCAATTCAATTCAATTCAACTTTATTCATTCATCATACCAGCATGAAATTCTGCTTCTCAGTTTGCACATAAAAAATCAAATACAATGTACCTACAATACAAAAAAAAATGAATATATAAAACTTACAGTATACACATTAAAACATTCAATGAAAAGGCAATGAATTAAATAATAATAGTGTTTGTCAAAATACAGCAAAACCCTAACAACACACACATGGACCACACTACGGCATTGTAAATTGGACTCGATGAAATACTGGCTTTTCGACCGTACATAGCATGGCTCACCGAACAAAGCAGTAAGTATTCACTGACACGTGATAGGCTGTGAGTCCATGAAAAAAGTTGAAGACTCCGGATTTCACATAAAATCAAACCGAATTCGGCCCTTGGCTCTTTTGGGGTTACAATCAGGGTCATTACAATTGATAACATGTCCCTCACGAGTCAATCACAATTCATCCAGTCCCAAGTCAAGTCAAAAGGTATTCAAATGAACTGACAACATCATCCCTTCAGCATTGTTTAGCCCTGTTTCTTGTGACTTAGAGGTAATTAAAGTCACAATGTTCTATCTTCACTTTTGGCAAGGTTTCTGTCATGAAATTGGCAGGTACTTTTCGGAAGAACATTCTAGGTAACTGAACAAATTATCCTACTTGGCATGTAATTGCAATTGAAACCCAGCAGAGCAAAGGGGCCAAACGGATCCGTATTCTGTTTATTTTAAGCCGCAGAAAGGCAAAGCCGTTTACTAGATAGAAAATTCCACTTTGGTATGATTGATTTCGATCGCAACATGCGTGACCGTCGTGGCCAAAGTTTCAGTATTTTTCCATCCAGCATCAAATTGATTGGCAAGTGCTGTACCTCATACCGCATTAATTTAATGACCAAGGTCATCTGACGTTTATAACTAGATCATGGTTCGCGGATCAGACACACGGGACATTAAGGCCGAGTAAAAGAAAAACATGGAGTAGTTTCTTGTAAGGCAATTGTGGAAAAAAAATACGGAGACGGGCGCTACTTTTTCTCATTTTTTTCCTCTCCAACATGTTGTTTTATTCCAAAATGATGGCTGATAGATTCTTCAATTTTGACTATTTTGCTGATACAAAACTGTGTCCAAAGCGGCCATAACCCTATCTACATAGCTACAATTTTATTGGAAACAAATGAAAAGACAACACAGTGACAGTGCATGTGCAGAATATATTGCAAATGTATGAATTAAAAATATATATATATAAACAATAAGAGATTGTGGCTCTAACTGAACAACCACAAACCGTTCCCAAAATGTTTTCGTTGTCTACTGGACGGTATTTAGTGAATTAAAAAAATTATTATCGTTAATAATTGCACTTCCGTTAACATCGGAAGTAAGGGTTACTTGGCATTGGCATTTCAGGAGGCACATATTTAGGATGATATATAGCAATGTGCAAAGAACTGTAATCATGCTTTATCGTATTGTTAAGACTTGGTGGCCACAAAAATGCTTATTAAATATTCATGAGTTATAACAGCTTTTAAAGCTTTTAAACTTTGCGTTTATTTAAAAAAAAATTAAATTCAATTGAAAAGGCAATTAAATTCCACGGCGGCTTAGTCCTCAGCATGGCCACTATCTCGTTCAATGCACAACTGGGCTTGGAGCATCATTCCTGCAACAGTACGGCGAATCACATCCCTGTCTTGACTGAGAATGTCAATTTCACGAGTTATCCTTTCCTGGAGGTCATCCAGATTTGCTTACTGAAACTCTTGCAAGCAAGATCCACAAATCTGAACTGATTATGCATTCCATGACCAGAACCAAGACAATGGTTGCGTCTTCTAATTTGTCTCCTTCTTATCCAGCCCAGACCAGTTGGCGCAAGTCAGATTTCACCCGACCCCTTTAATTGTCTCCTGTGCAGTCATGCATGAAAACTAATCCAGTAAAAATGTCACCAAAAGAAGCAAGAAGAGTTATTCTAAAAGTACATATAAAAATATCTTATCATTATTGCTACAGAATAAAAGTATGGCCAGTTTTAAATGTGTATAGGTTTTTTTTTACTCACACTGTATAGGAGTATATATATGCATATCTATTTAAAGTCAGCATACTATACTATGACGTCATCGTGACGTCATTTCAGTGTTCGTCTATAACACTCTCCTGTCTATCTACCTCCACAGTACACAATTGGTCCAATAGTTTTATAGTTTTAGGACTGTAAACAATGAATTTTGAAATTGACGTCATGTCAATCGACTACAGCCTGATGACGTAACGATGACAAAATTGTTCGGCATAAATCTATAGATGATGGTTGATGTACATTGTTATTATAATTGTGATTGAATTAACGAAAGTTCCCAAAGTGGCTTGTAGAATGAAAACGTTTACAAAACCTATGGGAAAAGAGAGAAAAAAAAGGAAAACAAATGTTAAAGAAACCAAAAGCTGTTCCCAATTGAAATTGGGTACAGCTAAAATCTAGGCGGCCGGGGAAAAAAACAAGCGTGCGGGACGAACTGGTTATTTTTTTTACTTGGCCTAATCCCTAAATGTTGCATTGCATTTGCATTCATGCTTCTACGTGGAAACCTCTCGGAACTTGTAAGCCAAAATGTGCGGGATAATTATCAGCACACTGTGATTAGTTTGAAAGCTAAATGCTGCACGCAGGATCATTCACAGTCAATCAGGACAAAATGAGAATTTAGGAGAAAACGACTCACTTAAGGATATTTTGTCGGTTGGCGGCTCAGCATAATGTCATTATACCGGCTAGATGGATTGAAGGAGATATCCAATTACATGTACACTCTAAAACTGTGTGCAGATTTCACTGGGAAAAACAGTGAAATCCGTGGTGAGCTGGTTGCAACGCTGACTGTTTTATAGTCAAATCTGACAGTTTTCAAAGCGTGTACATAAGCCAAAGTTAACATGGTGCTAAGAGTTTAAACACTTTTTTGTACCCACTTCTTCCACACGATTAGTCTAAGACATGTTTAGATTTTTGCACGTATGGAAGCCTGCTCTAATCCGACTCGGGTCTCATTTTGTTTGGTGACTCGGCTTGACTGAGTCCTTATATGGGTAAATGACTCGACTCGACTCGAGTCACTGCGAGCAAATGACTCGAGTCCCTCATCAGAACACTTGATACTTGACTCGAGCAAAGGCTTCATAAGACTGGAGTCCCACAAATAAAAGCAAAACTTTGCAAAACAAAAATATTTGCAGTGACTCACAGTGCGAAATGTATGTTCACGTCATTTCAACACATTTTCCAATCCGTGGTCTCATCAGTTGCTTTGGGCGATTTCTTATTAAAGCTTTTGGATTCGACACCGGCTAAATTTATGCCCTCCTGTTAGAATTAAATCGATGCATGCCCACTTTTAAATAATCAGAAACAGTTTTGTATAACGAAATTGGTTTACATTTTGTTTGTTTTACTTGTAGAGTGTTCAAATATTAGTGACTCGAATTAATTTGCTCGAGCTAAATATTTGACTCGACTCGACTCGACTCCACACTATGAGTCGACTCGATTCGACCTTCTTGACCTAATGACTCGACTCGACTCAGTCATTTCCTTAAAATGACTCCACTAGAGTCACAGAAATTAGTGACTCGTTACAACTCTGTCGTACCATCAATAATGAATTATAAAAAAGCGAATGTTATATTTTAAAGTTCTTATCTCAGAGACAGGTGATAAAACATTATTGCTTAAAATGTGTGTCATTCGACTTAAACCAAATAAGTCGATTTTATATACCTTTACAATTGATATGTGATGGTACTAACAGGCTTCCTTCGTCACAGACATCAATCAACCTAAATATGTCGTAGATTCAAACGTAACAGAGTGGGTTCAATGTGCAGGCATGAGATTTTCCAGACGTTTGTCTGAATTCAGACTTTTCGAATATGAGAGAAAGACATTATTAGTGTAGAAAAATATGCATCTTTCAGACATTTCATCAATTTTCATCCCTTTTTTTAAGTGACAATCTCATCCCTGGGAAATGTGTTTAAAGGGAAGATACAACATTTGCAAAAACATTAAAAAAAACCGAAATGATCAAATTATCACAAAATATCTAACTGGAATGTTTGGGAATGACTGTATAAAGCATCCTGTAAAATCGTGGCTCCTAGTGTGCTGACATTTTCAAGAAAACTTCTATTTTTCCAACGCTGGTCGGCCGACCAGCGTTGGAGAAAACTGGCTTTTCTTCAAAAAAAAAACCTGCTCCAAATTGTTCATATTTAGTTATTCCGCACTTCCTTTGCAATTGATTACACACCTGTGAATGGGTATGAGCCTGCTAGACAGATTCTTTGACCTTTCAATTCCCCAAAGTCTACAAGTTGCTCCATTTCATCTTAAGTGGGGTCAGGGAACCCGACTACAAGAACATGGTTGGTTTTCTTGGATTTTCCAGCATCTCCAAACCCAAAACGTGAAACAAGTCGGGGTAACAATATTTTCTGTAACACTAATCCTCCAGATCCCTTTATTTCTGAAAATTGCAGCAAAAGCAAATGTTGTACATTCCCTTTAAACTCTAAACACAGTTTTTACACTGCCTTGGTTCTGGTGGATGAATCCGAAAGCCGTAAATGAAATAGTTTTGCGTGTTTCAACTAATGATAAATGCATGTCTTCCAGCAAACCACTGAAATACTGAAAGTATTTTTTCTACTCATAATTTCTCGGGCTTGCTAGAGTCTGTTAATTAAAGGTCCTGGCAAATTGGTTGTTTCAAAACTAATTAAAAAAATCAACATATTTTGTACAGAGATGGACTTTATAATGAAATAAAACAATTATAGAATTTATTACTCACCGTTTCGGGTCACAAAGGCAATTAAAACATTTATAAAATGGCAGACATTCATTTGTAGAACCATTTTTTTTACCGAGGTCAAAACTGATCAAGTTTGTATCACTTCACTATTCTCAAGACAAGGACGTGTATTAAGTCACGGCAGTGTGAGAAAAAGAATAAAATGGTTGGGTTTTATCATTAAAAAACCTCAGAAACTCATCCACGCATTAAAGCTCGCTTTGTATGACTTTGTATGAAGTCGCTGTCGTAAAATGCACTTTCTAAGTCACCGCAGACTTGAATAACATCTTCTTACGTCGTCATTATATTAGGAGTGGAAGATAAGACACTTATTCCCTCTTTCTGGAAAAAAACCCTGCATTTCTCCTGTAAGATGTACTTTCAAATTAGGGTCAATACACAGTTTGTTTGATAATCTGAAATGTATTTCATGTTGACGTTTTATATTTTCCAGTTGACAAGCATCTTGACCCACAACGATAACGTGCAGCCCAGTGACGAGAACAATGCCAAAGACACTGCGCTGTTCAAAGTCTTCCACGCGATCAGTTGTGAACAGAAAAAGGTGAGTCAAAAAAAAAAACCTTGCCTTGCCAAAGCACTTTCCTTATAAATATGCAGAATTAAATGAAACAAATTAATCTTTTTTTACAAAGCACAGGCATATCAACTTTGTTGCTTAAGTTACAACCGTGGATTTTCGTATAAGATCCTTCTTAGTTAGAATTAATATTTTGTACTGCATGAATGTCATAAGTCAATGTGAAGCTATTTTCTTTATTTGAAATAACTCTAGCTATGCCGAAAGACTTAATTCTTTAACATTTAGATGAAAAAAAAACCACAACAGCAGTCGAAAATTAAGGTGTCCGTTGATTGTGCTGAATAACATCGATATATTTTCTGAAATTCCTTGCAACCGGTAATTCTGATAATTGTATTTCCCTGTCAATTGTCTATATGATGTTTTTTTTTGCAATGACTGATACAGCTCAAAATGTTTGTTTACGCCATTTAAACACATTTTCCAATTCGTGGTTTCATAATTGGCTTTGGGAGATTTCTTCTTATTGAAGCTATTGGATTCGAGCGCAGCCTACAATTATGCCCTTCTTTTAAAATTAAATAAATGCATTCCCATTTTTGAATAATGAATGCCAGTCAATCAGTGTTAAGCTATTTGCTTTATTTGAAATAACTCTATAGCCATGCTCAAAGACTAATATATTTTTAAACTTAGATGAAAAAAATATGATGGTGTAATGAAGGATACAACTCTTTTCATCACACTGAATCACGGATCTAAGCTCGTCCAATTTTTGCGTGACGTAACTGTGCTATGATCGTTTCGTAAACATGTTTATGAGCCATGTATAATGGACAAACCAACCCTTTATACCATGGACACAATACTAGCATTGAATGCTGCATAGTCTCTCTTATTTTCGACCCCACTCAACATAATTAGTATAAATACTTTGAGAATGTCTGATGGAATTATTGATATGCTGTAAATGCATACTCGCATGCAATTTGGGAGCCGCAGCACTCAGTGTGTCATTACCGCTTCCTGTCTAAGTACGCATTACCCTTTTCAGTTCGAAATGGTCTAGAGTAAATTATTGCCATCATTATCCACCTGATCTAGTTCCTGCAGTATAGTAGGGCTGTTAAAGAGGTTGTGGAATGCTCGAAGACATTTCCGTCATTTTTTTGGGTATATGTAGCCTAAGGTGTGATGAAATAAAAACGACTATTGTTTCTGTCATGAAATGAGTACAAAGGGTACTTTTGAGAGCTATTTTTCAGGTCCTGTTTCGACCCGAACGTGCAATTTGTGTAAAAGTCGTCGTTGTTGGCAGCAAACAAAACACAGTAAATCGTGACGTAATAAACAGGACTCGGTATGCTACTCTGCATCGGGAGTCCTGTTTATTACGTCACGATTTACTGTGTTTTGTTTGCTGCCCGCAACGACGACGTTTACACAAATTGCACGTTCGGGTCGAAACAGGCATGACAGGACTTGAAAAACAGCTCTCAAAAGTACCTGTTGTACTCATTTTATGACAGAAACAATAGTCGTTTTTATTTCATCACACCTTAGGCTACATATACCCGAAAAATGACGGAAATGTCTTCGAGCATTCCACAACCTCTTTAACGTCAAATATCTGATACAATTGTGCACTTTGTGACCAAAGCATGAAACTTCGTAATATGAATGTTCACATATCTGAAAATGCATGTCATGGCAAGAAAACCAACATTTTAGATATGGGTCATGAAAAAGTGGGGTTTTGACCTTTGAATAGTAAATGTTATAAATATCTATAAATAGGACATACAAAATTGATTGACCTCTTGAAGGTCACTAGAGGTCGGATTTGAAGTGCCCTACATTTGAACATTCTTTTCACAACTTCAACACCTACCATTTCGAGTTGGGTCTTGAAACAGCATGGGTTTAAAGTGTATATCTTAAAAATAACGATAAATACAGTATGCAAAGGTCATTGACCTCTTGAAGGTCACCAGAGGTCAAGAATGATTTTATTGTCACATCTGATCATTATTTTCATGGCCTGAAGACCTATTACATAGACTTGGGTAATGTGAAAGTGGTGTTCACAAGAACAATTATTAAATAGAGTCTGTAAAGGTCATTGACCTCAAGGTCACCAGAGGTCAAATATGAAATGCCTCCACATCTGAAAATGTTATTCAATGCAAGAAGAACCAACGTGCAAAGTTTCATGCTTTAGTCACGAAGTGTACAATTCTGTCAATTAACAGCCGTACTAGTATTAATATAAGGTCTCCCGTGCAATTCCTATACTGGAGAAATTGTCTGGTATCTCTGTGTGTATTTTCTTTGGCTGGAAATATAATACTCAACATCTGTTGGCCGCCTTGTATCCCTCGGACAAAATACTAGCTGGCACTCGCTCTTGTTTTTGATATTTTTTTTTTTTAAACCCGAATAGTTATTGTGTAGGAATGTAATATTTTCTGTTAATTATGCCGCGAGGCTAGCACCGGTGTGGATGTAGTCATGTAGATGAAGATAACGATGTGAAATAAGTTGTCGCAGTATTTTGTTTTGCATTAAAATAATATATCTTTGCCTTTGGGTACGAATGGGCTCTCCAAACACCGAACTTCATAACACTGTAAAAGGCACATAAATAATTTACGCGAATGTATAAGCAATTCTCAAATTAATTTGTTTGTATTGAAAGCCGAAAAAGTTATCTTGTTTAAAAAATTGACATGATATCAGATGTACGCCAGCTTATTCCTGCTTATTTTGTATTAATATTTCTTTACTTGGCATTTGTCCGGGAAAATCATCAATAGCTCATTAGGCCTAATAAACGAATCTTCTCAATGTTCTATCTAAAAAAAATCCAATTAAAAATGGACTGTGATTGATTGATTTTTGCTAACCGTGTTACAACCTGAAAGTGGCCCAGGACGAATATTGTCACCTTTCATCACAAAATTAGATTAAAGTCGGACTTGTTGAGCTTTCCAATGTATATACAACATTAATAAAGGGGTACTGAGTTCAGTAACGGAACTATTGACTACCAAATTACTTAGTTGTATTCTTGGGAAAATGGCATTTCGAAATACTGCATTTTTTTTTTACAAGTGAATGAATAGTCAACTTGAAATAGGTTTAAAAAAAAAACATCAAATTTCGGCTGTGCCCCACTGTACTTCAAATGGTAATTTTTCAAATTCCGTAGACAGGTTACATTCATTTTATTGAGAACAATTCAAATGGGTTTTCCCAGTAGGAATGTTGGTTAATTAAAATCAGTGACATGTTCTAATTATCAGTTCCATAATAATTGCGTCTAGCATGTTTCGGAGTTCGAAAGCATGTTAACTGAATCGTTCATGTTTGGCTGAATATCGTCCCCATGGCGTCGAGCAGTACGCTCCCACCATCTGCCTTCTCATCTGGTACTGGGTCATTTGCGAGTTCAAAGTACACTATAATTAGGTACGGAATGGTCTGGTGCCTGACCATGCTGCAAATCAGTGGGTGTCTATTCGGTAACCATGGTACAGACGGAAATGATTCGTCGTGGGCTAAACCCACATGAATTTTTCAAGTAGTGTTATATAATCATCCCCATCTTTAGTCCTTACAATAAGTATATTTAAAATCAAAACAGAGAGGCAAGATTGTTTTATAGAGGATTATACGTGATATATTACACGATATACAAATCCATTACTTGCTATCGCGGCGTCGAATCAGAATACCCTAACTCCCTAGCATCGGGAACCATATACCCATCCTGGCAAATTCCAACACCATATGGGATACTGCACACACATATTTCTGACTTTGTTTCCGGAGGTGTGCCAAACCAATGTAAAAGACCGTCAGTTTTGGGAACGGTACCCATCCTGACAGATTCCAACAGGCGTGCCGTTGGGGTTTGATGGGTTGAGTTCTGTAAGGGTTAAGCGTTAAGGCGGTGTCAGAGGGCAATGGTTCTTTTTCGGTTGGATTTATGCATTGGTAAACCTCTGAGATATCTGCAACGCATAAGGTCTATACGGAGGGCAGGTTTCTCTCCCATCATCTTCTATAGACCTTTATCATGCTGCCACCATTTCAGTCATGTTCCCTGTATCCAGTACCGATACTGAATGTTAATGTTTTTTGTGCAAACAGGAAACATACTATATTTCCTTCCAGCCTCGCTTTGGTTACGTTGATTTGAATAAGAAAAGAATCAAGATGGCCGCAACATGATAATGGTCTGTTGGCTCAAAGCTGAAATAGATCGAAGTCATGTTTCTCTTGTAAGCCCTCTGCTTCCGAGGCTAAACCTGATGACTTGTTCACACAAATTGACCACAGGTGTTCGGCAGGTGCTGATCTCTATGCATGAATTTGCATCATATAGGACCCGGTTGTCATTCGTAGGCCTACCTTTACTGAGAATCGCGTGACATCGATTTGCCACTCTTTGAAGTGTTAGTTGCAGTCCCGCGTGTCACTCTCTGCACCTCTTGAAATATATCAATGTTACTCTGTAAAATGCGATGTGTGGGTACAAAATAATTTGACACCTCAATGCGTAATCTATATCGTATTGTGAGTTGTCACAGTGTGACACTCACATTTTACACTATGATCGGTACAAACTGTCCGTAGTCTTCACAGCTGGTGGGTTTATGTCTGCAACCTAGCAAATCAATTGCCACGAACTGGGTGTCCCTAACAAAAGATAACCAACAAAGGGCTAATTTGACAAAGCTACATGTATTTAATGACCGCGTTTATGACATTATCCTAAACTGGGGCAGTGTTAGCTTTCCTTTCTTTTCTTGATTGCATTCCTCTGTTCATGCATCACTAGTCACCGTTGTCTTGAAAATGGTGTGTGACAATTCTCTTGGGACAGCTTTGGGTTAAACCTTAGCACAGCCGGACCTAAGACCAATAGGTTCAAGGGAACAATTAGAGCTTTCTACGAAAACATGAAGAAAATATGATTTTAAGTTAAATCGTGATCCTATTCATACGGGATTTAGCACCTTTGTCAGGTGTATCAACTTCCACACGTCCACCTGCCCTTTTAACACAAAGTCCACAGCGGCAGCGCATATCTTCCATGGCCTGTCTCACCATTGCAGGTTGATCACGTAAATTTTCCTCCTGGTGATGAATGTGGGTCTGCAAATCCCAAAGGTTCAGAGGTGGACTGTTGAACACATTCTTCATTAAAACCCTAACCCTGCTGAATCAAACAGTATCGAACTATATCAAATACCCGATGAAGCATGTTGGCTTGAGCAGTAAACCCCTGGTGTATATTCCTGATGCAAAATATGTTGGCTTTAGCAGGCAACTAAACAGCATTATAACGCCAAGTTGGACTCCGTTGGATTCAGCAGACAACTGAAAATAAGGCACAGAGCATGGAGCAGGAAATTCCAGTTGGACACTGTTGGGTTTAGCAGGGCAGTCCTGATATGAGGAAGTACTAGGGGTTAGGGTTTTAAATACGCCATAAAAAGGGAGAAAGATTAAGTCAAATCCAGTGTCCTGGCAGGCAATTCCACAGCATGATTTAGTGCGATTACTCTGTCCGCAGAAAGTTCCCGTTAGTGAGATTACTGGCAGTAATGTGGGCTGGGACATTATCTTGTCTTACCCAAGATCCCAGAGGGTACCGTTCCCGAAATGCAACTCCAGCTGCAGCACGAGATCATCAACAGACAAATCCTGGTTGACATTCATGTTTTCTTCAGTTAAATGTGTTTTATACCTACCGGTACTTGTCTTTGTGTCAGGAAATGCTGAAGATGTTTTACCCCAAAATGTCGCAAGAGGGTTTTCAAGGACCATGTTTAAATCAATTGATCTTAGTGATGATCGACCAGAGGAATGAAATCACAATATAAGTGGAAAGCTTCCCAGTTTATGATCAAACCATATCCTTAAATACCTCAGACAGTTTACCTATTTCTATAGGTCGAGAGTCCGTCACGTGGCCGGTTTTAAACGGTTGATAAAGACAGGCTGGCTGGTCTTGAACACTTTTCAAGTGTCACATGCTGTGTTGACTCCTTTAAAATCAGTTATATAAAACAAATATTGAGTGGCTTTAAATTATGAAATGGGAGGGATATTTTCGCTCGGTAAAATCTGGACTTTTCCTGTTTACTCGGCTTCGCCTCGTGAAATGGAAAAATTCCAGATTTTACCTTGCAATAATATTCCTCCCATTCCACGGTGATGCACTTAATATTTGTATATTGGTTCCAATCATTATTACAGTGTAAATATAAGCTGCTAGGAACAACCTCGATTATAACTTTTAAAAGAACACATCGAAAAACTCCACAGCTACAAAAAAACCACACCAAGCAATGTCCGCATAAACAAAAATGCCAGGGGTGTTAAAACCAAATACATGTACTTCTCCAGGGGATGAGATGTTAACAATCAACGCATAGCAGGCCAACGGCCTGAAGCCATGAATCCCGATTAGCAATATTCAGTTACGACGTTATTCGAGGCTTTGACGGGATTTACAACATTTGCAAACATTAAAAACAAAACTACCAAAATATTATCAATAACCTCCCTTGACAATAAGTGAATAATAGACTCAAGCATCCTGTGAAATCATGGCACTTGGTGTGCTGTCATTCTAAAAAAAAGTTGACTTTTTGTATCAATTTCCTACAATGGTCAGCCTACCATTGTTGAGAAAAAACCCGACTGTTTTCAAATACTGTCTCAAATTTACCAAAATAAGTAATTAGTCCACAAGTTGTTTGCATTCGGTTACACTTCCATGAACGGGTGGGTGTAAGCCAGCTTGTCTGGTTCCCGGACCTGACAATTCCACCGACACTTAACCATTGCTCTGTTTCCTCTGAAGTAGCGTCAGGGAACCAGACTACAAGAACAGCATTTTGTTTCTATGGTTTTTTTCCAGCATCTATGAACACAACACTTTAAATAGGTCAGTGTAACAATATTTGCTTTAAAATACTAACCTCTAAATCCAACCATTTGTGAAACTTACAGGTAAAGCAAATATCGTATATTAACTTATGAACTTTAAATTTCCCCCGTTATTAACATTGGTCAGGGGGGGGGGGGACCCCTTGGATCCGCCCTTGCATTAAACGTAGTGAATCGCATGTGGTTGAAACAACCATGTGTGATACCTCATTGTTTGTGATGAGCCGTTGCGTCTATTTCTTTAAATAAAAAAATACATGTATCCATATTTGACCTACTTCTTTTTTCCCCCAAGAACAAATAACAATTGGCCTATGGAAGCAGAGGCGTGCCTTTCTGCTGGTCAATTTACGTTAATTTCAGTGCAACTCAATCAGGCGTGTTGACGTATAAGTCGAACTTGTTTGGATTATTGGCATGATTGGTGGTACCTCTGATTATCACGTCCACTCAGATGTCAAGGTCGCATAATATACAGGCCGATTCAAAACAAGTAGAACCCAAACCTCAAAAGATATGTTTCATATTTAAACAAATATGTGGCACCAAAATAATAATGACTGGAAAACAAATTTCATAAAGTACTTTTAGATGAAAAACATTTGTCATTGTCTTCAAACATCACCAGCGACAAAACTTCAGTTTAAAACGCAAATATATTCAACAAAGTCCTTTTGAAGGCCCATCTTTTGAAGAATTTTTATTTTTTTTTAATTTTTTTTTTATAAGTTATAGTGTTTGCCTAAGCAGGCTTGTTAACCCTCTTATGAAAACATGCATTCTGAGCCATGCTGTTACTTGGGTCAGTATTGGTCAAGTGACCATTGGTGTGTTAAACGTATACCAGGGGAAGTGGAAGAAAACGTTGACCATTTTGTGATCTTTTGAACAGCAGATATTGTGTACAACAGTTGTTGACAGTTGCTGAAACAAGCATTCTGTGTCATTTTCTTTCTGGTTCAAAACAGTCTGAACAAACAATAAATGCCATCTTTCAGGAGACCCTGTTATTCACTGTTTACATAAATAGGTTTTACACAAAGATGTCTCCTGATGTAATTTCAATATCCATGTCCTTGGATGTATTAGAGGCTTGTAAAGGTGAACAGACTGTGATAACCTTAAACGGCATCCCAAGTTAGGATACCGGACCACTACACGCACTGGTTCACTTATGGCAAGTATATTACATGAAAACGGAATTAGCTTACGCTTGAAGCAAGGAAGCTCACTACTTCTTCTACACTATCATGTTATGATGAAGTGTCACTTGTTATACGCAAGGGATCTGTTCATAATTGATTGGTGCAACACTGGGTATCCCTTTGCAACCGTTGGGAATTCTGTTTTGGCCCTGACTCGTTGCTGAAGCCCATGTGCTGTAATTACCGGCGCCAGCCCTACGACCTTTTGATGATTATCTGGCGAACAAGCGGTCACCCGCATTAGATTGTTAGGCTACTGCTGTCTTATTTTTTTCTAAGAAAGCGAACGGCGGAGTTAAGGTTTAGAATATTAATTATTGAGTTACATAGGGGACCAGGACTTTGCGTTTGAGGTCAGCCAAGTTCAGCGAGGTATGACTCTCTACGATAATGCTGGAGGAACAGAATTGATTGTGGAACGGACGAATGTGAAGATGCTTTTTCAAGTTATGAAATCTGAGACCAGCAAAGGCTGGAGAAGATGTCAGTTGAATAATGTTCACTGGTGTAAGCATCACTCACAAAGCGCAAAATTTAAACAAAATGACAGGGAAAACCTTTTTGTTCTGTGAACCACACTAAATGAACAAGTGCAGCGTTGTTGAAGAGATACATTCGCATTTGTATCACTCTCACGGGCTGGAAAATCTGGGTCATCAAAAGTGCTGGCGTTGTTGACCTGTTTTTTTTTTTTACCCTGTTGTATAAATACATATTCAGTTGCTTTGTTTGTAAACCCATACTTTGTTTATTAATTTAAGCTCATAAAAATATGGCAAACTCCAGTAAGGGTACACTCAAAAATTAAACAACACCTGTTTTGTGAATTTCTGTATCAATATAAACAGCTCTAAAAAAAAAAATCAGGGTCATCAAAAGTGCTGGCGTTGTTGACCTGTTTTTTTTTTACCCTGTTGTATAAATACATATTCAGTTGCTTTGTTTGTAAACCCATACTTTGTTTATTAATTTAAGCTCATAAAAAAATGGCAAACTCCAGTAAGGGTACACTCAAAAATTAAACAACACCTGTTTTGTGAATTTCTGTATCAATATAAACAGCTCTAAAAAAAAAAAAAAAAAACAGCCAGTACCAGTATGTTTTCAGTTTTGCAGGGTGTAATCATCTTCCTAAGTAAAGATCAAGGTGATCATCACCCTACCGAATTAATTCTAGTAATTCTTTAACCCAAATAATCGAATTATGTTTTCCAAGTAAAGCTGGTTGTTTGTATTCGAATTTGGCCTAACTAGGACCCTAATCCTGCTCAATCCAACAGGATCCAACTATATTGCATTTCCGTTGGATCCTGTTGGATTGAACAGTTTCATATTCTGTTGAAATCTGTTGGATTCAGCAGGCGACTGAAAACATTCAGAGCCGGATTCTGTTGGTTACTGGTAAATATAAACACGAGGTTCAACTCCGTTGGACCCAGCAGCAAACACCAGCGAAAATAAGGCACAATTGGATTTTGTTGGATTGAGCATGCCAGTCATTTTATAATTTCAGGTATTCAACAACTTGGCAAGTTGGGTTGTGTGGGATTGTGTTGGATTTTAGCAGGATAGTCATGGGGAACTATTAAGGGGTTAGATATGTGCTATGTTTTGAGCTTGTTCCGTGAAAACCTATTCGTTTATCGAATTGTACGCATGTAATTTTAGCTGGCTAAACACGCAGTGGTATTATTTTTTATGGGCAACAGTACTGTATTTGGTGTCGTAATTGGCTTCGAATTTTTGAGGCAGAGGCATTTTGAGTATGCCACAATGCCTTTGCATTTTGCAACAAAGTTAGAATTGCCTTGCCTTTCTATATCTCAAATTAGGCCAATGTGTTCGTTGACCGGAATTAATTTGAATCGGTTAAGGTTATTTGAAATGACATGATCTCTAGACAAATTTCAAATCTTGTCTGATTTAAGAGCACATTGTTTTGAACACGAACATGCTCGCTTTTTTCGGCATAAGGAAATTAAAATGACAAGTACATTTATTCATTCAAAGATTACCAACCATGCCGCGTAACATGTACCTTCATTACAATTTTAAGGTCTATCCGAGAAGCATCTCTGAATGGAAAGTTGTGATGCGAATCTTTTAAGCGTAACTGCAAAACAAATGAATATAAGTCAAAAGTTAGCCTCCATTTCTACTTCTTCGTTTTTTGGCTCTATTTTGGTTCGAGAAAATCCACACGAAACGGAGGTAAATTTTATCGAGTAGATTGCGTAAGCTGGATACACATGTAGTAACACGAACGGAAACGTTTTGCTTACCACAATGAAGTTCAATTAGATTTGAGGCTTTGCAAGGTGAATATACATGTACTAATGAATGACAGGTTTGCGGAAACACCATGTGGGAATAATTCCTCAAACTAAGAGACTGATTCTGAAAAGAACCAGAGATATGAACTGAGTGTACCGGTCAGTATGATCTGACCGTCTTCAGGAGAGTCTGACAATGAAGTTGTGAAGTTGTCAAACAATGCTATTTCTGGTCAGCAAATTGAAGAACTTGAACCCATATTATTTTTTTATTTTTTTATTCCTCCCCAGTTCGTGGCTCATCCGCACTGCCAGCAGCTACTTATCAAGCGGTTTTACGGGAAGATGTCTTTCATGAGGGACTGGTCTCTTTTCAAGCAGTTACTCCTGTCCCTGGTCATTATGTTGATGTACCCCTTCACCTCGTTGCTCTACATCTTCCTGGGCAGCGGCAAGGTCATGGACTTCGTCAGCACACCGTAAGTCTCGTTGAATCCCCCCTGTAAAGTTATTCAAGTATTTTTGATCGCCCACTTGTCTACCAAAATAACCCTACCATTAAGGCTGGTCTTATGACCCATGGACATTCAAGTTGAGAGCCACATGCCTCCTGAGGTGGTAATTCTTTCCACAGAATTTTAGTGATTGTCCCCATATCGTTCAATTCTGAAAATCTGAAAAGGTAGTAACGTTAACATAATAATAGAAAGTTTCCCATCAAGGGTCATCGGTCAGGTGGTCCAGGTTTCCTAAAAGTTTGTTGAACTGGAAATAAAAAAGGAAGCTCCCAGTTGCAAACCACTTGATATTGATCAAGACAAAAGACGAGTTTGGCGCAGGAACCGCAGGAACTTGCTACTCGCTAGTGCCTACTCTACTCGCGCCAGGACGAGTACTCATGTACATGAAAACCAGAGTATAGCATAAACTACTCGCGAGTACTCGAGTAATCGGGTTTCTCGCCCAGCGTTAGTTCATCTAGATTCATTATTTATTAAACAAGCAATATGCTTCGAGTATATTATTAGTAGTATTTTGTTTTTGGTTTCCATTAAAGGGAAAATACAACATTTGCAAACATCAAAAAATAAAACTACCAAATCATTTTGAAATACCTTGCTGGACTGTTAGTGAATGACAGTGTAAATCATCCTGTAAAATCATGGCACCTGGTATACTGTCATTTTCAAGAAAAGTGGTATTTTTGTATCAATTTCCAACGCTGATCGGCCGATCAGCGTTGGAAAAAACTGGCTTTTTTTCAAATACTGGCCCCAGTTGACCATCGCACTTGTTTGCAATCGATTACACACCTATGAACGGGTACAAGCCAGCTAGACTGGTTCCCTGACCTTACAATTCCCCAATGTATGTAAACTGCTCTGTTTCTTCTTAAATGGAGTCAGGGAACCAGACTACATGAAAATGATTGTTTTTCTTGGTTTTTATAGCATTTTTGAACCCAAACCTCAAAAAAGTCAGTGTAACTATATTTGCTATATATTTCCAACCCCCCAATTCCATCCATTTCTGAAAATTACAGCAAAAGCAAATGATGTATATTCCCTTTAAGATGCATTATATTAAATGTAATATAGATCCATCTTGAAGTACAACACTGTATCTTGAATATTGCAAACAATATTCAGTTTGGCCTGAAAGGAATTTTAAAGCACTAACAAAAATAGGATAATTGAGAATCAGGAAGATGTATCGAAACAGTGAGGTAATTCATTAGCGCAAACAAAGAGGACCTTCTCAATGAAATCAAATAACATGAAATCAACATCTCAGTTTTTTTTAACAACCCTCCTTCGTGTTTTCGCATTGGGTTTAATTTCGTCTTTTACTTTTTGTCACAGGTACGTCAAGTTCCTGATGGACATTGCCTCCCGTATGACCTTCCTCGTCTTCCTCCTCATCACGACCATTGTCCCACCCAGCGTGACCACTGAAGAGGTCATCACGGGTCAAGGTGACCCCAACCAGTTCAGTCAGGTCCCACTCACGGTCATCATCTTGATCTTGCTCTGGATTGTAGGCAAGTAACCTTTTTAGAAGTGTATATGTGATGCGATCAAGCTATTAAAATGAGTCTCTTTGTCGGGAATTTTCGTTTCGAGATTCAGGCCAAAACAGGGCCACTTCATCGCATCACTTCATCACATCTCTTCAATGTTCCGACTTCCATAATTTTTTGAACTAATGATGGTATCAGCATGCAGTTTTCACTGCAATAATGCTGAGATTGTGCTCTTTTCAAATCTGTAAAACAAAAAATAACCAGGGTCGACAAACGACTCATTTAGTTTGATTGCATCACATAATATGCACCCATCATGACTTGCAATTTCATATCGTGTTCTCTTTCATCAAAACTATCCTGACTTGCAATTTCATATCGTGCTCTCTTTATTGAAAACAAACCTGACTTGGAATTTCATATCGTGTTCTATTAAATAAAACAAACCTGACTTGCAATTTCATATCGTGTTCTATTGAATGAAAACAAACCCAAAACGTGTGTTTATACATGATCCACGTGTGTTTATACAATTGTGCCAGGCTATTTGGGGTTCATGAAATGGATGCCAATCCAAAATATTGTGCATATCTGTCATATCTGTGAAACAATGAGTCATTCTTAATTTAGAATTATTCATCAACATTATGTATTAATATATCCATCTGTTGTATCACCTGAACATGGTGTGTTGACCTAATTTTAAGAGCACAAATTTGCTTAGCGTAGAATATACCTCCTTAGCAAGGAGATATTAGTTGCCGATGTCAAGTGGACCCTGGCCTATTTTGTAAAAATCGCTAAGCCTAGAAAATAGTATATCAGCGAAAATGGAAAAGGCCTACCAGCCAATGTCATTAATACGCAATATTGCTTATGCTGTGAGGTCAGTTTTGTTTGGAACATGAATTCGCTATAACGTTCTGTTGTATCACCTATAGTCAAAGCATAGCATAGCTGTATCAAGATACATGAACAGTTACAGCCATTTAATTCTGCTTGGAGTGTGGCCGATTCGTTTTAATTGTGTCTCTCCTAAAACACCTTTTATGATCTTCTTTACGGCAGTTGTGTGTTCAGGCTCCGCTCCCTGCTAGAATCGTCTTGTTGTCTTCAATATAGTCATTTTCTTTATGTCCCACCTGCAGTTAGATTGCTCTTTGTCTTGATGAAGAACGAGACAAGAATCGGAACTCCCGTCCTGTGCAAAAATGCATTCTGTTCAAAGTTGTCCTTTATAATTTCAAAATCATTCAAAAGACTGCTATAACGGTTACGTGCTCCCTGCCTATACATAAAACAGGATTATTTTTTTGTTACAAGCTTGATACATGCTTGGACTGTAGGTGATTGATAAGACAGCTGTGCCTACCACTTGCTTATGTCGGTTGACTGAATTTGACGTGCCATTGTACTTGCTTGAAATACATGTATGATCTGACGGTTGGTGACTAGGCTTTGTGAAAGGCATAGCAGGGAAAAGGATTGTTTTTTATGACTGTCTGAGACTATTCAGACAGCAGGAGGGTTAGAAATTATCCTTATTTTTGCTGAATCAACCTCCGTGTATTTTCTATCGCACGAATGTTATTTTCCCACTCGTTAATCCCGGTTCATACTCGGCGCGAAAGCGAAAGCGAACGTGAATTTGGGACGTCATGGCAAGTATTCGCGCTGCGAATTCGTAAAAGTTGAACACATTTTAACTCGGGCGAATTTCGTAGCGAACGTGCCATGACGTCAAATTCGCTTCGCATTCGCATTCGCGTGGAGTATGCACCGGGCTTTAATGTGTCCTTCAGTGATACTCCCATTGTGTTTTTTTTTATGATCGTGAGTTTACAATTTGTTAATAATTTAGTGTCAGCAATGCAATTATCTGTACATGCTTTCCCTTCAAGGCAAGCGTTTGGACAAATTCCACGCCCTATATATCAAACGAAACGGGTCATTGCTCGAGATGTTCACGGCATTGTGGGCCGCAGCTCGAATATTAATAGTCCACTATGTTCTGTCACATGAAGTGTTTAACCAGCGCAGTGTCTATAGGCGTTTCGGAATTACGCGGGGCCTGGTTGACCAGCACTTTTGCCATTAGCGCAGTCAGGCGTCACCGTAACACGCGGCAGAACAGGTGCCGTCAAGGGCCGTGGCTTATGTGAGCGTTTCCGTGGAAAACAATTAATTTGTAATCTGTCTTGTGGCTGGGAAACTGTGACCGATCTTGACTCTTCCACTCAAGGGTGATATTTCTATTTATAACGAATTCAACGATCGGCCAGTTGCACGATCGCCTATACTGCTTCACTTATCAACACGAGATACTGCAGACTAATAGCTCAAAATTGTCCAAACTCGTGGTGTAGTATGTAATTAATTAAAATGGAGGTCATACCTAACAAGGACAAATGCCTATTGAAGTAACGTGACCGGCATAAGATAGAAAAAAAAAATATAACGGTACGAGATTACAAGCTGTACGTGACAACACGTTTCATTATTAAAAGGGTCAATGCAATGACCTTTTCTCAGGATCTCATTTTGCGCAACTCTCTATTTCTCTTAAATGTACTATGAACATTATTTGACATGCCTTCTCGGAAAATTTTATTGAAAAAAACACTTAAACATTTAGTATTTAGCATGCCTCACCGGACAACTCGGGGCGATGTTGCTGTGATGTCATTTCAGGAAGACACTGCTCAGTTTAGGGGTTTTCTATTCAATTTGTGAACCAAAAATTTGCTAATTGAAAACATTTGTGAGAAAGGGTTGCTCATTGGCTTACTGTCATATCCTTACAACGAATCACCAAAGAAAAAAGTTATGACAGCGAAACATCCAAATTTTAGCAACTCTTTGTGCTGTTTATGTCTTTAACGTTGAACTTTCTGCCCTGGAAGACATCACATTTTTGCTCAGGAATATGGAAATTTGCATTAGCATACAAACCAAAAAAAGCACCAAAATACCCTTCAAAATGGCAAAACGAACTGAAAAGAAGGTTAAATGAGACACAATGGTGCATTTCCAAGGATTGCATTAAACAAATTGCATTACATTCGTACATGGGCCATTTAAAGTTCGACAACCAACTTCTCTATCCCAGAAGTACAACTTCTGTATCCCAGAAGAGCATATGGACAGTTTCATTAGCAATTAAAAACCCCAAAAGGCATCAAACTATCTTTCAAAATGGCAAAACGAAGTTGAAAATATGCTTAAACGAGACACAAAGGTGTATTTTTAAGGATATCATTAAGATTAATACATTACATTGGCCATTTAAAGGTTTAACAACAAACTTCTGTATCCCAGGACTAAGTATCCAAAATTGGTAGCATTGACCTGCACGATGAGCTCAAAATATTGCTGAAGGTTATCTACAAGATTATGAAATGCTGGTGGACAAAGTCTGGGTTGTTAGCTGCGGGATAGCCCCATAAATGTGGCCAATTTACTGGACTACCTCCGTAAATAAAGGCCACACTTCCATCAAGTACAAAAACATGTCAAACTTTGTCAAATTTTGCTTTTCACATTTAGGCTTAGTTTGTAGTTCAATATTTGCTTTAGAAGCATACTCACCCTCTTTACAGGCTAATCAGAAAGTGCTGCCTTTTTCAGATGTCTATTTTCCGTGAAATTTCGAGATTCGTTTGCACACGTTTGCGTATCAAAATTTCAACATGAAATTTCACGAAAATTAGACATCTGAAAAAGGCAGCACTTTCTGATGAGCCTGTAAAGAGGGTGAGTATGCTTCTAAAACAAAAAATAACTACAAACTAAGCCTAAATGTGAAAATCAAAATTTGACAAAGTTCGACATGTTTTGTACATGGTGGAAGTGTGGCCTTTATTTACGGAGGTAGTCCAGTAAATTGGCCACATTTATGAGGCTAGCTGCCGGATAGCAGCTCAACAAATCATCATATCTCTCCGTTATAGTTAGTGAGTTAGTTAGTAATAGACGTTAACATTGTCCGTTGCTCCTACATATTTCGACAGATTTCAACCAAACTGTGTCAAAAGTATCAGTAGCCCTGCCCCAACATGTCACATGATCAAACTAGGGGGCAGAAGGTCATCATGGGGTCACTTGTGTCAAAAACCTGATTTTCTTGTGTTTTTTCATTATTCAAAGCACTTCTCCAGAAATTACATGGTACACCATTGGTGTTGCCGATAATGAGTGTTAAACGAATGCAGGATCATTTGGACTTCATACATAAAAAAGGTCGTTTCCAATAATAACACCACTCAAAATTCAAAGAAGAATGTTCAAACCTAACCTGTTGCAGTTTCAGATCGGGAAAACAAGTGATGATACCATACACAACCTTTAGATCGCGAAACACAGTTAATATTACTACTTGTTTCCAACAATTAGTCAATTGACTAGTCGTTAGATATCATATATACATTTTGAAATTCTTTCTTAACGACAGTAAGCCAAGCGGAATAATTTAACGGGATGTATAGTACCGATACGATTTTTAACCTTAACCTTCCGAAATCCTCCAAAATTCTCTTTGCAATACGGAGGATTTTGCAGGATTGAGGCTGTATGCAATTTTTACATGGAGACAGTTGGAGGATTTCGCTAACCCTCCGAAATCCTTAAAAGTTCTCTTTGCAAAACGGAGGATTTTGCAGGATTGAGGCTGGATGCACTTTTTACATGGAGACAGTTGGAGGATTTTCGCAAACCCTCCGAAATCCTTAAAAGTTCTCTTTACAAATCGGAGGATTTTGCAGGATTGAGGCTGTACGCACTTTTTACATGGAGACAGTTGGAGGATTTCGCAAACCCTCCGAAATCCTTAAAAGTTCTCTTTGCAAAACGGAGGATTTTGCAGGATTGAGGCTGGATGCAATTTTTCATGGAGACAGTTGGAGGATTTCGCAAACCCTCCGAAATCCTTAAAAGTTCTCTTTGCAAAACGGAGGATTTTGCAGGATTGAGGCTGGATGCACTTTTTACATGGAGACAGTTGGAGGATTTTCGCAAACCCTCCGAAATCCTTAAAAGTTCTCTTTGCAAAACGGAGGATTTTGCAGGATTGAGGCTGTACGCACTTTTTACATGGAGACAGTTGGAGGATTTCGCAAACCCTCCGAAATCCTTAAAAGTTCTCTTTGCAAAACGGAGTATTTTGCAGGATTGAGGCTGTATGCAATTTTTCATGGAGACAGTTGGAAGATAAAACCCTCCGAAATCCTTAAAAGTTCTCTTTGCACAACGGAGGATTTTGCAAGATTGAGGCTGGATGCAATTTTTCATGGAGACAGATGGAGAATTTCGCAAACCCTCCGAAATCCTTAGAAGTTCTTTATGTAAAACGGAGGATTTTGCAGGATTGAGGCTGGATGCAATTTTTACATGGGGACAGTTGGGGGGTTTTGCTGGGTATAAGGTTGCATCCTAGGAAAACTGCCTAGAGAGTTAGTATTAATCTAAGTAAGTTTTTTTTGGTTCATAATTCGGTAGATTCCTTTTAGGACCAATGCAAATGATCCTAGCTATGTGCCTTCAAGTGAAGCTTTAATGTGCCTGCACAGTGAGTGGACCAGTATGTGGAAACAAAGGGGAGAAAAAAGGGGTTGTGTGGCACACACAAAGAGCCCAACGATTTGCCATAATGGGAAAAAGCGCAACATCGAGGCTCAAACGTCCCCGAGACGTACGACCAAAGTTTCTGACAAAACCAACTTTTCCCCACGACGAGTATCCAGTCTTTCAGATTAACAAGTATCTCCAAAACACTTCCAGGTATGACATGGGCGGAGATCAAGGCCATCTGGAAAGGGGGCGTAAGCAGCTACATGAAGGACGGCGCCAATGTACTGGACTTCGCCATCCTGGCCCTGTTCTGGAGTTACATGGTGCTCACCCTCATCAGTTACTTCCAGGTAGGTTGTTGGGGACCTGTCTCGGGTCCAGGTTATGAACAGGAGTACTCTCGCACGTTTTTCTTTTTAGTTCCCCAGTATATACATCTCAAATATGTGCAACCTGTACAGTAGCCTTATACGTCTTCCCCAGAACAACTTTAAAAACTGGACGTTTTGCCAAGTCTTTTCTAGTTTCAAGCCAGTTATTTTCATAATGTGTTTCAAAATTGATGTAAAAACAGGTGAAATACAGTCCCATCAGGCGTCATGTTTTACATGATTTTTTTTTTTTTGGTCTGCGTGCAAAGTGGAGAGTAGAGTTTGAGGAACTTGCCGAATAAGCAACATGAAATGACTAGCTCTGTAGAAAGAAATGTGGTTCTGGGAGGTCGGAGAGTTGTACATCTGGTTCTTTACAAGACCATATACTGATCTTTGTATCATCTTGTTCAGGGTTATCTTGTCCAGAAATTGTTTCAAATACTGTTATTTTTTAACCGCAGATTCAGAGAGACGCCGCAGCCAGAGCAGCAACCACCAGCTTCCCCGGCCTCAGCTCCGCCCCGCCCCTGCCCCCTGGCCAGCCTACACCCGGTGACACCACTGCCCCGACCTTCGTCCCGGCAACCGCCAACCTCTCGGAACTAATCTCGCTGGCGGACATCAAGCAGTATATCTCGGCCACCATTCTGGACACGGAGGTGGCCGTGGACGGGGTGGTCCGGTCCGAGTTGGACCGGATGCTGGACGTCCTGCTTGAGAACTTGACCTGCGGGGAGGAGGCGGCGACGCCGGCGCCGCCCCAGGACCCCGTGCTGGAGTTTGACCCGCTCCACCCGGCCTTGGTAGCCGACGCTGTCTTCGCCATCGCTACCGTGGTCACCTTCTTGCGTCTCCTGATCCTGACCGTCTCCAGCCAGCTTGTGGGACCCCTGCAGATCTCCCTCGGCGGGATGCTCTTCGACATCGCCAAGTTCATCATGGTCTTCATCATCGTGTGGTTCGCCTTCTCGCTCGGACTGAACCAGATCTACCAGGCCTATCAGGAGATCGATTTTACCCTATGCTTGGCCGAGGGCCTGGGCGACTGCAGACCTGGACCATTCTACGAGTAAGTCATGTTTTATTTATTTCAAATCATCAATTTGCAAACTTTCGTTTCGTAGACGTAAGTTAATAGTAATGTAATCTTAGCCTTACCAAGTCCATCAAAATCCACCTTGAGGATAATTATACGGAATACAACATGTTTTGTTATTGCTCAAAATGTTGAACTTCCTGTACACGGCAGAAGATTGATTGGCCTTAAACTTCCCAAACCCTTCAAAATTCACCAGATTTGGTTCTGAATAAATATTGCAACATCGGAGATCGATTACTCATGGCCCTCCTAAGACCATTTATGTCTTCCTTGATCTTTCGAAAGCCTTCAGAAGATTTTTGTGTATTTTGTACAACCAAGTCCAGTTAGGGCTTTTCACAGCCATAACTTAGTGATCAACAAATTGAGACGCCCCCTACTAGTGGCAATGTTGTACCAAAATATCATCGCAAATGGTCAATGGTTAGTTGCAGATGACGAATAGTCGGGCCTTTTTTGTGTGTTTATCCTGAACGCTTTGGAGAGTTGCATTTCCTCCAGTATTCCCCCAGCAATAAATTACGCCACACGATGGAAGATGAAACGGTTGTTTTGGTTTAATCTGGCAATAGAGGGGCCTACTATTACGATGACGTTCGGGGGAATGTTTGCTGGTAAAAAGTGGAGGTAATTAGAAAGCTAGTATGCTAGAAACATTCCTCCTTCAATTCAGCTGAGAAATACGACGACAGGTTTACGCGCCGCGCCGTTGCGGAATTAGAACCCATCGACCAAATATCAGGAGCGGAATAGTCGGAAACACCAGAGCTGAACTGACAATTACAGACAGTTAGGAGGAAAAGTCGCTCTTGACCCAAACTATCCAATTTCTTTGAGAACGGCAGTTTGAAGTATGTAGTCATTGGGATTGAATTGCTTGTTAAATACCCGACCGGCCCAGTCCTTTGAATTTTAATCAACAGTTGGTCCTTGGAAGCGGTGGAGATTTATCTTCTTTTTCTTAGCGGCTCTATTACTGCTCAGGGATGTGTCAGTCGAGGATTTATAGTTTATCGTCTGGAGCGTTTGGTTTTATTGCTGTCACAATATTAATGGTCTGTGACGAAAGTGCCGGGTAGAAATCGTGGTTCTTAGTGGTATGAGAACATGAATTGTCTGCCGGTTATTACTAATAACTGGCAGACAATTCAATGTTCTCATACCACCAAGAACCACGAATTGTACCAGGCACGTACTTTCATCACAGACCATTAATTTTGTGACAACAATAAAACCAAACACTTCAGATGATATGAGGAAGGCACCGACAACAAGTACATTCTATGTTTGCATTGAATGTGATGTTCTTTGCTGTTGAAGTACAACAGACCAGAGATTTGGGCTCCAGGCAAAGTGGTGGATATTTTGCTGATTTCAAGATGTCTTCTATCCAAAGAAAAGCGTCAGAGAGGTTGAGGCCCTATTATTTTGTTTGACGATGAAACCTGCTTGAATGGAAAGATTGAAATAGCCTACATATCCCTTATTCATGAGGAAGCCATCTTCGATCGTGTTCCCTGAATCTATTTCATAGAATGTTAACTGCTGAATGGGATTGCCAGACTATTGTATCATCGCAGTGCGTTCCAAGCCTCGTGCTTTCATTCTATAGTTTAAATGTGGCTTGAAACATCCGGGTAGACCTATAGTTAATCACCAATTTTAAATTATTCTGCAGTAATATTGTGTAAGAGTGTAGTCTGTCACTAGACAATGTGGCCTAACAGGCCGGCATTTATCTCCAGTTTCAAGAGAATGAAACGACTGAGAATATATAAAATCGCCCCTGGATTGGATACCAGTTCATCGCAGGTTACTCCCAAGCTTATGCCGCTACCCATTTATCCTCCTGGGTGGAGAGAGGCAAAGGACACGACATATGACCAGCAGCTAGATTCGAACTCCTGATAATAATGTAATGAACTTTTATTTCATTGCTCTCAAGTTCCCAGAATTTTCGTCGATTTCAATTATGATGGCCGACACGTGAATAAGGTGGCTTGCAATGCACTTGCGGGTAGTGGTGGTCTATCTCCTTACTTAAATTGTCATGGGTGATCTACTTAAATTATACGGCAGTAAATCTTTTGTCGAAAACGTACAAATGAAAGCCACTCCATGCCCGAGGAGAAATTTTCATCCGCCCTATCCCTTCAGTGGTGAGTGTTAACCAGACTTGTCACTTGATGTTGTGAGTCCACCTGTTTCTATAATTGAAACTGACTGACTGCAGGACGTGCGAAAGCCCTCGCTTCCCATGCGCGCTCGCTGGTCCCGAACCGAATATCAGCCTAATACCTTAAGCTGGCTGGTCCCCTGAGGCATTCTAGACGATCGTAGTTCATGTAGTTGGGAGATTTGGAAGGGGGCTATAGGAAGGGGAAGGCGGAGTCGGAGGGGTGGGGAGGAAGGAAGTAATTACCCAGTCTGCGTCAAATTCCCAAGGTGGAAAGTAAGACACCCTAGCTCCTAACCGCGAAAGGCGAATTGGGATCCATACATCCGCTATGCACATTTTGTCCGGCATTCTTTTGTGGTTTCTGATGGAGAAAATTAGCCTGACGCCACTGTTCTATTGTAAGAGTAGTAACACAAAGATGGATTCGAATGAGGTCAACTAAAAATGTATTTTCCCAAATATTTAGAATTGTTTAGTGTTCTGCTAACATGGCATCATTTTTGGGAAGAATTTTTAAAACTATAAATGAGCTTGACCGTACTGGGTGAGGCGTTTTGTGTCATCACACATTTTTTAAGCGCGTCTCTGAATCAATCCAGCCGGAATTGATGTACTAACTACTTAGTTTTTTTTTCGACGAACAGCTGATGTGTGGCAAAGCGTACTTTCTTTACCATTAATGTTCCCTTCTTTGTGCCCGTAGGCTATATCAAGTCTTTCACATTGTACACACCTTTCCCGTGTGAAAAGAGTTCGTCTCCTGATGACGAACAGAGCACACTTTTCAAAATGTCCAGTTACAAACAACTTCAGTGGTTCTTCTCAGAAGCACACATCTCAAAAGAGATTAAATTCCACGGTGTGAGCGCAATCCGTCTATGCTTTTCTGTCTATGTCCACCATGCAAACCTATACAAGTCTCATCTTCCCTAAATGAAGAAGACATGAATGTGTTTAGGCCTGCATGGGGTCTTTACCCGATGTTCCGCAATACCTATGTTCCCCAATACTGATATTCCCAGGAAATCCTTAGGATTAGGGTTAGAGTTATGGTTATGGTTAGGGTAGATGATTTTGGTTAGGGTAAGGGTTGGGGAACGTCGGTAATGGGGAACAAAGGTATTGGGGAACAAAGGTATTGGGGAACGAAGTTATGCAACCGTTTACATGATTCCATGATGCAGTGCTACATCCGTTTCTCATTGAGTTTGTTGTTGTTTTTGGTAGTATCATTCCGCATGGAGTTGTTCGTATACTAATAGTCGTATCCGCTGCTACACGTTCATATCAAATTTGAACCGGCCAGCCGACCTTGACAAGCTCAATGACCGACGCAGAGACATCTTAGAAGCAGGTGGTCGCGAGTTCGAGTACCTCTCCAATGTCTTTCTCTCACGACCTCTCTGGGGACATTTGTGATGCAGTGAAGCTAAATGAATCGTTTGTCGGCCCTTAGGCCAAAAAAAAAAATGTCTCCGGTTTCTGGTATGGAGCTTGCCCAAAAAGTGGTGCGGCGACGCGTTATTTTTTTTTTTGTGCCTGATTTTTTTGCTTCAAATGTCGGCTGATGACTGCAAATTGTGCCCGACTAAACTTAGTGCAAATATATTGGGAGTCCAGAGAGGCCACATAAAGGTTATTCTCGACCATAACCCAATCTAAAAACACGTTAAAATTGTGCAGCAGCAGGATTCCAGTCAAACCAGTGAGTTTGGCGGTTTTGAGACATCATCTTTCTTTCATTTTTCCGACGCGCATGGCTACGGCGACGCGCGCGCATACCAGAAACCGGAAACCTTTTTTTTTTTGGCCTTATCGATTTTTAATTTTTTGCGTTTTTGAAAAGGGATATCTGTCAGTATTCACAACCTCTTTGACAGTATTGAACAAACACCTCTAATGTGTTATTAATTTGTAAATCTGTTCCCAGCGTTGGCAAGTCCTAGCTTACCCTTTTTGGTTCCTCTGTGGAACTAATAGTAATCGGCATACCGTGGGTTCGAGTCCCACCAAAGCCAAGCCGGAAGGTTGTTTTTGCTCACAACATCTCCGACAGCATTGACTATATAGAGTGCTTATGTGTTGGAACATATTTTATGTTCTGTTATCAGTGTTTGTCAGTCCATGCTCAACCTCTTCGGGTCCCACTTCATAATTAGTAATCAGGAGGTCGTGGGTTCGAGTCCAACTCAACCAAGCTTAAGGCGTTTCTCTCACAAGCTTTTTCAATTAAAAAAATGGCTAACAGTACTTTATACAATTTCGATGGTGAACGGCAAACTCAATTATGAAAATTAAATTTGTGTTTGTTTTCCTCTTACCAGCATTGATCAGTCCTTGACCCATTTCTGGTCCCTCTTCGGAACTAGTAATAAGAAGGTCGTGGGTTCGAGTCCCACCTAAACAGAATAAGAACTCTTTTTTTACAACCTCTGCAACAGCATGGACTATACAGTGCTAATGTGTAATTGTTTTTCTGTTCCAAGTCTTCGTCGATACATGCTTACCATTTCTGGTCTCTCTTCGAAACTAGTGATCTGAGGTTGTTGATTCGAGTCCCACACAAGCAAGCTAGTGACTTTGCTCTCGCAAGCTTTTGCAACAGGAAGGATTATAACAGATTATGAACAGCGAAACTCAATATTAAAATTGAATTGTTGGTTCCCCCTGCTGTTCACAGCGTTGGTCAGTCTATGCTGACCCTCTTCTGGTCCCTCTTCGAAACTAGTAATCAGAAGGTCGTGGGTTCGAGTCCCACCAAAGCAAGATTCGAACTTTTGTTCAACCTCTCTGAAAACATTAAGTATACAGTGATAATGTGTTGTATTTTTGTTCTGTTTTCAGCGTTGGTCAGTCCATGCTGACCCTCTTCTGGTCTCTCTTCGGCCTGGAGAGTCTGGACATTATCAAGGTCAACCACGCCAAGCACGGCTTCACCGAGGCCGTGGGGACCATACTCTTCGCCCTGTACATGATGTTCGCTGTGGTGGTCATGCTCAATGCTCTCATCGCTATGATGAGCAACACCTACACGCGAGTCGAGGTAGGAGATCCATTAAAACATATCCCGAAGTTGAAATATCACTTCAATTGCATTTCAATCACATGGATGGTTGACTCGAGGCACTGAGGGAGAACGTATATGTGCGTCTCATTCAAGATTTTAATTGCCAATTTGACTTGAAAGTGATATCAACCCAACATTTTATTTGAAACGCATGAAGTTGGGGTAATATATTTTATAAGTTCGTTACGACACAATGAATGATTCTGACTTATTGGTTAATGCTCAGTCCGTCTGTCGGGCATGAATGAAATAACAATTGTGAGAAGATAAAATGAGTACCACTGAAGATTATGCAATTAAAGTCTGTTGTGACTTATCAAACATTATAGTCCCCTATTTAATCCATCTGATGTGTTTGTCCTTCCAACCCTGCATGCATGTGTGTCCCCTACATGTATATGTTTGTTTCTTGTACCTCTGTCATTTGCCTCTGAAGAAGATTTTGTTAAGATAGCAACATCAAGCCGTCCTATTTTGTTGTTGTTGGCATATTGAAACATCTAAATTCTTCTTGATTTAGAAACATGACTTGATGTGGAAACATGATCTTAAAAATCTCGCACTCGTACTTGAGCACTACTCGAGTACTTTTTTTTTTTTTTAGAGTACTCGTACTCGAATGCCAAAGTACTCGTACTCGAAATGACGGTACTCGTACTCGACATGTCGAAATTGTACTCGACATGTCGAAATTGTACTCGTACTCGAATAGCAGCAGGCTACTCGGGGGGGGGGGGGGGGAATGGTATAACTTGACTTACCACGGCTTTATTTTATCGATACTTCCAGTATGAAATGGTGGATTGACTTGCAGAGAAATCGCGGTTTCCTGATTTTCCACAGTGCACGTCTGGACAAACACATTTAACAACTAGCCGTGAGTGGGTCTGTATATCGGTCTGACTGGGCCTGGGCCAATTACGCACAATGAACCAGTTTGCCGTATGGCCGTATATTCGGAAATAGAGGTACTCGTACTCGGAGGTACTCGTACTCGTACTCGGAAGTACTCGTACTCGTACTCGGAAGTACTCGTACTCGTACTCGGAAGTACTCGTACTCATATACAGGTTTACAAGTACTCGTACTCGAGACCTGTTCTTTGCACTCGAAAGTACAAATACTCGTACCGTACTCGTACTCGGTAACCTAAGTACTCGGCAGCTTACTCGGTACTCAGAAAAAAGTACTCGACTACAACACTGGGTGCACCTGTAGACAGAATTTTGGAACTCGGGGTAGCGCTGTCGAAATACCCACGACTGGATTTGATTCATATTTTTGATAGCGACGTGTCCACCTACCCACGGGCTTGACTGCACTTGTCAGAGACCGCCTGTTTCAAAGGAAGCAAATTATATATCCGGTCATGGACCGAGACGTGCCGCTTACCATCAACCAATAGTCCCCTCTCCGCGGGATAACTTCCCAGTGATGTTTAGACATTGTGCGTCGGTACCGGTGTCATCATCCACAACATTAATTCTCTGATTATGATATTTATTTTAAAAAAATTGAAAAATATCCAGTGTTGGATTTGGTAGTGAACAATATTGGTTTACCAGAACTGGTGAAGTTCATTGGAAAATTCTGATGATTTTGTTTTTAAGCTTGGCATACATGCATCAACCATCACTTGTAGATTTTCGGCAAAGCATAATATCATAATTTCATAATTTTATTATTAGATACAATTTTCAAAGTCCAATAGCCACGTGTCCAATTGGGTTCAAACTTTAGATGAAGGGACTATGTACATAGTACATATACATGTAGTATGTTTTGTGTGAAAACTGGGTTGGTGCCATGGTGCCATCAATTGACCTTCTTAATTCATAAACATGTTAAAATAAACATTCATTTTCCTTTTTCTATTTTGATGATGCACTTGTGCGTGAGAGTTTGAATAAAATGTTGACATCCATGTAAAATGACATCAAAATGTGATTTTTCAAAAATCGTACAACACGGTTTTCTAAAGCCTAAATCCATGGAACTTTGCCACCGATTTGGTTGTAACAACAATTCATTTTAAAACAGCCGAAACAGCTTTGTTTGTCTACGTGAAACACACATATCTAGCTTAAACTGATATTCATTAGTACCTAAGACATTTTACCAGTTCCTATTGGTCGAGAGCCCGTCACATGGGTGGTTTTTAAACGGTTGCTAAACCACTGTCTGGCTTGCTTTTCCAGTGTCACATGAAATTTGGACTCCAATGAAATCTGAACCGTCGTTCAGCGTCCAGAGCCCAAGCCGGTTTAACATGTCTATCTATCTATCTATCAGGCTACGTCCATCCACTGTCGAATGAAGCCCTCCTCATGACGTTTCCAATCACTTCTGTTTCTGGCTGTCCTAGTCCAAGTCGCTGTTCCCATATATGTAGTTATATCATCTCTCCATCTTTTCTTTGGTCTTCCTCTCCTTCGCTTTCCCATTCGTGGTTGCCAATCTGTTAATCTGCATGTCCATCTATTATCCTGAATTCTTGCTACATGCCCTGCCCATCTCCATTTTGCTTCGCTGACTTTCTCTATGACATCTTTCACCCCAGTTTTCTGCCGAATTACTTCATGTTTTACTCTATCTCGTAGGGATAAGTGAAGCATCTGTCTTTCCATAGCTCTCTGTGCTGTTGTGAGTTTCTGTTCTGTTCTGTAGTTAATGACCAAGTTTCTGATCCATAAGTCATAGTGGATAGCACACACTGATTGAATAGTCTCTTCCTTAGTGATATTGGTAATTTGTTGTCTGTTAGCATGTCTTTGTGTTGACCAAATTTCATCCACCCTGCTTTGATTCTCAGCATCTAGTTCAGTCGGAAAAGGGGGGTATCGTGCACCCTCGGAAATCAATTTCTAATCAACGTGTCTAGGTCAGAAAAAATGCGTAGAAAACGATTTGCTATGTTAAAAAATTCAAAAAATGTCCCACGTATTGTTTTTATGCAAATTAGTGCCGCCATTACCGAAAAATCTATTTTTAATTATATCTCAGCCAATATTGCTGATAACTGAACGAACTAGGTGTCTAAACCCATGTTTTCAAGGTCAGAGATCACAATAAAACTATTCTGGAAGTGACCACATGTGTCTGTGGCATAGGAATATGCAAATTAGTGCCGCAAATACCGGAAAGTCATGTTTTTGGCATATCTCGGCCAATATAGCACATAACTACACCAGTAAGGTGTCTAAACCCATGTTTTGAGGGTCAAGTATAATTAGAAGACCATTCACGAAGTAACAATGTGTGTCTTTGGCATGAAAATATGTAAATTATAAAGTGTCGGTTTATCCGATATTTGATTTTTAGCCAATATCTCGGCCAATATTTCACATAACTACACAAATAAGGTGTCTAAACCCATGTTTTGAGGGTCAGGTATCATTAGAAGACCATTCACGAAGTAACTATGCGTGTCCTTGGCAGGTAAATATGTAAATTCAAAAGTGTCGATTTATCGTAAATTTGATTTTTAGCCAATATCTCGGCCAATATTGCAGCTAATGTTGACAGAAGGGTTTTTGATAAGCAATAATGATCAAAGTTTATTTTAAGCCATCATATTTAAAATAAACTGTACTATTGGCTGAAATTGAATATAATATTGGCTAAAAATCAATTTTTTGATAAACCGGCAAATTAGAATTTACATATTTTCATGCCAAAGACACACATAGTTACTTCGTAAATGGTCTTCTAATGATACCTGACCCTCAAAACATGGGTTTAGACACCTTATTGGTGTAGTTATGTGCAATATTGGCCGAGATATTGGCTAAAAATCAAATATCTGATAAACCGACACTTAATATTTTACATATTTTCATGCCAAAGACACACATAGTTACTTCGTGAATGGTCTTCTTATGATACTTGACCATCAAAACATGGGTTTAGACACCTTACTGGTGTAGTTATGTTCTATATTGGCCGAGATATGCCAAAAACATGATGTTCCGGTATTAGCGGCACTAATTTGCATATTCCTTTGCCACAGACACATGTGGTGACTTCCAAAATAGTTTTATTGTGATCTCTGACCTTGAAAACATGGGTTTAGACACCTAGTTCGTTCAGTTATCTGCAATATTGGCTGAGATATAATTAAAAATAGATTTTTCGGTAATGGCGGCACTAATTTGCATAAAAACAATACGTGGGACATTTTTTGAATTTTTTAACATAGCAAATCGTTTTCTACGCATTTTTTCTGACCTAGACACGTTGATTAGAAATTGATTTCCGAGGGTGCACGATACCCCCCTTTTCCGACTAAACTAATCACCTCTTCTCTCGTGGTGTCCTCCATTTTCAGTGTCTGTCCAAGGTACTTATAGTTGTTCACCTTCTCTAGTTTCCGTCCCTCTATTTCAATGTCTTCCTGGGTCTCAAAGTTTGTCATGTACTTTGTTTTGTCTTTATGCATGGTTAAGCCAATTAGCTTGCTTTCTTTGTTTAAGCTGGATAGCTGCTCATCCATACCTTTAATAGTTGTTGAAATCATTGCCACATCATCAGCGAATCGCAGGTCTGTGAGAGGTTCTCCGTCAATATTAACACCATTATCCAAGTCTGTCTTTCTAAACACTTCCTCTATAGTTGTAGTAAATATCTTTGGAGAAAGGGTGTCGCCCTGCCTTACGCCTCTCTGGATGTTGACAGTCCTGGATACATCGTTGTCAATATAAATACGGGCAGTTGCATCAGTATAAATGTCTTCTAGAATTCGGACATATCCTTCATCAACATTCACCTTTCTCAAGGCCTCGAACATGGCAGAATGTTCGACAGAGTCGAATGCCTTCTGGTAGTCGACAAATCCTAGGCACAGTTGGAGTTGGTATTCACAAGCCTTTTCAATCAGTTGATTGATTGCATGTAGGTGGTCTGTTGTTGAGAAGCCAGCTCTGAAACCAGCTTGTTCTCTTGGTTGGTTGTAGTCGAGCGCATCTGTGATTCTGTTCTGGATTATTTTTGTGAAGAGCTTATATAGATGAGACAGAAGGCTGATTGGACGATAGTTTTTTACATCTGCTTTATCTCCTTTCTTGAACAGAAGAATCATCTTTGCTTCTTTCCATGATGTTGGTATTTTCTGGGTTTCAAATATCTGGTTGAATAGTTGGGTTAACTGTTGTAAAATGTCGCTTGTGATTTCATCAATGCCCGGTGCTTTGTTGTCTTTCATTGAATTAAGTGCCTCTTCTACTTCTCTTTGTAGAATCGATGGAATTTCTGTGTTCCTTATTGAGTTGTTTGGAGCTACTTGATGTTGTTGTCTCGTTGAGCTATACAGGTCCTGATAGAAGTCTGCACATATATCAAGTAGTTCAGATCTCTCACAGGTAATGGTTCCATCCTTTTTCTTTAGTTTACTCATTCTAGATTTCTTGCCTTCTCTTTTGTGCACTGATTTTGGTCCCCGTCCACTTTCCAATGTCTCTAAGATGAGTTTGGTAGTCCTTCTTCTTTTCCTTTGACGGCGTTTCTTTTTCACTGTTTTTACTATTTCTGCATATTCTACTTTTTCTGGTGCTGTCTTATTTTCTTTCAGTCTGATCTCCTCCCTCCTTCGATCTAATTCTTCAATTTCTTGATCCTCCTCAGATCTTGGTACATCAACTTTCCCTGTTGGGGCTATCTCTCTAACCTCTTCCAGCATTACTGTAGTAATGGTCTGGCACCGCTCATCGATATCCATCTCTTCCATTTCCAAGGATGCAAATCGGATGGATCTTCAGTTGGAACTCCTCTTTCCTTTCCTTCAACTTCATTATATTAATTCCTTTCTTCTTCTTGTTCTGGATGAATTTAAGCCTGGCAAGCTTTTGGTTGATACTTATGGAAGCTCTTACCATTCTGTGGTCACTGGCTATGTCTACAGCTGTTATTACTTCACAGTTCTTGATTATCCCACGGCTACTGCAGAGGATGTAGTCTATCTGATTCTGGTATTGTCCGTTGGGACTCTCCCATGTCCAGTAGCGGCTTTTGTGCTTTTTAAAGAATATATTTCCAACTTTTAGTTTGTGTTCTAACACAAACTCGACCATCCTCTCTCCCCTCTTGTTCCTTTCTCCGAAGCAGAAGTTTCCAATGATATCTTCTTCCCCATCTTCCCTTTGTCCAATTTTTGCATTGAAATCTCCCATAAGAACTGTGTAGGTGCATGGATTATCCTGGATGACTTTATTGATATCCTCATAAAACTCCTCAACTTCCAAGTCGTCGTGGCCACTTGTTGGTGCATATATTTGGATGATACACATTTCATTTTGTCCTGTCAACTGTACTTTTAGGGTTGCTATTCTGTTGGAGTAGTTTTTCACTTCTTTTAACATGTACTTGTTTAAAACCGGCCAAGCACATATGTATACCCTTATTTTGTGACTTGTTCGTTATTAGCTTAGATTTGTTCAACAATTCTCTCGTTCACGTAGTCCTTCATGTCGCCGGGATATTAAATGGTGCATGAATGTCCTCTCCGTGTAATAATATTGACTGTCATTTATCATTACTCTATATTCATATTTTGCTGAGACTGGTTCTATCATGCATGTTGTCCTGTCTGGATTCCCCGCGGGGTGAACCTCAAATGGCAGCCTGTAACTTAAACTGACATCCATTGCTTGTTCATTATTACCTTAAACTGGATCACCGGTGCAGTCATCCATGCAGTAATTTTAAACTGGCATTCATAAATACCTCAGACAGTTTAGCTATTCCTATTGGTCGAGAGCCCGTCACGTGGTCGGTCTTAAACGGATGATAAAGACATGGCTAGCTGGTCTTAAACACTTTTCCAGTGTCACAATAAAATGTGGACTCCTAAAAATCCAGTGCCTCTTACCGTTTCTTTGGTTTAACGTTCACAATCCTCACGTAGGCATGCGCAACACTACCAGTGAGTCAGAATTTTACAGTTCAAAATTTCAAACGCAACGCCCCAGGTGCGTTCTGCGCGACATCGCGCAGAACGTGCCACGCGCGCGTCAATCGCCATAAAAGGGTTGTTTACATCTTACTCGCCAGCTGAACACTCCATTATTTTGCCAGAGGGATGTTTCAAAAAGCATGAAGGGAACTTGTTGAAAAAAATTGGGATTTTTTGAACGAATTATTTCATATTTTTTAACCGAAAAGGTATTTATCACTCTGTTTAAGACCACTTAGAGTCTGGGTGCTGATAATTCCCTCGCCTCCGGCTCGGGTAATTATCAGCACCCAGACTCTAAGTGGTCTTAAACAGAGTTTTAAAAACCTCTCGAGCACACATTTATTCCCTTATTGATAATACCCGAGATAGTTTAACTATTCCTATATACCCAACCTCGTCCTCAGTGCTTACTTTATTTCCAACCTCGTGTTCAATAGTAAGCCCTGGATAGGACCATCGTTGGAAATCGATACAAAAAATTCACTTTTCTTGAAAATGACAGCACATCAGGTGCCGTGATTTCACAGGACTCGCAGTCAAGTAAGATAGTCAATAATAATATGGTAGTTTGGTTGTTTGATGTTTGCAAATGATGTATATTGCATTTAAACCATTACATAAATAACTTACAATTTATTTCATTACGAGTTGCAAGCGATAACATCGTTAGTCTCAACAACTCATTTGTTTGTTTTATCAAGGCTGCACGACATTTTCCCCCAATTAATATTCCCTGTGGGAAAGACTATTGTATACAAATCGGCTTACATTCATTACGCCATATGGGAGACAGAGCATTAGATCCCTCGTCGCGACAGCATGAATTCGTTACGCCAGCCAGAAGGATGGGGAGAATTTTCATTAAGTCAGACTCTGCAGAAACCCCGTGATATTTTTCTACCAAAACCCCTCATACGATGTATATACAAGTACATTATGATCACTCATGTTTTTATGCGTGGTCAACGATCCAAAAGACTCCTCGCCCCTAGACTCTAGTGTAGTGTGTTGGTTTTGGTTTTTGAAATCAAGCTCCGGAGCTCAGTCAAGCGGATGAAATAAAGCCGTCCGTGGACAAACAGCTTTGGCACATGAAATTTTGAAACTACCACATCTGAAAAACCAAATATGTTTTTTTTTTTTGGGGGGGGCAATTATGATGATAAGGACATAAAAATGTACTACGAGGGACATTTTACATACTTATTAATATCGTTAATCATACCAGCTTGGTTTAGCTTTACATTTTACTTTAGCATTTTAACAGGCATTGATATCATGTAACATGTTATGTGAATATGCATTATTAACATACGTATAAAACAGTAGACATAAACGAGGCAAAGAATATTACCCAAAAAAAATTAAGCAAACATTAGTTTAATGGAAGAATAATTGCTTGCTTGCTTGCCGAATTGCGCTTTTATAAATGTTTAAACAGTTAAAGGGAATATACATCATTTGCTTTTGCTGTAATTTTCAGAAATGGATGGAATTGGGGGTTGGAAATATATAGCAAATATAGTTACACTGACTTTTTTGAGGTTTTGGGTTTGAAAATGCTATAAAAACCAAGAAAAACAATCATTTTCCTGTAGTCTGGTTCCCTGACTCCATATAAAAAGAACTGAGCAGTTTACATACATTGGGGAATTGTAAGGTCAGGGAACCAGTCTAGCTGGCTTGTACCCGTGTCGGCCGACCAGCGTTGGAAATTGATACAAAAATACCACTTTTCTTGAAAATGACAGTATACCAGGTGCCATGATTTTACAGGATGCTTTACACTGTCATTCACTAACAGTCCAGCAAGGTATTTCAAAATGATTTGGTAGTTTTATTTTTTGATGTTTGCAAATGTTGTATTTTTCCCTTTAATATTAATCAAAATTGTAAAATAAAACTTAAAGGGAATATACAACATTTGCTTTTGATGTACTTTTCAGAAATGGATGGATTTGGGGGTTAGTAAAAAGCAAATATTGTTACACTGTCCTGTTTAAAGATGTGTGTTCATATTGCCAGGAAAACCAAGATAAAACTAGAAATGTGTTTGTGGACAAACACAAGCTGTTTCGGATATTTGAAATACTCTCAGCACGAGATGAACAATTAGTGACGTCACTATAAATGTCATCTATAACAGCACATTATAATTATGTACATCTCAAGTTACAACCAAATCGAACATTTTAGTTCTGTAGATATAGACCAATAAAAGAATAAAATGCGCCTTTAAGGGACTTCACATGACATTTGATGATGATGTCACTTCAATTTCTATCTATAACACATCCATGTGGATATGCATACCAAGTTTTAACCCAATCAGACTTGTATTTCCGAAGTTTCTTTAAAGAAAAACGTATTCAAAACCAATAGGGAAACAATGCATCTTTAATGTGATGTAACCTGACACCTCATGACGCCAAGATGACGAATTTCTTCTAGGACCATCTATGGGTAGTGGTCTAAGTGTGTACTAAGTATAAAGTCGATCAAATTTACGAAAGTGCCAAAGTGGAGCGTTTTAATATGTGTACAAAACCTTTGGGGAAAAATGCATCTTTAATGTGACGTAACCTGACACTTGATGACGTCACGATCACGAATTTCGTCTTGGACCATCTGTGGGTGGTGGTCTAACTATGAATCAAATTTAAAGTTGATCGGATTAACGAAGATGCCAAACTGAAGTGTTTTAAAACGTGTACAAAACATATGGGGAAAAATGCATCTTTAATGTGACGTAACCTGACACCTGATGACGTCACGATCACAAATTTCTTCTAGGAACATCTGTGGGTGGTGGTCTAAGTATGTACCAGGTCTGAAATCAATCGGATTTTAAAAAGTGGCAAAGTGGACTGTCAGAAGAAACGTGTGTTAAACCTATGGAGAAAAAGTCTGAAAAAGGAGAAGAAAAAAAAAAAGAAACTAGAACTATGTGGTTGTGAGTGAACAACCACAGAGCTGTTCCCAACATGTTTTTGATTGTCTATTGCACAGTACAAAATGATTCAATGATTTGTTCTAAACAAATTTTACTATTAAATTGAAATTATAATATGAATCGGTGATGGTCTTGTTCGGGACACATTTTCCGAAGAGAAGCTGGTTGGGTTCTGTAAACATAAAATTGAAAATATATTTTTGGGAACAGTTCTGTTCGTACGAGATATAGACATATAAGTAGAGATCTATGTCTGTTTGCAACAGAAGATAGGGCTTTTCCGCATTATGATTTGTTTTTATCAATAATACGTCCCTGACTATGCATGAACATAAAATCTGTCAAAGCTAGCCGGAAATCGGCTAAAACGGTCACTGTGGACAGGATTTGACCTCAGCAACACGTGCGCTGCGCGCGGGCTGACTGACATACGATATATACAACGTACGTGCATGTACATGTACATGTACATTGTGGACGTCCTGTGCATGTTTTCAAGCAGAGGTATTGTCAACCTGAAGTTTTAAGCGTGAGCAGGGCATGTCCGAGTTTGCTTATTGCCTCGAAGCTTTGAACTGTTTTAGACCTACCCTTCAATAGACAATTAAAGTAAAAAGTAATATAAAAACTGCCATGGTTGATTTTTCAGGAATTTTCTAAGGAAAAAAAGTCTTTTCATTATAACTTCCGGTCTGATGACGTCATACACCTAAAACTTCGCACACGTCTTAAGTGGGTCAAGGTCATCATATACACCAATATTTAGGCAATTCCGACAAACTTCGCCACAGACATCTATTCAAAATACATTTTTGAAAATTTTTAACCCGTCGCTAGAGGGCGCTCGAAGATTGCATGACGTCAACGGTAAATGATTTGAAGAATACTATCAGCCAAGAGACTAACACCGTTAAAAGCAAGTTCATATCTATTACCACTTTCAAATAATAAGCCACTTCCGGTTTTGGCCTTTTTCGACCGGAAGCAAGGGTCACGTGATTTCACGCACACTGAATGAAATAAAGACCTCAACCTACTCTACCACTTGCCGGCAACAGAATGCTGCGGACGCGTACGGTTGATTTCTTATGCATTTTTAAATATTAAAAGTGTCACAATTTAATTGCCTATAAATAAACACCGGATGACGTCATCATGACGCCATCATTGCACAATGTTGTTTGAATTAGGGTCTTTGCTTGGACAAAGATTGGTGTAAATGAATTACTGGCAAAGAGTCGAAAATGCCCTCTGAAAATTGACATTTTTAAAAAAAATTCTGTGTACAAAGTCTATGGGAAAAATTAAATATTCAAAATTCCATAATAAATCACGTGATGACGTCAGCATGACGAAAAGTTTCGGCACACATCCTCAGATGATGATTAATAACTATGCTGAGTTTAAAGTTGATCGGATTTAAAATAATTGCCAAAGTGGCTTGTAGAATAAAAACGTGTACAAAACCTATTGGGAAAAGTGGAAAAAGAATAAAAACTAGAGCTGTATGTCTGTTTGCAAACAGAACACAGGGCTTTTTCGCATTTTACAAATATTTGTTTCGTTTGTCCTTTTGCAGTCACTTGTCAGAGTGCTTTATGCAGTTAAAGGTTGTTCAAAACGCTTAGAATAATTCCTAAAGTATAATTTTATCAAATGATGTCACTTGCCCTGCAATGACGTCATCCTTAAGACCCTTCTCAATGCACATTTTGTCATTGTGATTTTGGTTTGAACCAAGTTTAATGTCAATCCGGTGAAAGAAAGTGTGCAATTTGTGGAAGCACAATAAAATTTAAAATATCTTAAAATTATAAAAACCAAACGATGACGTCATCATGACGTCACTTTAAACTTTGTATACTAGTACCATTATTTACCTACCCATTAAGTTTCATGACAGTCGGACCTTTCCTTATATGTGTATTTTGAAAATCGCATTTTTATGACGTCATAATGATGTCAGATATTTTGTTCAAAATGTTGTGCAAATACCTTTTACCTAACAGACCAAATACACAAAGAATTTTTAATTTTGCATGTTACGTTCATGAGATATGGCTAAAAGGTCAAAAACCTCAAATATTCATATAAAATCTCCGGATGACGTCATCATGGCGTCACCTAATTGGTTTTTTTACCTATAACACATCCCGGTCTAGCCACATACCAAGTTTCAACCCAATCAGGCCTACAGTTCTGTAGATATAGGACAACATAATATGCACGTAAATTTTCAAAAATCAATAAACAAAATTGGGTGATGACGTCATCATGACGTCATAGTCTTGGCATAATTTTTGTATGAGGGTCTTCCTTGGCTGTTACATTGATGACGATTCCAGATCGCCAAGTTATAGAAATGGTGGCTTGAAAACGTGTACAAAGTCAATGGGCTAACACGTGTACAAAGTTAACGGGCTAAACAAAATCCCACTGCAGGAAAATTGCACCTTTAATTTGTAATTTGCCTTTGAACTGAAACATTTTTATGAAATATTACTTGATATTCTGACCCTTAGGAATATGTTCAATCGAATGACAGACCGAAAAAAATACGATTTCTCTTTCCTTCTCATAGTAATTCTCGGCTGAGGTTCAGAACTACTCAGTAAGATATCAGTGTTGTATAGGAAAAGACTTGTGGAAAATCCCACTGCAGAAAAACTGCACCTTTAAATACGTAACATAGGGCTTTTCGGCATTATGATTTTTTATTATACGCCCCTGACTATGCGTATGCATGAACATAAAATCTGTCAAGGTTAGCCGAAAATCGGCTAAAACGGTCACTGTGATGTGGACAGGATTTGACCTCGTCAACACGTGCTCTGCAGGCTGACTGACATACGATGTACAGTATGTGCGTAACGTACGTGTATGTACATGTACATATAGACGTTCTGTGCATGTTTTAGAGCAGAGGTATTGTCAACCTGAAGTTTTAAGCGTGCGCAGGGCATGTCCGAGTTCGCTTATTGCCTCGAAGCTTTGATATGTTTTAGACCTACCCTTAAATCGACAATTAAAGTAAAAACTAACATAAAAACTGCCATGGTTGATTTTTCAGGAATTTTCAAATGAAAAAGGGTCTTTTTATTATAACTTCCGGTCTGATGACGTCATTTGCCTAAAACTTCGCACACGTCTTAAGTGGGTCAAGGTCATTATATACACCAATATTTAGGCGATTCCGACAAACTTCGCCACAGACATCTATTCAAAATACATTTTTGCTAATTTTCAACCTGTCGCTAGAGGGCGCTCGAAGATTGCATGACGTCATTGGTAAATGATTTGAAGAATACTTTTAGCCAAGAGACTAACACCGTTAAAAGCAAGTTCATTTCTATTACCACTTTTAAATAATAAGCCACTTCCGGTTTGGGCCTTTTTCGACCGGAAGCAAGGGTCACGTGATTGCACGCACACTGAATGAAATAAAGACCTCAACCTACTCTACCACTTGCCGGCAACAGAATGCTGCGGACGCGGACGGTTGATTTCTTATGCATTTTTAAATATTAAAAGTGTCACAATTTAATTGCCTATAAATAAAAACTGGATGGCGTCATCATGACGTCATCATTCCACAATGTTGTTTGAATTAGGGTCTTTGCTTGGACAAAGATTGGTGTAAGTGAATTACTGGCAAAGAGTCGAAAATGCCCTTTGAAAATCGACATTTTTTTCTTAATTTTTGTGTACAAAGTCTATGGGAAAAATTAAATATTCAAAAATCTATAATAAATTAGTCAATGACGTCACCATGACGTCACTCTTCGGGGCACATCTCTGCTATAAGGACTATGACTATGCTTAATTTGAATGATGTAAGACGAAGATTAATACCAAAAGTGGCACTGAGAAAAAACGTGTACAAAGTCTATGGGATTTAGGCGACAAAAAGAAGAAGAAGAAGAAGAAGAAGAAGATACAAAAAAAATGAGAACAGAAAGAAAGGCTTTTTCGCAAAATTGCGAAAAAGCCAACTAGAGGTCTATGTCTGTTTGCAACAGAACATAGGGATTTTCCGCATTATGATTTTTTTTAATCAATAATATGCCCTGAATATGCATGAACATAAAATCTGTCAAAGTTAGCCGAAAATCGGCTAAAACGGTCACTGTGGACAGGATTTGACCTCGGCAACACGTGCGCTGCAGGCTGACTGACATACGATGTATGTGCCTATGTACAACGTACGTGCATGTACATGTACATGTGCATTGTGGACGTCCTGTCCTGTGCATGTTTTCAAGCAGAGGTATTGTCAACGTGAAGTTTTAAGCGTGCGTAGGGTATGTTCGAGTTTGCTTATCGCCTCGAAACTTTGAAATGTTTTAGACCTACCCTTCAATCGACAATTAAAGTAAAAACAAATATAAAAACTGCCATGGTTGATTTTTTCAGGAATTTTCAAATGAAAAAGGGTCTTTTTATTGTAACTTCCGGTCTGATGACGTCATTTGCCTAAAACTTCGCACATGTCTTAAGTGGGTCAAGGTCATCATAAACACCAATATTTAGGCGATTACGACAAACTTCGCCACAGACATCTATTCAAAATACACTTTTGCTAATTTTCAACCTGTCGCATGACGTCATCGGTAGATGATTTGAAGAATACTATTGGCCAAGAGACTAACATCGTTAAAAGCTAGTTTATATCTATTACCACTTTTAAATGATAAGCCACTTCCGGTTTTGGCCTTTTTCGACCGGAAGCAAGGGTCACGTGATTTCACGCACACTGAATGAAATAAAGACATCAACCTATTCTACCACTTGCCGGCAACAAAATGCTGCGGACGCGTACGGTTGATTTCTTATGCATTTTTGAATATTAAAAGTGTCACAATTTAATTGCCTATAAATACACACCTGATGACGTCATCATGACGTCATCATTACACAATGTTGTTTAAATTAGGGTCTTTGCTTAGACAAAGATTGGTGTAAATGAATTACTGGCAAAGAGTCAAAAATGCCCTTTGCAAATCGACAATTTTTTTTTAATTTCTGTGTACAAAGTCTATGGGAAAAATTAAATATTCAAAAATCTATAATAAATTAGTCGATGACGTCACCAAGACGTCAATCTTCGGGACACATCTTTGCTATAGGGACTATGCTTATGCTAACTTTGAATGATGTATGACAAAGATTAATGCCAAAAGTGGCACTGAGAAAAAACGTGCACAAAGTCTATGGGATTTAGGCGACAAAAAGAAGAAGCCAAAAAAAAAACTAGAAATGTGTTTGTGGACAAACACTGAGCTGTTTCGACCGTTTTATTAATGACTGCCGTAAAAGGAGTTTCATCCAGGTCGAATGAACATGTACATGCGTATTCTATACAAAAAGTGTCTATCCTACGTCCCTGACTATGCATGAAAAAGTTAGCCGGAAATCGGCTGAAACGGTCACTGTGGACAGGATTTGACCTCAGCAACACGTGCGCTGCGCGCGGGCTGACTGACATACGATATGTACAACGTACGTGCATGTACATGTACATTGTGGACTGTGCATGTTTTAAAGCAGAGTTATTGTCAACCTGAAGTTTTAAGCGTGCGCAGGGCATGTCCGAGTTTGCTTATTGCCTCGAAGCTTTGAAATATTTTAGACCTACCCTTAAATAGACAATTATAGTAAAAACTAATATAAAAACTGCCATGGTTGATTTTTCAGGATTTTTTTAAGGAAAAAGGGTTTTTTCATTATAACTTCCGGTCTGATGACGTCATACACCTTAAACTTCGCACACATCTTAAATGGGTCAAGGTCATCATATACACCAATATTTAGGCGATTCCGACAAACTTCGCCACAGACATCTATTCAAAATACATTTTTGAAAATTTTCAACCTGTCGCTAGAGGGCGCTCGAAGATTGCATGACGTCATCGGTAGATGATTTGAAGAATACTATTAGCCAAGAGACTAACACAGTTAAAAGCAAGTTCATATCTATTACCACTTTTAAATAATAAGCCACTTCCGGTTTTGGCCTTTTTCGACCGGAAGCAAGGGTCACGTGATTTTACGCACACTGAATGAAATAAAGACCTCAACCTACTCTACCACTTGCTGGCAACAGAATGCTGCGGACGCGTACGGTTGATTTCTTATGCATTCTTAAATATTAAAATTGTCACAATTTAATTGCATATAAATAAACACCGGATGACGTCATCATGACGTCATCATTACACAATGTTGTTTGAATTAGAGTCTTTGCTTGGACAAAGATTGGTGTAAATGAATTACTGGCAAAGAGTCGAAAATGCCCTCTGAAAATTGACATTTTTTTTTTAATTTCTGTGTACAAAGTCTATGGGAAAAATTAAATATTCAAAATTCTATAATAAATCACGTGATGACGTCAGCATGACGAAAAGTTTCGGGACACATCTTCAGATGGTGGTCTAAGTGTGTGCCAGGTTTGAAGTCGATCGGATTTGAAAAAAAGCCAAAAGTGACTTGTAGAACGAAAACACGTGTTATCCTATGAGAAAAAAGTCTGAAAAATAAAAGAGAAAAAAAAAAATAACAGAAACAAGAGCTGTTTCGGTGTGTACACCGAAACAGCTAAAAAAAAAAAAAAAAAAAAATGAGAACAAAAACAAAGGCTTTTCCGCAACTTTGCGGAAAAGCCCAAAAAAAGAAAAAAAAAAAAAAAAAGGAAAAAAAAAAAAATTTAACGAAAACAATAGCTGTTCCCAATAGCTGTTCCCAATTGAAATTGGGAACAGCTAAAAAGAAAAAAAAAAATCTTAACGAAAACAAGAGCTGTTTCGGTGTGTCACCGAAACAGCTAATTATGTTCTTGTATATAGTCTGGGTCCCTGACCCTGCTTCAGACTAAACGAAACAATTTATAGACATCAGGGAATTGTCACGTCGGAAAACCAGACTAGCTGGCTTGCACCTTTTCACGGATGTGTAACCGATTACAAACAAAATGTGGACGAACTAAACAATTGGTAAAATGGAGGCAGTATTTGAAAAAAGCAGGTTTTTTTCCAACGATGGTCGGCCGAGAAAAACTTTTCTTGAAAATGACAGCACATCAGGTGCCGTGATTTCACAGGACTTGCAGTCAAGTAAGATATACAATACTAATATGGTAGTTTTGTTGTTTGATGTTTGCAAATGATGTATATTGCATTTAAACCATTACATAAATAACTTACAATTTATTTCATTACGAGTTGCACGCGATAACATCGTTAGTCTCAACATCTCATTTGTTTGTTTTATCAAGGCTGCACGACATTTTCCCCCAATTAATATTCCCTGTGGGAAAGACTATTTTACACAAATCGGCTTACATTCATAACGCCATGTGGGAGACAGAGCATTAGATCCCTCGTCGCGACAGCATGAATTCGTTACGCAAGCCAGAATGATGGGGAGAATTTTCATTAAGTCGGACTTAGCACAATCCCGTGATAGGTTTCTACCAAAACCCCTCATACGATTTATCATATACAAGTACATTATGATCGCTCATGTTTTTACGCGTGGTCAACGATCCAAAAGACTCCCCGCCCCTAGACTCTAGTGTAGTGTGTTGGTTTTTGAAATCAAGCTCCGGAGCGCAGTCAAGCGGATGAAATAAAGCCGTTCGTGGACAAACAGCTTTGGCATATGAAGTTTGCAAACAACCATATCTCAGAGACGAAATGTGTATTTGCGATCATTTTTCGCTGCTTAATAAAGATTAGTATTAAAATACCTTTTCAATTGAATTTTTGAAAATACGCTCATATAAGCATTATAATGTTTTGTTATTTATGTTTAAGTCACAAGTGACATTCAGTCAGTGAGATAGGTAACCAGTCTAAGACACAAGTAACAGTCAGTCAGTGAGATAGGTAACCAGTCTAAGACACAAGTGACATTCAGTCAGTGAGATAGGTAACCAGTCTAAGACACAAGTAACAGTCAGTCAGTCAGTTAGTCAGCGAGATAGGTTGCCCTGTGGCGCAAGCGCAACGCGGTAAAAAAAAATGTAAACACTTAACAAACGACAAGATTGGAACAAGCATAAACTGTCACGCATTTGAGCATGCGCTGTAAACACAGACTATTAGGATAAGGGGAAACTGGGAAAACTAATTTTCTAAATTCATAAAGGTTGTGAAAAACATTGGAGGCACCCAATATGTATTAAATCTGATATATGCAGGACATGTATACAGTGAACTTCCGTTAATACAAACTCAGCCGGACCTAGGCAAAATGTTTGTTATATCAGAATGTCGTCTTAAGTGGAGTGTCGTTCCTCTTCACTGTACACATAATGACATACTACACAGTCGGGACCAAGACTTTATATTTGCTACAACCAGAGTGTGTAATTAATAGTGTGTGCATTAACGAGAGTAGACTGTACTCGTAAACGCGTTAAATGTTATCCTTATGGTTTCGTTTTTATCAACATGCTAGCATGCCCTCCGAAATGGAAATGCTTTCTAATGTTAAGACAATTAAGAAGACTGAAAGACCTTGAATTTGTCATCATTCCAGAAAGCTAAGGAATTCATACCAAAACCAATCAACCTGTTTTACATGACATTGAATGCATAACAGTGTCTGCAAAGGGCCTGATTAAAGAGTGTTACATGTACTATCTGAAAAGCACAGAAACGGTGCATCAACATAGGAGAAAGATGCACTGTGCAAAACACAAAAAAATGAGTCATAGATTTTTGGCAGAATTGGCTAATTTGAAATGAAATATTAGAGAAGTTCTTCGGAATAATTGAGCTATTTAATGAAACAACTCTTTATTGGTGCTCCGTGCACCTTCATCATGTCTCCCTCCCCGTTCAAAACACATCCAAGGCAAACTAATTACTATAGAAATCTCATCTCCAGCGAAATAATCAGCTCAACTTGAAAAGTGGATGATTCAGCTTTTGGCAGGGACTAAGATGTGTGATGGGAAATGCTGATAACACTTAAATAAGAAGGGTTTTATCTAGTTTGAGGTTAGAAACCCATTTGTTCAATTGATACATTGGATGTCACGCATGCTCTCGAACATCTGATAAAACATCCTTTGAACATGCAACCCAAGGGCGAGGTTTGTCAGGATTGATCCTGATTCGAATATGTTTGTTAAGAATTTTTCCTGATTTGAGAACTTTTGTCAGGATTTTTCCCGATTCGAGGATTTTTGTCAGTATTGTTCCTGCTTCAATGATTTTTGTCAGGATTTTTCCTGATTTGAGGATTTTTGTCAGCATTTTTCCTGATTCGGGTATTTTTGTCAGGATTTTTCCTGATTTGAGGATTTTTGTTGGGATTGTTCCCAGTTTGAGGATATTTTTGAGAATTTTGTGTTTGATTTGAGGATTTTTGTCTGGATTTTTCCTGATTTTAGGATATTTGTCAGTATTTTTCCCGATTTGAGGATATTTGTAAGGATTTTGTGTCTCATTTGAGGATTTTGTCAGGATTTTTCCTGATTTTAAGATATTTGTTATTATTGTGTTTCTGATTTGAGGATTTTTGTCCGCATTTTTCCTGATTCGAGTATTTTTGTCAGGATTTTCCTAATATGAAGACTTTTGTCAGAATGCTACCCGATTTCAGGATTTAATTCAGGATTTGTCCTGATTCGAGGATTTTTGTCAGGAGTTTTCCTGATTTCAGTATTTGTAAAAAAAAAATCAAAATCTGGAATTCCAGATGTGTTACCGTAAGGGTGTTTTGACATATAAAGGTCCATACAGAGCAAAGAAAGTGATATTTTACGGGTGCCTTCAGGCAAATTTATAGAAACATTTATCATAGACCCCACGTTGCTCTGCGGTCCTCAGTGACCCTCAACCTTCTGCAGATATTTCGTGGATTGTTCGCTCCCCCACTCCCCTTCCCTCCCCAATCCCTCCCGTGGTTAATACCATTTCAGCATCTTTCAAATTAACAACTTCACTATATCAACCCATTATGTTTTTTTTCATAACCATATCTGATATTACTCTTCAACTGGATTTGACTCCGATTGAAGAAAACCAAGAACTAAATATATCGGTTTTCCCGGCTATTTGAAAACATTTTTCGTTCGAATTCACCGATTCTTATATTCAAACTCGTCCGGCATCATCGATTTAGTGCACGTCCCATGTTTAATTTCGTCTTTTTTCAGACAGTTTCAAATTTAGTCCAAACAAATTTCAACAATGAGCACATGTTTTCGACCCGTAGCATTCGATTTCGTCTCGTCTACGCCGAATCGTGTTATTCAGAAATCAAATTCGTCTAATATTGATTGATATAAGACGTATTCGATCTATGAATGCTGCCATTCGGCAACAGCTTAAACGAATTTGATCTGTAATGACGAATATTCTCGACCCGTTGACTAAAGGGGGTGACCAAACTTTATAATAAGCCTCTGTACTAATGACGTCAGACTTTGTTTACGTGTGTGCTTTCCTATGGTGCTCAGTTGACCGTGGGCCCCCACTAGCTCCATAGGAAAGTGCACATGTAAACAAAGTGTGACGTCATAAGTACCGAGGCCTATTGAATGGTAAATGACACAATTGTTTAGTTAAAAGCGTGTGAAGTCTTTCGTGGACGAAATTAAATGATAGAGTTGGTGAATTTGAATTTAAAATAGTCGAGAAAACCTATACTTGCAATGTCGAGGATTAACTGGGACGTATTTTCCAATCAATTAATCAGCTCTTCTGTTTCTACTCCAATCCCCTTTGCAGGAGAACTCGGACACGGAGTGGAAGTTTGCCCGCGCCCGGATGTGGGTGCACTTCCTCCACGTGGGCGGGACGGTGCCGCCCCCTTTTAATGTCATCCCGACCCGTACGGCCATCACGCAGCTCTTTTCGAGCTGCTATCGGCGCTGCTGCGTCACACGCCGCAACCAAAATGGGGTAATTTTTTTTAAATTTTTTGTAACCACGGAGGAATGTCGGTTTGTTACTTTTGCGTCAGTCATTTTGCTCACCGGTGACATTCAATACCAGAACGGCAGATATTTGCAGGTGATGTGATTGTGCCTTTAATATACAAGCATGGCATTTGGCACACAATCATAGTATGTCATGAGAAAGATATTTGGCTATAGGGCTATCACAGTTTTGCCTTTGATAAAGAATATACATGTAGGTAGAATAACAAGCAATGACAGCCATATTTGAAAATGTTAAAAGTGACAAATCTGCAAAAGCCCTATAGCCAAATATCTTTCACATGACATACTCTGACTGTGTGCCAAATGCCATGCTTGTATCATCAAAGGCATAATTCTTCCAAATATCTCCCCTATCTGCCCCACTATAGAGTGTGAAACTACATTATGTATATGCAGGAAATTGTCGGCCGCATAATATTTTAATTAATATAACGTTTTTTTAATTGTAGCATGTTTTAATTGCTTCAGTTACATGACAATAATTTTTCTTGAAAATTGTAGCTTTAGTATGCTTCCCAAATAGATACGTTGACAGTAACTGTTCCCATGATATGAATCGTATTTTGTTATGACACAATATATTGAAAAATGACATACTTCATAGCGAAACCTCTTGATAAATTAAGAGTATGCGAGTCTTGTTTAGCTGGTTGTAATCACAAAAGATTTTGTATATTTTTTAACAATTTTCTTAATTTCTGTTTCTATTTCAGAAAAATAAAATAGCAGAACACGCGTACAAGGTAAGCCTTTTATTTCTTTCAGGAAAATAAAACATGCAGGGTGAGTAAAAAAAAAGCGAAACCCAAATGTCGGGACTATGTATTTGTAGTGAAGTTCTGCATGTAGCACTTTCAAAATCTAGGATATGAAAGCCCAATTCATAATCTTTCTTTTAGTGCAAGGATCAATCAAATCACGCATGTGCTTTTTAAGTTACGGAATTTTAAACACAACCACCGTTTGTTTTAAAGTTCTGTCCACGGATCACAAGAAGGCAAGAGTTCTTTCAGCCAAACGAAAGCAAATCACAAAGGGATGCGTGTGAATATCGTTTTGCTGAAAGAACGCACACCTTTGTTTAGTGATCAGTGGACCGTGAGAACTTTAACACGGTGGTTTTGTTTAAAAGTCCTTTACTTGCAAAGTACATGTGTAATTCGAATGATGCTTGTACTAAAAGAAAGCTTAGAAATCGTGATTTAATATCCTAGATTTTGAAAGTGCTACATGCAGAACTTCACCAAAACAATAGTCCCGACATTTGGGTTTCGCTTTTTTGACTTACCCTGTATAGGCCATAGAGAAAGAAAAAAAACCTTTCCGTGATACGAAATAATGTTTACATTGGTAGCGTGGGCAAGTGGACAGTCGTTTTATTATTTATGACTGTCATGTCATTAAGGCTATACTATTGGCTCCGCATCACTGCGTATATCGACATGCTACCATCAGTAGTAACCTAATATTCTAGTTGGGCCTGCCCATCAAGCACAATATTCTATATATATAGTCGCTTCTGAAACGATCACTAAAAATATCTCCAGTCCCTAAAAAGGAACTGTTTTGTTTTATTAAGCAGTGAGAAATTCATAACACAAAGCGACATATTTACTATTAACTTTTAAAGTCTAAAATCAATTAATGACTCTTCACGCAGAGAGATATCATAGGTAAGTTTTCAAAAAAGCTGTTAACATTTACAAATATTTTGTAATAACACAAACTGATGTGTAATTCAGATTGACTCAAACACCATTTTATGTAACGAGTGTGTTTCACAAATAGTTTTTAACAGAAGCTGTTTAAGACTGAGACAAAAGTCATGTACCTGGTAGATTTTGTTCGGTACGATATTTACGTATTACAATTATATACGGCAGATAAAAGCTAATGCCTCTTTTTTCGATCCAATGATAACCAGCCTTTGAGTAATTCATCATGCGCTACTAACGGACTTATTTTTAGAGCAACATACATAAAAAAAAAAAACAGAAACGAGTGAGTCAGAATGCTATAGAAAGCATTATAGAATTCTTCTTGAGTGACTTTAATTTGACAATCCTCTAGATCGCGGTCCCGATTTATGGCCGTGTGCTGCTTGGAAGATGGCCACTCGATGGGTCGTTATTAATATCATTTTCCCGCTGGGCACGCCAAGTTATAAAAACAATAAATCTCCAATGGTTTGAAAGCGACAAGAAAGTATTACAGGGCGTCGTTTCCCTGTTTTCCTGTCCAAATGGATTTCAGCGATTAATTATGATTGATAGTACGTGTAAGACCCGGAAACTGACAGAGACATAAATTTTGATTCGCGCAGTACTACCATAACATGACTTGTGACGATAGTGATGGGCAACGCTCAATATTAAAATGTTATACCGGTGTTAAGCCTTACGTGAAATTGTAAGAGGATTTTGAAGAATGTATATATTTTTTTTATAGACCTGTGATATAACCTGGGATAGTATTTGTAGAATGTAGCTACATGTGTTTACATGTTCAAGGTGAGTTGGCTGTGTAAACGAGTTTCATATACGGTATACCAAATTGTGTTGATAGGCATGCGTAAACAGTTAACCGGCATTTCGCTTGCCAACATACAGAAGGATCAAGAATCGACGACATGTTATCGATTCCTAAAGCCACGAAGAATCGAAACATGTGCATGTCAAGTATGCGCGAATACTGCAAACACCGATTAGTGCAGAATCGACGATTTACACATCGATCTTAGAACTGACCTTTTTGAATTTAATCGGTTCTTTGCAAATAAACTGTGGTGAATCTGCTTCACGTCTCATGAAAACTGATGATTCTAACAGTTTTTCATATAAAAAGGAGTGATGGATAAGTCTATAAGCTGCATCCGAAGGTCAAAACTTCTTAATTGACATACCAACTGCGCACATGTTTTTATGATACACGGCGATAAGAGATGTGCAAACAGAAGTAAAATTGACTAAACGGAAGAGAGCGTGTTTTATCAGTAATTACTCCTTAGCGTGGTCAGTGCCATGAAACAAATTGCACCCAAATGGACCCCAATTTATTCCGCAGAGGCCGCGACCTGGCATGGTTGACCATCCGTATCGCGTCCGTTCATATTGTTGTCCATCCGTGTCGCGTCCGTAATTGTTGGGGTATTTTCCTCTGGCAAAACAGCTCAGGGTTTGAATGGCCGGCAGAACCATCTGTGAAATCTGACAGGGGTCAGTCTGTTGGAACGTGGACGGCTGACTGAGCTGAACTTTCAGTTGACCATGCCTTTTTGATCTCCCCAGGGATCACATAATGCAGTGTGACCAGTGTCGTGACTGCATCATATGAAGGGGCCATTTTAAAATTAGGTTTCGTATGCGGCTGCGGCTCGCATATCTATCTATCCTAGCCTAGACCTACTATACTCTACTCGCTTGTTATAGCGATTTGATGCCCTGCAGTCCGTCTCGACCTCTCAAGACATGGACTTAATATCATGAAATTGGAACCTAAGCCCGAACCGGTGACCAAGTCGAGGGGGAGATAAGCCTCAAAGTGTCATTAGACCCGCGGAGGACCATGCAACAGGCTACAAACTCGTACCCAGCTTGCAACGTATGCAATATCTAACTGAGCACAAACTTTTCGACACGTCGGTGTTATCTCACGAAACCACTCGTTTAAGATTGAACTTGTTTTTGTATATGATATGCGTATATATGCCCACTGTGGAGCTCAACGTTCTTCACCTTTACACGTATTACTCGCGTTCGAAGGCTCATCAATTAAAACATGCTTAGGCTATATTATATAAGCAAATCATGTTTCCAAATAAAACAAACAGAAGGTTACCTCCGCCATGGTGTTGAATGGTTGGTTGGTTGGTTGGTAAGTTTGTCTGTTAACAGGATAACTCAAAAAGTTGTGGACAGATTCTCATGCCATTTTTCTAAGGACGGTACAAGTACAAATCGATTAGATTTTGGAAGTGATCCGTATCTGTGTCTGGGTGTAGGATGTTTTTAAAGATTCTTCAGCGTGTCGTATTTGCGAATATGCTATGTGTAGAGACGTGTGTGGATATTAACGCAGCGTGCAGTCGATGAGCGCATAGCGAACATATCACTGAAGCCAACAGGTCAATGGACTCGATCATTTGATACTATAGGGGAGTTTGGAATGTGCAGTAAAATATGGAAGTCCAGTGGATGTGTGAGTATTTCTATCGGGTGTACTGACAATAATGGCAGGGAATTTTTTCAGCTTTGGCGGATGTTTGCGCTCTTTGAGTCCTTTCTAGTTGGATATGTTTTGATTTCGGGGATCGTGTAATTTTGTTCCACGACAAACAAGATTCTTAAATATTTGCCTAATGAACAATTATTATACTATTTTCTTAGTTAGAAAAAGCCGTTTCCTCTCCGGGTGATCTGTGTTCCATATTTGGTAGACATCATTGCTTATGTTGCTACCATCGTGATCCCCGGCCACATGGCATATACGGGTTGACGGCTTCTGACTCGCGCCCCTTGAACAAAGACCTCAGTTGGTAGAGCACCGGTACGCTAATCTGGAGATCACAGGGTCCAAATCTCACTCTTGTCATAGTCTTTGTTCAACGTCAAAAAAGATTGCACCCAGTAAGTTTCACTTTGTGGTTTATATTGCTTTAAAGAAAATATTATAATTGTCATCTCACTATGGACGATGAAGCCACAGTTTCGTTACAGAGTTACGAACTGGACACTTTCCCCGAAATGTTGCAACAGTATACCAAGTGCCAACAGCTGCGTAAGCTTATACAACGTATCAACTACTAATACAGATCATGGCGAAACCACTACCATAGGTGGTAGATGTAAACACTTAATGGATATTAAAATTGAATAATTTATGACGAGAGTGCCTTGACGTTGTAGCAGTGACGTGGTGCGTGAAGACGACCCTGTTCCAAAGGTATCCGATGCCTCATTTAATTACTTGGCAGCTGTGTTGTAAAATACACACCTGTCTGTGGACAAGCGGTGTAATGAACGCACGATCAGGTCCTGATAGCACCTGTATCGTTTGGGTTGGATGTTTGCTGAACAGTAAAAGTCGAACTTTTGAGACATCATTCACTTGCAAAGCGCAACGAACTATTCCCGTCGCTTCTGCGTGGATTGCATTATTACCCACACGAGTAGCCATTTAAGTAAACGAAGCTTTCCAGTGCTTATAAAGATAATAATAATGATTACCGAGAATGGATCACATGGGAGAAATTCCCATAGACTTGTACACAATTTATTTTTCCAACTTTAATGACCGCTTTTAAAGCTCAATTTTATCCGACCCCAACGGATTTTGGTATTTTTACTAATTGGCCTATGAACAACAGATATATAGCCTATTTGCGACGGTAAAATGTGGCCTCTAAATAGTGGCTAAGGCATTAGGGACACATTGAAATATCTCCTTAATTCCACATGCCTCCCGATACATGTATAATCTACGACGCTGGTGTGTCCCAAAGGTCCTATTTGTGGTTGTAAGTAGTGCTTAAATAGCGCTTTAAAGATCTCAAAGCGCTTTACAATTATTACCCTTGTTCATCGGGCAATGACACCAGTTTTTGCAGCACTTTGAGATCTGCGCATTCGAGTCTCTACCTTTACAGGGACCCACTTATACTAGTACTACGTGGTGAGAAGCGATAGTAGAATGTCTTGCCTAAGAACACAAGTACCGTGCTCCCCGTCAGGGTTCGAGCCCACATACCACGGCACGTCAGTCGAACATCGTTTGCTAGCTAGCGTAACCCTTTCCGTTATCTGGAGAGAATCAGAGGTTTTAAAATACACTGGGACAAAAGTATAAACAATATGAAATAAAAATACAGCATTAAGTGCATTTCGTTTACAAATGTATCATTGTTAAAAATGGTTCCCTATATTATTAGTTACCAAGTCGCGACAATTGTAAATTGTAAATTGGACGTTTTTGTAGTTCACACAAATTAGAAACATTGCAAACGAAATGTTTTGACTATATCTCGTAACATTTATTGAGGCTGCCCGATTATTCATGTCAGTGTTGAGATCATCTACACTGTTCAAATGCCCGTAAATTTACGGACTCCGTAAAGTGAAATATTCCGTATTTTCGTCGTAAATAATCGGATCTTTCCGTAAATGCAAATATTAATTATGCTAATTAGCGTGATTACAATCAAACACATCGGCCAAAACACCTACACATAATATAGTACATCTAAGTACATATTGTTGTTTCACCCACAACCGTGTACACATGCCCAAACTCATGTTAGGGTCTGTTTATTTTACGGAATGAAAACACTTTTCCGGAAATTTTGCTGCAGGAAAACGGAAAGCTATTTTCTTTCCTGCAGCAAAATTTCGGGAAAAAGTTTTTCATTCCGTAAAATAAAAAAAATGTGAAACAAAAATGATGTACGTGTACAGTCTCTTTAGTTCTCAGATCAAGCCATGATCTGTCGCGACATCGTTGTGACAATGAAGTCATTCGTCCGAGAACTTTAGGGGCGGGCCGAACGACACATCTCCCTCGCCTTGAAGACGAGCCTGCCGCCGGTAGTCGCGTCTGCCGAACGTGTCGCTGGACCCACTATCTGAGCGTTTGGTTTCGCGCGTGCCGGCGCCTCGTGTTTAGTGAATTTCGGCTGGTTTAAATGAGAATTATTCACAAAGGCGCTCATTGGAAGAATTGGGCGACACATCTTTCTCAAGACACTTGAATACATTTAAACGTACACTAGCACGAAATTTAAAAAGCGACAAGAGACCAAACGGTATTTGCACGGGAATGTAGCGCGCAGTATAAATTTCTTGCCTCTGCTAGGTTAACACATTCCCGAATTATAGCCACGCATACCCCATTCTATCCCGAATAAAAGTTCTTGTCGGCATCGGGAGAAATTGGCCCGAATTCCCTGTTTGTAAAAATAACTTAGGAATGAAACAGAAATAATCAAGAACTAGGTACAAATTGGAAGCCGAATCAGACCGAACCAAGCCGGGAAAAAAAATGCGATTTAGTGCAGAATAACACCGGATTGTAGCGATTTTGTCAAGAATAAAATACGAATAACTCAAGAATCATCCAGAATGACCCAGAATTATGCCGATTTAGTGCATTCGTAAGTTATTCTCATAATATTCGTACATTTCTTGATACATTCGTATTAATTTGGCATGATTCTGGACTGTTAACAATCAATTAATCAATCAAAAAATATGTTTAAAGCGCCAAAATCCAAAAAAAAGTGCTCTAAGGCGCTGATGGGGCACTATAAAGAAGAAGAAGACGAATTATAGATGGTACACCTCCTGAAACAGGTGAGCTTTCAGGAGTGTCTTGAATGTATGCAGTGAGTTGGTATCTCTAATGTATTCTGGAAGTTTGTTCCAGACAACACATACAATATAACTCTACGAAACAATATAACTCTACGAAACTTGTAAGAATGCTGTAAGAATAGCCAGAAGGCTGTAAGAATAGCCACAATTAGTGATAAGTACAAGAAAAATAAAGCAAACAATTGAAATTGGTTCCCGAATTACCTCGACAATTTTGAACATGTCCAAAACTGTCGGGGCGATTCCCGATCTTTATGCTAGGTTCACACATTATTTCCTCGAATTACCCCGATGTATCCTGAATAAAAACTCTTAATGGCATCGGGAGAAATTAGTCCCGATTCGCTGTTTGTAAGAAAAACGTAAGAATGAACGAAAAATAATCAAGAACTAGGTACGAATAATGGAAGCCGAATCAGACCAAATCGTGCCGAAGGATTGCGATTTAGTGCAGTATAAAACCGAATAAGCCTCTGTACTAATGACGTCACACTTTGTTAACATGTGCACTTTCCTATGGAGCCAGTGGGGGTCCACGGTCCACTGAGCACCATAGGAAAGCACACACGTTGTTTAACGTGTGACGTCATTAGTACAGAGTCTTGTTGAAGCGATTTTGTTAAGAATAATATACGCATTATTCCATCGTCATCCAGAATGACCCAGAATTATGCCGATTTAGTGTATTCGTAATTATTTTTCTCATAATATTCGTACATTTCTTGAAATATTCGTAATAATTCGGCATGATTCTGGACTGTTAACACAACTAATAACTCTACGAAGCTTGTAAGAATTCTGTAAGAATCATCCAGAATTTGTCATGAATACAACAAGAATAAATGAACCAAGAATTGAAATTGGTTCCCGAATCACGCCGACAATTTTGAGCACTTCCAAAATTGTCGGGGCGCTTCCCGATCTTGAACGAGCTTTCACCGAACTAACAGAATCATCCCGAGACAGCCAAGAACCATTTCCCGATTTTACTCAAGAATTGCTATTCGCGGCGAATCGGCTTAAAAATCGGGAATGTGTGATCTTAGCATTAACGATCTTTCACCGAAATAACATAATCATCCCGAGGCGGCCACGAACCATTTCCGGATTTTACTCAAGAATTGCTATTCGCGGCGAATCGGCTTAAACATCGGGAATGTGTGAGCCTAGCAAAATGAAGGGGAAACGAAAACTGTATTTGTCTTATTTGTACAATTTCCTTTTCTGCCTGCTGAAATAATACCAAACTTATCGGCGGAAGATAATCTTCCAATGAATCGGGCGTGTTTACTCCTTGAAAACACCCTTCAGCAAAAAAAACCTTGCGAGACTACTTACAGGCTTTGAACACCTGAGGCACAGTGCAGGTGCAGTGTCTGTAGCAACAAAACTCCGCTTGATGTTTTTGTTTAATAGTGCACGTCATAAGACTAGAACTATAACTGAAACCCTAATGAACAACACGTCAAATATCGGGCATTATGACGCACATTACAGCTCCGTGCTTTGAACACGTATCGAACATTTTGCAGGTAACTCCTTTTTACCACTTTGATTCCCGACTGGGATGCTCGCGCGTCGTTTCACTGCCCAATTCCGAGGATAGAGAATGTGTCATCAGCAAATTGACGCCGGAACCTCTTGCGCTTAATTTGAAGGGGTGAAAAAACCGACACGTCTGGTCGCCGCAAACCGCAGCGCATGTCCAACAATGTCCCGTGGGTTTGTGCCGAGGGTGAGAGAACTCATCAACATTACCGACGCGCATGTTGGTCACATGACGCGGTATCGGGTTTCAGTGGACGCGTCTGGCTGGAAGTATCATGCCACAATGGATATGCACCGAAGTGGTACCCTCTATGTTTTATACTTGAATGTTGGCTGGGAGGCTAATTTTATGCATCGCAACATTAATGTATCGCGATGCAGTTGACACTTTTAGAGAGCACAGGGTGAGGGGAAAATAAGCAGTCACTCATGAGACAGGCAACTTTTAAGCCTCTGTGCCGCGGGCCGTTACTAACGATTAACCATAGGAGATCCGGGGTCACTAATGTCAATTTTTTAGCACTCGCAGGAGCTTCTACATGTCACTTGGTGGTCGGTCGGTTGGTCTGTCTGTCTGTCCCCGAAAATCGACCCCCAAAAAATAATACCAAAAAATAATAGACTCATTCACGAAATGCCACGCCGTAGTCATAAAATGCACTGTGAATGCATAGCTATTTTGTTTCGATCGATGCGCATGCGCATTTATTTTGCACATGTCTGTCCCCGAGAATTGACCAAAATATACCCCATAAGTTTCCCACAAAATATAGATATCAAACAATAATTTTCAAAAACAAATATACAAACAAAATCAATTAAATACTTAATAACAAAAGTGTTTGTATCAATTCTGAAAGATTTTTTATGAAAAAGTTTGTAAATTGAAAATATGTGCAGTATTGTTATAGTCACGTGGTATTTATCACACATGACTTTAAATCTACGTAAACATCTGAAGTATGGTGTTCCATATGTGCCATCGACATCGCAATTTTGGGCGTCGCATTTTTAAGCTCTGGCAGGGATCGTTTTGATGGATTTCATGCAAGACTTTCATGCAAGACGGCCAGAGCTTATTGTGCACTTGCACTTGTCTTTTTTTTTAATCCAGGCTTGTTGCCTTCTTTTTGCTCCTAAAAGAATTTATTCTTAACACTCCTGACATTATATCTTCACCATAGGAGGAAACATCTCTGAAAAGTATCGGCAAAATCCAGGGAGAAAACTTGTTCTTTGCCCCTAACAAGTTGCACATAAAAAAAATTATTCTTATCCAGAATTAGTGAAATAGCTCTGTGAAAATACCCTTATATGTCAAAGTGCGTTAGGTCGCAAGATGAGACAACAACAACTAAAAGCATTGAAAAGACATCTATTGAACCCTGAAGACTGTCAGTGTTATATTGAAAGGTCTAAAATAATAAAATACGAAAAACCTAACCTCAACAATATTGAAAAGATTGATCATTACATCCACCTTACACTTTTATAATAAAACGGTCACCGTCTTGAATTAAAAAAAAAAATAGTACCCTTTCCAATTGTCTTTGCTTACTTTATGCCACCAGAAAATTGCAAGACTGCTGGCGGAGCGATACATCTTAGATCATTCGTCCTCCAGTGGCGGTGATGCGGAGAATGCCGTGTCCAGGGCTGACGTCATGGCCATCCGGAACGACGTGGCCGTCTTCAGGTAAGCAATGAAATTAAGGTATTTTGGCAAGAGGTTGAAATTTTATATTGGGAAAATCGGCTTTTTAAAAACCTTCACTTGGAGTTATTCCACATTTTACTGAGCTCTACAGGAGTTTGAGGAAGGTTTAAAATACGTTGTGATGTTCGTTGTTATTTGGTTAAATTTTGTTTACATGATACAATTTTCCGTGGTTATAAATGCATACATTACCGATCAAGTTCGATAAAGATGCATTGGTTGACTAGTTGCTGATTCGTGACGTACATTACTTTGCACCTGCGATATAAGTACATGTACACACGTATGTGCGACTCTACGCGTAGCTGTACAGTCTTGATAAACAGCCACGCAACCAATTAACCTTATAGGCTGGTTCCAAATGGTGGACTAAACTAGTCCAACAATCCTCGACTGACTTGCGTTCGCAGGGACGGATCCAGCTTTGGCTCCGCGGGGGGGGGGGGGGGGCTGTTAAGAAGAAGGAAGGTGGTGAAGTAGCAGACATGTGCTACTCATTTCGGCATTTTTCTTGCCTCTCTTGGGGCGGGGGATAGGGGGGCGGGTTTGAATGCCTAACCCTCACCGTAGACTCGCTACTGCAAAACAGCAAGGTTTACTTGACCCATTGAGCAGTGTAACAGAGCTAACGTCGTATTTGCTGATCGAGCGTACGCATTGTTAAAAGCTGTATAGCTCTAGGCAGAGGTAGCATTTATAGTTCATGAAGGCGCAACCAGGTCAGGTCATGTCGTAAATAGCACAACCATCTTACGGTTGATTCATTAATAAAACACTTCAGAGTACTTTTTATAAAAAAAAGAAGAGAAAATGGGGGGGGGGGGAGAGAGAATAGAAAAAAACGTATGCACCGAGCGGTTGGATGGTACACTTCAGTCGTCGCTGACCGGCCCAAGTTGAATACATGAATATCAAATCACCGGTACGGTTTGTCCGAGCGGGACTCTGAGCAAGTCACCACCGTGGACGGACCCAGGTTAAGCCAAGATTGAATGCAGCCGTTCATAATTATGTAATTCGACTATCGCTTGATGGGGATTCTCGATTTCCGAGATTGGATGAACTATCTTTTCTTAAATGAAAAAAGTAAGACTGCTGCAAACTGCTTACTGACTGGGTGGACCTGAAATATATAAATCTAAAAATTAATGTGGCCTGACGTTGCAAACTTAGCAAGTTCTTCTTCAGAGGCTAAAACAGAAATTTTTGTTTTAGCCTCTGAAGAAGAACTTGCTAAGTTCGCAACGTCATGCCACATTAATTTTTAGATTTATCTTTTCTTAAGGGAGAGTTCCATCCAAATTGTTCCTGGAGATTCACGTATAAAGATCCTTATTTTAGATCCGGGTTTGTCGTGTTTTTGTTTGTTGGTTAATTTTTTTTTTTTTAATTGATCATGTTATTAAAGGGACATTACGGCCTGGATACGCCCAATTGGGCTAGAAAACGAGTTTTAAACGAAATTATATTAAATGAAAAGAATATTTGAAAGTAGAATATAAACGTCCACTCACCCATCCGTCACAACCTGGGCGTTTTTGTGTTATTTATGCGAGACCAGTGTGAGAACGAATTTCGGGGGTCACAATAATAGTGTCCCGAAGAATCGAGCTGTTCAGTTGTGTGCCTTCTGCGGACGTGTAAGAAATAACATCGGTGTATTGGCACTGTGTGTAATTAATGTGACACACACAACGAGTATCGTACATTGAAGGAAAACGATAGGAAAAACGTACTCGTATTCCGTCGTGTCCAATCTGTACAACCGGTTTTTCGTTCGTCTTTTCTCGGGAACAGTGAGACATTAGGTTAGTTTCCTTTCAACTAGACCTCTAAAGCAGTAGAAGTAAACAGCAAAAACCATGACATTTTCGAAGATTTCAGGCCGTAATGCTCCTTTAATGCAAACAGATGGTGGTTTATTTTATCATTCCATGTATTTATGCAAGCAGAAAAAGGTCAAACAAAATTGTGCAATACAGTAGCTGTGGACCAACTTAGTGACCTCGAACAATATCTGTTCTAATTAATTCGAAAATTTACATGAACATCCACTCCAGGTCAAATACGTTAAAACCTGCACGTTTGTCTGCTTAATTGTTTTTTTTTTTTTTTCCTTTCATTTTTTTATTTATATTTATTGGGGCATCCACTCCACAGTGTAGGATAACATCTGACTAAGGTACCTGCATGCCTGAAATGGGCTCAGGCGGCATGGTGGCTTCAACCTGGTGAAATCGTTGTGTAAGATTGTGTTTCATTTGGTATCAGTCCTGCAACCATTTTGAACGGTGTTTTCATAGCATGGCACGAACAACCGATATGTTATTTCAACCAGCTCTCAGCTGTGCTATAGATATACTGGCCTTGGGTTGTTTCGGTTGCGTGACAAGAGGTATTTTTCCAGCATTTTCGGTTTGGCTAGAATCTAAAACTGATGCTTGATCATGCCCATGGTATTTGTTTCCATGGTGATCTGTTTGTTATTTTCGGGATGTGTTTTGAGGGCAGTACGATCGTGGCAAGGCCAATATAATGTGTACACGTCTGCAAAGTCCAACAGTTAAAAGGCGATTATACTTTGACCCGACTGAGTTTCACAATTCAAGCGCGTTTGTTTTAGCAAATTTTATATTTTTTTGAAAAAAAGAAGTCAAAGTCAGATTGAGTCAAAAAATTGGCGCCACCTATATCTTAAAGACGATCTGCATGTAGCACTTTTCAGCTCTAGGATATGACAGCCCAATAAAGAAGGTTTCTTTTAGTGAAATAACAATTCAAATCACTCATGCACTTTTCCAGTTATGGACTTTTAAACACAACTACAGTTATAAATGTTATCCAAGGATCACAATAAAGATAAGTGATTTCAGCAAAACGAAAATAATTCTTAAATCAAAATAACACATCAGACACGCTCGTAACCATGATAACTGGCTCTTATTATAACATTCATTTGAACACCTTCTGCTTCCGATCTTAAAACAAGATTAGCGTGAAAGTTCATCTGTCTTGGAAGTTAAATATAATTTAGAGGTAAACTTTCAATCCCAACACTAGAGAATTTCGTACCTGTAATTTTCGACCGAAACTCCGGTCTTCATCAGCAGGATGACCCGGATGTTGCATCCTTGACCTTACGGACGCGTGATCCCAATACCCCCCCCCCTCCCGGTTCAGAGAATGTTTGTAGGCTCTGATGTAAAACAACATGTTTTATAATGTCAAAAGTGTATAGTCCTTCCCCGCCTTCTACGTTGCTACCCCGGAGACTTATGGGACTATTCAGGTACCATTTTCATTAAACGACATGGTTTCATTTTACTGAAATATCACCTTAAATGTGATCCGTGGACAGCATTTTATAAGAGTGGGTGGGGGGGGGGGGGTTCAAAACTCCGTAACTGGAACAGAACATGACTGAGTGATGTGAATGATTCTTGTACTAAAAAAGGCTGATTAGGCCACACAAAAAAGTCTCCGGTTTCTGTTATGGAGCTTGCCCCAAAAGTGGCGGCGACGCGGCTTTTTTTTTTTTTTTACCTGTGGTTTTTTTTTTGGCTTCAAATGTCGGCTGATGACTGCAAATGGTGCCCGACTAAACTTAGTGCAAATATATGGGAGTCCAGAGAGGCCACATAAAGCTTATTCTCGATCATAACCCCATCTAAAAACACGTTAAAATTGTGCAGCAGCAGGATTCCAGTCAAACCAGTGAGTTTGGCGGTTTTGAGACATCATCTTGTATTGAAAAAAAAACTTTTTCATTTTGCCGACGCGCATGGCTACGGCGACGCGCGCGCGTACCAGAAACCAGAGACTTTTATTTTTTGGCCTTAATTGGGCTCTCATATCTCATTTTTAAGAGTAAACCTTTCCCTTCGAACTCTTCGAGGAAATTGTTACGAGTATGACATCCATCGCAGTTATGTCGTCATTCATTATATCAGGTCAGGTGACTTCATTGTTATTCTTGAGAAATGAAGTTCAGCAGTAATAACCTTTAAAGAGAAATCAGAGCAATTAGAAGGCCGTCACGTTTCAAATTTAATCCTAGCTGAATCTCTGTCAAAGGCAAAACGACAGGGGCACAGAAACAGACAAGTGAGGGACACACATACAGGCACTGGATGGAAGAAACTACAATTGACAACTTTGACTCCCTCCCTCCCTCCTTTTGTGTTTTTCTTTCCAAATCAATGTTTGTGTGCCGCTCACCTGTTTGATACGGTGTCACATGAAAATCGGACTCGTATGAAAATCGGACCCTTTTCCCCTTTTATTGGTTAAACCCTCTCACGTGACCGCTCCCTCTCCTAATTATCTATGCTTGGGCATGCGCAAAACCACCAATGAGTCCGTATTTCATAAAACCTAAATTCATGCTACACCGTACTCCTGTCCTTTTGCCTGTGGCAAAGATCTACCGGGTTCAGAACGTCAGACCGTCTAATTATGTTTGATTTGTATATTTCAGGTCAATTCCGTCAGCAAGCAGTTTGCAGCAGTTTGAGTTTCATTTTCACTTTTTTAAAAGAGTTATCTTCGGCGTGCCATAAGTACAAAAGTTAGGTTTCAGTGTATTTGGTTAAGCAATTTCTGAAGCAGCCTGTGGATGGGTATTCAGCTTCCGGTCACTCCAGTCAGCAAGTAGTTTGCAGCAGTTTTATTCATTTTCACTTTTGAAGAGAACTATCTTCGGCGTGCCATAAGTACTTAAAGGGAAGATACAACATTTGCAAACATCAAAAAAACGAAATGATCAAATTATCACGAAATATCTTACTGGATTGTTAGGGAATGACAGTCTAAAGCATCCTGTAAAGTTGTATTTTTCCAAAAAGTGCTCCTTATTTTTCATATTTAGTTCGTCTGCATTTCCTTTGCAATTGATTACACACCTGTGTAGACTACAAGCCTGCTAGACTGATTCTCTGATCTCACAATTCCCCAAAGTCTATAAATTGCTCTGTTTCATCTTAAGTGTGGTCAGGGAACCAGACTACAAGAATATGGTTGGTTCTCTTGTTTTTTTCCAGCTTCTACGAACCCAAAACGTGAAGCAAGTCAGTGTAACAAAATTTGCTATAACATACAAATCCTCCAAATCCATTTATTTCTTAAAATTGCGGCAAAAGCAAATGATGTACATTAGTTTGGATTCAGTGTAGTTGGTTAACGAATTTCTGAAGCAGACTGTGGATGGGTGTTCAGCCTAATTTTGACAGCTTTAGCAGCACTGATGCCGTTTCTGGCGGCCATAAAACCCGTTGACCCGCTCATCTCGTCTTCTGTAACAGGCATACATTTGGCTCCAATCTAGGTCCATATTATGTAACTTTCTGCGGGTAGATGGTGCAAACACCCCCCCCCCTCCTTTTTCCCCCAGAAGAAATCAGCTGTAAAACCCACTTGAATATGCAAGTTCGGTATCCCAACTGCGCATGTGCACATCATGATTTGCCGACTTTTCGTTCGGGATAACAATTTCACCGTATGCATGTAAAAACATAGCGGGGTACCAGCAAAATTGAAAAGATCATCGTGTTCTTCGGAAGTATAACATTTTGCCCCCCCCCCCCCCCCAAAAAAAAATGGACAACGAAGTGTTTTTCTGTGTCTTATGTGTCAAAACTTTTGTGCGAACGAAATTTCCATCTCTTTTCATTTGCACGAAAAATTGCACAGAATGCAGATTTGGTTACCACGTCCCCCATAGCTTTTTGTGCATTTATCTGCTGCGGTTATCCCGAAGAAAAAAAACATCGTGGAATCTTGCTGTGCACCAGACTATTTTGGAATACCGAACTGCCTTATTAAGTGTAGGACCTTCAATTATTGTTTGCATCAGTGAGTAGTGCGGGTACACCACCAGCCATGCAGCTAATGCCATCTGTGAACTAGATTTTGAAGTTGGCAAATGTGACCTGCCATATTATAATGAGGATTAACCCCCACCTTTGACTTTCCACGTTATCATTGGCTTTCCAATGATACCAAATGTATTGCTATAGCTAAATGTATTCCAAAGATATGACGCAGGAACTTCAACAGTGTCCTGCCAAGTTTCTCTAACCTCATTTCGATAAGAACGGCTTTGAAAAAAAAAAGACACGCATCGCGCCGGCAGTGAAAAACGTTCTTTCCACTTTTTGGGTATTTTTTTCCAATAAATAAAAATGAATAGTGGGACTCTTGGATACCTTGGTTACTCAAAAAATTCAACACAACCAAAAACGATTTCCACATGATTTTTCTAGTATATCCGACTTCAGGCGTCGATTACTCGAAACAAGGTTTTGGGGGACATTCCTCATTTTGCCTCAGTAGGTCACGGATTCGAACACTTGGACTGCGAGCACATTCAAGTTGACCGTGTTCCCAAACCAAATGTTCTTTGCTATTTCAGGTCAATCCACACTGTAAAGAAATAATGGGTAAAACACTGTTGGGCAATAAAATGTTACCCAACATTGGTTTGAAATTACCCAATGTGGGTAAAATTTTGCCAACAATTGGGAAGAATTTGCCCAAGAGTTTAACCTGTTGATATGTTGACCAACGTTGGTCTACATATCAACCCATTTTGCCCAACGTGTTAACAGTGCAGTCAGCCAGCAGTTTGCAGTATTTTTTTTTCTCTTTTCATTTTCACCTTTTGAAGAGAATTATCTGCGGCGTGTGCATAATTGAGTACTTAAGTTTTGTTTCATTGTATTTAGTTAACCCATTTATAAAAGCATTTGGATGACTATCAAGCTTCATTTTGACATCTTTAGCAGTACTGATGCCGTTCGACACAGTCATAAAACCGTCATATACAGTCATAAAAAGATTGTCTTATGTAAAAGCGATATAGGAATACATTGGTTCCGTTGACCGATTCACCCATCTTTTACTTTCTGCGGGTAGTTAGTATTTAAGAAATCAACCGTAAAAACCCACTTGAGTTGTGGGACCTTCAATTGTTTGCATCAGTGCGTAGTGCAGGTACAACTAGCCGTGCAGCTAAATTCTGCAATCCGTGAACTAGATTTGGAAGTTCACAAATTCGAACACAGGACTCCGAGCAATGTAAACCAATGCCCCCGTGCTAACTCACTCTGTCTGGTCCCCGATTTCTGTGGGCTGACAGTCCATCTTTTTCAAAGCGGCATGGATTCTGTATTGTTGCTACAATGTACAAACATTTAATATCTGAAGGAAGTCGGACAAAACATTTCATGGACACAATTCATATCCATCTGACCGCCCCGCATTCAGTTTTTACAACATTCCTTTTGTATGTTGACAGACAACTCCATAATTACCCATATACAATGTGGAGCGCCGTGACCTCGTGGTCTGGAGCATTGAATTCGTGGTCTGCTGGTAATTCTGCAGGTTGTGGGTTCGAATCAGCCTGCGGCTATGGTGCTTGTGCCCTTGGGCAGGCAAGCCACTTTGTCACTCATTGCTTCTCTCCACCCAGGAGTAAATGGATACCTGTAAAGGCAGAGGTGGTTATTGTGGTTGATTTAAGCCGCTTTGCGGCAGCATCGAGCTGTACACTCCCAAAGGAGCTGAAATGGTATTTGAAATGTTTCATTGGCCCAATGAGAAGGGTAATAATGATGTAGCCTAGAACACCAATAATGGTGGATACTTGCGCTTTATAAGTACCCATTATTGTTTATTATTACACAATGGCATTAGCTGATTTTATGCAGAGATTTGTAGGAATAATCAATTTGCAGCAGTAATCTGGTCTGATTTCATGCAGCTGCTCAACAGAATAATTGCCTCTTCTTGCTTAACAAACAAATGTTGTTCTAAGAAACTACATGTTATGTTAATAATAGCAGCTCTTGGTATTAGTTCTGGAGCGCCATCCCTCACAAAATCACAAATCTTAATATTCAACCATTAATTCTTAGCGTTTCCGATATAACAGCCGCACCAATATACCACATAAGCCGCCACGGGCCTCTCTAACGTCACAAAGATATTAGCGTTGCAACATAATTTGGTAAATAATCGGTCATGTATTTCGACCCAACCAATATGGAAGTAGGCCTACTAGACCCGAAAGAGAGAAAGAAAGCAGCATATATTTTGTCCCACAACATCCCGCATTTTTTCCCCTGTTATATAAACATTTCGTTTTGAAGGGTCATTTTCAATCCCACTTTTGACATCTTACCAGTCCGTTCCTCACAAACGAGATGTTCAACCCCACTTCTGAAACTTTCCCCATAACTTCGAGAGCTTGTATTGATATTTTGCAGGCTATTGTCAATCACACCTCTGACACCGTACTATTTTATTCCCTAGATACGGGACTTTCAGCCCCACTTCTAATACTTTACCATTCAGTTGCCAAGACATACGATTTTCAACCCCATTTCGATTTTCTCCTAAGACACGAATCTTATAATCCCTCTTGTTTACATCATGTCATTTAATTCTCGCGATAGTAGACTTTCAATCTTACTCTGACACCACTGCATTCAATACTCCAAATGCGAGACTTCCAGTACCACTTCAAATCACCAAGTTGATATGATGGTTACTGATCCCACTTCTGCCACCATCTGTTCCGTTACAAAGAAACGGAATTTTCATGCTACTTCGCTACGCTTATACGCATGAAAACACAGTTTAGTTTAATACGCCAACACAGCAATTCAAGGCAATATACGCAATTGTTTGATAATTCTTGATAATAATATTTTATTCAGACAGCATGGGATGTCAGGTTTACATGCACAATGATGCATGTTGAAAAAAACACCGTCCAAGTAGTCTTTAAACTTCTGAAAAATTAAACTTGTATCAGAGGGTCGCCCCTCTTCGGTCGACATAGTGTCTTCGTAAATTTAGGACTAAGTAAGAGCAGCACGGTGTCTAAGCAGCGTTCAGCATCTGTGCATGAGCCTGAAGTGAAGGGCGTTGGCTGGGAGCACGGTTAAATACCGCGTTCACCGTGATTACGTAATAGAGGAATTTGGTTCACCGTCTTTCTGTGCCAAACAAAACTACATTTTCAATCTCACTTCTGACACTACTTCATTCCGTTCCCCAGATACGAAACCTTCAAGTCCCTGAACGCGGCTGACCAGTCGTTCGATAACCTGCAGGACGTCCTTGCTAACATCAAGCTGCAGCTGCAGAAGGTGGACGACATCGGGGCCAAGACCGAGCAGTTGGACACCAGCGTGAAGGACCTGAAGGAACGGAACCGGGTCATCCGGAGCACGGTAGATGGCATGGCTGCGTCCTTGCTACGATCACGGGCCGGCCGCTCGCTGGTCGGTCATTGATCTAACATCCCACCTCTATCCATGGCTCATTGATTTGTTTTGGTTTTAATTGCTGGCAGTTGCGAAGTTAATCAAACCAGTCCAGACAAACGTTGCTCCATATACTAAACACTATAATTACAACCCATCATCAACCAGCAATTTGCTGAATAATCTGGATATTGGGGAATATGTCGCTCATGTCTTGTGTACTTTTCGCTGTCTCATGCGAGATTATCTTTAAGTCTATTGGGGAAAATCGTGACTATTAACAGTTTGAATCACTTTGACAAAATGTAACAGACCATGTGTTCTTCAAACCGAGATGAAATTTACACAAAAAGGCGACCCAGTTTGTCTGATCTGACTTTTCAAAAACGTTGTATCCGTCAACGAACTACACCGAACTCTAGTAAACCTCGTATTTTGGAGAGAGTTTGATACTAGTGAAGAAAAAAATAGATTGTATCGGTGTCGTATTGGTATGCACTTCATATGTAAACTCCCTAGTATGTACCTGGACGATAGAGAGTTTAACTATGTTATAAGTCGGACGACTTTCAAAATGTGGTCTACAGAATAGGAAACCTTTTTCTCGTAATTTACCTTTTGTACACAGACTATCTTTTAGAATGTAATACATTTACTTTTTCTTTTTTTTTTGTATTAATACTTATAAAAAATATTTGAAGACACAAATCTTTAATGTGCTAATTGTAATGAACTCCATTAATTGTTCACACAATTTGACTTACGTACCGTAAAAATACTAGCCTAACCGTCATTAGAAATGGGGGGAAATGATTTAATAAAAGAAACTAAATTTTACGGAAGTTTCATGACATGCCATAATTTGTGTATACATGTAATATGATGAGAATCCGTTGAAGCTCAGTTTTGTTTTGGCTGTGGGTATCTTAAAAATTGGCACAGATAATTGTACATAATGAAAGTCTTTCCGAAATAGTTGTCCAGTTTCTTTTTTAAGTATATTTAAAAGCCCCATCGCAAGCCAATTGAGCCAGGTTTTAGCGCCATAATCTCCGCTTCTATAATTCATTCAATGACGCCTTTTTGGTCGTGTTGTGAGTTTAGTGAAGAATTTCAATTACATTTACTTCCTTAAAAAACAGTGTTTTAGTTTTGAGTTCATCGCAAGTCCTTACAAGTCCATCACGTGGTAGTCCCAGGTCAAGTCATAAACCATTCAACTGAACGAAGTCAAAAGAACGAATGAATGAAAGTTATGAGCTATCCAAATGTATTTTGTTCTTCCCTACTACTAAATACTGGACTGGTAATGGCCTTTTGATAGAGTCGATTGTAATTTTTCGTCATCAGATGTATCATGTAAATAACTATGTTTCTTTAAATTTGTACTAACAAACGATTGCACGACTGTTCGTTTGTAAACAAACAATATGAAATGTAAAAAAAAACAAAGAGTAAAACCTACAAGGACAGGTTGTTTTGTTCGGCAGCTTTTCAATTATCTGTGCCTCAAAAATATTTCGGCAGTGTGTGTCTACCATTTAAGGTTAACAATTTTAACTTGTTGATTGCTTTTGATATTAATGTTTGAGCAAACCAAAGGTAAATGTGAATATTATTTAAGTATAAAATGGTCTTTAAGTTCGTGTATAGTCACTTAGAATTAGATTCTGTAGGATATCCTTGCAAGTATGTTGATTAACCTTGAACCAAAATAACCGGAATTTGTGTATGAGCTCCGGAGAAGAATTTTACACGAAAACCCTACCTGATTGTAGATATCACCGGTGTGATTGTGTAATCATGCATCAATAAGGAAAACACGATTGACTTGATCGTCAACAATTGTATTTCACCGGTCTGCAATTATTTTTTTTTCTGCAGCCAAGTTTAGTCAATGACCATAATGCGTATGCGTGAATTCGTAAACGGATGGTTTTCGGACTTAACTTTCCCAAAATAAAAATCCTCCGGAGCCATTAAACATGAAAAAAAGGTGAATTTTAATTCATTGATTAGTGTAGGCCTTGATTAAAAACAATTTGGGTCATAAAAATGTGATCGCGTGATAGTATCCACGCATGCGTATTAAGGTAAATAAACCTGACCAGAATGCGGAAGAAAAAAAATGCAACCGGTCTTACCAGCAAAAAAAGGCTTCATGATCACGTGATGCTGTTGTAGTGCCTTTACGAACAATTTATAACAAAGTATGACGCTTCTCTTTTAATATGTATTTATAGACTGGTATTGGTAAATGTGATTTAAATAGCTTTTTGTAAACTTGTTTGTTCATTAGTAAACGATTTCAAGCATCAGTAAAAAGAGATCCAGTATTTAACGAAGGGTTGAATGATGTAGGACGCTTTTTTGTATCTTTTAACAAGCAGTTTCTTTCGGTATTAAGTCTTTCTTTTGTTGGTTAATTAACATGGAGCGTTGGTTTCGTGTGGGTGGCCACTCAATTTCGTAAATTACATTTGAAGTGGGCAGCAGAACGATTTTTAAGACTAAAATTATACCCCCTCTTGTTTTCAGTTTTCAATTGGTAGATTGATGATCATTGTTCAGAATTTAAGAGTTGAATTGTATTTTTTAAAACAAACAATCTTGGTTATATTTTCTCTTGGTTTTGACAGCCGGCCATAATTTGTCTATTAGTGGCTGGCAAATGCAACGGTTGTAAAGCTATACAAAAGGAGTTGTATGTTATCGGATTGAAGCACTTATGTAGAAAGTACTACAAACAGAAGAACATTAATTTGTCTTGACGGTACGGAAATACATCATTTTCATTAACAGTAATCTTTGCAGTGCGATTTTTGTAGCGATGGGTTAGGCATGGGTACACATCCCTGCATTCTATTTTACTGTATGAACAAAAAGTAACAAGCTAAAAAAAACCTCACTAGATATGGCTGCCGAAGGAAAGGGCTCTTTGCTTATACGAAAATACTATGTTGGTGGCATGCATGTCTTAAATGTCATAAAGCAAACTATAGGCTTTATGCACAAGTCGGCCATTTTAAATTGCAAGCGAGGAAAAATGCTCAAGTTTGGAACTGGCGAATAGAAATGAAAACATTTACATCCATTTAATTACACATTAATACCAGTCTGCTCTGATGAATAACTGAACAATTGTGTGATTATACATACCCTAATGTTTTAAGCCACATTTAAACAAGTGAGGCTTGAAACGCATTAATAGTCTGGCACCATCCCATTCAACGGTTCACAATGTACATTGTATACGATAGATTCAGGGAACACGATCCAAAATGGCTTCCGAATAAAGTCTGTGAAATTCGAATGCGCTTCGCTTGTGGTAGTACAGGTCAACCATCACGAGCCAGTTTTTCCGAAGTCACGAGTCGAGCTGTTTGAACGACCTGAGACAAAGGCATTCCTTTTTATTTTTCATCATCCGTAAATTTTGATCCCTTCGTTTCTTAGAGCTGCCTCTTGTATGACTCTTACTCGCACAGAGGACTTTCTTTCTTAGAAACTTGGAACTGTTATACGGTTGGTGTACAGCGCGTCCCAAAATACCCGCAACATTTTTTGCGAGACTCTAGCGTCGCCGCGGAAACACGTATTGCGATTTTTTTTTTGATATCGTTTTAAAGCTTTGAATCTTAACTTTATCCCTGGTAAGTATTGGTTTGATCTTCAAAAGGCTTTGAAATTATTTGTGTACAAATAGAAGCATGTCAAAAACAAACTCAACCGATTTCAAGGCAAAATCAATTATGCACATTTTTTTTCGAATGTGGAAATGCTTCATCGTTTTGTGACGATCTCGTTGCCTTTTACTTTCTGTGTTTCATTGTCTTTTCGATCCACGTAGACTACGCCTTAAATAAATTCACAATATTGTTGTTCGTTTCAAGTTCAATGTGTTTTTAACATATATCAGCATTTTTTTGGGTTATTTCAATAGCATCTGATGTACCATATCGTCGATTTTCCTTGAAATCGTTTGAATTTGTTCTCGACATGCCTTTATTTGAACACGAATAACTTTTAACTCTTTTACATATCAAACCAACGCTCGCCAGGGATAAGGTTAAGATTCCAAGCTTTAAAATGGTATACAAATAATGGCGTTATGTTTTTCCGCGTCGACGCTAGAACCTTGCGAAAAAAACAGGAAAAAAAACAGGTGCGGGTATTTCGGGACGCGCTGTACACCAAGATTGTTTAGCCGTCTTTTCCCTCGCTGCATTTTCTGACTTTTTGCACTCTGCACTGACATTTCTGCTTTTACTAAGTCTTTCTCCACAGATTTTGAATTGAATTTCAAAAGAAGCTAAATCCAATCCGTGTGTTCCAGTGTTTAAGTACTTTTATATTTAGTAGAGTCTTGTGGCTCTCAGCGTAGTTTGATTGTGCAGCACTCTTTCAGTGTTTTGCGATAGGTATACATGCACTTTATACAACATATCTTGGTATTGTAGGTAGCACTCGCCTGCAGTGGTGTTCGCGTCGTTAACTGTAAAATAACGTTCTTTGCAAGTTATTAAAATAATATTGAAACAGATTTATTTTTGATACTAATAGTCATTGGGTTGATTTATCTGCAAGTGAGTCGGTAAAGGGTTTAAAGTAATGGCTCCTGAAGTGTGGTATTTCACCACTAACGTTGTTATTTATACACAGTGGAAGGACATATTTAATAAAATAATGCATCTTGTGGCGGCGCAATAATAAATGAAATTGTCTAATAATCTGTCTTCGTTATCGGCGTCTGCTTCTTTTCTGGTGTTTTATTTTGCTTCAGTATTTGTCTGTTTCAACTGAAACTTGATGTACAGTTTGTGCCCAAAAATGTGTAACATTCAGAAAACAAATTTTACAAATCCATTTCATCCCGTTTCTAGTATGCCATCGTTAATTCGCTGTAACACAAATGTAGTATATTACATCTCTCGAGAGTGTTATAAGTTGGCGGTCTATATTTCCATTCCTGAAATCAGCACCCCTTAAAATTGAATGTCATTGAAAAGCTCATTAAGCTCATTCAGTGGTGACGGGTCCATCATTAGGAGAACGGAAATGCACCTGATTCTCAGTCAGTAACATATCTTAGAAAACAATGGGCGCGTGATATGCTTCACGCATGCGTGATATGACCAATTACTAACACGGCTATAGACCATTCAGGGCACGATATATTTTTTTTTTTTTTTTTTTTTTATAATTTGCTAACTCGTTCCCACGAATTACTAATTCGTTCGCACGAATTGCTAATTCGTGGAAACGAATTGCTATTTCGTTCGCACGATTTCCTAATTCGTGGGAACGATTTCCTAATTCGTGGGAACGAATTGCTAACTCGCGCATCCGGGAACGCGTTAGTAACTCGTGGGAACGAGTTAGCAATTCGTGTGATAGAATTAGCAATTCGTGGGAACGAATAAGCAATTCGTGCGAACAAATTAGTAACTCGTGGGAACGAATTAGCAAATTACAAAACAAATCTACCCTGTCCCTTCCCGGAACGCGTTAGTAATTCGTCGGAACGAGTTGGTAATTCGTGGGAACGAATTAGCAATTCGTGGGAACGAATTAGCAATTCGTTCCGACGAATTAGCAATTCTTGCGAACAAATTAGCAATTCGTGCGTACGAATTAGTAATTCGTGGGAACGAATTAGCAAACAAATTCATAGCGTAAGCAGTGTACTAGCTATTGTTCAGATAATCTTTTCATGGGGCAGTTGCTTTGTTACAATAGTGTGCACAATGGTTTCTCCAGTGAAGTGGGCCTAGTGAGTGTGCAGTGATCACGTGACCGTATTCGTCTATATGAGGAACATGGCATCCTTACTGGAACAGCATTAATAAAGTGAAGCCTACAAAAATCGATCGGAATATTCTAATGACACTCGATGAAAACCAAGCAGTAGCCTTGGGCTCTTAATAACCCCACTTTCCTTGACACGTCAACCATTATGACAAAATCGTACCAGCTAAAACGAAAATTCATTAACGCCGTCCTAGCTTTAATCCCTCTCTTATGATTCTGCGATGGAAGTCTACTTCAGGGATCATTTTGTTCACCGTTGGATTGCTCGTGTTAATTTTCAGGTCAATGGTGGTAAACTGGATAAAACATTTACAAAACTTGTCCTCCAAACTGCAAAAATAAACGTTGGATCTCATTCATTCGCTGTATCTTCATCGCTGTGCCGTTGTGAACACTTGTTTCAGGCCGAGTAAAGAAATAAAACAGTGTCTCGTCCAGGCTCATTAAAAAAAGGAGGTGAGCGGTTTTTCTTTCATTTTCCTTTTTTATTCCCAAGATTGTGGATTAATTATTCCATGTTCTCGACTTTTTTGCTGAAACAAAATTGTGTCCAAAGGAGCTGTAACCCCTTCTACAAAGCTTGTTGGAAACAAATAAAAATACAATATATTGACAATTTGCAGGATGTATTGCAAACGTATGAAATTTGAGGAAAAAAGTTAAGGCGGGTGAACAAAAAAGAAACCGGGCGGGATAAGAAACTGGTTAATGTTTTTACTTGGTCTTAAAAACTGCCATAATTGCATTTTTTTACTGCTAATTCACGTAGATGAAGTGATTGCACTTCATCTAATAATTGAAATATATCAAGTTGCTGATGACGATATTAAGTTCTATTAGCATATTGAAGCCATTTTCGTAATTTCGTCGTGATGCCGGTAGGCAATAGCAAAGCAGCTACATGTCGATATTCAGTGCTATTACCATATTGAAGCGATTCTCATAAGTTCGTCTGTAATTCCGTTATAGGCTATAGCAAAGCAGCTACATGTAGATATTCAGTGCTATTACCATATTGAAGCGATTCTCATAATTTCGTCTGTGATTCCGGTATAGGCAATATCAAAGCAGCTACATGTAGAAATTCAGTGCTAGTACCATATTAAAACGATTCTCATAATTTCGTCTGTGATTCCAGTATAGGCAATAGCAAAGCAGCTACATGTAGATATTCAGTGCTATTACCATATTGAAGCGATTCTCATAATTTCGTCTGTGATTCCGGTATAGGCAATAGCAGAGCAGCTACATGTAGCCTAGGCCTAATTTACATCGTTGGAAAATCCAAAATAATAATCAGCTTATTTTGGTTTTCAACCAGCTGGCTTGTACATGCTGCATAATTCAGGAGACATTAAGGCGAATATATTTCATTTCATTTCATTTCATTTATTAATTTCACAGGTAAAAATTCAAGTACAGACAATCAGAACAGTAAAGAAAACAAAAACATGCACATACAGTTAGGAGAGAGAACAAGACAAAAAAAAGTAGCACCCCTGATGGATTTTAAAAAAGTAAACTAAATTACTATCGAGTTAATTTCCTGATGCCACAATTTAAGAAGAGACAATACAAAAGGACATTACAAATGGACATTATTAAAACATGGCTTACAGTATAAGAATATAGAACTATACAGCAGTTAAAACTTTAGAAGCACAAATGGGCATTAAAAAATACAAATTCGGTAAAAGAGAGATTCGAGTGAATTATAATGCAAAAGGCACTATAAAATTGAGAAAAAAAACAAGCAGCAAGGTATTTGCAGCAAGGTATTTGAATGGGCAAGGCAATATATACAACATTTTGCAAACATACAAAACATACCAAATGTTAATGAAATACCTCACTGGACTGTTAGTGAATGACAGTCTAAAGCATCCTGTTAAATAATGGCACTTGGTATGCTGTCAGTTTCAAGAAAAGTGGTTATTTTTGTATCAATTTCCAACGCTGGTCGGACGACCAGCGTTGGAAAAGAATGGCTTCTTTCAAATACTTCCCCCAATTTACCCTTATTTAGTTAGTCTGCATTTTGTATGCAATCGATTGCACACCTATGAACGGGTACAAGCCAGCTGGACTGGTTCCCTGACTTTACAATTCCTCGACGTCTATACATTGCTCTGTTTCATCTTAAGTGGGGTCAGGGAACCAGACTACATAAACATGATTGATTTCCTTGGTTTTTTTCAGCATCTACGTGCACAAAACCTGAAACAAGTCCGTGTAACAATGTTTGCTATAAAATTCGAACCCCCGAAATCCATCCATTTCTGATAGGCCTACATCAGAAGCAAATGTTGTATATTCCCTTTCATGTCAAACGAAATACCAGATCCTGCCTCGTGTTAGAATCAAATTCAGAAACCATGTCACGTCATACGCGTATCTAATACTAAACGCCCATTATGCCATTAGATATCTGTCAATGCAAGATACACCACTCCAAGTTCGTGTGGGCTCCAGGCTATGTGATCTGTATACCGCAGCGCTGTACGAAACGGTCCATATATCGTCAGTCGAGCGGAGCGCGCCCCGAACCGAGAACGGGCTTTCGACGCAACTCGTCTGAGTATCATCGTTGTGTACTCTCGTAAACTTGATATCGCGGTGTGGGAAAAAAAAAACTAGAAACCAGGCCGTACACCTTGGACAGGGACTCAATGTACCTGTCGTCCAAATTCTTGGGATGTAGATTTCTGGTGCAGTTTAACGGTTCACGTCTTTCAGGTACACTCATGATGGTCGACCACCAGTATAATTGTTCAGCCGACTAGAGGTGGCCGACTCCCAGCAGCAGGAGACAGGGTGAGTTATATAATGGACGTGTATTATACTCCACATACTGGTATGCACTCAAAATTGTGGCTGCGGTGAAAATGGAATGGACATGTGAAAGAAAATCACCATATGTGATTGGATTTGGTGAAGATTTTTTTTCCATCTATTTTTTTTTCTTGCTATGATATTTTGTAATCATTAGGCATATGTGAAAACCAATATATATGATTGAGCACAATAAAAAAGGCAAAGTATTGCAATTGAAGAAAACATAATATCCGAACCAATTTTAGGGCATTTGGAATAGCTGCATCGGGTATTGCTTATTTCAACCTGGTTCCATGGACTTTCCACGGTTCTGAGATTGGGAGGATTTAGCGGGAATTTCGCTGTTGCTATCGTGGCCGTAGAATCGTGTCACCATGTCCGTAACTCAGTTTCATCTGGCATGTTCTGTCACTTATTGTCTTATTCACTGTTCCCACCCCGGCCTTTCTCACCACCGTGATCCACATCACCACTTTTATCATCACCACCGGCACCGTCATTGCCATAACCGATGCCATACTCTCACTACATTATTATCATGGTTTTATCCTCCTTTCGTGAGAGCAACACCACCATGACCCCTAACGTCACAGTAATCAAATCACCATTATGAACATCATCATCATCATCATCATCATCCCCCCCATCATCCTCATCATCCCCATCATCATCCCCATCATCACCATCACCACCACCACGATCTAGTTCCAAAATCCAACTGCGATGGCGCACTTAAAGGGAAAATACAACATTTGCAAACATCAGAATATAAAACTAGCAAATTATTTTGAAATACCTTGCTGGACTGTTAGTGAATGACAGTCTAAATCATCCTGTAAAATCATGGCACTTGGAATACTGTCATTTTCAAGAAAAGTGGTATTTTCGTATCAATTTCCAACGCTGGTCGCGTCCGACCAGCGTTGGAAAAAAAACTGGCTTTTTTCAAATACTGGCCCCAATTGACCATATTTAGTTAGTCCGCATTTGTTTGCAATCGATTACACACCTATGAACGGGTACAAGCCAGCTAGACTGGTTCCCTGACCTTATAATTCCCCAACATCTATGAATTGCTCCGTTTCATCTTAAATGGAGTCAGGGAGCCAGACTACAGGAAAATGATTGTTTTTCTTAATTTCTATAGCATCTATGAACCCCAAATGTCCAAAAAAGTCAGTGTAACTATATTTGCTATATATTACCAACCCCCAACTCCATCCATTTCTGAAAATTACAGCAAAAGTAAATGATGTATATTGCCTTTAAAGATTATAGACCTTTCTACGCTTGGTAACCAAGGGTTACAAAACTGTGGAAGGTCCAACACTGCCAAAATGGAGAAGAGTTATTACAAATAACCAAAATATTATTTAATTGTTGGAATTACAACATTGTCAAGAAAGCTACAACACAATTCCTAAACATGCCTTTTTACTATGTATTGATGGCGTTATGAGGACTGTTTTGGGAAAAATATGTTGCCAACCACGGCTTCAATAAATGTGCTTGCGGCTGCCCATATAAAATGGCGCCGATGTTTACAAACAAAAGAAAGGTCTATAACATAAGCCAAGTCCGTTTTTAAAATGCACATGCGTTAAGTACAAAGGCCGATAGGTCATTCAGGATACTTATAAACAATCTCAAAGACAATTAAGCTGCATGGGTTCTTTGTAGTACGACTATTATAACTTGTGAGCGTCATAATTAACCAATTTTAAGAAGCGATATCTTTTGCACATGTACGTTGTTGTACGTCTTTATCCCGAATGACCTTTGACCTGAACTACCTCACTAGTGGAAAGAAAATGCCCAACTGGCTTATTTCACATCGGGATAGGCACTTCAATTAGCACATACTCGCAAAAACATATACCTAATTGAGTACAATATTCGAAGTGGAAATCCCTGCAATTTATTGTGCACATTTTGCAGTAGGATTAGTAAAGGGGTTTAATTAGTCCTATTATCATCATCCGAATCAGCTTCATCATTTATAAACAATATCAACTAACGCAAGAGATTCCTCTCAACTCTATACATTGAGAAAGCTACCTTTTCAGTCTCTTAGAAAACAAAACCACACCGATGAAATATTTAAGAAAACAATACCACACCGATGAAATATTTCTCAATATATCCCAGGTTTTTGGTTTGTATGTTAAGCAGCTTATGCGACATTCTGTCATATTATTTCAACTTATTCCACGACATGAGTCTTAATGACACTATTTCTGTAGGGAATGGTGTCTGAGCAAGGCCGACCTCATTCGTTCTTTCCTAACTTGTATTCATGTATGCATATGTAGAAGTGACGTAGCCGCATTTGCATTGTATTTGCGTGATTTACATATGTATTCATATGTAAAGCATTTCTTTGTTGATGACCTTTGTGCTTCCCGTGCGAGGACGGTTAACAGTCGTCTTCGTCAACATGAGAAGTTAGTTCTTAGGTCTATCCATTGCAATTCATTCGGGCTTATTATTGTATAATTGTTTACTCGTCCATCTTAATATTTCATTGCAAGCTTAATTATCACATGAAGATTCATTGTCTAGTGACTCAGCAGCACCTGAAAATAAATTGTATATTTTCTCGGCCTTTTTGGAAGACGTCTTTCAATTACTGAGCACATCAATACATTTCTTTTCACCTATATTGTGCAACTAGCATATGGCTTCGCCGTGACTGCCATGTTCATTGTGGGATAGGGAACTTTCCCGAGAAACCCCAGTGAGTATATGTTGATGTTATATCATGCGCACATTATGACAGAAAGGGAAGTATGTTTATGTTGAAGTTTCTAACGTGTTTGTGATACATGCTGCTCAGTCAGTGCGTAGTATACTCAGTCATTGCGGTCAGTGCATAATGAATGTATTGTGTACAGTCTAGTTAGCTGTTGTAAAAAAAAAATCATTGTTATATTCCAGGTAATGGGTTTTTTTTCCTATGGCTGAGTCTTGGCGTCCTTTGTTCATTGGTTAAGATTTAATTAAAGCTCCGATCATGAATCGCCATTAAAAACCAGCATGGCCAGTGGGTTGTTTCTGCTCATCCGTCCATATTAATCCGGTACTTGCCCCTTTTTTCAGACGAGGGCTGGATTTCCTTTTGCCGTCCAACTAAATTTCACGTATGGGTTTCTACTACGTGTAAAACAAAACACATGTCCTACTTTGGATTCTAAGTAACTTTGTTGCTTGATAATGGAATTAAACCAAAATGTACATCCTGTAAACAAGGCATGACACAGTTTATATGGAGCGAGTTTTATAAGCTTTATGCACGAGGGTCAGTTTCAAAACGCCATATGAACACAACACTCACTTTCAGAATGTCGATACAGCGCTGGAGACGGTGGTGGAAGGCGCGTGCTGCGACCAAAAGCTTTTGAAGGAATGCTGGATCACCCCTTATGTCATTGCACACCTCCTCGATCGTGTGTTGGGCCAGACCATCGAGGAGGTGTGCAATGACATCGGGGTTCGATCCTGCATTCCTTCAGAAGCTTTCGGCCGCTGCACGCGCCTTCCGCCACCGTCTCCAGGCTCCAGCGCTGTATCGACAATATTGGATTACGCCAAGTCGAAAGTGGCAGATTCTGAAAAGGAGTATTTTTTTTCTAATGGCGTTTATCTGACCCTCTTGCACAAAGCTGATGATACAATTTGTCATGCCTTGTTTACATGATCTGAAATTTGTGTTTAATTCTAATGGTAAACAACAGAGTTATTTAGGATCAGAAATAGGGCATTATTTTTTGACACGCAGTACATGCTGTACGAAGTGTATCAGTTGCTCTTTAGTTTGACATTCGGATTTACATATCTTTTCACTTCCTTCTACTTCTTGTTTAGGCTTTCTCTACCTCCGCCATGGGGGACGGTATAACCCCAGACGTCGCCAGGGAGAGGTACTTCGTCGCGGCCATAAAAGGCGACGTTAAGGGCATGAAAGACAGCCTGGAAAAGAGGCTACAGCACAATCTGGATATCGACTGCACCGACGCTAGCGGGCGCACTGCTCTTCACGTAGCCATCGAAAACGGCAACCTGGGTGAGTGAGTGTTTACAGATGCTGCTGCATATACTTGGCTCATTGGCTGAACTGGACATTTTGGTTAAATAACCTCAACATAATTTAAATTTAAATGAAAGGAACTGACATTGAGGTGTTTTTTGGTGTGAATTTTTTAAAAGCAGGAGTGGGCTTAAAACACATCTGTGGTGTGCAACAAACTTTGACAGTTTTGACTGTTTTGTTTGAACACAGTAAGGCCTAATAACAAAAATATTTTTTTTTAATTTGAGTGTGTACACCATTTAATAAATTTTACCTTATAAATGTTTTTTTTTCCGAGCCTGAAAAATTATCTACCCCCCCCCCAAAAACCCAGCATACACAACAAATAGACCGAGACCTATACTTGGTTCTAATGCTTGGATTTACGCATGCGTTTCAAAAAGCGAGTGCAGCCCCTTGCCGTCCGTATAGCTAAGTAGGCCTTATAATAATTGAGACGCGTATGAAAGGCCCAATGTTCCATGAAGAGCTTCCTCGCAAAATCTCGAGTTGTCCCGTTACAGGTGTGATTTACCCTCTGTTGGAGCATGGAGTCCAGGTCAAAGATGCAGTACTACGAGCCGTGGAGCATGACTTCGCTGAGGCGGTGCGACTCCTATGTGCCCAAGCCCACAAACTAAAGGTATACCTAGGGTTCGGGACATGAACAACGATTTTTTGTGCCCAACCTTTTGTTTTGTAACTCCAGACTATAATGCACATGTGTCACTCGGGCATAAGCAACGATTCTCGGACTTTACTTACCTTCACTTTGCATGCGCAACGTACGTCACGATTACATCAGCAGTCAAGTCAATAGTCTTAAACTTACCGTCGGATGCACACTCATTGTGTCTGCTCAAACTTAACTTGCTGAAGTTCTGCCACCAAGCGTTCGTTTGGAAGAAATCCATTGCCAACAACAATAATTCAACCGCTGCCATTAACATCGCATAGTAAAGTGAGTAAAGTCTGTCATGAGCCAATGTGGCACATCAGGCCGGCGTTTATCTCTCGTTTCAGTAGCATGGAACGACTGAGAATATTTATATTCCCCCTGGACGGGATGCTAGTCCATCGCAGGTTACTCCCCATCTAATGCCGAAACCAGGTATAGTACTAAGTAGAGAGAGGCAAGTGGGGGTGATGTGGCTTGCCCAAGGACACAACATAATTATGACCAGCAGTTGGATTCGAACTCCTGACCCTCTGGTCATGAGTCACGAACCCTAACCACTAGGCCACACTCCCCACCGTTAACATCGCATAACTGGGTCAACAATAAAGTAATTAAGGATTCAGTGTACGACGTCATCCCGATCGCCGTCATTTTGCTCGAGGCACTTCCTTAGTCAAGGATCTCTCTGGTAGCATGGAGGATGCTTGCCCGAAAGCAGGACCATTAAGTGTGCACTTGAACAAAACAAGCCTAGCCGTGAAGGGCCAAGACACAGGTAGGGTCAATCGTTCAAACTACGCATATGTGCACATCAAGAATTGACAATGTTCACTTCGGCCTTTGACCTCATAACATTTGAGCTCAAATCTTCTCGGGCAAGAGAGGCCCGATCTTTGTTAACTTAAGTAATCAAAGCCAGGATGTTTCCCCCAACTTCGTCTCTAACCTCGATAGATTTAACCATAATACTGATGACCTAGAAATAAATATCTTCGATTCTCGACGTGAACACTATTGTTACTTCTCTCGGTCTGTTCATAGGATGCTACCGAGAGGCAGCATATCATCGACTGCCACTGCGCCAACGATGATTTCCATCCGGACATCACACCCATTATCCTAGCTGCTCAGAGGAAGAACTTCCCGATGGTCAAGGTGCGTGAACACGTACTCTCAGTGCCATTTGCCGATATTTTGGAACTGTAAATTTGTAAAGCTGTAAAAGTAAATTTGCTATCATAAAGTAACATTGATAATAATTATAATGCAATGTGGGTTTTGTCTGGCCCTTCAAGCCCGGCAGGGTTCTCCGGTGTTTGTTTGTTTGTTGGGGTGTTTGTTTGTTGTTGTTGTTTTTTTTTGTTTTACAAAGCAATATTCTCTGCTTAGCAGCTTCAATAAAATAGATTGAAAAGGGTCAATTAATGAAACAAAAACCCTGCAGTAAGATTTTACCAGAAAACCGTCAAGCCTAACCGGTAATTTAAGGGCGGCTGAGAGTGACTGAGCATCCTGGAGAGTGACTGAAAAGTGACTGAATAATTACACTATTGGTTCAAGAATAATGGCAGAAATTAAAATCAACGGTGAATAAGAGTCCAGCTGAATGCTACCTCGATCATTTCCGTCATGAAGAGGAAAATAAATGTGATTTGATTTGATTTGATTTGATTTGATCGGCAGGTGCCAGGTATGTTCTGTTAAAATTTAATTTCCAGTCGATTTTCAGGAATTTGAGAAACCAGTCGTTACTTTGAGTGGTGAACCTAATAAAATTAATATTATCATTAATCTCTCAAATACAGCTGAGATGTATGACTCGTAACTCGGACTCCGACTCGATTCATGTTTCTGGTGACTCGGACTTGGACTGGAGACACAATTAACAATATCTCGGACTCGACCCAAATGACTCAGGACTCGGACTCGAAACTGCAATCTAAAAAGTCCCGGGTCAGATCTGACCCGGGATCCGGTCATATTTGACATGATACAATTCCGGTTCATATTTGACACATTTCTGAGTCAAAATGACACTTGTTTGTATCATTTTGTGGATCATTTTTGCACCCTTAAAGCGTCATTTTGACACCGAAAGTGTCATTTTGACACCAAAAGTGTCATTTTGACCCAGAAAGTGTAATTTTGACCCGGAAGGTGTCATATTGACACGGAAAATGTGAACCAGATTCCGGGTCCATTCTTTTCCGGGTCAAAATGAAACTTTCGGGTCAAAATGACACTTTCCTGGTCAGAAGGACACTTCTCTGTCTCATGCTCCGGGTCATTTTGACCCAGAAAATGTCATTTTGACCAGGAAGGTGTCGGTGTGACCCCAAGAAAGTATCCTGTCAAATATGATCCGGATTTCGGGTCAAATCTGACCCGTGACCTTTTTTAGTGTGTGAAGACTCAATCACAATCAGAAATTCCACTATAACCCATCTGCTCGACCACAGATCCTTCTGGAGAACGACTTACGCATCCCGCAGGTCCACGCGGCCGACTTCGAGACGGCCGCCAAGGACAGCTTCCAGCGCTCGGTCGGCACCATGGAGATCTACAAGGGTCTAGCCAGCGAGGCGTACGTGGCTATGGCCAGCAAAGATCCGGTCAACCGGGCCTTCACGCTGTGCGATGAGCTGCGACGGCTGGGGGAGATCGAGATCGAGTTCAAGATGGGCTACAACGCGCTGGAGCGGGACATGGAGACCTTCGCCACCGAGTTCATCTCGCAAGCCAGGTCAACTGAGGAGGTATGGTCCACGACCAAAGCAATACAGAGGGCATACGCCTCATGAAACATCAGAATAAACCCTTTGCATCTGACGGCAAATCATGGAAAGTCTTGTTCATCTGATTATACATAACCTAGCCCTAACCACCTATAGGGTGTGTGAGCAATCACATTATAATTGGATCCAGGACTGTTTATATAGGGTTAGCTGAAGATTTGTTGTTCTTTCACGGTTGCTGCATTTACAGAAAATAACGATCATTTGCTTTCAAGTGCGTTCGTTTCCTATAATAACACCACACAAAAGTCAATGAAGATTGCTCAAAACCTAACCTGCTGATTGTTCAGCTCAGTGTATAATACTTAATGAGAACACTTTAAAAAATCTTGAACAAAAACACCTTCTGATCACAACACTCGATTTCGCCAATAGGCCTGAGACATAATGACGTCACGCTCTGTTTACATGTGCGCTTTCCTATGTGGTAGACGGTCTCTACTTCGTCTGGCGTCCTGACTTCGCTCCAATAGGACAGCTCATATGTAAACAAAGCCATTACGTCATTAGGACTCAGGTCTATAGAAACTATTATTTCCATCGACATGCATATTATTGGCGAGCAAATGAAACACATTAAAAACAAAACAAATAAATGAGGATCACCAACGACAGAAACTATACCAGAAGAAAGAACAAACGCGCAGAAAAACAAACGAACAGTGCAAAACAGATCTTCTGTAAAAAATAAATAAATAAATAAATAAATAAATCAATAAATACATAAAATAGGGATTCGGTAAAATTCGAAATATGAAATCAGAGCACGTGGACACTGCACTGATCAAACGCAGGTGGTGTACCAACACCACGTAGTGTGTATTGTAGACGACTGGTAAGATACAGATTACGCTTATGGATTGCGTTTATTCAACACTGCAGTTATTGTATATAGTGTAGTACCTACATCACCTTAGACTGCAGGCTCATCATCAATGCGCACTGGGTATGTACTAGGTTGAACTTCACGCAAGGCCACCGCGTTTGTCAAATCTTCACCGATAACTATCCCTGATATACCACAGTAAATATGCATCCCGGTCGGTTTAGAATACGGCGCAACTAGTCATAACTTATATCGTATAAAAAGTGTGTGCTGTCAAAATAAAGAGTATCTCTTAAGGTATATCGATATATAACCGCATAGCGTTAATTTACAAAGTTTTTGAAGTGTAAGCAAAGTGTCATTAAGTCCTTTATTGCAGCTCTATGGTGCCTAGATTAATAATATGTGTTTCATTTTAAATACATGTAAAATGTCAATCCTGTTGCACATCATGACAGCATGGCCCACCCAAATAAATACCACTTAGTGTTAATTAAACACCAGGGTTTTTGTAAATACTATCAAGCAATCCTCCTGTGATAGATAATGTTAGTGGTGATCCACCCAGATTAATGCCACATGGTGTTTATTAAACACCACAGTTGTTGAAAGTGTAAAAACTATCAATATATCCTCCTGTGATAGATAATGGTAGTGGCGATTTGCCAGATTAGTACCACATGGTGTTGATAATTATAACACCACCGTTTTGGCAGTGTAAACGAAGTGGCAACCAATCCTTTTTTGCGTATCATGCCAGTGTTGACTCACCAAGATCAATATTGCTTTTTGTATTGACCGTTTTTTGCATTACTAACAAAGTGCCAGTCAGTCCTCTAACAGATCATGAAAATACTGACCCGCATGGTGTTTATTTGACACCGTAGTTTTTCCCCAGTGTTAATAACGTGTCAATCGCCCCTCCTGCGACAGATCATGACAGTGCTGACCCATCCGGATCAGGACAACGTGTTACTGGGAGAGAACACCTCACACACACCGCTACCCAAAATAACGAGAGCCCTCGACCTTGGGTTGCAAAAGGTATAGCCGTTACACTGCCAAAACTGCAGTGTTAAATTTACCATTGGTATCTATATAGGACCATCTGGAGTTAAATTTTACTGTTGTTGTCCTATACAGATACCAAATGGTGTTAAATTAACACTACAATTTTGCAGTGTAGTTACACCCAGTAGCATCCTTGTTCAGAGGCCACTTGCCGCTATTAGACCTACGCACATTCGTCAAGGCTGGTTTTTACATGGTATTATTTTCGAAATTGTGTTCCCTGTTGAAAACAAATCCTCTGAAGCCCTTAGTCACGATGTTAGAAAATATAATCGATTTTACTTCTTGCGATCGAACACAGCATATAACAGTGATGTAGTGCCTTTATGCTCAACCTCGACCTTAAGGCCGCCTTAAGGCTGGATTCTAGGGCCTTGGCCTTGGCCTTAAGGCTTGAGGGAAAAGCCTTGGCCTTGGCCTTGAATGACACAGCATTTGATCCAACACTGGTATATAACAGAAAATGTATTTCTTATGCTTTATTTTGTTCAGAAAATAAAACCAAACTATTCATACAAGTCGCCACTGAATCCCATTTGCGCTTCCTTCACTTCACGCAAACCTGGAAGCTTGTAACGCTACGAAGAATCACGTATACTAGTCTTATCACGTGGTATACTAACTATTCTTGATATGTTTTATGCATGTTCTGGAAATGTTCTCCATTGGGGTCAGTGACTTGTTACTGATAGGTGCAACATTTCTACTCGGTGTAACGTCTCCGGAATATAGGTACATTGTATTAATATCAGTCGAAGAAAATGGATAAAGTTACACTGCAAAAATTGTGTTTAGCAATTAATCTCTTTTCCTAAACATTTTCTTGCTTGTTCAGTTTGTAAACATGTTTAAATACTAAACATGTTAAGAGTAAGGGTGGATAATGTTTAGCAATTGAGCATTGATGTGTTTAGGAATTGAACATTACAGTGTTTAGCTTCTCAACATGTTTACAAAGTGGTAGCAAAATTGTATTTACACAGTTTTAGAGTGTACATTTGCAAATTACATCAAAAAGCCTTCCACACACGTATTAAGTTATTCATATCTTTAGCTCATTCATTTCTTTTCAAACTGTAGTTCATCTCCCACCCGAACTGCCAGCAGGTCATAATCACCCAGTTCTACCGGCGGCTTCTCTTCATCCGCGACAAGAAGGCCTTCTACCGGTTCCTCGTGTTCGCCTTGTTGTTTCTTCTCTACCCGGTGCTGGCCGTTGTCCACGTCTACTCGTCTCGCAAGAAGTTGAAAACCTTCGTTCGCATCCCGTACGAATAAACCTTTATACATTCGCTCCTTCCCCTTGTCGCCATATTCATATTCATTCATATTCATTTATATTCATGTCATTCATATTCATATTTATATTTATTTCCACTTAATCAATTTGAATAAAAAAAGGATTTGAAAATAATTTAAATAACCTTATGAGATTAAGCGGTAAGCTTCTCCAAAAAGCAAGCTTATCAAGTGGAGACGCCCATCATGTGTAGAAATGAAATATATCACGGTCAGTACTAATTAAATTAAGTCCTTTAACCTACACATGAAGTGAACTTTAAGTTGCACATGCAGATGGGACCAACACAAACAAGACAAGACAAAAACAAATCAAGTAAAATATAAGGAGTTGAACCTACACGGGACAACATAGATTCTGTCTAACAGAATCTATACACACAGCAAATAAGAATAGTAAATATTAAGCACTACAGTATTTTTCTAATAGCAGACACTTGAGCTTTTGCTTAAAAAAATCGACTTATATTGAAACAAAGTGTAGGCGAAACCTTTTGTTTCTAAACAAAGACTTTTGTATCGGTACTTAGTGGACCTTTTAATAAACTAATACATTCACAATTATGCTGAATCACCCACGGTGAATCCAGGCGCGATTCAGCAACGTGATTCGGCCTGAAATTTGGTGGACGGGTGCCCCGAAGTATACACCTTTGTTATTTTCAACCGGTGGGGAAAGGAGCCTTGCTGATTTCTTTCGCCCTTGTGCGCACGGGACAGAAGCAATTTTCAATGTGTTTTGTTTTTATTCTGTGCCCTAAAAACATTTTGACCAGAACGTATTGTCTATGACGATTTTAGGGGCTTTTCTAAATAAGAAAAAAAGCGACGAATCCTGAAGAAATTGAAAGAAAAATACCGGACTATTTTGACCCTTGTACAGGTTCAACGGGCCGCTTTCGCTTCTTGCCACAAGGCCCATTTATGCGCATGCATGCCTAATTATGAATGTATTAGTAAAAATATTTGTCGGTCGCTGAACTTGGATGTTACAGCAGAATTCATTGCAGTATAGTGCTATTTTGCCAGTGAATTGTGTAGTCTTTCAAGCCAGCCGTTCAGAAGAATCCATGCAAGGCAAACTCAGCTGATCAACGCGAGCGTTTTCACAAGGGTTCAACTTCATAGAGCTACTTAGCACGCATGTAAATTGTTTAGCAAAATGGCTACCATCCAAAATGCCATATACAGTGTGTACTGATGTGACTGGTGCGCAGCTGATAAGGCTTAACATATACTCTTTTTTTATCTTGCAATATGTCTTGCCTAGCAGCTCCATTAGCTGCCGAGGTCGATTCAACATTCGGTAAAAATGCACTTCAAGAACGTTCCCGCTCTTTTTTTACAGCATTGTCATGTTCATCATGTATTTGGCCTCTGACCTGACCTTTGTGACCTTGCTGACCTTGGAGGCCACCAGTGACGGAGGGGAGGCCCACAATCCTAGCATCAGTCGGCCCTACAGTGTCGTCGGTATGGTCTGGATCATAGGTACATTATTTTTATCCTATTGACCGTCAGAGCGTGTATTTCAGATTTACATTCAAAGCTATCGCCAGCCCATCACAAGTCCATCACATCACAGGTTCATCACATGTCAATCACATGTTCATCACATGTCAATCACAGGTTTATCACGTGTCAATCAAAGGTTTAAATCACATGCCGGATCCCAAGTGAGAGGGGCCGAACAATAACAAAGAAATTAAATGCCTGTGTTTATACATTATATTGTCACTTGATTTGTGTTTACATGACTTGTTATGGATTTTTGATTGACTTTTCCATACTTGGCTACAACTCTGGAGCATTATCGTGGGTTCTTCTTAGAACCACACCTGTCTTTTGAAGTAGTAACTTCATATAGTTTATCCGCAAACTTCTCCCAACTCACTTCGTCCTTTGATCTCCGCCATTTCAGTTAGTTTGCCATCTCAGATTGACAAAGTTCCCGTTCTGTATAGTTAACTGATCTTAGTTGTCTCGATTCTTAATTATATTGTCTCTTTTGCTTACTGCAAATTGTGCATGGTGTTCCAAATTCTGTCAAGTTCAAGGATTGTGCCACTCTTCACATTGTTGGGTTCTGGAAGATTTCTAGTAAAATGGACAGAGGCTTAAGATGATGATTAAAATAGATGAACAATGCAACCGATGTTGCTAGAAAATTGTCAAGATAAGTCTCGACGTTAACTTTGGCGTGCAGGTATGATGTGGCGAGAGATCGAATGCATCGCAGCCAGGGGGTTAAGAAAGGTCATGACCCAGTGGGAACACATCCGGGACACCCTGATCATCCTTCTGTTCCTTCTGGGCGTGTCGCTGGAAGTCTTCTCTTATTCCGTGAGTGGAGCTAATTTGCTTTTCATGTGTGTTTCCAATCTGTCTGCATCGCAGTTAGTAGAGTTCCATTGCTTATGTTTAAACTAATTCCATTTAAGAAGTTTCTGGTGGCGACCCTTTCCCTATTGAGAAGCCGATAATATTTTTAAGTTAGAAAAGCCTCTTGCCCTTGATGGTTCATCAGGCTGGTGTTTTTTCTTCGGCGGGATTCCATCACATAAGGCGACTAGGCACATGTGGGTATATACAGGGTGAGTAAAAAAAAAGTAACCCAAATGTCGGGACTATTCTTTTATTGAAGTTCTGCATGTAGCACTTTCAAAATCCGGTACATGAAAGCCCTATTCATAAGCTTCTTTTAGTACATGTATAAGAATCATTCAAATCACTTACGTACTTTTCAAGTTACGGAATTTTAAACACAACCACCGTTTTAAGGTTCTGTCCACAGATCACCAAAAGGTGTGTTCTTTCAGCAAAACGAAAACAATTCACACACATCCCTATGTGATTTGTTTTCGTTTGCTGAAAGAACACTGAACCTTTTTTGCCATCCGTGGACAGAACCTTAAAACGGTGGTTGTGTTTAAAATTACGTAACTTGAAAAGTACATAAGTGATTTGAATGATTCTTGTACTAAAAGAAAGCTTATGAATTGGGTTTTCATATACTAAATTTTGATAATGCTACATGCAGAACTTGCTTAAAACAATGGTCCCAACATTTGGGTTTCAGTTTTTTTTACTCACCCTGTATTCCCCCTGAATTGGATGCCAGTCTATAGTATGTAATGTCCATTCCCGTTTAAGGTGGACAGAGGTAAGTGAGGGTAAACGTGTTTTGTTTTTTTACGCAACCCAATCCAACCAGCTACGGTTAACTATAAGAAACATCGCTGGTAGGTAATCAAAAATCACATGAAAAGAACGACAGGCTACTAGTAGTACGCACACTAGCAGCATTATTATGACTTTCAAGAAAAAAGCTTAGGGACGTGGTTGGGCTAATCTGAACTTTATGCCGGGGAAAAGGGACAATCAGAAAACGGTGCACAGCCTCCATTGAACACTGAGATGAGCTCCTCCTCTGAAGGCTGCCCGATGACATCAGGGGGAAGCCTGTTCCAGAGTTTACAGCGACATGGTAGAAAACTCCTGTCGTTATGCAGCAGGTCCTGGGCTCTTCTAACGCCAGGAGGGAGTGCAGGCTGCAGGGAGAAGGGATGCACAGCTGTAGAGGAACGAAGTGCTTGCCGACGGCTGTTGGGAATGAAAGCACGTGCAGTTGTCTTGTGACGGGTTTATATTATTTTTTTATATTTTTTTTTTACTGTAGATGGAAGATCCGGCATCTCTTAATGGAGTACAGGCGGCATCTCTAAATGGAGTACAGGCAACGTCCGACTATACCCGAGTCAGGCGGTCAGTCGAAGCGCCTCCAACGGCCGTAGCAAGAAACTTTACGGACGGCAAATTTGCCGACATCGAGGACTACGTGGTGGGTGAGCTGGAACAGTCGCACCCGGACATGAACGAGACGTCCAAGGCGCACATCCGATTGGTGGTCGGTCGCGTGCTGAACTACACGGCCCGGCGCAGGACTGGCGGAAAGGGGTCGTTCAAAGAGGACGAGGTTGACAGGGGCCCCACCGCCCCCATCGATGGAAAGCAACGCCAGTTTGTCAGCCGAGGCTGGAACCACCCGCAGATAATGGCTCGCGCCTTGCTGGCCCTGGCAACGGCCTTCACTGTGCTGCGCATGCTCCCCTACGTCGTCATCAGCGATCTGATTGGACCGCTGCAGATCTCCCTGGTTAGCATGACAATAAGGACGTCCCACTTCTTCATCGTGGTGGGGACGGTCCTGGCGTCCTTTGCCGTTGGACTGACGCTGGTGTACTCGTATTTCAACCGCGTAGAGTACGTCAGTTGTCTGAAAACGACGGAGAATCCCGACAACTGTAAGGTCGGAAGTTTTGCAAGGTATGAAAAATTACCAAGGTATAAACTCAGTTTAATACTTAGGCCTACTTTATGTAAAAATGACAGTACTCAAAATATGCGGTTTCCCCCGCGAAAACTCAGAGGCCATGAAGTTAGTATAAACAGAAGTATGATTACTGTATTTGGCTTTGCGGAAACTAGCTCGCGGCCAAAATGCCCATCGATCGATATAGCTTAATGGTACTCGGCTGACATTGCTTGGCACATTTTATTGTATCAGTTCAGCACACTCCTTGAAAATGGTTGCCAGACTTGACTTTAAAACAGTCTAGCTTGACCCCGCAACTACCCGGCAATGTCTGCGGCTGTAGCCGTCGGTTGCAGTTTCATTGCCTTCACAACTCAATATGTTAGTATAGTTTGTAAGAAAGCACCTCGATTAATAAATCTGGCCCAGAAATGTATTTCAAAGGACATTTCAGGATCAGTTTCACACGAAAGATAACCGTTCATATCATTCTTTGCAGCATATTTCAGACCTTGATCACCCTGTATTGGTCCGTCTTCGGATTGATGCCCATGTCCGATTTGCATCTCCCGGAGAACGCGGTCGTCATGGAGACCGCTGGTTCCCTGCTCTACGCGTCTTTCTACGTACTGTTGATCATCGTGCTGCTCAACGCGCTCATCGCTGTCTGGAGCAACGTCTACAACGAAATTGAGGTAATGCGGACGCGATAGGAATGGTTATCTTATGTCAAGCGGCCATCTTGGATGGTGTTCTACATTATAGTAATGCCGTAAATGAAGTCACCTTAACCATTGGGCCAACCCTTCTTTTTATGATTGGGCTCTTTTTGTAATCATGACATTCGATTTGTTTGTTCGGACAATGAAAATGTTGGCAAATTTCCATTTTCAGGAAAACGCCGATCAACAGTGGAAGTTCTCCTGCACGGCAATGTGGATGGCGTACATGCAGGAGGATCTTCGCGTACCTCCTCCCTTCAACCTCCTGCCGACCAAGAGCGGCTTGCGGCGCCTCGTCTCTCTCTTCTCCAAGCGGGGCCGCTGGGCAGAGATCACCGTGGATGACATCAACAGGATTTACGACGACAAGTGGCTGCGCACGGAGGGCGTGCGTCTTTTCGTAAGTTTCTCGGAACTTTCTTTTTTACATTGGATAGGTGAACGTTATCAGCATTTTGCTGAATGGGTGCCGTTATATAGACAAATTACATTTCAAATAAGCATTGAGAGGGGGGACCTCTGTTAAGTTCTTTTAAAGAGATGATTAAGTTATACTAAATACTAAAATCTATCTCAAAAATCTACTGAGCACCTCTCGTTCAAATAACGACTAATCAGTACATAAATTCATTAGCAATCCAGCCATACTCTTTATTTTGTCCAAAAACAATGATAATGTAAACGAATTTATGCAATTTATGACAAATGATACCGAAAACAGTTGCACTTTTGTACACGTGCAGCAGGTGTGGTTCACACTCGCCTTTCACGTTTACAAAAGTGCAATTTTTTCCTTACCATGTGTCATAAATTGTATCATTCTGTACACATTATTACTGTGTTGGCCCAAACAAAGAGTATGGCTGGATTGCTAAGGAATTTCTGTACTGATTAGTCGTATTTTGAGCAAGATGTGCCCAATAGTTTTTGAATTAGACCAAAAAGGTATCGGAAGGGGGACTATCTATTTTGGTTGAGTGTCTCAACCCGTTACTTTTGTTGAGTGCTTTGCGCCCTGCAGAAAAATCAAAGAGACACCCATATACTGGCTTTCCTGAGAGCCATAAATTTTATTTTATTCTCTCTTACTAAACAGATTGATGGAAATAAGAGGATGAATAAACAACTAGAGGAGCAAGTCAACTACAGCGTAAGTTCAATATAGCCCTATACGCTTATACCCCTTTCCACAACCGGCGTTGCACCATAAAATCATCCCACAGCATGCTATTATAACCCGTGAGGTTATATAGACAAAGTAAGACAGTAAGAGACGAAGTGGTACTTGGGATGATGTGGTTTATTCGGTTGGCTGTGACGCTCTCTGTCTGATTCCTAGATTCTACTGGGTTTTTATACAGTAAATGAACATTCCAATCTTACAGCTATCTTACAGGTTTCTTGCCTTATTAGGAATCGTTTACTAACTATTGAATATTAATAATACAGAATTGAAGGTGTTTGGTTAACTTGTATATGGGGCAGGGCTAGGCAAATTAATAGAACAATCGGATTTCCTTATAAGTCTGTGGGCTGAATCACTGTGGCCTTCCGGTGCAGCCCAGCATCCGACCACGCGGACCTTGTGGCTAAACTGGCCATTCCTTAGATGTGTCTCATTACCAGGAAAGTGGTCCTGTTCCTTGAAGGTCAACGTATACAACTTAAACAGTAAATATAAAACATGGTATTTTATCATGGTGATACTATCCATTATGTTTCGTGGTCCATGATGATTAAAGTGCATTCCTCCTTAATATCGTGCAAACTGCCTACAGTTATGGTGACTTGAACTCCATCCCTGATGCTACCTTGTTCCATTATTTCAGCGGGTGATTGCACGGCTGCTGGAGCGCTATGTGACCGAGAAGACGGCCGGAGCTTGCAGTACGACAGCCGACATCACGAAGATTGACCTCCGAAACCTCAAGAATGACCTGATCGCTCTGAGGTAAAGTTAAAGAGTAAAACAAACCCTTGTGGATTATGTTCGGTTGGAGAGGTTCAAAAAGGAACGTTTACCGCAGTGATCTCCGAGGATATATTGTTCCCGCTTTAATATACCAAAAGCTTTGGCGTTCCCTCTGTTGTCTCGACCCAATACCCGCCGTCTGCAGTGTAAAAAACAAAACAAAACAAAAACAGGATTTATTATATCAAATTTAGGGTTTGCCCTTCACCGACGTATAAACACTGTATACTCAGTGTGTTACCTCCCGAGTGAAAGTTGGAAAAAAACAATGACCTCCTGCTTTCTGGTGCAGATGTTTTACCACCCGACAACCGAGCTAACGGGATCGGTCGGCTGGTTCGAAGCTAATGTACATAGCAGCGGGTACCGCATTAACTATTCATGAGATGGGATTTTTGCCGATGGAATTTTTGCCGATTTTAACCGATCCCAATAGCTCGGTGGTCGAGTGGTCAGACATCTGCACTAGAAAGCAGGAGGTCGTTGGTTCGAGTCCCACCCGAGTGATTGTTTCCAACCTTCACTCGGGAGGTAACACACTGAGTATACAGTGTTTATACGTCGGTGAAGGGCAAAACCTAAATTTGATATACATCACCCCGACGCAAAACGCCCATCTTATGAATATGTTTCATAATGTTGAAATCCAAAACATATAAAAGCCTACGTCTTCAGGTTATGTCAATATGACATTATTTATGAAAATGCCCACTTCATAGTTTCGTGCTGCATTGTGCAACATCTGTCCCATCAATCTTTTCCTCAAACCATGAAACGTGTGCATTTGTTTGTTGTTTGTTTGTTTGTTTGGGTGGGTGGGTTTTTTTACTGCTGAATTGCTGTTGTTTTATTCCAGGTATGATACTTTCCTGAAACTTTGCCACGTGCACGATGAACTGGTAGCCGCCTCCATGGAGTGTTTCCACATCAAGGGCCAGTCCGGCAACGTGCCGATGATCTTAGACAGAGCCGAGGACATAAGCTCCAACCTCTTCCACAACCTGCACCACACCTTGGACTTCCAGACCTCCCTGGCCGACACCGTGTCCAAGCTGCCGCCGCCGCCGCCCACGCCGCCGCCCTCCCCGCCGGTTCCACCGGGGCGCTTGCGCTCGCCGTCCCCGGAGCCTGAGCCACCCGAGGCGGCGCGGAATCCGCGCGCGCCCGAGCCGCGGAAAGGCGTGCGGAAGATCGTGGTAAGGTTGGTCAAGCAGTTTGAGACGGGTCAGATCGGGCCCAAGGCGAGCTTGACCCGGCGGTCCTCCATGTCATCGGACGGATACACCTTTTACTGAATCAAGATTTTTCTCTCACTATTTGGGCTTTTGGACTCTATTTTGTAGGGATGACTATTATTTAATGCTAGGGTCACACATTCCCGAATTATCGCCACGAATACCCCGATCTATCCCGAATACAATTTTTTGATGGCATCGGGAGGAATTTTCCCCGATTCGCTGTCAGTAAGAAAAACTTAAAAATAAAACAATAATAATCAAGAACTATACAAATTGGAAACCTAATCAGACCGGACATGTCAAAAGTTGTTGAGCACTTTCCGATCGTTAACGATCTTTCACCGAATAAACAGAATCATCCGGAAGCAGCCAAGAACCATTTCCCGATTACTACTCAAGAATTGCTATTCGCGGCGATTCGGCTTAAAAATCGGGAATGTGTGAACCTGGCATAACAAGCGATTTCCGTCACACATTCTGTAAAGAAAATTATCGCTTTTTACTCTCAACCTTTCATATTGTCAAACTAGAACGACTAGAGGATTTAGAGAGAAAATTCCCTCAAATTTTAGCTTGAAATAATCTGATAAAAGAACCAATCAAATATAAACTCGAGTGAAAACTCTTTTCTTTTTTTATAAAACGTCTGGTGTAGTTTCAGTCAATGAATTTTCACTCTTTTGAAATATACAGAGAAAATATTATTCTACAAGATTGTCCTCACGGTATTTGCATGTTTTGCGGTCCTCTTAGCTTTGCACTATAGTATAGCATACTATGCAAAACAATTCAGCATAACGCCTTACTATTTCTTTTCATACTAGCTCGTTGAACAGGTTTTTGAGAGTTATGGTAATCTATTGTACAGTAAAGACCTAAACCGTATGGTACTATGTATCGGGCATTCGTCTTGTTTAGCAGTTTTCACTGTTCAGGTTCAGCCTTGTTTATTTCCACAGTATCGAAACAATACTTACAAAAGCAATCAGAGAAAATCAAATCAATAGATGCAAAATCATTGTGATATAATTGTGATGATAGAGGGATCCGTTTGAGAAGCCAAGCTTGGAGTCAATTATGCGCGTGCATTGAGACAGGAGTAAAATAATCGAACCATTGAGGCTGGGGCTGAGTCACCAATGAACAACATAATCAAATTTAGGTGCGCACATTCATGTTTGCTAAGAAAAAGGGGGGGGGTATAAGTAACATGTATATACAAGAGTGTGGACTGACACAAACAAAGGACAGAAGACTTTGGAAACGGCAGCTACACAAAGGTCTTTTCAGGTCAGTGTACTATGGAATTGGAATGTAAAACACTCGTTGACAATAATTAAAACAGATTAAAACACGTTTGAATGTGAAAAAATCTTTGGAAGATTACCGTTAAGCATGTGTAACTTAACGTGTAGCAAACGCCGCTCTTTTCTTTCGATCAGAAAGTGTGATGTGTGCTTAATTGTCCATACATTTGCCGTAAATAAATTTTGACGAAATCAATTTATTGAAAAAAGTGAATCCTAAAGTACGCCAAGTTGTTCACTATTAAAGCGGAGGAAAAAAATGCCTGTATTTACACATGCAAAGCAATGGCATCGATCGATCGCGTACAAATCTTAGACAGAAATCGTTTGTCGATCACTATATATCTGCAGATCTCCAGTCATTGTTCAGAAATAAACAAGTTCCATAAGTTAAAACGAAAAAGACAATGGTTTTTTCCTCTGAATTTGTATAGTTCAATAACAACTTAGTAGAGACAATTTCGGCTTTTCGACTTGAGTCGATAATTCCGTTGAACTCGTATAAATCGAGCCCGCCCTCATTTGACAAACCTCTGCACCACTCCAGGTCGAGTTAAAAGTTCAAGGATTTTCTGTCATCGCTAGCGCTAGCGCAGTTTGTATTCATTCGGGTATGACGGTACCGTGAACAGCACTGGTTGTGCATCCATAGTCATGCTAGCACATGTACTGCAGATCGTGCACTAAACATGTCTGGATTATAACTCGGGATTGATTGGGCTGTCATTCATACATAGACCTACTCGTGGTTAATGGAGGACAGGAGCCCTTATCACTGTAGACAGACACGTCACAACAGGTAAAACTTGAAATCGTGTTTGTATAAGTTGATTGTTACACGCCAACTATAGACCATCCCTTACGAAAATGTCCTGTGGTATTCCTGTGGTACTTCTGTGGTACATATGTTTACCACAGAAATTACCACAGGAAAAGTATATATGACCAGAGTACCACACAAATTCATGTGGTAATGCCGACGCTGTCCTGTGGTATTCTTGTGGTACATGTAGGTACCACACAAAGTACCACAGAACAGTAAGATTTGAGAAAAGTACCACATACATGTGTGTGGTATTTGCCACATCCTGTGGTACTTCTGTTGTACTACCACACGAACTACCACAGGTCAGTGGAATTACCACATAAATGTGTGTGGTACCTTCGATATCCTGTGATACTTCTGTTGTACTGTACTAAATACCACACAAACTACTACAGGTCAGTGGAATTGGATGAGAGTACCACATAAATGTGTGTGGTACCTTCGGTATCCTGTGGTACTTCTGTTGTACTTACTAAATACCTCACAAACTACCACAGGTCAGTGGATTTACCACATAAATGTGTGTGGTACCTTCGATATCCTGTGGTACTTCTGTTGTACTAACTAAATACCACACAAATTACCACAGGTCAGTGGTATTGGAGGAGAGTACCACATAAATGTGTGTGGTACCTTCGATATCCTGTGGTAGTCTGTTGTACTGTACTAAATAACACACAAACTACCACAGGTCAGTGGAATTGGATGAGAGTACCACATAAATGTATGTGGTACCTTCGATATCCTGTGGTACTTCTGTTGTACTTACTAAATACCACACAAATCGTGCAGGTCAGTGGAATTGGATGAGAGTACCACATAAATGTGTGTGGTACCTTCGATATCCTGTGGTACTTCTGTTGTACTTACTAAATACCACACAAACTACCACAGGTCAGTGGAATTACCACATAAATGTGTGTGGTACCTTCGATATCCTGTGGTACTTCTGTTGTACTTACTAAATACCACACAAACTACCACAGGTCAGTGGAATTACCACATAAATGTGTGTGGTACCTTCGATATCCTGTGGTACTTCTGTTGTACTTACTAAATACCACACAAACTACCACAGGTCAGTGGAATTACCACATAATTGTGTGTGGTACCTTCGATATTCTGTGGTACTTCTACGTTGTACCATATGCTAAATGCCACACACACAAAAATGATATATTTAGGCGGAATGTATATTTAGGCCGAATAAAAAAAAATGTTTCTCATCCCAAATTTTGAAAAAAAAGGAGGAAGCTAGCTTAGAGGGGCTTTTTATTTTTTATTATTTTTTTTTCAAGATGGCCGCCATTTTTAACTTTCCTGCAATCGTTGGTGTTAGTCCACTGTTCAAAGACACTTTTAAAATGAAAAACAAGTTGGACAAGAGAACTGAACATATTTACAGTCATTTAGAGTTGTATTGTTCTACAATGAACAGGTTGCATATGCTTTAACCTTAATTTGTTCTGTGTTTTTTTACTGCATTCTTAAAAATTAAAAAATAATAAAAAAAATCCAGGCGGCCTCCAAAAATAGTAAAGGGCGGGGACGAGAAACATGTTTTGTTTTTTTAACTTCGCCTTAGTTACATATGTGCACATTTTAAAAATATGAAAGTTATAACTATCATATTTTTAAAATTTGCACATATATGTAACTATTAGGCGAGGTAAAAAAAAAACATGTTTTATGCTACCATATAAATTACCAAAGAAAAAGAGATTACCATCCAATATACAGTGTACATAAATTATAACAAATACACAAATAAGAACACACCGTCATAAAAACATACATGAACAAATATTGCCCCAATATGTACTGAACAGTACTTGTACATAAAGCCCATGCATACTTGTACATGTGTACATAATATATGTACATGTACATGTACATGTATATTGCAGGGTACACTGTATCCTGTTCCCCACAACCACATGTGTGACCTTGTGTGCCCTGTGCAGTGTGTGACCCATGCATGACCCACCCGTGATTCCATAATATACACAGTGTACTAACCATGCAGGGGTCAGGTTTCACGAAAGGTCACCCATACAGCTCCTCCACTGCAGTGAGTGTGCGGGAAGTTTGAAAACCAGTACAGTTTGAATCACAGCACTACATGAAGCAGGGCAGTACAGATGTGCATGGGGCTAGACATGGCAGAATTCAAAACTGAATATGTGTATGAAATAAGCGCCCCACTTCTGCCTGTAAGCAAAGATCAATTGCCAGTATAATATACTGTGTTACTGTGAGCTTGAACATACTATGGTAGGAGGTATGTGAAGTTTTCTGGATGATGAAAACTGGACCGAGTGGATCGAGTCATGCTGAATGGGTCTTGCAGTACGTCATGGTCTAGCTGTCAAATGTACCGGTAAGTCTGAATTATGATGTCTCAAGCTAGTGCCAATGTAGGAATTTGTTTCAAGACATTTATGTGGATCAGTTAGAATTCCCATTACAACTTCATAGAATCAATTCCAGTCTGGACAGTTTGCATCCTCGCACATTCAATATGGAAGCTTTTTTGAAAAATTCCATGCTCTTTATAAACCGTGTCACATATGACTTGATGACAATGCTGTATTTGTTCAGCGCCATCTTTATTATCAGATCTACCTCATCAAAAGTATAAACTGTTTGTGTTCTTTGTGTCAAATTGGAAAACTTTGTCTTCAAGTGATTTGACTGGGAATTTAAAAGGGGGGGGGGAGATATTGTTCATGAAATGATACCAAACATTAAGATTTAAACATAGTAAAAGTTACATGCAAACTCATTACTTTATATATCAAGTATGGAACTTGTACGAATTTCAGTAACACCATCTGCTCATGACTATGGGAAATTACTCTCCTGGTTTAACTTCTGCATTCGTAAATTACACACAAGTTAATAATCAATTCAGAGGATGTTACCTCAAATATTCCATACGTAAGTGATTAGTTGTTGCATGCACTCTTCGGTATTATTACAAACGTTGACTGTTCAATTTTTTTTTAATATGAAACGTATATTACAGAAATGTACAAAAATGTTTTTGAGTTTGACTGCAACTAAACTACAACTGCAACTACAACATTTTTTTCCTTTGTTGAACACCATATTGATTCATAAAAACTAACAAGTTTGTTTCTTTTCTTTTCCAGCTTTCGTGACTTAATTCCCACCAAAGATGGTGGTACATGTGAAGAAGAAACCATGGATATTCTACCTCAAGGATCCCGTTCAAGTGGAAACAATGGAATCCCATCCAGCAATTACCACAGGAACATTAATACCGCAGGAACATTATCAAATATACATTAATACCACAGCTGCAGGAACAGGTACTGCAGAAACTAACAAAGGAACATTGCCCCCCCCCCCCCCCCCCTCGGCATCATTGCCACAAACATTATATCATGGTCAATTTACCACAGGAACGATAACAAATGCACCGCAGGAACATTTAGTTACCACAGGAACATTTACCACAGGAATAATATCAACGTACCACAGGAACATTTACCACAGAAAGAATAACAAATGTACCACAGGAACATTACCACAGGAAATTAATACAGGAACATTACCACAGGAATGTACCACACACATGTACCACAGCAATATTACCACAGGAATATGTTACCACAGCAATATTACCACAGGAATGGTACCACAGGAATTGTACCACAGGAATGGTACCACAGGAATGGTACCACAGGAATTGTACCACAGGACTGTTACCACAGGAATTGTACCACAGGACTGTTACCACAGGAATTGTACCACAGGAATGTTACCGCAGGAATAGTGCTGTGGTAATGTCCCAAAAAACCACAAGAACTTTCCTGTGGTAATGTCCTGTGGTACTTTTTTGTGGTAATACCACAGGACATTTTCGTAAGGGATGGTCCCAACGGAAGCTGGGATCGTCCTAGCTAAGCTTGGAATACCCAGCTATACAGCTCGGGAGATTCGCCATAACTCATGTCTTATGGGAGACTCCCTGTCATATGAGCCTATAGTCTAGAGCTGGGTATTCCAAGCTGTCGGACGGTCGCAAAGCTTTATTTGGGATAGTCCATACTTTTGGTCGATGGTCTACGGAAGCGTTAAAGGGACATACATGTAATACAAACTTAAAAAAGAAGAAAAAATAAGTCATATATCTCATAATTATCACTTGTTATTAAGTCATTGATATGACTTATATGTAAGAATAATGACTAAGTATTCAGTCATAATTATGACATATCTCATAATTACGACTTAGTAATTGTTAAATCATAATTATGACATATCTCATTAATATGACTTATTATTAAGTCACATTTATGACTTACATGTTATAATAATGACTTAGTATTAAGTCATAGTTATGAGATATTCTAAGTCGTAATTACGACTTAATACTAAGTCGTAATTATAAGATATAAGTCATAAATATGACTTAATAATAAGTCATTATTATTAGATAGAAATCATAACTTTGACTTAATAATAAGTCATACATATGAGATATAAGTCATAATTATGATTTAACAATTACTAAGTCGTAATTATGAGATATATATCATAATTATGACTTAATACTAAGTCATTATTATAAGATATGTCATAACTATGACTTAATAATAAGTAATAATTATGACTTATTTATTATTATTTTTTAGTTAGTTTTATGGCCCTTTAAGTTTAACACTTCCGTGATGGTCCGATTGGGACGTAAAAATATTATCACGATTATGTTGCAACATACTTTGCCAATTAGGACGATGCTGTGGGTACATTGCAATCATGGTACGATCGTTGTATTTTGAGTGTGATCATGAACCATAGTTCGAACTATGGTTCATTTCGTTTTAAAAGCATATGTGCCTTGATTGGGTAAATCTCAGATTAGACTTGAGTGATGAAAGACATGCAAAACAAAATCAGGCCATTTTTACTCACTCTTTACCCGACAACATTATCCAACAGTTTCATGAGCCAATTAAGACAAGGTCCTCAGTCTTTCACAAACCACGTCTGAAGTCTCAATCCTATTTTTAAAGGAGACTTTTCTTCAATATTTGGCTCCTGAGAGCCCGGAGGTCAAGTGATATCGCTTTGAGGTCAAAGACTAGACTGGTACATGTCCAACCATGGTCCAACTTTTTTGAAAAGACTGACGTCTTCATAGTCGGTTGGCTGCATGACGATGGAGAAATGTGTAGAAATAGACTGACCAGTTCCAGACATGCCCTTTTGGCATATCTGTTGAATGATTGTTGAATGATGCAGTACTGAAGGGTTGTTGGACTGGTTGTTTCAGGTGCCAGTCTATCAATTTCTTGTATTGCATGTTTTCACCAAACAGGTTTCCCCCGATTGTTTTTGTTATTCAACAGTGATAACACAATATAATAATATTAGTCCGTGGGACGAGAGGCCGAAAACGCTTTAGTTTTCGAGATGTTATACAATTTCCCGGACATGTAGATTATGGTGTACCATATCGACAAACTTTGTTCCCCGATCCACAGTTTGTTTGGGAATGAGAAAATCTGGGATAAAAACTCCGACAATTCTGCATGAGAAAAAACATAAGAAACAGCGCCCTCTATTGACACAGTCAGAAACCTTTTCGCACGCAATGATTCGCTCGTACCCCCTGGACAAAACGCAATGAGGGATTGCCAGATGATACTTCTTTCAAGTTCCACATTACATGCATATTCTAGATTTTTGTTATTTTTTGTCATCAGGATGCCAAACCCTTTTCATTACAATTTGTCCAACTTGAAATTATCAAGTTTTAAGATCGAATGTTATTTTCAGAAATGAACTATTTGAGGGGTTAGTATAATAGATCAAATATTGTTTCACTGACATGTTTGAAGTTTTGTGCTCGAAAATGCTGGAAATTTCAAGAAAAACATAAATGTTCAAGCAGTCTGGTTCCCTGACTCCACTAAAGATGAAATGGGTCAATTTATAGATGTCAGAAAACTGTAAGGTGACCCAGCCTAGATGGCCTGCACCCGTTCATGAACATGCAACCAATAGCAAACAAAATTTGGACTGAAAAAAAGGGTACATTTGGAGCAGTAGTTGAAAAATAGTTAGGTTTTTCCAACGGTGGGCCGACCACTGTTGGAAATTTATACAAAATACCACTTTTCTTGAAAATGACTTCACACCAGGTGCCATAATTTTACAGGATGCTTTAGACTGTCATTTACCAACATCATAGTAAGGTGTTTCGTAAAAAAAAAATGGTAATTTTGTTGTTCGATGTTTGCAAATGTTGTATATTCCGTTGAACTACATTAAATATAGTCAAATCGTACCCCCAGATGAGAATCTCATGATGCATGGTAACATCTTTTAGTTTGTCTTAAAGAAAAATTGCCATAATTGAAGTTTTTTAAACAGACCCCCCCCCCTTCAATAGCAGTGACGCAGAATTTGAATAAGAAATCATATACATGTATCAGATAAGTTGAAGCGTCCTATTACAAAACCACCAAAAAAAATGACATCTCAAGTTCTCATACATGATTGTACTTAGGTTGATTTTATTTTTGCTACACTTTTAATAAAAAAAAAATATTCTCAAAAAATAAAGACACAAATAACTACAAATACTGTTTGGGTATTTTTTTTAATATTCCGGGCGCAATGATGGTTTAAGTAATCACCAAAAGAAATGTATTTAAAACATGTATAATCTAATTGTATTTCGTTTATTTATTTATTTTTGGGGGAGGGGGCAATTTTAACTTTCACAGTTTGTACCTACTTCAAGAATAATGGTATTAAGATGACGTAAGTTGTAAAATCTGTACTGAATGAAGTTACTCGTTTATTTCCAACTGACAGAACGAGCTATATAAATTATGAGCTCCTGTATACATCACAGGCCGATCACATAATTGTTGTAACATGCATCAACAGTTTATCAAATTGAAGGACCCACTTTCTGTTTGCAAACTTTTTTAAGTAGAGAAAAATAATTTATATTCCCCTATTTGGAAGCTTTGAGTGGCAGCATTACAACTGCAATTTGTTTCAGCTTAAACCCTTTTACCGTTTTTATTATTTGAAATATTGTTTTAAGAACCGATTCATGTTTTGTTGTTGCTCCATCCATTCCGCAAGAACCACCAATAAACCCAAACGGCCCACCCGCTTCTTCTTTTTTAGGCTGCATCAAATTAGTAATACTTTTTATTTTATTTCAGGCATACCAATTTTGAAAAGATGGTTCAGAAGTACGTTCAGATGTTCCACCAGATGCCACGCACTTATATTACTATTGAAAACATGTTACCCAGAGATAAGAGTTAACAAAATTAATCTGATTGGGGGTTTAATCATACCAATCGATGTTTATGTAGCTAATACATAACATTCAATCTTAAATTTAAAACTTGATCCTCTCATGTTCGACAAACTGTAACGAAGATATTTTGGCATCCTGATTAGAAATAACAAAACAATCTAGAATAATATGAAAGAAGGATCATCTAGCAACTAGGAAGCACTCATTGGCCGAGTTCGGGCGCGGGTCTTGTTCTTGACACGGGTATATCATATTCTTGCAAACATATATATTTGGTGGTGTGAGATCCTGTTCCGAGTGCAGTGTTTGTGGGTCGTGTTCCCGCCGTTCGAGCGCGAGAACAATAAAAATGCTCAATCAAGAACAGACCGCCCGAACTCGGACGGCCATTGCGTGAGAAAAGGTTTCTGACTATGTAAATAGAGGGCGCTAATTCTTATGTTTTTTTTTTCTAATGTAGGATTTTCGGCGTTCTTATCCTAGATTTTCTCATTCTAAAACAAACTGTGGATCGGGGAACAAAGTTTTTTCGATGTGGTACACCATAATCGACATGTCTGTGAAGTTTTATAAAATTCGGCGAACCAGACCGCGTGGCGAGTGAAAAAAAGGCCTCGTCCCACGGTCTATATAGCCATAGGGTTACGTACGTTGTTCTGTTAAAGGGCCCATGAAGTGATTTTTTTCTGAAGAACATGTTTTGTGCAGCTTTTTACTTCTCTTTAATGTATAAAAACGTATTTGACATCCCTCTTTGGTTAATTTTATGAAAAGTGCACTTCTATAAGCATTTAACATTGTCCATGCTTTTCCGGAAAATTGAGGGCGCTGTTGCTGTGATGTCATTTCAGGAAGACACTGTTCAGTTTAAGGGTTTTCTGTTCAAATTGTGAACCCAAACATGCGATCAAGCTAAATGAGTCGTTTGTCGGGATTTTTTATTTGGAGATACAGGCCAAAATGGGCCACTTCATCACATGACTTCATAACATCTCTTGGTGTTCCAACTTCCATAATTTTTGAAGAATGGTATCAGCCTGCGGTTTTCACAGCAGTAATGCTGAGATTGTGCTCTCTTCAAATCTGTAATAAAACATTTTTTTACCAAGTCGACAAACGACTCATGTAGCTTGATCGCCATTTATTGAAATAGTTGTGAGAAAAGTTTGCCCATTGGCTTACTGCCATGTACTGACACAACAACGAATCAGCGAAGAAAAGAAAATTCACGACAGCAAAATACCCAAAATTCTGGCAACTTTGTTTGTGCCGAGATCAGTGTAACATTGAGGTTTTCTGCCTGGAATCACCATTTTGCTCATGAACATGGACATTTGCATTGGCATAAAAACCAAAAAGGCACCAAAAATGAAAATGGCAAAACGAAAATTGAAATAGAGTTAAATGGAACCAATGTGCACTTCCAGGGATTGCATTAAAAAATTGCACTGCATTGGCCCTTTAATGTTTTTATAGGAAACCATGCAACGACGCCCTGTACTTTTCCCGTAGATAGCCTATATATATGTCTACATTACCACATAGTACACTTGCACTCTTTTGTTTGTTTAGGTCAAGGCTACATTCTTTGGCAAGGTTATTTCCCTTTCAGAAAGGAAATACACGGCAGTGTACTTATCCCACAAGCCAACAAAAAACATGTGTTTATAGTTTCCGTGAGTTGAACGAGATTTCCGTTGTGTGCATAGCTAAGCAGCGCCATGAAACAAGTGACATTCGTGGAATCATTTGTTTTTACAGGATGCGATCACTCACTTTAAATATCTTGGTTTGTCATATAAACCAAAAAGGGAAACTAAGGCCAAAAAAAAAGTCTTCGGTTTCTGGTATGCGCGCGCGTCGCCGTAGCCATGCGCGTCGGCAAAATGAAAAAGTTTGTTTTCAATGAAAGATGATGTCTCAAAACCGCCAAACTCACTGGTTTGACTGGAATCCTGCTGCTGCACAATTTTAACGTGTTTTTAGATCGGGTTATGGTCAAGAATATGCTTCATTTGGCCTCTCTGGACTCCCATATATTTGCACTTAGTTTAGTCGGGCACCATTTGCAGTCATCAGCCGACATTTGAAGCAAAAAATCAGTTAAAATAAAAAAAAAAAGCCGCGTCTCCGCACCACTTTTGGGGCAAGCTCCATACCTGAAACCGGAGACTTTTTTGGGGCCTAACCATAGTGCATTAGTTTCCGTTTGAGGTTTATTTGAAAATCAGGGGCGGATCCAGGAATTTTTTTTTGGGGGGGGGGGTTTCATCAGCAAAAAAAATCTGAAAGTGTACACAGTTTTTTTTTCTTCTCCGGACACTTGCCTTCCGCAAAATCAAAAACTGGGGGGGGGGGGGGACCATATTTCAATAGGGGGCGCTTAAAAAAAAATTCGACGATTATTAACACTAGATTACCGTATTTTGAACAGGCGGACATTATACAAGTACATTTTTTTTGGGGGGGGGTCAAGCATTTTTGTTAAGAATTTGTATGATAATTTCTTTTTTGGGGGGACAGAGTTGGTGGGAGGGGGTTTGACCCCCCCCCCTCTCCCCCCCCCCCTCTCCCCCCCCCCACCCCCCTCTGGACCCGCGCCTGAAAATAAGTTATAAAAAGCCGTATCCTCTCTGAGTGATCCGCGTTTACTGTTGCCCAGGTCTGCAGCATTGCTATTAATGTTGCTAGCGTCGTGGCTTTGGGCGTGATCCTCGGCTTACATGGTATATATAAATTGCTCATTGGCTTCTGACTAGCGCCCCTTGAACAAAGGCATTGACAAAACGGGGAACCGCCAACATAGGGCTGCATAGCTCAGATGGTAGAGCACCGAACGGTGATTCGGAGGTCGCAGGCTCAAACCCCGCTCCAGCACTCTAAAACTCTTGGGTCAGATTGACCCCGATATGAGTCCATAATCTGCACAGTGCTTTTCAGGGTTAAAAAAATGACGCTTTTCTGGGTTAAAATGATACAGAAAAATTGCCATTTGTGGACCGGAAAAGTTTCATTTTGACCAGAAAGGGTAATTTTTGACCCGGAAAAGGACTGTGCAGATATAGACTCAGATTCTGGGTCAATTTTGACCCAGGAGTTTTTAGAGTGCAGTTTCGTTGATGTACGTACCTTAAAGTCAGATTTAACTGTAAAGTACTCATTGAGTGTTTACAAACCTGACGCGGCTGGGTGAAGTCCAACAGCTTTTATGAGTTCAGAATTTACCAACACGAAGATCTGCAGTGAATGGGAATCTGGTCGAAGCGGTAGTTTTCCTTATCAGTTTTCCAAAGCGAGTCAGTGTATTGACAGTGCTGTCACGAGAGGGCAGCCTATTTGAGATTATGGCCGACGCAGTATAGGAGAGGTAATTTGGTTTGGGTCAATACAAAAGACTTTACCCAAATGGCTAATAAACTTGTTTGAACTTTGTGCCCATCAACGATCACTGTATGCGTTTTATGCTGGTACAACCTAATTCAAACAATTATACTCAGTCGTCATAGGACATCGAACAAAAAATTAACCCGGATTTCAGATAACCCGAGGGATAGCTACTTGTTTGTGTGGCCACAATAGGCCCTTTAACGAAATCAATGCTTTCCCCCTTCACACGGGCACCGTCAACTTCAGTACGTCATTCGGTCAGAGACGGCGCGGCACATGGGACAGTGGCTGATGGTGGTGTGACGACTGCATGAAAAACAGTTTTACATACGAATTCCAAATATCGCCCTTCGTTTTCTTCAATAGGCTTTCACACACGAAGAACAGAATTCGCCGTTCAGTTTATCAGCAAAGGTTAGATAATCTCAGTGAACTCTTTTGTGGATCTAGACATAATGTATCTTTAGTGCAGTGGGAAAAAAGTACGAGAATGTATGGTTCATGATGAAAGGAAAGTCACACTTCAATATCGCAGGGACGAATCCAGGTTTTGCTGATGAGGGGTTTTAGCAGGCATGTACTAGGTTTTGGGTTATTTCCCTTTTGGCGTTCCGGGGATGGGGGGGGGGTGGGGGAGTGTAAACCCGTCACTTCCCTGCCCTACCCACCCCACCCCTGTTCCGCAAGTCTACATAGGGGTTTGCAGTGAAAAGTTTTGTAAAGTTAGGAATGGAACGTGAGTAAATGTTAAGTTACTAAAACAGGGCGAGTCAAAAGGAAAGTGACCTGGATGAATGATCTTGTTTCTTAAAAGCAATACAATTTGATGCACCAATGAAATATATCTTAAAAGAGCATGTTCTCCCATTCATCTAAATAACCCAATAGAATTACTGAAATTGATCCATGTTATCAGAAATAATATGCATGTTTTACTAAAAGAACCAATTTTTGTATAGCTGCCCATAGAATGCCTTTAGAAGCTAATGAGCTGAGTGAGAATTACAAATTACACACAGGCATTCAAATACAAATAAGATATTAATCATTTGAGTCAAGACTGAAACGTTATTTCTTCTGTCAGCATTTGTGTTTTGAATGTGAGGAACAGGTCAACTCTTTTTTTTCTGAAATATTGATGGCGACTTTCCCCTGTATTCTTTTGCGAGTTTTCGTATATTCATGGAGTTGGGAAAACGTCCACGTTTCATCGTGTTCAATGGGTTTTCATCAGTCCGTAGAACGGTAAAATGATCAGTGGTGGACAGCTGAATTTTATGATATTTTTATTAAAATAGACATAACTTAGGAATAGCGTATGCAAATTACGTGAAACGTTCACAGTTACTAGTCAGTAACATGTACTTTATCCCAATGTTATTTTTATGAAATGGAGATAATTTGGTCACATTCGTTTTAAGTAACCCTCAATAATATCCATCAATGTGAAAGTTTGATCTGATATTGATGCCCAAAATGTTTATTTTGACATCAAAGTCTTATATTTTCACGCTATTCACGAGTCCAATTGGAGTATTTGACAGAAATCATAAGAACGGGTTTTTTTTTCAGAAACATTAATAAAGCAGTTGGGCAAAACCCAACATTGAATTTACATCACCCCGATGTAAATTCCATCTTATGATTTGTTTGGATAAAGATGCTGCTGCTACATTAGATTCGAGCCAAATAGCCGACTCCGGCAACGAATCTGTTTTCCCCAAACGACATCCGCTTTCCATCTTCTGATTGATCCAATACATGCATATCTAATGCCTTGTTCTCCATACCACAAACCCAAGATAGGCTTTACGTCTTGTGAAAATGTTCCTTCATCACTTTACTTATTTAAAAGGTAAAATGAGAAGAAGTGAAAAACACTCACTGAGATTCGAACTCGATCACCTGATTAGAAGTCAGGACTTCTTCCAACCCGTCCACGAATGAGCTGCCAATCGTCGGTGATTTAAAAACTGTTATTCCTTGGTATATAACTTATTCTCCAATTTCCCTGGACATCATGAATATGCTTAACGCAGAGAGAGCGCCCTCTTTTGATATTGTCCGATCTGGTTTGGGAAACGAAATTTCGCACCCCGACAAGCTGGTTGGTCGAGTGGTAAGACGTCTGGACTGGTAAGCAGAAGGTCGTGGGTTCGAGTCCCACCCGCTGCGGGTAGCCGCTCAACAAATCATGTCTCTCCGTTAGTTATTGTGAGTTAGTAGGTTAGTTCGTAACAAACATTAACATTGACCATTGCTCCTAAATAAGTTTACCGATTTCAACCAAACTTTGTCAAAATTATCAGTAGCCCAGTCCCAACATGTCACATGACAAAACTGGGATCAAAGGTTAACATAGTATCACTGGGGTCGAAAACCTGATTTTTTGTTGAACTCCAAACACTATTCATTCAAGAAATCACATGGCACAATCATGTGACACATGCATGAACACGAATTCGTTGGCCCGCAGCTTCCGAGATCCGATCGAGCTCGTTTTCTCACAATCACTCCAGACAACACTAATGCATACAGTGTTCATAAAATACGTCGCCTAGGGGCAAAACCCACTATTGAAAGAACACATCAGCAGTGTATATGCGGAAATAGAAATCCTGCACATGAAATCAGACTACCTGTTACGGGGTTTCAAACAGGTAGTCTGATGTTATTCAAGCAACAATACATCAATTGAAAAGCCTCAGGCGGTTCGAATTGTGTTAATTCAGGCTGGCGTAGTGCAGCAGAATGCATTGTTACTTGCTGTGGCCACAGTTGCGTGTGAAAGCTCAACAGCTTCAGAATTCTACATGAAAAGATTAAATTAAAGAGAAACTGCGTCCTGGAACAGCCCAATTGGGCTACACAACGCGCTTTAAACGAAGTGATATTAATCGGAAAGAACATTTGAATGTAGGATATAAACATCCACAGGACACACTCAACGTGTATATCGTACATTGACTGAGAACGACAGGACAAACGTATTCGTACACCGTCGTGTCCGATGTAAACAACTGGGGTTTTCGTCTTTTCTCGGGAACGCTAAGACATTAGGTTGGTTTCCTTTCAACCAGGTGTTTGAAATTAGTTAAGTCAACATTCCAAAACATGACAATTTCAGGACCTAGTGCCCCTTGAAGTAGAACCCACGTCCAGTTGCACTGTGCTGGCACTGTACTCGATCAGTTTCATATGAAGCCCGGGAAGGGACAGGGTGGATTTTTGTTTTGGAATTTCCTAATTCGTTCGCACGAATTACTAATTCGTTTGCACGAATTGCTAATTCGTTCGCACGAATTGCTAATTCGTTCGCACGAATTAGTGATTCGTTCGCACGAATTGCTAATTCGTTCGCACGAATTCCTATTTCGTTCGCACGAATTACTAATTCGTTCGCACGAATTACTAATTCGTGGGAACGAATTAGTAATTCGTGCGAACGAATTACTGGAGTTATTCGTGCGAACGAATTGGTAATTCGTGCGAACGAATTGCTGGAGTTTGCTAATTCGTTCCCACGAATTAGTAATTCGTTCGCACGAATTAGTAATTCGTTCGCACAAATTAGTAATTCGTTCCGACGAATTTCTAATTCGTGCGAACGAATTACTAATTTGTTCCCACGAAAAGTTTCAATATAGCCTGAGGGGAAAAGGAAATAGTCGTAATTGAAATCAGAACCCCTGACCTGTTTTGAGCCTGATCTATAAATATGCAAAGCGATAGCAGCACCAAGTGTTTATCCACTGCAGGCTTTACTGTCAACTAATTTTTTGCACTTAACTTACATGTATGACTTACCAGGCCCTATATTTAGAATAATTATATGTATATTTGCTTCAAAAGGACCGTAATCACAATATCCAAATATTCTGCTGAACCAGCTCAAGATACACTCGGCTTGTGTTTGTTCCACCTATACACGTATGTGTTAAGTTGTAGATCACAAACCTGTTTCACATTAGGACGTGTAAGCTTGCAATGGGAAGATGAACATCAGTTCAAATTTGGCAATATTTATTTCCTTTAAAATGTGTAGGATACAATTCCTCCCTTTTGGATTTTTTTCCCCGTTTTCATGACACTGTCATGATCCAAGTTATAATTGTCGCGATTCGTTCAACGCATCCAAGTCCAAAGTGAACGAGAATTAAAGAAAACGTTTCTGGTTGGTCCATGTGTGGCATCCAGGGAGAACTGTACAGATGCCATACAAGTCATTTTGACATTACTTGGACACGGATTAGAAATCATACCAATGGGGATCATGACAGAGTTTGATTAGGGTTTTCTTTGAGGTCTGTTTCTTTTGATTTCAGAGATGGCAGAGGGGGAGGACGATGCCATGTGTGTCTTGGATAGGTTCGGCGAGGAGTACCTGAACTGCACTATCTGCCAGGACAGGTACAAGCAGCCTAAGATCCTCAACTGCCTTCACAGCTTCTGCAAGGAATGCCTGCTCAAGTACCAGCCCTCCCAGGGCCCCGTCAAGCTCAGCTGCCCAGTCTGCCGACAGGAGACGGTGATCCTGGAGGGAGGCGTGGCCGGATTGAAGACCAACTTCCCGCTGAGTGGGATCGTGGAGGCCTTCCAGAGACACGAGGAGAAGATCCTGGCTAGCGGGAGATCGTCTCCGGCTGCCAGCGAGCGGGCCCAGGCGTCACTGCCTCAACGCAGCGTCCGGGAGTGCAGAAAGCACGAGGGGGAGAGGACCTGGTTCTACTGCGAGACGTGCCAGGACCTGGTCTGCCGGGTGTGCACCACCAAGACGCACCGGGAACACGAGTTCCAAGAGATCGACGCCGCCGCCTTGGCCTGCAGGGAATCCCTCCGCGGTTACCTCCCGCGAGTTGGAGAACTGTTGACCGGGGTTGAGGGTGCGCTTAATGCTACAAAGAACACACATCACCTGGTAGTCGCAGCAGTTGAAAGAAGCAGGCAGGAGGTGACGGATCGCGCGATGGCTGCCGTAGCTATGGTGATGGACGCCAAGCAACGCATCCTGGACGAGATCGACTCGACCGAGGAGGAGCGGGCCAAAGCAGTGAAGGAGCAGACCAAGAGTCTTACGATGCTACGGGATAAAATGCGGCACTCTCTGACCGTTTCGGAACACCTGTCATCCAGCGCCACGGATGAGGACCTCCTGTCTCTCTTCCCGATCTTCCAGGCCGACTTGAAGGAACTCGGAGACCGACCCACCACACCCCCGTCTACCCCGACCTCGTTCATGCGGCTCCTGCCAGCAACGCAGCCGACGATGGTGGATCTCGGGAGACTAGTTGTGAACACCGAGAAGTGGAAGATGACAAAGAAAGTGGGCAAGTGGGGAAGCGATAAGAAGGATTTCGACGGCGCGAGGGGAGTGGCAGTGTGCCCTGATGGGAGAATCGCCGTGGCTGACATGGGCTTGTGGACCAGGGGCATCACCTTCTTCACGTCTGATTGGACATACGAGGCATTCATCAAATTCGCGGACAGTAAGTACAGCCGATCACCTCTTGTCTAATGAGATTATAAAGTCAAGCCCCCTATATTCGAGCTTGGTGTAGAGAAGATTCTGATTAAGATGAATCAAATTTGTCGTCGGGCTTAAAACAATTGAGAGCACTGTAGGAGAGGAAATTCGCTGTGCACGCGCGTAGCTCTGTATAGGTTTTTGAACTTGTATCGTTCGGATACAGTTGCTTGTTATTGCAAACATTTTGTTGTCATGGTTCACAGAATTGTCATCCACCTCATCACCTTTGCCATCGACACCAATGTGGCTTGATTGTTTCAAACGTTATCATAGTTATTTTTTTAAATCTGCCATTGATTTCAGAGCCGCGGGATGTAGCATCAATCGACGATCGCATTGTAGTCGCAGACAACACTGCCGCGGTCAAAGTCTACGATGCCCAACGGTCGCTGGCCTTCAGGTTCGTAACGACCCCGCCTGGCACCGACACCAAAACCCCGGTCAACATCGTCAGCGTCGCTGTCAAGAAAGACGGAGTCATCGTAGTCGGAGACGTCGAACGGAAAGTTGTCACCGAGCACCGCTCCACTGACGGGGAGCTGCTGCGAACCATCCCGACCAATGTTCCCCCTTACTTCCTGGACGTAGGCGAGACGGACAAGCTGCTCCTGAGCGGATTGGATACGGGGGACGTCGAAGAGATCGACGGCGTAGGCACGGCGAAGTTCACGGTGAGACCGGTGATTGCCGGTGAGGACCAGGTGTCCTGCGGAGGAGTGTGTTACGGCGAGGAAGGGAACTTTTACGTAGTGGTGCACGGGAAGGAATCGCACATCGGACACGTTCATCAGTACACGTCCGCCGGGGAGTTCCTTGGGTGCGTGGCCCAGGATTTGTACGACCCTAACGGCATTGCGCTGACCACGCGGGGCGAGCTTGCTGTGGCTGACTGCTTCTCGGTTAAGGTTTATGCGAGAATGTAAAAACCGTGACGCATTCTTTCGGGACACACTTACTAATGTTAATAAGTAATCATTCAAAGCAAAAGGTGTTCGTAATATTAGCCAAACATGTGGTGTATATTATTATCCACAGTACATGTGTATCATTCTGTGTAAACAAAGAACATGAACACTGGAATGGACATTAGTATGAGAGTGTCAAAGTAATCAGCACTGAAAACATAAACTTGCCACTATAACAACATTCGAAGGTTGTCGGATATAGACTGAAATTTTGAGAGTTGAACCTTGACTTTTTGAAAGGACAAACAACCATCCAGTCGAGATAATATTTTGTTATCATACAGTGAAGTTAGAAAGATATTAAAATCGCTCTTGTAATTATTAACAGGTTATACGAATCTTGTCGTACTTATGGATACGCCTGGGCTTAAAAGTCTAAGTTTAATTTTAGAATGTTTTATTCAGTATTATATTCTTTGACAGCCATTGACTTCGTCTGCATTTTGACTGATTTTATTCTCTCGCCTGACAGATGTGTACCAATCACGGCGAATGCACTGTTGGTACATTCGCCGTGATTGGTACAAAACTATCAAAACGTTTTGAGCAATTTCCGAACGCGTGTACATTTTCTTTGCAAACTGAAATCTAAGGGAATTTTCTGCGTAAGATGTATTACTTCAGTACTTTGTTTACTCAGTTATTCCAGTTCGATTAAAGAAATATAGAATTAACTATATAAAGGGATTAATGGCATCACTTTGATAGGTAGTTGGAAGTAGCTGGCCTGTTTTGAATATTGTAATATTCTGAACAGAGAGATGTACATTTCTACACGCGTAATTTGGTCTACGTCAGTCTTCCACAGACAACCGACTAGAAATGATTTTTTTTTGATTCCAATCTCCTCGGAAATTCTTTAATGTGTGTTTCTTCGGCGCCTATGTAACGCTGAATCAATGGAGACTGAACTATTTCATATCAGAATATAACAACCACACTAGGGCATCATTCAGAATAGTATTATTACAGTGGTGCTGTACTCAACATCAAGTATTCTGTAGAACTGTCTAAAGTAAATGTTTGTATACACGTCACATCGTTTTGTTTTTATTGGATTGTTTGTTTGTTTGTTGGGTGGGTTGTTATGGTGTTTGTTGGGTTGCTTGGTTGTTGTTGTTGTTGTTGTTGTTGTTGTTGTTGTTGTTGTTGTTGTTGTTGTTGTTGTTGTTGTTGTTGTTGTTGTTGTTGTTGTTGTTGTTGTTGTTGTTGTTGTTGTTGTTGTTGTTGTTGTTGTTGTTGCTGTTGTTGCTGTTGTTGCTGTTGTTGCTGTTGTTGCTGTTGTTGTTGTTGTTGTTTATCACGATATGTTTTCCATTTATGATAGCGACGTCCGCAAAAAGAGCACGTTGTATATTTGCTGCTGCTTCTCTGATATTATTTGATAAGATTGAAAAATAATGAATATAATTTTCAAATTTATATTTTTATTGAAAACAGTAATAATGTAATGTACTTGGTGAGTAAACAATGTCCCTTTGGATAAGTTCTTTTCTCCCACAAAAACGGCAAGGTCACCGGTAGTTTCTTTTCACCCAACAATCGGTCTGGGTATCGACAGTCCGTGAAAGTTTCACTGATATTCGACCATGCATATAAAGGATACAGGTCTTTCTTTGTGACAACCCCGAAACATGGGCGTCGCCAGGATTTTTTCAAGAGGGGGGCAAACAAATTTTTGGCCAAAAATGCTTGCATTTCTCAACATATTCTCGATTTATCAGTTTTAGAGGGGGGCAGGGACATTTTGCCCCCCCCCCCCAACTCATTAAATTTACACCACTTTGTCTTCGCGCCTCTTTCTCTTTTCTTTTTTCTCTTTTTTTTCTTCTTCTTCTTCTTCTTCTTTTTTTTTTTTGGTTTTCCAGGGGGGGGGGGGCAAGTGCCCCCCTTGCCCCCTCCTCGCTACGCCCATGCCCCGAAACACCATACCAATTACACAATGTTCAGAAAAGGCCTCTCGCTATCAACACAATGGCAACAATGGGTGTCAGGACAGTGAAGGAAATAAACGGAATAACAGAACAGGACATCAACCAAATGGAATGACATTTATTTGAACTTGAAACTGAATTACAGACAAGGTTCCCACTTTCATTGTCCTGCTGCTCGACCTTCCACCTGTCTGTCGTTTAGATCAATGCATAGTTGTGCCCGTGTCCACATGTCTGCAATATCTCTCAGTGGACCATCCGTGTTCTTCTGAGGGCTTGGATTTTAACAGTAATTTATTGGCGAAGTTTCTGCAGGGTGTTTGGCACAATGCGATACACCTGAACCTTGAGGTACCGTAAAGACAGAAATCTAAGGGGTGGCATCTGGCGATCCTTGTTTAGGTTCCTGCTTGCGCCACTTTGTCCATATTTTTACAAAGTTTCTGCACTGTCCGACCGTTAGGCTGCCGTACATCTGGAAGGTGCTCTCCAAATTGACCTATCGTGTATACCTACCCGTTTCATGAAATGTTCTGACCATCAAGGCCCATTGGACAGCAGTAATCTCTGGACGTGCCACGGCTACTTTGAAATGTTACGTCTTGCATTGTGATGGCCATTAAATAATGGTCATTATCTTCTTAGAAATATTAGGAAACATTGTGTTGGTAGTGTTTTTGGATAGTCACAAAGAAAGGCCTGTATCCTGTGCATGCATGGCTGAATATCAGTGAAATTTGTACTGAATCTGACCAATACCCAGATTGAATGTTGGCTGAAGAACTAAAAGGTAGCCTTTCCCGTTTTTGTGGGAGACAAGGACTTATCCAAAGGGGCATTTTGTTTTACTCACCCTGTATTGGCATTTTTGATAATGTCGGCTGCTCTAAACAAAAATATGTATATTGGCTGTTTTTATTTTATATTTAACAAAATAATGGTCGCAAGATTTGAAATTAACGTTTTATAATTCGATTTGTTCTAATTTTTACATTATAAACAGTAATAAATATAATGTAGCATTCACTCTGACTACGTAATTTAAATTGAGCTGGAAATTTTGTTTCTTTATAGCCCCTTGTATACTTTCAGCCGTTACCTCTTGTTGACGTTTGTTCATCATTTTACATAGCCCAAACTTCTTGTATAAACAGCAACTGCCCACAATGATGGGGCCATATCTGCGGTGTCCCTTGAATGACTCGTGCAGCGAGAGTACTAGTACGTAGCTTTTTTGAATTGAAATCGAGATCCAGAATAGTGTGCTTTATCGAAATATACATCAGTCACAGAGCTAAACCTTCATCGGGTTAGTTCTTGAGAATCCGTCTTGAGATTTTGAGCACTTTTGTTGCTTCAAACGAAACAGAATGGCCGCACACATTACAAATTGTCCATTTTCACCTTTGAAACCCTAACTCCCTACTGTCGTTTACTAAGTAGAGGACCAAGTCCGCCAAAATCTATCACTCCCTTCCAATAGACATGACATAATGGAATCCACCACTGAAGTACCGGTGGATATTGATGGACTTATACACGTGACTAATACATGACAACAACAGTACAGCATGCTAGGCAAAATCAATCGGTTTCCCCTACCACTGCTTCAGGCCGCCAGGCCCAAGTCTATCTTACTCTATCAATATTTGGTCAAACCAGGCCTACAGGACCAAGTCTCCAAAAACCACCAAAATAGTGGGATGGATTTGATGGAGTTGTGGAGGTTATAAGGAAATGAAAGCACCTCACAACCGCTACGAGTGGGATCACCCACTCCTGATTCTATTTACGAACGGAAACAAATTGAATATTTTTTCCGCTTTGAACAGCGCCCCAATTAGTCGGATGGTGTCCATCTCCCCCCTCCCCCTCATCATCGACCCCGCCCCCTAACCACCACCCCTCCCTCCCCCACCAAATCCTACTTTGTGTTTTGCGACGGCCGTGTGACCGGGAACAATCCCTGCTACCTTCCAGCACGGTGTGCTGGAATTTACTACCTTACGGAGACATGAACACAATAGGGAACAAAAGATTGTATACGTCTCCAGAAGAACATTTCTATAGATGAATACGTCTCCACAAGAATTTCACGAAATAGATATATGGATTTTACTCAAAAACTAGGAATTTCCAAGGTAGGTTGATCCGTCGCAAATGGAAGAGTTTTAGAAAAGGGATATTTAGTCCAAATTTCAGCCCAGGAAATTAATTCTGGTTAAAATAAGAGCATTTTGAAACTTCAATTTCACACTCGAAAACTTTACTACACGAGAACAAAGAAATGTCTCCACAGGAATACAAATTCCAGAATGGGTGTCGACAAATGTGTTGCCACTCACCCCATTGAAATTGGCCTGGTGACGCCCATGATCCCCCCCCCCCCACTCCTGGAACACGCCGCTGATGACAAGGCTGAAAGCAACTCAAGTTTGGGCTGCAAAAAGAAAGAGCCCTCCATGATTCCTAATACTAAACGAATGGTTTAATCCACAAATCATTATCATTGCAGACTGTCAACCACAAATATCCTAATCCACTTGATTTGCAAACCGACTTATTTGCCCTGCTTGACACAATTCAATACAATTAGGCATTGATAAAGCCCCCTTTAAGGAACACAGCACGGTACAAGGCAATATAATAAATTACACAATGAATAATGAAACTCAATCTACAGAACATCGGTGACAAAATGAAATACAAAGCAATAAAAGAAACTAGACAAACAAGTGTGTTTTTAGAAGACCTTTGAAAATACCCACTGTTCCGAAGGCGTGGTCCAGCGGCTGTACACTAGTAGCAACCTCGTCCCAGGGTGTCGAGCAGTGCGCGCCCACCACTAGCTGCTCTCTCACCCTGGTATTGGATCATTTGCATGTTCAGGATTTTTGAACACGTATGCAAATGAGGAACAGTCTGGTGCATGTCTGTGCGTTACATTTGCGTTCGTTTTTGTATGCGGTGATTGGATCAAAAACAGAATCAATTCGTCGCAGCGCGAGCATGGCGTGAGTTACGAAAACACGATTTTATTTTAATTAAACTGTTACGATCTTATCGAGACAACATGCAGTATCACGTTTCATGTTGATATGAACAAATTGGAAAGAAAATGAAAATGTTCGAGAAGGCATGGACGAATGGTCGCGAAAACACGTACTGCACGTTGTGAATCACAACACCAAGTACACGATATAAATCCATTTCTGGCCAATTGCGGTATCGAATCGGGATACAGGAAGAAAGTTTCCTATCCAGGGCTTACTATTGGAAGCGATGATGGAAATAAAGTAAGCACTGGGGACGAAGTTGCACTAGTAGAAATACCGATCGAACTGCTCTAACTCTAGGCATAAGAACTTTAACCGTTTGATTTATCAGTCGATTGTTATCGCAGGTCAGTATTTCTGTTTACCCATCCGTTTTATTGGTCGTAAGCAAGCATTGATGACTGTTAGTTTTGTTACTGAAGTAAAAACAAACTGTCATGAGTGACGTTTCATGTATTTTTGAAAACTTTCGGATATCTAATAAAGGCCTAATGACTTTGTTGGGAACCCCCTGCGCGCTCTCAGTATGATCACAGTATCGACTGCCTTTCCATTCTAACGAATTGGAAGCTTATTACGTGTCCACGAACGTGAGAAGGAGCTCTTGCCGGAAAAGAACCGGAAATTTTACTTTCCATCCGAACCGTTTAAGTTCACCATAGTGCAATCACCTTATTTTTGATCTGTACTGATTCGCAGGTGGCGTCATTTTGGTAGTTTGCGGTATGTTTTGGGGGCACATTTCAGCCGTGTTGCCGCGTAATCAGTGGTCGTTTTATCGGGAAATGTTGAGACCGCCATCTAATTTTGGGAAGTCCCTCAGCTCTAATAGACCTAAGACCTAATGACGTCAAGCTTTGTTTACTGTGCGCTTTCCTATGAGAGCCAGGTGGGACGCGTTTTTAGTATTACCGAAGGGTTTTCCCAATCTATGACCGTACATCACGATGTACATGTCGCGAAAGGTAATGGTTAACTTTCGTATCTTCCTTATCGGCCTGGTTTATAGAGATCAGAGTTCATATCGCTTTAGAATAGACAGCAATGAAGCTATTTAATTATCTGTTGTATTAAATAAGACACGTAAACGGACCAGTGTTGGCCTGGGCACACATCGGGGATGACAATCAACAAAACACACATCGGCCTATAGGAAGATCAGCAGTGTAGCCTTGTATACCGCGAGGTTCATTATCAACGTTGACCATGACATTCCGCTTTGATTTGCTCGTGTTTCTCGGCGTCTGCCTCGCGAAGTTGCCTGCTCTCGTTGCCGGAGAGGCTTTGGGGGACGTGCCAGCGTGTGACAGGTTTGGTTGGATACACTAATAGTGTTTTTCCAAAAGATTAATTTACGATTTTATTGTGGTTGTATCCATCCATGGTATCCATCCATGGACTCGGAGGAGGTATGCGGCAGTTATGTTGTGGTTTATTGGTCGCACGCATGATTCGGCGTTAATCAGTAATTTGGTAAAATGTATCAATTATAACACTTGGAGTACTGGGTCAGATTGACCCGAATCCGGGTCACACTTGACCCGATACTGTTCGGGATCTAAACGATATTTTTCTAGTTCAAAATGATTCGGAGAGGTGTCGTTTTGACCCGGAAAGGTTTATTTTACCTTGAAATGTTCCACTTTGAAATAACATGATCCGGATTCCAGGCCAAATATTACCCGGATTCCGGATGAAATTTATACCGGAAGTTCTTTTTAAGAGTGCGGAATACATTTTGTTAGCTTTTGAAATGGTCCTGACAGTGTTACAATACGGGTAATTAAGTATGGCTATCAGTGCAAAGTACAATGAGAATAATGGTTACATAAACACAAGACACTGAAGTAAGACATCTTTCTGCAGGACCGTATAGTCGGCAGGGCCGGATTAAGTGTTCCGTAGGCCCTAGGCGCCAGTGTTTCGCAGACCCTACTCCGCACTAGACACCAACACCAATTTCAAGTTGATGCTAAGCTGTACTAAGCAAGCCAGTCCAAACTGGTAGCTCTAAAAGCCTGTTGGCACACAGTGTTTTGTTTCGTAGGCCCCCAAATTTTTAGTAGGCCCTATAGCACAGTGCCTACTGTGCCTATTGGATAATACGGGCCTGATGGTCGGTTCTTGTCTTGCTAAGATCGATAATTTAGGTTTCTTGTACTTGCCTATAAGCTGCTAGCTACGACGTTTTCCAAAGATGCTCTTAACTCCATCAGGCACAGGGGGCTCAAGGTTTCCCCAAATGAAACGTCTTGTATAGCTCCCGAAAAGTTTGGCTGATCGGCGTGAAATTCGGTGACCTTTACTAACTTTGTCGAGGGTAAATAAGCGGTTACCAAACGAACTCTGTAGGAAGTCTATATGGTAACAAAGGAAACCGATGTAAAAACACTACTAATCGTCAAATTTTCTCTAGACTCTTGGCCTCCGTAAAATCAAATAGTGGGGGTGTACCTTTTTTAGATGGGGGCGCTTTTCAAAACAGACGATTATGCAAGCTAACGGACAATATAAGGCGCTTTTCAGGGTGACACAAAGGCACTCGCAGTAGCTGCTGATGCCACAAAAAGGCATTTGTTCGGAAAAAAGCAAGTTGTTGAAAATATTCGGGGGGAACGCTGTTGAAAAAGGGCACTTGATTAGAAAAGGGCAGTGTTTATAAACTATTGGGGCGTGGGTATAGAACCCCCTTACAGCCCCGCTGGCTACGCCTATGACTACACTGCATGCTGGGATCCAGTAAAGCCGCCCTTCTCGCTAAAAGGAATATGTAACACCCCCTCGGTCCGCAGAAGAACATAAAATAGCCCATCCTGATAGGGTTCGTTAAAAGAAAAAAAGAAATTGACAATTTAGGGCGGCCACGGTAAAGAGACCCAGTAAAGTCAACACCCGAGCATGACGCTGCACAAGTTCCATGCACTCTTCAATAATTTCACATTGACATTTGCATCGAAAACTAGTGTCGTTGTTTGGTAAGAAACTGGCTTATCCAAATGCACACTGTTATCAATTGTTATCAGTCTTATTTACTTTACCGATATAGCAGTGACCCACTAGAACGTAACTACGAAACGTAAACTTTGTGCTGAGTTTGCAGTGGTAGATATGATTCATCATGTACACATAATTAGTTTTATTATTATTATTTTTTTTTTTTGGCTCAGTTAAAAACCGCATTATTTAGGCCGAGTAAAAAAAAATTATTTTCTGGTCTTGGCTTTTCGAGAAAAAAAATGAGCCTGACTCTGTGGTTTTTCTCCCCCCCCCCCCCAAGATGGCGGATTTTTCAAGATGGCGGACTGATTCTTCCATTTTCTCGACTCTTTTGCTGATAGAAAATTGTGTCCAAAGAAGCCGTAGCCCTTTCTACATAGCTACAATTTTGTTAGAAATACATAAAATTACAACTGCCCTTATTGACAATATATATTTACAAAATATAGTGCAAATGTATGAATTCAATAAAAGGGAGGCTGGTGGGGAAAAAAAAAAGAAGCGGGCAGGACCAGAAACTGGTTTACTTTGTTTAGTTTTTTACTTGACCTTACATGTTTCAATACATTCTTTAACCCTAAATGGGCCGGGTTATTTTGACCATCTCTCAGCCGGGGGGGGGGGGGGGGGCTGTATGTGCATAGAACAACTCATCATGAACATACCCAAGAAATTTCATGACTATAGGTCAAAGGGTTTTGGAATTACGGCTAATCAATTATTCATATATACGAATGGTAATTGTGCTCTGTGTACACGACGTATATGGGAAAGTTCAGTTTTCACGGCGCGTTAGGGTTAAGGGTCATGAAATACGCGAAGAGATCTCAAACAGCACGTCAATGCTCATTGCCGAGGGACCTGGTGGTATATAACAAAGGGTACAAGGAGTATACACGTGAAGGTACATGTTCTCCGTCTTTGTTTTTATCCCGGCAGTGAAATCTATTGCGATGGACCCCTGCTCGAAGCGGCCCAGGATGCCTACGTGTACAACGACTCCAAGACATTCGTGGACTTGCACATGAAGCATGACCCAGGTAGGTATGACCGAATTAAATAATAGCTATTATTGATTGATTGATTTATTGCATATATACCCAGGGTATGCCTAAACAGTATGAAACGGTTTCCATTGGGGCCCTGCATACACTACAAATAATTATACACACATCTACGAATACAAGACATTACAAATACAATACAACACAATGAAATAAAATAAGAGCATACGGGGTGACTGCATGACTACAAATGGCTATACACACATGTACAATTACAATACTTACAAATACTATACAACACAATGAAAGAAAATAAAAGCATACGAGATTACTGCATGATTGTAAAGCAACGATTATAAATGTTGTACATCTTACAAAGAGACATGCAGTTTGAAACGACATCGCTAAGGTTAATGAAGAGTTCACGAAGAATTTGGACATTTCTTGTGACATCGGTGCAATATAATTTGTTTTCTTGTGACATCGCTACAATATACATTCGCTGATTATATTGAGTGGGTATTGTGACTTGAAACAATGGGCACACTTAATATGCTGAGCAACACTTTTAGGCCCAAGAGGGGCCTACTTTGGATTTGCCAATACCATAATACACAGGTATATAGTCAGTGGCGCACCCAGGATTTGGTGGGGGTTGGGGAGGGGTTGGCTCAATTTTTTTTTTTCAAAAAATGTTGCCCAACATGTTTGGCCGCAGAAAGAAATGGAGGGTTTTTTTCGGGGGCGGACTATTTAGACGTTGGTGGCGCCACTTACACCCCTATTATACTACTCGAGAATAGGCCACATACATATCACCAAGGTAAAATCGTGGGACTAAAAAAAAAAATCAAAAAAAAAAAATTGACAAACTCTTGGGAGGGGCTCAAGCCCCCCGAGGCCCCCCCCCCCCCCCCCGGGTGTGCCACTGTCTATAGTGTCCCACCTAACACCTCCATACGCCTCTCGTGCTACATTTGTTTGAATTATACAAACCATTTGTTATGTTTAACTTATGCGTACATGTACTTGTTCGTTTAATTTCCGACTGGAGCACCAGGGGTGGATCCAGAAATTTTTGCTAGGGGGGGGGGTCAGGCCCGTCAGATTTGTTTGTTCATGTCCAATATTATTGGTGCGGGCAGGCGGACATAATGTGCAGCATATTGTTTACTTATATATATTTTTTCTTGGGGGGGGGGGTCAACTCCCTCTGGATCCGCGCCTGAGCACAGCATAAGAGTCTACGAGTCTACCCTGATGTAGGCTTATATCGTTAAGATGAGTGATTATATCCACAGGTTTTGCTAAAAAAAATTATAGTTGTTTGCTGCACACAAAATAAACTGATGCGCATGTGCACAAACATGTGGCAAACTATTCAAGCATTTTCCCACCCCATTTTTGTCGCAAGCTGTGGGAAACCACGAGTAAAATTATACGCATTCCATTGTCAACTTCGCATGGATATTATTATTTCACTATGGGCCTTCAGAAGGAGGGCACGCTGATTTACAGCATAGATTCCAAGGAGCTGACATGGCACGCCCAGCCCAAAATCTTCTTTCGGTTTATATCCATGTTTTACTTTCACAGACGTGATTCTGGATGCTTTTGGAAACCTGTCCGATCCGTTGGACAGAGATGTCATGAAGAGTTTCGTGGAGGCAAACTTCGACGGGCCGGCCACGGAGTTTACTGACTGGACCCCGACGGATTGGAACCCTAGGTAAAAGCAGTGCGAAACGGTTTATGTTCACTCTCCTAAATATTCCACTCAAAGTGATTACCATTCCTTTCGACTACGTTCACTACCAATTATTACCGATCTGCGGCCATAAGCATTGTCTGAAGGAGACGTTACATACGCAGGGGCGGCGGAACCCGGGGGTGGGAGGGGGTACCCCCCCCCCCGGCAGGCCCAAATTTAGTGATTCGTAGGCCTTAGGCACAAGTGTTCCGAAGAATGGAGAAGGAAGGGGAAAGGAAGAGGGAATAAGAACAAAGTGGAAGATGTAAATAATATACACCGCTGCTCAAAACTCTGCGATGCTAAAATCCGGTTCTGAAACCCATGTCAAAAGATTGTACATTCTGTCATGTCGGCACAAGCTGCCGCGCGAAGTCGCTTCATATACGGGGGTTGACAGCTACAGCTGTGCATATAAAAAATATAAAAATATTTAAAAAAAATCCACTATAGGATTTAAAGACCCCCCCCCCTGCAGTCTGGGATCAGGGAACAGGCCTGAACACAGTATGCGCAAAGGTACTGAGCATGTACATGCAGTTTTGCGACAATGAAATAAAAACATTATTTATAGCGGGATTGAATTTTGTATTTTCGAGCAATTTCAAAAATTAATTTCGAACAATTACAATACAAGCTCTTAGTACAACAAATTAACCATTCTTGCAAATGTCCTCCTGTAGAAAAGAAAGAAAATAAAACAAAAAGTTATGTGGCGATGGCCAAGTCTTCAGGAGTCGGACTTATGACCCTAACTCAATGAGCCCCTTACCGACTTCCATATAGAACTCTTCTGGGACTCGGTACCCGGCCCACCACACCTCCTTCCCTGTCCATCCATGTAACTCGAAAGTCAGGCACCATAAAGGGAGGAAACGAGGTGGCACCCTAAGCCTTGCTGCCGAGTCAGCAAAAGAACCCCGTACCTATACGCAGATGCCAACCTGGACTTCGCAGACAGTCCCAACTTGTGAGTCAGCTTACCGACCGACCGAGCTAACTGCTGTTGGTAAATGACGACGGGAAATTAATACTCTTAAATGACAGAACCGCGGGCATCGAAAACCAAAATATGGCACCAAGCGGGTTCGAACCCCTAACCCTGGGTCCGCTGTCAGACAGCTTAACGGCTAGGCTGTTTCAGTAGGTGCTTTTCTCTTTGCGTTTAAAACATAATCCTTATTTCCGTAGTGGGAGAGTTACTTTGTGTTTCAAAGCTGCACGAAAGATGCATCAGCATCGTGCTATACACATGAATGCTGTTACGTAACTCTTTTCTACAATCATTCTTATGTACCGAGCAGTTGACTATTCAGAGTCACTACGAGCAGTTAGCTTACCAAGCTCGTCCTTATTCTGTCTCATCAATTATTGTTTGGCGTCGCACGTCTTTCGGCCGGCACTGACATGTCGCTATCATTGAGACAAATTCTAGCAAGTTTCCCCTACCTCATTATATTTTTATCAAACTACTGACCCGTTTACAAATTATTACGAGGGAATTGTGTTTGTCTGATTGTAATTCAGCTCCCTTAAATAGCTTGGGAAACTTCATCGTCTCTTGTACTTACGCTAAGTCTAATGTCAGCCTGTGGCATGATTAGAATGATCGTGACCACGCGAGTGCACTGACGGCCAGTGACGTAAATCTGTGCTGGCGAGTGGGGGGGGGGGGGGGGGGGGATGGGGGATGACCAAAATCCTAAAATTCTGGCGATTCACAATGCAGAGGGCCACCAAGAGTTTGCCATGGAGAGTCAGTTTTTCAAATTACGGTCGACAAAACAAGGGCCCATTTGAATGAGTGTCATTAAACAAACTATAGGTTTTGCCCTTCACCGACGTTTAAACACTGTATACTCAGTGTTTAAACGTCGGTGAAGGGCAAAACCTATAGTTTGATTTATATCACCCCGACGCAAAATTCCATCTTATAATAGTCATTAAACAACTTTAGCTAAGTGGTTATAAATTCGGGTATAGCGTTCTGCCGCCTTACTAAAAACACCATATTGATACAAAGAAAAGAAAAAGGCACATTTATACTCAAATCATACGCTTACGAAACTACTGACCGGAAAAAAATAACAATTTCAAATTTCCCGCGCTGCGAATTTGTCGACTATCTCCCACAATGCAGTAGGAAAATGAACTCTCCCTGGCAAACTATTGGTGGCACATGAAACGCCCGAATTTCCCGGCCGGGGACATTCGAAACGGCTGGACACCACATTATACTGGGACGCTCTTTATCAATTATGTATACTCGCGCTTACATTTTAAAAAAGCTTTTGTACTTTGTTTCTACACTTTCCCGTGCTTCTGAAAACATTGTAGTTGCTCCGAAGTTCGGAAAATACCTCAAAATCCTCATTTTTTTTCTCATCATGATTCAATAGCCCATCCCCGCGGTCAAAAAGTGTGGGCTATACCCCCACCCCACTCTCACCAGGGGAATTACGCCCAGATGACGGCGCGCGGTGCCAACGAGCCTGCCACGCGCATGTTCTTTATGCCATACGCCTTGACTCAAGTCTGCGGTCATGAAAAGGCCTTTGAGATGAAACAAAGCAAATCCATGAACCTATGGCGACTGGACGATCTAAATTGGGGTCGTATTGTGTACTTAACTAGCGAGTATAATTTTTACTTACACCTGGACATGTAATACGCCAATTGGCGGCAGCGGAACGTTTTTAAAACTGGGGCATCACCAAAAAGAGGCAAAAAAGGCACCTGCCGTCAAAGAGGAGAAAATTGTGAAACTGTTTTCGTTCACATTGCAAGAAATACATGTTACCCAGAGCAAAATTTACTACAAACATTGATATACACTTTTAAAAATGTTTGCATTACATTTTAAAAGCGTAAGGAGCACTTTTATTTCTTTACGCTACAGTTTTCCATTTTGAGAGGCGCACATTTTTTTCTTGCGAGAGGGGTCTTTCGTGTTTTCGAGGGATAGTTTTCCATCTCGAGAAGGTTCACAATCTTGTCAATGCGTGAAGGGTATTTGTGTTTTTGAGGGGCACTTTTGCATTACAAGAGAGGAGATCGTTTTTAAACGCGATCATAATGCGTTCATATGCGTTTGAGGGCAGTTATATTTACATCTCGAGGGGGCACATTAAATTTGTGACCTAATGTGGCAAAATGAGGAATGTCCCCCAAAACCATGTTATGAGTAATCAACGCCAGAAGTTGAAAACACTAGGAAAATCATGTAATAAGAACCGGAAAATTTCCCTGTCTAAAAAAACACATAATAAAAATGTGTGGCTATAGATTAGGCCTATTGGGAGTGGGGGTACAAGAACACACTTTTGTTGGGGGGGGGGCTGTGCAAATCAAGCCAGGCCAAACTGGTATAGGTCCTAGCTAAAACAGCCTGTTGGCACCAATTCTCGAGGGCGTCATTCGCTTCTCAAAGTGGGGGTGGTACATACATGTGTATCTTGATCAGTACTAATTGTGCGACTGCGAAGCCTAAACGGCGCGGGGTTCGGGGCCCGCTAAAAGGGCCCCTGAAAAAAAAATGATTCTAGGCGCCCTGTGGTGCGATCTGAGGCAATTTCTGACGACTGCCAAAGTTTTAGCACAAGATCATCATTTAAACATCTTTTTTTTTCAGTTTATTTGGAGCTGTTCTGAGCTATAGAATCAAATATAGGCTACATATTTTTATTCAGGGACGAAAACCGTTGTGGAACGATCTGTCTCCCCGTTCCCGAATCCCACCCCACCGATCGACGCCCATGGTTGGCACCGTGCTACAGAACGACATACTTTACACGTACATTTTATACGTAGGGCCAATGCATACATGCTGTACAGCGTTAGTTGGTGAAATCGAAAATTCTGAGAGATACCCTTAAACGTTTTTAAAAACTGTTCTCTGCGCGTGTGGGTGTCTGTGGGTAGGCCTATGTGTTTTATGGCACACTGCGGTATTTTCGTAGGCCCTCCCCCAAGTTTTCGTTGGCCCCCCATTTTTCGTAGGCCCTATAGGCACAGTGCCAACTGTGCCTATTGGTAATCCGGGCCTGCCCCCAGGTTTCCCCCGGCCAATAAAAGTGCCCCTCTCTTGGTTATAAAATAACCCCCGTGTCGAGATGAAAACAAAACTGCCCCTCAAACGCAAACGTATTATGATCGCGCTACAAATACAATTGCCTCCTCTCTTGTATTGGAAAACTGCCCCTCAAAAACACAAGTACCCCTCTCGCATTAACAAGATTGTGCACCTTCTCTAGATGTAAAACTTCCCCCTCGAAAGCACAAAAACCCTCTCGCAGTAATAAAATTGTACCTCTGTCAAGATGGAACATTGGCCATCAAAAATAGTGCTCCTCTCGCGATACCTTCTCGAGATGGAAAACTGCCCCTCAAAAAGTACTCTTTCATTTATTATTATTGTTTTTTACATAAATACCAGCCCTGCAATGTTCGAGAAAATTAACGACGAAAAGCTTAGGGCTTGGGCTTCCGATCTGAACGATCTTTGGAAAGAGCTCGGCAGGCAGGTGAGTTTCAGATTCCATCATTTGGCATTCTCTGATGCGAGACAATCTTGCTCTCATTTTGCTCGCGATGGTCAGGCGATCATTGTGCACATTTTTGCAAATGTTACAGGAGAGACCTGTGAGTCAGGCTTCTTAGACAATCTTGTCTCTTGTAACACAAAGCCTTTGTATAAGGTTGTAGGTCTTGCTCGCTAAAAGCTCATTATAATGGGAAACAAACATTTGCACTTTACTATAAATTTACAACAGCAGTATATCAATTTGCAAACGGCCAAGCTATGAGTGGAGATGGTTGCAACAGTGAAAACTGCGAACATGGATCTTATGTACGATTGCTATACGATATAGTGGGCCAGATAGGGTCAATATTTGGAGGAATTTTACCTTTGATGATACAAGCATGGCATTGGCACAAAGTCAGAGTCGTCGCAGATTTGTCCTTTGAAAAGAAAAATACAGCTATATAATAACAAGCAATTTTCAAATTCTCAAAATGGCTGCAATTGCTTGTTGTTCTCCCTATTATTTTTTCAAACGACAAATCTGCGATGGCTCTTTAACCAAATATCTTTCTCATGAAATACTCTTGGCCCTTTAGCCAAATATCTTTTTCATGACGTACTCTGACTGTGTGGCAAATGCAATGCTTGGATCATCAAAGGCACAATCCTATCACCTATCTGCAGTACTAAATACGGGAATGGACAACTTTACATTTTGTTTGCACTTCACCAGATTAAAGACGACGTGAGAGACAACGCCGACCGTTATTCGCTCATGTATGTCAACCAGCCATTTGTCGTGCCAGGTGGTCGCTTCAGGGAATTCTATTACTGGTAAACAAACCATTCTTAAATGAAAACAAAAACTGGTAAAGACAGTTCTCATTATGTGATACGGACGCCATACTTCTTTTCAAAATAAGGGTGCAGACCAGTAAATCGGTCCGAAATTGCCTACGCCGGCCAAATCACGATTTGCATGCCCTCAAAATCTTCAGTATTTGAGCATGCTGTGGGCCATGAACTTGAGGGTTTGTAAAAAGAAATATGGGTGGAAGCCGTGCACAGGACTGGGAGCTTGCAGTTCTGTGTAATTTGGATGTAATTTGGACCCTAAAAGCGCTCTATTTTGCAATGGAGTGTGTAGGCATCGTTTTTCAAAATGGCGATGGGCTTCAGGACTATTTTCAGGGGTGATCATCTTCAGATGGAAATTTGTCCTAAAAGTCATCAGTTGACCCCCCGAAAATTGAAAAGAAAATGAAAGATGATGAAATAAGCTTTAATTTGATGTGTGTCTCGAACACTTTGGAGAGTTGTGAGTATTTTTCCCGAATTTTTGAAGTGGGAGCATTTACCATTGGGGTCTATGGAAGTTTATTTGCTGGTCTGCTACCCATAAGACACTCTTGGAACTCTTGGTGCCAGCATATAGCCGGGTAATTGGAGCATGCGCATTACTACCACTGGGCGTGGCGTTGAAGCAACCAACAACCCTGTATTCATTTACGTGCAGTTTGGAATCGATAATTTGTTTTCAGTCTTCATTTTGTATTCGAATATGCGATACGATGCGAGGGTGCAGCCTAACCTACACCAACTCGGGACTTGGTCACCGCCCTCTACTCTATACTATTTCGTTTATAAAAGTAAAGCTTGACTGCTTATATCACTCCTCACAAATAAGGCCTATTGAGGTCTCTGGGCCTTCTGTGAATTAAAACAAGTAGGTATATAGGCTCAGGCAAAGGCACGGGATACTCCTGCATTTCCATGATCAGACATTTTCCTAATTTGCGTCTCCAGGGACTCGTACTGGATTATCAAAGGGTTACTCCTGTCCGAAATGACAGACACGGTGAAGGGAATGCTGTCTAACTTCGTCTCGATGGTGGACACGTAAGTTAACCTTTTGGTAACTGAGTAAGGTTGTGAATGCAGTGGTGGTGCCAGGATTTTCCAAAAGGAGGGTTAATGGGGTGTTGAGGTCTAAGATATTTCGGGGGAAGGGGTGATGAGGCGTTGCAATCAACGCATAAAAAGGTATAAAGCGTAAGAACAAAATTATACCCATCACTTACACTCACTCCCTAACTCACCCTGACTCCTGCAAGGACGTATGGGGGCCATGACGGATGCTGAAACGGACAGCAGTCTCCAGCGTGATCTACCCTTTGCCTGTTGGAGGAGAGTCGGTATGCCCAGGGCTGTCCACTCCTTGATGTTGTCAGGCAAGCTCTTTCTCTGTGTTCATCTTCTCCTTCCTCCTTCTATTGTGCCTTGCAGGATGGTCTTATCAATAGAGTTGTGGCGAGTTATATGACCGAACCACATCATTGTTCTCCTTAACATTGGACAGTCGGGGTATTTAATTTATTTTAACTGGGTATAGCCTATTTAGTGGAATCCACTGGTCTCCAATGAGCCCAGTAAAAAGTAGACAATGTGAAGAAATTACAATTTTAGATGTGGGAGGAAAACCCGAGGAGAATATTCTAAGGAAAACCCATGGAATCAGGTAGGGACTGAAAACCAAATCCACATAATTGGCCCAGGCCGGAATCGAACCTGGGTCATCACAGCGCTGGAAGGCGAGGAAAGCACCGCTTCGCTAGGGTAAGCCAACCCATCCGTCCTTTTGGACACGCCCTGGGAATCCCATTCAAGCTAATTATTTGCCTTGTTTGATCTTCATTGTGCAGACTTGGTTTTGTTCCTAATGGTAACCGGGTCTACTACCAACGCAGGAGCCAGCCTCCGTTCCTCATCCCGGCGGTCAACGAGTACCTCAAGGCGACCAATGACTTCGCGTTCGTCCAGTCAATCCTCCCGTCCCTGCAGAAGGAATACGAGTTCTGGATGACCAATCGGACTGTGGTGGTCACCAAGCCTCAGGCAGGCTCCGTGAGCCACACACTGAACCGCTACAACGTCTTCATGGGAAAACCACGGTACACCGCAGCTGGCTGTTCCAGTTGTTTCACATCAACCAAAATGGTTAAATAGACCAACTTTAAGGCGGACGACATATAGGGTATTTGATCATGCGATGAAAACACTGTTAGTACATACACCGTCATAAACCGTCCTGCCTGTTGCTCCCTGTACTGCCCCAAACTGCCCGGCACTTACGGTTTCACGGGCTCGTCAAGGAGTAAATATAACGCAGTACAATAAGATAAAGAGTGATTTACTGTAGCACCATGTGACAAATCTCTTCTAAGAGTTTGCGAGGTATTGAAAAGAACAGAGGGAAACTCATCGTTTCGGAAAGTATGCTCTGCCCGTCGCCAGGAGACTGAGCCTATTATCTGTCTGATGGCATTCTCTTATCTTCGCCATGCAACCAACAAACATTATCAGTACAATGTCATTTAAGTGCGTTTTTGCTTCCTTCTTTGAACAGACCAGAATCTTATCGAGAAGATGTGGAAACTGCATCGGAACTATCGCAAGGTAATAGCGAAGCCGGTTGGGTGGGTCGGTTTGAAAGGGATGGCTACCTAATCCCCACCACCGACAAAGTTAACTATCCTAATGTTCCTTGAATAAAGTCATCACTCAATCATTGCAAATAATCTTGAATATGCCTTTATTCTTTTTGAACGTCGATGCCTATAATACCTCATCCATTCATCCCTGCCCTTTGAGATCTTTGATTTCAACAATCCAGACACTTCCTTCGGAAAATCCTGAATCCATAGTTCCTCAACAAGCCTGACATGTCTCCACTCAATGTCATGCTGCAGCCAATAATCCCTTTCGGTAGGGTTTTTTTATTTTATAATTTTGCACTTCTCATCTATTAATTTGCCATTACCAACTTCAAAAATGTCATTGTATTATAAAGAATCCAAAAAGGACGCATATATCAATAGGTTTGTAAATAATATCAAATAAGTTACACTATAAAATGTGTAGTAATGAAAATGGATAAAACAAAAGCTGCATCCTCTCTGCATCCCTGTTTGCCATTTCCCAAGTTTGTAGCATTGCTTATAATGTTGCTGGCATCGTGACTAAATTTGGGTGTGAACCCTGGCTACATGGCAAATAAGGGTTTATGGCTTCTGACTAGCGCCCCTTGAACAAAGACGCTGGCAAAATGGGGACGCTATAGGGCTGTGTAGCTCATTTGGTAGAGCACCGAATCGGCAATCGGGAGGTCGCAGGTTCAAACCCCGTTAAAATCTAAGTTCAACTTTAATAAATACTTTGACATAATGAATAAATAAATTATTTTTTTCAGGAACAGATAAAAATCTGCATGAAGTTAGGTTTCAAAAAGACATGACTTTCGTTTGACTTCTAAAATATTTTAGCTGAAGCGGCAGAGCTATATTCCAACCTGGCCTCGGCGGCCGAGAGCGGCTGGGACTTCTCCAGTCGGTGGTTCGGCGAGCAGGGCACACTGCGATCCATCCGCACCAAAGAAATAGTGCCGGTGGATCTGAACAGCATCCTGTGCCTCAACGAGAAACTGATGGCTGACTTTTACGAAAGGGCGGGTAAGTGAACTGGTCACGAATCTTCGCAGTGCAGGTTTTCATTTTATATTTTCGCAGACTCTCTATAGATATCTTTTTGTTTACATGTACTTCTTGTTGCCTTTGGGATAATATAATGATTGTTGTGAGGACTGACGATACGTAAGGTACATCAGATAGTGAGATGTCTGTTACAACTGAATCATCGTATATGGGCTTACTTGATAAAACCAAATTTGTTACTAGCTAAATTTCATCATTCAAACCCAAGCAGCATGCCGAAAAGCACTGATGTCAGAACTTCCTAATCCAATATATAGACCAATTCGGGAAAGTTATCAATTCTGTCGCGGAGGCCTCTTACAATGGCGAAAGCATCGTGAAAGCTGTGTTCAGATAATTCGTCACGTCGTGCATAATTCGCTCTTTTCACGCTCCGCCACAGGCATGCAGAGCCTCGATCTGGCAAGTTTACGCAATGAAAGTAACCGGTTTTGTGATCTGAACCCCGACTCGGGAATCACTGAACCGGCTATTTTCATTGTGTAAACCTGCCAGATCGAGGCTGTGCATGCCTATGGCGGAAGCGTGAACAGAGCGAATGGTTTCTCCATGAGGGTACAGTGATCACGTGCCTGGATTCGTGTATACGGTTCGTAAGTGTGGCGTCATTTCAACTTAAATAGACCACGCCCACTGCACACGGAGTAGCATGGGAACCATGCAGTGGAACCGGAAGTAGTGCAAAGTGGAGTGTTTAGCCAATGGGCGCTAGTAATCAGTGGTGCGTGCGCGTGCATGTATGATACTTGCGAACCGGATAGGCAGCAGAGTGACGCTGCATTTACATACAATTAATGTAATGATATAACAGGTGATACATCAAAGGCTGCAGAATTCCGAACCGCCCACCAAGCGAGGCGAGCGGCGATCCGTGATATCTTCTGGAGTGACACGTCCGGCGCGTGGCTTGATTACGACCTGAAGTCCTCCGCCAACAACAACCAGTTCTACCTCTCGTGTGTCGTGCCGATGTGGGCGGGCTGCTACGGGGGAGACGAAGGCGGGGAGGAAGAAACCGAAAGGGCCGTGATGAATTATCTAAAGGTATTTTAGTGTGTGTGAGCGGTGTGGTTTTCTACGATTTAATATTGTGATTAGTTGTGTGGGGCGGATGGCTGCCTTGATTGACATGCACGGTGATTTTTAATCGGACGTCACTAAAACGTTCGTTATTTCGTCGGTGGCATGTTTTTTGTTTAGTTGAATGAATGGTGAGTTCTCCTAAATCGTCTGGTTAAACACTTGCAATCAATAAAGTATGTCATCACAATTCAATCAAAAGTTTTAGTCTCAAGTTAAAATAACAAGCCATCAAAAGCCAACTGTAAACAGAACATCATTATTTTCATCCCGTTTGTACTTATGACTGATTTCTGAATAGACTTGTAAATGACCAGTAATTGACTGAGTATGACTTTGAATGTTCCATTCGTGGTTGGTCCCGTATGTGTTTGGTAAGCATTGTTCGTATACATTGTAAGGCTTAGAAATAGTCACTTGCTTTGTTAGTTGGTTGATGGGATGGTTGTTGTTACCATTTCAATGGTCAAGAGGTTTAAGTGCGGTGAACGATGACTAACTCTGCTGAATCTTAGATTATTCAGAGCCAACTTTAAAGGGAATATATAACATTTGCAAACATCAAAAAACAAAACTACCACATAATTACGAAATATACCTTACTGGACTGTTAGTAAATGACGGTCTAAAAACTCCTGTAAAATCAAAGCACTGGTGTGCTGTCAGTTTCAAGAAAAGTGGTATTTCGGTATCACATTGCGTTGGGAAAAAAAACAGCTTTTAATTTGTTCAAATACTGCTCCCAATTTATCCTCTTTAGTGAGTACGCATTTTTTTTTTTTTTTTTTTTTTTGCAATCAACACACCTATGAACGGGTAAAAGCCCGCTAAACTGGTTCCCTGACCTTTAATTCCCGACGTCTATAAATTGCTCCGTTTAATCTTAAGTGGGGTCAGGGAACCAGACTACAAGAAAATGAATGTTTTGCTTGGTTTTTATTTCCAGCATCTACGAACCCAAAACTTCAAACAAGTACAAATTTGCTTTAAAATGCTAACCCCCCAAAGCAACCCATTTCTGAAAATTACAGCAAAAGCAAATGTTGTACATTCCCTTTAATCGCACATGCAGGCAGAGGGCGTTCTAGACTTTCCAGGGGGTGTGCCGACCTCTTTAAAACAGAATACGGGTCAGCAGTGGGACTACCCCAACGCGTGGCCTCCGCTCCAGCACATGCTCATCGAAGCGCTGGCCAACAGCCGGCTGGATGAGGCTAAGCAGTTGGCCTTTGACCTGGCCCAGAAATGGACGCTGACCAACTTCCTTGCGTACGAGGAGAAGAAAGTGATGTACGAAAAGGTGAGCTTTACGACTGAAAATGGGGAAATCAGTTTTAGTACCAACCTGAATATCATTTCAAGGAATATTCATGAAATGTATGTTCATTGTTATGAATTATTCATTATGAATTATTCATTGCTTTCGACAGTATGATGTGACCAATCAGGGTGTCCCAGGCCATGGAGGTGAATATGGAGTGCAGGTACGTGGGGGAAAAATCTTTACAATTCTAGTCATCTGCTCTTTTAACTTTCATATCCTCTTTTGAGCAGAAGCCATATGTTTAATATAACTTGCAGGACTTTCTAACATGATCGGACACGTTCATAAATTAACGCAATCAAGCTAATCAGGGTGAGTTAAAAAAAACGAAAAACCAACGAATCCCAAATGTCGGGACCATTTTTTTAAAGTGAATTTCTGCATGTAGCACTTTCAGTCTAGGATGTGAAAGCCCAATTAATAGGCTTTCTTTTATTACAAGAATAATTCGAATCATCCACGTACTTTTCAAGTTGCGAGATTTTACAGTTCTGTCCACGGATCACAAAAAAAGGTATGTGTTCTTTCAGCAAAACGAAAACAATTCACATAGGTATGAATGTAAATTGTTTTCGTTTTGCTGATAGAACACTTACCTTGTTTTTGTGATCCGTGGACAGAACTTTAAAACGGTGTTTGTGTTTAAAATATTGTAACTTGAAATGTACATGAGTGATATGGGTGTTCTTGTACTAAAGTAAAGCTTACAAATTGGGCGTTCATATCCTAGATCTTGAAAGTGCTACATGCAGAACTTCACTACAAAAATGGTCCCGACATTTGGGTTTCGAATTGTTTTTACTCACCCTGTATTAGCCTGTACCTGACCTAACCTATCCCAACCCAACGTAATATATTTAACCAAAACGAGCCCATACTGCAGCCTAGCCCAAGGCAACCCAGCCTAGCCTGACCCAACACAACAGAACCAAGCCCAGCCTTAACCGAACTCTATACTGGACTCGATCCTTAACAAACTTAACCAAACGCAACTCAACCCAACCCATGCCTAGGCAAACCATCCAACTTCAAATTATCCCCCCCCCCCCCCCCCGAAACAGATTGCAAATCCGTGCAACCTGCCTGGTGTTGAGAACCAGTCAAAAGTAATTTCAGTTGTATGACACATTGGCTGGTAACCTGTTTTTGCTAAGCAACTTCCTATAGATGCTTTTAGCAGCTCAATGAAATTGGCCCCTGAACCTGAATAAAAAAGTTGATCTATTTTTTTGCCATTAAAAACCCAACAAGGCTGGCTTCGGATGGACCAACGGCGTCATTCTAACCTTGCTCGACCAATACGGAGACAGACTACGGTCAGATGTCCAAATGACCACGCCCCCAGGAAAAATGACCACGCCCCCAGGCACTACAGTGACCAGCACAGGCATCAAGCCACGCCCATATTTCGGCACTTTGGTACAAGTTGCACTTGGGCTCATGTTGCTTTTGCTGTGTTCATTGTAAAAAAAAATGTGATTCAATTAAAGATACATCATTTAATAATTATGAAATAAAAGCTATGACATTGTATTAAATTCCCACATTCTCTTTCTAAATGAATGTCCTTACAGATTAAAGTGGCTATAATATGTACGAGTGTACACGAGTGTACAATAAACCTGGGAAAAAAACAATTCTTGAATATTAATTATCTTCATTGTCGTACCCATAAGGCACGTTTTTGGTTTATATATGGAAATTTACTATGAATATTGAGTATGTCACCAAGAGCACTGTGAGCTGCATTTTACAGATAGGCATGAAGGGACCCTGATGAATACCTTTTTTTTTTAAATTAAGTCCCTGACCTATTAGTTATTCGTTTGTGTTTTACTGGGTGCTTAGTAATAGTAAAGTTCTTCATAGGAATGTTTGCGTCGGGGTGATGTAAATCAAATTAGGTTTTTGCCCTTCACCGATGTATAAATATTGCATACTCAGTGTGATACCTCCCGAGTGAAAGTTGGAAAAAAAATCACTCGGGTGGTTCTCGAACCCACGACCTCCTGCTTTCTAGTAGTAAACTTGCCCCAAAATCTTTTGCGGTGTACCATATTATTGGGTTTTGCACTGTGAGTGCTGCCAAGAAACAACTTGTGCTTGCTTATTTTTTTGCATCACTTAATGCATTTTGACTAATCGACATCAACCCTATGTGTCAGAAAATATGAAAAGTTTTACACAGCAGAAAAGAAGAAGGCACACATAGATTTATCATGATTTAAGCTAAACAAGTGCGAGTGCACAATAAGCTCTGGCCGTCTTGCATGAAATCTATCAAAATGATCCCTGGCAGAGCTCAAAAATGCGACGCCCAAAAATGTGATGGCACATATGGAACCCCATACTTTAGATTTATACCTAAATTTATAGTCATTGGTGATACATACATTATAGCAAATATTTTGCCTCAATTTACACACTTTTCATAAACATCTTTCCGAATTGTTACAATTTTTTTTAAAGTATTTCATTTGTTTTGTTTGCTTTTTTTTTAAAATAAAATTTGGTTGTTTATATTTTATGAGAAACTTAGGCCAAAAAAAAAAGTCTCCGGTTTCTGGTATGGAGCTTGCCCCAAAAGTGGTGCGGCGACGCGGCTTTTTTTTTTGCTTCAAATGTCGGTTGACGGATGACTGCAAATGGTGCCCGACTAAACTTAGTGCAAATATAATGGGAGTCCAGAGAGGCCACATAAAGCTTATTCTCGATCATAACCCCATCTAAAAACACGTTAAAATTGTGCAGCAGCAGGATTCCGGTCAAACCAGTGAGTTTGGCGGTTTTCAGACATCATCTTTATTGAAAAAAAAAAAAAAATCATTTTGCCGACGCGCATGGCTACGGCGACGCGCGCGCATACCAGAAACCGGAGACTTTTTTGGGGGGCCATAGGGGGCTTATACCGCTCACCAAGCGACATGTAGAAACTCCTGCCATAGCTTAAAAATATACTTACTATACACAAGAACGGATCCAGACATTTTCCACAAACAGTGGGAACATGTGATCATTCTAACCAAGTTTAACTTCATTCACTGCCCTTTGTTGATTTCATGCACATTTTTGTTTCTCAAGGAAAAAAGGATACGGATGTGCAAGTCATAATATTGGTGAAAGAAATGATAAACTAAGAGTTTTTGAATGGTTGTTGCCCAATCAACATGATTTATTCAAAATTTTGTTGCCTGTACAACCATAGAGCAGTGGTACAACAGTGCAGAAGGTTTGATCATTACAGTGTATATATACGTAGGAGTACATTTTACCCAGAGTTTTGTTTTGCTACATAGAAAGTGACTTTTTGAATGAATTTAACAGATATTTGAGTAGTTAAATTACATTCCAGTTTTTGTAGAATTATCAGTATTTATACAAATTCAGCTGTAACAGCATATGTGATTTGCACCGATATGTTTGTCAACTATTGTTTAGTTTTCAATAAAGGACCTGGTCACGAATCACTCAACAATTTGTTATTAATCACAGTGCTGAATATTGCATTAAAGGGGCACTAGGTCCTGAAATCCCCGAAAATTTTATGTTTTGGATTGTTTACTTAGCCTATTTCAAACATCTGGTTGAAAGGGAACCAACCTAACTACAATGTCTTACCGTTCCCGAGAAAAGACGGACAAACCCCGCTTGTTTACATCGGACATGACGGAGCACGAATACGTTTCTCGTGTCGTTCTCAGTGTACGATATACATGTTGTGTGTCTCGGGAACAGCGGTGACCAATCAACAATGCAAAAAATAGTTGTTTCTTCAAAGTCCACAAAAGGTGAACGAATGAAATCACAATTAGCATCGAAACAGATCAAATTTATGGGGTCGCAAAAGTGGACCCCGAAATTCGTTCTCGCACGCATTAAACAGGAATAACACAAAAACGCCCAGTTTTAAAGGTTAGTTGTGTGGATGTTTATATCTTACTTTTAAATGTTATTTCCGATTAACATCATCTCGTTCAAAGCGCGTTTTATAGCCCAATTGGGCTGTTCCAGGACCCAGTGTTCCTTTAAGTTGGAAGGGACGAAACGCAATAATGACAATGGTTATACTGACCATGACACCAACAGTATATGGTTGGAGAACCTCCAATATCAATGTGCAAACAAACACTGTGAATGATACATGGCTTTAAGGCTGTCCGGTAATATTGAATTGTCGATCATCAATTAAATATTCGAGAAGCTTTTTTGCCGGTTTGAATATTTGAAGAAAATAACCTAAATGTAGCATACACACACACGACTTGAGGTTTCTTTTGAACAATAAAGTTGTGATGCTTTATTGCCAGACGCCACTTTTTTTTTAATACAGCAGCAAGTCAATTCCTTAAAAATATGTCAATGTACACATGGTAATCTTGATACTGGAACAGGCACATGAAAATGTCGATCACAATCCATAATAACAATCGCTGCACATACATTTTAACTGGAGTGCTTTGTGTATAAATTTTGCCTGGCATGGCACACATTTGCAGCTGGCACGTATAAAACTTGATCGGTGAGTTTCCAATATTTGAATAGTTGGTCAAACCTAGCTTCGAATAATCTGAAACTCAATTATTTGATAATGGATGGTCCTACGTACATGGCTTCCAGGAATGTCTCCTCAAAGTACGCACAACGCTGCGACTCAGTTTGTGACTTATTCATGTTCACATCCAATCGTTAGATGACAAGCAACAGGGGATGAACACAGACACATAGGAAGTCACAATTCATTTGAAAAGCTTGATACTTGACTTGTGAATGACGTGTGACCGACTTGACTACAAACTCTGCAGTGTTCGCTCCAGCTCACTTATACTGTTTAGAAATGTCCACGTATTCCCCGTCGGGGCTGTCTTTGGCGTAGCCCGGTATCGGCGGCGTGTAGACCGGCCCTTTGACCTCAAACGGGAACAGGTTGCTGTCTGCCTGGATGGCCTGCTGGTACAGCTCCTCGGACTCTGCCCTCAGCTCCTTCAGCGCCTTCTCCTGGGACCTCAGGAGGGCTTGGATCAGGTTGGTCTCGGTCACGTGCTCCTGGAACTTGTGCCGCGCCCAGTCCTTCTGTAGGAGGGCCCGTCGCTCCTGTTCCTCGTAGGTCAGGGCCGGGGTGTCTCGCTTTCTGCATTGGTTAAAAAAGAAGTATCATTCAATAAATACATGTGAAAGGTCTGCACCGACTCCTTGCATGTGGGATAGCCACACCAGGCGTTTGTACAGAAGCTAACAGATGCAGACAGATGCAAAGGTGTAGTGTTGTGGTCGAGTCCATTGCAAGTCCATCAGAAGTTCGGTCACAAGTAAATCACAAGTCAATGAACAAGTTTGTTCACAAGTAATAGGCCTAACAGTGGATGAACAGTAATTTATAAAGGAATGCCACTGTCACAGTTCGTTTGACAAGCTTGTTAGTTGACTTGGGACTGGATGACTCGCGATGGGTTTGTGAGGTCTTGTGATGGACTTGCGGTGGAATAGTGAGGACTTGCAATGACTTGTGATGGACTTGTGATGACTTGCGATAACTTGTGATGACTTGTGATGACTTGTGAGGGCTTGTGATGGACATGAGAAGGACTTTGTGAAGGACTTGTGAGGACTTGTGAGGGACGACTTATGATGGACTTGTGATGGACTTGGGATGGACTTGAAACATTCAGGACTGGAGAAAGGCCCTTAAATATAATTTTGACCAGATTTCTGGAAATTTAATTTCAAAGAATTGAATGGAATTATATTGGCCTAATTTCATATGGTCAAAGAATAATTGCTTTATCTATTAAAGTGTGATGACACTTGCGAAAGTTGCAGTTTACACAGTAAAGCTATAAAGCCCTTCAGACAACTTCCGGGATTTAAATTTTGGAGTGGGGTTTCTTTTTTGGGGGAACCCAGGTACCCGTGTTTTATCACAATAGGATACCCGGTTCCCGTACTACCCGCAAATGCACACCACTACGCTGCCCAAGCTTGTGACAGTCACATATTCCCCCGAGTGCTCTTCCATACCTTTTGTCATCCAGGAGGAGCTTCTTGTCCGTCCTGAACTCCTCTATGGGTTTGAGTTCCGGGTCCCCCATCTTAAACTGGATCTTCTTCATGCGTTTCAGTATCCTCTGCTGCCTCATCATCTCCTGCTTGGGGTCCACCCTCTTCTTCTTCTTTGGAGGCTCAGCGCTATAGTCAACAGTTAAATACCAAAGTGTCACATCTACCATATTTTAGTCGTCAGGGGAAAAGCAATTTCTCACACAAGCTAAGGCAACAATAATATTGTTTGTTTTACCATAACCCGACCTACATGTACCTGGATTTTTTTTTATAGCTATATTGCTGATCTCAAACTTTTTATTGCTACATTTTGCCATGTCTTTTTAAAACAGTTTATTTTGCAAAATAAAAAAAGGCTTCCCTATGTAAGTTTTGTGTCTGTTATTTATAGGAATACATGTGTGCTTGGGAGGTGTTAAACACTATGTTTAAGACTGGTTGGAGTCTGGAATGCTGATAATTACCCAAGGCAAAGCAGAGGGTAATTATCAGCATTCCAGACTCCAACCAGTCTTAAACATAGTGTTTAATACCGTCCAAGCACATATTTAGTCCCATTCGGTCAAAAAATCAAAACCTTTCGGTCCAAAAGTCAAAACAAGTCAAAAATTAAACATTTCCAACAATTTGGATCAACAATTTTACTTTCTGTTTTTCGAAACACCCCTCTAGCCATATGAGTGTCCAGCCCGCGAGTAAGACGTAAACAATTCCTTTTATGGAGATTGGCGCACGCATACTGCGCGATGACGCGCAGATGCAGCTGACATGAGTGTGTTGTGAATTTAGGACTATAAAATATTGATTCATTTGTAGTATTGCGCATGCCTATGTGAGGATTGTGAACGTTCAACCAATAAACGGTAACAGATTTCATAGGAGTCTAAATTTCATGTTACACTGCAAAAGTTGTTTTAACAAGACCACCAGCAGCCATATCTTTATCATCTGTTGTTTAAAAGACATAATACTACTACTAATAATAATGGATATTTATAAAGCGCACGTATCCACCAGGACTGGTGCTCAAGGCGCTACATCATTATTACCCCTGCTCATTGAGCACATGAAACATTCCAAATACCATCTCAGCTCCCTGGGGAGTATACAGCTGGATGCAGCCTGTTAGGCGCAAGGAAGCTAATTCAATCACAATAACCATCTCTGCCCTCACAGGTACCCATTTACTCCTGGGCGGAGAGAAGCAATGAGTGACAAAGTGCCTTGCCCAAGGGCACACGCACCATGACCCCGCCAGGACTCGAACCCACAGCCTGCAGCTTTACCCGCAGACCACGAATCAGTGCCCTTAACCACGAGGCCACAGTACTCCACATGATACGTGACTGGCTCTCATGTAATGGGAATACATGTAGGTAAACTGTCTCAGGTATTTATGAATAGGCAGTTAACAATACCCTGTACTTGTTTCAGATCTGTTGGATTCTGATGGTTTCAGGAGGCTTCACATAGGGTTCTTATGAATTCAGCAGGGTGTCCATATAATCTTTTCCATGTATGTATCTTTCGGTTCATTTTCTTCAGGGGAAACTGCCATTTTCTCTTGTGGCTAGAACTTACTACAAAAGCTGCGTTGCTCTGAAGCAAAGCGCCCCATTCATTGTGAAGAAACTCCGCGCTGTTTGTGAACAAAGGCAAGGGATTCTGCAAAGACAAATTAAAAATGTTTGGTCATTGCCAAATAATTTGCGAATTTGCACAAGTTGGATAACAAGTATTGTGAGAACAGAGGCACATCTAGGCCCAGACTGGGACCTTAAGTGCTCAAAACGATGCAAAAGAAGATCAGGCCAACTGTACTCACTCTTTAACCAGCAAATTTCTCCAAAACTTTCATTGGGCAAAGAAAAGGTCCTCATACAGTATTTCACCAACCAAGTTTGAAGACTCAATTCAATTTTTTAAAGGAGACCTTTCTTTAATATTTTCAGTACCTTATGTTTTGGGACTTTCATACACAGTATTGAGAGTCCCAAATGTTTGGACTAAGGCCAAAAAAAAAAAATGTTCGGTCTCTGGTCAGACCAAAGTTCCGGAATTGACGCGGCCACGCGGCTTTTTTTTTTTTTTTTCGCTTTTTTTTCTTTTTTCTTCAAGCTTGGATTGTACAGACAAGGTGGGGTACTATTTTGCTTTTCTGCTGTCCTCATGTACATTGGTGTCCTCCATAATTTGCCTTGGTGCTTTCGATCATTTGCCTTGGTGCAATTTCCCATTCCTTGGTGCTCTTTGGTAAAAAAAATTGAGGAGGTGCGGAAATAGAGGGCGCTGTTGGAGCTACCGCGGAACATTTTGGAAAAAAAAAAGATCGACGCGCATGATTAAAATCGACGCGCGCACTGACCAGAGACCGACTTATTTTTCTTTTTGGCCAAATATAGGCCTAGTGGCCCCTTTTCCTTTCCACAGTGCTTTTTAACTTTTGTGACAAACAAAAAAGCATCTACAAACACCATTGAGGAAAAGAGTGTGGCGTTCAGACGCCCATTCTTTGGTTGTGACCAAAGTTAAGTCTATGGAGAGTTGAGTGCATTTTTAAAGTATTTAATAGCAAAATTGGAAATGTTTCTCTGTCCCAGATTCACATGTCTTCTCAACATTTTTGCAATGAGTGATAAGGCCTTCATTAGGCCTTTTAAAAATGAATGAAAAAAGTGGCGTCAGTGCAAAATCCTTTCCACGATCAGCGTCAACAAAGCGTCAACAAGTTAAAAGTGCACTCCTCAGCTGAAAAAAAACCAGGATCATCACACTTCATAGGCATGACGAAAGAATGTTGCAACCTGTTGTGGCTTTTTAGTTCATATATCATCTCAATGAAGGTCAGTCATTGCAAAAATGATGATAACTAGACTGTGAGTAGACATGAATCTGGGACTGAGAAACATTTCCAATTTATGTACACAACCCCTTTGTACACAACCCCTGAAGTAGCGTCAGGCTGCAACATTCTTTCCGGCACACCCCCCCCCCCCCCCCCCCCCCGGCCCCTAGCCCCACTTGTGTGGCCTCTGTATTGCTGCGCTGTACGTTAGGCCACACGTCACATGAGGACTCCTGAAAGATGTCTAAATTTCTCTAAAAAAAATTGAAGAAAGATTACCTTATCTACCCGGAGGGCAAAAGATAAGACATCATAGAAATACAACCGTCATGACCGTATGCAGTGGTATGTCATGTATGTGAACAGGTGAAAAAAGGCCCCAAAAAGGTGCGCCAGGCTTTGGACTAAACTCCTCAGTAGGTTGGAAAACCAGGCGTGTGGCCGAACGTACATGTACAGCGCAGCAATACTGAGGCCACACAAGTGGGGCGAATGTGCCCGGCCCCAGCCCCGTGCATGCCGCGTGGACGGGGGTCAGACAAGTCGACCGTTGAGACAACTCGACTCGGGACAAGTCGACCGTTGAGACAACTCGACCGTTGAGACAACTCGACCGTATGTGCGATAAATGGAAAGACAAGTCGACCGTTGAGACAAGTCGCCTCGCATGTTTTGGGCCTAGTTTCGGGGATAGTACCGGGGATTTTGACGGCGGCTGATCGCCGTTTGGGAGTGATGACACATGAGTTTTTTTGTTGCATATAACAGAGCCGATATAGCGCAGCGTGATTGTCCGTGCACATCGTTCGTTTTTTTCAAGGCACGCGTGCGCGCATCCCCGGTCAACGTGGCCGTACCGTGTACGGTGGCATCGTTTTTGCCGGGCCTGTGCGCCCATTTGCCGGTCAACTTGTCCGTACCGTGCACGGTGACATCGTTTTTGCCAGCCCTGTGCGCCCACTTATCTCATCCCCGGTCGGTCAACGTGGCCGTACCGTGCACGGTGACATCGTTTGTGCCGGGCCTGTGCGCCCATTTGCCGCGCTGGTCGACGTGCCCGCGTGCCGGGCCCGGCCCGGTCCTCGCGGGTGGGCGCGGGCGGGGCGCACCGGCCCGACGCGACGCCCTCTGTACATCGAGTATGCCCGCGCCGCACCCGTGATCGGTCTTGCCACAGATTTGTGCAACTTTTTCTGCTCCACGTGTATTCATTTCCATTAAGTCGAGCAGTCTCAACGGTCGAGTTGTCCCGAGTCGAGTTGTCTCAACGGTCGACCTGTCTCAACGGTCGAGTTGTCTCAACGGTCGACTTGTCCCGAGTCGAGTTGTCTCAACGGTCGACTTGTCTGACATTCGCGTGGACTGTTTGTTCAATTAATAATGTTCCCTATCTTTCCAGCGTTACAATTTTGGGCCTCGTTTTTCCACGATAAGGTGTCAACAATTATCGAAAAATTTCCAACTGAAGTAATGAGGAATGTTGTTCCTACTTAAACAGTACATTATACCGTTCTCAGGCCTTGCAAAGCCTTACAAAATCATAAAACTTACCTCAGAAAATTAGACCGACAAAGGTGAACCATGGAGGTCGCCATCTTGCTTTTTTAAGGAACCCTACGACTGTTTTACTCCTCCTTTTTTTCCGGAACGTTGTGCATTTACAAAGGCTAGTTACAAAGCTTGTCATGCATACAAAAATTGCACAGGGAACAGTCATAGAAAATTCCTTGTCAACAAAACATGGCGGGGGAAGCTTTCGGCTTCGCGACCGTTGAAAAAAATTCGTGGAATCACAAGTTTCATCGCACAGAAGTCGTGATATTTCTTCGATGTGATGTTGTTGAATGTGTAGGCTTAAGCCGATAGTTCAGGTTAATTTGTTTTCACGATGGCGAACAACAGAAGTAGCGATTTATATCGCTGGAAAAGATGGTCCACAAAAGACACATCGAGTACCAGCGCGCATATGAACACGAGGGTAAGTAGTAAAGCACATCTTCCTCCCATGGAGGAATAAGAATGTGTTCTTATTCCTCCATGTTCCTCCGGCCTCCAGTCCATGGCACATTGTAAAGTCCTACTGGCTTCTGCCATTGGGTAGGGGCACTATGAAGTAGGGCAGTAGCATACGTTAAAACTATAGAACTTATCCAAGTTAGATAAAAGGGAGAATTTGAAGAACATTTCATTCTTACATGTCTTATTAGCATGATTAGCACTGATAAGGGCGGCGATTGTGTAGTGTAGTGTAGGGCCCCTGTTTTGTTTTGATCAAATTAGATTAGAGTCAAATTGTTTGTTATTGCTCAAATTCAGAGATTACCTTTACAATCAAAAGCAGACTTTTCTCAATTCTATTAATGACACCCGTTTTGCAATTTTGAACAGTTTCTTGGAGTAGAAATCACGATTTTCCTGCGCGGTTTGTGCCTTGCGATTCAGCGCGCCGTGCGTGCTCACGGTACATCGCACAGCGATCGCCATCTTTCGCCATTTTCGGGTTGCGTGTTGTCGCCGCGCTGCCATCATCATTTTACCCCAAAATTTCCCTCAAAAAATAAAAACCCTGCCCTCTATCTATATGACATACCTGTTTATTGAGAATGTCGCCAACTAGTTCGGTCGTACTAATAATTTTAAAATGGATTTTGTTCCCTTATAATATGAACCGGGCCCTACACTACACGATCGCCCTTAATTACGCAGTGGTTGTACTATACTAGTTACGGCAGCCGTATGTGATTTTCAACTGCTAATGCTTATGCTATCGTATACGGGATAGCTAGCCACACCAGGCATTTGTACAGAAGCTAACAGTATACAGATGCAGATGTATAACGATGATGTAAAGCTCTAATATGAGTAATAGTATTAGTACATGTAGTATTCAACATCACGATCTCCATTTGCCTGTTGTAACCACACTATTAACCAAATGGTTCTCAGACTTTGGGAAAAGTTCCATACTCGGATGCCAATTTATCTGCTGCCAAACATATTAATTGTCACCTCACCTTGTCATTTGAACCAAGAGAAATCCAGGAAGCTGTGTAAAGGTGAAAAAAATTTACTCAAAATGTGTTTTTAGAGCACATTTTGGATGCATACGTCGTGGAGAACTAACTTGAAGCAGCCGGTCAAAACTGATTGTAGTGGCTGAAAGACAGCGGTACGTTATACACGTGACATCAACAACCATGACGTCGCATGAGCCTGCCAATGATAGTGCAATACGTCATTATGAATATTTATTTTCTCATGAATATTTAGTTTATTTCGATGGATACTTCAAATACGTCCAAAGATTGATTATTGCAACAGCGATCGTGCGCGGCCTAGCGGTTAAGCGTCTCGTGTATCAAGCAAGCGTCAGAGGTTCGAATCCCGATGAAGTATTGACTGATATAGAAATTGAGGAAAGGAGAGGGTGAGAGTAGAGGAGGGAAAGTGGAGGGAATAACCATAAAAGATGTAACTTTTGGCGCTAGAAAATTAATTGAAAAAAGTGACGTCCGAGTACGGAATTTTTTCCCAGACTTTATTTCCCTTTTAAAAAAAAACTCCTCCCAAAAAAAATTGATTACAAAATACACACCTAAAATTTAAGAAATCTATTCCGGAAAAAAAAAATACAAAATTATGAAGCGCTGCAGCGATTTGAACCAGCTTCCCTCAGCTCATTGAGCTAATAATGCCTGTACCAATCGAGCAGCCAAAGCATTGTAGTACTGGCAGTTAAAGCTATAGTCCATCATTTGCAGCCATCCGAAAAAGTAACTGGCGTATTATTGTTGAAAAACATACTTGGTTGAAAGATAGTAAGTGGACTAAACTCCCTGTGAAATTAATCTTTCTGGCAAGCTATCATTTTGAAGTAATCAACGAAAGAAGGCCTTTCCAACGGTGCATCTTAAGACGCACCGTAGGAAAATTTAAATTAGTAGTTCGTTTTGTTATTTGGCGCAGCGCGCGCAAGCATTGGCACGACGGACAGGCGCGCGCGGTTGCTATAATTCGTCGGATCAGTGCGCGACATCGCGTATAGCTGCAATTCAAAACAATTCTAAACACGATTCAGCAACTTTTGATTTGAAATTGAGATCCTGGAATGCTGTTTTTCTCGGAATCTACAGCTGAAGCTGAGCTGAAACTTCATCAAGTTACAAATGTAGTTGTTCAGTATCCTTCATTAGATTTTGAACACTTTTGTTGTTTCAAACGAACAAAATGCACAAATTACAAATGATGGACTATATCTTTAACAATAACGATAGTATTTGGAAATTGCGTTAGGGCTGTCGTAACGATAGCCACCACAAAAAGAAAGCGATTCGGTTCTCACTCCCAAACAGTTCAATCAACTCCAAACGACATGTCATGTAAAGTCAAAATTCCATAAACAAAGAAATACCAAGTGGGACTTTTGATGTTGATGCCACTGTGTTGATTCAAGTTGATTGCAACATTACATTGGTTGTTGAATTCATGCACATGCCAATAGAAATTATGCTCTGTTTTCTCCCTACTTATTGTGTTATCATTACAAAGTACAAAATGAACAAAAACATGTCCATGAAAGTATTATAATTTGTTTTTTCTTTGTAATTTGTTTGATTAATTAATGTCCGAAAAATGAAAAGATTGGTTCCATTGATTTGCTGTTGTTTTTAATTTTGTTTTCAAGACAAGCATTTGTTTGATTCTGATTTCATTACCTCTGTTTCAGCCGAAAACTCACGTTCCTGCAAGTGACAACATTCAAAATTGGATCAAGGTACATACACATGTACATACATGTACACAACATCCTAAATGTTGAATTAACATCCCCCTCCCCCGGCGCAAATCCATGAATAATTATTCGTAGGGCTGTGCTAAATATTCAAATATTTGAATATTCGATCAATTATCAAATATTTTAATATTTTTTTTATTTTTTTTTATTAATTAAATAAAGGTGAAATGCAATGAAATGAAAAGGTGGAAAAGGTCAATTTTTCTGTAACTAAACTGCAGTCTGAAAGCATTTCAAGGTGTTTTGCAAGAAACGTAAAGTCAGCTTTTTTTTCTACAATCGCTAAACAGTTGTAGAAAGCTTTAGGGAGGCATCTTTTTACTAATTGTATCATTGAAATTTCGTTTCGGTACATGTATGTGTAAGCCCTCCACCAAATTTAACTGATTTTCTTGCGGAATACATAAATGCTGTACAATTTTAATGAACATATATCCAAACCATTTTGAAACATCCAAATGTCAAGTTGCATTTGTTGCCATCTTGTGTGCCATTAAAAAGTGAATAGATAGAAACATGAAAGTGAATAGATAGAAACATGAAAGTGAATAGATAGAAACATGAAAGTGAATAGATAGAAACATGAAAGTGAATAGACTTAGAAACATGAAAGTGAATAGATAGAAACTTGAAAGTGAATAGCTAGAAACATGAAAGTGAATAGATAGAAACATGAAAGTGAATAGATAGAAACATGAAAGTGAATAGACTTAGAAACATGAAAGTGAATAGATAGAAACTTGAAAGTGAATAGATAGAAACATGAAAGTGAATAGATAGAAACTTGAAAGTGAATAGATAGAAACATGAAAGTGAATAGACTTAGAAACATGAAAGTGAATAGATAGAAACTTGAAAGTGAATAGCTAGAAACATGAAAGTGAATAGATAGAAACATGAAAGTGAATAGATAGAAACATGAAAGTGAATAGACTTAGAAACATGAAAGTGAATAGATAGAAACTTGAAAGTGAATAGATAGAAACATGAAAGTGAATAGATAGAAACTTGAAAGTGAATAGATAGAAACATGAAAGTGAATAGACTTAGAAACATGAAAGTGAATAGATAGAAACTTGAAAGTGAATAGCTAGAAACATGAAAGTGAATAGATAGAAACATGAAAGTGAATAGATAGAAACATGAAAGTGAATAGACTTAGAAACATGAAAGTGAATAGATAGAAACATGAAAGTGAATAGATAGAAAAAGTTTAAAAGTGCATGAGTGATGGTTTCCCTTTGGATCTGATTCACAGAAGGTGGAGAAAGCATCAGACAGAGCAGCTGCAGTGACCTTTGGCCTCGGCAACAGTCGTCGTGGTGATGGTTACTCGCTAGCCAATAGCTACGGCACGGCGGCTGCAACTCTGGAGGCCGTGCATGATCATGATGAAGCTCATTCAGAAGGTATCAAAGAAAGTAACACTGCTACATCTACATACTTGAATCCGAAGTCACAGAAATCCATTCAGTATTGGTTGTGAATAGCTATTTTTTGGTTTAAAGGGAATGTACAACATTTGCTTTTGCTGCAATTTTCAGAAATAAAGGGATTGGGAGGATTAGTATGTTATAGCAAATATTGTTAAATTGACTTGCTTCACGTTTTGGGTTTGGAGATGCTGGAAAATCCAAGAAAACCAACCATGTTTTTGAAGTCTGGTTCCCTGACCCCACGTAAGATGAAACGGAGCAATTTATAGACTTTGGAGGATTGTTAGGTCAGAGAATCCGTCTAAAAGGCTTGTACCCCTTCACAGGTGTTTAATCAATTGCAAAGAAAATGCAGAATAACTACATGTAAATATGAAAAATTAGGGGCACTTTTTGAAAACAGTCAGTTTTCTCCAACGCTGGTCGGCCGACCAGCGTTGGAAAAATACAAGTTTTCTTGAAAATGTCAGAACACCAAGAGCCACGATTTTACAGGATGCTTTCGAATGTCAGTCCCTAACAATCCAGTACGATATTTCGTGATAATTTGATCATTTCGTTTTTTGATGTTTGCAAATGTTGTATCTTCCCTTTAATGGGCGGGGACTACAGACCGGCCCCGCTCCAATTTTTGTCCAGGCCCCCCTCCAACCATACAGTGTAGTTGGAGTAACACCTGTTATCCATGGAGCCAAATCTCCTGTATAACGTCTGATATGTCTAAACATGCAGATATATGCAAGCCGCGTGCCAGCCAATCGGAGACGACTTTACTTTAATATCGTGACGTCATTTCATTCCCGAATCAGGACTAATGGTTTGATTACTCAATTTGATTGCAGTGTTTTGTAATACAACAACAGCCGGGCGCAATATCGCGTAACATGATACAGAGCGTGACACATTTTTTTTAATCCATTGTCTAGGACCGAAGACGCGATATAGAAAGCGCACGCTGATTGGTCAAAATCTTGCCTAATTAATCAGTAAAATCTGTTTACGCATTCGCCGTGGTCTATTACAACAAGGGGTTGCACTTGTGAAGTTCTCTTGGCTCATTTGTGTCCTCATTTTTTTCTGAACTCCAATTCAAGCGCAAGACCTTCTCAGTCAGTGGATGGCCCAGAAGTGTGGCCTTGACGATGACGAGGAGGAGGATGATCTCAGGTATTTTGAGGACGATGTCGACGTCAGGGACTACGCCGCATCCAAGAAGGCCGCCAAGACCGACCTGAAAGACCAGTGGAACAACCTCCTGGCTGAGAACGATCCGGTAGCTGCCGACCCCTACCACAAGATGTCTTCTGAAGGTACGTATCCAGTATCTAAATATTTACCAGTGTTGTGGCAGAGTCGTGATAACTCAAATCAATGACTCAACTCAAGTATGACTCGATGAGTCTCGTGACTTGAGTCTCAATGTTTCAGTTGCTCAACTCAACTTGAGTCCAATTGTGACTTTTTTTCCTGTCCCTGTTGCCTCTGAGCTTTGTAATTCGTCATTCTTGGTACTTGGTTACTTGGTTGATTCTTCTCCTAAGGACTTCCACAAGGGAGTATAACTAGGAGGCCAGAAACACCGGGGCAAACCACTTCTGTTAGCGATAAGTGTCACTGGGTTCTTTTATGTTCTTTTGCGTTAGGCCTTATAAAATGCACGAAGGACGAAGCAATTATGGTTAAGTGCCTAAAGTGTCTCACTAGCCATTGTGTCCAATCTTGCCAGTATCTTTCTAGTATTTTAGTGGCATTAAATGACTGAGAATATTGTTATTTTTCCTGGATGGAATGCCATTAGCAGGTTACTCCCTGGTATAATGCCGGTACCCATGTACATTGTATACTGCTTGGTGGAGAGAGAGAGGCAAGCGGGGATCAAGGGTGGATCCAGAACACAATTTCTAGATGCTCTGTGTTGCGATCTGAAGCAATATCTGACCACTTTAACCAATGTTTTTTGAGGAAAAGATGGTGGTGTACTCATTGCCATGCCTTAATTGCGAGGGGGGGGCGGGGATGGATGGCCCCCTTTGGGCCCCCCCCCCTCTGGATCCGCCCTTGGTGGGAATGAAGTGGCTTGCCCAAGGACATAACATATGGCCAGCAGCTGGATTCAAACCCCAGACCCTCTGATTATGAGTCACAAATCCAAACCATTAGGCCACATTTCCCCATGCTACAGCTAGATTATTATCCGCATTTATTTACCTTTTTGTCCACAGAACTCTTTCGCCAGATAGAAACTCGGGATGATGACCAATCCGTCCAGAGCATCCTGGATGAACTGATGAAGAAAGACATTGTGGAGAGCAGCTTCAAGAAAGATCTGGGCATCGGAGCAGAGGCCACGAAGAAGAGACATGACCCTAGGACCACAATGGCTGCAAGACAGCAAAAGGTAAGGAGAATATAGTCTTACAAGACTGATCCTTATTAGCATTTCCCATATTTGGTAGCTAATTTATTAGCATTTCCCATATTTGGTGGCATCTAGCTTTTAGTCAAGTCCCACGTGCCTATACCCGGACCATCCGGACACGTAACGCACCCCAGATGCTAACACGTAAAAAGACTAGCACGAGCGGCGAAGCCGCGAGGGCCTTTCCTATCTCGTGAAACTAATCACTTATTCATTCATTCACGTAATGTAAATCAAGCAATATAAACCAATCATCTAACGGTGGTTTGCGGTAACCAGCAACAGCACGCGCGCGCTGTCTGGCGCCAGATGACAGCTGATTTACGTTAGTAATTCTGTATTTTCATTGGTCAATTCACAACGGGTAATGCATTATGTATGTCTACCAAATCGGTAGACAAATGTAAAGAAAAACATAAGCGTTCTCCACGAGATGGTAAAGGCCCTCGCGGCTTCGCCGCTCATGCTAGTCTTTTTACGTGTCAGCATCCGGGGTGCATCACGTGTCCACGTAGCACGTGGGACTTGACTAAAGGCTATGGGGCATCAAGCCCCATATCCTTCAAACTTTAATACCCCTGCAATTCTAAAAAAAATCTTCAACGCCTGTTTAGCAACTCAAAATACACACATGTAACATGTTAACAAACAAACTTGTTCCTGATGGCTGAAAAAAAGAAGACTTTTTTGTCATTTTTGGCCTCTTGAACTTGCAGTTAACATTATTAGTACTTCGATAATTATTATAATCACCCATAGGACTCTATGTACTGATACCTCCAAGAATATTGAAGTACTGTGGCACCAGATATAATTTGTGTACAGGTACCAACATTTAGCGTAAACCTTATCTTTTGTTACATGGTTTACTTTTGGTGAATGGTTTACTGTTTAGAGTGCAGTCTGTGTGTCCTTCTTTTTATTTGAAAGGTTACACAGTGACTTCCTTTTTTCACTCTAAACTGAACTATCACCTTCGCAGGTGAAGGAGAACAGAGAGAAGAGACAACAGTCGAGAGAGGCGCAGCTGCGGCAACAGCAGCAGCACAAGGAGGCCCAGTCCCAGGCACGGCAGATGGTCATGAAGGAGGAGCGCAGCAAGGCGATGCAGAGGCAGCGAGAGGAGGCCCTCATGCAGCAGGAGATGGCCAGGCTGAGGAAGGACATGCAGGAGCAGAGGAGGCTGGCTGAGGAGGCCAGGCAAAGGTGAGGCTCAGCCTCGGAGGTACATGTGTTGCGAAAGTGACAGCAAGACATAGGTGTTGTTCTGTCCTAGTGACATCTGTCTGTGAAACTGGGAGTAAAGCCAGCAGTGAGGTTCAGCCCCATAGGCATGTTGTCTTTGAGGTTCATTTTGTTGTGCCCCACAGGCACATGTGTGTTTGAGGCTCAATGGCGAGCCACGTGTGTCTCTGAGGTACAATGACGAGGTACATGGAAAACCTCACATGTATCTTTGAGGTTCAATGGTGAGACACTTGTGGCTCTGAGGCACAATGGCGAGGCTCTTGGAAAACCTCACGTTATGGAAACCACACGTTATTTTGTTGAATTCAGAAAGGGGATTCAAGGGATATTATTTATTGGACAGGCTGAGGCAGGACATGTTCAGGCAGGATGGGCTGGCTGAAGAAGCCAGGCAGAGATGAGGAAGAGCCCCTTGAGGCACACACGTCTGTGAGGCGCAATGACGAGGCATGTAGAAAGCCTCGCATTATGAATTTTTTTACATGTAAACTAAAAGTTTAGTGCTCAAGATTTAGATGTCGAAATAATTATAATCATGCTTGAACACAAAAGGTCTGCTTAGTAGGGCTTTGCATTAGAACCGGGTAGCCAAGTGCCCGACCGTTGATGTAAAAAAAAACGGTCCCATTTTATGGGATCGGGTACCTGTAACCAACTTTACAAATTACTAACTAACTTCTCCTATAATGAAAAAGAAAGGTTTGGATGAATTTTGAGAATGAAAACCGGGATACATAGGAAAACATCGTAAAGCTATAAAGCTCACTGTACACACTTGTATCTTGCCGTATTGATGCACCAATGTGGCGGTATTATCGTGCAGACCTTTGTGAAGAATATAAACAGTAACTTCTGAGATTTTAATTTTGGGATTGGGTTTCTTTAACGGGTGGTTCCCATACTACCTGTTATTGCACACCCCTAGACTGCTTCTGTTTTGTTGTTTCAGGGAGAAGGAGATAGAAGCCAGAAAGCACGAAGAGCTGAGGCAAGAGGAGGCGAGAAGACGGCAGGAGGAGCTGCACACCAGACTGAACGCGGAGTCCCTCATCCAGGAGGAGAGACGCAAGATGGAACAGAAGCTTGAGAATGCACGGGCAATGAAGGCAGGCCAGGATCTGAAGGTATGTCTTACAATGAAGGGGCTGGTTTAGATTATGGAATATGTACAGGAAAAGCAGATTGGGACTATATATGTGATGCGATCAAGCTACATGAGTCGTTTGTCGGGAATTTTTATTTGGAGATACAGGCCAAAATAGGGCCACTTCATCACATCACTTCATCACATCTCTGGTGTTCCGACTTCCATAATTTTGTAACTAAAGTATCAGCATGTGGTTTTCACAGCATTAATGCTGATATTGTGCTCTTTTCAAATCTGTAATAACATTTTTTTTACCAGGGTCGACAAACAACTCATTTAGCTTGATCGCATCACACATGGCCTGCTGTTATTTATTTTTTAGGGAATAAATATGAGCTTGGCTGGTTTTAAACACTTATTTTACCAGCAAATCGTGATCGTCGTGGCACCTGTTATTGCACAACTTATCAAGGTTGACACTCACAGCTTTGGGTTTGAATAGTAAATGAATTACTATTCTACTTGTGACGGAGCTTTTGGAGTTACCACACGATTCAGAAAAAAGTCGGACAAAATTGTTTTCAAAATGGTAGGGTGGGGTGACTCAACGACTGTTTTGTGATCGAAAAAATCATACACGAACAGCCGTCATAAATGCTGTTATTATCCTCGAAAAAGTGTGTAGCTTGCACCATGCGTAGCACTAATGCAACAAATTTGTCACGCAGGGGGTGCAATAAACTTACGATCTATTTCACGAAACATGGCGTAGCTGCGCAACAAATTTGTTGCGTTAGTCCTACGCATGGCGCAAGCTACGCACTTTTTTGTGAAATCTGCTGCAGCATTGGCTTTCAAGTGTGTGGCCAAGGTGCAAGCACAGTAATTGCCTGTTGAAGTCTTTGGTGAAGCATTTCCTGAACTGATAAACCTCTGCAGCTTGGCCCTTCTTATTCTCTTGTATTCATTTGTATTAGGCCAGAAAAAAAAGTCTCCGGTTTCTGGTATGGAGCTTGCCCAAAAAGTGGTGCAGCGACGCGGCTTTTTTTTTTTTTTACCTGATTTTTTTGCTTCAAATGTTGGCTGATGACTGCAAACGGTGCCCGACTAAACTTAGTGCAAATATATGGGAGTCCAGAGAGGCCACATAAAGCTTATTCTCGACCATAACCCAATCTAAAAACACGTTAAAGTTCAGCAGCAGGATTCCAGTCAAAGCAGTGAGTTTGGCGGTTTTGAGAAATCATCTTTCATTGACATTTTTTTTTTCATTTTGCCGACGCGCATGTCTACGGTGACGCGCGCGCATACCAGAAACCGGAGACTTTTTTTTTTGGCCTTAACAAATTTTTTTTCCCCAGAGCTTACAGAGGCATTTCCATGCCTGGTACGAGCTGGTCCTGAGCAAGCGACTAGCCCTGGGCAAGGCCCGGGCCGTGGCTGACTGGCGGACGCTACTCAGAGCCTGGAATGCCTGGCGGGCCTACGTCAGGGCTAGCTGGGCCGAGCGTGAGACCAGGGAGATTGAAGAAAACTTCAAAGACCTCCACAGGTACTATATTGTTATTTGAATTTAAGGTTGACCAAAACAAAATGAAGAGTTTATTTCCAAAACGCGACATATTCATTTAAAAACATTGCAAAAGTTGCAGGGTTGTGGAACTTTAAAGAATAAAAACAGCTGTTTCTAAACTTTATTTTTCTCTTCATTGTATTCTTAAGTTGTGTTGAAGTATATAATAACAGCCGTCGAAATTGCTGTTGGGCAGCCAAGAGAATGCAGGATTCTAAAAGGGAATAAAATGGCGTATATCACATTTTGGAAACTCTTCAAAGTGACTCTCAATGCATCCAAAGTATTTCTGAAATTGACTATGGAATTGTGCGATTGTGAGATGTAAAACTCTCTGTAGACTTGGATTCCAGATTCGTCTAAACCAAGTAGTATAATGAGAAACCAGGGTCCCTCAAATTTACTTTTGTTTGAGTCAGGAATAAAAAATGTCTTTATAATTGTTCCACTGATTGGACTTTGAATCATTTGGGACGCATGCAGGTTTCAAATAATAATGATAACAGGTTCTTATATAGCGCTTTTAACTGAGATCAAAGCGCTTTACATTATTATCACTCTTGCTCATTGGGCCAATGAAACAATCCAAATACAATCTCAGCTCTGTATACAGCTCGATGCTGCCATTTTGGTGCAAGGCAGCTAGAATCAATCACAATCATCTCTGCCCTCACAGGTACCCATTTACTCCTTCCGGTGCAATGAGTGACAAAGTGCCTTGCCCAAGGACATATGCACCACAACCCCAGGCGGGAATCGAACCCACAACCTGCAGCACAACCTGCAGAATTACCGGCAGACCATGAGCTCAATGCTCCAGACCATGAGGCCATGACACTCCACATCAGACTTTTGATGTACTTAATTCAGATCTTCAGAATAGTTTGATTTGCAGTTCTGGAACATAAACTTATCTGAAAAGGGTGTAAATTTTTACAATTGGATTGTGCCCTTCACAAATGTAATTTTATGAGCAGGGTACACTCATTGCTGTTTGAGAGATTGTGAGAAAAATATATAACAAGATTGCATGGATGGACCTCAGATCCACAACCCTCTGCCTACATGTAATTGTGTATTTTTAAAAGAACTATTAAAGGGAATGTACAACATTTGCTTTTGCTGCACTTGTCAGAAATAAAGCGATTTGGAGGATTAGTATGTTATAGCAAATATTGTTAAACTGACTTGTTTCACGTTTTGGGCTTGTATATGCTGGAAAAACCAAGACAACAAATCATGTTCTTGCAGTCTGGTTCCCTGACCCTACTTAAGATGAAACGGAGAAATGTAAAGACTTTAGGGAATTGTAAGGTCAAGAATCAGTCTAGCAGGCTTGTACCCCTTCACAAGTGTGTAATCTATTGCAAAGAAAATGCGGAATAACTAAATATGAAAAATTAGGGGCAGTTTTTGAAAAAAGCCAGTTTTCTCCAACGCTGGTCGGCCGACCAGCGTTGGAAAAATACAGTTTTCCTTGAAAATGTCAGCACACGAGGAGCCACGATTTTACAGGATGCTTTAGACTGTCAATCCCTAGCAATTCAGTAAGGTATTTCGTGATAATTTGATCATTTCGTTTTTTGATGTTTGCAAAAAAAAATGTTGTATCTTCCCTTTAAATAACGAACATATAATTTTCTTGCTGAGCAAAAAACCAGCTGGGAACCTGTCTGAGATATAAATGTATATCAATATATATCCATTGCAACAATTAGTACATTTTTCTTCATAATTCTTTTTATTTATATTTATCATAATTTGTTTACTGCCCTGAACAATTGTAGGAAAAAGCAGATCGCCGCCGATCACTACCACCGTACAATCCTGAGAAAATATCTCTCCGTCTGGTGCCTGTGGCTGCGGCAGGAACAACAAAGCAGGGAACTGGAGCAACAGCAGCACCAGACCAAAAGCAAGATGGCCGCCTTCCTGGAGGCGGCAGCCTCTGGGAAGCTGTGGACCAATAGGAGTGAGGAAGAGGGAGATGGTGATGCCAAGGCTGGAAAGAAGGGGGCCTCTGATAGGCCCGACTCAGTGGCACAAAAACTGGTTTGTGGAATTTGTTTTTTTTTTGTGGTCTAACAAGATGAGATTTCTATCAAAATTAGGTTTTGCCCTTCACCGACGTATAAACACTGTATACTCAGTGTGTTACCTTCCGAGTGAAAGTTGGGAAAAAAAACACTCGGGTGGGACTCAAACTCATGACCTCCTGCTTTGTTGTGCAGAGGTCTTACCACTCGACCACCGAGCTTGCGGCATCGGTTGGCTGGTTCGAATGTGATGTAGATGTTTATATCTGAGTACACAGTGCTTATACGTCGTTGAAGGGCAAAATCTAATATTGATTTACATGTACCCTGTGACCTTTCTGCTTTGGGTGGCCCTACCAGGAGGACAAGACTCTGATGGTGTAGCTCATGGGTCATCGGAACATGCAAACACACCCATCGTCAGTGAGGTGATAGTCTCATTGGGAGTGGTTGCAGGACTTTACATGAGGCTTAAAGGGAATATACAACATTTGCAAATATCGAAAAATAAAACTATCAAGTTTTTACGAAATACCTTACTTGGATGTTGGTAAATGACAGTCAAAAGCATCCTGTAAAATTATGGCTCCTGGTGTGAAGTCATTTTCAAGAAATTGGTATTTTTGTATACATTTCCAACAGTGGTCGGCCGATCACCGTTGGAAAAACCTAACTATTTTTCAACTTTTGCTTCAAATTTACCATTTTTTCGGTCCAAATTTTGTTTGCTATTTGGTAACATGTTCATGAACGGGTGCAGGCCAGCTACACTGGTTCCCTTACCTTACAATTTTCCGGCATCTATAAACTGATCCATTTTATCCTTAGTGAAGTTAGGGAACCAGACTACTTGAACATTTTCGGTTTTTTTGGTTTTTCCAGTATTTTTCGAACACAAAACTTCAAACATGTCAGTGTAACAATATTTGAACTATTATACTAACCCCTCAAATTGTTCATTTCTGAAAATTACAGCAAAAGCCAATGATGTACATTCCCTTTAAAGCCCTTGAAGTAAAAATAGCAATATGCGGCATCTGGGTTTTTGCATCTAGGAGTTGATGGATTTGGAAATGTATGTAACAAAAGTGCCTCTGAGAAGAAGGGTATAAATTGTATTATCCAAACCCATTGCAACAGTCATCGTGATTTTTGTCTGGGTTGCTTAGGGACCGTGACCATTCAGCCCTGGTATGAAAAGGGCCCCCCGGTAAGCTCGTCCCCTCCCAAGAAGTCATTTCGCACCGTCCCAGCTACCGGCCCAGGAGCTGATCCGGTTGCTAATCAGGAACTCCTCTATCCTGGGGTCTATTGTTTGCAAGTATTGACACAATATATCCAAGAAGAAACCCGCTTGTGGTTTTCATCTCTCAGCGCGAAACAATAGAACACTTTCGTCTGCTATTGTTCTGCTCTGGAGGTTCTCTGAAGGGCAATAAATTGATGCGCCTGACTGACTTCAAAACTTCTGGTCAGACAGGACCATGTACTGGACGAGACTGGGCTGAAGACCGGACTGGCTCTGGACCGGACGAGGTACCGGGGGGCCCTTTTCATACCAGGGCTGAATGGTCACGGTCCCTTAAAGGATTGTGCAAAATATGGTCTAAACACCCACTTTTGACAGCAATTTTCACCTACTTATTGAGCTTATTTAAAATATTTTTTTTCACATAGTAGTAAAGTAAAGGCCTTTAACCATGCATGGTGGAAAAAAGCTTAGTAAAAGTCAAAAAAATAGTGATATTATGCTAATTTGAATACAAGTCACCTAAATCAGTCTTGTCCACAGGTTATTCTATGCAAATTGGACGTTTTCGTAGTTCATCAAAATTAAAAAACCTTCCCACCAAAATAAATTTTTCGCCCTGGTAACTTTTATTGAAGCTGTCCAATTATTTATGTCGGTGTTCAGATCCTCTACTCAATGAGCTGTCCGCTTAAGTTCATTGTTGTATAACATTACATAACATAACAATCAAATGTCATGCCCTTTCAAATAAAGCTCCGATAGCTGAGCTCAGTCAAGCGAAGGGAATATATACCTCCGTGGACAAACAGGTTTTTTGCACATGAAATGTTCAAATAAGCATAGCTCAACGACAAAATGCGCAAATGCAACAATTTTTTCGTCACATTTGCTTAAAGGCCAGTACTTTAATAGCTACTAATCAACAGTTAAAAATAATTTTTAAAAATAGGTGAAAATTGTTGTCAAATGTGGGTGTCCTTTTTTTGAACCCCCCCCCCCCCTTGTATATTATGTTGTAGTGAGATTCTATCAATTTGTCCTTCAATGCCCAGGATGACCTGTTCGGAGAACCAGCACGACCAGTTAACCCCAAAGCTTCAGTCCCAAGCACAGCCCGCAGTGATGTCTCCACCACGTCCGAAGTATCCCAAACCAAACGGCAACCTAACCACTCCGCGGGTCCCGGTAAGCCCAAGTACGCCTGGCAGGTGATGCGCAAACACGTGGACCTTCCAGTGGAGGAGATTCTAGCAGCCGGTGAAGATGACGACAACGCGGAGCACCAGCCGAATCGGAATCAGAATAATGCCGTCGACAACGGTGAGTCCTACATTTCCATGATAAGGCAGGAAATATACAGTACAGAAAAACCGATATGAGGGTCTTCGTAGAACCATAAAAAAAATCAACATGCAGTTGTAGTAATTTATAGGTATTAATTTTTAGTCGGGCAGGATGGCCTAATAAGTGTTTTTAGAGTTTCCACGTTGCAACGCGTAAAGGTAAAGTAGATCATTTGTGCATTTATTTCGTATGGAGCAACAAAAGTGCCCAAAATCCAAAGACGGGTGTTTAACAACTAACCCGGTGAAGTTGTAGCTCTATGAATGCTGTATATTCGGAGAAAACAGTATTCTAGGATCTCAATTTCAATTCAAAAGTTGCGGAGCCGCATTAATTGCGCTCAAAATCGGCATCGGGGAAAGTTCTCATTTAGCCGATTGCAACTATGCGATGCCTCTCGTCCATTGTGGCATCCATTGACTTTGTTTGTACATGATGGACACAGTGCACCAAGTTAAAGTTGATGATTGTTACTTTTTTTCCACTGCAGCAAATCCAAAGACCAGCGCCTCAGGTGCAACATCGAAGAGGTCCATCAGCTACAAGCCCAACTCCTTCGAGCACCGCTATGCTGCGCAGCAGCGCGTCCTGCAGGAGCAGCAGCAGCAACTACGCGAGCAGAAGCGCTTGATTGAAGACCTGCAGACGGCGCAGAGGCAGCAGCTGCTGCGAGCGCAGCTTGGAGGAGGAGCGGAGGCAACTAGTGATGTGACAAGGGATCCAAACGAACTTCCTGAAGGACTCCCAGATAGTGGAAGGTAAACCTTCAGAGTAAATATGATTGAACCTTGTGGACCAGAAGGGCCAGCCTATCGTCCACTGACTGACTGACTGACCAAGTCACTGACTGACTGGGTCACGGACTGACCGGCTTCACGAGTCACAGAACGACTTACCAAGTCACTGACGGCTGACTGAGTCACAGACTGACTGACCAAGTCACTAAACTGACTGACTGCTGACTGAGTCACAGACTGACTGACCAAGTCACTAAACTGACTGACTGCTGACTGAGTCACAGACTGACTGACCAAGTCACTAAACTGACTGACTGCTGACTGAGTCACAGACTGACTGACCAAGTCACTAAACTGACTGACTGCTGACTGAGTCACAGACTGACTGACCAAGTCACTAAACTGACTGACTCCCCTACTGTTGACTGACTGACTGACTCCCCGAGTCACTTAGTATAAAAAAATGTCCTAAACTGAGTATTGTGGGTCCAGCTCATTTAGGCAAACCTAGTGTTTTTCATGTAAATCTTTTAGTATTACCGTATTTTATTACATTGTTCTACAATGTATTTACTCCTTGATGAATCCATAATATCGTGGAGCGCTTGGGTGGCTTGGGGCGGTATAAGGAGTAACGGGCAGGCAGGCGGTACAGGGACTTATTGGTTAATTCATTTTGGTTACTAAACCAAGTAGTCAAGTGCACAGGCAATTTACCTTGAAAGCCAGAAGCAGTGTTGTAGTCGTGTCCATTCATCACAAGTCCTTTCACAAGTCCAGTCACAAGTCCAGTCGCGAGTCCTTTCACAAGTCCCTTCATGAGTCCAGTCACAAGTCCAGTCACAAGTCCAGTCACAAGTCCAGTCACAAGTCCAGTCACAAGTCCTTTCACAAGTCCAGTCGCAAGTCCAGTCACAAGTCCAGTCACAAGTCTAGTCACAAGTCCAGTCACAAGTCCAGTCACAAGTCTAGTCACAAGTCCAGTCGCAAGTCCAGTCGCAAGTCCAGTCGCAAGTCCAGTCGCAAGTCCAGTCACAAGTCCAGTCACAAGTCCAGTCACAAGCCCAGTCACAAGTCCAGTCACAAGTCCAGTCACAAGTCCTTTCACAAGTCCAGTCACAAGTCCAGTCACAAGTCCTTTCACAAGTCCAGTTGCAAGTCCAGTCACAAGTCCAGTCACAAGTCTAGTCACAAGTCCAGTCACAAGTCCAGTCACAAGTCCAGTCGCAAGTCCAGTCGCAAGTCCAGTCACAAGTCCAGTCACAAGTCCAGTCACAAGTCCAGTCACAAGTCCAGTCACAAGTCCTTTCACAAGTCCAGTTGCAAGTCCAGTCACAAGTCCAGGCACAAGTCTAGTCACAAGTCCAGTCACAAGTCTAGTCACAAGTCCAGTCGCAAGTCCAGTCACAAGTCCATTCTTAAGTCCTTTCACAGGTCTAGTCACAAGTCCAGTCGCGAGTCCTTTCATGAGTCCAGTCACAAGTAACAGGATGAACAATGACAAAGGACTGCTTTTGTAACAGTTCATTTGAATAGCTAGTGACTTGACTTGAGACTGAAGGACTTGTGATGGACTTGTGATGGACTTGCAGGGACTTGTGATGGACTCACCTGGCCAGAAGAAACCAAGAGAGAAAACAATAAAGATTTGTTTAGCTTTAGGCAAGGGTGTTTACTTGACTTGAGGCTAGATGAATCATACTGCAAGTGACTACTCAGGCCAACAAAAATAATAGTTCTGCTTCCGGTTACCCGACTGACCAAATGTTTAGGCTGCGACCCTAAAAATGTTATCGGCAATTCCAAACAAAATAATAATAATGATTGAATAAATAAAAATAAAAACCTGTTGTCTTTTCTGTCTTCACAAAATACCTCTCAACAACCCGTTTGCGTAAAAAAAACTTTTACTTATTTGTTTTTTTACTTACATTCACTATTTTTTCAAAAGAAGCCTCCGTTATTTTTACAAATTCGCTTCACAATTCCATGTCACGGTGACTATAATCACGTGCGTAAACCCAGCTCAATGCAGCGATGACTGGTTCCGGCCGCGCCAATTTACAGCTTTCGTAGTGCAATGGAAATAGTTCAGGCTAAAACTTCACATATGATTGAATACCCCATTCAATCTGCATAAAAAAAATTGGCAAAAAAAATTCTTCCGACCGACCAACCCTATTTTTGAAAGGTATGTAATCGGAAGCAGAACTATTTTTTTTTTCAGCCTCATACAGGGCTCGACTACATGCTCTGGAAAAAAAATCACGTTCTGTGCTTCAGCCATGGAGCCCATGGTTATTTGCTATAGTGTTTTACCTATGTTTACAGGACTCAGAATTGGGCTCAGCCTCATTGGATCAAATACTCGCTTGTCGATAATGTTGGTACCACAAGTAGAAATACTCGTTTGCAAGCATGCTCAACTAAACAAGGCTTGAGGAAAACAGGGGCCAGCACTTGCTCCCTACATCATGGGTTATGGGTGCTGTTTTGTAAATTCATGGGCGCTATTTTTCCACCTGCACGCGTTGGTTTTGAGCCCTGGTTTATGCTCTTGTTGCAGGTCACAGCCTGGAGCCGGCACGGCGCCGTCCACTGGACGGTCAGACCTTAGCGATTCCAGCACGACCAGCGCTGGAAGTAAGAACAAGGAACCCACCAGGCCACCACTGCTCAAAGGTAGCATTGATCGCTTCAGTTTTCTTTGTGGCGAAACAGTTCTTCAGTGTATTTGTTATTGCCATATGATCTGTGTATTTCGTCGGTCGCACCACGAACCGGCGTATCTCGATTTTTTGCCAAATTGAGTTTTTCTCATTAACGTTATTATTTCATCAAAGTGCTCATTCTCAGAAAGTTTTATTCCGATCTGAGGTCTTATTAACTAAGAACGCTAATTAGATTGTGCGGCGTATCTCTAAAAAAATGAAAAATGCTGCACCACGAAGTGGCGTATCCCGATACGCCGCTTTACACTCATAATTCCCATAGTGGTATGACGTCATAAAGGAGCATCGACATGAAAAATTGGAATTTAGCGTTTCACGAACCGACGTATCTCCGTATCTGGCACACGGCCACTATTACACGCGTTGTATGACATACGATAAACATGAGAAAAATTTGTTTCACGAAGTGACGAATAACTTTGGAACTGAATTTCTCAAAAACTAAGCAACTCAGATGCACACGGATTGCATACAATAAAGTTCAATCTATAAGTTACTAGCAAAAACGAAACATCTTGAATTCTTACACAGGGAGTATATGGAATGAGCCTACAAAATAATGACCAACTTTAAATCAGTTTTTCTCGAAACACAAAAAAATGCGATACGTCGGTTCGTGGTGCAACCGAGGATTTGTTTGTGAATGATTAGGGCAACAGTAGAATATGTTTGCATTCATTAGCTAGGCCCTGCGAATGTGCCGACCCCAAATGGACGAAAAGTGCCCTGTGTGCCAACCCTACAAATGTAATTGTTTGGATTGCAGCTGTTAAAATTATAGAAAATTGAAGTGACACTGGTATGGAAACTTTTTCTAATTATGAACTTGGATGTTGAAAATGGAAAATTGCAGTTCTCCACATGGGATGTTGAAAATGGAAAATTTCAGTTCTCTACTTGGGATGTTCAAAATGGAATATTTGAATTCTCTACTGGGGATGTTGAAAACGGACAATTTCAGTTCTCTACTGGGGATGTTGAAAATGGAAAATTTCAGTTCTCTACTTGGGATTTTGAAAATGGAAAATTTCAATTTTCAATTGTCAGTTCTCTTCTCGGCTTTCGAAACTGGTAAAGAATAGCACCTCCTGTTGTTATTGCACCGAGTCCATAGCGCCATTTTCAGTTTCTGCACCATGCGTAAAATGTGATTGCCATGCGGCACTCCAATTAACCAGTTCGCGCCGGGATTATTTTGACATCGACCGGACCCAGGGGAGGGATTGTTTTTCAAGAACCTCAATGCCAGACGGGTTCAGGCCGTCATCTGCTGGTAGCCCACCCTGATATTTCCGGCCTCGCTCGCTGCGAGGGGGTCGCTGACAGATATTTTCGGCCTCGCTCGTTGCGTGTATATCCTTCATCCCTTCTGAATACCCCAAAACCTTTATCTGTATAAGTAAGATTTGATGCTTTGCATGGTGGAGATACTAAATAATGAAAGGTTTGTGGAAACACCATGTGCGAATAATTTCTCAACTAAGAGAATGGTTCTGAAAAGAACCAGAGGTATAAACTCGACGTTCCGGTCAGTATGCTCTGACCGTCTTCACTCTCCTGAAGACGGTCAGATCATACTGACCGGAACGTCGAGTTTATACCTCTGGTTCTTTTCAGAACCATTCTCTTAATTGAGAAATTATTCGCACATGGTATTTCCGCAAACCTTTCATTATTTATCTGTTAAAAAGATTCAAAATATTTTCTTTTCTTTCATACTTGTGTTGTTGACCTCAGGCATGAAGGACAGGGAAGCGGCGCGGCTGAAGATGAAAGCAGACAGGGAGGAACGACAACTCAAGAGAGAACAGGAAAAACTGGTAAATTACAAAATGTACCTAAAGTTCTAATGAAGTTTGAACAATTTGAATATATACAATTTGTATCCTTTTTTTGCTGTTTAGACCTTAAAGGCCTTTCAAACCCTGCTATTTAGACCTTTCGAACTCTGACGGGGAACATGGTGCTTGTGTTCTTGGGCAAGCCACTTGACTACAATTGCCACTTTCCACCCAGGAGTACGTGATGTGATCAAGCTAAATGAGTCGTTTGTCGGGAATTTTTATGTGGAGATACAGGCCAAAATAGAGCCACTTCATCACATCACTTCATCACATCTCTTGGTGTTCCGACTTCCATCATTTTTGAACTAAAGATGGTATCAGCATGCGGTTTTCACAGCAGTAATGCTGAGATTGTGCTCTTTTCAAATCTGTAAAAAAAAACACGTTTTGACCAGGGGCGACAAAACGACTCGTGTAGCTTGATTGCATCACATATGGTACTCTTCACCCCAGGAGTATAAATGGTACCTGTGAAGGGCAGAATGCGCTGATCTCGAGCTGCAAAACTGGTCTCATGGCCTCTGACATTGGACACTGATATCAACCTCAGCTCTGTTTGTTTGGATGGGGAGAATGAGGTCAACAGAATATTTCTTCAGGTGCATATATTGGATCTTGACGACTGACAGAATATTTGGCATAGAGATATAGAATTTGTAGACTCTTGTACAATTTAAAATTAAAATGTAAATTTTGCATTATCTACACCGTGCACCAGTTTGTACACCTGCAATTCCATTCATGCAAGTGCTTCGATATTGGGTTAAAGTTGTCTTGATGTCATTTTTAGGCTGAGATCAAGGCTAAAGAGGAGAGGCAGAGGCAGGAAGAGGAAGACGAGAAGAAAGCCAAGATGGAGAAGAGACGAGGAGAGAAGAGACTAGCCAAACAGGTGGGGTAGTATACATGTACTTGAAGCGGAGCTACCCCTTTAGTCTACACATATCTGACCTTGCCGGGCATTGGTTTCCTACCACAATGTAATTTGAGCCACCCTGCCCTCCAACCCCAACCATTGGTATCCTTCAAACCCCAAATAGCCATTAAAACCAAAGAACTGCAATGTGATGATCAATACTCTTTCATTTTATAAGCAGGGGCGATCCATAACAATCCACAATGAACAGGGGCAATTGTATAGAATAGAATAGAATAGAATTCTTTATTGTCATTTGTATATAAAAAACAAACATTGAAATTCATTATGGCGTTGCGAGCTGTTAAAAAAAAAATACAAGCCTATGTAAATGTGCACAAGTGCGGTAGGTTTTCCCGCCAATTTTAAGTCACCCCTTAGGGCCAGCAAGTGACACACCCTCTGGTGGATGTACCTTGGTCCAAACTAGGATCTAGTGAAAGATAACGTCGAGCATGCCTACCATGTGGCTAGGACGATATAAAACAGAGAAATGTGAGTTGTCTATATTCCCCGGTAGAATGGTATATTGGATGCACTGTACAGATACCTAAAGGTATACCTACATTAAGTTATGAAATACTTTGGTTTCGAAAAGAGTATGGATGCATTAGTTGGGAAGGCATATAGCAATGTTCTAATGGCAGATTATACTAAATATAAACTGATGTGGGATAGAATACTAATACCTGAGATACGATGGTGTACAAATATTTATCAAGGGGGATATACAAGTATGGCCTACCTACCGGTATGGTACAGTGTAACTTCTCTATACCGAACACCGCTGTACCGAAGATTAGGCTATACCGAACATCGTCTTTGGTTCCCGAAGTTTGTGTACAAAATGTACTGAACATTGTTGAATGATTGTTGTTGAAAATTGTCAACAGAAGAGCGACAAGTGGCTATTATTTCCCCAAGGAATAGAAGGGGAAAGCCAGCTATTGCTGTAGGTAGTAAGCTCAAAAACTGTGTAATTACATAATTCAATAGTCTGCACGTGTTCAAGTCGTCTTTCAGTAACTACCAGGTTGGCAGGGTGAAGTTCCGGAGGGTGCTACTTTAATAGTGAGTACTGGGGAACTGGAGTATGGCAGCATAAAATTGCTATACCGAATGATCCCTATTACAAACAATTTATGTGGATCCCGCGATGTTCGTTATAGTGGCGTTCCCCTGTATATACATGAGGTTTTTTTTTTAAATACAAACACAGTTGGAAATATCCACTCTCAATATACAGTAAACTCCGGCCAAGTTGGCACTCTCGGGACCCGGAAATTTGTGACGACTTACGCGAATGCCGACATCTGCTGTAAGTCATCATTTTGCCGACTTACATAAATGGCCATTTTGCACATGTTTCATTGCACTAATTGGCTTCAATTTAACCTGTTTTATCTCCTTAACCCTAAAAGGGCTGGGGGGGCGGACCCCCTCAACTTTTTCCGCGATGGCCTTAAAAAAAAATGTTCGCCACCCGAGCTGTTATGACTTTTTAGCCTCGAGCCTTGCACATCTTTTGATACCAAAAACATAAAAATTGGACCAGGGGTTGCCGCATAGTGAAAAATTTTCCGGCACTACGCGCCGTGAAAACTTATTTTTCCATATACGTCGTGTACACAGAGGAGAATTACCATTCGTACATATGAATAATTAATTAACCATCATTCCAAAATCCTTTGACCTGTAGTCATGAAATTTCTTGGGTATGTTTATGATGAGTTGCTCTATGCATGTACTGAGTTTCAAAATTTTTCGTCACTCGATGGTCAAAATAACCTGGCCTGATTAGGGTAAATGCTTGAGTTGATTCCAGCAAATTAATCCTCAAATTTATCATCACGTTTTGGGTATTGATAGTGGAGACCACGTGTACAAAATAGTAAAACATGTACGTGTACAGTTACGGGACTTTAGTCAGACGGCCGACTTGAGCGATTTGACGAGTTGTACGATGCCAGCTTGGCCGTAGTTTACTGTACCATGATATTGGATACAATGTTTCACTTGCATTTTGCCAGGTTTGCCAGTAAGGCCAAAAAAAAGTCTCCGGTTTCTGGTATGCGCGCGCGTCGCCGTAGCCATGCGCGTCGGCAAAATGAAAAAGGGTTTTTTTCAATGAAAGATGATGTCTCAAAACCGCCAAACTCACTGGTTTGACTGGAATTCTGCTGCTGCACAATTTTAACGTGTTTTTAGATGGGGTTATGATCGAGAATAAGCTTTATGTGGCCTCTCTGGTCTACCATAATATTTGCACTAAGTTTAGTCGGGCACCATTTGCAGTCATCAGCCGACATTTGAAGCAAAAAAAACAGGTAAAAAAAAAAAAAAAGCCACGTCGCCGCACCACTTTTTGGGCAAGCTCCATACCAGAAACCGGAGACTTTTTTTTTTGGCCTAATAGACCGATTTGTATTTTTTCACCATCTTCTAGAGGGAGTTGGAGAAACAGCAGCGCCTTGAGCATCTTCAGCAGCAAACCTGCAGAGCAGACGAGCATTACCGACAAACCCTGCTCAGACGTAAGGGTCTGGACCCCTGGATGAGGCTGGTCCACATGGCCAGACAAAACATGCAGGTAGGTAATAATAATAATAACAATAAAGAACATTTGTAAAGCACTGGTATCCTCCTAAAAAAGGCGCTCATGGCGCTTGAGGGGAAAGTCAAGTTAGGATTGTGTGTTGTGAGAGTAAGCCTGTTTGCACAGGTGAGATTTTATGTTTGTCTTAAATGTTGTGATGGATGGAGATGATTTGATAGCCAGAGGGAGTTGGTTCCACACTCGGGCTGACGCTGCAGTAAAGGATCTGTCACCCCATAGAGTGGAGGTCCTGGGCTCATGAAGCATCATGAGCTCACTGGAGCGGAGTCCGGTGCGTGCTGTTGAGTACGGGTGGATGAGCTCGATGAGATACTCCGGCGCATTGTTGTGGAGGATTTTGAACACGAAAAGGCCAAGTTTGTATTTGATTCTGTATGATACTGGAAGCCAGTGGATATGTGCTAATACAGGAGTGATGTGAGAATGTTTATTAGTGAGAGAGATTAGTCTGGCACCGATGTTTTGTAGTCGCTGCACTGGTAAGATTGTCTATGGAGACCAGACTACTTTTGCCACCACTCCTGTAGCGGGTTATCCTTTAATCAAGGTCTAGTGCTAGGGCTGTGCTGCATATACCCAATATCTGTATATTCGATCATCCACTGAATATCCCGAAAATGTGAGCCACAATGTCATTTTAATCGTATAAGTTGCATGGTTTTATTGTTGTCAAAAGCCACGTTTATTTTGAAAGTCTTTTTTTAATACGCAAAATGGTTTTGAGAACTTTCGCAAGGAATATCATAGCTCAAATTGCTTCTTTCAAATCAGTCTCATATCAGCCATTCCTCTAGTCTAAATAAAGACAGGCATGCAACTTTTCCTCGGATCAGCTGATTTCCTCTTTTTTTTACTTCCCATGTGTGCCATTAAAAATAGAAAAACACTATACAAAGTCTTGGAAAGATTTGAATTTCCTCTTTTTTTGTGACTTCCCAGTTGCATGCCTGACAAAGATCAGACATTTACGTGTGCAGAGCCACGGTCAAACATTTGACAAATCCTAACATGCAAATTTAATGCAACCCCGCGCGCCAGCCAATCAGAGGCGACTATAGAAATTGTGATGTGTGTTTCGATCAGAAAGGTGGACTAAGCTGTTGATTGGTTAACTTGCATGCCATGTTTTTGCAATACAACAACGGTTACCGGAGACCCGATATAGAAGGCGCCAGCTGAATAATCAGAATCTCGAGGTCAAGACGCAGTCTTGTTTTGCATAATTAATCACCAAGTTTGCTCGCATATCATAGTCCCTTGCTGTGTTAAGGGCACATTCCATAGACTACCATCCCCACCCCCCTTCAACAAAAATTAGACACACATAGCATTTTTTACATTGTTTTTAAAGCTCTTTGCCAATTTTCCACAAGCGCAGGCGCCAATTCCTGATCAGTGGCCAGTTTTGCTAGTGGATGTAAAACTTGATCATGGCATTTAGAATATTCAAGTGTTCGACCCAGTCCAAGTTGGAATAATCAAATACTAAATTATTTTGAAAATGCACAGCACTATGGCAAATAAAAGAAGTTCAGCAAAGAACAAGATGACTTCAGTGTCAGACTTTCATTTTAAAAAGATGGCCCAACAAAATTAATAAGGCCAAAAAAAAAAAAATAGTTCTGCTTCAGGTTTCCCTACCTACCCTATTCTGACAACAACAAAAAATGGGGAAAATGGGAAAAAACACCCAAAACCATCACTTTATGCGCAGACGCCTCCATCTGATCGTACACAAAAATTAGCACAAAAAGAAAAAAATTCCCTACCTACCTAACCTATTTTGGAATACCATGTAATCGGAAGGAAACCTTTTTTTTTTTTGGCCTAACAAAGTTTTCGAAACATTTGGACAATTGCTCACACTTGATTCCTGAAATCAGCTTAAATAGCACCTTTTTTTCTGCTGTAGCTAGCACAACTTTCTGCCAACTGTTGAAGTGTGTCATGAAATTGATTCCAGATTTATAAAATAATCAAAACTGTTTCCTGAACATTCTGATGTTTTTTTTTATAAAATACTGCTGTTGAAATATTTCCAAAGCCTTATATGAAACAAATTTGTTTGCATTCCTTGAATGTTTGACAAATTTAAGGTTGCTGAAGATCACCATAGCAGTGTGCTACTGAAGAAGTGCCTGTTGCCGTGGAGACAATATGCAGATGAGGTCTTGCAGGAGAAGCTTGCCATGGCAGAGAAGCAGTACGAGGTCATCCTTCTCAGACGGTCGTTTCAGTCTCTGAAGAGGGTTAGCATCCATGGATTTTTCCTTGTTGATATTGCATCACCTTCCTAATCAACATCACCATCTCAGATAAACTTTCACCATCATAAGCATTGTTGCCACTTTGCCACTTATATCTTTATCGAGTCATGTTGGTTGAGCAACTTGTATTAAATTGTATTACCGTAATTTTCGGAATATAAGCCGCGGCTTATACGTTGATTTTGCCCATGAAAATGTTTACTGCGGCTTATAAACAGGGCGGCTTATACGCCGAGCCTTGAAGAATAAAAATGAAATTCACATGTGTATTTAATGTACTGGTATAAGAAGAGATATGTTGCTGAAATGAATTATCAATTAAGAAAGTCATTAACGAACCGAAACCACGTGCCACGTAAAGGTGCCGAGCGGTAAAAAGTACGGTGAAAGCTGTCTTGATCGACGCTTGCAACAAGCCGTACGTGATACATGTACTGTACTAGTGCTGCTGCATGCAGCATGCTTTCCCCAGCCGACCACACCATTTGAGGTAATAATAGGGGTGAACTATCTTGGAAACAATAATTACCAACATTTCCGCTGTTTAAAAAAAAGAAAAAAGACGACTAATACTTTTTATGGTGTCCGAAACATTTCTGTATTCGATAATCAGTTGTTCAACGTCACAATATAATTTTTGTACTTCAAATGTATTCAAGAAACGATGTAAACCTCAAAACAGGGACTACATCACCTCTAACAAAATTAATGGATTCGTCCATGAAAATGGCAGCATCGTTTTGACTATTTTCGAAGAAAGTTACGATCGAAACTTGAATACTGCTCGTTAGTAATCACAAAAAATTGATAAGTTTTGAGATAAAAACGGACCTGTATATTTTTAGGACAAAACAAATCAGCATCTGTTGCCACAAAGCAAGATTTGTACGTAGCGCTCCAGTCAGACAACACACGCCATGGGGGAAAATCACGGTGGGTTGCATACTCTCTCACGTGCTGCAGGAAAATGTTGTCATAGGCCGGCGCGGCGCAGGCTGCAGCGCCGAGAGATGTATTAACTTTCACGGCCGGGGACCGGACGGGGCAGCCGGCAGCAATTCCCGGTGTTTATTTCTCATCATCAATTTCCACATTTGTTTGTGAGAGTATCGATTGTAAATGATTTGACACAACTTTTGTGGCTCTTTTTATAGCTTCTGTAGTGTAAATGGAACTGGTTCAGAGCATTTTGGCTAGAATTTGGAGGCCTTACAAAATTGAAACCGCTGCCGTCGGTGCGGCTTATACGCCGGTGCGGCTTATACGCCGACTTCAAATCTTAATTTGCAGATTTTTGCGTGCTGCGGCTTATACGCCGCGTGGCTTATATTCCGAAAATTACGGTACATTGTATTTACTCATCAATAAAACCATGGAGTGCTGGGGTGGTTTGAGGCAATATGTGACCTGCCATAGCATAATGAGGAATAACCTCCATCTTTGACTTTTCAAGTTGTATACATCATGTTAAAGCGCAAATCATTGGCTTTCCAATGATACCAAATTTATTTCTGTAGCTGAATTTATTCCAAAGATGTGCCGCAGGAACTTCAACGGTGTCCCGCCAATCTTTGCCAACCTCATTTCGAGAAAAACGGCTTTGAAAAAAAAGAAATGCATTGCGCCTCCACCGACAGTGATAAACGTTCTTCAGTTTTTCCACTCATGGGGGTATTTTTTTTCCATAACAAAAATGCATAGTGTGAATCTTGGATACCTTGACTACTCAAAAATACAAAACAACCATTATCAATTTTGACATGATTTTTCTGCTATATCCGACTTCAGGCGTCGATTACTCAAAACAAGGTTTTGGGGGACATTCCTCATTTTGCCACAGTAGGTCACATATGAGGAGTAACAGTCAGGGTGGTATAGGGACCCACCCCAGCAACTAATCTACTCATTTGCCGCAACGACAAGAGAATCCATTTAGGAAAATGCACATGGAATGAAAGAGTGGAGCAACCTTGTTAAAGCTTCAGATTGTGGTAGCTGCATTGGTCTGTTGACTTTTTACACAAGTATCACGAGAACTGTAGCAAACAGAGATGTGACAAATACAAAACAGTGTGCTTATACCAGAGCCCTCAAGAGAAGTCCACAAAGCTGTATCTGTTGTTTAGTCTGGAAATTATGTTCACAAATGTGATGCGATCAAGCTAAATCAGTTGTTTGTTGGGAACGTTCATTTGGAGATTCAGGCCAAAATAGGGCCACTTTATCACATCACTTGATCACATCTCTTGGATTTCAGACTTCTGTAATTTTTGAACTAACGATGGTATCAACATGCAGTTTTCACATCAGTAATGCTGAGATTGTGCTCTTTTCAAATCTGTAAAAAAAAGTTGACCAGGGTCGACAAACGACTCATTTGGCTTGATCGCATCACAAATGTTTCAAACAACCAAGCAAGCTGTTTCTATTATTTTTTTTTCAGTATGGTCACCTGCAGTCCATTCAGCTCCAGAAAGCTCGGAGGCATTACGCCTTTACTCTCAAGGGGAAGGTGTTCCAGGCCTGGCAAAAGCACGTCACGGACGAGAAACTCCGGATGTGGAAGAACGAAGAAGCCGCCGAGGAGCACAATGAGATGTAAGCTCAGCTGTGAAGTGTTATGTAGCTTTTTTTATAGACTCTGTGCCATTGTTGTAGTCGAGACCGGATAGTCCAAGACCAAGACCGAGACCTGAAGTTTCGAGACCAAGACTGAGACCGAGACCAGCCCCTTCAAGGCAGACCGACACCGAGACCTATATGGTCCAAGACCGAGACTGCGAATAATAAATAACAATAATCTAAATAAAAAACAAGACACATAATTACAGTTGTAAGTTGTAACCTTTTGATTCACGAAGATTACAGACCACATTTTGACCAGTGGCAGCGTTGAAAAATGGACATATACATGACACCTTACTTTAGCAAGAAGTGGTTACATGTGCAGTCCGAACCAACCACGATATATAAAAATTCATTAACAAGGTCATCATCGTCAGTCTCCTGACGATGACTAGAGTAGGCTAGTCGAAACGTTGAGACCAAAGACAAGTTCTTTTAGAACTTAAAGCAGGACTGTTCTTATCAGAACAAAAACTACTTAGCAAAAGGTGATAATAAGCAGGACAAGTTCTTTTCAGAACTAAATATCTTCTAAGCAGTACTTATTACTACATGGTGTTACAGCAAACCGAAACGATAAGGTCATGAAGGTTGACAACATGATCTACGGGCTAGCAAATGTTTTAACTATCAACGGAACTGAACGAACTCAACAAAGTGAACACAAAGAAATTGATTGAGCTGTAAATGCTACATATTGCCGGTCTCGACATGTGACCTGCCAAAATATCGAGACCAAAGGGGACCGAGACCGAGACCGAGACCACAGCTTCCGAGACCGAGACCTGCAAAAAGTGGTCTCAAGACCAGTCTCGAGACAGAGACCAAGACCTATAACACTGCTCTGTGCACTATGGTTTCTCGATTGAAAGGGCCTCGTGAACCCATGGTTCCCAACTCTTGCAGCTTATTTCACAAAACAGTGCGTAACGTACACCACGGGTAGGACTTGTGCAACAAATATGTTGCACAGCTGCGCAATAAACTTACGATCAATTTTGTGAAATTTGTTGTAGCTGCGCAGTCTTTTAAATAATCTAAACATTGTGGATGAGGATGATAACAGCATTTACAACGGCTGTTTGTGTACTATTTTGTTCATTTGTTGAATCGACTGCACCTGCCATTTTGAAAATATTTTTGTTCGATTTTCTTCGGAATCGTGCAGCAACTCTTAAAAACTCTGTCACGAGTAAAACAGCAATTCTTTTACTTCAAACACGAAGCTGTGTGTCTTGCATAAACCCTGATAAGTTGTGCAATAACAGGATCCCTTAATTTTCCCTTTTTTTGTCCTCAGACGCATAATGAAGACATCATTTTTGGCCTGGAAGCGGTATCCCCAGATGCTGAAAGCCGAGCGAGCACGAGACAAACGACTGGAAAACATGAGGAAGAAAGTGGCCTCCATCCTGCCCGATTTTGGGGACAGCTGATGATGATGTGCATCGATGGAGGAAGTTTGACGGAGGGTGATTGGTCAACTAGCAGTTGATTTTTGATAAAACTTTATCTGCGCTTTACACATTAATGTGTCAACAACTCTCATCAAAACAGTCGTCAAAACATCATCTATAAACGTCTTGGTCCAGGCTCCATGCTATGCATTATTATCATGCACAAGGCTATGAGCTCCTTGTGCCAACAAAAGAGGGTGCATTTTTACCACTTTTGAGAGCTCCGTAGACTGGACTCGCAGCGTGATTTTCTGTACTGTACTGGTTCACCCGCGAAGTACGCAGGACTTCCTGAATGTGCAAAAGCTATAGCCACAGCGTCTTCGCGTGAGCGTCAGGCTTTGTCTGCGCGCGGAAACGTTTGAATTTAATTTGCGATGGTCTCCCAGACTACTCCCTGCCCCAAAATAACTTTGGATCATTAGAAATGTGCAGTGGATGGACCAGGAACCAGTCTAGGTCTCCCCAAATTCCCCTTTTTTAACCGATGAAGGCGTACCTGTGCACGGAGCCCATAGACCCCTCTCAAATTAATTACGTCACTGCCTCGAGATTGTCACGTGCATCGGCATTTTGGGCGTCAATTTTGCATGACATGCATCGGCTTTGCACACTGTGCGCACAAATACCTGATGGCGTTGAATGGGGCTCGTTCAGTGACGGCCATCTCTGTAGGAGAACTGCAACTGCATATTTTAGGCAATCAAGCACGCATTGCGCAGTGTTGAAAATGTTCCAAACACGCGCGCTTGTTGCTCGAAATGTGTTCGAAATACGACACACCCGATGTGCGTTATGCAAGTTGACGCTCAAAATGCCAATGCACGTGGATGGTCTGTAGGAAATGAAGTCATTTGAACGAGACCTATACACAGTTGTAATTTGCATGGACAAGATGGCTGTCTATGATAGGGGTCTATCGGTAATCAGCGATGCCATCAACCTCAGTAGGCTGGTTCTGAATGGTCGAGGTGACCATAAAGTAATTTAGATGCCAATATGGGGTACCGAAGTGTGACATCATTTAGAACCAGAAAGTGTATAGTGCAAACGAATGGAGTACGGCGCGTGTTGGTTCGCGGTCTGAATCACGCGCTAATGTCTTTTACACACTTTTTGTGCGCGTGACGTATTCACTTTGGTACGCCATAGTTCATTAGGTCAGTCTCCCAGTTTAAAAACATAATGAAAATGTTTCGTTTCCCTCTGGATAGGGTCATGCCTGCCCATTACAAGTTACTCGACAGTTCATACCTGAAAGTGTAGTGCAAACGAATGGAGTATGCGTGCGTGTTGGTTCGCGGTCTGAATCACGCGCTGTCTTTCACACACATTTTGTGCGCGTGACGTATTCACTTCGGTACTCCATAGTTCATTAGGTCAGTCTCCCAGTTTACAAAACATAATGAAACTGTTTTGTTTTTCTCTGGATAGGGTATATGCCTGCCCATTACACGTTACTCGACAGTTCGTACCTGAAAGTGTAGTGCAAACGAATCGAGTACGTGCGCGTGTTGGTTTGCAGTCTGAATCACGCGCTAATGTCTTTCACTCACATTTTGTGCGCGTGACGTATTCACTTCGGTACTCCATAGTTCATTAGGTCAGTCTCCCAGTTTAAAAACATAATGAAACTGTTTCGTTTCTCTCAGGATAGGGTATATGCCTGCCCATTACAAGCTACTCGACAGTTCATACCTGTACCCATTCATACCTGGCTCCAGAGAGGCACATTGGGGTGGAGTGGCTTGCCCAAGGAAACACAACAAAATGGCCAGCAACTGGATTCGAACCCTTAGCCCTCTGATCACAAACCCTAACCACTGTGCCGCACCTCCACATTTTGCCTGGAACAACTGTCTTTGAATGCCAATAGAACAGTTGACGGGTGTGTTGATAATGTACCAATACTTGTGTATTGGTTTTGTCTTCTTTAGATACGGTATTAAAACAGGAATTTGCAAAAACAAAACACCAGGAACTATTAAGAACTGGCCCATAACTGGGGAGTGAATTCAATTCATTGTAATGCTTTGCAGATTTATAGAAAGTATGTTTTCCTCTAGTCCAAGAGGCCCAGCCTGGTGTCCTCTTTGTGAACAGTGATTCCATCTCGAAAAATCAAACCCCAGGAGAATGGACTCAAATTTCGAGTTAAAGGGAAGGTACAACATTTTGCAAACATCAAAAAATGAAATGATCAAATTATCACAGAATACCTTTCTAGATTTCTAGGAATTGACAGTCTAAAGCATCTTGTAAAGTCGTGGCTCCTGGTGTGCTGACATTTTCAAGAAAAATTGTATTTTTCCAATGCTGGTGGGCCGACCAGCATTGGAGAAAACCCGGCTTTTTCAAAAACTGCTCCTACTTTTTCATAGTTAGTTATTCCGCATTTTCTTTACAATTGATTGCACACCTGTGAAGGGGTACAAACCTGCTAGACTGATTCTCTGACCATACAATTCCCCGAAGTCTATTGATTGCAGTTTCATCTTAAGTAGGGTCAGGGAATCAGACTACAAGAACATGATTGGTTTTCTTGGTTTTTCCAGCATCTACAAGCCCGAAACGTGAAACAAGTCAGTGTAACAATATTTGCTATAACATACTATTCCTCTAAATCCATGTAATTCTGAGAATTGCATCACTAAAGCAAATGTTGTACACTCCCTTTAAACAGAGTTTAGAGTTAGCCAAAGTTTCTCTGTTTTCCAACAATTATGTACATGTACGTCCGGTATCTCCTTAACTGACTGACCGACTGTCACTTTTAAGCCGGGCAGTACTGTTGTATAGGATTACCCCATTACACCAATGAATAGGCTAGACCAGATGCATGAGAAGAATTTCAATGAATATCTATTCTGATTTTTGTTTTCTTTCAGGACTAGCTTTACAGTCTTGTCTTGTGGAAAGTGGCAATAGAACCCTTGGCCATTTTTAAATGTTTACCAGGACTGCCCACAGTCAGGGATTTTTATATCCTTTCACATTTCAATTTCATGTACAGTATGTAATTTTTGTAAAGCGTAAATTATCTGACTTCATGAAAATAAAATACACTTGACACCAAATTGGTTTGCTTTGGATTTTACTACAAATTGTTTTCATCTAATACAAAGAAAGTTCAGTAAAATACTTGTACATTGAAACTCAATTCATTGTCTTGGAACACGGTCGGTCAGACTATGAAAAGATCCATTCAAATTTTCCTGTACCAAAATATCTCAATAACGTTTCGAGCTAAAGCTATCCAAAATGCTGGTTGACAGCAAAGTGTCGGTTTTACACATGTACGTATATTATCCCTATATATTAACTGTTTCATGTCTCTTTTATAGAATACAAAGTACTTCGCTGTAGCAGCAAATGTTTGCTAAACTCTCCATATTTCTGCGGACGTTTGGAGATTAACGTCTGTCATGTCTGTACTGGATGCTGCAATAGTCTGCATCAACAGAATCCGAGTATAACAGCGATAGCCTTTACGTGCAAAGTCATTGCCTAGTTTACAGTTCCTTTGTATGCCCTAAAAGAAATATCTTATATTTTATAAAAATGTTGGTTCAGTCGATGGTGAGTCGGTTTCTATAGTCTCTGTATCTCATCTTTGTCGTCTCTAGTGACCCGCCATCTTGCGTTTCTTCAAGGCCGCCTCAAGCGACTTGACTCGGCGATCCTCGGCCTTTGGTCTATCTGTAAATGACAAGAAAACTGTGATGATAATACGAGCAGAGATTGTATTTAGTCTATCCAAATCCGAGCAGACTTTCACTGTACATCAAAGCATTGCCCAACTATTGTATATGTACATGCGTGTATGTCGAAACTGCCCGCGGACAGATTGTCGGAATCAGATTGTCTGACTAATAGCTGGCACAGTATGTTTTAGCTATTGAAGGAAATTCAAGGAGATTACGTAGTACAGTGATATCGTGCTGGGGACCGAATTTGCAGTAAGGCCAAAAAAAAAAGTCTCCGGTTTCTGGTATGCGTGCGCGTCGCCGTAGCCATGCGCGTCGGTAAAATTAATGGGTTTTTTTTTTTCAATGTAAGATGATGTTTCAAAACCACCAAACTCACTGGTTTGACTGGAATCCTGCTGCTGCACAATTTCAACGTGTTTTTAGATGGGGTTACGATCGAGTATAAGCTTTATGTGGCCTCTCTGGGCTCCCATACATTTTGCACGAAATTTAGTCGGGCACCATTTGCAGTCACCGGGCGAAATTTGAAGAAGAAAAACAGTAGGTAAAAAAAAGCCGCGTCGCCGCACCACTTTTGGAGCAAGCTCCATTCTAGAAACCGGAGACCTTTTTGGCCTAAAGCTCTAGGTTATGAAGGAGAAAGCATAGACACTATATTAGAGGCTCAAGCTACCATCATTTTAGAATGCAGTTTTCACATTTCGAGGAATACACCCCAGTGATTAGACGGCAGATAACCCAATTGTTTTTTACTATAACCCCCTCGAGGTTTCCCTTCATTTTGCAACGGATAAACCTAACCCCAAAATGCCTCTAAACCAGGGGGACCTTGTGTGGACGTGGGCAAGTCCACACAACGTATCTGAAAACTGGTCCGTGTGGACATTATTTTGTTCGGAAGTCCACATTGAGAATATAACGCTTGTACAAGGATGCCGTTGTAGTCATGCGCCACTGAGATATCGTTTTGGCCCATTGGCCAAAAATTATTTGTGGTCTTGGGCAATGGATATATTTTTCCGATATGGTGGTGCGGGGCCTTTGTATCTCGCGTTGTTATTTTCTTACCCTCTTTCTCATCCGGCTTCTCGAACCAGGAATCGGGGACCCAGCTCGGCAGGGAACCCCAGGACTCCTTCCACTCCAGATCGGAGAAGTCACTGGACCACGAGTCCTTCCACTCGATGTCCGAGGAGAAGCCAGACCCCTCGGGCTCGGGCTTCGGCTGCTCCGGCTTCGGGGCGCGGTTGTCCTTGCGTTTGCCCTCTGATTATGATACCAGTGAGGAAAGGAAACAAAATAAGAACGCGATTAATTTAATTGAAGTGGTTCAAAATCTCTGAGTTCGGCACCCGGGTCAGATTCGACCACGTAGCCAGGCCATTCCATTTTGACCTCAGGCTGACACTTCTCTAGGTCATTAATTAGGACAAGTTTGGTGTCAAATGAACCCCTCGTGGTCAAATGGAGGAGACATTCAGGTAAAATCTGATTCGCATTTGTGTTGAGTCCGACCAGGAACTTTAAGAGTTATGTGTTTTGGTTTTGTCTGAAATTCGCTATATTATATTGCGATTAGATATTGCTTCACGTGTTGCTCTCATGGAAATGCTTTGAGTTGAAACTTGATCGTCGAGTATGAACCTGTGTAATAATTACACCTGTCAATGGCGGCGGAACGTTTCTCCACAAAGGTGTCTCTTTATAAGCGAGGTATTAAACTAAGGGTAGAAAAAGGTATGTAATAGACCATTATACGTGAGCAGATTCGCCGATTTATTAGGCAAGACAACCGCCTCTTGACCTCTAGATTTTGACCAATCCGCGGCGCTTTCTATATCGGGTCTTTCGTCATGCACCCGTTGCGCGTCATGGACAATGGATAAAAAAAAACTCTGTGTCAAGCGCTCTGTATCATGTTACGCGATAATGTGCCTGGCTATTGTATTACAAAACACTGCATTCGAATTGACCAATCAAACCATTTAGTCCTGATTTGGGAACGAAATGACGTCATGATTTAGTAAAGTCGACTCCGATCGGCTGGCGCGCGGCTTGCATTATATCTGCATGTCTAGACATATCTAGACATAAGACTCTTGTCTGCTCATATTACGGGTGATACTCAGGCTAAGAAAGAGGATGGGAGTGTGCAGATAATGTGTCCCCCCCCCCCCCACCCCGCCTTTTGCCGCCTGATGTGGATTATATGAGATACATTCATAACCTTAAATTTACTTTACCTGCCATGTGACGCTTGAGGGCGCGTGTCTTCATGGCGCGTTCCTGGAGTTCCTTGGCCAGTTTGTCCTTCTTGAGGGGCGACTGGGATTTGCCCTTGAGGCCACGCTTACCCTCAGCTGGAGATACCAAAATTAACATTGAGCGTTTTAATTCGTGGTTTGACTCATTGCATTGACTACTGGTACGACAGGTCATTTCGTTAATGACGTCCGTGAGCAAAATAGTACCTACACTTTCACAGGTATTTTCATTCGTCTGGCTATTTCGTTTCGTACACCAAGCCAATTTTGAAAATACGGTTTCGATTTCATTGCCCATTCCTGAGACGCTTCTGTATTTGGTGAGCGCCAGTAGCGTATCCATGCAGCTATGATGCCAGGGGGGGGGGGAGGCAATTGCACAACGCCGACATGTTGACATGTTTGTTTTCTCCGGGCACCTGGCCTCCGTAAATCAGGGAGGGGGGGGGGGGGGCACGGGAGTAACCACTTTCCAAATGGGGGCCCTCTTCAAACTAACAATTACTTTGCATACTGCAAATATTATAAGCCCATTTTCACGGAGCATTGTATGGTTTTTGAGCGCGTTTTCAAATTTTGGATTTGGTATTGATGTCAGAACTATCTAACCATTTATTGAAATAATTGCTGACAAAAAAAGTATTTGTCAAAAACATCCGCAAGGGGGGGGAGTTCCCCCCTCCTGCCCCCCCCCCTCCCCCGCCCCCTCTAGATACGCCACAGGTGAGCGCCCATCGTAGGTGAACTTGACTTTGGACTTATTTCATCTCTTAATTTACATGAGTACAAGGTAAAAGCAGCTAATAACATAAATTAAAGAAAAGCTGATCCATAAAAAGCTAAGCTTGTGGGTACGGGTACATACCCCGAGATTAACATGAATATAAACACAAACAACTGGATTATAAAAAAAAAAACATGTACAGTCGACTCTCGTTATAACAAGGTCGATGGGACCAGCTAGATTACCTTTTTATAACAGGAATGATGTTATAAAAGGACAGCAAGACAAAGAAACAAAAGAGAACTTGAGATTTGGGACCTCAGAATTTGCTCTTTATAAGCAGAACCTCTATATAAAAGTGTTCTTTATAGCGAGAGTCGACTGTACATGTATGTAACAAAACAATGGGGATGGAAGGTGCGTTTTGTAAAGCTCTGAATAAGTGTATTATTGTTTGAAATATCAGAACGAACTTTGAGGCTTCCCAGTAGTATGCGGTAGAAATAAAGCCGCCTCAGTGATCACAAACAGTGGGCAACTCGGATCGCCATATCGGTCTGCTTGACCAACAGAATTTGTTGTTCAAGTGTGGGCTTAGACGGTAAGGATAAGCCGCCATCTTTAGAATTTGGACATATCGTTGCATTATGTTTGTTGGGTGAAGGTTCCCGGTAAAAGACAGTTTGATCATGAATGACTGGTAAAAGACGAGTGCACTCGTCTCGTGCCATTTTTGCACGTGTGCAATTTGTTGTCGGCCCTTCAAACGTGCCTAGCTTCAACTGCATGTTGGAGAAAAAGCTCTTCTTCTCCATCTTAATAAAAATGTTTTAATCATTATTTTACCCTCCTCAACAGGTTCCTCAAGCATGGAATCAGGGACCCAGCTGGGCACGGAACCCCAGGAATCCTTCCATTCCAGATCGGAGGACCACGAGTCCTTCCACTCGATGTCCGAGGAGAAGCCAGACCCCTCAGACTCTTCCGGAGGGGGCCTCGGCCGGTCCGGCCTCTGGGGGCGGTCGGGTTTGGGCGGGAACGGGAGGTCACCTTCCTCGTCTTTGTGCTCTGCTAACTCTGTTATCAGCGAGGAAGACAGTCACGTTATTAATTATTGTCTTCGAATCTATGAGTTGGTTTGTGTAAAAAAATAACTTTATCTCGATCAAATGATGACAAGGGCTAAAGTGTTTCTGTCACGGACGTCTATCGGTTTTTCAGCAAGCTTTATTGTGGAGTCTAACTCTGCTAAATGCCCACACCTGGAAATGGCGGTGCAACATTTCTGAAATCTTAGTTCACAGTTAGGTATCTCTGTAGCCGGCCGAGGGTGAAAAAGGGGGAATATCAAAACGCAGGGCGGGGGTGGGGGGATGGAGATAGTCCCTGGGTTCCTACTTCCGCCTACCATGGGATTCAGGCAGTAGAGCTACATTGTGTTGATTTAGGAAACAAATCTACACCGTTCCCATGGTGTCGAGCAGTACGCTTCCATCACTACATGCTCTCTCACCCTGGCATTGGATTTGTTGCATGTTTAAACATCTTGCACACGTATGTAAATTAGAAATAGTCGTGTGCCCGGATATGCCTTAAATGCAAAAAAAAAAAAAAATACAATCTTATCCAACCAATTATGACGTGTCACACTTAATATTTTATCAGCAAAATAAAAAAACCACATTTATTTCAGGTTAAGTGGACGTGATAATTCACAGCCAACGTCAGCATGTGTAATACTAATAGACTTTGGAAATATAAATAATAAAACATAACAATTATTTGCTATTTCTGTATCCAATCAGGATACAGGATGAATGAGTTTTCCGAATCTAGGGGTTACTATTGGACACGTGGTTGAAAGTAAAGTAATTCCTAAGGACAAGATTGACATAATAACGATTTTCGCTCGTACCCCGCCCTGCAAACAGGACGCTGGGAACGCCTGATCTCTTCGAGCTCCCATTGGATATATTTTGATTGACCTGTTTAACCTAGCACGCAGCACAACTCGCTGCAGCTGAAACTAGCGCGCGCTTGCTGCATGCGATGCATGCAAATGTCTTGGTAAGTATACCCAGAATGTCATGTGTACTTCCTTCCCAAGCTTCTGTGAAGCTCACCAGCCCTTCCCAGCGTCCTGTGTGCAAGTTGGGGATACAAGCGAATATTGCAACTGCCCCATACCTGCCATGAGACGCTTGAGTGCACGTATCTTCATGGCTTTCTTCATGAGTTCCTTGGCCAGTTTGGCTTTCTTGAGGGTCGACTCAGATTTGCTCTTGAAGCCACGCTTGCCCTCACCTGCACATATCAAAATGAACATGGAGCGTTTAATAATGTGCACTGCTCTAACTCATTATGCATTGGCTGTAAAATAACGCACATTTCAGTATATAATGAACAAAGTGATCTAGACTTTCACAGGCATTTTTATTTGTATAGCTATATTTGGATTCATACATCAATCAGATTTTGAAATTACTGTTTCCATTTCGATTGCACGCTTCCATATCTAATGATCGACCATCACAGGTGCATTTTGTAAAGCTCTGAATACTTCACTTAAGGTAAGTGCATTGTGTAAAAATCTTTGCTTAATAGGCCAAAAAAAATGGTCTCTGGTCAGACCGAAGTTCCGGAATTGATGCGGCGACGTAGTTTTTTTTTTTTTTGGTTTTTTTTTTCAAGCTTGAATTGTACAGACAAGGTGGGTACTATTTTGTTGTTTTTGTGTCCTCATTGTACATGGGTGTCCTCCATTTGCCTTGGTGCCCTTTATCATTTACCTTGGTGCAATTTCCCCATTCCTTGGTGCTCCTTTGTACAAAAAAATTGAGGAGGTGCGGCAATAGAGGGCGCTGTTGTAGCTTCCGTGTTAATTTGAAGGGAAAAAAAAGGTTGACGCGCATGATTAAAACCGACGCGCGCGCTGACCAGAGACCGAGAATTTTTTGTTTTTGCCTTAGTCCTTATCAATTACCTTCCTCTTCCGGTTCCTCGAGCCAGGATTCCGGGACCCAGCTGGGCAGAGAGCTCCAAGAGTCCTTCCACTCCAGATCGGAGAAGTCACTGGACCACGATTCCTTCCACTCGATGTCTGAGGAGAAGCCAGACCCCTCGGGCTCGTCTTCCGGACGGGGCTTGGGCTGCTCCGGCTTCGGGAGGCGATCGGAAGGCTTCGGCTTGGGAGGGAGACGACTGCCCTCGCGTTTGCTCTCTGCCTCTGTTTTGGGCGAGGACATTTAAGGTTTGTCAAAACTCTCTCATATCATGGACGTGATGATAGTTTTAAGCTTTATTGTGGAGTATACGGCTGTGCTCAATGTATTCCTGAACATGAGAATGGCGCCGGGATGTTTCTACTGTGGCACTGTAATGCATGTTATGGCTCTCTAGCGAGATATCTAAAGGGGGTGGAAAGGGGCAGAAACAAGGAGGAGGGAGTGGGTAAAATGTTCCCCCAACGATTTTGCCGCCTCATATCTGGACGCTTAGAGCTTTCTTGTACCGATTAAGCTGGGGAAGTGTCCATTGGAAGGAACCTCTGCTTGCAACATTTTCACTCTTCAATGCATTCGTGAAGCACAAGCATGACAAGAAGCACAAGCTAAAACATATATATTTTATAACCTCGCAAGCGAAAAGGCCATCAAAACTTTCTATTAGTTGGAACAGTGTCCGCAGTATAGATACACGAATTGCAATTTTGGACCCGCCTGAAACCACAATCGCGATCTCCCAACATTTTTACCTGTCATGTGACGCTTGAGGGCGCGTGTCTTCTTGGCGTGTTCCCGGAGTTTCTTGGCCAGTTTGAGTTTCTTGAGGGTCGACAAAGATTTCTTGCCCATGAGGCCACGCTTGCCTTCATCTGGAAACACATAAACATGAGCATTAAACGTTTGAACATGTACTGACTCATCACTGACTCATCATCCTAATACACCTATCCGATTTTCAGATAGCGGTTTCGATTTCAATCGCCATGGGGACGCTTCTATACACCTGAAGGCCAATTGCTGGTTCGTTTCGGAGAACACTGCACGTTACAAAAGTAAGTGCCTTATTGAAGTACCAAAACGAAATTAGGGGCCTTCCGGTAAAGCTGCTAGAAGGCCGCCCTAATGATCACAAAAAGTGGACAACTCGGATCGGTATAGCCTACTTGGCCAACATACTTTGTGTTCAAGTACAGGCTTCAACGTAAAGGTAATACATCTTGAACATAATTATTCGCTTGACCGCCTTCTTAGAATTATTGTTTTTTTTCGTTTACCTGCATATTTGTGTGAGAAAACTATCCTTATTGAATGTCGGGGTAAGGTTCGGATTCTTCGTCTTAAAAAAAGTGTGCTTAATCACATACCTTCTTCCTTTTCCAGTTCCTCGAGCCAGGATTCCGGAAGCCAGCTGGACAGGGAACTCCAGGATTCCTTCCATTCCAGATCGGAGAAGTCACTGGACCACGAGTCCTTCCACTCGATGTCGGATGAGAAGCCTGACCCCTCTGGCTCGTCTTCCGGACGGGGCTTCGGCTGCTCTGGCTTCGGGAGGCGATCGGAAGGCTTCGGGCCGCGGTCGGGTTTGGGCGGGAACGGGAGGCGATTGTCCTCGCGTTTGCTCTCTGCCAGCTCTGTTGACGGCGAGGAAAGCGAAACAAATATTGCTTATTACTGTTTGAAATCTTTGCGTTTTTTTTTTAAAACTCCCTTATATCTGGGTAACAAGTCATTGCCCTGGGCGTTATTGTCAAATCCGTCTCATGGCCATGCTACAATTGGCGACGGAACGTCTCTAAAAGCTGAAGGGCACTTTACATGTCTCTGTAACGAGATATTCCAATGACAATTTCAGCTTCCAGGGGAGTGTGGATCTCGATGCATCGATTTCGACGCAAAGCAGCTAGAATCAATGCAATAACCATCTCTGCCCTAGGTACACATTAACTCCTGGGTGGGGAGAATGAATGAGTGACACAGTGCCTTGCCCAAGGGCACACACACTACAACCCCAGGCTGGACTCGAACCCACAACCGGCAGAATTAAACCGCAGACTATGAGTTCAATGCTCCACCAATGAATACCAGGCCGCGGCGCTCCACTTCAAGATGCTATAGCTAAAGGGTAAATAACACGTCTGTTGACTTTTCCGATAACAAAGTAATGTGTTCTTGCAGTTACCAATTCTGTCACTTGTGTAACTATTGTTTCGCTTATGAGGGTTGGTAAATCGGTCGGTTGGTTGGTGGCTGGGAGGTGGGTCGGTAATCGGTCGGTCGGTCGGTATTTGTAAGAAAACAAATTATGTGAATGAGGGCAACATACCAGCTCGACGCTTGAGGGCGTTCCTGCTCATGGCGCGTACTTTGAGGGCCTTGGCCATCTCACGCTTCTTGTCAGCTGTATATTGGGATGAAGAAGTCATGGGTTTATTAGCGTTGGATTTGTCATAATCGCCCTGGAAGCAAGCAACCAATTACATTAAAAACAAAAGTTGTTTAAAATGTCCTAGTATTTCCTCGGCGGGGAGTTCAGCCTGCTATATATTATTGTTTCCAGATATCTCTCTTTTCGTCTCGAAACTTAAATTGAGTTTGAATGGATACTGAAAGTCTGATTGGCATAAGCCTGTATTGGCAAACAGGCTTATGCTTTGACCGACGGAGGGAACTATTTATGGTTTCTGATGTCTGTCACAGTTCTCTTATAGACAACACACAACAGTGATCTAAACACTGAGGTTCTATCAGTCTGGTTGTTTGCGGATAGAACCAAGTGGCTCGGACTTTTCAAGGATTCTTATTACATGTACTTCTCTCGACGTACCCACAAACTACTCTCAAGTCGCCATCGACAGTTATCTGTCAAACAAACAACTACACACGATGCTTGAGCCGTAAGGCAAGCATATAGAGTGACGTCAATAGCACTGTTTGAACGGGTCTACGTTGTTGCATAGTAACGTGGAGCCGGCATTAAGTGGGTGATGTGTAAGATGTAGGTGCTCCATAGGCTAGGCCCTAGATGCTCGCCCGTCCTGTGCGTTTATTATCTCTTGTTTGCCGGTTTTGTGGCCGGCGCATGGCGACTTGAAGCTTTGTGAAAGTAAAATATCAAATAAGTCCCGAACATGACAGTTATCCCGCACAAGGGGCGGAATTTGACTAACAAGTTGTTCAAATTTGCAGCAGGGATCTTTTTGTTTTCTTTTCTCAAGATCCAGACCTCGAGTTTTAGGCTTCAGGACTAGTTTTACGTGTGATCATCTTCAGTTAGAAACATTGCCCGCAAATCACAAAATTTAATTACCCTAAAAATCAAATAGAAAGTGATTGATAGTAAATTCATAATGATTAAAAGCGTCTGTTCTCAAGAATCGTTATATAATCATGAGGTAGTTTTCCAAATGTTGGAGATGAGATATGTCTTTAATCATTTCTGTCTAATGGCAATTCACTTTGGCGGCAACCATGTTATACTCAAAGAACTTCATAGAAGCTTAATGACAAAGCGCCCTGGGGTGGTGCAAAAAGAAGGAAACCCACTTTTTACAGAAATTGTAACTTACTTAATGCCTCACTTATATTTGTAATGTAGTGAACTATATAGCTCTTCAACCATACGTGGTGCAAAGAAAATATTTAAAACAATCTTCATAATAGCGTTATTACGCTAATTTGAATACAAGTCACCACAAATCATGTTGTCCACGTGGAATTAAGTCGAGTAGTGTCTCCGAATCAAGCTCCGGAGCTCAGTCAAGCCGATGGAATAAAGCCGTCCGTAGACAAACAGGTTTGGCAAATAACATTTTTAAAACTATACCATATCTTAGAGACAAAATATGTCTTTGCAATCATTTTGCACTACCCTGTAGAGGAACAGTCTTTCCTAGACTCGCTAGTTACTGGTTTTAAAAGCTCCATATCTGCAGTGCGTCAAAACACTGAGAGCATTTTAGTAAAACTAAGACAGGAAGATGAAAACACATCAGACTGAGGCAGTTTGGCAAATGACAGAAAGAATCAAGTTAACACATGACAACAAAATGCTCGAAATTTGATGGCTCACCTAGTGCTTTTTCCTTCGCATGCTCCAGCGCCCTCTTTAGAGCTTTCACTTCCTGAAACATTAAAAAAAATGAAATTAATTATATTTAGACAAGTTTTCTTAAGAGGAAGGTTAAAAGATCACTAGTGTTTCTTTGTCATAATTAAGAGCGCATCGGAAGGGATGGGGCTGTGGTCCAAAGCTTACGGTTTTCGACTCGCGTGCCACGGCACACGGGTTCGAATCCTTATGGGGAACATGGTGCTTGTGCTCTTGAGCAAGGCATTTTACAATTATTGCTTCGCCTTAGGATGGGAGATAAAGCCGTGGGTCCCGTGTGTTGTGTAATGCACGTTAATGAACCCAGTAACATCGCTAAGAGAAGGGGTTTGCCCCGGTGTCTCTCGCAAGTGCGTTTATCCTCATACATATGAGGCTGCACTTGGAAGGAGATCGCATGCTTTGTGACTTTTAAAACTGACAAAAATGCAGTTGCACAGGATTATAGTTGTAACCTGGTTTCAGCTGCATATTGAATTGTGCAGTTTTACCTTTTCCACTTAATGTAAAGATCTAAAACATGATTTATGCAGGGTCTCTTTTTTTTTTTAACTGGTCAAACGCGAACAAATTCACAAGAGACTTTCGTAGAATAAATTGCAATATACGATCGATCCAATTGAAATTTAGAATTCCTGAAAACAATAATAATAAAGGCAACAATCTGGCGTAAAGTACAATTCGTGGTTTCTTCATAATTAAAACAGGCTAGAAAAAAAAATAGTTCACAGAGAGTTTTTTACTCTTTTTCAATCACAGTACAACGAGTTGGATTATTTTGATACATTCTTAACTTTTTGAAACCACGAAAGTCACAAACTTTAAGACTCACCTCTTGTTAGAAAAATTGATTTCACAAAGAGATTTTTACGGTTTTTTTTAGTCACAGCACAATTGTTGGGATTATTTTGATATTATTTTCTAAACTTTTTGACACCTACTGGAATGTGTATCCTTGTGGAGTCATTTCTTTTGTTGTCGTGTACTAAACCTTCAGAGTTTGAAAGTGTAATTACAAAATGCTCCTATTTTAACCAGAACTGGGCTGAAATTCGGACGGAATTTCGTGATAACCTTGTGGAGACGTATACACCCATAGAAATTGCTCCGTGGAAACGTATGCAACATCGTGTTCCTTATGATGCACATTTCTCCACAGGGTACCGTGTATCATAACACTAGTCACAAACTTTCTATACTCACCCCTTGTTTCTTCTCAGGCTTGGCTTGGGCCGCCATTACGGCGACCAGTACCAGGCACGCTATGAGTAGTAGACGGTTCATGATGACGAATCTCGAATGATTCAGCAGCCTCGAGCTGGCCTCTTTTCTACAATGGGCTCGGTGTTCAACCCTTCCATTCTGCGCCTTCCGACTGTTCCGATTGGTCTAGAGTAGCGGATGGCCGCGATGACATCACAGTCACCACGGTTACCCAAAGGACGCGTAGTTCTCATTGGTCAATCCTCGGGTGTGGTTTCTCTTGTGCATTCTTGGGATGTTGTTTTACGTTATGTGCTGAGCACCATCCTACTTGTTTGCATAAGGGTGGACATAGTCGCACGGCTTGCATTGTCATTCAGTTCTCGTATTGATTTTTCGCTTCAAGTTGAGCGAAAATCCAAAACCCAAACTCAAACCTCTGACAACGAATTTTTATTTAGCGCCGGTGTCAAGACAAGACAAGTAATCTCCGCTTTGCAAACATTACATCGCCGACGTATTTAGCAAAGTCACCCCAACTACGGTACAGGTGCACATTATAATCAATACAACATTTGACATTTTCCCCTCAAATTTTCAGATGTTCCATGGCCAGAAACAAAGTGTATAGATGGGAGCGGAGTGACGTCATCTGATGAAAACATATATACACTTGCACACTAGTTTTCATCGGTTGCTATGTGTTACCATTCAGTACCCCTAGCTCAAAAACCATTGAATTTCAAGAATATGGGTTTGGGAGCTATCGATAAGCCAATGAAAAAAAAAATCCCGGATGTCCGCGCCCACCTAAATGCATTGCAATAAACTGAAAGGCAAGTTGTATGTATTTATTTCATCACATTGCGACCGAGGCAGATCTTTTGTGTTTGCGCAGCTATAGTTTCAATTACCGGCTTTATATTTTCGGCCTTTTTTTTTAATAATAGAGGTTTACTGTCCAAGTTTGAAAGTTCGCATATCCCCTGTGCGGGACAATCCTATCGAGGAGTTTGCAGATGCAGATGCAGATGTGTGCCCCGCGTCTTGAATTTCCAATGTCTGGAAAATGTGGTCATCACCATCCCAATCGTCCATACAACTTTGTTTCTTCACCGAACAGGGGAAGTGAAACAGAAAGTGACCGAATTACAAGGAAAACAATCAAAATCTAGTTGGCTCGCTCTATTAAAAAAACAGATAAAGTACATCTTATTGATATTTAACTCTGAGAATTTCACGTAATTTGCATACTCTACTCCCAAGTTATGACTATTTCAGTTGAAAAATATCACAAAACTCGGGTGTCCGCCACTGATAATATTTTTTTTACGAACTGAGGAATGCCCATTGAGTACAAGGAAACATGGAGATTGTCCCAGCTCAATGAATGAACGAGAACTTGCAAAGGAAAACATATATAAATCGCTATCAATATTTCAGAAAAAAAAGGGTTGACTTGTTCCTCATATTCAAAACACAAAATCAGACAGTAAATACAATGTTTCAGTCTTGATTTCATTGTTAAAATTTAATTTGTATTTGAATTCTTCTGTTTAACCCGTAATTTTCACTAAGTTCAATAGCTTTCAATGACATTCCATGGGCAGCTATAAAAAAAAGGTGTTTTTTTTAGTAAAACATGCATAACTTCTGATGGCATAGATTTCGGGTATAAAAAAAATGGATTAGTAGGAAGAAGATGCTTTTTTTAAGACATATTTCATTGGTGGATCAAATTTGATTGCTTTTAATTAAGAAATCAAATCGTTAATCCGAGTCACTTTCTTTTTGCCTCACCCTGTATAATATGCCCCTTCATACCAGTAATCGGCCCTTGTCATGGACACCGTTGTATTACATTCTTGATAACTTGGGCAGACGACAAATACCCATGATATTTGCCTTTAGGATGGGCAGTTAACTTCGATTTTTCTCAACCTGTTTGTTCGAGCTATAGGCTTGGCGTGGCATGTTTGCCGACATACAGATTATATTACGGTTAAATTCTTTTCAGTGCTGACTTAAAGGCTTGGATCTTGAATGAAAAGACAAGCAAACTCAATATACGTAGCTCAAACCATGGAGCTGTGCTCAAACCATTGTGATTTATGCGAGGTGAGTTCACATGATATTAATACAAATGTTGGATATTTTATACACAAGTGTGTGTTTTCCTTCAATCTTCGACGCCCTATTTGTCTCTCTTTTGTTTGTACTTTGTTTTAGGCAGACCTCCCATATGTTTTGTACACGATCGTCAATTGTAGACATTCGGGAATTGTGGACCCTATTGTACACAGGACTTACTTTGCTTTTTAACCTCATTTCCAATAGTAAGCTTTAGGTTTGAAACTTGCTTCCTGTATCCTGATTAAAGCGCAATATTAGCAAGTGATGGAATTTTATCGTGTAGTTGGTGTTTTTTGTTCCAATGTCAATAATCTTATTGTAAAAGCAACTGAAAATGTTGTAAATGCTTGGGACTTATTATTGACGAAACATTACGTTTTGGCCATCACGTTGAATACGTCAGAAAAACAGTTTCGTCTTAACTGGGTATTGTTGAACGGAATTCGTGACTATGTTACACAAAGAAGCCTCGGTTACAAAATTGTGTGCAAGCTTAGTTATGCCAACTTTAGTGTATTGCGTCAACACGGGGGGAAAAAATGCGAATCTGCAGTCACAGTCCAAACTGAACATTTGCCTTACTATTGCACCGAAGCGACACAGTCCACGTAGCCACGCCAAGGGCGGATCCAGGGGGGGGGCAAAGGGGGCCATGCCCCACCCAAAAAAAAACGAAACCAATTTTTTTTTTTTTATGTGACATCGCAATAAAGGCAGGCAATGAGTACACCACCATCTTTTCCTCAAAAAAACATTGGTTAAAGTGGTCAGAAATTGCCTCAGATCGCACCACAGAGCATCTAGAATCCAAAATTTTTTGGGGCCCCTAAGCGAGCCCCGAACCCCATGCCGTAATTTTTTTGACCCACTTTTCTTTTATTGGGGGGGGGGGGGCAAATTTTTTTGGGCCCCCCCAAAAAAATGTGTTCTGGATCCGCCCTTGAGCCACGCTCACTCAAAATGTAATGATGTACTGAATTGAATTGTGGCAAGATGATTGGTCATGGCCAATAGACAAACAAGACAGAACATGTTGACAAAATATTGTGTTTCTCTCCAACAATAGTGTTTTGTGTCAACACGGGCCAAAACTTGCGAATCTGCAGTCATAGTCTAAACAAAACTTTAGTCTTACTATTGCACAGAAAAAAAAAACGAAGTCTACATAGCCAAGCTCACTTAAAAGTTGAATGATGCATTGAATTGAATTTTGGCCACATGATTGGTAATGACAAAAAGACAAACAAGACAGAATATTTAGACAACATAATGTTTTTCTCTCCATTAATAGTCATGTGTGTCAACACGGACAAAAATTTATGAATTTGCAGAAACAGTCCAAATAGAACATTTGCCTCACTATTGCACAGACACGATATAGTCCACGTAGCCACGCTCACTCAAAAATTAAATGATGCATTGAATTGAATTTAAGCCAGATGATTGGTTCTGGCAAATAGACAAACAAGACAGAATATTTAGACAAAATATTAGTTTTCTCTCCTTCAATAGCACTTTGTGTCAACATGGTTGAACACTTGTGATCTTCAGTCACAGTCCAAACAGAACATTTGCCTTACTATACAGGGTAAATAAAAAAACGGAACCCAAACCCCCAAAAATATGTTGGATATTTAAAAAAATATGTAGCACCAAAAATAATAATGTCTCGAAAGCAAATTTCAAAAGCTACTTTAAGATGAAAAAAAAAATATTGAAATTGTTCAATCCGTTCAAAGAATATCACCGTGTAAACGCAATGACCGTGAAACCTGTCTCGTTGGGAAAAAAAGCGATTTATTGTGTGTTTTGACTGTTTGGAACAACAAAGAAAATGACACAGACTACTCGTTTCAACAATTGTCGCCAACTGTATAGTACACAATGTTTTGATTAACAACCCTGCTTAGGCAAACAATATGATTTATAAAACCAACTGTTTTTAAGACGGGGCTTCAAAGGGACTTTGTTGCATATTGTTAACGTTTAAGTTAGTAAGATTTCATCGCTGGCGATGTTTGAAGACAATTGTGACGACGATTGTTGAAATTGCATTTTTTTTTTGGACGAGACGGGTTTTAGGGCCATTGTATTTAAAATGTGTTTCTTTGATCGTATTTCAGTAATTAATGCATTCAAAAGTAGCTTATGACATTGGCTTTAAATTATAAACTGACCCAACACAATAAGCTATACTATTAAGTACACTGTCTTTTAATGGAATCCTACACATTGAATCAAAAGTAGTCATTTTTTTACCCACACAATATCTGATTTGCAATAAAGAACAAAGTATATAATATGCTCCATTCTGCATGAACAACTAGGATGTTGCGTGAGATCTGGTTACGCTTAGTTTAAAAACAATTCAATTTATGACCTTGAAATTCAAAGAGGTTTGCATCCAACCATATTGCAATTGCTATCCCCCGAAACAGATTGATCTGACATGGATAACTGAGTCTTTCCACACAAAAAGTTAACAAAAGTGTGACAAAATAGAGGGAACCATGGACAAAAGTCGATACACGAGGTACCACTAATCTGTCATGTTTTTCTCTTTCTACATCCAATCTCCTAGTAAGAACCTGGCCCACTAACAAGTTTGAAAAAAAAAATCAGGTTTCGAGAAATCACAGAGGATTATCTTCAAGATATAACATAACATGAAGAGGCATTTCATTTTTAAGTGTTGGGAAGCAGAGAATGAAATGCAAATGAACTCTGTTCCTAATGTAAAGCTTGTTACAACTGATAATGTAGTAACCAACGGATAATGTATCACCAACCGATAATGTCACACAAATTGACCAATACTGTATCACTAACCGATAATGTAACAAAAAATTGACCGATAGTGTAGTAAATGTTACTACACTATCGGTCAATATTTGTTACATTATCGGTTAAGACCGATAATGTAACAACAATCGACTGATGTAGTACATTTTTACTACACTATCGGTCAATTTCTGTTACATTATCGGTTAGTGATACAGTATCCGTTGGTTACTACATTATCAGTTGTAACAAAGCTATCCATTGAGGGATTGCCACTGGCCAATCTTAGGTTTACCTCTTAGTATTTTTAACTACAGGGTGTACACATCTTAAAGACTTCATGTTCACAACAGGGACGAAATTTTGTCACAAGTTTCTGTCCATGTTACGAACATGTATCAAGTTGTATCCTCATTTCATAACTTATCAGGTTCCTTAAATGTTGAATAACAATTCTACATTGAACAAGTAATGTTAATTGAACTAGGGCTGGACTAATCATAAACAAGAGATTCAAGAATGTCCGTCCCTGTTACGAACATTATCCTGCAGTTCATCTTAAAGATAACCCAGTCATTTCCTACATATCCAGTGAATCAGCCTACTTATTTTTCAGTGCAATCACGAATATCACAGGAATGTAAAAAAAAAAAAAAAAAAATTCCACCTCCCATGTCTCGCCCATAAAGTTATATCAGCTGTAGCCGTTAGTTGGGACAGACCAACCTGCTAATACAAGAAATAACATACTCTGAAAAAAAAAACCAGCTAGTTATTCAATTAAATCTATAATGAAATAATATTTTCCACACATTTATATTCAACAAATCTTTCGCTCAAGCACTGAAATATAGGTTTTCCCGGCCAATTTCCTGAAATGTCCATTCACTTCTGAAAATCGGTCATTCATTTCCGTGTGAATTTGAATGCACGTTTTCAATCCCATTTCAATCTAACGACACTTCAATCGTTTTCATTGTTCGTGCATTCGGTTTTGAGAAACAGACGGCCAATTACGTTACCAGTGCATTCATGTAAGCAAGCATACCTTTTCGCGCAGAGTTCTGGAATACCTACAATCTCGTGAATGTGCAATCAAAAGTACGTTTTTCTCATTCAAAATAGCAGATTGCACCACAGAGCATTAAACTAAAGGCGAAATAGAAGGTCAATGTTTGAAATCGCCCTCTAAAAGCAAAAAAAAAAGAGGTCTTGTAAACGAATCTGAATCACCATAACTGAAATGGAATCGAAGGCTCTGGTAGCGAAAATGAAACGCGTGTTCAGAGCGATTAAATGCAGACGAAAATGAATGCCCGATTTTCAGAAGTGAATGAACATTTTAGGAAGTTGGCCGGGAAAACCTATTATTTCAGATGGGAAAATATATAAGTACACACTTATAGCCACTCCAATTATTACCCCCATACAATAATAAAGTCTTAATTTCTACCTCACGCGCACCGGGAAGGATAACAGATGAAGTCCCTTCATAAAAAAAGGCACACGGGATCATACTTGCACTTATCCGAAAAGAAACCCCAGGAAGTATTATGAAAACAAGTTACTTTGCTTTAATATCGAACATCATGAAGTACTGAACAACCTACATGTACGAAATCAGTCTTACCGCATCATCAAGAAATGTCAAATGGTTTGCAACGTTTAGTCAGTCAACCTATTCGGGAAAATGAAGAGTATACTATGGTTTAATACTCATCTTTCTTGAGCATATTTGTTTTTACAGAGTTAATTCCACTAGCTGCACTGAAATTTCACAAGGCGAGGTTTCAAACATTCTGCTTTGGACCTTTTCAGTGGTATTATGATTGAGAATAAACTAAATACACGAAAAGCAACCATTTGTTTTTGCCTTGAACTGATAAGGTAAAACATCGTGAGTTCTCCTATGAGGGTCATGAGAGTTTGCACGGTGGATTGTCAATGGGTGTTGTGTAAAAAAGGGTAAAGAAGTTTCGGGTTGCACCTTTATCAAATCTCTGTGCCCTTCCCAGGTGAAAATTCCAGTTGAACTGGTTTCAACTGGTCCCAACTGGTCCAGTTGAAATGGGAATTGGTGACTGGTTTAACAACAAGAATTGTCAGTTGATAACTGGTGTCTAACTGGTACCCGTTGGATTCAACTGGTTCCAACTGGTTTCTATGGAATTCAGTTGAGCTACCAGTTGATACCAGTTGAATCCAATGGGTACCGGTTGGACACCAGTTAATCCAAGTTAAAACCAGTTGCAACCAGTTGAAACCAGTTGAAATTTTAACTGGTTTCAACTGGAATTTTCACCTGGGAATTGTTTGGTTCCGAAAAAGGTTTCAGGAAACTGGACGTTTCGCGACGGTATACTAAAGGTTTATTGCGAGTTTCAATTCGATTTTGAACAGAATGTCATGATGATCACCATAGTGTTTCTATCCAATAGGCTGTGATCATGATCACTGGTTCACCAGTAATGATGAATGAGGAGACTGCACTTTCGTCGGTCAAAAATTATCATTCTGATTTCGTCCATCCAGATCAATGACAGAGTGCTTGCTCTCGCTTCAGGATCTAAAGCAAATAGTCGTACAAAGCCGTTTGGAGTGGCACTAAAAATGTAGGCCTTTCGGCTCCCATCCTTCAGATATGCCGTTGCATATGGACGGTGGTGAGTTACGCTGTACATGTAACGAAACTCCTGATAATTGCACACCGCCAACATACATCGACCAAGTTTAGTAGCTATCTCTTCCATTACCAATTTGCCATTAAGATCATAAATTACTTTGACAGGATATCCGCTCCTCTGAAGATTCTCGCCCTGCCCGCTCTCGTCTCGAACTATTATCAAATTATTTATCAAAAGTGGATGAGGCGAGTTAAAATCTGATAAGGGTATCACTTGTTGACACTCTCCGGTGTCCTGGCTCCAAATGTTGAGAAGCCACATGCCTATGTCCTGATTCAGGCTGACGCAGACGATAACATTTTGTCCAAGTTTGACGCTTGGCCGACCCCCGCAGGTCAGTTTATGCAAGCATTCACCGCTCCTCGCATCCCACACTACGTTGCTATTATCGTGGGCAGCCACCAGCATCCCGTCCCGATAATCCCAATGTTGAATAGGGTATCCATTCAGAGAAATATCTGTGAGAATATGTTGCAGTCCGTCTTTGATATGCCACACTTCAAAGCGTGTATTGTCGGCCCTATACCCTCCGTGACATGTTATGAACAATTCACCATCAAAGAACAAAGGACTAATACTGCCCCGCTTACATCTCCCCGGCATTTTTAGCTCCTGCCCAGTCTCTGCATCGTACGCACGGACCACATCATCTAGACCAGCCACAACCACAACGCCATCTTTTAACTTGCATGTATCATCCAAACCAGAAATAATACATTTCAATGTGACCGTCCGAAAATCGTAGACGAAGATATCGTATTGGCCTAAACAAATTGCCATGAGATCCCCATCGATGACAACTTTGCAATAGGGTTTCAGCTCTTTCCAAGCAATATCCTTGAAATGAGACCGATTTGTAGCCCAGTTCCTATCCAGATGGTAAGCTCTCATGTAGACGCCTTTCCACCTGCAAGTGCTGGTTAAACCCGCTGTGTTGTCATCAGTCACGATCCTATCATTCTGGAAGGTGACGCTGCAGTCACTTGCTTCACTAGCGCCAGTGGCTTCCTCGGAAGGTCCGTAAGAGGCTATCTTGGCCAGGTCTGTGGTGGTGCCGTAGAGCTCCCATCCTCTGCTTTGACAAAGAGGAAGCCAGAATGAATCCTGATTGGTCGCATCGCGTAGCCAACGGCAGCATGATGCCAAGTTACACAGGTCAGACGCACTCAGATGCTGGAAAATGTTCTGGAGTAGGTCATCGGGCACGCAATAAATAGATGATCCACTCGGCGCCACGGTAGTGCATTGGTCCTCGCTGCTATTTGCCGATACTTCATTGGAGGCCGTTGCAAAGATATTCTGAAACAAATGATTTTGTTTAAAAATTAGCAACACCGAACTTAATTTCTCAGACTTTGCCCAGGCTGTGACCTAGAAGGTTGGGTTGGGACTTCAAAGAGATCAAGGATATATACTACTTCTCAGGCTAAGCCAATTTCACGAAGGCGCTGGCTGAAAATATACCTGTACAGGATTTGCATAGTTGGCAAGCAGTATTAAAGCGAGTGCCAGAATATGTACTTGTAATTATTGTATGACTGTTTGGTCACTATTAGGTATTACATGCATTAATTTAGACGACCGTTCCTGTTTTCGACATGCAAAATCTTACAAGGAATTGTACGACTGCAGGAAGCCACTGCCTCAGCTAGAACTTGTTACTCATTGCGAATTTCGCAATAAGGATTCTCAAGTGACCAACAAAAGTGCGAGGATTTCCCAAACTGCGCTTGTATGTGACATGTGTTGGAGTCCCCCATCGATGTCAACGGATGGGTATTCAGCAACATCTGGTGTCCTTATCGGTGTGTCTTCTCGTGTGAAAGGAGACCTACATGGACCTTATTGACGAGAAAGCCATTTTAGTCGGGTTCCCTGAATGTATTTCATTAATTGCGAACTGTTGAATGGGATGGTGCCAGACTATTTATACATTCTAGCCTCACTTTCATTTCGTTTGTGGCTTAAAACATTAGGGTATGTTCAATCACAAATTTAAAATTAATTCATTAGAGCAGACTGGTGTAATGTGCAATTAAGTTTATGTCATTGCTTTCATTTTTCTTCACAAGTTCCAAAAATACTGCGAGTGAAACTTGCGCGATCCCCCTGACATGCTGGCAATTTGCATACATACAGGCATGACAGGCAGTTAGTAAGGACAATTTTCAGTCTACCTAACCAAAGTGGAATGTGTCATAACTAGCAACAGGGATTAGGCAAAGAAATGGGTAGGCAGCTCTGTTAGTTGGACAGTGTTGTGTCACTTGTGTGTGCCTCTCGAGGCTAAGTGAAAGTAAACACCCGTAGATCACTATGAGTCTACAACTAGTACAAAGCTCTAAAGGTAAAGTCTGAAGTCCTCAGCGATACGGAAAACGGACGGAATTTCATGGAAAATAAGGACAACACAGAATTCTATATTAACTGCCAAAACGATACATGGAAACTTGAAAAAGGAACTAAAAACAGTTTCGTAGTGTCAGTCTTCAATTTTTTCTTACCAAATGCACGTAGCGCTACTGAAGCGATTACATGGCCAAACGTACGCAAGTACATATACAGCGTGATCTGACAGCAGCATCACTGGTAACACGACAGTACTGCAGGGATTCTTATTTCATTGGGAACCAGCTGAGTTCGTGTCAAAATGGAAATTGCTAGTCTTGGTTCAACGACGCCTTTCGCAATGAGGTCTGTGCAGCGCGCGGTATCATGCGATTCAACATGTGGAATGACCGCAAAGAAACCGGGGTCCGCTCATAAGTCCGACGCTTCATACATGTAGGTCCGACACCTCATAAGTCCGACAAAATCGCATCCCCTAAACAAATAAAGGCTTACAAGTCTGACACCTCATAGGTCTGACGCCTCATAAGTCCGACGCCTCATAGGTCCGACGCCTCATAGGTCCGACGCCTCGTAAGTCCGACAAATTAAACGCCTCGTTTTTCCGTTGTCGGACTTCTGAGGCGTCGGACTTATGAGGCGTCGGACCTATGAGGCGGAATAAATAAATTTTATGCCTCATAGGTCCGATGCCTCATTAGTCCGAAATTTCGGACTTATGAGGCGTCGGACCTATGAGGCGTCGGACTTATGATACGGCCCCAAGAAACCAATACTGTCAGATCGCCCGCATTATATCACAACTGCTAAACGGCCTATTCGGCTCTCACCGCATGCCCAGTAGTCCCGGATTGGTGCACAGGCAAGCCGTCCGTCATGAATTATGCATCACAGAACGACATTTCATTGTATGCTATGGTATACATGTAGTATGTACGTGTATGTATTTATGCACGATTTTCTGTATGCCGCGACCAGCAGGCTACATTGTACCTCGTGTGTGCGTGCATACGGTGACATCTAGAGCGAAACTTTCGTGTTGTGTCAACTTGTGTGTGATCATGGTGTTTGTTTTTTAAGAAACCAAAGAAAACAGCATTTTAAATTTTAACAAAACGGAATTTTGATTTTTCAAAATGGGAAACTTCAGACTTTATCTAAAGGGACCTTTTTACTTACAAAACAATAACCTTTACGACAATGGAGAAACAAAATGACATAAATCATTGGCTACCTACATGTACATAGACCAAGGCCTGTGGAGGTCATGACCTGTTGCCTGAGTCTAATCCCTTTATCAGATCACGCATCCTACACACAAGGATCAACGACTCGGCCCAACTCCTGGTTAGATGTGTGATAACGGCCCGTACTGGTAGCAAATATCATGAATACTTGTCAACAAAGACCCCTACGTACGGTGGCTTTCAGATTTGCATGGCTCTACTACGCCCGATCTGATGTCAAAGTCCGTCAAGCCAGCTAATTATATTTTTGAATAATCACGAGTCTACGTTTTTGGTCTTCATTAGTGAATTCTGATAAGTGATACCTGCATAACCATGTTAAAACCGAGCACAATATCCTAAGCTTTAAAATGAACTATGAAATGTCGCTTTTGTTTCATCGGTTCGGGATCACATCTGTCTAAAACTTCTTAATGAAAGCCTAATTTAAAATGAAATTTAGGTAAACGGTGTTCTCCTAGAAATTGGACGTTTATTTTCCGGGTAAATACTTCATCTATGACATGTATGAAGACAAAAATCTGCACAATACAACCTGTTATATCCTGAAGTATTTATTTGTTAACAATTTTGGAAGAATTATGTCTTACATAAGGAGTATTTTTGCATACAGTTTTATGAATATTTCCGTTTAAGATGTTATGCAAAAAAACGACACAATATGGCATACCTGGAAAATTCGCGATTGCAAGCAAACGGGTATTATTGCCTGTTATCACACCTCTAACCAATTAAAGCAAGTCTACTCAGTGCATTTTGTACTGAAGCACAGAACAGTCGTTTATCCTGGTGTCTAGGATCAGTGATGCAATAGTCCGAAGGTTCATTAGTCCGAAGATTCAGTAGTCCGAATTTAGAATGAGGTTAATTAGTCCGAAGGTTCAATAGTCCGAAACGAAAATAAGGTTCACTAGTCCGAAGGTTCATTATTCCGAATTGAAAATAACGCCCGATAGTCCGACCCGACAATACGGTCCAATAGTCCAAATGGACAATTAGGTCAGATAGTCTGAATCGACATAAGGTCCTACATACGTATGACCAAGCCTTTACAGTAACAATGAATTCCTTAAACAAGAGAAAGATACGAAGAACCAAAAACGAAAATGTCACATTCCGGTTCAGGGCCCATTTTCGCGGAGCTGTTACAGTGGAAATGTTGCTAAACCAGCTAGGAACCAGTTAAAACCAAAATGCATTTCATGACATTTTGGCTGGTAACCAGTCGATACCGAGCAAATATTACATAAGATAGGTTCAGTTATGAGTTTTTCGCAAGAACGTGTTCGCCTAGATTGCATCATGGACACGCGCGTGAATGTCATGAAAATACTCGGTGGCAACTCACATACAATTGTTGGCTTGCCGTACCTAACGACTAACCAGTGGTTTTGGCATTCGTCGTAATGTCAAGGAAAGGCTCTACAAAAACTCATGATTTCTCAAGCATGCAAATATATTTAAGACTGATATAAGACATTTTATCAGGGGTCAAATAAACTACTCCTCATAATCACAAGACTTGAGATTATCTCAAGTATTTTCGACGATTTTCACAAAAGGTATGCAAACATGGATTCTACGAATACAACACTGTATCTGTTTAAATTCTTTTCTGCGTACACGATTGGGAATGCAAAGCAGCGTTGCTGTATATGTGTTTAGTAAAATGTCTGCGTAGAGGAGTGGCTTAAAATTGGCCCGCAAAAAAACCCCCAGCATTCAGCCAACACAGCCTACCTGTGGCACGTCGGCACTTATTCTCCTCGTAGCTTCCTGCGTCGGCGGTGATCCCGGATCTGCCACCGATCCCCCATGATCCATGTTCCTGGTGAAGCTGGACGCTGTGGAGCCCACGGAGCTAAAGCAACTGGTACTGCTGCTGTGTTTCTCCCTGGTAACTGTCTTGCGCTTGGCAGAGCGAGGAGGGGGCTTGCGCAGCACTTTGGCGACTTTGTGGACGGGAACGAAGAGGCCGTGCTTGGGCTTGCATTGGAAGTACCTGTAAGAATAACGGCGGAAGGAAATTTTATGAGCATCAACAAATCCTGCACATTACAATTTACTCTTATGATTTTTAGGAGTAACCTGCCAGCTATGGAGGGAGTGTGGCCTAGTGGTTAGGGTTTGTGACTCATGCTCAGAGGGTCAGGGGTTCGAACGCAGCTGCTGCCCATGAGTTGTGTCCTTAGGCAAGCTACTTCACCCCCAATTGCCTCTCTCTACCCAGGAGAACAAATGAGTACAGGCATTAGCTGGGGAGTAACCTGGCATCCCATCAAAGGAGGAAAAGAAATATTCTCAGTCATTTCCTGCCAAGGACACTAGTACTGGACACACAATGTACCATATCATTTTCTTAGCGTCTCTATCAAACTGGGCCCTGACATTTTCAGCATTGTTTGCTTACATGTACATGTAGGTCGAAAAGCACTCTCAAGGGTTCAGGTACAGGCCATGTGACAAGAATCCCAATAAATGGGGCCACTTCTACTGTCACGTTAGCAGTTTTTCCAATGGTTCTAATTTGAAACCACCAAAAAAACTGAAGAATTTCAACACATGAATGGACATCCGGCCTTTGGCTTAAGATGAGTTGTGTGGATTATTTATATTGCTTTGTGACATTATCCTCAAATTTCCATCAAAAAGTGGACGGAAAACTCGGGCAACTTTTTCTGTCCACTTTTGATGGAAATTTGAGGGCGATTTTAAAAATTCCAAAAGAAACAAAGAAATGATGCAAGACATATTACGTGTTTTATAAGCCTAAATGTACATGTCCATTCTTATTTCAAAAACTTTTTGGGTGGCTTCAGGAACTGTAAAAAAAAATTACCGCTAACGTGATGGATGCAAAGTGACCCCCTTTATTGTGTTTATTTCCATATATACAAACATTATTCCTGCCACGATGCCGTCATTCTTGCCAAGTTCGTCATCAAGCTCAACGCCGGCCCAGTCCCCTTCACCGAACTTGGTGGTGCCGATGTACCGCAGCGTACCTAGCTTGCTGCCGCTGACCATGACGCGATCACCACCCTGAAAGGCCAAAGACAGGGGGGAAAAACGTCATCTCAACATACCAATGCAATAGAGTTATATTTTTTAAGGGTAATATACAACACAATTTGCAAAACTCAAAAACTAAAACAGTCAGTGGCCGTGTCACGCACACAGCCCTGTTTGACCTCAGTTTCTTGTCCCGAGGTCAAGCACACATGGCCCAAAAGCGTACGCGAGATTTTACGAGATTTATTCAAGACTACAGAAAAAAAACACAAAAAGTGCATGGATACATACACTGTTTGGCCAAGACGGTTTTAAAAATAAGTGAAAAGTTGAAATCGTGTACATTATGGTTATGAAAAGTTGAAATCGTGTACTTTATTGTGATACCAAAAATAATTGCTTTTTACAAATGTAAAGTGTTGTCACGGCCTGTCAAACAAAATCATATTTTTTATCAACAAAATCGAGGGCCGATAGTTTTTAGGTGTACATTCGATTCTTAAAAAAGGCCAAAAGAAACGGCAAGGCTCAGTAGGTAGAGGAAAGTATAGGCTTCATTTTCATGTGAAACACGTGCAGGAGACTAATGTTTGGTCCAAATCGCCGGTTGAAAAATGAAGACTTTTACGAGATTTCATGATTTGCAATCACATGTACGCGTCTGAACGAACGTAAGTACGCCGACGTACCTTGGCCTGAAAACATTGCGAATAGCACGTGCTAACGCGGTGCAATGAATGACTTACATGTATGAATATTAAGCAGGCCATACTCGAGCTCGACCAATCAGTGGGCGTATGGGTCACAAGGTCACACGGTGTTTGGGTTTCTCGCTCTATGCTTTACGATGGCGACAATCTTTTTGCGTTGTGAAAAATGGAAGTTGTTGGAAACATTAGGTGTACATCGAATTCTGAAAATATTAAAGACATCACGTTCACAAGATTGTTTGTAGATGAAGGTTCACTCTGTCCTTTGATTACCTCAACATTTGGGAGACTTTCGTCGTTCTCAAAAAACCCCGGAAATTTCATGACCTAATTTTTAGTCGATTTGTCCGTGAAATAATATCGTCAAAATGCATCGGAATCTTTTTTTTAGAAAAAAAATACCTTAATGGATGTATGAAGTGGGTCTTTAACTACCCAAAACAACTTTGTTAGTTTGGATCGGTTGTGGTTTGCCATACAAATTGCGAATTTTCTGAAGCCCTTTTTACGGCCATCGTTCGATGGCCTCGCGTTGCTGTCCGTTGTGTGGATGAGAAAATAGAGCAGCTACGCGTGACACGGCAACTGACTGAAAACTACAAATTATTATGAAATACCTTCTTTGACTGTATATGTGTCCTGTTCTGTCAAAAGCAGACGCTTCTGGGCAAAGGTTGAAATTGAGATAGGGCCAAAAAACGCTGTGGGGGTGAATTTTTTTCGATTTTCTAATTTTTGCATATTTGTAATCTTGAACATGTCTAAAATATACAATAAAATGTTGAAACCCGAATTTGAACACTAAAAATAGTATTTTTGATGATTTGTTAAGGTATATCATTTACAGAAATGTCACTTGAAACAGACCTGTCTTAAAATAGACCCCAAACTTCAACTGCCATTTTCTCCGTTTTCTACTTTTCAACACAATGAACTTCAAAATAGCATAACTTTGCCCAGGAAAGACCGGTTTCAAAAATTAAACCACCTATTAAAAGGAAAATGAACATATTTTAACAATATTCAAAAATCTTGTTTTTTACCGTATGCCCAGAAAAGTCTGATTTTGACAGAACAGGTCACATATGTGAAAAGTAGTCTCAAGCATCCTGTGAAATCATGGCACATGGTGTGCCGTCATTTTCAAGAAAAGTGAAGTTTTTGTATCAATTTCCAAAGATGGTTGGCTGACCATCACTGGCAGAAAAGCCCAAATTTCTTCAAATATGCCCCCAATTTGCAAAAATTTAGTTAGTCCAAATGCTGTTTGCAATCGGTTGCACATCTGTGAACGGGTGCAAGCCAGCTTGTCTGGTTTCCTGACCGGACAATTCGCCGACATTTATAAATTGCTCCGTTTCATCTGAAGTACTGGTAGGGTCTGGGAACCAGACTACATGTACAAGACAGCGTTTTTTTGGACTTGGTTTTTCCAGCATCTGTGAACACAAAACCTTTAACCCTTTCCTTACCATGGGCGACTTTTGTCCACAAGAAGAACCCCCCTGCTGGTTCCCATGGGCGACTCGACCAGGAAACCACACACAGAACACCCTCAACACAGATATATTCACTACTTTTCAGAAAGGCGGCATTTTGATATGTTTGGCCGTCCATACATCAACCATATACCAGCTGAAAGAGTATTTTCGGATTGTTCTAATGGTGTAGTTTATTCATAGTGTTGCCATTACAAAAACATGAGAAAAGTGCTTCAGAAGTATCCACGCACAAATTGAGGTATGGAGTGCCATTTGGTCACGTGGTGAAATGGCTTGCAGTTTGATAAATGGAACCAGATGAACAAACAGGCATAACTTTCTTATATTTACACATATGGACTTCATTTTTACATCACATACAAGAGTAAGGTCCAAGGAACAAACTTTACACACAACACCTATGATTAAAATCACTCCTTGGCAGTGAAAATCTGGGTTGAAAAAAGTGAGTTTTGGACTTGTGGTCATTTTGTTCACGCTCTAGTGATTTCCGCAAGCCTGAGCAAACAATTTGGTCATAGGGAGAGCCAAGTCAATAAACAATGTGGTCATGAAAGGGTTAAACATGTCAGTGTAACAATATTTGTTATAACATACTAACCCCCACATTCATCCATTTCTGAAAATTACAGCAAGCGGAAACAGCTTTCCTAGCAGGCGGCTCGCGGGAGAGTTTGTCCGGCCGGGTGAAGACCCCTCTGTTGCGCTCACACTGGAAGTATCGCACCCCTTTGACTGACCCATCATTCTTTCCGACATTTTGTCCGAAGGCTCTGTCCAGGGCGACCCCGGCCCACTGACCGGGGGCAAACTGCGTCTCACCGAGATACTGGATGGAGCCGCGCCTATCGCCGCTTACGATGACCCGCAAGCCGATGGTTAAATTGTCTTTTGGGGTAGACGAGTTTGACGGTGGATTCACCTCGACGATGTTTTCCACATAGTAGCTTGCTTCCGACGGCTCCATCCCCGCCACCCTGGCAAATTGGGCCACGGCATCTGTATGGAACCAAAAAAACCTGTCAATAAAGATATGGCTTTAAAAAAATGGGTAAATCATAAATAACGACCGAATGGCCTACAGGTACATGCATGCCAATCCCTTAACCCTAACTGCCCTGAATCCTTCAAAATCCTCTTTGCCAAAGTGGAGGAATTTGGAGGATTGAGGTTACATGGCAAAAGAGTGTTACTGATTTCGTAGGATGCACTTTGTCAAGGTCTTGGGCCGGACTTGTGTTGTTTTGCTCAGCCATGCATAAATATAGGTCTGGATTATGCTTGAAAACCTCCGCACTGCTCCAGGATGTCACTGGCCAAGCCTCAACATATTGACAGTCACTGCCGCAGGATTTTGCACGATTCAGGCAGTGGTCACCCCTCCACGGACCATATTCAAGAACTAATTGAGGAGTTCGCACGACGGAGACTATATGCTATTTTTACATGAGGCCAATTGGAGGATTTGGCAGGATTGAGGCTACATGTACATGTACATCCTAGCAAAAAGGCCTAGGGAGTAAGGATTAAATTAAGGGGTCCAAGCAATTTTTAGTTGTGCAACTTTCTACTCCTCATAACTGTATAAAAACTATTTGACATCCCTTTTGGTTAACTTTATTGAAAAGTGCATTTCTGTTCACATTTACAATTTTCCATGCTTTCCGGACAACTGAGAGTGCTGTTGTTGTGATGTCATTTCAAGAAGACAATGTTCAGTTTAGGGGTATTCTGTTCAAATTGTGAACCGAAATTCACTCATTCAAAACATTTGCTCATTGGCTACTACCACATACTTACACAACAATGAATGACCAAAGAAGAGACAATTTATGACAGCAAAATAGCAACAATTCTAGCAACTTTTTGGGCTGAAAAAGCTGAAACATTGAGGTTTCTTGATGTCCGTCAGTTGAATAACATCACAGTTTTGCTATAAATGAATACAGAAATTCGCATTGGCATAAAAAAAACAAAAAAGCATCAAAATAAAAAAAAACTTTCAAAATTTGAAATAGTGTTTTAAAATGGGACACAAAGGTGCACTTTCACAAATTGCATGTACATGTATCTTGACCTTTAGATATTGACCAATCAGCGGGTGATTTCTATATCGGGTCTTCGGTCATTCACCGTTGTCACGTCATATATATCCATGGACAAAATAAAAACATAGACACAGCAGCAAAGGCTGCAGTCACGCGCTCTATTTAATGTTACGCGACACACGCCCGGCTGTTGTTGAATTACAAAACACGGCATTCGAATTGACCAATCACAGTTTTAGTCCTGATTCTGGAATGAAATGACGTCACGATTTAGTAAAGTCAACCCTATTTGACGGAGGCATGAGATCGCGTAAATCTGCATGCTTTGATATCAGACGTTATACAGGAGACTTGGCTCCATGGATTGCGGGTGATAGTCAGACTACCCCCTCCTCCTCCCCTCCTCCTCCTTCCCCCACCTTAACAAAATGACAACTTGGTTCAACTTCCCCAGTAAATGTTCCTTACCTTCCACCTTAACGGTCTTGGAGTTCCGGCTGCCTGATCGTGGTTTCCCTCGCGAGCGAGGCGTTGGCTTGGTTCTGGCAGCAAGCAGTTCCTCGTTTTGATTCCTTGAGAATGGCCAAATGTCTGCCCTCTCGCTATCGCAGCGCCTCATTTGGATAATTTCATCTGAACAGAGAGAAGACAAAAACTATTCCTCTTTTGGATTGACCCTCAAAATTGGAACTGTTGCCGCTGAAACACGGAGTCATATTTCAATACAAGAGTGAATGTTCTCAACAAATAATGAACGTTTTGCATTCGTGCAAAGGTGAGAATATTTTTATTCGTCAAAAGATGGAATGATTACTTCAACTGGTTGACTGGAATGGAACATTCAATCTTTCACCTCATGAAAATATTTTCACCATTGCACTCTTAAACATTTATTATTTGTATAATAAACTACTTATGATCACGTACCTACTGCAATGAGGGGAGGCGCGTACTTTGCTCGTAATACTACATACATGTACGTGACGAAATCAAGAAGGCACCCAAGTTTTGTTTTTGTCCATTTCGCACAGAGCGAAACAGATTTCAGCTTGAAATCTTGACTTTCTAGGTAGAAAATAAGCCACTAAATCCATTTATGGCTGTAGAAAAGCATCCCCTAGGATATTAGCCTACCTTCTAAAAACTGATGCAAACTCGATCAAAATGATTATTTTCTGTACAAGTGATAAAAAAACTCTTTTTCTGGAACTAATCCATCGATTTTGATTGTGAAAGTGTGCTTTCATAACAAGAAAAACTCCTCAGGTTAACTTCTGCCCTTTTAAAATGAGTATAAAGGTCATTTACAGCGGAAAACACGTCATCTTTGCGACCACCTTCAACCCCCAACTTCTGGGTCATTCAAACAAAGATGGCGATCGTGTGTTCGGCCACGAAAAATAAAAGCTCGGAAAAACTCATCAAAAGTTACTTTTTTACGTCCAAATGTAAGAAAATCTTTCAGCGTCATAATTTTGATAACATTTCACGCAAGTTTGGAAAGTTTGGGGGCGAAAAACTGAATGAAAGGTGAGTGTTTTGTACTAGCGTGAAAAATCAGCGTAAAAAACGTGAAAAATCTTGACGATTTCAGTGGCTTGTCCGTAAAAATACGCCTGTTCCAACGGCGTATTTTTACGGACAAGCCACCGAAATCGTCAAGATTTTTCACGTTATTTTGGGGGTTTTTTCAAGTCGATCATTAGGCTCCGTAAATGACTGCTGAATGTATGAGGTATGTGGGTGAACTCTGGGGTGGGATATTAGAGGTGAAAATGAACAATTTTTGGGAGAGTCCATTTTTTTAGGGTCTCTTGCTACCCCATGGAAACGCACAGGCCTTCCTCCAGCGTTACATGTGAATGAATATGGAGCATGTCAGCTGGAGTTACTCTAGCCCCATAAATGTGGCCTATTTACTGGACTGCCTCCGTAAACATAGGCCACATGTCCACATGTACAAAACTCGTGTCGACTTTGCCAAATTTTGATTTTCACATTTAGGCTTAGTTTGTAGGATTTTTTTGCTTTAGAAGCATACTCACCCACTTTATAGGCTAGTCAGAAAGTGCTGCCTTTTTCAGATGTCTAATTTTTGTAAAGTTTCATGTTGAAATTTTGATACGCAAACGTGTAAAAATGAATCTGGAAATTTCACGAAAAATATACATCTGAAAAAGGCAGCACTTTCTGATTAGCCTATAAAGTGGGTGAGAATGCTTCTAAAGCAAAAAAATCCTACAAACTAAGCCTAAATGTGAAAATCAAACTTTGGCAAAGTCGACACGATTTTTGTACATGTGGACGTGTGGTCTATGTTTACGGAGGCAGTCCAGTAAATAGGCCACATTTATGGGGCTAGAGTAACTCCAGCTATACTAGGTCAAAGAGCTTTATGCAAAAATCATGCCAATTTAACGGACTAATATTTAAAACACTATATCATTCATCTTTCTATATATCGATAAAGGGCTTATTGTACTCACATTTCGTCAATGACGCACAGAAAGGGAAAAATTATGGTACATTTGGGTTAAACAAAGGAGCTCTTTTTAGGGCCTGCAGTGCAACACGGAAATGCGAAAACGGTCTACAAGTTTATATCGATGGAGGGCGCTATATAACTTTTCTGAGCGCATCGAGCGCGCGCTAAGGGTGCAGACCAGTAAATCGGTCCGAAATTGCCTGCGCCGGCCAAATCACGATTTGCATGCCCTCAAAATCTTCGGTATTTGGGCATGCTGTGGGCCATGAACTTGAGGGTTTGTTAACAATATGGGTGGAAGCCGTGCACAGGACTGGGAGCTTGCAGTTCTGTGTAATTTTGATGTAATTTGGACCCTAAAAGCGCTCTATTTTGCAATGGAGTGTAGGCATCTTTTTTCAAAATGGCGATGGGCTTCAGGACTATTTTCAGGGGTGATCATCTCCAGATGGAAATTTCTCCTAAAAGTCATCAGTTGACCCCCCGAAAATTGAAAAGAAAATGAAAGATGATGAAATAAGCTTTAATTTGATGTGCGTCTCGAACACCTTGGAGAGTTGTGAGTATTTTCCCGAATTTTTGAAGTGGGAGCATTTACCATTGGGGTCTATGGAAGTTTATTTACTGGTCTGCTACCCTAAGCTAGGTCTTTCTGTCATCTGCATCAATACTGCTCAATACTCCTTGTTGCATTGCAGTTGTAGTAAACCGAGCAGGGTTGTGAGTGCGCATGGATGTTTCTAGTTTCTTAAGTGAGTGTACAGTTGTTGCTTGAAGGGTAGTTTGTCAGTGATCGATGTAATATTCACAGGTAATTGATTCCACTCGGTTACAGTCCTTGGAAAAAAGGAGTATTTATAACACTCCTTTCTTGCTTGTAGTCTGAGGAAGGTGTTGGCGTTTGAGAATCTAGATGAGCGTGTGGTCGGGCGTAAGATGGTTCTTGCCGGAATGCCGGGAGGGCCAGGTGACCGTGTATTCCATTGTTGATGACGTTGAGGCGGTGCTCCTTTCTTCTCAATGAGAGAGTATCCCATTTCAGTGCTGAGATCATTGCAGATGGGCTGTTCTTGTAGTCGTAGTCTCTGAACACAAATCTTGCTCCTCTACTCGTTGGACAGCTTCAATCTGCGTTATCTGATCTTGTGTACATGGATCCCAAGCAGCCGAGCTGTACTCAAAGTGAGGTCTAACAAATGTGGTATGAGCCTAATTGGTCTTGGTTCTTTTTGAGCAGATGGAGATGCTGCGACGTTAATTGTTTCTCACTGATTTTGTTTTTGCTTTTCTTCTCCTCTATTCTCCATGACCTGAATCGGAGACCAAACCGAACTGCATGAGAGCTCACTGAGACTACCAAGTATTAAACCATTTTCGTCTTTTGGGGTGCCCACAATGAGCCTATGCTACACCTACTGCTTACCTTTGTATAAATTACACAAGGCCTAGATGGGACACATAATTATGTTAGCCAGCTTAACCCTAAAGGGGCCGGGTTATTTTGACCATCTCTCAGCCGGGGGGGGCGGATTCCGCCCCCCCCCCCTAAGATCTCGGCCATCGAGTGACGAAAATTTTTGAAACTCACTACATGCATAGAACAACTCTTCCTCAACATGCCCAAGAAATTTCATGACTATAGGTCAAAGGGTTTTGGAATTATGGCTAATTAATTATTCATATGTATGAATGCCAATTCTGCTCGGTGTACACGACGTATATGCGAAAATTCAGTTTTCACGGCGCGTAGCGCCGGAAAATTTTTCGCTACGTGCAAACCCGTGGTCCGATTTTTATGTTTTTGGTATCAAAAGATGCGCAAAGCTCGAGGCTAAAAAGTCATAATAGCTCGGGTCGCGAAAATTTTTTTTTTAGAAGCTATCGCGGAAAATGTTGAGGGGGGGGGGCGGATTCCGCCCCCCCGGCCCTTTTAGGGTTAATTAGCTGCCCACATAGGACCCATATTGATATGTACATTTTGCTTACTTATGACCGGGTTTAGGTGTAGAAGGGATCCACATAGGACCCACATAGAACCCACATTCACACGTACATATTGCCCACTTATGGCCCACTCAAAGTGTAGAAGTTGGGCAGATTTGGGCTAGCCCATTTGGGACCCAAGTGGCTTTTATAGCGGCCAAAACACTAGTGGGCCCACATGGGCAACCCAAGTGGGACCCACTCAAGGGCCCACCAAAAGCCCAACAGGAACCCACATAAATCCAGCAGCAAACACATTCAGGACCCATTCAGGACCCACATAGGACCCCGTTGGACATATTTGGGCCAGCCCATATGGGACCCAAGTGGCCCCATCGGCCAAAACACAAGTGGGCCCATTTGGGCTACCCAATTGGGGCCCACTGAGAGGCCCATCAAAAGCCCAACTGGGTCCCACTTGGGCTTGCTGGCTGGGTTGGAGTTGCAGCGCCGCAGCCTTGTGGAGAGAAAACCCAAGGAATGGATCTCCGAGCACGGTGCCCACTGAAGACCAGCATGAGGCAGGCAGCCTTCCCGCCGGTGCAGGCATTCCCACCGCCGGCACGCGCAGCCCCGCCGCCGGCGCAGGCAGCCTCGCCGCAGAAGCAGGCAGTCCCGCTGAAGTCTGGCTTGAGGAAACGACCTGCTTCATCTTAAGAGTTGGGACTTTACATCCGAGGGGAAATAATTGACACGGCAGTTAGTTTCTTAATTGACACCGGAGCCACAGAGACTTTTGTTTCCACTCGGTTGTATGACAGGACTGACACGAAGTTAAGACCCGTGCTCGTCGACGCAGATCGCAGGTTCCGCCAAGCGGGTGGGAGTGAGCTGCGCATCGCTGGACGTGCGAAGATGCCGATGAAGACTGGGAGGGAGCGAGGTGCTACACAGCGTTTGGGTCGCAGACATCAGCGTAGATGCCATTCTGGGACTGGACTTTTTGCGACAGCATCAATGCCAGCTGATGTGGGACGAAGAGTGCTTTGTTGTCGGTAAGCACAAAGTTCCGCTACAAAGGAATGCCGAACCAACGGTACGGGAATCCCCACTGTCGGTGCCTGCGACCGAATCACTGGGTTCGGTAGATTCCCCATTGCCAAGGGCCACTCAACCGGCGGTTACTGCAGAACCAGCGCTGGGGCCAGTACGCCAGTCACGGACATCGACAGACAATCAGGTTGGAACAGGTAGTCCCGCCGCCGGAGTGGGCAGTCCCACTGCCGCCGTTGGACACCACACGACACAAGGCACCAGCTTGCCGCGCAACCGTCGTGGCAGGGCGGTCCGAAGACGGGGATGTTTGCGACAAGTCAGCGGTGGTGAGACGAAAGACAGTCAGCCAGTTCAAGGCAAGGCGACGTACACATGCAGGGTCTGCGGTCAGCAGTATGTCTCCTCGTTTACTCGGAGGAGGCATGAAAAAGCAGCGCATGAAGAACGGAGTTACCAGTGCCGGGAATGCCCTAAGTCCTACGGACGGTCGGACTACTTGACCCGGCACATGAGGGCCCAACATCGGGGACCGACGAGTTGCGGATAGTCCTCGCCGATTGTTGTGTTTTTGTTTGATTTAGGAACCAGAGTGGGGCCTAAATCATCATTAACCACCATTCTTGAGGACATCCCAAAAAATAAATTAATTTAATCATAGAGAGTGAACTCTTGTGATTCTTGTTCCAGAAAATAAAGTAATGTAAAACCAATGCAAAGTAAATTCTTTTTGATATACTTTTTGAATCATGTAAACATCACTTTGAAAAAGTTTCTTCGTTTCTAAAAGTGACAGTGTTAGTCATGTAAACCCTGTTAAAAAATACAAATGAGTGTTTTGTTCTGTACATATATGGGAGAAAAGAGGTTTTGGAAAATTGTGAATAGCAGTTCATGTAACATTTATTGTATTTGTGCCCCTATTGAGGAGAATAGGCAAAATCTTGGGAGGGGCAGTGTAACGGACAGTCGACTATGCAGTACTTTTAATGTCATTGCTTCTGGCACTAGTGCTCCGGTGGCGCGCACCTGACCTGGTTTTGAGTCTGGCTGGCGCGCGCTCCGGAAATAGGCTCTATAAATAGGTTGCTTAAGTGGGTTATTTCTTTTGTTGGGGGACGCAGGAAAGGTTTGGCAAGATGCCGGGGTCATTGCAAGTTGTTACAATTGTGTACATTTGTTCAGACTGTGTGTATTTCTATGCTGGGAATCAGCAGTCGTGGTACTGGCAGCAGTGTGGCAGGTTGACCACAGAGTTGTTGTGCTGAATAAATAAGAGTTTCTTCAGAAGTTGGAAATCCTGTGTGTTTGTCCCCTTTTCTTGCGTTTGGCCGGACTCGGAGGACAAGAACCCAATAAGTTCACGCTACAGTATGTATGACTGTCGGTTTCTGAAGGGTAGTGGTGCCTCATCTGTATTTGTAGGTCGATGGGTTCTTGGAGTGAGTAACATTCATGACGAAGCACGTCTCTGCGTTGAACTCCATTTGCCAGGTCTTTCCCATTTTTGAGGGTATCAAGGTCCTGTTGTAAACGTTCGGCGTCTTCTGGTTTCTCGATTGTGTTGTAAAGGATGCAGTCATCTGCGAAGAGTCGAACAGATGAGGAGATGTTGCACGGCAAGTCGTTAATGAACAACAGGAAGAGCAAGGGGCCGATCGCGAGGACGGTGCCTTGGGTGACTCCTGAGTCTACTGTACCCACTCCGAGTGACTTCCATCGATGACAACTCGTTGGTGACGGTCTTTTAAGAAGGATGAAATCCATTTGTAGGTGTTTCCCCGATGCCATAGTGGTTGATTTTGAGAAGAAGTCTGTTAATTGTGTGCCACTTTATCGAATGCTTTCTAGAAATCCATTATCATTACGTCTGTTTGTTTTCTGTTGTCGAGAGCGAGAGCCAAGTCGTGTATTGTCTGGATGATGAGCTGGGATTCACAGGAGTGTTTGCTGCGGAATCCGTGCTGTTCCTCGCACAAGATATTGTACTGATCAAGATGATCTGATATGTTGGAGTGCACAATATGTTCCAGGACCTTGCTGCATATAGACGTCAGCGACACTGGGCGGTAGTTGGGTGCCTTTGTTCGATCTCCTTTTTTGAAGATAGGGCTTAGCTCTTCTCCAGTCTTCTGGCAGAATACCCGAGTCTAACGATCTCTGAAATATGCAGGTGAGGCCTGGAGCGATTTCAGATGCGTACCCCTACAGTATGCGGGTAGGTAGGTCGTCCGGACCAGCTGCTTTGTTGGGTAGTAATTTGGAAAGTTGTTTCCAAACTCCCTGTGTGTTTATGACGAGATCAGGTCTCCCTTATCCCTGAGAGAGCAGATCCCGAAAGTGTCTTGCTTGACGCTCTTGATAAAGCTCCAGAAGCTCTTGGAAGTTGATTCACAGGATCGTTTCACGTAACTTCTGTGTTGTCTCCTCGTCATCTTTGAGACTTCCTTCCTGAGGGTTTGAAATCTCTCATTGTTCTCAATGTTTTTTGTCTTCTTGTACCGGTTGTAAGCTCGTTGCTTACGTTTGTGCAGTCTCTTGATGTCCTGGTTAATCCATGGTGATTGTTTACCCTTAGTGACAAATTTTGAAGGTATGAACTTATTCATGGCCTCAGTCAACCCCACTTTGAAGTCAGACCACAAACTGTCCGCTGGGCAATCATGGTTGTCGTAATTGCCGACGATGATACTAGCAAGATTTGTAATCGCTTCCTTCAAGTTGCCGACATCAGCTTTCCTACAGAGGTAAGTTCTCCTTTGTTTTTGTTTGACCTTGCGGGGTTTGGTGTTGACAACTATAAGCGGTATACCGTCGTGGTCGCTCATGCCAGGCAATACGTACTGTTGTCTTCTCTACAAGGGTAGAGTGTGTGGTGAGAAACAAGTCCAATATGTTGTCTATTCTGGTAGGTGTACTTATCATTTGTTCAAGTCCTTTGTCATTGATGATTTCGATGAATTCCTGTGATAAACCTGGTTTGTAGCCTCCTGGTATGGTTGACACAGTACTCCAGTTAATGCCGGGTAGATTAAAGTCACCCCCAATCCGTATACCTGCTGGCCTTTGGACAGATCAATTTTGTCCATTGACTGGCGTTATTGTTTTAAATATTCATACTCTGGAAGGTCAGTAGACTGTGGTCTGTAGAAATAAAGCGCCGATAAGTAGGGATTTTGATCCTACTATATATCTCTAACTGGATCCATAATATTTCAGAGTTACTGTCAAGATCTATTCGGTGAGATCCAACAATTAAGGTCTCCGTTGAGCGCTATGAGAACTCCACCTCCTTTGGCGTTACGATCTTTCCTAGTTACTTTGTAGTTAGGGGGAAACATTTCGCTTGAGAGAACCGAGCTGTCAATATGAGTCTCCGTGCCGATAACGACATATGGCTTGTTGATTTCCAAAAATACTTGGAGAGCTGCTTTTTTTGCTACGCAAACCTTGGAAGTTAACAACAACAATCTTCAAGTGGTGTCGCATGGTGGCTTTGTGTTTCTTTTGACCGGTGTTGTTTGGAGGTCCTTCTTTGGGTCTACTGCTACTAGTAGCTGCCGGCGATGAGGAGGCAAGAGGTGGTGGAATGTTTGCTTCATCGTCAAGACTGCTTAAACTATCTGAAATGTTAGCAGAGTCCAAAGTGCAGGCTGATTTGGAAAAGTTAGGCATGCTGCAACTGCAGCAAATCCATGATACATTGCTGTTTCCCAATGCTTCACACACCAGGGTATTTATATTTATGAATCTAGCGTGATACCATTCCTCCCATCCGTCGCATTGAACGGCCTTCTTTTCCTATGTGCATGGCTGATGACATATTGAACATGGAAATAAGGGGTTTTCACTGGACGGCCGCCTCCACATCTTCTTCTTCTTCTTCTTCCAGTTGTGAGCGCTAACTTCACAATTGAAGACTACAGCACTTTTGGTGGGGTGTGATGCGAGAGACGGCTTAATTTTTAGTTAGATCCCCTTTAAATGTATTGGCAGTTGGTGCCTGGATGACAGATTGTGGCAAGACATTCCAATCCCTCGCAGTGCGAGGAAAGAATGACATCCTGTGGTAGTCTCGAACTGAGTGAGGAATGCAGTAAGCCTGATAATTTTTCGTAAGTCTGGGATTGCTATGGTTCTTGGAAGACAAATATTTTGAAATGTCGATTGCAGCTTGATGGTAATTTATCTTGTATAGCATAGTCAGCCTTGCAAACCTGCGTCTCCCAGCCAGAGTCTGCCATGAAAGCTCTTGCATCATGGTTCCAACACTTGAGGTATACCTGTATCTGTCAAGAGTAAACCTGGCAGCCCGACGCTGAACCTTTTCCAACTTAGTGATGAGAACATCTGTATATGGATCCCATACTGTACTATACTGTATCATATTCCAAGATTGGCCTGACAAGTGATTTGTGTGCTTGTTCTTTTCATTTTGGATACTTAGCCTAATGTGTAAAACATAGAAAGTCTGTTTCAGTCACTACTTATCCTTGGCATCAAGGTCTCGGCCCCTGTCGTCCTCGTCTTGAATCTCTGGTAGCCGGATGAGTCGAGCGACGGGTCTGGTGTACGGTACATATTGTTGATGTACCCTAATTTATAACGTGGCGCAGCCCCCAACGTGACGCACTTTGCTTTTTCGCCTGTAGCACCTACCTAGAGCAAAAGTTCTTGGAAATTTCATCAAGTTCTAAACACTCCTGTTCATAAATCGCGAGTTTATTTACCCGTATTAAAGTTAGAAGAAAAATCAAATTTTGGCGTGATTTTCCAATTTAATTTTCAAGTGCAAAGTGAAGCCCAGTCTAATGTGGCTTTCGCGAACCCGGGATCCCGGGTTCGTATTCATGAGCACCCTACTGAGATAATGGCTCTTTAATAAGTTAACGACCATAAATATGTTCGCACATACTAATAATACGGGCGGGAGTGCAATATGGCTTGCCCTTAATAAACAGTCAGGCCATGCGTCGAATGACGAGTGACGATCCAGTTACAAGTGCTAAGAAAGCCACATTAGACTGGGCTTGGTCCAGTAGCGGTAGGCATCGCATGCATCATATTAGGGTTCATAACACCTCACCCGCAGATTCTGTGTCTTAATTGGCCGAGAGCGAGTCACATGACACTTTCTATATTTGCTATCTTTCTGAGCAAGGCCAAAAGTACTATACCTGTAGCAACCAAAGTACTATACCATTAGCAACCAAAAATACTATTTCCAAGGCGCAGTATTTGTTTGCAAAATAATGCATGCTGGTGTGCGCGTTGCGCATTGCGCGTAGTGCGTTCCAAAGAGAGCGCTACAGAGTTGGGTTCAAACATTTCGCGAAGGGGTAGTTTTTCGCCTCGGGAAAATAGAATGTCTTTGGATCACCTCGGGAGACTAGTTTTACTACACCACTCGAAGCATTCAATATTTGTATACTGTACAAATCCTATGCACGACAAAATTATTGATGCTTGACATAGACACTTGCGGTATCACTAAAATGCGCATGCGCCCAGACTAATCCATTCAACACTCCATATCAACTTGAAATTTTAACCTAAAGTTATTGTTACCAATGAGGGATAGGCCTATTCACCTGTACGTAATACGTGTACATCTGAAATGGCATACGTACATTGCAAACGAGTACGTTTTGCTTACAACATATTTGACACACGAGCGTCGCTAGACCATTTTGAATGGGGAAGGGGGTAGCCTTCATGAAATTTGTCAAAGGACCGTAACGCAAAATTAGTGCAATTGATCATTTCCGCCCAAAATGATCCCTTTAACACCATTTCTAATTTCCCCCAGCCCACAAATACATGAGTGATTAATTGTGCTAGTTACTTTAAAATGGATACAAATTTTCAGTGGGATAAGTTCAACTTAAGTAAATCGTCAAATTTTGGCCCTGTCATAATTATTGAAAAGTTTTGGACATTTGCTCGTCGCAAATGTGTGTGTACAAGCTCAGTACTTATGCTTATTCCTTGATCAAACCCGTTCCCTGATCTCAGACCTGGGGGTGGCTTTAAATCCTCAAGTGGAACTTTTTTATATGCGAGCGCAGAGCGCGAAGCCCTGAAGGCGTGGGGTCCAGGGCCCGCAAAAGTGCCCGGGAAATATTTGAATTATAGATGCTCTATGGTGTATGCAGTCTGAGACATTTCCTGGCCACTGTCCCCTAGGTTTTTGAATTAAATGAACTCGTATTTTAGTGAGATGGGGGTCATCAAAGGGATCCAATCAAAACTGTAGCTTGACTCTTTTTCGAGATTTGTCCTCTTTAGCTTGATCCATGATTTCGAGTAAAAACTAAGAATCAGCTCAACTCGTAACTGCCTGCGAGCGGGCACAGCTGTAGCTGTCAAGCACCGTATGATAAGCGACCTCGCGCTGCAGTTCGTGCCGACATGACAGAATGTGAATGTTTTTGCCATTAGTTGCAGAACAGGAATTTAGCTTCGCGACGTTTTTTAAACAAAAAAGCCTTTAAAAAAAAAGGAAGGAGGAGGCCCTTTATTTTCCCCTCCAAAATGGCCGCCCGACTTGGCTTTTTGTTCAAGATAGCCGCTATCATTTTTTTTAATGGCCGCCACATGGATTCAGAAAGTGACATACCAGCTTTAGATGGGCTAGATGCAACAGACAAAGAGGCCAACATGATGTCACTGTGTAAAATTTATTATTTTTTATTAGGCGGCCTCCAAAAAGTAAGCAGATGGGGACGATGAACAATTCTTTTTTTTCATTTGGCCTTATTTACATTATCCATCTCCTCCACCCCCTTCCTTCTCCCATTCTCAATTTTCTTCTTTTTCCGACAGCACCATGACTTTACCGGGAAAAAAAACCTGACCAATGGGGGTGTGACACCGCCTACACACCCAACCCTGTAGCGCGCCCGTGATTTGACATTCACCAATTGTTCAGTAGCTAACTGATTCTGAAAATTAAATCCTTTTTTGTAAAGTGTTCGTTGTTTTGCGTGAGATCTGTGCTAGAGTCAGTAACAAATAATGCCTGCATGCAATGCGACATATATCTGTTGGTATTATTTTTTCGGGGGGGGGGGTGTAAAAGATTTGTGAATGGCAGTCCCCTCTGACACGTACATAAGGCACTGTTGTTGTGATAGCTATGGGGGAGCCTTAGTTTGTTTATGTATATATTTATTATACTTTTTTCGGGGGGGGGGGGGTTGATGATTATCAGGGGAGAAAGCAAATGAAATTGTCAAATTGTATAACAATTCACGTTCTTCTTTTATAGCTTTTAATTTGCGTCTCATCAGGGCCCAACTTCGTGGCTCTGCCAACCACAGAATTCCGTGCTTATGATCACCATTTTGTGCTAATCGCACAAGCAGAAAAAAAAACACAAAAACAAACATGTGCTAAGCCTGTAAGCGCAGTATCCTTAGTTACAGGATGTACGCATGCGTAAAAGCCAAGCACGGAAGTTTCTGCTGCAGTAAGCATGGCTTCCTTGAAACCATGAAATTGGGCCCAGTTCTTGGTTAGGGTGTGAAGACTTTCTGTGGAACTTTAATGGTTTGGAATTGGGCGTGGTTATTGTGTTACTTTTCCTTTCAATTAAATGAAAATCCAGGCCCGTTCTTTCAGCACTGACAACTCAAATAAAATAACACACTGTAACTTGTGATTCTGCACAATGACGACATTCGCAATTCTTAATATCATATCCATACATAATACGTATGTAGAGAACCAGTTAAATTGTTATTATTACTCAATTATTCACAAATTGTGTCAACAATGAGCTCTCGCCACTCACAGTTAACACGCCAAGAGCCGAGCTGTTTGTTACAATGCAAACGCCCATAATTATTATTGACAATATACATGTATAGAAAGGGGGAGGGGGAATTTAGATTACCACTGATTTCTTCAACAAGTTATCAAGATTCTGAGAGCAATACGAAACTGTTAATTGTACGGGTATTATAGTAGAGGTAACCCAGACAGCAGTGATAAGGTTTCGAGCGACAGCGGTTCGGAACTTGTCCTGGTTTAGCTAAAGTTAGAAAGTAAAACAAACGCTCTGTTTTCTGCTTTGCCTTAATTTCTAATATTTCCGAATTCTCGTCAACCTACAATTTGTATGAAAGAATAACTTGCTTCATAAAAATTGATGCACATGTAATGTGGACTTCTAACACCCCCCCCCCCCAAAAAAAAAATAAACAATAAAAAAAAATCCAATATGTCTCACACAATCGCGACAATATGTTCATTTAGTAAATTATCTTTTCAATTCCAGAACATTTATTTCAACACTGTGGATGCATCGTCCTAAAAAGCTGAAACTTGCAGAGAATGTGCCTAACAATACAAGGCAAGAAAACAAAACATCACCGATTATCAGATTTTGAGCAGTAACTACAATATTCAAATTTACAACGGTTAAACATACAGCAAACTAAACAAAGCCATAGAGGAATGCCAGTGTCAGGCCGGCTATTGTAGGACAACGGTGAACCTTACTACTGAATCCTCGCCACAAAGGGGAACATTGTTTAATCCCGTTATTTTTTTTCATTTGGGTTAAAGAAAGAAACTCAAAAAGAACACTTCTTTAAACACTTAAAACTAAGAGCGATGTGATTTCTTTTTAGGAACACATTTTTCAAATTGGTTTTTGTTCAAATGTTAAACCCAAACATTTCTTATAGAAATAATTTGTGAAAAATAAGTCCTCATTGACTTACTGTCATGCACTGAAAAAAAACCTCCTCAATTGAAAAACTCTGATGGCACATTTTCAAACTTTGAGGTTACTTTTGATGCTGAAATAGCTGTAAAATTTAGGTTTCTTCCCAAAAATGGTATCTCACTTTCACTCACGAATATGGAAGTTTGCAATTTAACATCAAATTAAAAAATATGGTACCAAATGATCCTTGAAATATATATCCATAGACGTGAGGTATCAAACGGAGTTGATATCTAAAAATTAAGAGTAAATTATATGCTCCATCCTGCACGAAAAAAAAGTAATCGTGAAGATTTGTGATGAGATCTGGTCACACGTAATTTGTTTGGAACGATTCGATTTTGAAATGCAAAATCAAGGGTTGATCCCAACCGTATTTCATTTGCTGCCCCATATTTGGTTGATTTGACATGGATGTCTGCGTTTACCTGAACAATTACTCTAACAACATATTCTAGCTAGTAATATTTAGTTACAAATATAATCAAGTAATATTTTTTTTTTACAAATTGGTATCAAACAAATTGCTCGCTTAAGAAACAAAAAGCCCATAGCAGACACATTGGAAGGCGCCATTTAAAATGTGTGAATAAGAGTTTAGTCTCTTCAATTGTCACCTCCGTATATCTGGCATGTCCCCTTACAGCATTTTGAATAAAGATCGAAAATAGTACTTAACAATCTTTTAAATCGTTATCTGTGGTTGGTTGCCATTTAGAATAAAATCACGGAAAGTGGATGATGTGCAGATGATTTTGAAAAGATGAAGAACGTTATCGAAAATTGATGTTTTTTCTCTGGTGGTTCACTATTTTCTCGAAATGTGTAATATCCACTCAACTGAAATGTCAATAGGTTAGGTTTGCAAGATTCTTCTTTGCATTTTCGTCGGTGATGAGTTCCCCTATGACTAGTAATATGACTTGAGGAATTGTGTGGCAGATAGTCAATGGATGTTACATATTTACGATTGCACCATGCAGCCAGATGTCTTTTGTTAATTTCTGTGGTTCGGCATAGAACCAGTTTATGGTAAAAAATAAACGGTGAACATGTTTCTTGAGATCTGGTCACACTTAATCTTTTGAAACCATCTGAAAACAACCGGTTGTTGGTTACTCGGCGTTTCGGACAGTATTATACTCAAGGCTTATTACGAGTTTAAATTCGAGTTTGAATGGAGTGCCGTGACAAAGGCGGATCCTAGTCAATGATATTTTTATATATTTTTTTTCGGGGGGGGGGGGGGGGGGATGTTAGTCTCCCCAAAAGTGGGTCAAAAAGGTTACAGCTTGGGGCCCCGGGGGAAAAAGGGGATTCTAGACGCTCTGTGTTCCGATCTTAGACAATTTGTAACCTTTTGTAAGCCATTTTTTTAGAAAAAGGTGGTGGTGTATGCAGTGCCTGCCTTTATTGCGACGTCACTTTTTTTCTTGGTGGGGGGGGGGGTTGGAGTTTGGGTTGGGACAAGACCCCGTTGCTTCCCTTCCACACCCCCCCCCCATCCGTCCCTTGAGTCACGATCGTCACGGGTGCTTCTATTGTATACTGTGTTATCACGTGGCTCACCAGTAATGATGGATCAGGAATCTGAATTTACGCTGATCATAAAGAATCATTCTGGTTTCGTCAATCCAGATGATTTTGACAACGTCCGGTTCATGATCTAAAGCAAAGAGTCGTACTAAGCCATTTGCCGTGACGTTAAAGATGAACGCCTTGTTGCCCCCATAAGTCCGATCTCTCGTTACAAACGGACACTTACTTCCGTTAACACCACGTTCGTGAACTGATAGCTCGCTTGGACCAAAACGGCTGTCCATCCTATGCGTTACCAAGTTTCCGCTTAGATCATAAATTCCACTTATGTTACAAGGTCTGGGGCCATAGAATCCTTTAAACATTTCGGGTATGATTTCAACTACTATCAAACTATTTATCAAACGCGGAGGAGGCGACCAGGAATTCGTCCCAGATATCACTCTTTGACACTCTCCTGTGTTCCGGCTCAAAATGTTAACAAGCCATTTGTCTTCGTTTTCGTTCAGGCTGACGCAGACGATTACATTATTCCCGAGTTTGACCTGAGGCAATGCTCCGCAGGGCAGTTTATGCAAGCACTCTCCGCTCCTTGCATCCCACACGAGAATGTACTTATTATCGTAGACAGCCACTACTACCTTGTCTCGATAATCCCAGTCACGAATAGTGCTTTGATTCATGGTTACATCTGTAAGGGTTCGTTGTTTTCCATCTTGGATATCCCACACGTCAATACAGCTGGACTTGTCTTCTGGACAAGTCAGGACAAATTCACCGTCGAAAAGCAATGGCAAGCGAACGTCATAGTGCTGGCATCCCCTCATCATATTTAGTTCACGCCCAGCCTTTACAGAGAAGGCACGGACCGCATCAAGACCACGCACCACCAAAACGCCATTTTTGATCTTGAATCCGGAATGGTACGTTTTAACATTAATAACGCAATCAATGATGCCTTTCCGAATATCATAGACATGGATACTGGTAGGAGTAACACCAAACGCAAGGAGATCCCCATCGACGGACGCTTTGTACTTCGTGTAGCTAGGCAGGTGCAACAAAGCGATGTCCTTGAAATGAGACCGATTTGTAGCCCAGTTCCTATCCAGATGGTAAGCTCTCATGTAGACGCCTTTCCACCTGCAAGTGCTGGTTAAGCCAGTTGTTTTATCATCAGTCACGATCCTATCATTCTGGAAGGTGATGCTATAGTTACTTGCTTCAGTAGCGCCAGTTGCTTGCTCGGCCAGGTCCGTGGTGGTGCCGTAGTGCTCCCATCCACTTCTTTGACAAAGAGAGCGCCAGAATGAATCCTGATTGGTTGCATCTCGTAGCCTACGACTGCATGATGCCATGTGACACAGGTCAGTCGCACTCAGGTGTTGGAAAATGTTCTGGATTAACTCTTCGGGGACGTAATAAATAGATGATCCACTCGGCGCGACGCCAGTGTATTGATACCCGCTGTTATTTGCTGATACTTCATTGGAGGCCATTGCGAAGATATTCTGTCAAAACAAATGATTTTGTTTTTATGAGCAATACCGAACTTAATAAATGTCTCACGCTTTGTTCAGGCAGTGACCAAGGAGGGTGGGCTGGGACATCAGAGAGATAAAGGAAAGAAACTTTCGCTCAGTCTCGGCTATCATTTTCACAAGGTAAGCCGATTTCATGTCGGTGCTTAGCTGCAAATGTGTTGCAAATTATACCGGGAACCAGTCATATCGTCAGCGTTTTACGTATTGGGTCACGGGGTGTTGAACAGAGAAAAACGGGTTTAAAGTTGGTCAGATTTTGAACTGATAAAAATTTCGCCAATTTTTGGAGCACATGCCGACTACTTGTTGATATAGATAGTAAGCTGAGATCTTTAACTTCAAAAAATACGGTTTTTTTGGCCTAATTCGTCTCTTCGTGTAAACGCTGACGATATGGTGCATTTACTTCAGTATCACAATAATGTTTAGCAGCATAACTTGTCTGTAATGCGCAAGTATTATTAATTCTTAGCAAATTGTATGTAGCAGGGCAGGAGAGGCCAGTAAACGTCATAACACTTATTGGGGTGTAGGACATCATAAAAAAGAACCGTACGACTATCACAGGTAGCCTCTGTCCATAGCTTGTTACTCATGGCGAATTCCGCAGTAAAGATTCTCAAATGACCAGTGCGAGGATCGACCTAGCTTACTGTGCTTCAGCATAAACTTACAGTTAAAGTCTACTCACAGTAAAATGTACATTTACACGTCGCTATTCTCGAGTTTTGCTGATAACATATAGATGACTACACCAGGATGCAGTTCATTACATTATTCCAAGTTAGGGCGTGGCAACTGCTGTGTGCATAATGTATTGCAACCGGAACAAGTGCGGATTTCCAATATGGCGCACGCAGAATGCAGTACATGTACTTCAGGTCACTGGTAGTCCCACACGAAACGGCGAGTTCAGGTGTATTGAGTACATGTGAATAGAGGAATTCTGTACTAATACGAAAGCTTAATGCAGGTGAGTCCTTTGTTAAATGGATCACACGGCGCATGCGCATTCATGTGTAATCGCATTGAAGTGTTACAACAATGCGTAGCTGCAGTCTTGTCATTGGATGCTATAACATATGAGTTTGAAAGGACATTTTCGCTTTGTAATATTCCTTGTGAAAAAGGAAAAGCAAACTTGGTTCTTTATATTAACAAATCATTGTGTCTGGGGTTACTGTGCATTTACATAATGTTACTGAAAACATTGACAGTTTAAATATGTTCCATTGTGCCAGCTTTGTAAGTGTTAACTGATCAGTGCGTATCCTCCAGGAAACCAGTGTAATAAAATGTCGCCCGTCCGCTGTCTGAAAGACAGCACGGTCTGAATCAATCGTAGTATTTATTTACCGAATGAGTATGTAGATTGAATTTGTCTGTGCATTTAAAAATACCTCATTACCATCCAGTTGTAGAAAAGATTATATTGAGGTAGATGCTATTTACCTTGAGTTCTCAGTAGTAATACTAATTTCACCATATTAAATAATCAAATAAACAAACACAATTCACCCGGGATCGAGAGGTAGGCATCGTATGCGCCATATTAGGGTTTGTACAAATGCTATGCACAAACGAATCATTGATGCTTGACAGAGTCACTTGCGGTTTCAATTAAATGCGCATGCGCCCAGGCTAATACATGTAACACTCCGTATCAACATGAACTTTTAACCTAAAGTTATTGTTACCATGGAGGGATAGGCATATTCACCTGAAATGGCAGTATTTATGTACATATCAATACGCGAGTACTTTCTGCTTGCGCCATATTGAAATTCACCACATTGTTCAGTGGCTAAGAGATTCTGGAAATTAAAACCTTTCTTGTAAAGTGTTCGCTATTCTGCTTGCAGTCAGTGCTATAGAGCAGCAAAACATGATGACTGCAATGCGACATATTTCTACTGGCATTTTCTTTTGGTAAAGGATATGTGAACTGAAGTCACATCTGACATGTACATGTTCAAGTCGCTGTTGTAATGATCATATGATGACTGTGAAATTATTCCAACATTGGAATCATTTTCGCTGTAGAGTTTGAGGCAAACGTCAGCCGGCTGCAAACATCGACTCAAAAAGGTTCCAGTGAAACATTTACTGTGGGTGGCAGAAGATGCGTGCAGTAGTAATACACCTGTAGGACTGCAATATAGTTATTCGCCTGAATGTGCGTACCCGATGAACAATATGCAAAGGCATATTTTCATTAGCGGTGGAAGAATCAAGAAAGAGATAGACAATACAAAATCAATGATCTTTATTTTTTTTGGGGGGGGGGGAGGGAGAGATAAATATAATGATCAGGGGAGAAAGCAAATGAAATTTTCAAATTCTGTGACAAAGCACGTAATTCTTGCTTGGGGACATGAGAATGGTTTGAATGTAATGACTGAGTCTACGAATGCAATCAGTACCTTTCAGTCTACCCCGTACAGACATTCTTGGACAAGCGTGGATTTCAGGTCATTCTGAGGTCAACCTGCAATTTGCTTGCGCCGCGACGGAACCGCATAAAGCACATAACTCTAATGCTCAGGTCACAAAACTGAAATATTATGTGACAATCGTAAAATAAGAGGCATCTCAACACAGAATAATCGCAACAATTCTCATGTAACCAACGATATCAACTCTTGCAACTGTCCTGTTTTGTTGAGAGCCATATGCCCATCGTCTGAATAATCGTCGCAGTTACACTCATGTCACACACAAAAGTCGGCAATCGAAAATGTTCCGGACATGACAATCATAGCTCAGGCGCAGCCTGCTCCTGAAATGTCAGTCACCGACTTAGCTCTGTATCGTCGCAGGGTCGCCCTGGGTGCAGCCGTAATTATGGAACAAGACCCACAACGTTCAGAGTGCAATACATCAGTTCTTGATTTGGGTTATAAGGTTTTCTTTGGAACTTTGGTGGTTTGGGCGTGGTTATATTCCTTCCAATTTAGGAAAAGCAAGGCCGTTCTTTCATCATGATTTTCACTCCGTGTCTGACTGCTGGAAACTCGTATACAATTTACAACACATTGTATTGAGATTATGCACACAATTCTCAATCTTCGAATGGGGAGAAACGGTCAGATAGTTGTTTTTACTCGATCATTCACAAATTGGGTCAATCGAGGGCGCTCGCCCACTCACCATAAGTAGCCAAAGGCGTAGCTGTATACATTAAGAAGGTGTACCCATGCAGCGGATGGATCGTACCTAAAGACAGGCAATCGGTTATGTGTAACAATATATAGGCCTCCTGTGCATTAATTGTTGTTACATGTATAGGGACAGGTGGCGTAGCCACGGGGGGGGGGGGGGGGGGGGTGGAAGGGGCGTGGGGTGGGGCAGACAGCCCCCCCCCCATGAAACCTTGTCGCCCCCCCTCAGTCGCCCTCCCCCCACTGAGATTTTGAGTTTCTAAAAAAATTATCATTGATCTACATGACGCCCCCCCCCCCATGAAATGTTCCAGCCCCCCAGCCCCCCCCCCGAAAAATTCCTGGCTACACCACTGATAGGGGCTGTTTTACATATATACACTTGATTTCCATATACATCCCTAAACGCTTCATTAAGGTTGATGTTTGTGGTATTACCAAAGTGTTCAATGTGAGGGCAAGGGTTGAGGTAACCCAGACGGCGGTGATCAGGCTCTGAGTACGAGAAGGGACTGAGATTTTTGATCGAGTCCGTAGATGGGAGAATTCGTGAGCCAGGCAGGCTGACCTGTCCAATGTAAAATGTCCCAACTTGATCTTTGATACCACAGATTGTTAAGTCTTGAATTACATCTCTAAATGTTTAACTAATTTTCAGATTGCCCCCAAACAAATTAAAATACCTTTGTTTTCTGCTTTTATTAATTCCAAATAATACTTTCGGAATTCTCAGCCACTTACAAATCGAATGATAGAATAATTTCTGCTACATAAACAAAAAAGTATGCACATGGAACATGGAAGGATCTTAAAAAACAAACCATATCTCCACTCGATTACGACAATATCGTCATTTAGTGAATACTTCCAGAAAATTCCAGTTCAATTCCAAAAAAAAAATATTTTCACACTCTGTGGTGGCATCAATCTAAAAAGCTGAAGCTTGTGATGGATATGTCCAGCCAGACAAAACAAAACTGATCATAAGATTTAGTATTGTAATCACAATTATTAAATATATATCGGTTGAAAATACAGTACACTAAACTAAGCCATTAAAGAATGGCATTGTAAGGCTGGCATTTGTCTGACAAAGGGGGGTCGTTTATACATACTCATCGCCGAAAAGGGGAGCATCACTTATTTAATTGTTTATTCCTTAACAAATTGTGTTCTGGATCCGCCCTTGTACTGTGCGCGTCATGCATTTCAATGGTAAATGAAACTTGAGTTCTACTTGGTGCATACATAAAAAAGTCACTTTCGCACAAAAGTTACCGTGGATAATTAGCGTAACTATTACAAGTAAAGCTCTTGAAGCTTTGAAACTTCATGCAATGGTAGACCTTGATGAATAATGTTTACAAATGCAAAAAAAAAAAAAAAAAAAGGAAAACCGAAAAAAAACATTTACACGTGGAGTGCTATTTCATGGTGTCGATGGCGATAATGGTATCAAACTGGGTTGATATATTACAGTCAAGAGTCTATCTGTATAAAAGATAGATAAATGCGTGTGGGTCGTGTTTCGTCTACCAAAGTACCAATGTTTATTATTATGTTTTCATTGGCCCCAAATCTGTCCACAGAACCGATGATTCACTCTCTATTTTCAACCTGTTATGAATCTTAACAGCGAAGACAATAAACATAATTAATCTATGTGTAGATAAAAAGTTGAGGGAAAACGGGGGGGGGGGGGATGCAAACTTGGGGGAGGCAAGGAAACACTGGGGGGGGGGGGGGGGGGGGGGGGCAAGGAAACAACTTGGGGGCAAATGCCCCCCCCCCCCCCGTAGCGCCGTCACAGATCAAGAGTTGCATCCACCCATTTTATTTTATCCTACAAATTATTGATTTGACATAGATGCCTGCTACATGTATTACCACAACATTACTGTAAACAAATTCTAGCTTTGATTTAATTAAAACTACAATCAGGTGATATTTGTACAAATTCAACTTTATTCGCTAAAGGAGCGAAAAGCCTGGTTTAGATATTGCGGACACAATGGGAGGGCGCCATTTGAAATGGGTAAATAAGAGTTTGGCCACTCCTGACCAATATTATCACCCTCGTATAACGATTATGATCGCCGTAACACTAAATGGCTAATTCAACGTGCACTGGGAAAGATGATGCTTGACGACATATCCCTTAAAAGGATCTCTCGCATTCATCGGAAAAGGAACCCACCGAGTTATTATTAAAAAAAAATACTTTGATTAAAGATTCTAATGGTACTAGCCACCGACACGTGATATCATTCCGGCTGGTTGGCTGTCATTAAGAAGAAATAAAGGAACGTTGGTGATTTCAATGTTCCGTACGTTGACTGATCTAGAGAGCTGAGATGAAAAGTGCATGTTTCGTGCGCTCTTGTATTGTATTACGCTCGAGGACAGACAACAAAAGGAGCACAAAGGAGCCTTTGACCCTCGGACGACGGTGCCTATTGTTAAAACCGGTCCTCGATCGTACGTTTATGTGCTTAGTCTATGGGAAAGTGTTATATTAGAGGGACAAAGGAAAACACAATAGTTGACCTCAGGCGTATAGTTTCACGAAAAGTGTAATATCAACTGAGCTGAAATTTCAGCATGTTAGATTTTGAACATTCTTGTTTTGACGTTTTGAACGGTGCTATGATTGGAAATGACCGAAAAGCAATAACCTCCAACTGATTACGGCAATACATCGTGACTTCTTTGAAAGTGGAAAGTATGACTTGAGGGTTTGCATGGTGGATAGTCAATGGATGCTTTATTTTACGGAAGCACCATGTAGTCAAATCTCGTTATGGACTTTGTATGCTTCTGAAAAAAAAAACCAGTTTGGGTAACTCGACATTTTGGACGGTATACTCAAGGTTTAGTACAAGTTTAAAGTCGTCTTGGAACGGAATGCCATGAATTCGCGAGTGTAGGATGCACCCGGGTGAGATCACATAGTTCACCAGTAATGGTGGATCAGGAGTCTGCATTCATCTCGGTCCAAAACAATCATTTTGATTTCGTCCATCCAGATGATTGACAAAGTATTTGGTTTCTGATCTAACGCAAAGAGTTGATCTAAGCCATTGGGCGTGACGTTAAAGATGGCGGCCTTGTCGCACCCATCCTGCAGGTCTTTCGTAACAAATGGATACCTACATCCGTTTACACCTTCATAACAGTGAATTGACGACATACAGCTAAGATTATGGCCATCCATCCTTTTCCCACTTAGATCATAAACTGCGCTTACGTAAAATTTTTCGTTGGTCCGTGTATTTGCATGATAATTTACCCGCGCGTCTACTATCAAACTATTTATCAAATGCAGAGACGATGAGACATCCGCTACATGTATCATTTGTTGACACTCTCCTGTGTCCTGGCTCCAAATTCTAGCAATCCATGGGCCTACGATAATGGATTCGATCCGGCTGACGCAGACGATAACTTTATTCTGGAATTTGACCCTTGGCATTATCCCGCAGGGCAGTTTCTGCAAACACTCTCCGCTCCTCGCATCCCATACAACAATGTACCTATCGTAGGCAGCCACCACCATCTTGTCCCGATAATCCCAATCATGAATATTAGGCCAGTAATTCATAGTAACATCTGTGAGATGTCGTTGGTTTCCATCTTTGACATCCCACACGTAAATATTGTCCGCCTCATCATGAGCTCGACATGTAATGAGCAATTCACCATCAAAGAGCAATGGTAATTCCATGGCATGGTGCACGCATCCCTCCATCACTTGTATCTCCTGCCCACTCTTTACATCAAACGCACGGACCACAGACCTTTCACAAAGCACCACCATAATGCCATCCTTGATCTTTAACGGTTGTAATGATACAACGAGCATGCCTGGTATGCTAAGAGGAGCAGCACGAACAACGCACTCCAAAGTGCCCTTCCGCATATCATAGACATGGATTGAGGATGAAGTTGCACAAATAGCCAGGAGATCCCCATCGACGGAAGTATTGTAATGCATGTTGTCAAGCGGCTTTAAAAAAGCAATATTCGTTAAATGAGAGCAATTTGTAGCCCAGTTTCTATCCAGATGGGAAGCTCTCATGTAGACGCCTTTCCACCTGCAAGTGCTGGTTAAACCCGCTGTGTTGTCATCAGTCACGATCCTATCATTCTGGAAGGTGACGCTGTAATGATCTGCTTCAGTAACACCAGTCGCTTGCTCGGAAGGTTCGTAGGGGGAAATCTTGGCCAAGTCTGTGGTGGTGCCGTAGTGCTCCCATTCTTTGCTTTGACAAAGAGGGCGCCAGAGTGAATCACGATTGGTTAAATTGCGTAGCCAACGACTGCAGGATGCCACGTGACACAGGTCAGACGCACTCAGATGCTGGAAAATGTTCTGGAGTAAGTCATCTGGCACGCAATAAATAGATGATCCACTCGCCGCCACGGTAGTGGATTGATATTTGCTGCTATTTGCTGATACTTCATCGGATGCCATTGCAAAGATATTCTGAAACAAATGTTATTTAATTTATTAGCAACAACAAACTTAATACATTTCTTAGGCTGTGTCCATGCTTTGACCAAGAAGGGTGAGTTGGGACATCCAAGAGATCAAGGATAGAAACTATCCCTTATTTATTATTTTCACACGCTAAGCCAATTCCATGTCGGTGCTAAGCTGCAGGGTGACCCCCAAAAAATGCAACCCTAAATCATTTGCCTTAAAAAAAGGGGATAAGTGGATTTTTAGATTTTGGGTATCAGATTAAAGCTGAAATTGTTTCTTTTAAATGCTGAAACAATCATGAAAATAGCACTTTGTGTTGCTGAGAAGTGTTGCTGAGAAGTATGCCAAGTATGTAAAAGTAGTCACTTTTCATCTTGTACACAGTAAGTTATTTTCACTGTACCTATTTGTGCATGTCCTTATCATTACAAACAACACGGCACATAATGTCACAATACAAATACATTTGATGAAAATACCTTTTATTTTTCCCCTGAACATGTATCTTATCCTTTTTAGTCCTATTTTAAACCATTTAAGCATCATTAATATGTCAAAATATTGACGAAATTGCACCAAATGCACAGTAGGCTTACAGTAAAATGTTTCACTGCTTAAAGTACTTATGTACATGATGAAACATGTCTACTTTAACATAATTGGCATTTTCTCAGCAACCCAAAGTGCTATTTTCATGATTTGTTCAGCATTTTGAAAGAAAAAGTTCTCAGCTTTAGTCTGATACCCAAAACGTAAAATCCACTGATCCCTTCTTTTTAAAGGCAAATGTTTTAGGGTTGCATTTTTGGGGTCACCCTGAATATTGCAAATACTACTGAGAACCAGTCATATGGTGCATTTACATCAGCATCGCATAACATTTTTAACCGAATAATGTGTCTGTAATGTGCAAATATTACAAATTCTTACCAATTCACGTAGCAGTTGGTAAGGTCAGAGAGTGTCAGAACAATTGTAATTAGTAATTGACGGGGTGCTCACTATTGGGGATTAATTGGACGATCATTGCCATTGACATACGAACTAATACGAAGAACCTGACGACTACGGGAAGCCTCTGCCCAGAACTTGTTACTCATTGCGAATCAAACTGCGCTTACATGACATAGACCTACTTTATAGTCACGACAACTTAAACAACAGCCATCAGAATTATGCATTTGATAAAGATATGCAGTTCACAGTGAAAGGTAAAGTTTACTGACAGTGAAATGTACACTTACATGTCGCAGTTCTCGTGATTTGCTGATAACATAATATAGATGACACCAGGATGCAGTTCAATACATTATTCCAAGTGTAAGGCGTGGCAACTGCTGTGTGCAGAATGTATGGCAACAGGAACAAGTGCGGATTTTCAATATGGCGCACGCAGAATGCAGTGGGCCTAATGTACCTTCAATTCACTTGTAGCCCCACACGAAAACGGCGAGGTCAGGTGTATTGAGTATATGTAAATAAGGAACACCTGTGCTATATGAATACAAAAGATTCAATACTAGGTCGTATGTTCAAGTTGAGGTTGTTAAATGGATCACCTCGGCGCACGCGCATTCGTGTGTATTATGAAGAAAACTGAAAATATCGACAGCCTCAATATTTTCTATTGTGCCAGATATGTAAATATTAACTGATACAGCGCGTTTCCTCTAGGAAGCCAGTGTACAAAAAGTTAGTCCCTCATCCGCTGTTAAAACTCCCTCGTGGCAAAGAGATCACAGTTTGAATCACTCGTAGTATTGATTTCTCAGTTTTAGCTAGCGAGCATGTGCATTGAATGTTCATTTGCATTAAAAAAACGACGTGTCAAAACATTCACCTTTCATTCCAGTTAGAACAGATGTTATTACTTGAATTCAAAATACTAAGAGTGATTTAACCGTAACACAATAATCAAATAACAATAATAACAGTGTATACCTCAATATACCAACGACCTAGCGGTAGGCATCCCATGCATCATATTAGGGTCTGTACACATCCTATGCACGGAAAATTATTGATGCTTGACATAGGCACTTGCGGTATCACTAAAATGCGCATGCGCCCAGACTAATCCATTCAACACTCCATATCAACTTGAACTTTTAACCTAAAGTTATTGTCACCATGAAGTGGAAGGCCTATTCACCAGTCCTGTACCCGAAACGTGTACATCTGAAATGGCAGTGTCGACGTATAAATGCATTTAAACGAGTATTTTTTGCTTACAACATATTTGACACACGGGCGTCGGTAGACCATTTTGAATAGGGGGGGGGGGGGGAGGTGCCATCAAGAAATATGCCGACTGACTGTCACGCAAAATGAGAGTAATTGATAATTTCCGCCCAAATTGATTCTTTGAACATTATTTCTAACTTCCTCGGCAAATAATTATGAACGGTAAATTATGTTGAAAATTACTTTGCATGGATTAAATTTTTTAGTGGGATAAGCTCAACTTCGAAGGTAAATCGTCTAATTTTGGCTCTATCGTATTGAAAAAAAGTGTTGGACATTTGCTCGTCTCGAAACTGGGTTATTCCATTACTGCTCTAATGATGCTGACCAACAGTCAAAATTGGTAAACTTGTAAATAAACAAAAAATGCAACATTAGCCGAAACCATTTTAGTGTTGAAGTACGTTATGATGATGATCCGCTTCTGTTCCCCCGCCCCCCCCCATATTCTCGTGAGTGCAGAACTTCAGCCCCCCCCCCAATTCTCGTCAGTGCAAAACGCATTTTAAAAAGTATTCAGCTGATGCCCCCACAAAATATTTCTTATTTTCAGCATATTGCCAAAACGCGTAGGCCAGAAAATTGCCTTATATATAAAGAACAGATGTTGCATAAAATCCAGGATCGTGTTCGGCCAGGTCAGTTAAAAATTTAATTGTAAGGAGCCATATTGTGATATTTTATCTGTTTGGCAGATCTGCACTCTGAGTATATGAGTATTTTTAGATTTGATTGCTTACAGAATTGACCACTAATTTTGTCTGCAACTATCCAATGCCTCTGAAGTCCCTCCAAAGGTCAAATTCCCTTCTTTTTTTATAAAGCTATAAACTTCAAGTCTACAGCAATAAAACGTACCTTGCAATACGTATCGGTTGGTCTTCTTAATAATTACCTCTACAAAAAATCCTCCAAGCCAAGAAGATCTGTCTTCTTAGTAATTCCCTCTAAAATATCATGATAGGCCCTAAGGCTGTTTGATAATTCAAGTAGGCTATCCCTGAATTCGATAATATGCAATAAATGTCATTGCCAATTTCAGGGCGAAGGTATTCTCGTTCATTGTCTTTTCTGCGGTTACCTTCGTGTCTTTAAACTGTTGTATCCCCTCTTGCCGAGCTTGACAGTGATTAGATCTTAAAGTGGTCGTCAAGCTCATCAAAAGGCACTTTTCCGAACTGTTTAAATCCCCTTTCTACCACGCAAATCGTCTGACTCATCGCAAAGGAACGTTTTATTGCTGTAAACTTGAAGTTTCTAGCTTTCTCAAAACAAGTACACTTTAAAATGAATCTTAATCTCCACGGCAGGGAAAAGATCAAACAATTTTTCACGGGGGATTTTCATATTAATTCGGGGGCGGGGGGGGGGGGGGCAGTGGCGTAACTGAGATGTGTAAGGGACAAAATAGCTTCATATTGTTTGAAACTCAACACAGCCCATTGTGACCCCCTTCAAGATTGAAACCCCATCCCACTGCGCCCCCCCCCCCCCTCACACACGCACACACATATACAAACTTACATACCTACTGTGGACATTCCTTGTTTTCGTGCAGTTCAAAAAAAAAGGCGAAAAAACTCATTTTATTCACACTGTGAACACTCTTTCAACCCAATCTTTTTTTCATGATTTCCTTCATTTTGCGACCGATAAACCTAACCCCCCAAAAATGCAAACCTGTTTTTCAGAGAGCGGGAACCTTGTGTGGACACGGGCAAGTCGTGGGCTCTTTTGCTTGGAGGCACACTGTGAATGTAATGCCTGTATAGCCCGACACACATATACGTATGGGGAAGATCTTTGTTTCCCTTCCTTTTGTCCCTTAATTTGTTCCTATTCAGCAATTAAGCGCGGTGGCAAGTAGCGCTGCCTGCTTTCCACACACGTCTCACGCGTCCGCACCCCAGATCCACACCTTTATACTTTCAGAATTTTAGTGATGTCTATTTTCATGCACGTACAGAAAGAGAGTAGATTTCCAAATGATCTATACATCTAGAGTTCGTTTAGAATAACGAAATCCCCCATAAATGCATGCAAGTGAATACGGAATTGAAGTGTTAAGTAATTAGTGCTCAAGTTCCGGTCACATCGGTCTTTTTTAGAGGGAGGATAGGTATATATTTTTAACTAACAAGGAGCAATGATTGCAAGCTGCCGCCGTTCCATATTCAAATATACATACATCGAAGTACATGCATTTTTTTGGGCAAAATACAAATAAACGAATGAATGAATAAAAGTAAAGAAAGGGGTTGATTTATTTTACCAATAATTAAACAGAAAACCAGGGATCACATTTATACGCATACAAATATGAAAATAAAATAATAAATTTACATTCATGAAACAATTTTTTTTCTAAAGAAAGTGTGAATATAGATGAATACAATGAAAGCAAGTTAATAACTAATTAATTCATCACTGCATAAATAGTCTGGCGCCATCCCATTCATCAGTTAGCAATTAGTGAAATACATTCAGGGAACTCGACAAAAATGGCCAACTGGTGCATAAGGCTTATGGAGTTTATTGTTCTATTGTGTTTTCTATCCCATAAGGAACCCTGTGCATGTACCCATTAGAGCACACACAAATGGGACCCACGTTACACTTCTGGTTTTGGACGCGAATTGTTTAATGGAACTAACCCCTTGAGCCGAATGAAGTGATTCTTTCAAGTTTATAACAAATCAGAAGAACAATTATGAGAAAATTATTTCTCTTTTTTTCATCAAGGCATGTGTCAAAGACAACAGTTCATTGTCTAACACATGCTATTATTTTTTTAATTTTAAATTAGAAACACAAACAAGTATAATTAAAAATGCCGCCATATGCTTGGTTGCCATATTTTTTGGCCAGGTTTATGGCCCATCTGTTCTTAAGTTTTTACGACACAGTCAGGCGATGCAGAGTGATCTCCTGGGTCTAATCTAATATAAGCAGTAGCTATCCGGGCCACGGATCAGAAGTGCTCTGACGAAAGTTTCAGCCGTACAGCCCCAAAACACGCTCAACACAACTAACTGAGGCAATCTCAAGTCAGGCTTTAGTTGCAACCCATATCTTTTATTAATCTTTTTTTCTTCTTCTGATTGTCATCATGTCAACAGTAACCGCGTGCCTGATGGCACTGCTGACGGTAGGATTCCTGGTGGTTGAACACGACGCCGCGGTGTTCCTAGGACAAGAAACTGACTTCGCCTTGACGGATGAAGACACGAGTGGTAATGTATTGCTATATTCACTATGATAACTAGCTGAGTTTCTGAAGGTAGTTCGACTTCAAAGTTTTTGGTGAAAACAAATGACATTTCGCACACTGTCAACAAGCACCGCCATAATATGATGATAAAGAGCTTTGTTACAAATGATAATGTAGTAACAAACGAATAACGTATCACCAACCGATGTCTCAATAACAGAAATTGACCGATAGTGTTGTACAATTTACTACACTCTCAGTGAATTGTTGTTACATTATCGGTCTTAACCGATAATGTAACAAAAATTTACCGATAGTAGTAACATTTACTTCACCATCAGTAATTTCTTTTACATTATCGGTTAGTGATACAATAATCGGTCAATTTGTGTGACACTATCGGTTGGTGATACGTTGTCAATGCCTTAAGCCCAGCTGTTAAATACATCTTAATAAATGAACGTTCAAAAAATGTGACAATTATTTTGTTGTGATCCTAGGACGAGAAACTGACCACGCCTTGACGGATGAAGACACGAGTGGTAATGCATTGATATATTCGCTTAAATATAACTAGCCGAGTTCCTGAAGGTAGTCAGGCTTCAAAGTTTTGATATAACAGATGAAATTGTGCACACTGTCACCAAGCACCGCCATAATAAGATGATGAGGCACTCGCTCTGTTTGGACGGGGCAACATTTCAAAATGTTAAAAATTCAAACCTAAATTGAACTTCAAACAACTTCAGAAACTATAAGACAAACATGTTAAGTTCATCAGCGCAGCTGTTCAATACATCTTAATCAATGAAAATTCAAAAATGTTAATTTTTTTTGTTGCGATCTTAGGGCAAGAGACTGACCGTGCTTTGATGGATGAAGACACGAGTGGTAATATATTGCTTATAAATTCACTAAGATATAACTATAAATTCACTAAGATATAACTAGCCGAGTTCCTGAAGGTAGTTAGGCTTCAACGTTTTGGTATAACACTCGAAATTGTGCATACTGTCCACAAACACAGCCATAATAAGATAATAAAACCCTCGCTCTGCCGGGGCGGGGCAACATTTCCAAATATTAAAACTTCTTACCCTATTTGAAATTCCAACAGCTTTAAAAAACTATGACAAAACTTTTAAGGCCTTTTGCTGCTAAATACATCTTAATAAATGAACGTTCAAAAGTGTGACAATTATTTTGTTGTGATCCTAGGACGAGAAACTGACCACGCCTTGACGGATGAAGACACGAGTGGTAATATATTGCTAAATTCACTAAGATATAACTAGCTGAGTTCCTGAAGGTAGCTAGCCTTCAAAGTTTTGGTATAACAGATTAAATTGTGTACACACCACAGCTTTAAGAACTATAAGACAAAACTTTCTAGGCCTTAAGCTGCTAAATACATCTTAATAAATGAACATTCAAAAATGTTAAAATTATGTTGTTGATGATATTTGCTCAATTTTGGTACAATATTTGTAGTCAATTTTCCGGGGAAAACCCGACCGATCAACCGACCGACCGACCGAACAACCAATAAGTGACACGAATAAGCTGCTGCCAGACCCTAAAAAAAGTATTGCACTCTTGTTTGTTTACATTTTTAAATTTTATTTCAGTGTCAGACCAGATAACGCAGCTGACTCGAGGTTTGCATGCGTGTGCAAACAACGAAGACATGGACTGCTTCTTGGAGTATTTCGCCGACGATGTGCGTGAGATGTGGGAAGACCAGCCAGATCAGATCGGGAAGGACGGTGAGTTCCTCATCAGCTTTAGAAAGCTCCACCACACTGCAAACACATCGGGAAAAAAATACTTCTTCTGATCGATGTAATTTTTTTTCTTAATGAAAGGAAATCACAGCTTAGTGAAGCCAGAAAACAAAATAAAGAATGTAAAAAAAAAACAAGTGAAGGAACATTTGTTGGCCATGGAATCCCCAGAAAACCAACCAACACAATTCATACAGTACAGGTATGACAGCTCCCGATCGACTATAAAACCATTGTTTAAAACCCCTCAGTCTCGATGTCTCTTCAATAAGTCCTCCACTATATTGCAAAAAAAAATACTGTCATGTGAAATTAACGTACAGTGTAATTTAGTTATTCTCAATAACCCACACGTCACACCAATTTTACATTGGGTTGGCCACCGACAGGCATTGCAGTTGCTGACCCTTTTATTTATTTATTAATGTCTTCTTCCTTCTTCTTTTTTCTTTTTCTTTGTGAAATTAATATTTACATTTATACGATTATATGCTAAATAATAATAGTCAACTATGGATCCATTTTTTTTAAGGTCCCAGACTGTGGATGCATACATAACGACAATCTTTACAATTAACTTCAACGCCTCTGATGCACTATTCTGTGACTTGTGCCATCATATAAAATCAATTAAGTTGTGATTTGTATGTTGATCCTGCACGCCTGCGGAGTGAAAAACCAAAGATAAAAACTCTTTGCGCGAAAATACTCTGGAAAACCCCACTAGGCGAACAAGACTAATAGTAGTATGGTTTCCACTAGTACTTTCCTTTGTTGAGAGTTGCCACATTGCATGACTTTATGGTCATAGTGCCTGATTTCAAAATCTAATCTATTAATGGGATATTATAATAGTAATGATCATTAACTATAAACTTGAAAGAAGTCGAGCCTGCCGATGCGCAGATGGTCCATGCTGACTAAGCACCGCCCTATATACTCCCCCTTTTTTTCTCCAATCTTCATCCGCGTATGGCGGAGTGACATTTACACTTATTGAGAACTACGTTTCGTTCTAATTCGCCCCGCTCAACCGAACGAAATACCATTTTTCACAAGCCTTATAAAAAGGCATTGAGAAATATTGGTATGATCCGAGAACGGACGTACTGATCAAAGTACAAACAAAACAACGAATTGGTGTACCTTGTGCCATATACCTTGTGACATTTTACCGCCTGAAATGGGATTGTTCAGAAGAAATATATTGTCATGTGAAATTAGGTGTAGTGCGATGTCTCTCTTTTCTCAAGCCTTATATGAAAGACACTGAGGAATGTTGGTGTGATTCGAGTATGGTCCTGCTAATCAAAGGTGAAAAAACGAACTGGTACCTTACCCTGTAATTTGTCCGCCTGAAATAGTATTTTTCGGAAGAAATAATCGTTTGAATGTGTTTTTTTTTTTAAAAGTGTATCCATCGGGCAAACTCTTTGGCCTATGCAAATATTGTGGAGCTCACACATCTAATGACCTTGACGTCACATACATTCACCGGCTGAATGAGAATCATGTCCATGCAATTCAAAATATAAAATGGTAGTTTATGAAATCGGAAGCGATAGCAACGGAATCCACTTTACGGGGCAAAATATAGTGCATATGTTTTCTTTGGTTTTCTCCAAATGTATCTGTTATCCACTAATCTGAATCTCGGGTTGATTGTTATGCACCTTACTTATGATTTCCAATAAAGTTCAGAAAAAAAAAACAATTGCAAAAAGAAGGAAACGATCCTTTATTTGCACCTTCAAACAATTGTCTTGTTCTTTTTAATTTCATCAGCCCTCCAGTTAGACGTGATCTATACTACTGAGGAGGTGATACCTACTGATGCGGCAGCCACTCATGTGGTCCAGCGTGCGAATTAGATCGACATGAAAGACGACGATAGAGCTACCGTCTTGGACGGGAAGTAAGTCGGCTTGGACAGAGTGTCCAATTCGGGCGATTCACAATGCAGTGCGCCACCTAGAGTTTGCCACGGAGAGTTCATTTTGCCCAGTGCATTGTGCATGTGGGAGATGGTCGAAAAATTCGTAGCGCGGGACATCTGAAATTGTTAGTTTTTACGTAATTGTTAGTTTCGTAAGCGTATGATTCGAGTATATGTTTGCCGTTTTCTGTTCCATTTAGGGTACTTTGTGTAAGGTGGCAGAGTGCTTTACCCCAATCTATACCGAATTAGCTCAAGTTGTCTACTGACACTCGTTTCAAAAGGGCCATGTTTTGTCGATCGTAAACTTGAACAAAAAAAAGCACTTTCCATGGCAACATTCTTGGTGGCGCACTGCATTGTGAATCGCCCGAATTGACATTAATGCAAATACGGTGGTCCCAGAATGCATATATTTCTATTTTAATTCTATAATTACGTTAAAAATGGCCGGGAAAATCGTAAAATAAGTTGTAGTGTTTTTGTGATGGAAAGGGTAAATCTAGCCGTTCGCATCACGGAGCTATATTACATTCAGTGTCGATGCTACATCACCTGCATGAAAAGTCGAGCCTCGCCAAGCCGGTTCCAGACCAGCGTGAGCCAGCGGGTCGGTCCAGTCGGTCCGGTTCCAGACCAGAGTGAGCCAGCGGGTCGGTCCAGTCGGTCCGGTCGCGGATGGAAACTAGTCTAATCTGAAAATAAAGCTTATTCCCACACAAACTGCAAATTAGTGGTAGCCTTATTGCCATTTGCAATAGGCTGGTTCCGCGCTAACATTATCGTTGTGATTTTGAAATCAGGCGGCGGGAATCAGGTAGGCTAGTCCTGCATATTATTTAGGCTAGTCCTGCATATTATCTGCATACATTAAGAGAAAAACCTCCTAGTGTATTCAGGATTCATTGTCCGCCACCTGTCCATGCATTCGAAGTCAAAATAACAATGGAGTCTTATGTTGGTCTTCTATGAGCACCTGCGCATACGGCGGCAAAAACAAAAACAAAAAACAAACAAACAAAAAACCAAACGTTGTATCCCTACCCAAACGGAACACTCATACGCATAGTCTATATATAGAATGGGGGCCGCCCAGTTCAGTTAAGGAGAATACACAAGAAAGTGTGGATTCTTAATTTAAGAATTCACGGGTTTTACAATAGTGTGACGTCATAGCGATGGTTTAAATAATCCGAAGGTTCATTTCTCCGAAGGTTCGATAGTCCGAATTAAGAATAAGGTTAATCAGTACGAAGGTTCAATAGTCCGAAACGAAAATAAGGTTCAATTGACCGAAGGTTCATTATTCCGAATTGACAATAAGGTTCGATAGTCCGAAAAGGCTATAAGGTCCGATAGTCCGACTCGACAATAAGGTCCGATAGTCCGAATCGACAGTAAGGTCCGATAGTCCGAAGTGTCATACTAACGAACCGTATTGCCCATTCGGACTATCGAACCTTATTGTCAATTCGGACTATCGAATCCTATCGTCTAATCGGACTATCGAACCTTCGGATTAATTAACCTTATTCTATTTTCGGACTAATGACCCTTCGGACTAAAGAACCTTCGGACTATCGGGCTGTAACCATCTAGGAAACATCGAACACCGGGCTGTGCACCAACAACGGAAAAAAATTCACAATTTATGCTTACTTTTATGCACTAATATTTATCAATTTTGTACGCTTTTCTCTGACAGATCGCAGCTTGTTTGGAAGAAAGTCGGCTCAGGTTACAACGTTTACATTGATATGAACAATGCGAAATGCAGATTCTGTTGAGAGCACACGAAATAATATATAGCAACTGAATCTTTTTACGAACTGAAACAAATAACACATAATTTATGTTCTTTTTTTCCCCCTCAAAACTATACAGTATTCACCGATCTGAAACTTTGAAACGGAGGGGTTTGTTGTTACGCACCCTACTTTTTTTTTTAAAGCAATTTTGTGTCTGCAACAAAACATTCTAAAAGCAAAAGGAACCTTTAAGCAAGTGTCGGTATTTTATTGAACAGCATAAATAGAATAAATTTTGCGTTAATTCACAGTATTAGTATATATAATGTTGTGTGGTGAAGGATTTGAATTTCCCATTCATAAATACATTTCAGTCGAAAAGTCAAAAAGTCAAAAAGTCAAAAAAGTTAAATGTTCACCAATTTCAAGTCATGTTTTGTTAAACACCCCTTAGCTGTGTTTAAGGTATGTACCTTGCGCCGAGTGATTCTAAAATATCACCTGACTTGGAGATTAGCGGGCACGTGGCGCGTACTGCGCGATGTGGCGCGTACTGCGCGATATGGCGCAGAACGCAGCGGTGTCGGGAAAAGTGTTTAAAACCAGTCGTATTTTGTCAACCGTTTCAAACCACCACACGACGAGCTCTCGACTAATAGAGATGATTAAACTGTTTTGGGTTATTATGCATATTTTATAAATGTTTATGAAATATACGGCTGTAAAATACCTGGAAACAGAGAAGAAAAAAATGCTTTAATTGTCGTTGAACAGCATTGAATTAATGTACATTAGTCCACATTATGTAAATATTAAATGCTGTGAGGTGAGGGTTTGGCTGTGAATACGACTTCATACTTTTTATCTTTTATTAATGGTTGTTAAATGCCTGGAATTTGACTTTGGGAATAAAATCCTTTTAATTGAATTTGAACAGAACAATTAGAAGTAAATTCAATATTGGGTCCACATAATTTAAATAATGGAGCAAAGGATTCATGATCGTGAGGTTGTGGGTTCGAGCCCCGCCGTGGCCATGCGTGTGGTGCCATTGAGTAAGGCGCTTTACCTCAATTACTCCTCTTAACCCAGGTGTTAAATGGGTACCGGCATTATTCAATGCTGGGAAGGTAACAGACTCGCTGTGGAGGAGGTGTGGCGATCCCCCCCCCCCCCCCCCCACAGCAGCATGTGAGTCTGGCCCAATCGCTAAAGAAAGAGAGATGGGCACTCCGTTCCCTGTACACAGGTTCGGCCTCTTAACCTTTTTTTTTCATTTAAATATGTAATGTTGTTAGCAGAAGGGTTTGAATTATAATAAGACTTTATAATGTTTATCTTTATTAATGGCTCTGTAATAGCTGGGATTGGAGTTTAAGAAGAAAGTACCTTCATTCGTCGTTGAACGTCAACATTATAATAAATCATCTGCATCAGACACACTGTGTCACTGCTCATTTTATTGTTGTTGTTGTTGTTGTTTTTTACCAGCTCAGGCGTAAATATAGACCTATGCGTTGCGGCTATCTTAGAGGATATTCTTTGTAATTTTAATTTATTAACAGTCAATGCATGAAATGTTTACTAAGGTTCGTCCTGGCGATATAAAAAAAACAGTGCTCTCTGACTCAGCATTGACGGATGTCTATCACAAGATACATAACTCCTATCAGAGGTTCAAGTGAGATGAGCTACGCAGTCAACTTCCATACAATTCTTGGGCAGGTGCTCCTTTGTCTCATCTGGAGTGCCATATTGTCATTTGAACAAAGGATAACATACATAATAGTATCGTATTGTAGCTGTCGATTCGGGAGTAGTCATCGGTTTGAGTTCTCTGCTTGATTAATACAACGTTTTGTATACATTTGGTTGGAGGCAAATTATTCCCATGCCGCTGCGGGGCGGCCGCGCGCGGAGCACGCCCCGCGCGCATTTATTCAGTTATTTCATTTCTATCCGCTCCGTTCAAGTACCCCCTCACCGGCAAAGGAAGTACAGTTGGGGGTGACTGACCGACGCCATCTTGGGGGGCGTGGGGGGGGGGGGGGGGGGGTGGGGGGACAGCCCCCTCCCCATGAAACCTTGTCGCCCCCAGTCGCCCCCCCACTGAGATTTTGAGTTTCTAAAACAAATATCATTGATCTACATGACGCCCCCCCCCCCATGAAATGTTCCAGCCCCCCCCCCCCCCCCCCCCCCCCCCACTGAAAAATTCCTGGCTACGCCACTGCCATCTGTTGATCATCTTCCCATCCGTGACTTCCCATCTTCCCAACTTCAATAAAAGCGGCATAACCTCTCAGATCACCACGGCCACTAATTTGCAACATTCAACATGACCACTATCTCTCGTTCAGTGCACAGCTGGGCTCGGCGCGTCGTTTCTGCAACTGCACGGCGAATCACCTCCCTGTCTTGTCTGAGAATGTCGATTTCACGAGTTAGCCTTTCCTGGAGGTCATCCAGATTTGCCTACTGAAACTCTTGCAAGCGAGATCCACAAATCCGAACTGATTATGCATTCCATGACCTTCGCCTGTGTTCTTTTAAATTGTCTCATTCTTATCCCGCCCTGACCAGTTGGCGCAAGTCAGATTTCACCCGACCCCTTTATAATTGTCTCCTGTGCAGTCATGCGTGAAAACTAATCCAGTGAAAATGTCACCCAAAATAAGCAGGAAGAGTTACTCTAAAAGTACATATGAAAATATCTCATCTGTATTGCTACAGAATAAAACTATGGCCAATTATAAAAGTGTATATTTTTTTTGACTCACACTGTATTTGCCACACACTAAAAATGGTGAACTTGGTACAAATTATTCCGATTCACCCTGTATTCAGGCTGAAATAGGCCAATGTGAAATCAATAAAACAATTCCCCAGGTAAAGTAGCATACATGTACACACTGTTAGTCTAGGGCTAGACGATGTTGCTTTGATACGCGATAACCCGCCGCCGCGATAACCCGCCACCACGAGAGGGCGTTATCGTGACCAACCAATATTCCCATATTTTGGTATATTTGTTATTTTCTTCTGAAAAGTCTATTTTGGGGATTCTTCTTTCACATCCTCATCTAAATAACATTTTCTTGCTGCATATAAGTGACTTGATAAATATGATGACATCAGGTTAAAAAAAAAAAAAAAAAAGGTCTAGCCCCCCTCCCCTTCAAAATAAAAGTGTCAGTAACAAAATATTAGAAGATGACGTAATGTGCTAACGGTCTCCCTCAAGGGGTCATTTGAACCCCTAGGCTATTATAGTGCAGTGCCCATGGTTGTAGGATTTTATCAGCCGCTCCCCATTGAAAATATGGTACTAGCCCCTCCCCTCCATACCACAAGCTACATGTATTAATTTTCAGAGGCCCAAGTGTCAAGAAAAAAAGCGGTCTACATTTCAGCACGTCTCCCTGCAAAAAGAAATTCTGAATCCACCCCTGCTAGTCCCCCCCCCCCTAAAATAATAGACTCTAGAACTTCGCCTGTATTAAGGGTTACAAGAATCTATCTGCCAAGTTTGGTGCTTTGAACCAGTCGGTCACGATTCCGACCATGCCCACTGACTATTAACATTATATTCGAACCATTCCTCTAGACTATAAAAGGAAATATGAATGTTATTATCCCAAGCTAAAAGAGAGCTACATTAGATTCAGACAAGCAAACAACAAATCCTGGCAAGTATTTGTGTGACGAAAATGCCACTCTGGTCATTTTCTAAGACTCACCTGTACTCCTGGGTAACTTTTTATTAGGTTCCATCCACTTTTATAACTGTTTGATGACTTATTTTATCGCTAGTATTAACCAACCGTCAGCTGTTTTCATGCACTGCCACTGCCATGTGTTTGTGTGTGCTAAAAATAGAGTTAGGGTAAATCCAACATGGCCGCCTCCTTGTTTCTAAAATCTGTTCGGATTGGCCTAAAGTTTTTAAAGAATATTTCTGATTTTAGATTATAAAACTGAGATTTATCAGAGCAGAAAGTTGTATTTTCTTTATCTTTACCTATTTCAACACTTAGATTAAGTTGTTGGCAGAAAATATTTCAGTAGGCAATTATTTACCGAAATTTGCAGCGATTTCGTCTGCCAAGGCCTTAGATGCTTCATGAATATTCATGAGTATGACATCACTGGTTTTTTTATCAATGAATTTATGTCATGTTTACGTTCAGTCACCAACTTTGTTTTTGCCTTATTGTGAGAAATCTGGGAAAATCTGTTGTTCTGTTTTCAGTGTAAATGAAAGCTTAGGATTTAAGGATTATTTGTATACTTTGAGTGATGAATGTAGAGCATAAATTATTGGTTTTCCAGATGAATGAAAAGTTTGTTTTGTATAGTAATTTTTGCTAGTTAACAACTTGTGGGCGTGGCTTATTTACTACGTGTACGCGCTGTCTGTGTGTAAGGCGCGCGATCCAAAGAGTATAAATAGGGCAGATTTTTGTGAATTCGGGGTTCGGGTGATTTAGTTAACTGAGTTTGCATTTGTCGAGTTGTAGTACTGCTGATCTCTGAGACGTTGAGGTGCTGAGGAGCTGAGGTTGTTATTCACCTATTCGCTAGGGGAAAGTGGTTTAATTAAATCTTAATTTAAATTAGGGAGGGTTGGAATTAAGAAACTGAGGAGCCAGTGAGGAGCTGAGGAGCCAGCTGAGGAGCAGAGGAGCCAGTTAAGGAGTTGAGGAGCAGAGGAGCCAATTGAGGAGCCGAATTTGGAGGAAACTTTGTAAGTCACTTATTATTGGAATGGAGGAGCTGGAGAAACTAATCTAAGGTCATCTAAGTTATCTCAGGAGCTAAGCAGATTCAAGAAACTACTGGCAGACCCGTCAGAGGCCTTGACTTATCGACACATTTTGACTGGCAGACGGCATTGCCTAGTCGTGTTTATATTGAGAGACTACCGGCAGACGGAATTGCCTAACGTAGTGATATTTGTTTTTGAACTGGCAGACGTAATTGCCTATAGTCGTATTATATTTTTATAAGGGCATAGTATTTGCCCGTTGTTAAGTTTATAGTAAAGTTTAGGGAATAACTTAGAGACTGATTGTTTTGCCTCCCAGTGCAGAGAGCACTATCCTTTAAAGGTATCCTCCCCTACCCCCTTCGGGTAAATAAATTCCAGAGATTAGGCCCCTAGACTCGTTCCTCACCAGGGCAAAGTGCACGGCCATTTACTGTTTTTCTCAGCTTTGAATTAATTTAAGTTTAAGCTCATCCTTGGCATTGTTCTTTTGACTGTTGTTCAGTTTTGAATTAAATTGCTAGTTTTCGAGTTGTGCTGAAGATTTGCCTGAGGTGTATCTTTCTTGAGTCAGTCCTTAGGAACTAGTAAGACTGTTTGTCACTTCACTTAACTTCTTCAATGGGTCATATATTTTGGCATCTGCGTACACCTCAAATTGGTCAATTATATAACATACTTAATTATATAACATACTGAATATGAACTGAAAATGTCAGATCTATACTCTCATAATTCCAAAGAGAGAACAAACACTCTTTTCCACTGAAAGTTCACTACAGGCCAGCGACACGTGGAATACAGTTGCAGAAAACCAAATTTTTGTCACGGGTAAACAACCGACAATTTCTATTGAACCCTTTCCATTCCGCTGGTCCATGGCGAATGGCCTCACAGGCATTACCAATCACGCATGAAGTCGGCGTTTAAAATTGCGGAATGCAAAATGGTGAAACTAGTAGACGTTGACAGATCGCTATGAGTCAGAATTATAAAGAATCAGGCCTATTGCAGACACCAGTATACTCTAAAGTGCATGTCGCCTAGATTTTCAGTGGAAATTCGCTGGAAGAAAACGTGCTAAAAGTTAATGAAATGGGCATGGTAAAAGATGTCCTGTAAAATTTTATTCCGCCAGAAATTGTATCGTTCGAAAGTTATCAGTCATCCAGAATGACTTTAGTAAGGATGCCTGCTGGTAAACGTTATGTTATGCCGCCCTCTTTTGGCAGACCGTGATGTTGGTTCATAGTTTGTTAAAACCGTAAAAAACAAAAACAAAAACAGCTAAAAAAAAAAAAAAACAAAAAAAAAAATCTAAGGGAGCGTCTTAAAAGTCGAAACGAGAACGTTCCGTTAGACCGTTCCATCGGACCATTAAAACGTTCCGCTGGAACGGTCTGTGTGCCCGTCCGAACGGCAAGCGTTCCGTTGGACCGTTCCACCGTTCCAGTGGAACGGTCCAAACCGCTGGGAACGCGAACGGTCCAGATGGGATATCCGTATATCCACATTCATGTTCAACAATTCGGTTCGCTAAGGGAGCGTCTCAAAAGTTGGAACGGGAACGTTCCGTTGAACCGTTCCACCGTTCCACCGTTCCAGTGGAACGGTCCAGAACGGTCCAGATGGGATATCCGTAATTGGGTACCTTGCACCCATCTTAAAATAATTTCTTTCGTTTGTGATGACGATGACGTAAGTTGTTGAACTTTTGATAGATAAGTTAGGCCTAATGTTATAAATTTGCAGTGAAAAAAAGTTAATAGTAATCTGGGGTTCGATTCAATAAAACATGAAACCCAAACAGGAAAAAAAGTTTGCTTCTGCGACACATCTTCAGTAACCGCAATATTCGTGCGCTATTGCAACTGGAGCCTTTTTCATTCATTTTCGTGGGAAGGACATGTACGCGTCCGTGAACAGTACATGTACACCCGCACACCCACACAAAGATCCACGATAACCAATGTTGACGTCATGTCCGCACTTCAGCAAGTATATTTCCTCTAGCAGACGGTTCCGGCGGAACGTTCCGATGGAACGTTCAGCCGGGCACATATGCCAGGAAAAGTATGGAACGGTCCGACGGAACGGTCCAACGGAACGGCAGCTGGGCCCAGCGGAACGCCCGGTGTTCCATTGGACTATTCCACCGTTCCAGTGGAACGGCCAGTGTGTCCAGCTCCCTAAAGCAGCGAAATACATGTACCTTCATATGAAATGGATACATAAATGTTGAGCCTTAATGCTGCAAAATAGAGCTGCATATAATTTGATGACGTCAGGATTAACCAAGGTGTGATTGGTCATTCCACACGGTTATTAGCCCCGCCTAGACTTATCGATATTCGTATTGTGGCGAAACAGGGTGCCTACAGACTAGTCTAATCTGTGAATTATGTATGCGCGCATAGGTCATTAATATTAATGGCGCGCGTAGACCAATCCGCAATGAAATATATGGCGTGACTTGAGCATCAATAATGCATGAACGCGCGTAAGCCAATCACCAGCGCGCATTGCCCAAAATCGGGGCGCTTATAAAGCGGTGTTTGACATCGCCAGGCCTCTTCGTTTCAAGATGGCGACGGTGATGTAAACCCGAGACCTCATTGTGACTCATTTCTGCGAGAACATCGTGCTAAATCCTGAGGTTTATTCAGATTTAGGGATAGCGTCCGATCGACATACAAGGTGCGACCGGTGAGTTGGCGGAGTCTCACAGGTTTTGTTATTGACTCAGTTAACTGTCTTTTATCTTGGAGAATTGGTGACAAAGATTTAGTCGGGAGTTAAGACTGACTATTTCGTCTGGATTAATTAGTGCTAGAACATAAGGGGCTAGGAGTTGTGGAACTTGGTTTGAGAGGCTAGTGGGGCTGCGATTCGGTAGTAGATTGCTTGTCGTGGGTTGGACACCATTCGGTGGGGTTTTACGACTGAGGCGATCATTGCCGTAATAGCTTGCCTGACGAGTTACTCTTTGCCGCGTTCTGAGCACTTGTGAGGGTTACCGGTTTTGTGTGTGTGGGTTATTGCACATAAGGATTATATTGTGTAATCGTGTTGAGGGTTACCTTTCCTGGGTGAGGGTTATTGGAACTACGCTGAGTCGGGTTGAGGGTTACCTTTATTGTGTAAGAGTTATAGGGATAGTTCAGTCTGTGTGAGGGTTATTAGAATTGTGCTATTATAATTGTATAAGTTAATACACACGGTGCAGTTGACCGCATAAAGTTAATCTTGCTGTTCATATTCTTAAGTGGTGCAGTTGACCACGTAAGGATTACATTAGACTAAGTTACTTCAAAAGGGTGCAGTCGACCCTGGAGGTAACGAGCGAGGGTTATTGCCTATTGTGATATTTCCGTCCATAATATTTATCACCTCGTACATTGTATATTATTGTAAATTATTGTAGTGATTATTGAACAAATCCATTGATGATTGAGATTCCTGAATAAATCAAATCTATAATCGTCTTTGGAATCACTTGTCTCTGTGAGGGTTACTCAGTATCATCGTGAGGTTACCAGGATCACTGCGAGGGTTACCAGGTTCGCTGAGGGTTACCTAGGTCTGCCGTGAGGGTTACCTGATTCACATTGAGGCCTACTGTCGCTACTTGTGTTGCTCTAGTTCCATTCAATTAATTACTCAGTCACAAAACGGTGGTATATTTCCACCAAACGAACAGCCCCTAGGCTTAGTCCACCGTTCGTTAATTGTCCCCCTTTCGTTTGGGTAGCCGCTCACCCGTTCGTTAGGCTAATAAATATTTTTGTGGGATAATAGGTGTGGGTTGGAGTCCTGGGATAAACAAGACCAGTCCCCCGGGGTTCCGCCAGCCCCCCGGTTCCGCCACCGTATACTAGTTCTTGTGCTAAAAATCTAACGCAAAAAAAAAAGAAAAACAAAAACAAAACATAAGTTTCCGTTGACGATTTGACCAATGCGTAAGTCCGGATCCCAATGATTTGCATATTTTGTGGCCGCATGAGATCGCTGTTTGCGCTGTTTTATTTGCACTCACTGCATGTATATAGAAGGCGATCAAGTCAGGGAGGATATACCGCCAATAATACCATACGTACGGATAATGACGAACGCCTTGACCAAGGCTAAAAATATGCATTAAATTTGATTGTGCATTAATAAATACCTTGGAGAGTTGATTGTTTCTGATTGGTCGAGACTCGATCACGTGGCCGGGCATTAACGGTGATAATGGACCGGCTTTAAAGATCAAGCGAATAAATGGCCCCTGAACCAGCATTGATCCAGCCCCGTTCAGCCCCATGCAAGCCAATGATTGGTCAAAATATAGTAACAGTCCTGCGGTAGCTTTAAACAATTGAGCACTGCACACGCGCTCAACCCCCATCGCGTGAGACTGACACGCGCGTACGCAACACAGTTGCTAGGGATGCATGTGTGCGCGTGCGTAAGAAAGTTTTGAACGGCGACATCGTACAGCAGTGCAGTATATACTGAGGATGTTTACGACGAAAGCGTAGATCTACGATTTATTTTCTTTGAACACTTCATCCACCGACATATTTACCTTTCCTAAACCAAGCATCTTTGTTATTCCGGACACAAGGAATGTGTAAACGAGATTTCAGCTTCCTCCATCAGGTAAAGATATGAAAACATTGTTGTAATTTGTTTCGCAACGGCAGCAGTTTCTGTTGAGTTTACGTCGTTATAGCTGTTAAGCTAAAATATGGCCCATGAACATGAACACAAAAAAGTCTGGAAATATCGCCGAAAGAAAGTCACAAAATCGGAGCATTTTAACTGTTTATTTCGTTATAAAGGTATTTATTAATGGGAATAACAGTGTGAGGATCCGGTCTTCATTGCGTGATAATGACTTCGTCTCGGTCCATTAACAGCGGTCACCCCCACACCCGGTCATTATCACGCAGTGAAGACCGGCTCCTCACACTGTTATTCCCTTATTAATAAATACCTCAGACAGTTTAGCTATTCCTATTGGTCGAGAGCCCGTCACGTGACCGGTCTTAAACGGATGATAAAGACATGGCTAGCTGGTCTTAAACACTTTTCCAGTGTCACAATAAAATGTGGACTCCTAAAAATCCAGTGCCTCTTGAACCGTTTCATTGGTTGAACGTTCACAATCCTCACGTAGGCATGCACAACGCTACCAGAGAGTCAGAATTTTTTATATAACTGACATACAGATCCTTGTCATTTGATTGGTGGAACTCACATCACGTGGCATTCGTTATTGCTCCCATTCATGCCGCGGCTCAAAAAGTACTATCCGCCCATGGGGAATGGGAAATACTATTCAACAGTTAGGATCATGACGCGGTATTTGTGTGCAAATGCATGCTGGTGTGCGCGTTCAGCGTTGCGCGTAGCGCGTATTGTTCCAAACAGCAAGCGCTACAGCGTTGGATTCAAACATTTTCGTGAAGGGGTGGTTTCAAAGAGAGAAATACATTTTCCTCCAGTTTTGTATTGAAATAAAAGTTCAAATATATCAAATGACAAGGATCTATATGTCAGTTATATAAAACAAATATTGGGTGGCTCTAAATTGTGAAATGGGAGGAATATTATCGCTCGGTAAAATCTGGACTTTTCCATTTCACTCGGCTTCGCCTCGTGAAATGGAAAAGTCTAGATTTTACCTTGCGATAATATTCCTCCCATTCCACGCTGAGCCACTCAATATTTGTATAATAGTTCTAAATTCAAAACGCAACGCCCCATGTGCGTTCTGCGCGACATCGCGCAGAACATGCTACGCGCGCGTCAATCTCCATAAAACGGTTGTTTACGTCTTACTCGCCAGGTGAACACTCCATTATTTTGCTAGAGGGATTTTTTCAAAAAGCATGAAGTGAACTTGTTGAACAAAATCGGGATTTTTTGAACGAATTATTTGATTTTTTTTACCGAAAAGGTATTTATGAATGGGAATAAATATGTGCTCGGTTGGTATTTATCTCTCTGTATAAGACTGCTTAGAGTCTGGGTGCTTAGAGCTCGGGTAATTATCAGCACCCAGACTCTAAGCAGTCTTAAACAGAGTGATAAAAACCTCCGGAGCACACATTTATTCCCTTATTAAAAAGTGGCGTGTCCAAACATTCGTCTTTCATTCCATTATTAATATACAAGCTTTGTTTACTTGAATCTAAAATACTATTAGCGATTCAACCTTAAAAAAAATAAGTCAAAAAAAAAAGCCAACATAATATCAGTGTATACTTAACAGTTGTTGACTGATGTGATGTGGGATATGACGTTTTGAACACCCGAGGGACGCATAGCGCCCGAGGCGAAGCCGAGGGTGCTATGCGTCCCCGACCTCTGTCTTGATGATGTGTTTTACTTGTTTTTCTAAGGGAAATTGAGGGTGGCAAACTGAAGGAATCTTTGAAAATCTTTCTTTCAACATATATAGATGTAGGGGCATTAAAACAAGCTTAAGTTCAGGGAAATTTGGGGTAAAGGTTTTACAAGTTTAATAAAAAAAAATCTTATCCCCTGGCATATTTTATAGTGGTAGGGACAATGAATAAAAACCTGGTTTGTAGTTTTGTTGTTTGGAGTGGCTCAAAAAACCTTTTTTGGGGCGGAGAATCTGTGCCTCCGGGCTCAGCTGACATGTTGAGGCTGATGAGGATCGTATACGAAAAACTAACTGTGTCAGCTCTGCATTTCCGAAGTTCTGAAGGCCTAGGCACCGTTACTAGAGTCAGTCAAAAAGTAAACATAATCCGAATGCCGCTCGTCGCTGGCTGCCAAATTAAAGTAAATATCGTCTGCAAATGCACTGCTCCCTCACTGCTATACATTATATTGTGGAACGTGAAAGTACTGCGGGGTACGAGTGAGTACAAGTATAGTCTGGTTTAAACGCGGTCCGCGCATAATGGTTTGGACTGTGGGGCGGGGACTAGTCTACATGCATGTGATATCACAATGTGATGATATACAACGGGAGTGTGCCATGCATATTTATCGCCCGGTCAGGTGATCGTCCTGGGCCAATGAAAATACAGTATAAAGACAGAGGTATGACAATCCAATATACCAGCGACCTAGCAGTAGATATTGTATGCACCGTATTAGGGTCTGTACAAATCCTATGCACAAAAGAACTCTTGATGCTTGGCACCGTCACCGGCGGTCTCACTAAAATGCGGATGCGCCAATGCTAATCCATTTAACACTCCATATCACCATGAACGTTTAACCTTAAGTTATTGTCATCACGAAGGGATAGGCCTATTCACCTGTACCCAATACGTGAACATTTGAAATGGCAGTGTCTACGCACATATACTTTTTTGCTTAAGCCATAAAGGAAATTCACCACGTGTTCAGTGTCTAAGTGATTCTTGAAATTAAAGCCTTTCTTGTAAAGTGTTCGCTCTTCTGCGTAAAGTCAGTGTTAGAGTCAGTGAAACATGATGATTGCAATGCAAAATATGTTTTTTTTTTCTGACATTTGTGTAAAGGATATGTGAATTCAAATTAGGTTTTGCCCTTCACCGACGTTTTAAACACTGTATACTCAGTGTGTTACCTCCCGAGTAAAAGTTGGAAAAAATCACTCGGTTGGGACTCGAACCCACCACCTCCTGCTTTCTAGTGCAGATGTCTTGCCACTCGACCACCGAGCTAACGGGGGATCGGTTGGCCGGTTCGAATCTGATGTACATAGCAGCGGGTACCGCATAAACTATTATAAGATGGAATTTTTGCGCCGGGGTGATATAAATCAAATTAGGTTTTGCCCTTCACCAACGTTTTAAACACTGTATACTCAGTGTGTTACCTCCCGAGTGGAAGTTGGAAAAAATCACTCGGGTGGGACTTATAATAGTTTATGCGGTACCCGCTGCTATGTACATCAGATTCGAACCGGCCAACCGATCCCGTTAGCTCGGTGGTCGAGTGGCAAGACATCTGCACTAGAAAGCAGGAGGTCGTGGCTTCGAGTCCCACCCGAGTGATTTTTTCCAACTTCCACTCGGGAGGTAACACACTGAGTATACAGTGTTTAAAACGTCGGTGAAGGGCAAAACATAATTTGATTTATATCACCCCGGCGCAAAAATTCCATCTTATAATAGATATGTGAATTGCAGTAATATCTGACATGTATCGCGAAACAGGAATCATATTCACTGCAGAGCTTGAGGCCAGCGGTGAACATACAGTGTACTAAACAAAGCCGTTGAAGAATTGCATTGTCAAACGGGACATCGAAGGACAAAAAGGAACTTTTTTTAAACTAAAAAATGCTCCCAAAAAAGAAGAGCATTACTCACCTAAACCCGTTGTTTATTCTATTTGTTATTTTATTCATTGTTCTTTTTAAAGGAACACTACCGTTAACATTAAAATTGTCCATGGTGTTGCTGACAACTGAGGGTGAGTATAATGTCTTTCAATGGAATCCTTCTTCTTTTTCATTCATTCATTTTCATGATGACTTGATGAGTTGGGCCCAACTGTCCCTGTCGAGCATAGTGTTGGAAAGAGATGGACCACTCAGACCAGTTTATAGCTCGATGGATGTTTTTAGGGTCATGTTTGGACGACCTTTCCGTCGAGGGGCTTCAGGATTCCAGAGGAGAACTTGACTAGCTGGCTCATTATGTCGATAAACGTGACCGGCTAGCCGAAGGCGACGATGTCTGATGGTGGTGGAGATAGGGTGAAGGGTTCCATACAGAACAGAGTTAGGGAGATGTTGTTGCCAAGAAACGTTCTGAACAGCCCGCAACATCCGTGTATAGGTACCATCAATTGATGCAGAGATCTGTTTGGTCAGGGTCCAGGACTCGCAACCGTAGAGGAGGATGGATTCTACTGAGGTCTTGACGATCTTAAGTTTGGTGGACTTGGAGATCGAGGATCTCCATACTTTTGTCAGTGAGAACAGAGCAGACCAAGCTTGAGCTTTTCTACACTCGATATTATGAGCTGTGTTGGTGATGGGTTGATGACCATGTACTTAGTCTTCTTTGCATTAAGAGAAAGACCAACGGACTTGCAGCAAGCTTCTACTTTGTGGAGGAGAGATTCGGCATCAAGGATGGTATCAGCAAGCAGACTAATGTCATCTGCATAATCTAGGTCGGATAGGTATTGGGCAGGGTGTCTACTACTCCTACAGCGTGAGAGAGTGAGACCATCGGTGACATTTAATGCTGTCCGCAGGGCATAATCCAGAATTATGACGAATAGGTAGGGGGCGAGAGGATCACCCTGAAGAACTCCATTGTTGACGGAGAACGAACTAGATTCACCTTCAGGAGTGAGAGCAAAAGCACTTGTATCTTTATACATAATTTTCATAGCATGAATGGTCTCCGGGATACCGTAAGCATGCAGGATCTTAAACATTGTTGGTCTGTCAACAGAGTCAAATGCTTTACGGAAATCGATAAAAATGATGGCACCTTCCTTCTGGTGGTTACAAATTTCCTCAATAAGGCGCCTGAGGGCAAGGATTTGAGAAGAGGTTGAACGTAGAGGCCGAAAGCCACTTTGATTGGGACGGAGTATCTTCTCAACTTCCGGACGAACGCGATTCAGAAGTAGTCGATTGTATACCTTGGTAGCAGTTTGAGAGAGGCTGATTCCCTGGTAGTTGTCTGGGCAGCAGTTTGAGCGCGGCTGATTCCCTGGTAAATGTCTGGGATGGTGAGGTCCCCTTTCTTTGGAACTGGGACGATGCTGGACAGGCCCCATTCTAGAGGGCGGTTACCTTCAAGGGTTGCATTGCAGAACCGTGTGAGATATTTCTTAAGTTTAGGAAGCATCCAAACTTCAATAGGTATGTTGTCCACACCAGAAGCCTTGCCAAGCTTCACTTGTTTAATGGCTATGTTGACCTCTGTTTCGGAGAATTTGCCAGTTCGGATGTAAGGGTTCGGAACAAAGACGGGATCAATGGAGACTGGGTCACTGGAGGCATTACCAGAGCTGAGAAGGTTCTCAAAATGGGATTTCCAAGAGGCAAGTCGATCATTATCTTAAATGAAAACGGTGTTTGAACGTTTACCAGAGAGCTGTTTTACCAGTTCCAGGCATTTTGGATGAAATTGGTCGATTCCCGATCGTCAAAAGCACTGAGGATGTTGTTGACTCTGCAGTCTTCTTGCTCGGCATAGACACTGTTGAGGTTGGATTGAGCAGCAGGAAGATTGGTTTGTAAAGAGGTGAGTGCATTTGTTCGAGCTACATTGACTGGTGTAGATGATGCAATGGTATGCGGTCGTTTGGTTTGCGATGGAAGGAGAGACTTCCCAACACTCTCACACACTTTGACGAAAGAGCCTTAAGATTGGTCGTCAGGGCACAATGAGGACCACTCATGGGTGATACGGTCCTCAAGAGAGGATGCAAGTTCTTTATCTGAATGCGCTGCAGACCAGTTCAGTCTAGGACGGGCAGTAGTTTTTGTGGAACGAAGACTGGGCCTTATCTTATCACATACTATACGATGGTCGGAGCCAATTGGATCAGATGTTGAAAACGCTTGAGAATCTAGGATGCTGTTTTCCAACGTTTACGGCACAGGATGAAATCAATCTGTGACAGGTACTTGTTAGGTTAACGGTGAGTCCAGAGCTTTTTGGAGGACTTCTGAAATAGTGTGATGGCAATCAGAAGGTTGTTACGATCGAAAACGTCACTGAGGAGCTGACCATTACGGTTGGTAGTAGAGTGGTAGGAGAACTGCCTTGCAACATAAGCGTTGAAGTCCCATCCGATGTCAAGAAGGGCATGTAAGGGGAATGGAGGCAATGGTGTCATTGAGACATTTTGTAGAACCCAGTAATAGACGCCTTATCACTGGTGTTAGTGGGAGAGTAAAAGGAGACAACGTATGTCTTAGGATTGTCTTTAAAGATGGCGAGCATAATTCTGTCGTTGATCTTAGAGATGGACGTCAGCAACGGAAGCAGTGATGTTTGAACAGTTATTGCTACACCACCAACGGCTGCACCTTGTCGATTCCGAGTTGTGGAAGAGGTGAAGATGGTTGATGATCCTAAACTAGAGATTCGGATATCAGGGTCTTCAGGTCGATTCACTTGACAGTGCTCTTGGATGCAGGTAACAGATAAATTGTAATCACATAATGTTTATTAACTTCCTCTCTTGATGACAACGAAGAGAGACTGCGACAATTAAGCTGACCAAAAAAGGATAGTTTTTCTAGGTCGAGCAAGACCCTTCCGGAAACTATTTTTATCAGACGATGCCCTCCCAAGAGGGTTTCGGACGCCGTCGTAATAAGACAGAGTGTCAATAGTTCCGTGAGAGGGCAGATTTGAAGCAGGGGCTTTAACCCTGGTGCTGAAGGCTGAACTCATCATGTTTTCAAGAGGCTGAATCCTCAGTGTGACGCCATGGAAAATGACAATCTCCAAACCACTCTTAAGGAATACCACAGAAAGAAGTACTGCACGCCATCATAACCAGGTGAATTAGCCTATCGACCAAGCCTGCCTATTCCGCCGATACAGATTTTATGTACTTGAGGGGACAGATCCCTCACCTGCAGGAGTCCAGCAGGTAACAGATAGGTTGTAGTCAAATATGTGTTTATTAACTTCCTCTGTTGATGACTGCGAAGAGAGACTTCGACAATTAAGCTGACCAAAAAAGTATAGTTTTCCTAGGTCGAGCAAGACCCTTCCAGAGACTATTTTTATCAGACGATGCCCTCCCAAGAGGGTTTCGGACGCCGTCGTCATAAGACAGAGAGTCAATAGGCCGTGAGAGGGCAGATTTGGAGCAGGGGCTTTAACCCTGGTGCTGTAAGCTGAACTCATCATGTTTTCAAGTGGCTGAATACACAGTGTGACGCCAGGACTACTGAGGTTTTGGTACAGTTGACTCTGCTCGCCTTTGACAAAGCAATGCCTCCAAACCGCAAGGCAGCGGGAAAATGACAATCCCCAAACCACTATTAGGAATACCACAGAAAGAAGTGCTGCACGCCATCATAACCAGGTGAACTAGCCTATCAACCAAGCCTGCCTATTCCGCCGATACAGATTGTATGTACTAGACTGGAGAGGTCCCTCACCTACAGGAGTCCAACATACAGGTCTACTCATGTAGTTTAGCCGACCAGCCGAGGTCAGGATACCGGGGTGTGGCCACTGCCGTACACAAGCAGTTCAGTGGAGCCATACATGAGCTAGGGTGAACTGTTGGAACTAGTGGTTAGAGCCCCCATAAACATGGGCGGTTGCCCGTCGCCAAAGGTACTATCCATCCAGAACACCCCAACACCCCAATGGATTCCTACAAAATCAATACGAACAAAAGGAATTCAATAGGAACAATAAACCTTTTCACCTACACAATATTCTGTACATAATGAAATATGAAACTGAGTTGATTACAATGAGGAACACAGTACATGCTCCATGCATCTTGCGTGAGATTTGGTCGCACTTAATTTTGGAGCAATTCAATGGCCTTGAAATTCAAAATAAAGGGTTACGTCCAACCATATTGTATTTGTTTTCCAATAAAAGATTGGTCTAACACGGATTACTACTATTACCAGAAAAAAATACTCTAAAAAAAATGTCTAGTGATTCAGTTAAAACTATAGTGGAATAATACTTTGTACACATTCATGTTCAAAAATTCGGTTCGCTAAGGGAGCGTCTGAAAAGTCGGAACGGGAACGTTCCGTTAGACCGTTCCAGCGGACCGTTCCATCGTTCCGTTGGAACGGTCTGTGTGCCCGTCGGAACGGCGAATGTTCCGTTGGACCGTTCCAGTGGACCGTTCCAGCGGAACGGTCTGTTCCACCGTTCCAGTGGAACGGTCCAGAACGGTCCAGATAAGATATCCGTAATTGGGTATCATGCACCCATCTTAAAATATTTTCTTTCGTTTGTGATGACGATGAGGTGAGTTGTTAAACTTTTGATAGATAAGTTAGGCCTAATGTTATAAATTTGCAGTGAATTTTGTTTTACAGTAATCTGGGGTTCGATTCGATAAAACATAAGACCAAAACAGAAAAAAAGTTTGCTTCTGGGACTCATCTTCAGTAACCGCAAGATCCGCGCGCGACTGCAATTGAAGCCTTTTGTCAGTCATTTTCGTAGGAAGGACATGTACGCGCCCGTAAACAGTACATCTACATGTATTCACACATTCACACTGCACGTCCCAGCTGTATACGTAGCCATAGAGTAATATTAAAATACTAGAGAGCGCACTCTTCACGTGACCCCGCGATGGCAAGGACATTTTGTAAGTGGGCAAAGCACATGCGCACAACACATAACGTTAGGCAAAACAGCACGGTAAAACAAGGGATCGTCAGGGGGATTTAAGAGTGGAACCAACAGTAAAACAACAAGATACGCATTGCAGTCAATCCTGAAGTATGCACATACGGATATTTTTTGCCCACTTACAAAATGGTGGCGAGGTTCGATGGTGTCATGGTTCGATAACTACTGTCATGTAAACAACTGACAATTTCTATTGAACCCTTTCCATTCCGCTGGTTCATGGCGAATGGCCTTACAGGCATTACTAATCACGCATGAAGTCGGCGTTGAAAACTGCGGAATGCAAAATGGTGAAACTACTAGACGTTGACAGATCGCTATGAGTCAGAATTATAAAGAACCAGGCCTATTGCAGACACCAGTATACTCTAAAGTGCATGTCGCCTAGATTTTCGGTGGAAATTCGCTGGAAGAAAACGTGCTAAAAGTTAATGAAATGGGCATGGTAAAAGATGTCCTGTGAAATTATTTCGCCAGAAATTGTATCGTTCGAAAAACTAACGGTGAAGATGTTTCGTGAGATTTGGTGGCACTTAATTTTGGAACAATTTAATGACCTTGAAATTCAAAATCAAGGGTTACGTCCAACCATGTTGTATTTGTTATCCAATAAATGATTGGTCTAACATGGATTATTACTTTTAACAGAAAAAAAAAATACTCTAAAAAAACACATGTCTAGTGATTCAGTTAAAACTGTAGTGAAATAATACTTTGTAGACATTTGTGTTCAATAATTCGATTCGCTAAAGCAGCGAAATTCATGAACCTTCATTTGAAATGGATAAATACAAGTTGAGCCTCTCCAGTTAACACCCTCATACAACGATAGTGTCCGCCGAAACTCTAAAATGCCAATATAACGTGAACTGGTATGGATGACGAATGACGGCATCTCCCTTAAAGGCATAGAGGATCACTTGCATTTATCCGAAGAGGAACCATCGGAATTATTAGGAAAACGTTGACATTGATTATATGTAGTATTTGTACCAAACAACCAGTGAAATAACTCCATATGGCAACATAAAAATTAATTGACAAATTTGTGGAGATGAAGAGTGCTGGCATTCACTCATCTTTCTTGTGCATTTCACTGTTTTCACGAAAAGTGTAATTTCAATGTGCTGAAATTTTAACAGGTTAAGTTTAAAACATTCCGCTTTGGACTTCATTTGAGTGATGTTATGATGGAGAACAAACGAATACATTATTTATTGTGTGTTCTCCTTGAGAAAAGTATAATAGCTTTGCATAGTGGATCGGCAATGGGGTTTGTTTACAGTGTTGGAGGTCTCAAGGCCGGCCTCGGCCTCGAGGCCGGCCAAGAGGCCGATTTTCATGGCCTGGGCCTCGGCATTGGCCTCGGCCTCGGAGCCTTCCGGCCTGGGCAAATCGGTCGAGGCCGGCTCGAGGCCGCCCATTTCGGTGTGTTTTCTATTCTAATTAATTTCAATTTTCTACCGTATCAAACCCTCGAGATTCTGCCGCAGTGGGTTCCGTGAAACGAACGCATATACAATGTACGCACGAATGAACTGGAAATGTTTGCGATTGAACGTACTCACGCACGTATAGCATCTTCGCCTAGCCTGCGCTTCAGCTTTCTACGTGCGTGCAAGCGTTATAACTGTTACCGCGTGCCAGACTACATAAGTCTGGCACCAATCCCATCTGCGTACAAGGGCGGATCCAGAACACAATTTTTTTTGGGGGGGGGCAAAAAAATTTGGGTCCCCCAAAAAAGTTGGTCAAAAAAATACGGCGTGGGGTTCGGGGCCCGCTTAAGGGCCCCGAAATTCGGATTCTAGATGCTCTGTGGTGCGATCTGAGGCAATTTCTGGCCACTTTAACCAATGTTTTTTTTGAGGAAAAGATGGTGGTGTACTCATTGCCTGCCTTTATTGCGATGTAACATAAAACAAAAAAAAATGGTCTGCGTACAATAACATGTGGTAGTAGACTAGTCTGGTTGCAGTGTTGTACATAATTTTCTCGTTTCGCCTCTGTACCCCGACCTTTAAAGCTATAGTCCATCATTTGTAATTAGTGCATTCTGTTCGTTTGAAGCAACACAAGTGTTCAAAATCTAATGAAGGATACTGAGCAACTAACCTGATGAAGTTTCAGCTAAGCTTCAGCTGTACATTCCGAGAAAAGCAGCATTCTAAGATCTCAATTTCAAATCAAAAGTTACTGAATCATGTTTTGAATTGTTTTGAATTGCAGCTATACGCGGCGTCGCGCACTGATCTGACGAATTATAACAACCGCGCGCGTGTGTGTGCGTCGTTCTAATACTTGTGCGCGCTGCGCTGAATAACTAAACGAACTACTAATTTAAATTTTCCTACGGTGCTTCTTAAGAATCACCGTTGGAAATGCCTTCTTTCGTTGATTACTTCAAAATGACAGCTTCCCAGAAAGAATAATTTTACAGGGAGTTTAGTTCCCTTACTATCTTTCAACCAAGTTTGTTTTTCAACAGTAATTACGCCAGTTACTTTTCGGATGGCTGCAAATGATGGACTATAGCTTTAAAAATGATTTGCTGCAAGGTGCGGCAAGCTTAATCATTTCTTTTTATGGGCCACTGTTTCGGTAAAAGTCTGAACTTTTTGGGTACAATCAAGGGTACTAGTCTGTACCATTTATTTTTCATAAAGATATGATGAAAACAGTTACGATTTATCAAGTACATTTTTTTTTTACACAGTGATTTAAATGAAAGTTCCGGCTCACACGGTAATGTTTGGCGCAAATGGTCGATATGGAAAGCGCGATTTCAGAATTCGTTTTTCCATCCAAATGAATGCAAAGTTCTGAATAAATGTTTTAATAATAGGAGTCAGTATTCCTCGTGGTACCAGGATACTTTTTTTGTATTTTTAGAGCCATGTTGATACTTATTATATGTAAAAGCACGGTTTGAAATTGACTATTTTTGCGTGGTTACAGATATACGGCCAAAACCTCTGGACTCCCTACCTCTTGCCATGATCTTAAGATTCTTCGAAGCCTTTGGATTCAAATCGGATGATCTGAGAATTCATGGTCATTTTGATGAACTGAGTGTTATCATGCACGCATGTTCCGTGTTGCCGTGTTGTTTGGAGCGGGATTGGCCATTGCCAGACTTTGTCTGGTACCGCGCTATTAACAGTGATAATGCGTGAACACTTATCCCGTTGTGCGGAGCGGGACTGGAACTATACTTTGCCCGTGCGTAACGGCGGGCCGTCTGGCACTGTCTGGTCGCATCTCGGTGTTTGCTCGGCGCGCGCCTGGACAGTGCAAAGGTCGGGGGGATCGTAACTTTTTGGTTATGAGTGGTAAAAACCTGATTCAAAAATCAAGTTGTTGTTTATTTAATGGGAATTCCTATGATATTAAGCATTTGGATAGGTTTTGAAAATAAGATTTATAAAACATGCTAAAAGTAAATATTGTAAATCTTACAGAATAGAAACTCACCATTTGGCCATTTCAATTGTAGTATCTCCAAAGGGCAAACACCTATGAGCCTGATTCAAACGCCATTGACTTTGTCGTGTAATTTGCTTTTCAGTGATACAAAACTTGAGATTTCTTCCTTTAGAAAATAAAATTCGCCGGACCCCCTACAAGAGGAAACCCATTGCAAGCTGTAAAGTTGTAAGCCAGGCACTCCAAAACTCAGTGAATTCAACTAAAAAGATGTTAAAACTCCAACATAATCTTAGCCTTGTTTTAGTGATTTATATTTTATTACGTGTTTTGATAGCTGGCCTCGGCCTTGGCCTCGGAGGTGGTGGCCTCGGCCTTGGCCTTGGCCTCGCGGTTGTGGCCTCAGAGGCTGTGGCCTCGGAGGCTGTGGCCTCGGAGGCTGTGGCCTCGTAGGCTGTGGCCTCGTAGGCTGTGGCCTCGGCCTTGGCCTCGGCCTCGGAGGTTGTGGCCTCGACTACAACACTGGAAAATATGTCTTTCAAAATGGCACCTTGTTTGTATAATTACGGTCATCTGCCTCCGAGAAATTATTCTATGGAAAAAAGCCCCTTGCACAACCACGGTCTATACCAATACAAGCAGATTCGGTTAATAATTATTCAAAACAAGACTGCGTCTTGACCTTGAGATTCTGACCATTTAACAGGCGCCTTCTATATTGGGTCCACTGTTTCTCTGTTTAAGTAAACGGTCACGATCTTGCATGGGGAGTTCAAAATAAGAGATGAGCCCCTGCGCCCCAATGGGCTAGTGGGTTAAAAAGAAGTCAATAAACGCTAGCAGTTTCAATGATTACCCATGCAACCGTGACAGCCAGGGAGCCCAGCCAAAAAAAAAATCTTTTATTTTTTTTAAAAGTTTTCTATTCAAGCATGTCAACCATTTCCAGTACTTAAGCGCACGTTATTTAACAACATCGTCACTCAACTTGCATTATGTATTAAGCTGTCATTGGATTTGGAATTAGTACATGTAGTACTGACTTCAGCGTTGAAGGCACATATCATAGAACGCGTATCTGAGAGACTTGAAGAAACAAAGCGTTTAAAAAGGTAAGTTTATTTTCACAGTTGATCATTATCTGAGTGTTGGGTAAATTCATGAAAATGTACCCTGAAGTAGATATCATCGAACATTATACCTTGGGAAGTCAAGTTATATTTTTATGAATGTCCCCTAATGTTCGAAGTCATATTTCTCATCAACATTTTGTTCCAGTCACAAATAGCCTAGATCGATTCCTCAAGACGCAAAACATCACGGGGCCATTCAGGAACGATTGCTTGTGCATGATTCTAGGGGGAAATGCCTCCCTAGAAGGTATCCATTTCCAGTAATTGAAATTATTATTGTAATTTTTTTCGTTTCTTTACGTCTTCCGAGCATCCTTTTCTTCATAGTATTTCATTGCTCATCTCCGTTTTCCTTTATGCACACATTTGAAAACTAAACGAATGACATGTTGGCATGTTGTAAGCCCTTAATTGCCCACAATTATCTTGAAAACTGCTTATACCCCGTCACACCGGAGGTGGCACGGCGTAAACTTTGAACATGTTCAAAACTTCCGCAGTGCCACCGTGGGTTGCAGTAGGACCTCTATCACCGCCGTGCCTCCGCAGTACAACCCCTGTGCAATCGCGAAGGTCTGCGGTTTTGACAGTTTTCCGCGGTGCTACGGCGATCAATGACGGAACCATTACAGAACCACGGCGATCATGGCGGTGCCACTGCGGTTTATGCCGTACAAGCACCGCAGTGGCACCGCACCTCCGGTGTGACGGGGGTATTCACGGGTAGGGGAATACTATGAAAAAACTTCTGCCGGTGTCACTACGATGATGGCGGTTTTGGCCAAAAACCGTAGTGGCACCGCGCCTCCGGTGTGACGGGGGTATTACTGATTTGATGACAGAATCCTTCCCAAAGTGAAAATAGTATTGACTTACCAAGTCACTTCAAATAATCAAAATTGCATAAAAATCAAAATGATTGTACATACCGTTTCAACAGAAACACAGGTGGGTTAAAAAATCATTTTTATCTGAAGAGGGCCTTCGCCCTTTGATGGTAAGCAGGTGTGCATTTCAAAGGAGTAAACCAAGAACCATTCTTTTCTGGATCTTGCTTTTAACTCTTAAAGGGCGGGTTATTCTGATAATTTCCGGGGGGGGGTGGAGCGGGGCGGGGTGGATTCTGCTCCCCTTTCAGATATTTGCTATCGAGTGACGAACAATTGTCAAACTTGTTACATGCATAGAACAACTTTTTATGAACACACCAAAGAAATATCATGACTATACGTCGAAGGTTTTTGGAATGATGGCTAATTAATTGGGTTGCATGGGTGGCTTGTGCGTAAAGCACTCGCCTATCACCAAGGTGACCACGGTTCGAATCCTGGCGGATCGCATGTGAGGAGAGTTGTGTGTTGGTTCTCTCCTGTACCAGGATGGTTTTTCTCCGATTTTCTCCCTCCGAAAAAAATCAACACTTTCGATCTCAGGCTGAGCTCCGTGGTCATTATATGGGTTGATGTGGCCGGCAGCCGTAGGCGCCTTTACGTGCCAGCGCGCGGCTCGACCACGTCGTAGCCACGTCCTTTGCAATTCAGCATACCAGCTGCGAGTAAAGATGATTAGCCTCCCAAATTATTATTTATCATTAATAAACTATTTGTATGCACCAATGCTTATTCTGCTATGTGTACACTACGTATATAGGGGAATTCAATTTTTCAAGAACCGTGTTCCAAAATTAAGGTTTTTGGTTTTAAACGATACGCAAGAGTCGAGGCTAAAAAATCAGGACAGCTCGCGTCAACCCCCCCACCCCCCTAAAAAAAAAACCAAAATGCTTGGGTATTGTGGATACAGATTGGGGGGAGAATTCGGCCAACCCCAACCGGCCCTTTTAGGGGTAGTCCAACTAACAAAAGTCAAAAGTCATTCTTACATTAAAGACAAATGTTCGTGAAAACGATTTCTCTATAATGAATTAAAACTACATGTAAGTCATCAATCTCATTTGGGGAGTACATGTAGCCTAGTAGTTAGGGTTTTATATGACATGATCAGAGGGTAATGGGTTTGAATCAAGCTGCCGGGTATATGCTGTGCCACTCTATTCCAACTTGCCTCTCTCCACCCTTGAGTTTAAAAGGGTACCATCATAAGCCGGGGATCAACCTGCGATGGGTAAGCATCCGGTCCTTGGGGAATATAAATATTCCCAGTCGTCTCATGCTATTGAAACTGGTGGCGATAAACGCCAGCCTAATCGGTCATATTGACTCGTGACAGACTATTTTTTTTTCACATTAGGCTTAATCTAAAAAAAAAAAAAAAAAATCCATATGGCCAAAAAAAAACAGTTTTCGGTTTCTGGTATGCGCGCGCTTCGCCGTAGCCATGTGCGTTGGCAAAATGAAAAAGTTTTTTTTTTCAATACAAGATGATGTCTCAAAACCGCCAAACTCACTGGTTTGACTGGAATCCTGCTGCTGCACAATTTTAACGTGTTTTTAGATGGGGTTATGATCGAGAATAAGCTTTATGTGGCCTCTCTGGACTCCCATATATTTGCACTAAGTTTAGTCGGGCACCATTTGCAGTCATCAGCCGACATTTGAAGCCAAAAAAAAAAAAACAGGTTAAAAAAAAAAAACACCGCGTCGCCGCACCACTTTTGGGGCAAGCTCCATACCAGAAACCGGAGACTTCTTTTGGCCTAGTGGAAGCGGATGAATTTCTGTTCATAAAATATATTCACATAGGTTTAACTCGCCAAACGATGTATAGCTCTCGGTATATTTGCAGTGGTATTTGTTTGGTACAGGGAATGGGTGCATGGCAAGTTTGGGGCTAGGCAAGGATTTATCGGTCTACTGGGTTTTTATGAGAAAAAACTTGCAGAGGGTAAGGCAAAAAAAAAAAAATCCGGTTTCTGGTATGGAGCTTGCCCAAAAAATGGTGCGGCGACACGGCGTTTTTTTTAACCTCTTTTTTTTTTGCTTCAAATGTATGCCGATAACTGCAAATGGTGCCCGACTAAACTTAGTGCAAATTTATGGGAGTCCAGAGAGGCCACATGAAGCTTAATTCTCGATCATAACCCCATCTAAAAACACGTTAAAATTGTGCAGCAGCAGGATTCCAGTCAAACCAGTGAGTTTGGCGGTTTTGAGACATCATCTATTATTGAAAAAAAAAATTGTTCATTTTGCCAAAGCGCATGGCTACAGCGACGCGCGCGCATACCAGAAACCGGAGACTTTTTTGTTTGGCCTTAAGCATGAATAGCTTTTTATTAAAACGAAACTACACTGGAATTGGCGTAAAGCATGACTAGTTTCAATAACAACCTGTCCCACTCTTATTATGTTGGGGATGTGTCACGGTGAACATTGCTTTGTTAATCTTGAGTACAGAATGCTAGCAACGTCAATGGAACTTTTCAATGAAAAAGAAACCTTCAGGGGAAAGGTATGAACGTTTACCCCTATTGAAAGATCGAATAAGAAAAAAATCCTGGCAGGCATAATCAACTTTGACACCATTGTCATGGCTGAGGTTATTGCTTTCGGGTCAAAAGCTTCCGTCATTGCAGAAATTTCACAGACATGTCATATTGTGGGAACCTCGAAAGAAATATCGATTCTGCACTGCCTGAAGATTTAGAAATACCTCCTCTTGATATTTTACAGTGTTTGTGCTAGACTTTCGAAGCGCTGCGCTTAGCCTCGGCGAAACTAGAAAGGAACAAAACGAAGGGGATATTTGTAGAGCAAGCATATATACTGTATAGCGAAGCGGAGCAATTTCATCGTCGTAGAACACTGCTGGCTGGAACACATTTTTTCCCGGGAGTAGGGGGTGCTGAAGCATATTCCGGAACCCCAATCAAAAAAGTTTGGGGTGCTGCAGCACCCAGAGCACCCCTGTTCCCGCGGGCTTGAGACTTGATTGTTATTATTCAGAGAAGGCAGACATTATTCCATGCTTCGAGAAGAAGCATTCGGCTATGCCTATACGGGTGATTATGGAAAACAACATGGTCAGTAAAAACCGATTGGCCAGAGTTTTTTTTGTTGAAGTCGGCCTAGTGGCCCAAGTGCCATTTTGTTACATATTTCAGAAGCATGTCGAAGTAGCAGAAAAAAGAGGGAGAAAAAAAACCTTCCTTCTGTGACACCGGGGGGATCGGTGTCGAAATGGGAATATATGAACAACTTTGCCCGGAATTTGTGCAATACATCACGGGCCCTGGGTGCGTGGGGCTCGGACCTTGTGTAAAGACAGCACTCACAATCATTGCGTAACAGTTCAAATGGATCAGACCATTTAACACAATGAGGGATTCTAGCTGCCGTGCACATTATTTAGCATATACATGTACACGTACACAATACAAGTTTTGGAGTGAAAAAACGTTCAGCTAAATGAAGTTTTAATGTAAGAAATACTCATGTTTCTTTAGCACACTCACAATGGTAGTAATACAAGATTGGATAAGCAAACCACTTATTAATGTGATACGTATGTAGACTGTACTATGAAGGCGAGATAACGCAAACCATATGCACAAATACACCCCTCTCGGGACTAATATGCTATGGTCCGACAAACATGAACTGCACAAAGACTCATTTTATCGATATCAAGAGAATGTTATGTAAATAACAGAAAACTTGTGGTATGAAGGTATATTCATGCACTGAAAACTGTAGTTTTAAGGCGTTGATCATGAATTGGTGAAAAACGAACAATCAAGAGGACACAACGAAGAGTTTCCCAACGGGTGCTTCAATAATGCGGCTAGACGAACGCGTGGCCTGACCTTGTTCCCCGTTCAACTTACCAATACACGCGTGGTTATTGTATGCATGGAGCCAGACTACAGAAACACGTTGCATATTATAATCAGGTCATGGTATGGAAGAGAGACGTTCCATGATTGGAAGCAAAAAAGCCCTTTCATCCACTCTTCCAATCAAAATGATTCTTATATGAGTGGAAAGGAAATTTCATGTAGTTTATTCAGAAGTGCGAGTTTAGTCTGTAGGACAAAGAAAACGACTATGCCGTTTAGTTTAGTGAGACAACCCACCGGAAAATGATCAATAATCTTGTTGACCTCCATTGACTTTGCCGATTTTGATGTTTTACGCCCGTTTTTGGAGTGAAAAAGCCCATTTTCCTCGTGCATCATATATTTGTTAAAATAACCAATCTACAGGTAATAATCTGAAATTTCAAATGCGTAGCGAGTTGGTGAGGAACATAGACGTACTTTCTTTTTACTGACAAAAGTTTGCAATGAGGGCTCTGTTTTCCTGTCATTTTCATGCGCTGAGCGTAGGGTCACGGGGCTCCGTGAGCAGATGCGCACAAGTTGTTCATATAGGAGGAACGGCTGAAAAAAATTCTCTGTTATCTCTGTTGTTTTATTTCTGTAAAATGAAGAGAAGAGTAAATCAAATGTTGTCTCCTCAAATACAGAGGATAGAGTGCCTAAATAAAAATTTACATGACAAATTATAAGAAATATCTAAATGTAAAATATGTCTCCATGGACGATTAAGCCAAGTAATTGAAAGTAAATGCTAAACAATAATTACTTAAATGAAATATCAAAGGGATGGCTAAAGCATGACAAGTATAAATCATTTAAACCACTGAAATGGCAATTCCCGCCAAAAGATCGGCGATAGCCGCCATCTTGCGACAACGTCCGTTTTAGGACTAATTACAAAACGATACTTCAAAACACACCCAGTCTCTTGCAAAAACTACAAAAATATTACTAAAACTACCGTTTAGGACTATATCATTAAGGATTAAGCTAGATTGTAAGTCCAAGAATAAGGAATAAGTCGTAACAATCTATACCACAAGTCCATATTATTAACTGTTCAAAAAAAAACGAGTTTAAATTCATAAACTATTTGTTATTCAAAAACAGCTTTCATCGTGTGTACTAAACGAAATGTTATATCCACAAACGTGCGACTGCAAGGTGAAATAACTATTGACGTTCTAAAAAAACACCGATCTGATAAGATAAAGAAAAACTAATGACTATGACTAATAAACACATCAATCTCATATTGGGTACAAACTTTTCTAAGTCATAGATGAAATTTATTGAATAATATGTTTGAGTACTATAAGGTTGACATTACATTACCTTTTTTTTTTTTTTTTTTTGGAGAAGACTATTGTTTGTACTTCGGAAAAGTAATTGTATGAATGCTCTATCAACCAACCAAGAGATAATGAACTGACTTGTATGGGTTGTTGTTTTTTGTTGACTGAATTAAGTGGCAATCATACTTCTGAAAATGAGTACAAAACTGTTTTGAGTACACCTATTTCTGAATATTCAAATCACTCTAGAAAAGAATGACCAATCACCAAACTATTGGATATTTGTCCAGATTATTTTTTAACATAAACCCTGTGAAGTGTTGCATATTTCCAGAGTGATTCAGTAATCGGATTTCTGTTGAAAAGTAGATTAGAGCTTACTTTGATCATAGCGCAATGCTTCGATTCACTTTCCCAGCTTTGATTCGCCCTCTCAATATTAGGGTCGATTTCTTTTGCCAATTTAGAGCACTCTTTGATTCACCCTCTCTAATAAGGTGCGGATTTCTGTGGACAACTTGGAGGTTAAATTCATCGTCCCATTTAAGGTGGCGGATTTCTGATGACATTTTAACTGAGGAGTATACTTTGATTCGCCCTACAAAAATTGGGGGCGGATTTTTAAAGTTAGGGGCTCTACTATATTGATTTATCCTCCAAATAAGGGAACATATTTAATTGATATGATATTTTGATTCGCCCTCTGAATATGGGGCGGACTCTGTAGACAATTGAGAACTGAATTCGAATTGCCTGCTCAATAATGGGGGGGGGGTCGGATTTCTGTTGATATTTTAAAGCTTGACTTTGATTCGCCCTTCCAATACGGGCGCAAATTTCTGTTGACAATATAAAGCTCATTTGTGACCCCCCCCCCCCCGCCGATAAGCGGGCGAGTTTAGGTTGACAATTTTAAGCTCACTTTAACTCGCCCTCCCAATAAGGGGGCAGGTTTCTTTTGACAAATTAAAGCTCTCTTTGATTCGTCCTCCCAATAAGGGGGCGAGTCAATTTAAAGCTCACCATCTTGTTGGCAATTTAAAGTACAATTTGACTCGCCAACCTAATAGGGCAAGTTTCTATTTACAATTTAAAGCTCTCTTTGATTCGCCCTCCCAATAAGGGGGCGAATTTCTGTTGACAATAAAGCTCACTAGCTTGTTGACAATTTGGGGCACACTTTGACTCGCCCTCCTAATAAGGGGCAGTTTTGTGTCCGGGAAGAAGAAATGTTTCTCACGGCAAAGTCTATACAACCTCACGAAAAAAAAACACACGAAAGTTTAAAAGATATAGCGCAAACTATTTTGTCAAAATTTGCCCTTAAATCGCTTTTAATTTGATACCTGATGACGTCATGATGAAGTAACACAATTAATAACATCTTCGTTACATGGTACAAGTTCACACAAGGTTTTATGATCATACCGTAAACCGTTTGGAAGAATTGTTGCTTTATTTTGATTTCAGGCTAAAGTCTTCGTTTTGAATTGATCTAGTAACTTTGACCTTCCGGTAGACCCAGAGGTAAAGGTCAAGCGATTTAACGTACAAACAAAACATGTTCATCAATTAATGATCTATCTGATTACAAGGTTGAAAAACAATTGATCGTTTTGTTCAAGAATTATCGGTGAAAGATGACGTCATCATAACGTCACAGTAATACGCACCACTAAAGATGAGGGCCGATATATGTTAAAGATTACAAGTTCATATCATAAAACCATTTAGGAGAAAACCCGCGTAAAAGTATTGTCCAGAAAAAAAAGAAAGATTTATCAGAACAATAACAGAGAGTGGTCGGGTTGTGCCCGAGCACTCAACTATAGATTACGGGTGGGGCAGACCAGTAAATAGGCCAAAAAATGCCTATGCGCCGGCCAAATCACGATTTGGGGTTTAGTAGAAATGAAGGGGCCCAAGCTCTGACCCGGTCTTTGAACTATTTTTGGCAAATATGTTTTCGAAGAGGTGATGTGCTAGATCTTGAATCTCGATCAGGGTAGATACAAAAAGAAAACATCTGTGACATGGTCCACCTTGCAGATTGTTTGTGTATACTGTACCGGGTTCCTACGCCGATGTCCTTCAATTAATAAGGTTCCGTTTTGTTGGTTTAGCCAGTATAAATCAATATGCAACACCGGCCTGGGTTTGCCAGTGGCAGAATAGTCATGCAATATGTGACGGTGCGCCACTGCCCAGCGGCCCACGCATGCGCAATACACCAGTTCACAAAGAATGCATCAATGAAAATTCATACACGCATGCGTAGAGTTTCGCCCATGCTGATTTCCCTTGACCTCGTGTGCACGGCACGAAATCAAACTGGATTCAGCTAGCTTCATCTACCTTCACGATTCAATAAAACGTGACGACTGAACTTTTGTATAGCAAGGCGGTAAACAAATGGGAAGATGTATCATTACAGAAACTTCTGACATGTTAATAAATAAAACGATGAAATGCAGTTCAAAGTATTATAACCTGTTGATATATTCCTAGCCTTTTGTCACACCAAGTTTGGAGTTATCTCACACCAAGTTGGCAAACCTCTAAACTTCAAACTGCAGTCATCATGTTTGCTAATGACTACCGAATCCTCAGTCTTTACCACCGTGAAGACGATTATCAAGCAAGGAATGAAATGTTGATTATGACAGAAAGGGCCACATGTTACACTGCTACACTGATTTTTTTTCCTATGAAAAATATTATTCCTTGGAAAATGATTCGAGGGGTAAGACAGGTTCAGTTTTCTGGAACATTTTTATTCCCTTGAAAAAGTCGCTTATTTTAAAGAAATCCATCTTTGGATGTGTTTTACATATAGTATGTCTATTATAGTAACTTCCTTTCTCCAAAGACTTTTAAAATAAGTATGTATGGTCCGTGACTTCTATTTCGTATTAGAATTATAAACTAGAGGTTTTTACCATTTCGGTTTGAATGGCGAGGCTCCGGTTCATAAAATAAACACACACACACACATATCATCATCAATCTTCATATCCATCATGGGGGACGTTGAGCCACCAAGACCAAGCAATCAAATACAGACACACACGAAAACAGTTTGTATTGAAAAAAAATATTTATAAAGCTCAAGCCCAAAAGCATTTCTAAGCTTTGAGTCAAGGCCTGGTTGGACAATATTGACTCTTTTCATATGTTAAGAGCCTGTATAGAAAATCATTGATACGTGTCAAACAACAACTTCCGTACGCTAAGGCAATGGTACCCGCCAGGATTTACCGTGTGAGGGTTTAGTATAGAAATCAAGTTTCAAGCCTGCGGGAACAGGGGTGCTGTGGGTGCTGTAGCATCCCCAAACTTTTTGGATTGGGGTGCTGGAATTTGCTTCAGCACCCCCTACATCCAGGGAAAAAAATGTGTTCCAGCCAGCAGTGTTCTACGACAATGAAATTGGGGACGAGTTTCTATTAACAATTTGAAGCTCTCTTTGACTCGCCCTCCCATTAAGGGGGCGAGATTTTGACAATTTAAAGCTCACTTTGACTCGCCCTCCAAATAAGGGGGTAAGTTTCTGTTGATAATTTAAAGCTCACTTTGACACGCCCTCCCAATAAGGGGGCGAGTTTCTGTTGACAATTTAAAGCTCCCTTTGATTCGCCCTCCCATTTAGGGGCGAGTTTTTGTCGATTATAAAAAGCTCACCTCGGCTCTCTCAAATAACGTATTTTTCTTTTAAATATTGTTGAGTGACCCTAACGTGGCGCGGCCCCTTACGTGACAGACTTTGATTTCTCGCCTGTAGCGCCTAGCAAGAGCAAAAGGGTTAACTGAAATTTCACAGAAAGTGACATTTCATCAATTTCTTAACACTCCCTTTTATAATTACGAGTTCATTTACCCGTAAACCATGGTTAAAAAGTTAGAAGCAATATTGTATTCGGCGTGATTTACCGATTTCATTTCGAAGTGCACATTGAACCCTTTGAAAATTTCCCCCCAAAAAGAAAATACAAACTTAGTTGGGTTTGTAAGTAGAGATAATAATGGTGAATTAGAATGTATCAACTTTACCGAAATTTGTAAATGTTAATTTGGTATTTTCATGGATTTATTCAAGTGCGCCATACACGTAAGGGATATACTCAGCCGTTTTGTGCCAAATTTCCAGACGCCACTGTTTTAGAACTTCGGACTAAATTTCATAACACCGTAATTGTTCACAGAGGTTAAATAACGAGCATTAATTAGGTAAAAGTACCAGTATTTCTCTGAATGAATTTGAAGTTGGTCAACAAAGAAGTATGTTACAGTCGGGGTTAACGTCGACAGTGGCGCACCCAAGGAGGGTGGGGCGCTCCCCCCCCCCGGGTTTTTTTATTTTGTTTTGTTTTCTTTTTTAGTCCCACGATGATTTAGCCTTGATGATATGAATGTGGCTTGTTTTCGAGTAGTATAATAGGGGTGTAAGTGGCGCCACCACAAATAGGCCGCCCCTCAACCAAAAAAAACCCATTTTTTTTTTTATGCAGCAAAAACATTTGGGTAATTTAAAAAACAACCAAAAAAAACTTAACTTTTAACAAATTTGTAAAAAGAAATCCTGGGTGCGCCACTGAACGTCGCCACGTTATAGGGACTACAGGCGGTGGTAAGCAAAAGGCAGCAGTTGAATAACGATGTCGATCTTTTCAAGGTCATTGAAGAATGAATCAATCACCGCTAGTTCGAGGCTTTAATATCTTATTAATACATGTAGTTACAAAGTGAGATGGCCGTCCCATTCTTCTTCGGTTTTGCCATATGAAGCATTCCTGAATTAGAAACAAATACGTTAAGCCTACATCAGTCCATTCCAAGTTCATAACTAACAAGTTTTTATATTTATGTATATTTTGATTTGTATAGATTTTGTAATTTTATCATTTGTAATTAATATTTTCATTTGTTAATGAAATGCCCCAAAGAAGCTTTGTCTAAAAATGATGATGGGCTTATCACAGTTAATTTAAACAGCACAATATCGCTAGGACCTATCCTTACGTGCTCAGCTGTTATGATGCGGACATCTTCCCGACCCATACATGAAAAACTATCAAGCAAACTTCACTAGATGCGTTATGGCCAGAATGTCACCGACACCTCGAAGTAAAACTCATGTAAATACCGGTAAAAACTAGCAATCGGAGAAAACGGCAGTTAAAGTTGAACGCCTTCTAGAACAACACTTTGTGTCAAAACTGCAGAGAATTTTCAGTTGGGTTTCTCGTTGTGGACACTTGATGTACTGATGTTATTAAAGTTGCTTTTTGACCTGTTTGTGTATTAAAACAACAAGAAATAAGAGAAAAAAAAATTGTGAAACCAAACAAAGCTGCGAACTGTAAAGTTTCGTTTTCACGAAGTAGAAGAGTGTGACTAGAAGAGTGTGACTTCGTGGAAACGGAGGTCAGCGCGCGCGCGCTCAAACAAGAAATAGGTTTACTTCTTGAAAATGTTTTTGCTCGCATTTGAGCAGAGTGCATGCCATACATTACAATGGTAAATGGAACTTGAGCGTTACTTCGTGAAAACGAAAATTGTCACTTTCGCGAAAAAGTTGCCAAAGCCCTATGACCTATAGTCATGAAATTTCTTGGGTATGTTTAGGAAGAGTTGCTCTATGCATGTGCCAAGTTTCATTTTCTTTTGTCACTCGATGGCCGAGATCTTAGGGGGGGGGGTTGGAATCCGCCCCCCCCCCCCGGCTGAGAGATGGTCAAAATAACCCGGTCCCTTTAGGGTTAAGAGTATCCACTTGTGTCATAGTGGGACAGATAGGGCAAATATCTCAAGGAATTGTACCTTTGGTGATAAGAATGGAATTTGACATACATTGATCAGAGTATGTCATGTGAAAGATGTTTAGCTATAGGGCCATCGAAGATTATTTTGTCTTTTGTAAAAAAAAAAATCAAAAAATATAGGGAGAATAACAGGCAATTTTCGATTTGTCTTTTTGATCATCAGTGACGATTGCAGGTCTTCTCCGTGAGTCACGATGAATTTGAAGGTGATCGTGCTGTTTCTTCTTGCTCTCACATCATACGTCGACAGCCAAGGTAAGACCAGGAATACCAAGTGATTACTTAATACGGGCGATTCCCAATAGTGCGCCTCCAAGAGTTTGCAGCGCGTTGGCCAATCACAATGCGCGAAATCAGTCGACCTTTTCCAAACGGGCGTTGGGTCGACGGATTTTGCGCATTGTGATTGGCCAATGCGTTGCAAACTCTTGAAGGCGCACTATTGGGAATCGCCCGTATTGTAAAGCGTAAAATATACTAAGCAACGAAAAAAAATAACTTGAAATATGCCGAGGGTATGCTTTTCTGCCAAAGATAAATCAGACGGTTAAACAATGACACAAGCTTATTTTTTGATTACATTTAACATTTTACGTTTGGATTCCACGCTTGGAGAAATTCGGTTGATGAATTGATCAACGTGTATTAATATTATAACAGGGAAAAGTAATCATTTGCATTTCCCCACAATTATCGTAGCATCGTCTTAACCGACAATTGAAAAGTTACTCCTAAGAATGTAAAACAGTTATGTTAAAAATAGTTCACTAGCGGTTTTCGAATGAAGCAAAAAGCCAGTCTTTGACATATGCCGCTTAATTGTATACACAAATAGTATCAGAGATAGATAGGCGGAGTTGAATTAACAATTTTAGCACAACATGTTGGATAGTTTCACGCCATTATCTGTCGGGGGGGGGGGGGAGTGCTGGAATGACCATTCTTAATTTGCTCTGGGTCGCATGTGGGTCAGGTGACCAGGCCTAATGTCAAAATGTTTAACATGCTGTGCACGAGTGCCGTTTTGGATTACGGTGTTCAATAAATAAACTGAACCATGATACACAAAATGCTACTTGGGAATGAACATACTCGGATAGAGTTACTTAACAACGATTAAAAGATTATAATTATTTGTGTCGCGAGGTGGCAACCCCAACGATGATAAGGGTGGTCAGGTTCACCCTCATGAAAATATATAGAGTAAGGTGTAAAGCAAGTGGAAATGAACTGGAACACTCAGACGGTTGTTTACACTGATTCACTTGATTAAGTATTAATTTAATTCACTTTCTCCAATTATACCAAATAATCCAAATGAAGATACGAATAAAGATTCCAATAGGACGACAATGTAGATCCAAGTAAGACACAGGGAAAAACCCAAATGAAGTTCCCTGAATGACAAAGACGACTGAGAAGACCATAAAAGAAGACCCTGTTGACCATGAATAACATGAATTGATCTTAAACTTTTGTAAGTCTTGTTCCAAAGTTATTTGATTAAATTAATATTATAAACAACAAGTATTTTAATTATACAGCATAAACTATAAATAATATAGTTGTTTTGTAGACAGGTGTCATGATCACTCTATAATTATACTAAATAGGATGACTAATTAATCAAGCATAAAAAAAGAATCACAGTCTTACCCTGATATGAAATAGAGAAGGCCTGTAACTAATGCACTTGAGATGTCAACCTTCAAAGCTTGTGACTTGACAGTCTCAGCTACAAATTAAAATACATAAACATACCAATAGTATACATGGGGAACATATTTAAGGAAATAGCTTCTATCAAAAAAGGTCCCGTGCACCAATAAACAATGCGACATACACGAACAACATTTCAAAATACTGTAAAGCGAGTAGGTCTAATTGCACAGTGTGGTCGAGATTCAACGTTTTGCTGTGCATACGCACACTACGTACTGAATGTACACAATGCTGAACTCAATGTCGCCATTATATAATGCATTATGCAGTGAATGTGTACGAAAACGGTCATTCAACTCTAGAAAAGTTTTGACACTTTCACACAAAACTAACATCCTAAAAACTATAAAAATCAATCAGTTTGACAATAATCATATCAACCAACCTCTTCTATGTCCCTTACATTATCTACTCAATACTTGATAAGAATTCAACTTACCCCAAAAATGAGTGAAAAGTGGGCGACTTTTAGCCAAGAGTTGGCTTGGTCTATGCTTCCTTCACGGCCCGCTCGCAAGAGGACAAACCATGTGAGCGGTAGCGCTCGTACCGTAATGCAATGACTACGACCCCTCGTGGCGCATAAAATTAACTCAGAAGGAGTGTTAACTTTGATTACTGGCAACAATGATGACATGCTGTTACCAAATATTCATTCTCAAGATAGAATTTTCAAATGACATAAATGTCGACGAACATATCCAAACTTGTTCTGGGGCAATTAGGCTGGCGGGGTAAGTACACTAAAAGGAACAGCCAGAAAATAGCATTGCATTATTTATGCTCCTAGTGAATTATTCATTATTTTAAACCCAAAACCCCATATCGTTACATTTGTATACATTTCGTATATAAATGCAAACGTTTACATGGGCGGCGCCAGATTTTTTTTTTCAAGAGGGGGGCAAAGTTCTTATAATCTTTGTAATTTCTCAAGCATATTCTCAATTTATCATATATTTCGAGGGTGGGCGGACGAGGGAAGGGGCATTTGGCCACCCCACCCCATGCGGATGCCCATGTTGATAAAAGTGCATAAAAATAATAGCAACATACAGTTTTGTAGATATGGAGATTAGAAAATGCCCCTTTAATGTGATGTCAAATGACATGTAATGACGTCATAATGACGTCTTTTAAATGTTTACCTATAACATATCTCAGTATAAGGCTGTTGTGCTGCTGCCACAAGATTTTCTTTGATCTGACGAGTTTTGTTATCAATTCCCCATTATTTTGGGTATACCCATATTAGCTGTCAACAAGTTGCAGTCCACCTACTGTATAAAGTTGGATGTCGTATATTCATCGTTCTTGAAGATATTTCAGCATGATTCCTGGCCTTACTTTGGTCTATTTTCAATTGGTACTGTTCCGGTGCTGCTCTTGTTCAGTGATCCATCTAACTGGGACACAAGGCTTGCCAACAATGAATGGGACACCAGCTATACCTACATGTACCCTGTATGGGGGATCGTAGGAAGAACAGCCTCACTCGATGCCATGCCAACACATTGGCAATTATAACGTATGCACAATACGCTAATGAAATGCTGATGTCTGTTCGCCACATTGTTTAAAATATGCATGACATGCCGTTTGGGAAGCTGTTTTCTTGAGTTTTGTTTCCAAAATATGAAATGGTGGCCGAATGATAAATGAAAGAGCACATATTTAGGCCAGATAAACATTATTGATAGTAATACAAAACTGGAAATTAAAAATACAACTGTTCCAATCCCTTAAAATCACGACTTTATTGTTGCGTGCATCGTAACGGTTCACCTTGACGGTTCACTATGCCATTTTGGCCAACAACTGTACAAAAGACAGTTTGTGTTTAACTTGAAAGGCTCATTAGGATACACAAAGAACATACAATCCTTGTCAATTGTTTGTATTCACTTATTCCGTGAATTTGCCGAAAATCCATTGCTGATCCATCCAATCCAAAATATAAAGGAATTGAGTGGCTCTGCTTCTTATATAATTTACAGCGGTGAAACAATGGTTTGGATGGAGTTTTCGTCCAAATGAGGGATTAAAAACAAATTGAAGAAGATGATACGTTGTTTGTGTATCCTAATACGGCTTTCACGTCGAACACAATCTGTATTTTGTAAAAATATCGGCCAAAACGACATGGTGCACAGTCATGGTGAACCGTGTGCATTGACCATGTTACCAGCGCGCGCGCGTGTGTGTATTATTATTTGAGCGCGTACTACGCGCAATATCCAAATCCAATATCAAGGCTATTGTACATTCAGACAATACCGGCCAAAATGGTTGGGACACTTGGAAATAACCTTAGCCTCCAACGGTCACCAACTCCCCCGCACCCCCAGTCAATGTTGTTCTCTTCAGCGGATGGAGCACACACCGCGCAAGGAGAGACATAGTCTAGGTGCTAGAAGCTGTTCTTGTTTGCTACGCCGATAATTCGCCACCGCGATAACCGGCCACAAAGATAGGGCGCTATCACAACCAACCAATATCACCCACGAACCTGTCAGAACAACGTCTAGGGTACTTGCTTAAACTTCACCCAGAAAAATGTGGGAAACTAGGGCGCGTGCGCCAATTGTGTATGTAATTTCCTCTTGACGCACGCGCACACACGAAACAGATCTGCCATACAATTGCACAATAGTCTGGTAGCTCGCTATACTACTGGCTGGAAGTTTCGGACATATACAGTGGATAATTCTGCTGTCGGCCGAGCCGCGGGTTGCCAGCCGGCCGTGTGCGGCGCCGGGCCCGCCTGAGGTAGCATTGCAGTACGCTCGCGCTGTTTGGTTCGTAAAATAAGACGGAGAAATGGCACACACGTACACCCACCCACACGTACACACACACACATTCTAAAATTTGTATCCTTGTGGAGACATTTTTTTGTCCTCGTGTAGTAAAGTGTTCAATTGTGAAAGTGAAGTTTCAAAATGCTCTTTTTTTTAACCAGAATTAGTTTCCTTGGCTGAAATTTGGACTTGATATCCCTTTTCTAAAACTCTCCCATTTGCGACGAATCAACCCACCTTGGAAATTCCTAGTTTTTGAGTAAAACCCATATATCTATTTCGTGAAAACCTTGTGGAGACCTATTCATCTATAGAAATTGCCCTGTGGAGACCTTTACAATGTTTTGTTCCCTACTGTGTGTGTGTCTCCACAAGGATACGAATTTGTAGTCACCATAACATGTATACACACATATTGTACATGTACATCATGATTCAATCCGCGGGATATATACGGCGCGGTATGTAACGTCAGGGGATCAGACTATGAATATGCATATATTTCGGGTAAATATGCAACATATATAATACGCGCTACATACATTAGGCAAAGCAGATTCGCGCGCATTACACAGCCAATAGCAAGTGCCCTAGACGTTGTTCTGACAGGTTCGTGGGTGATATCGGTTGGTCGTGAAAGCGCCCTCTCGCGGTGGCCGGTTATCTTGGTGGCGGGTTATCGGCGTAGCAAACAAGAACAGCGTCTAGCCCCTAGACCATGAGAGACAACATTAACCGGGGGCTGGGGGGTTGCGGGCCCAGCGAGATTTGGCCAGGATTGTCTGAATGTTTTCATTGTTCAAAATATGCATGACATGCCGTTTGGGGAGAGCTGTTTTCTTGAGTTTTGTTTCCAAAATATGAAATGGTGGCCGAAGGATAAATGAAAGAACACATATTTAGGCCAGATAAAAATTATTGATAATAATACAAAACTGGAAATTAAAAATACAAATGTTCCAATCCCTTAAAATCACGACTTTATTGTTGCGTGCATCGTAACGGTTCACCATGACGGTTCACCATGCCATTTTGGCCAACAACTGTACAAAATACAGTTTGTGTGTAATTTGAAAGGCTCATTAGGATACACAGGCAACATACAATTTTTGTCAATTTGTTTGTATTCACTTATTCCTTGAATTTGCCGAAAATCCATCGGTGATCCATCCAATCCAAAATATAAAGGAATTGAGTGACTCTGCTTCTTATATAATTTACAGCGGTGAACCGTGGTTACACTATGGTTTGGATGGATTTTTTTTGTCCAAATGAGGGATTAAAAACAAATTGAAGAAGATGATACGTTGTTTGTGTATCCTAATACGGCTTTCACGTCGAACACAATCTGTATTTTGTAAGAATATAGGCTAAAATGACATGGTGCACCGTCATGGTGAACCGTGTGCATTGACCATGTTACCAGCGCGCGCGCGTGTGTGTATTATTATTTGAGCGCGTACTACGCGCAGTATCCAAATCCAATATCAAGGCTATTGTACATTCAGACAATCCCGGCCAAAATGGTAGGGACACTTGGAAATAACCTTGGCCTCCAACGGTCACCAACTCCCCCTCACCCCCAGTCAATGTTGTTCTCTTCAGTGGATGGAGCACACACCGCGCAATGAGAGACAACCTTGACCGGGGGCCGGTGGGTTGCGGGCCCAGCGAGATTTGGCCAGGATTGTAGCAAGTAAAAACCAAAATACAGAACTGATATACAGTTATGTAGATATGGAGATTAAAAAATGCCCCTTTAATCTGATGTCAAACGACATGTAATGACGTCATAGTGACGTCTGTTAAATTTTTACCTATACCATATCTCAGTATAAGGCTGTTGTGCTGCTGCCACAAGATTTTCTTTGATCAGACAAGTTTTGTAATCAATTCCCCATTATTTTGGGTATACCCATATTGCTGCTGTCAACAAGTTGCAGTCCACCTACTGTATAAAGTTGGATGTCGTATATTCATCGTTCTTGAAGATATTTCAGCATGATTCCTGGCCTTACTTTGGTCTATTTTCAATTGGTACTGTTCCGGTGCTGCTCTTGTTCAGTGATCCATCTAACTGGGACACAAGGCTTGCCAACAATGAATGGGACACCAGCTATACCTACATGTACCCTGTATGGGGGATCATCGGAAGAACAACCGCACTCGATGCCATGCCGGGTGCTTGTGAACACAATGGCAATTATAACGTATGCACAATACGCTAATGAAATGCTGATGTCTGTTCACATGGCTAAGTAACACCTTCCCAGTGAGACAATTGCTAGTTCAAAAGAAAATTTAAATGTTATGAGGAGTCGGCGTGCTGGTCGGCATATTCAGAGTGGTTGCACCAGCGCCGATTAACATTCGTGTTATTACAACTCGTAACAGAGAACAACCGCGACTAACACACACCCCGACCACAATGCACCGCAATCTCAAAATAACAACACTATAGCTATCCACAGAAACAGCAATGATAAGTTGAATGTTTATCTATGGAATGCCAACTCAGTGAGAAAAAAAATTATGTTCTTCTCAGTGAGTACATTTTGGATAACAATGTTCACAAATGAAACATGGTTAAGATGCAATGAACTACTTGTTTCTACACTTTCCAGAAAATTGCACGGGGCAGGGGAGGGGGGGGGGCACGACGCACATGGTTGTATTGCTGTCATTTCTAGTACTCACTTGAAATTGTCCACGATGGAGACCCGCACTCAACACAACACTTTTGAACTTGCATGAGTCACAATTTTGCAAAGTGAGTCTGCTTCACTGTCATCTCCCCTCCGACCCCTTCAACAAGAAAATGCTCTCAGAACCTCTGACTTGCTTGCCGAATTCGCTGAATTGCTGGATGAGCTCACCACTAGCGCATCTGGGCAGATTCTCATTGAGGATTTTAACATTCAGGTTGACGTGCCTGACAAAACCGAAGTGGCCCGTTTCCTGTAGTTAATAGACGAGGCTGGACTCTCTGTCAGCATATTCAGAGACCAACACCTGGACATGGTCAAATACTAGACCTTGTCATCTCTAAACCTGAGAGTGCCTTGGTTACCGACTGCCTAGATTACAATAAACTGTATTGCTGTTAACAAAGCCAACCCTGATCCGAAGTTTATCACAACATGCTCTCGAAGTTATCGCACCCTGGATAGAGAGTCCATTCAAGTGCATTTCCATTGATAGTTGCGTCGATGATCAGGCCTACTACAACATGGCTTCGCGGTCTGTCCTTGATGCACATTGTTCAGCATCTACTCGGACTCATCGCCTTCGTTGCAATCCACAATGGCATACTAATGAGATCCACTGCGAGACGCAGTCGAAGGAGATGTCAGAAGAGGTGGAGGAGATCTTTAACGTTTGCAGATTGTCATCAGTATCTCCATCAAGTGCATTTCGTCTGCTAGCTCATTCACATTCAATAGTGTAAATCATACAACAGTCAAATGATTTTACCAACACCAAGACTGCATTGCGAGTCCTGAACACACTGCTGAACAGGTCAACAGTTCTGCCTTTTGAAGGTGCTGAATGATAGAACAAAAAAAGGAGAAGAAGAAAGAACAAACAAAAGAAATGGGAACAACAAAAAAGGCTGTTTTGCAAATTTACAAAATAGCAGAACAGATACATTTGCTTATGCAAATCGCGGAGAAGCCAAAAATCTGAAGAAAATTACGGAAATGTCAAAAACAAACTACACAATGTGGATAAAAATGTATGATGTGCACTCCTCAGTTATCTTTGTGTCACACATTATTTGTAGTTGTGAAATAATTAGTTGGAGCCTCACAATTATTTAAATCATTTACAGTATTGAACGAAGGAGGAAAAAGTATTAATCCTTTTTTGTTATATTAGAAGAGAAAATGGTTTTGCCACATTCTATGGATCTAAAATGTCAGCTATATACTCTGAAATCAGGAATGAATGCATCATTCAGCTGCGACTTCAACACAGGAATGTGTGGGTGGCAGCAGGCAGCACACACTGTCTGGGAGTGGTTGATTGGAGTTGGAAGCAGCGACCTGAGCGACACCGGACCTTCTGTTGACAGATTTGGAAGTAAGACGTTTTTTTCGTTTGGCCTAGATCATCTTTTGAACACGAGAGGATATGAACGAGGGGACATATTACTTCGTGTCAAGATCTATTTTCAAAACTGTGGTACCTCAATTCTACCATGTGCGATAGTTGGCTTCTTTGAGGTCAAATGTCTTCAATCGTTTGTAAAATGTGCAGTAATAATTCTTTGTAAAAAAAGGGTTTTGCAAATACACAATTTTTTTCTCGATTTTAACACTTCTATTGCGCAGCTTCTAATATGACGTACCTGTATGCAAATGGAACCGACATATCAGAGGGAGCAAAAGCTATATTGACGAGTCCTGTCATGTCTCAAAGGGCATATATCTGCTGGATGCTGACTTTCTGGTACAACATGTTTGGCAGCGGCATCGGTAAGGGATATGTTTCCTTTTACAAAGAAACATTTTTTTTTAATTTAAATAAGCTATACACCGACCAGAAGCATTTATTGCTCTTGTGTTTGTGTATCTTCTTTTTCCAAACTGACTTTCTGTCAAAAGCTTCAAATCATTTCTACCACAGCCTTCCTTCAAGGACCCCTTTCCAAAGCACCACAAAAGGGGCTGATCTACTCTATTGGGCTCACGTAGCTGAGAGTCACAGTCATTAAATTCTCGAAAAAAAATACATAATGTTTTACTCAGACTTTGATGACGACAGCACAAGAGCTGTAAACCAAAATAATTTTTTTTTTTTATGAGACTGATTTCACAGTATTCCGTTTTATTTAAGGCTGTTCGTGGAAGTCCCATACTCTCGCACATGTGGCTATTTATGTGAACATGTTTATTTGACGTTTCAGGTAGCCTTAATGTGTATCAAACACCTATGAATGGGAGTATCAGTGAGGGTCTGCGTATCTTCAATATGAACGGGCAACAGACAGACAGCACAACGTGGCTTCAGGCAGAGATAATGCTCCCAGAAACACCTCCCGACTTCAGAATCGTAATTGAAGCAGTACGCGGAACGGATTCCTCTTCCAATATTGCTATAGACGATGTTGCTCTCAGGCCCGACAATAGTAAGTTCAATGTAATGATCATTTATCCATAGCAGGAATAATGTAAACTGTTCCGATCGATTTTATGCGAATTCGGTATGACGACTTCTTAACTGCACATAAACGGCCAACCAGGTAAGGTTTTGCAATGAAAAAAATAACACCTGTTAGATATAACGGCTCAACCTGATGGAATTTACCTGGAAACGATTTCAAGCTTAAGTCCAACACCTAGTGTTATTTTTTGAATTTACTGTTATTATTCTCCCAGACAAATTCGTTTCCAGAACTGTTAGTAAAAATGAAACATTTAATAACATAAAAAAACAATCGTCATAAATAATTGTCACACATAAATGCACAACCCACTGAAGATGTGTTTTTTTTGTAATAACGTCATTATGACGTCATCATGGATCACGTGACGTCACTTTATAGATTAATAAATTTAGTTTTTGAAAATCATTACGAAATCACCCGTGAGAGACCAAACCTTGAATTTTACAGGAATTGATATAATAATACATGATAGAGGGGGTGGTAAAGTCCAATGTCAAAATGTGAAGACGCCCATCTGGAAAATGGTTAACACCGTCAATACAAGACTTTTGACACCAAAACTAATGCTGTATCTCTTAAGTACCCCCCCCCCACCCCTTCAAATTCAAAATTAACCCCCAAATGGCCTTTTTTTCTGGCTATTCGAGTATTCTGCTGTTCATACCCTGCCTAGTCAGTTGTATTATTGATGAATAAAGACTTATTATTTCAAATTGGAAACATTCAGGCACAACAGCCTGAAAGAGGCAACAGGAGCATAGCAAGGGCATAAATTTACATGTATATGGGGGGGGATAACAATGTCTTGAAAAGGGCACTTGCACATCCAGGCTGAAAGGTATATATACAGACACATTTTTTTCCGCAGTTCACTTGGCCTTCGTAAAATCAATTGGGGGGGGGGGGGGGCTGGTACCATCTGTCGATGGGGGTGCTGTTCTAACCGAAAATTATGCGCACTAGGGGGGGGGGGGGAGAGCCCCTCCTAACAATCATATCATTTGCCCCCCCCCCCCATCTTTTTCGTCCCCGGATGAAAATTGTAGCCAAACTAAGCTCAGAAAAGCTGATTCAATGTTAAATTGTCAACAATTGCCTCAGATAACACCACAGATTTAGAATTCGAAAAGTTTCCCGGACCCCATACCGTTAGGGCTTCGCGCTTTGCGATCGCATTCCGATCAAGGTATGTTCCCCCACTTTTGAGAAGCGATTGACCCCCTTGGTGAGACATGGGAGGTGGACTTCAAAGCAGGTTTTTTGCTTTTTTTGAATTTTTATATAAACATTCCTGTATTACTCGTGATTGCATTGATAAATAAGTCAGCTACTTCAATGAATATGCATGAAATTACTATGCCATCTTTAAGATGAAAAGACGGACATGGATGGACATTCTTGAATCATACTACTTTCATTCTTATGATTAATCCAGCTCTTGTTCCATTTATATTACTTATTCAATGTAGAATTGGTATCATTCACTAAAGCAACCTATTTTATTTATGGAATTGAAATGCGACTTGATACATGTTCACAACAAGGACACAAATTTGTGATGAATTTCTGTCCCTGTTATGAAAATGTATGAAGTCTTGAAGATGTACATCCCTGTAGTTTAAAAATACCTACCGGTAGAGGTTTAATGTAAGATTGGCCAGTGACAATCCCTCAATGGATAGCTTTACTTTAGGAACAAATTTGGGATAATTCATGCATTTCAATTTCTGCTTCCCAACACTTAAAAATGAAATGTCTGTCCATGTTATGAACGTTAAATCTTGAGAATAATCCTCTGTAATTTTTGGAATCCTGAGAAATGTATCAAACTCGTTGGTGGACAATGTTCTTACTAGGACATGGGATGTAGAAAGAGAAACAAAACATGACAGAGTACTACATGTTTCGACTTCTGTCTGTCTTCATGATGGTTCCCTCTAGATGTCACACTTTTGTTACCGTTTGTATGTGGAAAGACCCCTAGGTCTATATCAGTTTCATAAAATATTTACAGGTATATTTATGGCCCGACTGTCTGTGATATTTAGTGATATTAGTGCATTAATAATGTTCTTTATATATTAAATTGTCAGTTATGTGCTCATCTTTGAAAGTCTTACTGACTTCAGTGGTGTGTTCAATATAAACTATGCCAAACGGATTAAAATGGGGGGAAAAAAGGCATTCATTTCGCAATGATACCCACTGTCCACTGTGCGTGCAGTGCAGATTCAGTTTTTTGGGTGGGGTGGTTTTTTTTCATGCTAGATACCAACTTCCTATACAAAATATCCCCAAAATGACCCAATGCATCACCTCTGAAGTGGGCGCAATCATATTCCTAAATTTTGAATTTCATCCCAATATCACCCCCGCTTACATGATCTTCATTTTATCTCTTTAGCGTCAAATCGCGTGACCCTTCCTTCTGGTCAAAACCGGAAGTGCCTGATATTTTGAAAGCAGATAAAGATGTGAACTTGCTTTCAACGGTGTTAGTTTGTGCCTAGGTGGAACTTTACACACACACAAATATTGTTGACTTCACGAGATGTTTGAGCGCCCTCAAGCAGCAAGTTACAAAAGCCCTTGGGAATTTCCAGTAGATGTGTGAGGCGAAGTTTGCGGTAGTCGCTTTAAAAGTACTATTACACGATGACTTTAATGCAGACAAGACCAGGTGCAAAAAAAATGATTACGTCATCAGACCGGAAGTTATAATGAAAAGACCATTAAACCTTAAAAAAAATGCTGAAAAATCAACAGGAAGAGGTAAAATCCAAATATTTGCTTGAAATGGCATAGTTAATATAGCCCTCGAGCTTTCTGGTAATGACGTCACGATGACGTCATTATGTACCGTATTTCAGGCAACCAAATATCCTATATTTGTAAAACAACATAAACTCAAATGTTAGAGATTTGATTTTTTTATGGCAATTGATACAATATTGCAGGGTCCTATTTTTGGTATTAAGTGCAAAATCACATGACCCTTCTTTCCGGTCAAAACCGTAAGTGACTTATATAATTTGATATTGGCAAAACATGTGAACTTGCTTTCACCGTTGTGTGTCTTTGCCTAGGCTGTACAGGTGACGACATTACATGTTAGCGCGCCCTCTAACGGCATGTTGAAAAGTCAAACATGAATTTTGAGTTGTTGTGTGTGGCGAAGTTCGCGGTAATCAAGAGCCCAACACCTTGTGGTTGTTTGCAAAAGATGTGAACTTGCTTTCGACGACGTGCGTCGTTGCCTAGGCTGTACTTTGCAAAAAATACTACAAGTGGCGTCATAAAATTTGAGAGCGCCCTCTATCGACATGTTTTTAAAAGCCAAATATTAAACCGGCAGTGGTTTTAATTTGAAATTGGCAGCAGATGTGAAATTGCTTTCAACAATGTGAGTCTCTGCCTAGGCTGTAATTTACAAAAAAAAACCAATACAGGTTACGTCTTAAAATGTTAGGTCTTCCTCTAGCGGCATGTTGACAAAGTCAAACATGCATTTGTAGTTGATGTGTGTGGCGAAGTTTGCGAAAATCAAGAGCCCACCACCGTGTTGTTGTTCCTACAACCTCTGGTCTGTTTTCCTTGAAATTTACATGAAATCCCAGTTTAGAGCTGAAAAGAAATGTGTAAAACAAAAAGTGTAAAAACATAATGTAATAACATATCTGTTAGAGTTTCAATCAGGAAGTAAAGTGTGCTTCGGAGGTTTTAATCAATCTGTTTAAGACCGCTTGGAGTCTTGGTGCTGATAATCATAAGTAATTATCAGCACCAAGACTCCAAGCGGTCTTAAACAGAGTGATTAATACCGACTAAGCACATTATTCAATTTTATTCCCATTCATAAATACTTTTTCGGTTAAACAAATCAAAACTTTTCAGTAAAAAAACGGTTTTTGTTCAAAATGTTCACTTCATGTTTTTTGAAACACCCCTCTAGCTAAAAATAGTGTGTCTCACTCGCGGATCAGATGTAAACAACTCCTATTCATGGAGATTGGCGCGCGCGTCGCGCGTAATGCGTGATGTCGCGCAGAGGAAAGCACTTGGGGCGTTTTGCTGTGAATTTAGGACTATAAAATACTGACTCGCGGGTAGTATTGCGCAAAGCATTTGTGAGGATTGTGAATGTTCATCCAAAAAAGCGGTAAGAAGCACTGAATGTGACACTGGAAAAATGTTTAAGACAAGCTAGCCATGTCTTTATCCTCCGTTTAAGACCTGCCACGTGACGAGCTTTCGACCAGTAGGAATTGGTTAAGTGTCCTTGGTATTTATGAATGAGTATTTAGTGCTGGCTGGCTGGCTGGCTGGGAAGTCATCAAAACAATCTACAATGACTGCCACTTTCTCAGCAAAATGTTGCCTGAATGTCATTGGCATTGTTTCCTTTAGCTGTTCTTTCTCTGGCCAAACAATAAGTACTTTAAGCCGCATGTAAAGTACAAGACAGAAAGAAAAACCCTGGATGCAGTGGCTTGGAATATATGAAATCTGTAAGCGAGATCCTGCATGGGTAAATTGAGTCGTAGTTTCATCAAAACAAGGATAAGTTTTTGAAGCTAAGTCAAAGCATTTCTCTTGCTATCAGAAATATCGTCACCGTTTTCACGAAGAGCCACATATGTCGATTTTGAAGAAAAAGTGTTTTCGAGATAATCGCAAAAGAAGTTTCTCATATTTTAAAACTGCAAAAAATACCACTTTGCATCATCTTTGTGAAGCAAGGACCATCACACTATTCTGTGTGAGCTGAATTTTTACATGAACCCATTAATAAGACTTAATTCAGCAGTTAACTAGTGAAAATTAATTAGTAAAGATATGTGGCTCTTCGTGAAAACGCAAATTCAGGTTTCCGACATATTGGCCCTTTCTGTTAAACGTGTATTTCCATAGGCGCGCGTGAGTACGCGCGCGCAGCTGAAAATGTAACAAAGATATGTGGCTCTTCGTGAAAACGCAAATCTCATTTGACCTACTTTTACGTATTTCCGTGCAATGGGTTTTGTACGCGTTCAAAGGGCCAAAATGTATGTGGCTCTTCGTGAAAACGCAAAATTCATTTATCGAGATTTTGGTCCCTTGCAACATTAATGTAACTTGGAAATTAATGATGTTTTGCTTACAGAAACATGTCAAAATGGTTAAGTACATTGTTTTAAAGCAAAATATTGAAAAAAAAAATCAAAATCGAACAAATTGTAATTGTTGACATATGTGGCTCTTCGTGAAAACGGTGACGATATATGGTTTAACAAAATCAAACAGAGCCATGAGAGTTAAAAAAAAACCCGGTAGTCCAGTGTAGTAAATCAATTTCTAGTTATCATGTTTGAAAGAATACTCAGAAACATTGGTTTCCATCAGCTTCTCCTTCAGTTCCATATTTTCAGTAGTCAGCCTCTGGCATTCAGCAACTGTTTGCTGGTACAGGTCCTCACATGACACACTTAGTTGTTCATCAGTCACTTCATCATGGGGCACTGGCTGACATACACTTGAACTACTAGGTGCAGAAACACATGGTGAAACAACTTCTGGGGATCTGCAGGGGGTAACATCTGTTGCTTTATGCGATAATTCAAACAGTGCCTCTGCCCTAGCATGTTGATCTCATTTTGCCTGTCGCTTGCAGACTCGTTGATATCGCTCTAAGTCATTATGCATAGAAGAGGTTGTCTTGATCTGAGATTCTGCATAGAGCTTCAATGGGGGAGCTCAGTCTGGAAGGTTCTTCTGGTACAAACCTGCAGGTTTTCCTAGAAAACAAAAATTGTAAATATTCACCACCAGATATATTAATTAGAAACACTCGTGCTTTTTCAAATATGTAAATGTGATTTTCATTGAGGGCCCATAGAGAACCTGATTGAAGTGTCTATACGAACCTCAGTAAATATGAAAGAAACGAGTATAACCTTAAGATTTCAATCAGGGAGGTTTTCTGAAGAGTTTTATAGTTTTATGGTATTAAGTACAACTTTTGTGACCACTGTGTGTTGTGCTTAAAATGCAAATTTACAAGAATTTTGCTTTGGTTTTTGAAGTGTATATTAAGCCAAAAATTCATCTCACTTCTTACTTTTAAGCTAAAAACTCATGGAGCATTCTCATGATCATGTATATGAGCACTTGTATGTGAACCTACATGTACACCATGTACAGTATTATCTGCAACACAGCCACAGAAGACACATTTTCTGTTTGAAACGAATGAATGTGGCATAGTGAAAAGCGTGTTGTACAAGCACATATGGTGCTTGTATTTGTAGTGGAAATAATTTTGTTTCCCACCCTCTACATTTTCCCTCTTACGGGCTTATCTAAAAAGCTGTAGAGGCGTTATTAAATTTGGACTAAGAAATATTTCCAATTCTCTTAATTCCTCATCAAACTAAATGAATTCACAGTAGTGGAGTCTGGATGCAGCCCTTTTTTTTACTAGATTCTGAACTTGAAAAGAGCGAATTTTGGGTCCTGCAACATGTTTAATTCACTGTTTAATTGTCGGGAACGCAAAGAACCCCCTCTTCACTGAGGGATCAGATCTGTTTCTGGACCCATGAACGACACAAGTGTGTGGCATTTTCTCTCCAAGATGAGTATTTTTAAGTACGATATCTGTTGTTTAAGTACGATATCTGCTGTTTAAGTACGATATCTGCTGCTAGTAAATGCCACTGTTGTGTTGTGTATAGGCCAATGCGATGCGCAGTGGCGCGGCACTAAGTTCACGATGAAATTTGACACACAAAATGGCGGCGGCTGCTAATCCGGATAATCGTGACGTCATGTTATGAATACTATGTATTGGGGCTGTCCCAGTAGCTGAATGTAAACAACGGCTGTTTACAGTCGATCCTGACCCCAAAATAGCCAAATACACAGTCAACTGACTCATGCTGAGTGTTTGGTGATAGCAGTTGGAGGGGGGGGGGTGGTTTTCGACTTGTATCACTTTTGGCAAATCAATGGTGAACCAATTTGAAAATTGCCAGAATGCTTCAATCTTCGATATGCGTGTCCAAGGGACCTCTATTCATCTATTCAGAGCAAAAGGGAATGGGTTGTGTCCCCAAAACACTGTTATTTACGCGTAATACAAAACGACTTCCGCTGGAATGTCTTCGTACGTTCGTGTATATTTTGGTGATGGGAAGCACGGGTGGTTAATGTCTCATTTTGTTTTATATATGTTTTGAATTACTGATTCTATTTTGTGTATTGTCCAGTTTACATGTTTTTATGCAACGCGGCCCCTTGAAGAAAAAAACAACAACTTTGGTTGAATGGAATACCGTGTCTATACAAGTTTAAATAAATAAATAAATAAACAAATAAGTATATAAATGTCAACTTTTTTTCCAGCCATCAGTGGGCGAAAACTAGAAACAATATGAAATATTAAACCTTTGTGTTCATCTTGTTATCATATGATTTCTTTTAGACATGGTATTGGTGGCCAATAACTTCCCTCGGGGGATTTATGTTGCACCCACGGACACCTTCAATTTTACCCTCATCCCTATCCCTGGGCTTGATGCGCGCCAAGCAGGACCCTATGACGTTGACTACGACCCTGAAGACGGTATGGTGTACTGGGCTGATATACATACTATCAGTCGTGCCTTTTTGAACGGAAGTGGTGTTGAAGTTGTGGTTTCAAACGTCGGTAAGATCACGATTTTTGAACAACCGATAATATCACCCAATCAAGAATGATTTTCCACTTCAACAATGCGTTTCTGTAACATATGTCCGGTTATGTAGCTTTGTAACAATTCATGTAGTAAACACCTTAACCACTTGAAGTTAAGACCTAATTTGAAAACAAGTATATTATCTCAGATATAATGACATATTAGTGGATAGGATTTACAGCTGGTCAAAGTTTAGAAGTTTTGATTTATCCAACTTGTTGGAAGCTGATATCGAGGTCTAGACGATGACTGATTACAAATGTACACAATCATAATGATGCCGTCATCCGATGCCGAACAAACGGCAGAATAAAAAAAATGATCATCTGTTTTGTTCTCGACTAAATAAATTATATAATTAATAAAATTGGTTATTTACTCCTTAGATGCACCTCGAAGTGACTTATCGTAAATGTACTGTGTGTACACGATACATCGGTTCGTGATGCGACGGTTACAGCCCGATAGTCGATAGTCGATAGTCCGAAGGTTCTTTAGTCCAAAGCGTCATTAGTCCGAAGGTTCGTTAGTCCGAAGGTTCAATAGTTCGAAGGTTCGATAATCCGAAGGTTCGTTAGTCCGAAGTTTCAATAGTCCGAAGGTTCGATAATCCGAAGGTTCGATAGTCCGAAGGGCCCATTAGTCCCGAAAATAGAATGAGATTAATTTATCCGAAGGTTCGATAGTCCGAATAGACCTATCGGACTTTATAGTCTTTTTGGATTATCGAACCTTATTGTCAATTTGGAATAATGAACCTTCGGACTATTGAACCTTATTTTCGTTTCGGACTATTGAACCTTCGGACTGATTAACCTTATTCTAAATTCAGACTTTCGAACCTTCTGACTAATGAACCTTCGGACAAATGAACCTTCGGACTAATGAACCTTCGGACTATTGCATCAAATGTTCGGATTAATGAACCTAATTTCATTTTCGGACTAACAAACCCCCTTTTATGGAAATTGTGTGCATTGGGACTATTTAACCTTCGGAGTAAAGAACCTTCGGACTATCGGACCTTTGGACTATCGGGCGGCCCCCGATGCGATTGACTGTGTAAATAGTATAAGTTTTTAAGAAATGAACAAAGACACGTCCGTGAACCCGCCAGCACAAACATATTTTAATTCATATCCCTTATTCAAAAAAAAAAGTCCCTCCGCAAACAATGTACCATCTAGATATATCGATGTTGTGACGTCATAAAACCGGACACTATGGAATAAATACAATTATTTTCGCTTATCAGAGTCAAGGGTCTTCCACGTTGATGTTGAGAATCGTGTGTTGTATTGGATCAATGACGGATTTGCAGAACTGATTGAGCGAGCTACCTTGGATGGACAAAACCGCTCCGTTATCCTGGATTTGAAAGATACGATATATGGCGTGACTCTCCATGCGCTTGTTGTGGACTCTACCAATGGGTAATATGTGCGAGGAGGGGCGGGAGGTGCTGTCTGATTTTGGCCTCATGTCACACTGCACTCCAGAGATTTTATCCGTTTTCCCACCTAAAATTGGCCCACGAAATTGCATTTTTTGGTTGAAAACTAAAACCAGACCCGGCCCACGGGTCCGTGACATCCAAGCTTAAACCATTACCAACCACCTTCAGGTGATTATGTCACAAATGTCCCTAATATTAGCTGTTAATCAAGGCCCATTTTTTTTGTTGAAAAAGCCTTCTCAACGTAAAAATGGTAAAGTCATGCCCCCTGGTGATTGAACGTTTAGGGTCAGGTATTCAGCTTACTATTCAACAACATTCGTTTTCATTTGTTACAAAGGGTGTGCTTTAATTATTTGTGAAGGTCATTGTTCCACAAAAGCACGTTTCCGTCTTGTTGTGTTCGTTGGTTTTTATTCACCAATATACTAAATAAAGGTCGTGATATTGTGGCGACGCGGGACAGGGGAAAGGGGAAAGGAAAACTCAAAGGGACTGGTTTTATTCAGGGCTGTTCGTTTGTTGAACATAGGCCTATACCACCGCTCTGGGATTCAGTGATTACTTTAAATAGAATAACAGTAATATAATTAAGACTAATAAACCTCACAGTGAATTTCAATATACCTCGCCGAAAACGTAAATAGCCCTCATAATAAGATTTATTCAAGAATCACTTTTATCAATTTGGTTTGTTCAATAATCACAGCTTGAACAATAATATACAAAGGTGATTAATTACACACAAATAACCCTCGCATTTAATAACCCTCTGGGGGTCAACTGCACCACTTATGAGGAACACAATTTAATTAGGTCAAGTAAAAAAAAAAAATTTTAGCGTCCTGCTTTAAAAAAAAAAAGGAAGTAGGAGGTTTTTGTTTCCTTCCAAAATGGCCCCCTGACCGGGCTATTTTTCAAAATGGCCTCCAGCTTTTGTTTAAATGGCCGCCACTTGGACTCAGGAAATGACACACCAGCTTTATATGGGCCAGATGCAACAAACAAAGAGGCAAATATATTATGTCACTGTATAAAATGTATCCTTTTTTCGGATTATAAAAAAACCTTAATGGGTTCGGGGACGCTCAAAATGTTTTTTTTAATTTGGCCTTATACAATAATCCTCAAAAATCAAAACGTGGTCAACTGCACCACCTAACAGGGACAATTCTCACAAAGTAATAATCCTCACGCAACTTAAGTTATCCCAATAATACACAACACGGGTCACTGGACAAGGAAATTATAATAACCCTCGCTTAGTACTGTATAGCTAAACCCAGAAATATAATAATTGATCTGAATGCTATAATGAGGCGACTTTCCCATCGACTCGTGCACAAACCTACACTGTCACCTAACCCAAGTCTACCTTACCCTTTCTCCACAAAATTCGGTATTTTCACTAATAGGACGACGAGGAATCGATCTAGATAGTTTGCGATTATAAAATGTCTTGTCCTAAGGGTCGTTTTCACAAAAGGGCGACAGTTATAATGTCATGTAATAAGGTGAATAGCCCAATTGCGGACGTAGTTAGCAAAATCTGTCGCCTTATTATATAGCATATAACGGAATATACTATTTCTTTCGCTTCGCCAAAGAAAGCACGCTATTCTTGTTTGTCGGTTGCGTAACTCAAAAGGGGGACAAACGCCAGCAGGCTTAAGAAGATTTTCTTAAACATATATTACAATCACATGTACAGAGTGCGTGATTTCATTGGCTCGTTAATCATTTTAGCTTAGTTCAGGCTCGCAGCACACAGTGAGTTTTTCTCCTCGCGAGGCGAAAGAAATCAAACAGGACAGAAATTGGCCAAACGGCCTCGCGGGGCAAAAAACTCTGCAAAAAGTTACCGCACACGGGGATACTTTGCATTAGGCTTTATTGGAAGCAATTACATAAGGTAAAATGCACTGTAGATCCATGATAATAAACACAAGCACTATTTTTAAACCGTGTCCATGAATCCAGTCAAGGTACAGGATAATTCAGTAAAAAATGAAACCACGTAGTATCCTGAAAATGATATCAGAATAATCTCACAAGTCTCCAGGGAAGCCAAGTAGAAGGCAGGGCAAGACTGTAAACTCTTGACATATTAAAGCATTTTGATTTTATTGGAAGCAGCTGGTTTTTAAATAATTGTTATTATAAGTCCTAGTTATCATATGAGAGTGTTCAGGTGGGTTTTTTTTTCCTGTTCTTTTTTGGTTGATATGTGAATAGTTTTGCTGAAACATCACTTACACTACAAGAAACAATATTAATCGGGCTTTCATATCCTAGATATGGAAAGTGCTACAATAAGAACTTCTTTAAACAATAACAGGGGGCACCAATTGGGTTTCATTGACTCACCCTGTATACGCCGCATTTCGCGTAAAAAAACAGGGGCTTATCGTCCATATCTTTTTAAATAGCACAGAGTCTGGTTACCTTAATTAGGTCTTCATTTTCTCTCCTTTTTTTGTGTGAGTTGGGGTTCCAGACGTTGTAAAAAAAAAGTAACACAAACTGTTTGTTCATGTGTAAGGGTAAGGTCAGTCGTAAACGAAACCAAAGGAATAAAAAGGTATGCATCAAAATTTAAAGATTTATAATTGAATACGTGCCGTGTTTTCTGGTTAGCCGCTTAGCTATGTATCGGGAAGATATTCAACAAGATTTGTTCTTTATAGGTTTTTGTTCTGGTCGTACGAAGTTGCTTCAAGGCGCATGATCGAGCGATCTGATCTGAATGGCAACCATCGTCAAGTGCTGATTAATAGTGGCATCGGTTCTGTTTTTGGTTTAGCCCTCGACGTTCCAGGTTAGTTAATTCTTCTCAAATCGTATCCGTCAAAATGACATTTAATCAGATGAAGACAAACAATTTTGTTTGTACAGCCCCCAACTCATCTGATGGCCCCTCTTAAACTTCACCCATTGTAAACATGACATTTCAACCATACAATCTTCACTGTCTGATTGGGTTAGACAACAAAACCATACCAGAAATCTTTACAAACGAGACCTCTGCAAACCTAGGGATTGATTCGGACTACCATTATGAAAAAAAATTGAAATACATAAATCTGAACTATTCATTAGAAAAGAAAACACAATCCTTCTTCAACATCAAAAACCTGTGCGCAGGGGCACCAAAATCAAGGTATGAGGGACGCTGTAACCGGTAAATCAGAATTTGTTGAATTGCTAAAAGTTGCAGTTGCATATAGATGTTTAAAAGCCACAAGATATCTTATTGACCACATGTTTGACTAATGTATCACTGTAAAAATATTGGGCAAGTGATTCGCTGGGTAAATAAAAACCACGCAACTGTGAGTTAAAAAATCCCCATTTATTGGCTAATCGACGTTGTTGGGTAAATACAAAAGTTGGATACTTTAAGAGTCTTCAAAGTTGAGCATAATTTACGCAAGAAGTGGGTATCACAAATAGTTAATAATAATAATACCGAAGTCTTATAGCGCTCGTACCTACCAACAATTAGGTACTCAAGGCGCTGGAAATCATGTCTATTATTAGAGACAGGTAAATGAAAAACATAAAAAAATTAGAACCATTATGTAGCACTTTAATGATAGTTTACAAGGTGTTGTGGCGCATTTAGCAGCCTATGCCAGAATCCCCTTCTCCTAGCGATATAAGAGTTACTGGGTTCTTTAGCGTGCATTACACAACACACGGGACCTACGGCTTTACGTCCCATCCAAAGGACGAAGCAATAATGGTAAAGTGCCTTGCTCAGGAGCACAAGCACTATGTTCCCACGGTCAGGATTCGAACACATGTACCACGGTACACGAGTCGAACACCGTAACCATCGGACCACAGCACCCCATAGTTAACCGAATGTTGGGGACAATGATATATTGCCGTTGCCCTGTTATTGGGCAGGTCCGCTAATCCCAAGTCTTAAAAACCAAGTCTTAAAAGTCTTAAAAAACGCGAAATTCACCCAATATGTGGCAACATCCACCATGTGATCTGTTACATGCACCGCGCATAGGTAGAGTCGTCATGGCAGATCGTAGGTCGGAAGAGTCTTAGCAAAGCCTTAACTTAAAAACAAGACTGTTTGCAGTTACGTGTTGATTGTTTGATTCAAATTAGATTTCATTGTGTTTGAAATTATTTCGATATTGTGTCAATTGCATGGTGTCGGTATTAAATGCACATAGGTGTATGACTCTGCACATGTATTAATATGGGCAACCCGTAAAATGGGCCGACAATGTACATGTAGTAGCAGTACTATTTTACTCGTAATTACAAAACATAACCCGCTGTAAATTACACATTGTGTTTTTGATCTAAATTGATGCAGGATATGGTTGACGTCAATGTCTACAAGAACGGTTGAAAACAAGTATTTAATTAGGCCACATAAAACAAACATGTTTAGCGTCCTGCTTTTTTTTAGAAAAAAAAGAAAGCGGGATGCCCTTTTTCCCCTTTCAAAATGGCCGCCAGGCCGGGCTATTTTTCAAGATGGCCGCCAGTATTTGTTTGTTAATGGCCGTCATTGGACCTAGGAAATGACTTACAAGCTTTATATGGGCACGTGTGGTCTAGCAGTGGAGCACAGGATTCATGATCGTGAGGTTGTTGGTTTGAGCCCCGCCTTGGCCATGCGTCTTGTGCCCTTGAGTAAGGCGCTTTACCTCAATTCCTACTCTCAACCTAGATGTTAAATGGGTACCGGCATTATTCAATGCTGGGAAGGTAACGGACTCGCTGTGGAGGATGTGTGGCGATCCCCCTACAGCAGCATATGAGTCTGGCCCAATCGCTAACGAAAGAGAGATGGGCACTCCGTTCCTGTTAGCACAGGTTCGTCCCCTTTACCCATTATATGGGCAACATGCAACAGACAAAGAGGCCAAAATTATGTCACTGTTTAAAATTTATCATATTTTCGGTAAAAAAAAAGGAAACAAGGCCTCCAAAAATGAAGCGGGCTGGGACGCCAAACATGTATTTGTTAATTTGTCCTTAAAGGTTTTACTATTTATTTGAAAATGTGATTTTGACTTTATCATACCAGGATAAGCAAGCTCTCGGAGCGACCGTAACTACAAATGGATGTGACACATTGTAAGGGAGATCCAGAAAGAGAAAGAGTAATGATGAACATTTTCACAATCTTCAAAAAACCTCCTTTTTTTCACGATATAGAAGCCTTCCCACGTCTATATAAAAATAGTAATCCTTTATCATTGTCATTAAAAACAAAATTCCATGAGTCAACTATTCCATATGTCATTATTTTACAGCAAACAGACTCTACTTGCTTAATAAGAATAAAGTCATTGAATTCTGTGACCTCACGGGTGCGGGTCGCACTAAAGTTGCCACCATCAGCCCCTTTCCCAGTCTACGAAGCCTTGGTCTCCACAATGAATACGTCTACTGGACCGGTGGGAGGATTCGAAACATAGGCCGTGTCGACATTTCGCAAGGTGCACCTGTAACTTACCATGGGCCTAAAGTCTTTAACGAGGCACAAGATATTCACTTTTTCAAAGGTAATTGAGAAGTTAGTTTTAATGCGAATAACTCGGATATTTGAAGGAAAACATGAAGAGTCAAGGCAAGAACTAATAGGCAAACTCCAAAAATGGCAATTTGCCTCAATTATAAATTAAATTTCATTTTAAAAACAAAAATATACATTTAAATCCATAGCAGGTCCGTGGCCATTGTAACGAACCATTATATGTTTTGGCCATGTGTGCCAGTTGTGAGGCTGCAGAAATTCATTTTGATCAGGTCATCAAGCCAGATTGCAAATTAATGTCACAAAAGTAACTAGATCACGACGAAATATCATCCTTACCCTTACAGGACAAAAGATTTTTAGAAACACTTTAAAACATTCACCTTTACATTATTTTTAGGCCCTACAATTCAGCATGTGTTTACAACTAGCAGAATGGCCTTTTTTTACTCCATTGTTAGCCCTCCAAAAAGCCATTTGACAGGGCACTCAGAATATTTTTTAGGTGCTAGTTTAGCCATTGTTCTTTTCATATGTGATGAGAACATATTGGGGAATGATATTCCCTATGTGCCGTAACGCTCCGAAAAAAAGGTGATTTTCACACACACAAAAACCTTTAAAAATGATTTGTTTTGAGTAATAACATGTATATTTTTTGCACGTTTCACAGCAACATCACACTGCGCATCAATGTTAGACTAGTGGATGAAAAATAGGTCGTACAGTCCACCCCCGTCCCCAACCCCCCCCCCCCCCCCCACCCCCACACCACCGCCCACACACCATGTTATGCCCTGCCCACCCCCCGTGCCATCGAATTCAGATCTTGTATGTTAATTGCATGCAGAGAAAAATGGTTTGCAGGTGAACACCAGAATGCCTTTCCACAGCCTCCCCTGCCCCCATGGGCATTGCTTGGGGTTGACGGTGGGGTGTGACCATCCACCAAATAACTTGGTTTTGTTGGTAAATATCATTGTCATGTCGGCAAAAATCAAGTGTTTGGCGGCTTAAATTGAAGCTGCAATGAATAATAATGCCCTTATGTGTCTGGTGCCTCTGAATAAAAGATCTTCTAATTAGTCAAATGATGTCAAGTCCTACTCACCCTGCTTGCCCCCCCCCCTCCTCTTCTCCTACCCTTGCCACAAAATTCAGAATTTGATTGCTTCACGAATTTGCCTAAATCGAAATTAATCCTATCACCAATTTAGAAGAATGTACACCCGGCTGAACAGATTTTGGTTTTGTTTTCAGTATCGATGACGGACCACATTTGTCGGGATGAGATGCCATGTTTGAATGGTGGCCATTGCCGTCAATATCCTTGTCGCTACGAGTGCATCTGTGTGGATGGATATAGTGGCGTTCACTGTCAGAACGGTATGTTGGCTTTACAGCTATGGAATTGATGTTATAGTTAAAAAGAATCTTTAAATATCGGTAGAGCTAAAATGCCTTTACGATGAGCTTAAATGTTGGCATTGTCGTCCCTTATAGACCGTTTTCGCTGTCAGGGTTCTAAACCCCTTTCAAGCAGTGGAAAGGGCGGGATACCAGATGAGTTTTGGATGTGCATTCATACAATACGAAACCGTAACTTAAGGAAAACTCCTTCAAGCACAAAACACCGTATAAATGTTACTAACCCCATGGGCAAAATTGAATATTTAGATGGTTAAACTACAGCAGTGTTATCGTTTTCATAAGGGAACTGAACAATATTAGTAAAGAAGCATTTTTTTTCGTGATAACGCATGGTAAATTTCGACAATGGCAGAACCAGCGTTTACAACGACTGATCTAGCAATGTCGACAGACGTGACTGAAATAGCTCAGGCGTCATCTACAGAGAATTTATTTGGAGGTAAGTGAATAGTTTTTCCTGTTTGGTTTTTTTTTAAAGCTTGTATATTTAAACACCAGTCGTTTACATGCTTCTTTGGTATTTTGGACTTTCAGACGAATCGTTAATTACTGTTGACATATTATACTGCCAACAAAACTGTCTAAATTCTACAAAATAATATCGAAACTGTCAATATCAATATGCATTGATATTTGGTCCAAAAATTTGGACGTCATGCAACATTGAAACGTCGTTGGACATTATTTAATGTCAAATCAAATGTCAGCCAATGATGTCAATCAAACGCCCTATTTATACATCGCCAATTTCTGTTTGAAAATAATGCGAAGACGTGAATCTAATGTTGGTTCTATTCAATTAATCAATTGCAAGTTTTATACTACAGCGCGTCCCAAAATATATTTTTTTGCGAGGCTAAAGCGTCGCTGCGGAAATACGTACCACCATTTTTTTGTATATCGTTTTAAAGCTTGGAATTTTAACTTTATCTCTGGGAAGTATTGGTTTGATTTTCAAAGTTTTTTTAAATTATTCGTGTTCAAATAAAGCGAGTCAACAGAAGCTCAACCGAATTCAAGGACAATCAATCGTGTGCATGTTTTCTAATGTGGAAATGCTTCATCGTGTTCATGATTTGACGATTTCGTTGCCTTTTACTGTATGTGTTTCATTTTCTTTTCGATCCATGTTGAATACCCCTTAACCCTCAAAGGAACGCGGGGCCCCCTCAACTTTTTTCCGCGATAGCCTTGATATTTTTCATTTCGCGACCCGAGCTGTAATGACTTTTAAGCCTCGAGCCTTGTGCATCTTTTCATACCAAAAAAAAAAACAAAAAAAACAAAAAACCTGAAATCTGAATTTTCCCATATACATCGTGTACACAGAGCAGAATTATAAAACCCATTGACCTATATTCATGAAATTGCTTGGGTATGTTAATGATAAGTTGCTCTATGCTTGCAATGAGTTTCACAATTTTTCGTCACTCGATGGCCAACATCTTAGGGGGCGGAATCCCCCCCCCCCCCCGCTGAGAGATGGTCAAAATAACCCAGCCCTTTTAGCGTCAAATTCATTCACTATATTGTTCTTCGTTTCAAGTTCAATGTGCCTTTAATATAAATCAACTGTTTTGTATGATTATTTCAACAGCTTGTTGACCCGAATTTGCATTTTAAGTACCGCATCATTGATTTTCCTTGATATTGGTTAAGTTTGTTATCGACATACCTTTATTTGAACAAGAATATCATAGACTTCTTTTAAAATATTGAACCAATAATCGCGAGGAATGAAATTAAGACTTCAAGCTTCAAAAAATGGATTAAAAATGGCGGTACGTGTTTCCTCGACGACGCTAGAGCCTCGCCAAAAAAAAATTGTGGATATTTTGGCACGTGCTTGGCTTGAGATTTCGCATTCCGTAGCTGCCAGAACTGTTAAGCATATAGTTAGACCTTCTCAACAAAATGAGAAGGTCTACAGCCTGGTCGTTAATCTCAGAATGCGTATTCATTGACCACGTCTCCGTGTTTTATCATCACAAGGAATACGTGTTAGATTTAACATGACATAGTTAACATGTCCGTCACATACCAAGAATGCACAATTGAAACTTGCAACAATGTTAATTACTTGATTCACACGGCAGATTATTCCACCAAATCAAATTGCAGGTACTACTGAAATACCTCGAATTTCAACGACAGAATTTCCCGGCGAAGGTTTGTAAATCCTTTACTTCCAATGTTTGTTTTACATTTTGTTTTATTCAGCTTATTTCTGAGTACACGTTCCATTGACAGGTAGTATGTTCATGGGAGGGTTTGACGCCTGTATAAAATATGTTCTTCTTGCAAGCCAACCGTTGTTATCATTTCTAGTGTTTAATAATTCATTCATTTCAATTAAACAGTGACGTCAGAATCATCCTCCACCAATCAGCCAATCTCACCAGATTAGACCGCAACGCCTACTGCTTTGTCGAAGGAATCTTCTTTTAGATGCTATAGAAGTTTAATTATATTCATGATTTATGTTTACTTTTTCATCAGCATCGAGTTTTAACATGTCTTGGTGCAAGGTCTGTTGACGTAGTGTATCACTATCAGTCGTATAATCGGGGCTTTCGAGTGTTTCTAAGTCTAATCTAAAAATTGTGTCATTTCATATCACAACGATATGCCTACGATCTTAATCCTCGAGAAACATCACAAGCGGTAAACGACTGAAGAATTACAAATATTTGTGAAGTCCAAATCAACACACGAATTGTGGGATAGTGGTCCATTGTCACTTGTTATTGCTCTGCTATGAAATACGGGATATTAGAAAATGTTGTCAAAGCAGATTGCCTGGCAAGCAAAACAAAGGCCAGGTCTATTATTGTGGCATGCTACTTCGAATTTTCTAATTCGCGAGCCGCCAGAAATATTGTCCGAAAATTAAGGATTTGTTTTTTTCTTCTGAAACTGTCAGTACCTGAAACAAATGAGTAGGTCTACAATGTGGTCATAATACTCCTAATTCGTTGAAGGTGGCAAAGTCACCGTGTTTAATCATCTGAAGGAATATTTGTTACAAGTTAGGGCAGTTAATGTGTTGATCATATACCAAGTATACATTTGTTGTTTTACGTTGAATATACAATAACGAAAATTTGTGATTACTAAATTCACACGGCATCGTCGTTATGATTCCATTAAAATAATTGTTTTATTTCTCAAGGCACCACTGGAATGTCTCAGGTTTCAACAACAGAGCGTCCCGTCGAAGGTTTGTGAATCATTTACTTCCAATGTTTGTTTGAATTTTAGTTTCATTGAGCGTTTTGCACTCATCTGATTACATGTTTTATTGATAAGTGCTTTTTTTTCTTCAGAAATTGTCAGTACCTGAAACAAATGAGTAGGTCTACAACGTTGTCATAATACTCATAAGTCGTTGTAGGTGGCAAAGTTTTCGTGTTTAATCATCTGAAGGAATATTTGTTACAAATAAGGGCAGTTATTGTGTTAATCACATACCAAGTATGTTTTTTTTTTACATTGAATAAACAATACCCAACATTATTGTATTACTAAATTTACACGGCATTGGTGTTATGATTCCATTAAAATCTTTTTGTTTATCTCCAGGCACTACTGGAATGTCTCAGGTTTCAACAACAGAGCGTCCCGTCGATGGTTTGTGAATCATTTTCTTCCAATGTTTGTTTGAAATTTAGTTTCTTTGAACGTTCTGCACTCAACTGAATACACGTTCCATTGATAAGTGGTATGTTCATGGTAGTGTTCTTCACCTATATTAAATAATGTTCTTCGGACTGTGCAATCGATGTTTTCATTGTTATTGTTCAATACTTTGTTTGGTATTTAATTATTCAATGACGTCAGGATCATCCTCCACCAATCAGCCCATCTCACCAGACTCGACCGCAACGCCTACTGCTATATCAATGGAATCTTCTTTTCTAGGTTAGTGTATGAAATTTGTTGATATTCATGATGTGTTCTTACATGTAGTTTCATTGCATCATGGTTGAATATGCCGTGATCCATGGTGGGTTGACGTGGTGTATCAGAATCAGTCGTATGCCTTATAAGGGCTAATGTCTGTTTCTCTGTCAATTTTTTTTCAAACTATCAAAATGGTATCATTTCATATCACGACGATGTGTCTACGATCTTAATCCTTTAGAAACGTCACAAACGGTATATTAATTAATGAATTTAAAAAATTTCTGAAGTCCCAAACAAATCACAAATGCTGGAAAGTGGTCCATTGTCACTTGTTATTGTTCTGCTATGAAATACGGGATATTAGTAAACCTTCGGCAAAGCAGATCGTCTGGTAAGCGAAACAAAGACCTCGTCTATTATGGTGCCATGTTACTTCGAATGTTCGAATTCTCGAGCTGCCCGATGTTATTATCCGAAAGTTGAGGACTTTTTCTTCAGAAACTCTCAATACCTGAAACAAATGAGTAGGTCTACAACGTTGTCATAATACTCATGAGTCGTTGTAGGTGGCAAAGTGTCCGTGTTTAATCATCCGAAGGAATATTTGTTACAAGTTAGGGCAGTTATTGTGTTAATCACATACAAAGTATGCATTTTTTTTTACATTGAATAAACAATAGCCAACATTTTTTTTATTACTAAATTTACACGGCATTGGTGTTATGATTCCATTAAAATCTTTTTGTTTATCTCCAGGCACCACTGGAATGTCTCAGGTTTCAACAACAGAGCGTCCCGTCGAAGGTTTGTGAATCATTTTTTTCCAATGTTTGTTTGAAATTTAGTTTCATTGAGCGTTTTGCACTCAACTGAATACACGTTTCATTGATGAGTGGTATGTTCATGATAGTGTTCTTCACCTATATTAAATAATGTTCTTCGGACTGTGCAACCGTTGTTTTCATTGTTATTGTTCAATACTTTGTTTGGTATTTGATTATTCAATGACGTCAGGATCATCCTCCACCAATCAGCCCATCTTACCAGACTCGACCGCAACGCCTACAGCTATATCAATGGAATCTTCTTTTCGAGGTTAGTGTATGAAATTTGATGATATTCATGATGTGTTCTTACATGTAGTTTCATTGCATCATGGTTGAATATGCCGTGATCCATGGTGGGTTGACGTGGTGTATCAGAATCAGTCGTATGCCTTATAAGGGCTAATGTCTGTTTCTCTGTCAATTTTCAAACTATCAAAATGGTATCATGTCATATCACGACGATGTGTCTACGATCTTAATCCTTTAGAAACGTCACAAACGGTATATTAATTAATGAATTTAAAATATTTCTGAAGTCCCAAACAAATCACAAATGCTGGAAAGTGGTCCATTGTCACTTGTTATTGTTCTGCTATGAAATACGGGATATTAGTAAACCTTCGGCAAAGCAGATCGTCTGGTAAGCCAAAAAAGGACCTCGTCTATTATGGTGCCATGTTACGTCGAATGTTCGAATTCTCGAGCTGCCCGATGTTATTATCCGAAAGTTGAGGACTTTTTCTTCAGAAATTCTCAATACCTGAAACAAATGAGTAGGTCTACAACGTGGTCATAATACTCATCATTCGTTGTAGGTGGCAAAGTGTCCGTGTTTAATCATCCGAGGGAATATTTGTTACAAGTTAGGGCAGTTATTGTGTTAATCACATACAAAGTATGCATTTTTTTTTACATTGAATAAACAATAGCCAACATTTTTTTATTACTAAATTTACACGGCATTGGTGTTATGATTCCATTAAAATCTTTTTGTTTATCTCCAGGCACCACTGGAATGTCTCAGGTTTCAACAACAGAGCGTCCCGTCGAAGGTTTGTGAATCATTTATTTCCAATGTTTGTTTGAAATTTAGTTTCATTGAGCGTTTTGCACTCAACTGAATACACGTTTCATTGATAAGTGGTATGTTCATGATAGTGTTCTTCACCTATATAAAATAATGTTCTTCGGACTGTGCAACCGTTGTTTTCATTGTTATTGTTCAATACTTTGTTTGGTATTTGATTATTCAATGACGTCAGGATCATCCTCCACCAATCAGCCCATCTCACCAGACTCGACCGCAACGCCTACAGCTATATCAATGGAATCTTCTTTTCGAGGTTAGTGTATGAAATTTGATGATATTCATGATGTGTTCTTACATGTAGTTTCATTGCATCATGGTTGAATATGCCGTGATCCATGGTGGGTTGACGTGGTGTATCAGTATCAGTTGTATGCCTTATAATGGCTATCGACTGTTTCTCTGTCAAATTTCAAACTATCAAAATGGTATAATTTCATATCACGACGATGTGTCTACGATCTTAATCCTTTAGAAACGTCACAAACTGTCAATTAATTAATGAATTTAAAATATTTCTGAAGTCCAAAACAAATCACAAATGCTGGAAAGTGGTCCATTGTCACTTGTTATTGTTCTGCTATGAAATACGGGATATTACAAAACCTTCATCAAAGCAGATCGCCTGGTAAGCGAAACAAAATCCTCGTCTATTATGGTGGCATGTTACTTCGAATTTTCGAGCTGCCAGATATATTATCCGAAAGTTGAGGACTTTTTCTTCAGAAATTCTCAATACCTGAAACAAATGAGTAGGTCTACAACGTGGTCAAAATACTCATAATTCGTTAAAGGTGGCAAAGTTTCCGTATTTAATCATCTGAAGGAATATTTGTTACAAATTAGGGCAGTTATTGTGTCAATCACATACAAAGTATGCATTTTTTTTTTTACATTGAGTAAACAATAGCCAACATTTTTTAATTACTAAATTTACACGGCATTGGTGTTATAATTCCATTTAAATCTTATTGTTTATCTCCAGGCACCACTGGAATGTCTCAGGTTTCAACAACAGAGCGTCCCGTCGAAGGTTTGTGAATCATTTACTTCCAATGTTTGTTTGAAATTGTTTCATTGAGCGTTTTGCACTCATCTGATTACACGTTTCATTGATAAGTGTTATGTTCATGGTAGTGTTTACACCTACATTAAATAATGCACTTCGGACTGTGCAACCGTTGTTTTCATTGTTATTGTTCAATACTTTGTTTGATATTTAATTATTCAATGACGTCAGGATCATCCTCCACCAATCAGCCCATCTCACCAGACTCGACCGCAACGCCTACGGCTATATGAATGAAGTTTGATGATATTCATGATATATTCTTACATGAAGTTTCGTTGCATCACGTCTTAATACGCCGTGATGCAAGATCTTTTGACGTGGTGTATCACAATTAAGATCAGTCGTAAGCCTAATAAGGGTTATGAGTGTTTCTCAGTCAAATATAAAGCTATTTAAATGGTGTCATTTTAATACCACAACGATATAACTACGATCGTAATTCTGTAAAAACATCACAAGCTGTAAATGAATGAATATTTGTATCCACTTGTAGTGTAGAAAATCATTTTAAATCAATTTCACTCATTGCTTCATATCTACAAAAAGTATTGTTGACGAAAGCGGAACGTATACTTATAAAACATTGTTCAAACAATAAGTATTGATATTTGATAATTACGCTATATCGTGACTGTTTTTTTGTTTGTTTGTTTTTTAGATTTGTTTCGTTTGCTTCTTTTACTTTTAATTTTACGCCAGTTTTCTATCAACAGTGACTCAGTCGTATTAAACTGAGTCCAGAAACACCGAGACTGGGCCAGTTAATAACGTTATCTCATCTGACTCTCATTTAGACTTCACTACCACTTCAGTGGGAAATACGGATTACATAACTGACCTCAGTACATTATTCACTGTTTGATTGTTTGGTTTTTGTGGGGTTTTTTTTTTTGGGGGGGGAGGGGGTTGCTTCTTCTTTGACTTTGTGCGCTGATTATTCATCGACAGTGACAAACCTAGTTTGAACTGAAGGGATGTCCGCAGCTCCTGAGTCTAAGGCCACCTAGGCTAGGCCAGGCATCGTTATCACATTGTGCTTCCATTTATACGGCACTACCTAGCCATTGAGCAAAGCGGCTCACATAACATAACTAATGTCATCTTTCATTCTATGCAACATTGTTGACTGTATGTAGAACTTCCAATATGCCTAGTGTGTGCGTATTTTGTTTTCTCTAATAATAGTGTCAGGTACAACATTTTAGGAGTGATTATACATTGACTTTTACAGGATCTTCTCCCACAACAAATGCTTTGCACTCTACGAGATCTGCCGCCATTGCGTCCACTACTGCTCCGTCGTCAGGTAGAGTATTGTACCATTCTAAATATAGTGAATAATAATGATTTAAACTCAAATACAAAGATCCAACATTATGATTGCTTTTTTAAAACTTTTTTCAACAAATTACAAAAAAAAATGACATCTCTATTCACAAGTGTTGTGATTTCCCTCTGGTTGCTACAAATTAGATTGTTCAACCGTCATTCGTTTTCTATGCAAAATTATTGAGTTCAACCCAACACTGGCAAATCAAGTTGCCACTGGCAAACACTGACCTCAACAGAATTATCTGTATATGTCAAAACCTTGTTTTTAAAATGAGAAATAAAACGGGGTTGCTGCAGAGTTTCCATTGTTAAACATTTTTTGCAGGTTTTTTGGAGATTAGCATTCAGCTTCAGATCCTGGATTTGAACGGGGAACCAGTATTCTTTTCCACTCAACTTACTGATAAGAATTCCCAGGCGTTTCGGACTATGTCGACTCCAATCCAAATTGCGGTAAGACATATGACTTTTTGATATTGTGACGATATTCTGGGGTTTTTTTAAGGGGTTGGGAGCTTTTAGGACTACTTTTTGGTGTGTGAGGCATGCACTGGTATTTCGATAATCAAATACCACTTTTAACTCCTGTTAGGTATTTCGTACTCTTCGTGGATCGGCAAGGACGTCTACTCTCATAGGATTCGAGGTTACGTCATATATGAGTGGCAGTGTCCTTGTGAATGGTGTTGCCAGATATCCAGCCAACTCCTTAGTCGAAAGTGAGACCATACGGGATGTGCTTCATACCGATGCGATGAACAACAATGGACAGATTGACAATATGTTGACAATTGTCCCGGAAGCTACAGTTGTTAGAAGTACGTAAACATATTAAATCGTATGTAACACACTCCATTATGGGCAGTTTTAAACAGTCACTATGGACAGTTTACTAACGACATACTTTGGTTTCTGAATGTAATTAAATGGAAAATGAATTAAGATACCGAGAATGGTACCTTAGGGGGACATTCTCATAGAGGTTTGCGCAAACATTTTTGAACTTTCATGACCCCTTACCCCCGTTTTACCTTATCCTATCCCACGCATTTTTGGTACATTTATGTTTTATGCAACAGGCAATCGACATAGCATATTTACGACGGTAAAAATGTTGTCTGTAGATAAGAGTTATGGCATTAGGAGACATTGAAATGTCTCTTTAAACTACCTTGTCTCCCTAATGTGGTTGTCCATCACCACCAGCCGCCGCCACTATAACTACTACTTCTTACCATTGGCAATATGTTACCAACAAAAACTTAACACAAACTAAGTCTATAATATAATGAGATAAAAAATGAGGGATACCAAAAATAATTGTCTCATATTATGAGACATCAACCAAACAGGTGTGTTTTCAGCTTAGGTGTCAAAAGGGTTCAGTTAAGTCAGAAGAGACAGCAAGATTGTTTGCCATTTTAAGAATATGAATCCTGATACCATACAGTCTTGCATGGTAAGTGTTATTGGAAATATTTATGAAGATATTTCAATGCAGTCAAATCAGTTTAATGTGGCACTGCTGTAGCACTAATTTTGAACTACTTGGCGTCCTTTGCCATGCTATTGTCGTTCCGAAAAGCCGTGTTTTTAACGCCGTGTCATTGCCGTGGCGCCGGACTAAATTACGTCTCACGTCCGCATCACAAGAAAATGCATTGAACAAACATTACACTATCTTTTGTACTAAATCATGAAAACTCTGTTAGTGCAGTCGTGTGTAGGCACCAGTCTTCGAACAGGAAAATGCATTCATCCTTGGATTGATTCTAACAACCGACTTGATCAATCTTTGCTTCATTTCTTTGTTTGCACAATAGATACAATTGAAGGGTGTCCGGCGTACCACTGTCAAAACTCTGGTAGCTGTGAACAGCAAGGAAGCTTTCCAGACTATGCGTACATTTGCAGGTATTTCTGTTTAACACCGTTGTCTTCTTGGCATTGTTCATTACAATGTGTATGCCAATCACAATTTAAATGTAAAGTTTGGTATAATGAATTGTGATAATTTAAAGGCGAGTTTGAGTTGACATGTTCGACAAGTCCTTTAAACATAACTTGATGCAAAAATACACGTTGCAGAGTAAAAAACACAGACAAAAAAGTTTGCCTTGTATTTTACTCTAATCTTATATTTAATGTTACAAAGTGTTTCATGAGGACAATGTCGGCTTGTGTACGCCAACTTAATGTTCCCATACTTTGGTTGGGCAAATGATTATGGTAAATGAATTTAGCCCGTTTATCGACCCCTTTATGTTTGATTGTTTACGGCTTAGAACTTAACTGCTAGGCATGCACCATTTCCCTTTCATTATATTGATCCTCTCAATTTTGTCTCGTCTACATCTGACTCTTACCGGTGGAATCATCGTGCCAGCTTGACACACATTTGTTCAATATTACACACATGTCCAAAACAAAGAATTCTTAATTATCTGAGGATTTATTTTTTAACAGATGCATGGACGGTTTCACTGGCAGCCTTTGCGAGATTTCAGGTTTGATTGTTTGCAATTACTGACACTCTCAACTTTCCCGGTCAGATCAGAAGCACAATCCAGGTCAAAATGGACCTGACATTTTTCTGGGTCAAAATGACACTTCTCATGGCCAAATTGACACCTTCTGGGTCACACAAGACCAATAATAGTGGCGTATTGACCCAAAGAAGTGTGAAATTAAGCGGACAAGGTTTTTGGGTCAAAATGACACTTCTAGGTAAAAGGACCGATAATAGTCTTCAATAATAGTCTCATTTTGACCCCCCAAAAAGTGTTATTTTGATCCGGAAAAGGGTCAGGTCTAGTGTGACCAGGGACGTTTAAGAGTGTATCTAATTCTCTTAGTGTCTGGAAGTGCTTCTTTATAGACTTTATGCGTTGCAACCATCTTAAAAGGCAATGCCTTTGTTTTGTTGAGATATGCAAGTCTGAACCTTTTGTGTGCATTAAATTGCATTCTTACTAAATTAAAATAACAAAATATCCCCGATGAGATTACCGTTTTGCATAAGGTTTGTTTGGTGTTTTATCCTCGTTTTAGTGACAGAAGAAGGCGTTAATGGCGGAGTCATTGCCATTGCGGTTGTCGGTAGCGTGTTGGCGATTCTCATCATCATTGTCGCAATGGTATTCTGCTATAAAATTCTGGCTCGTCAGTCATCCGAACTGAACCGCAGGCACTATCACGATCGTGCGTCATTCACCCGGCCATATCAGAACAATCACCAGGTACAATCAAATTTAATAAACTTACTTATCAAGAAAATGTTTCGTAAAATAAAATATGGTATAACCTTTGGGTATACATAGTTGCTTAACATTGCAATTATTGTTTAGCAGCTGAAACGACAATCTACCCAACACTAAGGTTCCTCAAACCGTGCGCAGTATGACACGGTGAGGATTTTTCTGATTTCATTTTAGAATGAAGACCTCCCATTTCGTCCAGATTACATGTATCGTGACCCAAATTTCTCCTTGCCGTACATCATCCCTGGACCCGCCCTGGTAAGTGTTTTTTGGGGTTTTGGGGTTTTTTTAGGTTTTTTTTGTTTTGTTTGGGGGAAGGGGGGACACATGAAATGAACACCTGCAGTAGATGATTCCTTGTACGTTTGTGAGGTAGCTGACGAGCTATATAGCACATGTACAGCCTGTCCCCCCAAAAATGCTGCAAGCAGAAACGGGGTCTGTGTCCTTTGAAGATTAAAAAATGTTTCATAGTGCTTATATAATGTTAAGCATGGGATATTCAGCTTTCAAATGCTAATTGTTTTGTCAATTTTGCTTTTGCCAAACTAGAGATATGATCCGTTGAACACAAACACTCAAAAATTATTTTGTGCCACTTTCCGTAAGTTAATACGGTGAAGAAACACTTTTGTTATTCATATTATAATGTTCTTTTTATTATTTGTACTACACTCTCCAAATCATCAAAATAAAAACATATCTTCTGGAACTGAGAATCTGAATTGTAGTTGGATTTGAACAGGTGCCATGTCTTGTCATGTCATTATTAGGCCTAACAATGTAGAAAGTGGCACAAATTGATTTTGAGTGTTTGTGTTCAGCGGACCATATCTCTGGTTTGGCGAAAGCAAAATTGATAAAACAAATAGCATTTGAAAGCTGACTATCCCAGATTTAACATTATATAAGCATCATGAAATATTTTTAATATTCCAAGGACACAGGGCCCGTTTCTGCTTGCAGCATTTTTTTTTTTTTGGGGGGGAAGGCTGTATAGTGTGAAATAATTACTGTTGCGGTTTAACTTGATCAATGTCTTGTGAGCAGTCTAATTATACATTGATGATGATCCAAATTGCATTGCTCCGTTGGTTGAAAATATAACACCTTATTTCATGAATCTTAAATAACCAACATTCATACTTCTTAAAAAATAATCTATCAAGTCAGAACCTCATCAAGTCATCTAAAATCACGTAGTATTTTGTTGCTCAAAGACGTGATCTGTTTGCGTTTTATGGTTAGTTGACTACATTGCAAAGTGCGACACGACTGTGTTATACAGAAATCAAAAGCTACGGTTTCAATTCGCACGCGCCTGCTGGCACAGTATAGGCTACAAGTTACTAAAACAGGAACATCTCAACTTGCTGCCGTTTGCATTTTGATTTTCTTTTACAGATGCGAAGAATGGATCAGGACCGATTGGACGACTTCGACGACGCCTTCTACTACAGACAAAATGTACAGTAAAATATAAATATTATAAGTTAATGCCTGTTAACTTGAAAAAAATTCTTACTCAAAACTCTGCGCTGTTTCCATTATTTTAAATAATCAAAGGCGCATAAGACATCGCAGTAAATTATTTCAAACACGTGATTTGTCGAACGCGTGTGCTTTATGGTCAGTTGACTTACATTGCGAAGGGCTACAAAACTGTCTTCTACGGAAACTACAAAGGCTACTCCGGTTTCAATTCGCACTCACCATTGTGTACCATTCAAATGTACCATTTCAAACTTTCCGCAGTTTGCATCTTGTTTTCTAATTACAGATGCGAAGAATGGATCAGGACGAATTTGACGACGCCTTTTACTACTGAAACTGCCAGACACACACACATTGTTCATGTTGGTCGGCAGCGAGAACTTTGTCATCAGCAGTGATCCGATTGTATTTCATTTTTAACATTGTCTGGACGAGAAGGGCGCACTGCATCCCCAAGCTGCCTGTACCGGCATGATTTTTTTTACTTTAATCAAGGGTCAAAATGGTACAATACTAAATTATCTACGGTGTCCATCGTTGCCATGGTTACCATGGAAAACGAACAGAAAAAACAGTAATCATTGTAGTCAGGTGGCATACGGTCGGAATTGTGACCGACTGGTCCAAAGCTACAAAGTTGGCAGATACATTCTTAAAGCCCTACAAATGTTATTGGAGTGTGGAAGTGTAAGTAGAATCACCTAAATTTACTTTTCATACAATAAAAAAATAAAATAATATACCCATATACGGGAACAAATATATTACACGGCAGGTATTTTCGATTTATGCAAATAAGCACCCTTCCCCAATGAATTTCAGGTGTCACTTCTTCTCAATATTTTCTCTAGGGCTAAACGAATCTATCTGCCAACGTTAGTGCTTTGGTCCAGTCGGTCACCATCTTGTTAAAGGTAGAGTCCATCATTGTAATTTGTGCATTTTGTTCGTTTGAAGCAACAAAAGAGTTCAAAATCTAATGAAGGATACTGAGCAACTAACCTGATGAAGTTTCAGCTAAGCTTCAGCTGTACATTCCGAGAAAAACAGCATTCTAAGATCTCAATTTCAAATCAAAAGTTGCTGAATCATGTTTTGAATTGTTTGAATTGCAACTATACGCGACGTCGCGCACTGATCCGACGAATTATAACGTGTGCGTCGTTCGAATACTTGTGCGCGCTTCGCTGAATAACAAAACGAACTACTAATTTAAATTTTCCTACGGTGCTTCTTAAGAATCACCGTTGGAAATGCCTTCTTTCGTTGATTACTTCAAAATGACAGCTTCCCAGAAAGAATAATTTCACAGGGAGTTTAGTCTCCTTACTATCTTTCAACCAAGTTAGTTTTTCAACAATATTACGCCAGTTACTTTTCGGATGGCTGCAAATGATGGACTCTACCTTTAAAGAATGGGTCTCAGCCACCTGACTAGTGCCCTCACTAATCGCATTTAATACTAACATTCAGGGGCATGGGACCAAAATGTTGGTGATCCAACATGGAACCCGTTGGCGAGAACAACGGCTTTTATTGTTCACCTTCATTTTTCTAATGAATTCAGTTGAAAATAATTTACAACTGAGGAGAAAATCGGTGTAGATAATGCATTTACACCCAAACTTGGGTATAGGTTGTTTGGTAGGATGTTGCCCCAAATATTAAATGAAAAATGTCGAAATTATGGGACAATAATATTGTAGTAGTGCGCCATCTTTTTGGTCCCCGTGGCGCAACCAAAGACGTCATTTTTAATTGTTTAGCCCACCAACGTTTTTGCTAAATTGAAGAAAGATTTAGGATTTTCAAGATTGGCGTACAAATTAAAGCATGATGTCTGCATGCGCAGTTTGATTTCCAATCTGGTTATTGCACTCAATCACCTGTCCCAGGCTGGCCTACGCCTATGGACGCTCACATCCACAATCTAAACTCCCCATTCATTGTGTAGGCTTCCGTTAGGAAACCAGACATGGTTACCGAGGCAGTCCCCAAGAAAACTGAACTATTAAGTGGTATATTAGGAATCTAACCTAGGCTGCTTGGACTTCGCTGACTGAGTACTTCATCTAGAAGTAATGAGTGTTTGGACACAAAGCTGATATGGATGTGCAAGAAACGTACAAAGGACTGTGATTAGAACTCTGGTCCAAGTCGTAGTTATATTTTGGGAATTATCAGCATGGATTCCTGTCTGAATGCGTAATTTCCGGTCCGTAATCAAACATCCAAGAACCAAGTGTGCTACAACTAGCTATATATTTCTATTATATTATATTACCTTAACAGCGTGGCATGTATGTTGCGTTGTAAATGGTGAAGGATTGCATTTCAATTGAAAAAATGTATATCGGTAGTATATATATGGTAGTCAATACTATAACCTTTATTACTCTATGACATGACAGATATACTGCCTTGTAACTGGTGAAGGATGGCATTTAAATTGAAATTGTATATCGGTAGTATATACATGATTTTTAATACCATAGTCTGTATGAATCTATGGCATAACAAATATATTGCCTCGGTGAAGGATTGCATTTGAATTGAAACACGTATACCGGTAGTATATATATATGATTGTTAGTACTACATGTAAAGTCTGTATAACTCTATAGCATGGTATATATATTGCCTTGTGAATGGTGAAGGTTTGCATTTTAAATTGAAACGCGTATATCGGTAGAGTACACATGATTGCTAATACTATAGTCTTTAGTATTCTATGGCATGACGTAACCTTACAAATGGTGAGGGATTACATTTGAATTGAAACACGTATATCAGTAGTATTCAGATCGGTATTATACAATCAATTTACATCATGTTTATTTGTTACTAAATGGGAACATACGATATATTTGTTTAGAACGTTTGATAGTACGGCTTAACAAGTGATTCACCGCAATCCAGTTCATTGGAATAGATTCAAAGGCATCGAACCTCTTGATTATTATTTAGCTGTAGAGAAACTAGAGCCAATATTCTTCTTAGTTTGAGTTCAAAAAAATGGGTTAAAGATGTTTTCAGGCCGACAAGCGGATTTGTTCGTCAATTTATAGCTTGAGGTATAAAATAATGATGACGTCGCAATGTACAGGGTGACCTCGAAAAAAATGCAACCCTAAAACGTTTGCCTTTAACCAAAAAAAGGAACTGTCGATTTTTTTTGTTATGTTATGAGTATCAGATTAAGGCTGAGAGCCTTTTCTTTTAAATACTGAAACAATCATGAAAATAGCACTTTGGGTTGCTGAGAAAATGCCAAATATGTAAACGTAGTCATTTTTCATCCTGTACACAAACAATTACCACAGTAAGGGAGTTTCACTGCAACTAGTTGTGCATGACCTAATCCTTACAAACAACAAGGCACATAATATGACAAGAGTACAAATGAATTTGATGGAAACACGTTTTATTTTCTACCCAAACAGGTATCTCATCCTTTTAGTAGTATTTGAAATCTTTTCAGCATCATAAATATGTCAAAATATTGAAGACATTAGACTAATGAAGGATAATTGCACAGCAGACTTACAATAAAATGTTCCACTATGTTTTGTGTACATGATGAAAAATGACTACATTTACATAATTGGCATTTCCTCAGCAACCCAAAGTGCTACTTTCAGGATTTTTGTTTCGGTATTTGAAAGAAAACGCTCTCAGCTTTAATCTGATACCCAAAACATAAAAGTTCACAGATCCTTTTTATTTTAAAAGGCAGATGTTTTAGGGTTGCATTTTTTCGGGTCACCCTGTAGTAAAGTGGGAAAAAAAAGGAAATAAGTATCAATTACTCAAAGTTAAGTGTTACAAGTTAGTTGTAAATAATGAAATGCATTTGAATATTATGCGTGTTTATCTGATGTTACATTTCCGAAGTTTCTTATGAATATTTTCCCTCGTAGAACATACAAATGACATTTTAACGGTGGAGGTTTTCAGTCAATATAACATTATTATCAGTAGAATATATTATAAGGCATTCCATTCGTTATTTTTTTTTATTGCGATGTTCGAATTGTTATGTCATGATCATGAATCACGAACTAGGGCCGGTGAATTAAGAATCAATGGTAGATTGCGTCAGTTTTACGTGAGATTTTTCAGTTAGAAATATGAAAAGAAACATTCTAAAACACTGACATGTCTATATATCGTGGTGTTTTGTACAGTGTTCTTTTTATGTGGGCCATTCTATAGATTTAGGTCTAATGTATGAAACTGTTCACGTCCCTGTTACCTTAGATTGTCTACTTTGTAATGTTTCATTCCATTATCATACAAAATGACGCTATGTGTTTTGTTGGGAAGGTAGTTTGCTATCCATAATCACCGTTTGAGGACAACCGCATTAAGGAGTGTATCAGAATTATACAATCATTGATGTCAGATGTAACAGGGACAAGAAAAACAAAGTAGACCCCAAATGTATAGAATGCTCGATATCAAAATATTAATCGGTTCTGATTCTATACAAAAGAAAATAATTTCCCTCAAGTAGGCCCGTTTCCCTTTTTTCAGAAAGTTGCTAACATTATACGAATGGTCCGTAATGTCATCATAGTTCGAACTCTTTATTCAAATCATAGTGTTACATTTTATTACAAATCGTATTGTGTAACCGTGGGTTTCTCTAGCACGGTTTCATTGTATATAGTTTGGTGTAATTATTATAGCATTCTTATTAAATGTAAGAGCCTTTTCAAATGTGATTCATCCAAGCTATTTTTGAATTTAAGAAGATTCAGACAAAAACATTTACGGCACTAAACGTCTGTTTTATTGTATTTTATTTTACAGAAATAGGAGTAAATTCATTTTGGTTTTAGCGTTTTAATTGTACAGGCGTGCAAACAAGATAATGAACTGTAAAGGGTCCAGTGCTCATATTATGATGTCATGATTTTGATCATATACAGGGTGAGTAAACACACTGCAATAATGGAAAGAAGCCATATTTTTTTTTTCAAAACCAAGTTGGAGTTTTGAAATGTTTAAACATTTTTTTAGAATGACATATTAATTAGTAATTTTGAGTGAAAACAAATGAAGTTAATCGTATTCACCGTTTGACTTTAGTGAACCTTTCTACTACGGTACCCAATTTACGTTCTTGTCCACGAGGCTTCTGAAACAGCAACAAATGTGTCCCCGGGGCCGTTCTTTCCATGAAGTCTAGCGCTGAGACATGCATTGCCTTGCACGGTTGCTAAGTAGAGGGCAGAGCTGCAGTTGTGTGAACAATGAAGGACACATTCACTATAGTATAGTCCACAGATACTGTGAATAACGTGAAGGGAAAACATAAAAAAATAAATCTTGAGCTATAAGGTTCAGTCAGTTTAATGTCTTTACTGTATCGTTTTCCGCTCTTAATTGTGAAGCCTAGTAGACAAAATGTAAATTGGGTACCAAAGTTACTAAAGGTTCACCAAAACAAACACGGTAAATGGGATTGACTTCATTTTTGTTCACACAATGTTACTAACGAATATGTCATTATTACAAGGTTTAACAAGTTCAAAACTTCTACTTGGTTTTGAATAAAAGATGACTCCTTTCCATTTTTGCAATTTTGTTTTACTCGCCCTGTACTTTCTGATTCGCAACACACGTTTTTTTTTTTCTTTTTGGGTTGTTTTTTGTTGTTGTTTTTTGGTGGTTTTTTTTCTGTAACGCCCAAACTGCCCGAGCATTCTATGGTTTATGATCCATCAAGGAATTGATTTAATGTGAGACAGCGTTAGGAAGGTGGTAACGGGTTAAACGTGTCGTATTATTTGCATAAATAATTACAATTCACTTGGCTTTCAAAAAAAAATACAAAAAGAAAGTTTTCTAATTTACCTACTTTGGATTTAATAATTGAATATGGTGAATGTACACAGGTATAATTAACATTATATTAGCTAAGTGTTAATGTATAACTTGATTTAAATGGTAAAGGTTTTCATTTTTTTTATCGCAGTTGTAAGCGGACTTTTTCAGTAATGTGAAGCGATTGTAGTCTTGAAATTAGAAATTATATAACATATTAAGCATTGATAGACGTATCATTACAAAAGCAAATATTCTTGAATACAATATTACGGTATAATTTAACTACTATATTGGAAGCGGTGAAGGTTTTCATTTTATTAGATTTTGAAGTGAACGAAACTTTATATGTGTTACTCAAATGGTATCGAATCAGGGTGAAACACATCACCATCAATACAAATGAGTGCTTTGAAGCCACAGTGTAAGGTTTGATTATGAGCTCAATACTGTTTAGGATTAGCCTATAAACCCAAATTTGAAAAAGCAGGAAACTCATTTTCAAAAACAGTCCGGATATATCAAAACGTTGGTATCAAACATTGCATTACAATACATTGTCATCAAATGAGCAATAACACAATAAAAGTATTCGCACTTCTCTATAAATAAAGTAATAAAAAGTAAAAACTGGTGGGCGAATGGTAAATGCTAAATCTGTGCTGTATGTCTGTGCTGTTGTCATTCACTTATTTTCCCCGTTAGCCCATTTGTCTCCATGCGAAAAAAAAAATGTTTCGCACTAAAGTATAGACCGAAAGCACAATGCCAGTAAGTTTTCGACCATGCTCACGAGTATTCGATATCTAGAATAGAACTTTTTTTGTCAAATAGCGAGTCGAACGGTCATTCAGGACGACGAAAAGAGCAGTGATTTGAAGTACGGTTTTTTTCTTGAAATTGCATATGCATTCGAGTAAGATGTATATGAAAATATTTCTGTGTTATCGAGGAGTGGTAGAACGTTTGATTTTTTCAATCAAAAATGATTTCGAAATAAAAAAAATTGACGGAAGTTGAAGAGGTAAATTGGTGGATTCCATTTCCAAATCGTCGGAAAGCTTCCTAAAATTCCACTTTATTATTACTTAAAGTTATCATATCCTTTACAAATCCCCTTAAACTTTGAAATTAATTGTGTTTTCTTTCTTTCAACCAATGTAACTGACTGGATTGTTCTCGTCTTCGATAAAAGTGTCATTTTTCGTTCGTCAAACTTAACCGCAGTGCGTCGTCTGCTAGCGGGGAAAACCGTCATCGTCTGCAATTTATTGCCGTGCGCATGCGCGTGCATAATGACCATTCTTATGGGCCGTGAACATACGTGACCATGCTGTATTTGTATAGTCCTAAATTCACAAAGCAACGCCCCAGGTGCATTCTGCGCGACATCACGCAGTACACGCGACGCAAGACGCGCTCGCCAATCTCCATAAAAGGAGTTGTTTACATCTTACTTGCAAGCTGGACACTGCATTGTTTAGCTAGAGAAAAAAAAACAGGTTTTTTTTGACCGAAAAGGTACTTATGATTTGGAATACAAATGTTCTTGGTCGGCATTAATCACTCTGTGTAAGACCGCTTGGAGTCTGGGTGCTGATAATTACCCTCGCCTTCCGCTTGGGTAATTATCAGGACCCAGACTCCAAGCGGTCTTTAGACGGGGTGATTAAAACTTTTGAAGCACACATTTATTCCCTTATTAAAGATCAGCTATTCTCGATATTTTCTTTTGAGCCACATTACCACATTTTTCTTGTACCCTATCTTTCTTTAAATGAAGGTAGGAAACGTAATTCTGCTATTAAAACGTTATGTGTTTCTTTTTGTATCTTACCCGTGATCCTCCCCGCTTGCACGTCATTTGCCAGGCATGCTTAATTCTACACGGTGTTAGTTTATCTCCTATTCGTGTGAGTGCAGCTAAGCAAGTCTACAGGCACGCTCAGCCATATCACCAGATAATGAAGTAACAGTTAAAATTTGATGTCACGCTGTCGATCAGATGGCGAAATCGGCTAACAATGTACACATTATGCTTAAAACGTCTGCAGGCAGCGGGCGGATGCGAGTTAAAGTGGCGCTTGCTATTCAACGAATCGTCATATGATGCGTCCATAGTTAAATATTAAACCCATTAATAAAAACTAGTTGACTGCATTCACATCGCACAGGTTATGAACCGTATCATTGACCTTAACCTTTACAGACATTGTTCAATTAAGCTCACCAGATGCATCTACGTGCGTACGGTTGTGGCCCAGTAACTGGGTCATATTGGCCACGATATCAAATTATATTTCCTTCAAAGTGAGAGAGTTTATGGAAACTGAAGCCCTGGGACTTACTCTTGAGGTTATGAACCCCCAAAATTTCTGGGTTGAGTTCAGGGATAAAACTGACTCATTTCACATTCTGCGTAAGAACATTTGGGCTGTTTTGGGTTATAAAATGTCGTTGTAAATTACCAAAGAAGAGCGTCACCGCTTGGCAGGATTCAGAAGCGCGTAGTTTTGCAAACCAGCAGCCGATCGGAGAGTCAACAGCATTTGTTTTCTTTCCGATTAGAGTTTACAGCATGTGGTTTACACTGTCATTGGAATGATTGGTACCTAATTATGAGAGGAATTATTATTATTACATGTTAATTCCCGTTATTCCCGTTAGATGTCCTACATTTCTGAGTTTCGCATTATAAATCTGATCGGGTTGATAACTTATAATAGTAAGAACCAACATTCAAAGATTAATACGTTGCATTATTATTACTGTGCAGTCTACTGTACAGTTCTCATGTTATGAGGTTATGAATATTTAATGAGGCAATATTGTGACCACCAAATCTCTACAATACAATAAGTTATGATTCCAGTTCTTTGCACATTTACTCCTATGGACTGAAAATGCACCGCCTGAAATGTCAAGGTCATGTGACCCTTACTAATGGGTGTTTCGCAAGTGCACCGATTAAAGATTTAATTTCAATTTTAATAACTGCAAACTTCTTGAAAACAATCTTTACATGTTAATCATTTGGTATGTCCATTAGACATTCAAAAACATGTTGGGAACAACTCACTCCGTGGTTGTTCTGTTACAACCACAATCTCTAGTTCATCATTATCGTTGACAATTTATAAAGTGCGGTCAGTATACTGCGTCCTCTCTTGTTTTTGTTTTTTTTGACGCAATAAAAAATCATCATTTTCTCTAAACAAGACAGTGTTGCTTTTGACATGGTCCAAATTGGTAATAGTGTGTATAGTTTGTATTCAGGTTGCTCCCTAGTATCCATCAGGTCTGGAATGTCAACGATAGACGCGTATAGAATGCGTATAAGACGCGTATACGCGTATAAGACGCGTATATTCTACCACCTCTTGTGTATGATTTCTGATCCTACATATTAGCGTCCTCAACTTCTAAGACGGGGTCATAATGAATGATAGCAACCACGCGTATGTCTATAATGATTTTCCCATTTATTTGAATACCATAGTCACTATGTAGAATTCCTGTCTCCATAGCTCTGCACGGTGAGTGACCAGTTCCTCATTTTAAAAGACGACAATAACGAATTATCAATTGATTTACATACCGTTATAAAGGGGTGATCAAAACCATCCTTAAAAGGTATACATATGGAGACCTTACAGTGGCGTAGCCAGCAACTGCCCTTTTTCATTCGAGTGCCCCTTTATTCGCAAGTGTACCCCGCCCCTCCAATATTTTTAAAGATTGCCCTTTTTTATTGTTAAACACTGCCTTTATTTACAACTAGACGCTGTAACGATATGACTTGAAGCTTTGCATGGCGGATGAGATAAAGTAGAAAGACTGCAGGTAACACCATTTTGGAGAGTAATCTCTTTTTTGATGAAGTGTGGTACTGAAAAGAATCGGTTATTGAGTGTAGAACTCCCCGTTTCGCAAAATGTGCTCTGTCCGTCATCGGGAGGGTGTGAGATCTAACAAGTGCCTTTTGGGAAATTTTGCGCGTTTGCCTCCCTGAAAGACATCATATATTGTCCGATAGTGTGTATGATTGTCCGCTTTGAACAGCGCCGTCATTGAAAGATGGTTCCAGTCCGCCCCCCCCCCCTATTTTATTATACGGAGGCCAAGTGTCCAAACAACCTGTCTACATTTCAGCACGAATGTAAGAGTGCCTTTTTCAAGAAATGAATACCCCTATTAAGAATGACCTTGCTACGCTTTTGCCGTACATGTGTATTTTTAATGAACCACATAAAATAAGGAGACAAAAAGCCAAGCTGGTTTGGGTACATTGATGGAGAACCATTTACTCTAAGGCTTTTAGGCCGGACCAAATTGAATTGAACAATTCTATAAGGCCAAACCACATAGGCCTACAAAGAGTCTACATTCTAACTAGAAAAAAAATAAGAGAATCCTCTAAAAAATATATACCAAAACAACTTGATTTGAATAGTTACTTACTGGTAGAACGATTAGTTACAGTAATTGTATTATCAGGTACATCAGTATTATTTTAAAAACATATATCAATTGATTGGCAAAGCCTTGAAAACTTTTTTCTAAATGTTAACCTTTGCTCAGGTAATAGGGTAATACAGGCTTGGAATGCCTCAGATTTCCAGTCCCCCATCATTTTAACTATTTCACAAGGAAGGCCAAATTACAAAACCCAAGTCGCCCCTCCTCTGCAATAACTGTGAGTGCTAACAGTGATTGTGGGAGGTGTAGTTTAGTAAACAGCTTGGAGAAAGTGGTCTTGACTTTGGAGGGAGAAAAAGGCTTGTAAGCTGAACTTTGAGGTGTGATGAAGGCAGGCCTGGGCTATCGCAGTGTACATTTGGAATTACAACATGTATTTCAATTTACCATAATGTAGCTTCATTTGAAATCTATTGCCAAGAGTTCTAAGTTAATTCCTTTTTGGGTGTCTCGCAATACTCATACGCCAAATTGTTTTTTGTTTCGATGACCCGCTTTTGCCATTCACCTATTGTATTCAAATGTTTACATGTACAATGTCGCATTACACCTTGTGAAACATCTTAACTGATACTTCGTCAGCCACTGCCAGCTGCCCATCTGGCGTGAATGTAATTCCTAATGGGTTATGCAAACCCCGAACGAGGCAGTCAAGAAACCTGCCATCTAGGTCATAGTGGTGAATATGACCTTTGTAACGGGGCCCCAGCATTGTAACATATATACCGGAGCTATCAGCGTATACATCTAGGCAGTACTTTGCTGGTTTTCCGAGGATGGTTGGTTCGATTGTGAAGAGTGTATAACTATTACCATCAGTAACGGCCACGAATGGTCTAGCTCCGTAATTACTGATTATAACTCGATCCTTGTTGTCAACAGCCAGCTGGGCAGGGCAAAGTTTTACTGGTACGGTACGTAGAAGCTCACCATTACTAGGTTTGTGTTCAGTATACACCCATCCTTGGTCATAAGTAACAAGGATTGTACCATCCTTCTTGACCGCTACACCCCTGGTCCTGGGAGAGTGGGGCTTACCGACCTCATCTGCTGGCACCGTTGGGAACTCGTATGCCAGCGAGTTGTCGCTGTTGAACACCTTCACCTTTGGATCGTAAGTCTCAATAACCACGAAGCGATTGTGAATGGGTTCAACTGCAATTCCACGTGGACCTATGGGGATTAAAGATACACAAAAAATACAGTTATTGAAATCAAGGAGGCCTGCTAGTCAATCTTCAAAGAATCATTATCTGAACTAGGCCAAAACATTGACCGTGGGCAGAATTATTTGCAGGCATACTCACATTTTTGAAGCTGTATTGTACTTTTCTGTTTACCATCGATGCTGAAGATAACAACTCGGTTTCCATACATGTCAGCCACAGCGATCTCATCATCACGTGCAGCGATGGCAAGATAACAGCTGTGTGCACAGCCCTCAAATTTAATCTCACGAAACAGCTCCCAATGGCCTCTTCCACTGCTAACCTGCAATGCGAGTCAATGACACAGCAATGTCGTTCAAAAGGACTAATCGGGGGATGTTCCACATTTCAAAATTCGAATCGAATATTCACACAGAAGCAGGTGTATTTCTCCAACTTACTCGCTTGCCACGTCCAAAGATCGGCTTGATAGGACCCGTTGTTGGTTCCCCTCTGATCGCCTCTTGACCTGAACTCCCTGCTACTTCAGTTGTCTTTTCTGCCTGAAACAAAATATCCACTTACTTTTTGAAAAAAAATCATTTGCAGTGTCACCCAGTGAGGCTTCGCTGTAATGCTCTGGGCTTATATCAAGCTTATCGATTGTGGTTCGTTTGAATTACTGAAGGACTGCAACACCATTTTTTCCTGCAATGAAATCTGGCAGAAACTGCATGATGCACAGGACAGAGTTATCGAACGTTCTGGTGTATTCTGGTGTATTTCTTGTTCCGAATGCTGCAACACTGCTGCTTTCTTGTTAGCCCCGGGTTGCGACACGACTTTCATTTACCGGTCCAAGAGAAGTCATCCTTGAGTCATCTTTGCACCTGTCTCACTCACTGACGCCCTGACTGACCCACTGATTGAGTTGATACTGACGCCAATAATAGGGTTGAATGCTGCCGGATGTGTAGAAGAGGCACATGAACATACTTCTGTCCAAGCAAGCTATGGGACCATTGTTACTCGGCTTGACTTGACTTTGTTGAAATGTGCACCGACATGAAAATGACGACATACTTGATATGTTTTACATGAAGTTTCAAAAAAGTGACCGTCTGACCATTTTTCAAATAACTACAAAACCACGAGGTAAATTTTGAAAATGTTTGGTTGTGCAGATACTCCTGTACGCCTTGGCTTCAACCCCTTTGTTTCATTTAGTTTTAATCACGCAACACTTCGTAATTATCAATTGATCACAACAACATATTTGGACCCTGTGACCAAATTCGTTGCCTTAATCAATTTCAGTGCTGTGTAATGTAAGCTGTGTAAAATCCTGCATGATATAAAAAGTGCTTCGGTTGGAATTTGAATCATTTACTTACTTTATCAACCATCATGACAAGACCTCAGTTTAATGCTCAAGGGCAAATGATTCATCTCCAAAACCACATCAGCCTTTTTTTTTCAGAACATGCAGGCTTTTTACAATTGACCTCATGTTTGTGTTATTATTTTAAAAACACTCTGACTGACACTTTTTGGGACATACTGTGTAATAGTATGTCAAAACTAAAAAGGATTTATTTCAGGGATCTATTTCATTGACGCTTGATAAAGCTTATTAGGCATTCTTTCATATATTCATATATTTGGGTAATTATCTGTCTTACCTGTTGCCTGATTCCCCTACACTTGCAACATCTAGGTCTCTTGCAAGGCATCGTTGGACCAACTGTTTGCTCGTCATTCATCGACTCGACAGTTGCAGTCTTTCCTTTTCTAGTTGCCGTTTTTCTCTAAATAAAAATGAAACCTCATGATTATTTTTAAAACATGAGCTGAAACGTCATTTGCGCTAAATTAATTCCAGTTAAGTTGCAACAGTGTATTCTTAGCTAATAAAGCCTTGATCGGGTTGTCTAGCTATTTTCTTTGGACATATATTACTACACGTATTACTACATTCTGCTTGTACCCTTTCATTCTCTGAATGAAGGTAAGAAACCTAATTCTGCTATTAAAAACGATATTTATGTGTCTCTATGTGTATCTTACCCGTGGTCCTCCCCGCTGGCCACGTCTCTTGCCAGGCATGCTTGGTTCTACACGGTGTTAGTTTAGTGTGAGTGCAGCTAAGCAAGTCTACGGGCACGCTCAGACATATCACCAGATAATGAAGTAACAGTTCAAATTTGATTGTCACGCTGTCGATCAGATGGCGAAATCGGCTCACAGTGTACACATTATGCTTAAAACGTCCGCAGGCAGCGGGCGGATGCGAGTTACAATGGCGCTTGCTATTCAACGAATCGTCATTATGATGCGTTGATAGTTAAATATTAAACCCATTGAACTTTGTGTATCAATAACAACTACGTAGTTGAGTGCGCTCACAACACACAGGTAATGGATCGTACCTTATCTTTGACCTTAAGCTTTCAGACTTTGTTCATTTTAAGCTCACCAGATGCATCTAAACACATGCCCAGCCACTGGGTCATATTGGCCACCGTCGATATCAATATTTTATTTCTTCCAAAGTGAGAAAGTTAATATATAAGGACACTTACTCTTGAATTCATGGGTTATAAAACTGCAGTCGAATGGGGTAACCTCGATCATTTTTAGGCATATTTAACTATTGCTTTTATAACAAACTTGGTAAATTGGATTGCCCCCAATATAAGTTTCCCAGCTATTTTGAAACATTTGTTATTCAAAGTCACCATCTCTAACATTCTTTTTCGTCCTAAAAAACTCACAGGCTTTAAAAAAAACAATTTAGTCATTTGCCATTCAATTTCTAAGTTTGGTCACCCTCTTTATAGTCACCGGGTCGAGAATATTCGTCATTACAGATCAAATTCGTCTAAGCTGTTGCAGCACTCGGAGATTGAATTCGTCTTATATAAATCATTTAGATGAATTTGATTACTGAATAAAAAAGGTTTGGCGTAGGCGAGATAAAATCGAATACTCCGGGACGAAAACGTGTGGTCGTTGTTTGAATTTGCTTGAACTGAATTTGAAATTGTCTGACAAAAGACAAAACGGAAGTGCATTAAATTGATAGTGATGGACGAATTTGAATATTTGAAACGGTGAGTTCGAATGATAACCGGTTTAAAATAGCCGGGAAAACCTGTATTTAAAACATTTAGACTAAACTCTACACTTTGGTGTTGTTTGGTGTCAAAACATAGTATTTAACAAAGGGGTGGGGCCCAAAAACAGATGTGACAAAAATTAATTTCGTTTTGGGGCAAGTTGGCCAGCCCTAATAATACCGCTGGACAAAACATTTCAACATTTTTTTTAATTGTTTCGTTCCAGGTGAAATATAGAAAAAAGGAACATTTGACCCTATATTTCTAAAAAAAAATCCGAGTGCCTCTTTGATTGTGATTCCTTGTTGTTCCTTGACCTCTGACCTTTGACTTCTTGTAATTTGACATTACATAATTATCCACTTCAAATCCACAAGTGCATTACACTTTGCAGTGGCATTTTCTGAAACTAATTATATCAAATTTACTGACGAATGTTGTTTCACAAATATTTATATTCACTTGTAACTAAAATATAGGTGCTGACCAAAGTGACCCTACTGACCAAAGATATCCCATTTAATTCATGGGTTACTTATTACACATCCTCCGTGAGAGCATTTGGGCTGTTTTGGATTTCATCATGAATGGCTCAAGAAGAGCGCGCCACCGCTTGGAAGGATTTCGGAAGCGCATGATTTTGCGAACCACCAGTAGCCGATTGGAGAGTCAACTTTGCGATGGAAATATGTGCCAGATAACGACGATGGCAGCATTTTTAACTTTTCGTATTAGAGTTTACAACATGCAGTTTCAAAGTGTGATTGAGATGATTGGTACCTAATTATCAAATGGGAATTATTATTAATTCCCATTAGAAGTCCTGCATTTCTGAGTTTTGCCTTTGCATGCCGGGTTGCCTACATTGTTGTATTATCAAAAGTAGGTCTGTACATCAAGTTATACACCGGAGTATACAGGGTGAGTCCAAAAAAAAAGCGAAACCCAAATGTCGGGACTTCTGTTTCAGTGAAGTATGCATGTAGCACTTTCAAAATCCAGGATATGAAAGTCCTATGCATAGGCATTCTTTAGTACAAGACTCATTCAAATCACTCATGTACTTTTCAAGGGCGGTTCCAGAACACAATTTTTTGGGGGGGCACAAAAAATGTTGGTCCCCCAAAAAAGTGGGTCCAAAAAATTACGGGGTGGGGTTCGGGGCCCCGAAAAAGTTTTGAATTCTAGATGTTCTCTGGTGCGATCTGAGGCAATTTCTGACCACCTTAACCAATGTGTTTTTTTTTTGAGGTAAAGATGGTGGTGTACTCATCGCCTGCCTTTATTGCGATGTCATATAAAAAATAAAAAAAATTGGTTTCGTTTTTGGGGGGCTCGCCCCCTTGGCCCCCCCCCCCCCCCCCCCCGATCCGCCCGTGGTACTTTTTAAGTTTCGAAATTTTAAACGCAACCACTCTTTTAAAGTTCTGTCCACGGATCACAAAAAAAGGTGAGCGTTCTTTCGTTAGTCCGTTAGCTAATAGTTACAAACGTTGACATTGTCTGTTGCCCCTACATGTTTTAACAGATTTTTCACCGAACTTTGTGAAAATTATCAGTAGCCCAACCTCAGCATGTCACATGACCAAACTGGGGTTAAAGGTCTTCATGGGGTCAGGGTTGTTGTTGTTTTTTTTTTTATCAAAACACTACTCCGTCCAGGAATTACATTGCACATCCACATGAATCATGCATGAACACGAATTCGTTGGCCCGCAGCTTCCCAGATACGTCCGATCGTGCTTGCTTTATTCCATGTTCTGTCTTTCAAAACGACGGGGCTCACTTGCAGGATAACTAGGTGCTTACCACTGCTTACCAAAGACTAACCGAGTGCTTACCTAGAGCTTTCAATAAAGGGAGCTAATCAATTGGCAATATATGTACATAGTATTTTCAGAAAACAAGCTGATTGTTTATCTTTATACCAGTCACTGCAACCCCCCCCCCTCATGCTATAACTTTCCCTTTGACCTTCGCCATTCTTCAACAGTAATGCTTGTGTAACACTGACCCCAAGGAAAGTTGATTTACTGCAGTGTTGGATAACATTCAATTGATTCTAAGTTCTAAGTAAAAAAAAAAATCAATAAATAAAAACAACAACAACGTAGCTTCACTGAAACCAAGCTTGGCTACACTAAATAGCTTCATCATTCGACGAAATTATAATTCAATACAAAAGGTTTTTCTTGATTTATCATCCAAAAAAACGAGTAAGTTTTACTTCAGTCAAGCAGAAAATAAGTTTGACCGTGGTGACAACTTTCTATGCAGCGCGCCCTCTTTTGAAGGAAATTGTATTTGGCTTCAAATCGACTTTTATTTTTCGCGCTAGAAACAAACCAGGACTACATAGTTTTTTTTTTTTTTTTTTTTTTTTATTTCTTGACAATTTATCGTCCGGAAATCGAGTGTTGTTTGTGTTCCATGCATGTTGATTTGATAGGAATGGTAATTTCGTGCTCAACACATCTACAGCACATTGTTTTGGTTAGCCTCAATTTTTTTTTTTTTTGGTTGAGGATTCCTGGGCCTATATTACGAACATTCATGGGACGAACCTTTAATTTGATACAGCAGATATTTCTTGGGTTACCGTCGGACAAATCGGTGTGTTGCTTTCGTTCTTTGTATGTTTGCTTTAATTGGGATCGCAGTTTTCAAGGCGAAACATACCGCATTTTTTGGTTATATTATAGGTTTTCCCAACTATTTTCAAACGTTTATCATTCGAATTCACAATTTCTAATATTTTAATGTGTCCACCAATATCGATTTAGTGCACTTCCGATGTTTATTTTTTTCTTTTGTCAGACAATTTCAAATTCAGTTGAAGCAAATTCAAACAATGAGCACACGTTTTCGTCCTGGACTATTCGATTTCATCTCGTCTAGGTCGAACCTTGTTATTCAGAAATGCAATTCGTCTATTTGATTTATATAAGACGAGTAGGATCTCCAAATCCTGCCATTCGGCATTAGCTTGGACGAATTTGACCTGCATGCAATGACGAATATTCTCGCCCCGGTGACTAAAGAGGATGACCAAGCTTTGAAATTGAACGGTAAATCACTAAATTGGTTTTCTTAAAAGTGTGTGATATTATTTTTTCGTGGACGAAATCGAATGATAGAGTTGATGAATTTTAATGATAAAAATAGTTTAAAATAGCCGGGAAAACCTATATTTTTGTTGTTGGACTATTTTCCCAACGTTTTTTGTTACTTTACAACCAATCATTCAACGGAATTGTTATTCCATATAGCGGATGTTTCTTGCTTTATCGACTAGAAAACGAGTGCGTTGCTTTAATTGTTCCAATAAAGAATAATAATAACATATATAAAAAAATATATATAAAAATATCGAAATGAAATTAGGCTACTCATTCATGACTCGTAGTTTTGATCAAAAAGCCGATCAACACAAATTCAAACTATATTCACAGGTGTGTCACAGCGAAATCGGTATGGCAACCAGTTTGAATGGGACAGTGACCCAGAGCTCCAGAATGACCTTATAAGGCATGCAACTCGATGAATGGCGCTTACTATGACGTATTAGTCATTCATAAACTTGTCACCGAACCCAAGGCAACGATTCGGTACACTGCACCCACACAAAGAAACCCGCCGTAAATAAAGTATGCGTCAAGCATCGTCTGTTTTGATAGTAATCGCGTGCAACTGGTGTTCGGCAGTACTTGGCGTACAGTTTGGGACTGGACGATGTCATGATCAGTTATATTACAAACAGTTAACAAGAAAAGAACTGAGTTTAGCGTTCTTGGTTTGGTTTTGTAGAAGAACTTTTAGAAGGAGAACTTGTGTTCGCAAGATGGATGCGGCAATTTGTCTGATGATTGCTGTAATTCTTACAGCAGGGGAAACTTGTAAGTTCACATTTTTGAAGGTTTGTAGTCAGTTCTATAGGTTTCGAACGATAGACGCTGCAGAAATATGCCAAATCGTTTAAAATTCACAGATATACGCACTGGACACCCGTCTCATTTTTCTTGACAACATCGTGTCAACTATTGCGTCTTGAATAATACTCGTCGTTACTTGCTGTTATCAAACCAACGTGTCTTTCTTTTGCGCTATCGTGAAGTTTCCGCGTGTCGTAAATTCGTTTAAAATTCTTTTCCCCCTCTTCAAGCTGACGATTCGTTCGACTTCAACGAATACGAACGTTTATCAACAGGCAAGTATGCACGGGTTTTGCTTTTCGAAAATAAGTAATTAGTCAATAATAAATTTACTACTTGCTGTTATTCCAGTGAATGCAGACCAGTGTGTTTCCAACCCGTGCAGCAATGGCGGTACATGCTACAACGAATACGGGGGGTACGGCTGCCTGTGCCCGGCCGGTTACAGCGGGCCACGCTGTGAGCAAAGGCAGAACAGCGGAGGTTAGTGTGTTTTTTTTTTTCAAATTTGAATATCGTAATTTTGTTGAACGTTTAGCGCCTGATTCACCCTGCAAAAGGTCTATGGAATATTTTCTTGCACAGCAAGGGTCTATGATAAGCGAGCCGATTTGGCAATTAATTATGCAAAAAGCTGCGTCTTGACCTCGGGATTCTGAATTTTCAGCGGGCGCCTTCTATCTGTTCTTCGGTAACTCGTTGGTGTATGACAAAACCTTTCATAAAAATCAGCCAATCCACAGCTTAGACCACATGTTGTGATTGAATCATTGAAATTTCGTCACAATCTCTAAAGACTATGCTGCGGTGTATCCCACGTTTGTACCGTTGCTCTGCCTACGTAAATGTCTGAACCTCGAACTAACCCCCCCCCCCCCTCCTCCACCTCTCCCCCACCCATCCCCAACCCACGCTTCGAAAACTTGAATAGTGCAAGTAATATGACAGCACGATGTTCTTATCCTTTTGAACAGGGAGGTTGGGTTTCTGCCCTGATATCACAGATGACAGGGTCGGGCTGTGCGTCGAGGATTGCACGGACGATTCGTCCTGCCCAGCCCCGCTGAAATGCTGTTCCAATGGATGCGGCCACGTCTGCACGGCTCCGGTCATAACAGGTGAGTTATCTCCGCTCTTTAGTATGATCAGTATCGCCAATTAGGCCATTTAAGGTAGTTAGAATCATTTGCATTAATCCCAAAAGTAACCCACCAAATCATTAAAGATCGGTTCTGCATGGTACTAGACACCCTGTGAAATTATTTTGTCTGGCTTGCTGTCATTTCAAATATAAATCTATCAATTTAGAACAGTTTATATTTTTTGTGAATATTTCCCCCACTCTTTTTTGCTTCCGGTGTTAAAGAAGTGCAGTTATATTAAAAATAGGGATTTCGATTTTAAAACTGTCATTTTGGGGGTGGATATTTCGTTAAACCAAATTGTTAAATCAAAAACATTTTGGTAACAGCGTTAAATTGTGGTTGTTCAGTTTCATTCCCGTTTCAAATGACACGCTCTATTCTACAAGAATTAACAACTGGAATTCACTAACAAGCCGATAGTACTTTGGAAAAGGGAATCCAAGAGCGGATCCAGAACACAATTTGTTGGGGGCCAACAACTATTGTTGTTCCCCCAAAAAAATTTCCGAACAATTTACGGCGTGGGGTTCGGGGCCCGCTTAAGGGCCGGGAATTGTTTTGTTTTTGTTATTTCTGTTAGATTCCAGATTCTCTGTTGTGCGATCTGAGACAATGTTTATTTCTGACCACTTTAACCTCATTTTGTTGAACAAAGAATTAAGCCTTTTTTTTGCGACCTCACTTAAAAACAGAAATGATTATTTTTTGTTTGGGGGGGGGGGGGGGGGGGCATGGCTCCTGTTCCCCGCCCCCTCCCTGGATCCGCCGTTGAGGGAGTCCAATTACAATTGTACACACAGTCACTTTGCGTGAACGCAAAGTGTTATTAGCTTTTGTCATATTTCCTTTCAATGTTGTGTTTATTTATAGAGGACATTTGCGGCAATGGCGGCACGTGCGTATACAACACCACTTTCCTGACCACTTTACCCTCATTTTGTTGAGCAAAGAATTAAGTGGTGTACGCAGGGGCTGCCTTTTTGGCGACCTCACTTAAAAACCAAAATGATTCTTTGGGAAGGGGGGCACGGCCCCTGTTCCCTGCCCGTCACTGGATCCGCTGTTGAGGGAATCCAATTACAAAGTGTCATTAGCTTTTGTCATATTTCCTTTCAATTTTTGTGTTTATTTGTAGAGGAGATGAATTGGTGTATGTCCAACCCGTGCGGCAACGGCGGCACGTGCGTATACAACAGGCATGGGTACGGGTGTCTGTGCGATGCTGGTCGATTCGTCGGCAGTCACTGTGAAGTACCTGTTCTCCAGTCCCCATCACCATCGTCGTCATCGTCGTTTCCTTCATCCCCATCACCACCATCACCATCACCACCAGCAACATCGTCGATATCACCACCATCTTCATCATTGTCTTCATCATCAACATTGCCAGGTTAGCGTCTCCTTTAAAATAGATCATGTGGTCTATGACGTGGCATATTTTGCATGCCATTTGGCCCACATTAAACAGTATGGGCCTATGTCAACACTAGTCTTTTAAACATCCATATTTCAAGAGATATACACGCAGTGCAGAAGAGAACCGTTTGCCTAACGTTGGCATCACGTGACCACAATATCCAATTTAGAAAACAAATTTCACCTAGTCTATTGACCTGAAGCATAATGACGTCATGCTTTGTTTACACGTGCGCTGTCTTATGTGAGTTTGGCAGTTCTGTCCCAGCCTCGCTCTCATAAGAAATCGCACATGTAAACAAAGGGTGATTACATCATTATAAAAGTGATTCAGATCTATCTGGTACGACCACAGCCTCAAAACTCGCGCCGTGGATTAAAAGTCTGACACCGGCTTGCGCGCTTTTGACCAAAAAAATCCACCCATACATTCCGTGGAGTGATAATTTCTTGAACAACGCAAATGTATTATATGAAAAGTTCGACTGCGTCGAAAGTTGTACTTCCGCGTGCAGACATTTAATTCATCCTTAAGTCCATACAGCATTTGGATTGGTGCGACACTGGAAAGCCACTCTGAACGAAACGGGCCTCAACTGCGTTCTGAGAAACCCACTCATAAGATCATGCAAGATTGCAAAATTAATGTTTTCAGTAGGCCCTATGGTGAAGAATATAAAATGTGTTCATGTTCATTAAGAGTAACTTTCAAGTCAGGCCTGGATTTAGTATTTCGTAGGCCCTAGGCATCAGTGTTCCGAAGAATGGAGAAGGAAGGGGAAAGGAAGAGAGAATAAGAACAAAGTGGAGAATGTAAATAATAAACATCGCTGCTCAAAACTCCTCGAAGCTAAAATCCGGTTCTGAAACCCATGCCAAAAGATTGTACATTCTGTCATGTCGGCACAAGCTGCAGCGCGAAGTCGCTTCATATACGGGGGTTGACTGCTACAACTGTGCATATAAAAAAAATATGAAAATATAAATAATCCACTATAGGATTTAAAGACACCCCCCCCCCCCCCGCGCTGATGTCTGGGATCAGGGAACAGGCCTGAACAAGATATGCGCAAAGGTACCAAGGGCGGATCCAGAACACAATTTTTGGGGGGGGCCAAAAAAAAATTTGGTCCCCCCAAAAAAAGTGGGTTTCAAAAATTACGGCGTGGGGTTCGGGGCCCGCTTAAGGGCCCCGAAAATTTTTTGATTCTAGATGCTCTGTGGTGCGATCTGAGGCAATTTCTGACCACTTTAACCAATTTTTTAGGAGGAAAAGATGGTGGTGTACTCATTGCCTGCCTTTATTGCGATGTCACATTAAAAAAAAAAAAAAATTGGTTCCGTTTTGGGGGGGGGGCCATGGCCCCCTTTGGCCCCCCCCCTGGATCCGCCCTTGAAAGGTACTGAGCATGTACATGCAGTTTTGCGACAATGAAATAAAAACATTATAGCTGGATTGAATTTTGTATTTTCGAACAATTTTAAAAATTAATTTCGAACGATTAAAATACAAGCTCTCAAAATAACAAATTAATCATTCTTGCAATTGTTCTCCAATAGAAAAGAAAGAAAATAAAACAAAAAGTTATGTGGCGATGGCCAAGTCTTCAGGAGTCGGACTTATGACCCTAACTCAATGAGCCCCTTACCGACTTCCATATAGAACTCTTCTGGGACTCGGTACCCGGCCCACCACACCTCCTTCCCTGTCCATCCATGTAACTCGAAAGTCAGGCACCATAAAGGGAGGAAACGAGGTGGCACCCTAAGCCTTGCTGCCGAGTCAGCAAAAGAACCCCGTACCTATACGCAGATGCCAACCTGGACTTCCCAGACAGTCCCAACTTGTGAGTCAGCTTACCGACCGACCGAGCTAACTGCTGTTGGTAAATGACCACGGGAAATAAATACTCTTCAATGACAGAACTGCGGTCAACGAAAACCAAAAAAATGACACCATGCGGTTTCGAACCCCTAACCCTGGGTCCGCTGTCAGACAGCTTAACAACTATGCTGTTTCAGTAGGTGCTTTTCTCTTTGCGTTTAAAAACATAATCCTTAATTCCACAGTGGGAGACTTACTCTGTGTTTCATAGCTGCGCGAAAGATGCATCAGCATCGTGCTATACACATGAATGCTGTTACGTAACTCTTTTCTACAATCATTCTTATGTACCGAGCAGTTGACTATTCAGAGTCACTACGAGCAATTAACCTCACCATGCTCGTCCTTATTCTGTCTCATCGATGATTGTTTCGCGTCGCGCGTCTTTCGGCCGACGCTGATATGTCGCTATCATTGAGATAATTTCTAGCAAGTTTCCTCCACCTCATTATATTTATATCAAACTACTGACCCATTTACAATTTTTTTTACGAGGGAATTTTGTTTGTCTGATTCTAATTCAGCTCCCTTAGCTAGCTTGGGAAAATTCATCCGGGGGGGGGGGGGCTGGACACCTAATTATACTGGGACGCTCTTACCATTTATGTTTACTCGCGCTTACATTTTTGAAAGCTTTTGTACTTTGTTTCTCCACTTTCTCTGCTACTAAATACATTTTAGTTTCTCACGACAAAAAAGTGGGGGTAATTCAATATACAAATATAACATGGTTTGAGGGTGGACAGTCGATATTCGCTCCCCGAGGTATTGGAAGTTGACAAACTAGTTCCTGAGGCGAAGCCGAGGGAACTAGTTTGTCAACTCCCAATACCGAGGGGAGCTAATATCGACTGTCCACCCGAAACAAACCTTGTTATATTTGTTTTACTATACCTCATACATATTCAGTTGCCGAATTTTGTTTTATTATTATGCACCTAAACAAAATTTGGGGAAACTTGTACAGCTCACCAAAAGATTCAACTTCAATTACTAGTTCGGTTCGTTTGCAATATAATACAGTTACTACAGTTGTAAATACAGTTGTTTGCAATGTGTACAACTTTCTTTTGTACAGGAGACATCTTTACACGGTCTATACATTTTCTCCAGTACAGCATCATTGAGCTCTGTAAATTAACATTTACGCGAACCGTGCACCCGTGCGACAGTTCCTCGATTGCTCTGTAAAGCGCATGCGTAATAGACTGTCGCACGGGTAACCCATGCGACAGTCTACTACACATGCGTATTTACAATGTGCGTGAATCCTCGCGCGCGCGTTTGGTAAACAGCAAGAATAACATCTGGCACGTGATGGTGAATTGACCAGTGAACGTTCGGCTCTCGATCATGAATATGTATGAGGTATAGTAATAACCCATCCCCGCGGTCAAAAAGTGTGGGGTATAACCCCCACCCCACCCCCTACCCGGGAATTACACCCCTAATGACGGCGAACGGAGCCAACAAGCCTGCCACTCGCATGGTCTTTTTTTTCGAGTCCGGGTTGCCATACGCCTGACTCAAGTCTACGATCACGAAAAGGCCTTTGAGATGAAACAAAGCAAATCCATGAATCTTTTGCCGACTGAACGATCTAAATTGGGGTCGTATTGTGTAGAAGCGAGTATAATTTTTACTAACACCTGCACATGTAAAACGCCAATCGGCGGCGGCAGAACGTTCTTATAACTGAGGGCATCACCAAAAAGAGGCATTTTCTCAGAATAAAAAATTCCTTCAGTAAAAGAGGAGAAAATTGTGAAACTGTTTTCGTTTGCATTGCAAGGAATACATGTTACCCAGAGTAAAATTTACAACCAACATCTACATACACTTTTAAAAATGTTTGCATTACATTTTAAAAGCGTATAAAAGGAGCACTATTATTTCTTTGCGGGACAGTTTTCCATTTTGAGAGGGGCATATTTTGTTTTATTGCGAGAGGGGTCATTCGTGTTTTCGAGGGATAGTTTTCCATCTCGAGAAGGTTCACAATCTTGTTAATGCGCGAGGGGTGTTTGTGTTTTTGAGGGGCACATTTGCATTACAAGAGAGGGATCATTTTTAAACGCAGTCATAATGCTTTCGTGTGCGCTTCAAGCTCATTTTCATCTCGAGGGGGCACATGTGTGACCTAATGTGGCAAAATGAGGAATTTCCCCCAAAACCATGCTATGAGTAATCAACGCATGAAGTTGGATACACTAGGAAAATCATGTAATAAGAACCGGAAAATCTCCCTGTCTAAAAAAAAAAACATTATAAAAATATGTGGCTATAGATTAGGCCTATTTGGGGTGGGGGTACAAGGATGGATCCAGAACACACTTTTTTGGGGGGGGGGGGGGGGAGGGGGGCTGTACAAATCAAGCATGGCCAAACTGGTATAGGTCCTAGCTCTCTGAGAGAGACCCTAAAACTTGTGTAAACACTTTTCTCTGCGCGTGTGTGTGTGGGGGTAGGCCTATGTGTTTTATGGCACACTGCGGTAGTTTCGTAGGCCTTCCCCCAAGTTTTCGTTGGCCCCCAAATTTTTCATAGGCCCCCATTTTTTTCCGTAGGCCCGAGGCACAGTGCCTACTATGCCTATTGCGTAATCTGGGCCTGCACGTTATTCCAATAACCTAGCCTAATGGGTCTTCTGAGTGGCTCAATGTTTGACCATATGTTGTTGTTGTTGTTGTTGTTTTTTCCTCGGGGGAACCGTATTTATTTAGAAGAAACGTTTCATTTGCGTTTTACAATATGTAAATAGTTAATCAATAAACGCTGTGGATAAGATTTTTTATTTGTTTTTAGACATCACCATACTTATTACATATGGAACAGTCTGATATCGATTTCATATCATCAAAATAATGACAATAGTAAATAATGTCATAAATACAACAACAACAACGACAACAAAGGCATTTCGGTTTTGTGAATGAGACATGGTGTCGATCTATTTGGGAAACAAATAATCAATGTAATCAATTTATTTTCAGGAGACGACAATCCTGGTAGCCCTGAGGACGTCGCTGGTAACCAACAGCTGCCGACGGCCATCATTATCGCTGCGGTTTGCAGTGTAATAATAATTGTAGCGATACTGGTGCTCACCGGGATTTTCTTGTACCGAAGAAGGTGAGTCGCCATGTCACGAATAGTTCTAGGGGACAATGGAAGACAGGTTTCCCTCAACCCCGTTCCCATGATGTCGAGCAGTACGCTCCCACCACTACCTGCTCTCTCACACTGGTATTGGATCATTTGCATATCCATTTTTGGGGGGATACGTATGCAAATAGAAGAGGACGCTGCTCCGTGGCGACCACCCGTGTGCATTTTCTGTCTCGTCTTTTTAGTCTTTTCGTCACGTTTTTAACCCGTATTTCGTAAGTTTTTACCCTTTTTGATGTGTGTGAGGTGTTATACTAACCTCAAGGAACATGTTGGTGCGCCAGTTTTTATTCTCTGCACTGTTAATCGGTGTAATTCGTCATGCTTCTACTCAACTAGCTGAGCTCCCTGCGAGTACAGTTTATGAACGGCCATTGCCCATTGTGTATACACGGGAGACATTGTTAAAACTGAGGTCAACGGTCACAGCCACACCTGGTCTGGAGACGGACATTCCACCTGAGACCCGCTCGACCCAACGTAAAAGAGGCAAGAAAGGAGGCATCAGAGTGCGACTTCGTCGGCGGAAGTACAATCCTCCTCTACCTTCAATCATTTTAGGTAACACTCAAAGCCTTAGAAATAAACTTGATGAGCTGAAAGCGTGTACAAACTACCGCTATGAATTCAGAGACAGTAGCTTAATGTGTTTTAGCGAGACCTGGTACAATCACACTGACACCACTTTTGATACGAGCATTGAAGGCTTTTCATGTGAACGATTGGACAGGACCGCAGAGTCTGGCAAATCTACTGGAGGTGGTGTATGTGTATATGTTAACAAGCGCTGGTGCACCAACGTAAGTGTTGTGGAACGCTTATGGTCACCCGACATTGAACTGCTCACCGTTGGTTTGAGACCCCACTACCTACCCCGAGAATTTAACCAAATTTTTGTAACAACTGTATATATTAGCCCTTCTGCAGATGCCGACATTGCCTCATCAAAAATTGTTGAACTGATAAATCATCTTGAAACTCGGGCTCCCCATGCGGTGAAGCTTGTTTTAGGTGACTTTAATCACTGTGAACTTGAGCATACACTTCCTCACTATGACCAGTATGTTACGGTTCCCACCAGGAAAGACAAGATTCTAGATAAATGTTATGGCAACATCAGAAAGGCCTACAAGACACATGGAAAAGCAGGTCTCGGCCTCTCTGATCACAACATTATTCATCTTCTTCCTGAATATAAACAAAAGCTGAAACAACATAAACCTATTATCACAAGAAACAGGAAGTGGACAAACGAAAATATTGAAACCCTCCGAGGATGTTTTGAATGCACAGACTGGGATGTTTTTTTTCGGCCAAAACACTATTGATGAAGCTACAGAAGCGGTGGGAGACTACAGACTACATCAAGTTTTGTGAAAACTTGGTTATTCCTGAGGTGGAACACAAATTTTGTCCGAATAACAAACCGTGGATAACCAGAGAAATCCGTTGCCTTTCTGGAAAGGAAACACAAAGCTTTCCGTGATGGAGATCTTACTGAAAAGCGGAGAGTGCAGAGGGAGATAACCAAACATATTCGTCAAAGCAAGAAGAAATATGGAAAAACCATCGAGGACAATTTCAGACAGCACGATTCAAAAAAAGCTTGGGCTGGACTAAAGTCCATCACAGGAATTGGTAAGAAAACTAACTCCTACATTCCAACCTGCGACCCTGGCACCTTCGCCAATGATCTTAATCAGTTCTACACCCGTTTTGATGACTCTGACTTCAGTCTAGTCAACAACCAGCTTTGCGACGATCTGCGGAGCCAAGTAGACGACTCCAATAGGATTCAGCTCAGCGTTCCTGCGATTGAGAAATCTTCCAAGCGTATCAAGGGCAACAAGGCATCAGGTCCTGATGGTGTTTCTGGGAGAATCCTGAGGTCCTGTCATAAAGAGCTGTCTTATGTATTTCATAGACTGTTTCAGTGGTTTCTGGACTTTAACATAATTCCCAAAATTTGGAAAACCTCAACTGTCATACCGATTCCAAAAATACCCAAACCCACAGCTATGAATGACTTTAGACCTATTGCTCTCACATCGTCAGTTATGAAATGTTTTTAAAGTGTAATTAAGGATCTTATCTTGGTTCAGACAAAGGCTTACACTGACCCTGCCCAGTTTGCCTATCGTTCGGGCAGAAGTGTGAATGATGCCATTTTAACACTTGTGCATTATATTTATGAACATTTGGATAAAACTCACAACTATGTCAGAACTTTGTTTGTAGACTTCTCATCGGCTTTTAATACAATTCAGCCTCATTTATTGACTGGAAAAATGGATAGAATGTGTGTCAATCCCCATATCTGTTTGTGGATTAACAGTTTTTTAACTGATCGAATTCAAAGGGTTTTATTTATGAACTCAGTTTCTAATTACATCCATATTAGTACTGGAGCCCCTCAAGGCTGTGTGTTGTCCCCAGTGTTATTTTCACTTTATTCCAGTGACTACAGAACCGGTGATACATCATGCCCTATAATTAAATATGCTGATGACACCTCTCTGACGGGATTGATTTCTATGAATGATGAATCTGTTTATCGCAAAGAGGTAGCTAATTTTGTTAAATGGTGTGATCTTAATTATTTAACACTGAATGTGTCCAAAACTAAAGAAATTGTGTTTGACTTTCGTAAATCGAAGACTGGTATTGAACCTATTTATATTAATGACACTAGGGTTGAAATGGTCGATAATATTAAGTATCTTGGTACCTCCATTGACAACAACTTTGAATTGGAAGATCAATTCTCAGAAACTTGTGGCTAGGGCTAACCAGAGGATGTTTTTTGTCCGGAAGCTGAAATCATTCAATGTTTGCAAAGACATTTTATTTCTTTTTTATCAAAGCGTTATCCAATCTATCATCACCTTCTGTATTTCCTGGTACGGAAACCTAAGAGCCATGGACAGACACAGACTGGAACGTGTCACCAAATTGGCCTCCAAAACAATTGGCCTGGACGTTAGGGATTTACATTGTATGTTCGAATCTGCAATTATCTCTAAACTACATGACATAATGCAAGATCCTTCCCATCCGCTCCATTCTTCGGTGGTTGTCAACAAATCAGGAAGAATTCGCCCTCCACGAACCCGCACTAAGCGCTTCAGAATGTCATTCTTGCCTAATGCGTGCCATCTATTCAACACTCAATTCAAAAGATAATCCCCTGTTTTTTGTCTTGTCCTTTTTTCTGGTATGCTGGCATCCACTGACGTGTTTTTATTGTAAAGAGCTCTTTTTAATTGTGTCTCTTACTAGGTTCCTTGTCATAACAATCTGGTTTTTTATTGTTGGATGACAACCTTGTAATTTTTGATAGTCTGTAAATATAGTCTCTGTCATACTGTGTTAATATTTTATAGTACCTTTTGTTTTTTACATCAAATTTTATTTATTTTGCATTATATCTATGGTCTTATTGTACATGTATAATGCACACTGGAAATCAATTTTCATGTTTTTTACGTGACGAGTATAATAAATTGAATTGAATTGAATAAGGAATAGTCTGGTGCCTGCGTGTGCTTTACATCAGCGCTTGTTTTTGTTTATTGTGTCTGAGGTAAAAACAGAATCAATTCGTCGCGGCGTGAGTTACGAAAACACTTTTTGTTTTTCATAGTTCAAATGTTACAATTTTTTATCCAGCCAATATGCAGTATTCCTTTTCATATTAATATTATCAGATTGGACAGAAAATGATTATTTTTGAGAAGGAGGAAATTTTAGAAATTACACTGAACATGAAAACACGTAATACATGTTGCAAATATAAATCCATTAGCTACTAATTGCGCTATCTAATCAGGATACAGGAAGCAAGTTCCCATCCCAGGACTTACTGTTGGAAACGAGGTTGAAATAAAGTAAGCCCTGATACAAGGTTGAGGTTTCCCCTACACAATACCCTCCAAATTATCATCAGCATATTGAAATGTTCATGTGATTTTCAATCATCATAAGGACAAGCAGAAAGGTAAAAACAAAACGCGACAGAGCGCCCAAAGGCTTCACCCTGCAGTCATCACAGTGGCGTGTTGATTTGGTTCTTTGAAATATATGCATAACTATGTAAACATTATAAGGGTGGTAAAGCGTCGTCAGGGTTTCTTTTTCACAGACAAAAATTACCACTGAACTATGAATCAAAACAGCCTCACAATAACTCGCCTACGGAAATGAGTCGCCTGTGACAGAAAAAAAACACCCAATAACACCAAAACATCTGTTGATTTAATGTGTGTGTTAGTGTATTGGTACCAGATTATCTTCAACACTACAAATAAGAACAAAAGAAGTACGTTTCCATTTGTGCTGATCGATGATACACCGAACGGTTATCGACTGATAGTCCGGTGATATTGAAAAGACAAGAAATTATTATGTTGTTATTTAATTTCCCCATCATTTGGTTTATTTATGACACAGAAATCAGACGACTGATTCAGACACCGTATCCGTGGACAGCGGGAAGCAGATCATAAAGAAGGGTCCGGAGACGGGTCAGGAGCCTTGCTACATGGAACATGGACATCAGATTGCCTGAAGATGGGAACCAGCCGATGTCCTCCACCCCACAGTCATTGCAACAACATTATTTAAGCCATACAGTTTGATTTTCGGGTGTGTTGTTCTAAAAATCTTAATAGAATAATAGACATGAATTATTCATGACTTTGCACTTGATGAATGCTTCAATAGCACCCCCTCTAAAAACCAAAGGCAAAGGTGTTCGTCGCAATTCACTTGGCCCTAGCGGCGGTGGAACGGTTTCAAATGGGAAGGGGGGGTGCATTACCGAAAAGGGGTATTTTTTTAAATATTTTTTTCACATCCGTGCTGAAATGTAAACACCCATAGCGCCCCCCCCCCCCCGGTTCTGCCGCCCCTGCTTGGCCCGAACTGTGTAAAGTCTGTTTAATTCGTCTCACGGCTTCGCTCAGTTTCGCAAATCAATTCTTCATGCAGCTGAGCGGGGTGTTATCTTTTGTATAATGAAAAATAGAATTAGCTGCAAACTGCTTACAAACCAAAAGGACCTATGGTATAAATGCAAAAAAAAGTTAGTGGCCTGATGTTTCGACCCTAGCAGAGTCTTTCTCGAAGGCTAAATGACAAGACTATAAACATAAACAGGTACATGTATACATTACTGATGTAACAAAAGCAGTCAAGTGGAAATAGATGATGTAGAGGAAAATACACAGAGAAAGCAGGGGGCTGAACAGAAAGGAGGGTAACAAAAGGGAGGGGGATTGGGGGAAGGGGATGGCTGACCACAAGAGGTGGGGAACACAAAGGACAAAGTCAGTGATGGGGAGAGGGAGAGAAAGGTAGTTAATCGGTGAATGAGGCAGACTGGAGGGGGGGGGGGCTTATCTGTGGTGAAAAGGAGAAGGCAAAGACAAAAGGTTATTAGTCATTTCCTTCTTGGATGTTCAGACCATGGGGTTGAATGGTCTGGAGACGTCTTATCCATAGTTTCTCTCTACTCAGACGAACAATCTCTCTGTGGTTTCCTAGTGCCTCAATGCCCTGTAAAATCATGACAGAAATTGAGTGATTAGGAAGATTGAAATGATGTCCTACAGGTATATCCAGCTTATGGGTGTTGACTGTGGATCTGTGACCGTAGAAACGTCTCTTGAGTGTAGTTCTCGTTTCACCTATATATTGAACACCACAAACTTTGCAAGATATTAAATAGATTAGATTGTCTGAAAATGGGAGCCATCCCTATGTCCTTTACCCCACAGTCTTTGCAACAGAATTATTTAAGCCATACAGTTTGATTATCGGGTGTATTGTTCTAAAAACCTTAATAGAATAATAAACATGCTTTTGTTACATCAGTAATGTATACATGTACCTGTTTATGTTTATAGTATAATGGTCAACAAACAAACCAAAAAAACTTTTACTGATATGGTTTCAAACTAAATATAGAGGGGAACAGGTTTCCATGCTGCCTCTATACTACACTAACCTAAGTATAGCATATTGTATTTCGTAATACATATACATGTATGTTAAAATGAAAATGATGTATATCTATTAATATTTTATATACAGCCAGTGAAGTTTGTATTAAGAATATTGAAAAGATAGTATATCAATGATTGTTAAGGAAAGTTGAACTGCAATTGTTTTTCTGGCGTTTTATTATGAATACAGAGTCTGTGTCTTTTTAACTAAGCATGGTGGGCCATTCAATGATAATCAGTTTATTGTTGGGACAATATTAATTGTTCTAGTTCAGCTACCAAGATCAATTTGAAGTGTGACATGTTCTATTCTCGCTAGCACAACGGCTTGGCTGTAAATATTAAGCTTAATGCAGAACGGAAAAAAAGCTGTCGACTCACCCTTTTTTCTTCCAGGTACATGTACAGCAACGCATGTGCAGCAACGCATGTGTAGCTGCACATGTGTAGCTGCACATGTGTTGGTGCACATGCGTTGCAGCAACACATGTGCAGCAACACATGTGCAGCAATACATGTGCAGCAACACATGTGCAACAACACCTCTCAGACGTGGTGAAATGTTGACAATTTGTGCTTGATATTAAAGTATTCAACAAAAATGCTCTGTTATTGATAGTGGATACAACTAGGTTAACCTTGTGTCTTTCTGAAATCAATGGGACCAAACTCAGAACTTGCTTTTAATACTTTAAGGGAGGTACCAGCCATATTGTATTTATGAAATGCATGGATTACAATTATCGCTTTTGCCACATTGGCTGCTTTGTATTAGAGACAAGCCATTGTAATTATTGATTGTAACTTTTGAGCAATTTAAATGTTTAGATGAATATCAGGTTTCTGTAGAACCAAAACAATTGCACATAAAAGACATGAAAGTTGCTCTCACTGGATTCCATTTAGATATGTAAACTCCCAAAGTGTACGGTGAATTAATTGAAGTCTAAATATTTGAAAAGTATGAGGCATCCATGTTGATGCTTTGTCAGTGGTTGTGACCACTACTCCTATGGCGCGCCCTCCGTCTACTGAAAGAAAATTAAAGTAGACCGTTAGGCAACTTTGTCTCCGTGCGAGACACTATGTCGTTTAGCGCACCCTTTTTATGGCGAAATATTTTAGGTGCCAAAACAGTTTGGTTAAAATGCCCTCGTTAAATAGTGCAATAAACGAACTTCCAATTCAGTAAAACAGACATTTATTCATTTGCAAGGGGAATATGTTGCTCTTGTTCAACCTTGTTCCATGAACATTGACTTTCATTCGGATTGTATTTTTCACATTTAAAACGCTATATTATTTTGGTCCTATTATTGTAATTGTTCGACAGTTTCTCATGAATTGAAATCTGCCGATGTTACATATAATGATAAATTACAGGACGAAATTTCAATTGAATACATTTGGCGTTTCATGAGTTATTGCCCAAACAAGTGTGTCCTTTTTGTTCCGATTTATTTTTTCACACATGGCATAATTATGGTATCGTTCTTCTAGCAGAAAGTCTGTGGATTAGACGATCACGTGTGCATAATACACACCACAGCCGTGTGATAATATCCGTACATGTTATGTCATTTGCATTCATCCCTATGTAGCCCACCAATTTATTATCGGAAGCGCACTTCGATTAAAGAGTGTCCTGGTAATAACAGCATGTAAAATTATTTCGTCTGGCATGCTGTCATTTAGAAAAAAAATCAAGCAATGTAGGTGATTTCTAGCGATCATTCTATCGACTGATTTTTGGGATGCAGAGTGCCGTTGACATAGCTGTTTTTACCTCTCTGCCGAGAGGCTCGAGGGGTAAAAAGGAAATTTATTCTAACTAATATAAGAGACTAAAAAAACACTGTTTAGATATTTTGGTAAAAGACTGGCACATAGTTGTGTTAAAATGTAACCGTAAAAGGGCCGGGGGGCGGAATCCGCCCCCCCCCCTCGACTTTTTCCGCGATAGCCTTTAAACATCTTTTTTTTCGCGACACGAGCTTTTATGACTTTTTAGCCTCGAGCCTTGCATATCTTTTGACACCAAAAACATGGCAATCGGACAAGGGGTTGTCGCGCAGCGAAATTTTTTTCCGGCGCTACGCGCCGTGAAAACTGAATTTTCCAATATACGTCGTGTACACAAACCAGAATTTCCATTCATACATATGAATAATTAATTAGCCATAATTCCAAAACCCTTTGACCTTTGGTCATGACATTTTTTGGGTATGTTTATGAAGAGTTGCTCTATGCATGTACCAAGTTTCAATATCTTTTCTTCACTCGATAGCTGAGATCTTAGGGGGGGGGGGGCAAAATCCGCCCCCCACCGGCTGAGAGATGGTCAAAATAACCCGGCCCCTTTAGGGTTAAAAGAGGCAGGATTTTGGGTAACATGCAAATGTTGATTTTAGGCAATAAAACACAGCTTTTTGCTACAAAATTGCAAAATTCAACAAAATTTGTCAAAATATACTTAATTAATTGGCAAAATATACTTAAAATTGCAATTTATAAAAATTTTGCTTTTTTACCAATAAGTGCCTTTTTTCACCCCTTTTTATGTCAATTTTTTATTTGATGTATAACTGAGTGCATCTTGGTATTTTGTACCTGATCTGCTTCAAAGTGGTAGCTAACATGACCATTTATTATATAAAAAAAATATGACCCTCAGTATGACATTTTTACGGAATTGCCCTTTGAGAACTTACAATGTTAATTATCATTATTGTCCATGATTTGACTTGTAAACCATAACAAGCTGGAAAAAAATTGTGGATATGAAACAGATTTGCGAATTTTATGCGTTTTTAATTTTTACCTCCAATCGAATGACAAAGATCGACTTGGATGTTTTATAAAACAAGTAAAAAATGTTTTGCATTCATGCAATGGTGAGAATATTTTCATTTGTCGAAAGATGAAATGTTTCATTCAACTGGTTGACTTTGATGGAACATTCAATCTTTCAACTCATGAAAATATTTTCACCATTGCACTCTTAAACATTCATTATTTGTATAATAAACTACTAATGATCACGTACCTACTGTAATAAGGGGAGGCGTACTTTGTTTGGCTTCTGACGCACTGAGGACACTGTCGATATATAAAAAAACGTTTTGATGGCGCAACAAACATCGTCATTTCCCTCCTGGTTGACAAGTAAGTGCTTCTGGAGAACAAAAGTGGCGCCACAGGGTATCAAATCTCTCTGGACGTTATGCCAAATAAACCTCAGTAAGAGTTTGTCTTGTGGGAGAAGTTTCAACTGGTGAAACATAGTCTGGATGTCGCCTGAGATTGCTACATTAATGGGTGCTGGCGGAATCTGAGGAAGACTCCAAGCAGGGAGGCACCAAGCTTGGGCCCAGGCAAGAGGTGCTGGTTGAGGATCCTCCCATCATGTTCGGAGGAACAGTCGAACTGCCATTGTTCTCAACAACACGGTGTGGACAGTGTGGGCAGAACCATGACTCGTCTGTCCGGTTAGCTTCGTCCTCTTAACATAGCCCGCATCGACCAACTTCTGGATCTTCTAGTTCTGGATTTTGGCCAGGTTTGTCTGCTTTTGAAGTTTGTGCTCGATGTTTCTAATCTGAACATGGCTACTTCTGTGTCAGCATGAAACTAAACCCCGTCCTTAGCACGAAGAAGAGGAGTTGCAAAGCGCAGTGCATGGTCCTTCGTTATCGACTCAAATAGTCTGGTCTTCGAGTAGGTCGATCACTTGCTGGTCTTATTTAACACTCCATATCACCATGAACTTTTAACCTTAAGTTATTGTCATCATGGAGGGATAGGCCTATTCACCTGCACCCAATACATGTACATCTGAAACGGCAGTGTCTACGCACATATACTTTTTGCTTATCCTATTTCGGAAATTTACCACGTGTTCAGTGATTAAGTGATTCTGGAAATTAAAGCTTTTCTTGTAAAGTGTTTGCTATTCTGCGTAAAGTCAGTGTTAGAGTCAGTGAAACATGATGATTGCAATGCGACATATTTTTTTCTGATATTTGTGTAAAGGATATGTGAACTGCAGTATCATCTGACATGTATCGCGAAATAGGAATCACATTCACTGCAGAGCTTGAGGCCAGCGGTAAACATACAGTGTACTAAACAAAGCCGTTGAAGAATGGCATTGTCAAACGGGACATCGAAGGACAAAAAGGAACTTTTTTTAAACTAAACAAATGCTCCCCAAAAAGAAGAGCATTACTCACCTAAGCCCGTTGTTTATTCTATTTGTTATTTTATTCATTGTTCTTTTTAAAGGAACACTACCGTTAACATTAAAATTGTCCATGGTGTTGCTGACAACTGAGGGTGAGTATAATGTCTTTCAATGGAATCCTTCTTCTTTTTCATTCATTCATTTTCATGATGACTTGATGAGTTGGGCCCAACTGTCCCTGTCGAGCATAGTGTTGGAAAGAGATGGACCACTCAGACCAGTTTATAGCTCGATGGATGTTTTCAGGTTCATGTTTGGACGACCTTTCCGTCGAGGGGCTTCAGGATTCCAGAGGAGAACTTGACTAGCTGGCTCATTATGTCGATAAACGTGACCGGCTAGCCGAAGGCGACGATGTCTGATGGTGGTGGAAATAGGGTGAATGGTTCCATACAGAACAGAGTTAGGGAGATGTTGTTGCCAAGAAACGTTCTGAACAGCCCGCAACATCCGTGTATAGGTACCATCAATTGATGCAGAGATCTTTTTTGGTCAGGGTCCAGGACTCGCAACCGTAGAGGAGGATGGATTCTACTGAGGTCTTGACGATCTTAAGTTTGGTGGACTTTGAGATCGAGGATCTCCATACTTTTGTCAGTGAGAACAGAGCAGCTTGAGCTTTTCTACACTCGATATTATGAGCTGTGCTGGTGATGGGTTGATGACCATGTACTTAGTCTTCTTTGCATTAAGAGAGAGACCAACGGACTTGCAGCAAGCTTCTACTTTGTGGAGGAGAGATTCGGCATCAAGGATGGTATCAGCAAGCAGACTAATGTCATCTGCATAATCTAGGTCGGATAGGTATTGGGCAGGGTGTCTACTACTCCTACGGCGTGAGAGAGTGAGACCATCGGTGACATTTAATGCTGTCCGCAGGGTATAATCCAGAATTATGACGAATAGGTAGGGGGCGAGAATATCACCCTGAAGAACTCCATTGTTGACGGAGAACGAACTAGATTCACCTTCAGGAGTGAGAGCAAAAGCACTTGTATCTTTATACATAATTTTCATAGCATGAATGGTCTCCGGGATACCGCAAGCATGCAGGATCTTAAACATTGTTGGTCTGTCAACAAGTCAAATGCTTTACGGAAATCGATAAAAATGATGGCACCTTCCTTCTGGTGGTTACAAATTTCCTCAATAAGGCGCCTGAGGGCAAGGATTTGAGAAGAGGTTAGACGTAGAGGCCGAAAGCCACTTTGATTGGGACGGAGTATCTTCTCAACTTCCGGACGAACGCGATTCAGAAGTAGTCGATTGTATACCTTGGTAGCAGTTTGAGAGAGGCTGATTCCCTGGTAGTTGTCTGGGCAGCAGTTTGAGCGCGGCTGATTCCCTGGTAAATGTCTGGGATGGTGAGGTCCCCTTTCTTTGGAACTGGGACGATGCTGGACAGGCCCCATTCTAGAGGGCGGTTACCTTCAAGGGTTGCATTGCAGAACCGTGTGAGATATTTCTTAAGTTTAGGAAGCATCGAAACTTCAATAGGTATGTTGTCCACACCAGAAGCCTTGCCAAGCTTCACTTGTTTAATGGCTATGTTGACCTCTGTTTCGGAGAATTTGCCAGTTCGGATGTAAGGGTTCGGAACAAAGACGGGATCAATGGAGACTGGGTCATTGGAGGCATTACCAGAGCTGAGAAGGTTCTCAAAATGGGATTTCCAAGAGGCAAGTCGATCATTATCTTAAATGAAAACGGTGTTTGAACGTTTACCAGAGAGCTGTTTTACCAGTTCCAGGCATTTTGGATGGAATTGGTCGATTCCCGATCGTCAAAAGCACTGAGGATGTTGTTGACTCTGCAGTCTTCTTGCTCGGCATAGACACTGCTGAGGTTGGATTGAGCAGCAGGAAGATTGGTTTGTAAAGAGGTGAGTGCATTTGTTCGAGCTACATTGACTGGTGTAGATGATGCAATGGTATGTGGTCGTTTGGTTTGCGATGGAAGGAGAGACTTCCCAACACTCTCACACACTTTGACGAAAGAGCCATAAGATTGGTCGTCAGGGCACAATGAGGACCACTCATGGGTGATACGGTCCTCAAGAGAGGATGCAAGTTCTTTATCTGAATGCGTTGCAGACCAGTTCAGTCTAGGACGGGCAGTAGGTTTTGTGGAACGAAGACTGGGCCTTATCTTATCACATACTATACGATGGTCGGAGCCAATTGGATCAGATGTTGAAAAGCTTGAGAATCTAGGATGCTGTTTTTCCAACGTTTACGGCACAGGATGAAATCAATCTGTGACAGGTACTTGTTAGGTTAACGGTGAGTCCAGAGCTTTTTGGAGGACTTCTTAAATAGTGTGATGGCAATCAAAAGGTTGTTACGATCGAAAACGTCACTGAGGAGCTGACCATTACGGTTGGTAGTAGAGTGGTAGGAGAACTGCCTTGCAACATGAGCGTTGAAGTCCCATCCGATGTCAAGAAGGGCATGTAAGGGGAATGGAGGCAATGGTGTCATTGAGACATTTTGTAGAACCCAGTAATAGACGCCTTATCACTGGTGTTAGTGGGAGAGTAAAAGGAGACAACGTATGTCTTAGGATTGTCTTTAAAGATGGCGAGCATAATTCTGTCGTTGATCTTAGAGATGGAAGTCAGCAACGGAAGCAGTGATGTTTGAACAGTTATTGCTACACCACCAACGGCTGCACCTTGTCGATTCCGAGTTGCGGAAGAGGTGAAGATGGTTGATGATCCTAAACTAGAGATTCGGATATCAGGGTCTTCAGGTCGAGTCACTTGACAGTGCTCTTGGATGCAGGTAACAGATAAATTGTAGTCACATAATGTTTATTAAGTTCCTCTCTTGATGACAGCGAAGAGAGACTGTGACAATTAAGCTGACCAAAAAAGGATAGTTTTTCTAGGTCGAGCAAGACCCTTCCGGAAACTATTTTTATCAGATGATGCCCTCCCAAGAGGGTTTCGGACGCCGTCGTAATAAGACAAAGTGTCAATAGTTCCGTGAGAGGGCAGATTTGAAGCAGGGGCTTTAACCCTGGTGCTGAAGGCTGAACTCATCATGTTTTTAAGAGGCTGAATACTCAGTGTGACGCCAGGGAAAATGACAATCTCCAAACCACTCTTAAGGAATACCACAGAAAGAAGTACTGCACGCCATCATAACCAGGTGAACAAGCCTATCAACCAAGCCTGCCTATTCCGCCGATACAGATTGTATGTACTAGACTGGAGAGGTCCCTCACCTACAGGAGTCCAACATACAGGTCTACTCATGTAGTTTAGCCGACCAGCCGAGGTCAGGATACCGGGGTGTGGCCACTGCCGTACACAAGCAGTTCAGTGGAGCCATACATGAGCTAGGGTGAACTGTTGGAACTAGTGGTTAGAGCCCCCATAAACATGGGCGGTTGCCCGTCGCCAAAGGTACTATCCATCCAGAACACCCCAACACCCCAATGGATTCCTACAAAACAGAAATCAATACGAACAAAAGGAATTCAATAGGAACAATAACCTTTTCACTTACACAATATTCTGCTCATAATGAGATATGAAACTGAGTTGATTACAATGAGGAACACAGTACATGCTCCATGCATCTTGCGTGAGATTTGGTCGCACTTAATTTTGGAGCAATTCAATGGCCTTGAAATTCAAAATCAAGGGTTACGTCCAACCATATTGTATTTGTTTTCTAATAAAAGATTGGTCTAACATGGATGACTACTATTACCAGAAAAAATACTCTAAATAAAATGTCTAGTGATTCAGTTAAAACTATAGTGGAATAATACTTTGTACACATTCATGTTCAAAAATTCGGTTCGCTAAGGGAGCGTCTCAAAAGTCGGAACGGGAACGTTCCGTTAGACCGTTCCAGCGGACCGTTCCATATACTACCTTAGACTGATGGGTCTCCTATACCCTAGGTCCTCCCTCTACTGACACTGCAACCCTACTGTTCCACTTCAGTGGGCACCAAGCTTGCTCTAGGATCCTGTCTACTTGGCATCCTCACAGGATGCAACTTCACACTCCATTGAATTCACCTTTTGCTACTTAAGTATTCATTTTCTTAGAGTTTAGGCACTCTCCTGAAGACGGTCAGAGCATACTGACCGGAACGTCGAGTTTATACCTCTGGTTCTTTTCAGAACCATTCTCTTAGTTGAGAAATTATTCGCACATGGTGTTTCCGCAAACCTTTCATTAGTATCTTCACCATGCAAAGCCATGGTCAACTCGAAACTGAAAGAGTGAACGCGAAACTCATCATGCAAGTCAGTTATATTTTTGAGGAAAAACGGGTATAAAGCCTATGGAGAAAGGATTGTGTACAAAGTCTATGGAGAAAAGTGATAACACCCAAAAAAGTGCCATCGCTCACACTGCAAAAGTATTACACATTTTCCAACTCTAGACGTACATACTTTGCCAAAAATCGCTATGAGCAATGCTCTTTTCGATCATATAAAACCGGTAGCGTAATTTTTGGACCGAAGCTAATAGCCCACCTCAAATTTGGAGCCGCAAAATTGTTCAATTTGTTATTTTGAGCTTAATTATATAACATACTGAATATAAACTAAAAATGTCAGATCTATACTCTCATCATTCCAAAGAGAGAACAAACACTCTTTTCCAGTGAAAATTCACTACAGGCCAGCGACACGAGGAATACAGTTGCAGAAAAACATGCTTTTGTCACGGGTATTCTCCCATGTCATGGTTCGATAACCACTGTCATGTAAACAACCGACGATTTCTATTGAACCCTTTCCATTCTGCTGGTTCATGGCGAATGGCCTCACAGGCATTACTAATCACGCATGAAGTCGGCGTTGAAAACTGCGGAATGCAAAATGGTGAAACTACTAGACGTTGACAGATCGCTATGAGTCAGAATTATAAAGAACCAGGCCTATTGCAGACACCAGTATACTCTAAAGTGCATGTCGCCTAGATTTTCGGTGGAAATTCGCTGGAAGAAAACGTGCTAAAAGTTAATGAAATGGGCATGGTAAAAGATGTCCTGTGAAATTATTTCGCCAGAAATTGTATCGTTCGAAAAACTAACGGTGAAGATGTTTCGTGAGATTTGGTGGCACTTAATTTTGGAACAATTTAATGACCTTGAAATTCAAAATCAAGGGTTACGTCCAACTATGTTGTATTTGTTATCCAATAAATGATTGGTCTAACATGGATTATTACTTTTACCAGAAAAAAAAAGAATACTCTAAAAAAACACATGTCTAGTGATTCAGTTAAAACTGTAGTGAAATAATACTTTGTAGACATTTGTGTTCAATAATTCGATTCGCTAAAGCAGCGAAATTCATGAACCTTCATTTGAAATGGATAAATACAAGTTGAGCCTCTCCAGTTAACACCCTCTAGTCAGGTGGCATATGGTCGGAATCGTGACCGACTGGTCCAAAGCACCAAACTTGGCAGATAGATTCTTATAGCCCTAGAGAAGATATTTAGAAGGGGTGACACCTGAAAATCTTTTGGGAAGGGTGCCTAATTTGCATAAATCGTTAATCCCTGCCGTGTAATATATTTATTCCCATATTTGGGTATATTTATATTTTTTTATTTTTTTGAAAAGTGTATTTTGGTGATTCTTCTTGCATAATTCTTACTTCAATAACATTTTGTAAAACATATAAGTGACTGAATAAATAGGAGGACATAGTAAAGAACCAAAATTGCTACTATTTTACCCTAAAGTTACGCGCATTTACCTTTTCCTCAGATATCATCAACTAGTCCAAACGTGGGTATTGTTGATGAGCTTCAAATTCACAAAGCTACTTACTGGCATAGTTACCCTAACAAAAATAAGTGGGAAATCAAGTGAAAATTGATAACATCTTGATGTTTAGCCCAAAAGACCAAAAAAGGGGAGAAAATGTGGTGTCCGTAAATTGGGCTAGTACGGGAAGGGTAACGTGGGGACTTGAACAAGTTCAACGAAGTCCCCCTAAATAAGATATTATTGTTGTTTACAATAATTTTGTCTACGCCAAAACGTTTTCTCAACAATAATTTTGGGAATTTCCTTGAACTTGTTCCAGTGTTCCATGTTAGGCAACCCTTCACCTACTTGTTAGCCTAATTTATGGACACCTCGTTTTTTCCCAGTTTTTGTTTTCTGGGATAAATATCACAATGTTATCATTGTTCACATGGTTTTAATAGGGTTACTGTACCAGTAAGCTACTTGGTGAATTTAAAGTTCATCAATGCTTATGTTTGGCAAGACTAATTGATGATATCTGTTGACACGGTAAATGCGCGCAATTTTAGGGCATAATAATAGCCATTTTGGATCGTTACTATGTCCTCATAATTATTCAGTCACTTAAATACTTTGGAAAATGTTATTTAAGTAAAGATATGTAAGTAGAATCCCCAAAATACACTTTAAAAAAAAATATAAAAAATAGAAATATACCCAAATATGGGAATAAATATATTACATGACAGGGATTAACGATTTATGCAAATTAGGCACCCTTCCCAAAAGAATTTCAGGTGTCACCCCTTCTAAATATTTTCTCTAGGTCTATAAGCATCTATCTGCCAAGTTTGGTGCTTTGGACCAGTCGGTCACGATCTTGACGAAAATTAGATCTAAGCCACCTGACTACTCATACAACGATAGTGTCCGCCGAAACTCTAAAATGCTAATATAACGTGAACTGGTATGGATGACGAATGACGGCATCTCCCTTATTAAGGCATAGAGGATCACTTGCAATTATCCGAAAAGGAACCCTCGGAATTATTATGAAAACGTTGACATTGATTATATATAGTATTTGTACTAAACAACCAGTGAAATAACTCCATATGGCAACATCAAAATTAATTGACAGATTTGTGGAGATGAAGAGTGCTGGCATTCACTCATCTTTCTTGTGCATTTCACTGTTTTCACGAAAAGTGTAATTTCAATGTGCTGAAATTTTAACAGGTTAAGTTTAAAACATTCCGCTTGGACTTCATTTGAGTGATGTTATGATGGAGAACAAACGAATACATTATTTATTGTGTGTTCTCCTTAAGTAAAGAATAATAGCTTTGCATAGTGGATCGGCAATGGGGGTTTGTTTACAGTGTTGGAGGACTCAAGGCCGGCCTCGGCCTCGAGGCCGGCCAAGAGGCCGATTTTCATGGCCTCGGCCTCGGCCTCGGAGCCTTCCGGCCTCGGTGAATCGGTCGAGGCCGGCTCGAGGCCGCCCATTTCGGTGTGTTTTCTATTCTAATTAATTTCAATTTTCTACCGTATCAAACCCTCGAGATTCTGCCGCAGTGGGTTCCGTGAAACGAACGCATATACAATGTACGCACGAATGAACTGGAAATGGTTGCGATTGAACGTACTCACGTACGTATAGCATCTTCGCCTAGCCTGCGCTTCAGCTTTCTACGTGCGTGCAAGCGTTATAACTGTTACCGCGTGCCAGACTACATATGTCTGGCACCAATCCCATCTGCGTACAAGGGCGGATCCAGAACACAATTTTTGGGGGGGGCCAAAAAAAATTGGGTCCCCCAAAAAAGTGGGTCAAAAAAAATACGGCTTGGGGTTCGGGGCCCGCTTAAGGGCCCCGAAAAAAAATTCGGATTCTAGATGCTCTGTGGTGCGATCTGAGGCAATTTCTGACCACTTTAACCAATGTTTTTTTGAGGAAAAGATGGTGGTGTACTCATTGCCTGCCTTTATTGCGATGTAACATAAAACAAACAAAATGGTTTCGTTTTTTGGGGGCTGGCCCCCTTTGCCCCCCCCCCCGGATCCGCCCTTGTATGCGTACAATAACATGTGGTAGTAGACTAGTCTGGTTGCAGTGTTGTACATAATTTTCTCGTTTCGCCTCTGTACCCCGACCTTTAAAGCTATAGTCCATCATTTGTAATTAGTGCATTTTGTTCGTTTGAAGCAACAAAAGTGTTCAAAATCTAATGAAGGATACTGAGCAACTAACCTGATGAAGTTTCAGCTAAGCTTCAGCTGTACATTCCGAGAAAAGCAGCATTCTAAGATCTCAATTTCAAATCAAAAGTTACTGAATCATGTTTTGAATTGTTTTGAATTGCAGCTATACGCGGCGTCGCGCACTGATCATACGAATTATAACAACCGCGCGCGTGTGTGCGTCGTTCTAATACTTGTGCGCGCTGCGCTGAATAACTAAACGAACTACTAATTTAAATTTTCCTACGGTGCTTCTTAAGAATCACCGTTGGAAATGCCTTCTTTCGTTGATTACTTCAAAATGACAGCTTCCCAGAAAGAATAATTTCACAGGGAGTTTAGTTCCCTTACTATCTTTCAACCAAGTTTGTTTTTCAACAGTAATTACGCCAGTTACTTTTCGGATGGCTGCAAATGATGGACTATAGCTTTAAAAATGATTTGCGGCAAGGTGCGGCAAGCTTAATCATTTCTTTTTATGGGCCACTGTTTCAGTAAAAGTCTGAACTTTTTGGGTACAATCTAGGGTACTAGTCTGTACCATTTATTTTTCATAAAGATATGATAAAAACAGTTACGATTTATCAAGTAGATTTTTTTTTTACACAGTGATTTAAATGAAAGTTCCGGCTCACACGGTAATGTTTGGCGCAAATGGTCGATATGGAAAGCGCGATTTCAGAATTCGTTTTTCCATCCAAATGAATGCAAAGTTCTGAATAAATGTTTTAATAATAGGAGTCAGTATTCCTCGTGGTACAAGGATACTTTTTTTGTATTTTTAGAGCCATGTTGATACTTATTACATGTAAAAGCACGGTTTGAAATTGACTATTTTTGCGTGGTTACAGATATACGGCCAAAACCTCTGGACTCCCTACCTCTTGCCATGATCTTAAGATTCTTCGAAGCCTTTGGATTCAAATCGGATGATCCGAGAATTCATGGTCATTTTGATGAACTGAGTGTTATCATGCACGCATGTTCCGTGTTGCCGTGTTGTTTGGAGCGGGATTGGCCATTGCCAGACTTTGTCTGGTACCGCGCTATTGATAATGCGTGAACACTTATCCCGTTGTGCGGAGCGGGACTGGAACTATACTTTGCCCGTGCATAACGGCGGGCCGTCTGGCACTGTCTGGTCGCATCGCGGTGTTTGCTCGGCGCGCGCCTGGACAGTGCAAAGGTCGGGGGAATCGTAACTTTTTGGTTATGAGTGGTTAAAACCTGATTCAAAAATCAAGTTCTTGTTTATTTAATGGGAATTCCTATGATATTAAGCATTTGGATAGGTTTTGAAAATAAGATTTATAAAACATGCTAAAAGTAAATATTGTAAATCTTACAGAATAGAAACTCACCATTTGGCCATTTAAATTGTAGTATCTCCAAAGGGCAAACACCTATGAGCCTGATTCAAACGCCATTGACTTTGTCGTGTAATTTGCTTTTCAGTGATACAAAACTTGAGATTTCTTCCTTTAGAAAATAAAATTCGCCGGACCCCCTACAAGAGGAAACCCATTGCAAGCTGTAAAGTTGTAAGCCAGGCACTCCAAAACTCAGTGAATTCAACTAAAAAGATGTTAAAACTCCAACATAATCTTAGCCTTGTTTTAGTGATTTATATTTTATTACGTGTTTTGATAGCTGGCCTCGGCCTTGGCCTCGGAGGTGGTGGCCTCGGCCTTGGCCTTGGCCTCGCGGTTGTGGCCTCGGAGGCTGGGGCCTCGGAGGCTGTGGCCTCGGAGGCTGTGGCCTCGTAGGCTGTGGCCTCGGCCTTGGCCTCGGCCTCGGAGGTTGTGGCCTCGACTACAACACTGGAAAATATGTCTTTCAAAATGGCACCTTGTTTGTATAATTACGGTCATCTGCCTCCGAGAAATTATTCTATGGAAAAAAGCCCCTTGCACAACCACGGTCTATACCAATACAAGCAGATTCGGTTAATAATTATTCAAAACAAGACTGCGTCTTGACCTTGAGATTCTGACCATTTAACAGGCGCCTTCTATATTGGGTCCACTGTTTCTCTGTTTAAGTAAACGGTCACGATCTTGCATGGGGAGTTCAAAACAAGAGATGAGCCCCTGCGCCCCAATGGGCTAGTGGGTTAAAAAGAAGTCAATGAACGCTAGCAGTTTCAATGATTACCCATGCAACCGTGACAGCCAGGGAGCCCAGCCAAAAAAAAAAAAATCTTTTATTTTTTTTTAAAGTTTTCTATTCAAGCATGTCAACCATTTCCAGTACTTAAGCGCACGTTATTTAACAACATCGTCACTCAACTTGCATTATGTATTAAGCTGTCATTGGATTTGGAATTAGTACATGTAGTACTGACTTCAGCGTTGAAGGCACATATCATAGAACGCGTATCTGAGAGACTTGAAGAAACAAAGCGTTTAAAAAGGTAAGTTTATTTTCACAGTTGATCATTATCTGAGGTTTGGGTAAATTCATGAAAATGTACCCTGAAGTAGATATCATCGAACATTATACCTTGGGAAGTCAAGTTATATTTTTATGAATGTCCCCTAATGTTCGAAGTCATATTTCTCATCAACATTTTGTTCCAGTCACAAATAGCCTAGATCGATTCCTCAAGACGCAAAACATCACGGGGCCATTCAGGAACGATTGCTTGTGCATGATTCTAGGGGGAAATGCCTCCCTAGAAGGTATCCATTTCCAGTAATTGAAATTATTATTGTAATTTTTTTCGTTTCTTTACGTCTTCCGAGCATCCTTTTCTTCATAGTATTTCATTGCTCATCTCCGTTTTCCTTTATGCACACATTTGAAAACTAAACGAATGACATGTTGGCATGTTGTAAGCCCTTAATTGCCCACAATTATCTTGAAAACTGCTTATACCCCGTCACACCGGAGGTGGCACGGCGTAAACTTTGAACATGTTCAAAACTTCCGCAGTGCCACCGTGGGTTGCAGTAGGACCTCTATCACCGCCGTGCCTCCGCAGTACAACCCCTGTGCAATCGCGAAGGTCTGCGGTTTTGACAGTTTTCCGCGGTGCTACGGCGATCAATGACGGAACCATTACAGAACCACGGCGATCATGGCGGTGCCACTGCGGTTTATGCCGTACAAGCACCGCAGTGGCACCGCACCTCCGGTGTGACGGGGGTATTCACGGGTAGGGGAATACTATGAAAAAAACTTCTGCCGGTGTCACTACGATGATGGCGGTTTTGGCCAAAAACCGTAGTGGCACCGCGCCTCCGGTGTGACGGGGGTATTACTGATTTGATGACAGAATCCTTCCCAAAGTGAAAATAGTATTGACTTACCAAGTCACTTCAAATAATCAAAATTGCATAAAAATCAAAATGATTGTACATACCGTTTCAACAGAAACACAGGTGGGTTAAAAAATCATTTTTATCTGAAGAGGGCCTTCGCCCTTTGATGGTAAGCAGGTGTGCATTTCAAAGGAGTAAACCAAGAACCATTCTTTTCTGGATCTTGCTTTTAACTCTTAAAGGGCGGGTTATTCTGATAATTTCCGGGGGGGGGGGTGGAGCGGGGCGGGGTGGATTCTGCTCCCCCTTCAGATATTTGCTATCGAGTGACGAACAATTGTCAAACTTGTTACATGCATAGAACAACTTTTTATGAACACACCAAAGAAATATCATGACTATACGTCGAAGGTTTTTGGAATGATGGCTAATTAATTGGGTTGCATGGGTGGCTTGTGCGTAAAGCACTCGCCTATCACCAAGGTGACCACGGTTCGAATCCTGGCGGATCGCATGTGAGGAGAGTTGTGTGTTGGTTCTCTCCTGTACCAGGATGGTTTTTCTCCGATTTTCTCCCTCCGAAAAAAATCAACACTTTCGATCTCAGGCTGAGCTCCGTGGTCATTATATGGGTTGATGTGGCCGGCAGCCGTAGGCGCCTTTACGTGCCAGCGCGCGGCTCGACCACGTCGTAGCCACGTCCTTTGCAATTCAGCATACCAGCTGCGAGTAAAGATGATTAGCCTCCCAAATTATTATTTATCATTAATAAACTATTTGTATGCACCAATGCTTATTCTGCTATGTGTACACTACGTATATAGGGGAATTCAATTTTTCAAGAACCGTGTTCCAAAATTAAGGTTTTTGGTTTTAAACGATACGCAAGAGTCGAGGCTAAAAAATCAGGACAGCTCGCGTCAACCCCCCCACCCCCCCTAAAAAACACACCAAAATGCTTGGGTATTGTGGATACAGATTGGGGGGAGAATTCGGCCAACCCCAACCGGCCCTTTTAGGGGTAGTCCAACTAACAAAAGTCAAAAGTCATTCTTACATTAAAGACAAATGTTCGTGAAAACGATTTCTCTATAATGAATTAAAACTACATGTAAGTCATCAATCTCATTTGGGGAGTACATGTAGCCTAGTAGTTAGGGTTTTATATGACATGATCAGAGGGTAATGGGTTTGAATCAAGCTGCCGGGTATATGCTGTGCCACTCTATTCCAACTTGCCTCTCTCCACCCTTGAGTTTAAAAGGGTACCATCATAAGCCGGGGAGCAACCTGCGATGGGTAAGCATCCGGTCCTTGGGGAATATAAATATTCCCAGTCGTCTCATGCTATTGAAACTGGTGGCGATAAACGCCAGCCTAATCGGTCATATTGACTCGTGACAGACAATTTTTTTTTTCACATTAGGCTTAATCTAAAAAAAAAAAAAAAAATCCATATGGCCAAAAAAAAAACAGTTTTCGGTTTCTGGTATGCGCGCGCTTCGCCGTAGCCATGTGCGTTGGCAAAATGAAAAAGTTTTTTTTTTCAATACAAGATGATGTCTCAAAACCGCCAAACTCACTGGTTTGACTGGAATCCTGCTGCTGCACAATTTTAACGTGTTTTTAGATGGGGTTATGATCGAGAATAAGCTTTATGTGGCCTCTCTGGACTCCCATATATTTGCACTAAGTTTAGTCGGGCACCATTTGCAGTCATCAGCCGACATTTGAAGCCAAAAAAAAAAACAGGTAAAAAAAAAAAAACACCGCGTCGCCGCACCACTTTTGGGGCAAGCTCCATACCAGAAACCGGAGACTTCTTTTGGCCTAGTGGAAGCGAATGAATTTCTGTTCATAAAAAATATTCACATAGGTTTAACTCGCCAAACGATGTATAGCTCTCGGTATATTTGCAGTGGTATTTGTTTGGTACAGGGAATGGGTGCATGGCAAGTTTGGGGCTAGGCAAGGATTTATCGGTCTACTGGGTTTTTATGAGAAAAAACTTGCAGAGGGTAAGGCAAAAAAAAAAATTCCGGTTTCTGGTATGGAGCTTGCCCAAAAAATGGTGCGGCGACACGGCGTATTTTTTAACCTCTTTTTTTTTTGCTTCAAATGTATGCCGATAACTGCAAATGGTGCCCGACTAAACTTAGTGCAAATTTATGGGAGTCCAGAGAGGCCACATGAAGCTTAATTCTCGATCATAACCCCATCTAAAAACACGTTAAAATTGTGCAGCAGCAGGATTCCAGTCAAACCAGTGAGTTTGGCGGTTTTGAGACATCATCTATTATTGAAAAAAAAAATTGTTCATTTTGCCAAAGCGCATGGCTACAGCGACGCGCGCGCATACCAGAAACCGGAGACTTTTTTGTTTGGCCTTAAGCATGAATAGCTTTTTATTAAAACGAAACTACACTGGAATTGGCGTAAAGCATGACTAGTTTCAATAACAACCTGTCCCACTCTTATTATGTTGGGGATGTGTCACGGTGAACATTGCTTTGTTAATCTTGAGTACAGAATGCTAGCAACGTCGATGGAACTTTTCAATGAAAAAGAAACCTTCAGGGGAAAGGTATGAACGATTACCCCTATTGAAAGATCGAATAAGAAAAAAATCCTGGCAGGCATAATCAACTTTGACACCATTGTCATGGCTGAGGTTATTGCTTTCGGGTCAAAAGCTTCCGTCATTGCAGAAATTTCACAGACATGTCATATTGTGGGAACCTCGAAAGAAATATCGATTCTGCACTGCCTGAAGATTTAGAAATACCTCCTCTTGATATTTTACAGTGTTTGTGCTAGACTTTCGAAGCGCTGCGCTTAGCCTCGGCGAAACTAGAAAGGAACAAAACGAAGGGGATATTTGTACAGCAAGCATATATACTGTATAGTGAAGCGGAGCAATTTCATCGTCGTAGAACACTGCTGGCTGGAACACATTTTTTCCCGGGAGTAGGGGGTGCTGAAGCATATTCCGGAACCCCAATCAAAAAAGTTTGGGGTGCTGCAGCACCCAGAGCACCCCTGTTCCCGCGGGCTTGAGACTTGATTGTTATTATTCAGAGAAGGCAGACATTATTCCATGCTTCGAGAAGAAGCATTCGGCTATGCCTATACGGGTGATTATGGAAAACAACATGGTCAGTAAAAACCGATTGGCCAGAGTTTTTTTTTGTTGAAGTCGGCCTAGTGGCCCAAGTGCCATTTTGTTACATATTTCAGAAGCATGTCGAAGTAGCAGAAAAAAGAGGGAGAAAAAAAACCTTCCTTCTGTGACACCGGGGGGATCGGTGTCGAAATGGGAATATATGAACAACTTTGCCCGGAATTTGTGCAATACATCACGGGCCCTGGGTGCGTGGGGCTCGGACCTTGTGTAAAGACAGCACTCACAATCATTGCGTAACAGTTCAAATGGATCGGACCATTTAACACAATGAGGGATTCTAGCTGCCGTGCACATTATTTAGCATATACATGTACACGTACACAATACAAGTTTTGGAGTGAAAAAACGTTCAGCTAAATGAAGTTTTAATGTAAGAAATACTCATGTTTCTTTAGCACACTCACAATGGTAGTAATACAAGATTTGATAAGCAAACCACTTATTAATGTGATACGTATGTAGACTGTACTATGAAGGCGAGATAACGCAAACCATATGCACAAATACACCCCTCTCGGGACTAATATGCTATGGTCCGACAAACATGAACTGCACAAAGACTCATTTTATCGATATCAAGAGAATGTTATGTAAATAACAGAAAACTTGTGGTATGAAGGTATATTCATGCACTGAAAACTGTAGTTTTAAGGCGTTGATCATGAATTGGTGAAAAACGAACAATCAAGAGGACACAACGAAGAGTTTCCCAACGGGTGCTTCAATAATGCGGCTAGACGAACGCGTGGCCTGACCTTGTTCCCCGTTCAACTTACCAATACACGCGTGGTTATTGTATGCATGGAGCCAGACTACAGAAACACGTTGCATATTATAATCAGGTCATGGTATGGAAGAGAGACGTTCCATGATTGGAAGCAAAAAAGCCCTTTCATCCACTCTTCCAATCAAAATGATTCTTATATGAGTGGAAAGGAAATGTCATGTAGTTTATTCAGAAGTGCGAGTTTAGTCTGTAGGACAAAGAAAACGACTATGCCGTTTAGTTTAGTGAGACAACCCACCGGAAAATGATCAATAATCTTGTTGACCTCCATTGACTTTGCCGATTTTGATGTTTTACGCCCGTTTTTGGAGTGAAAAAGCCCTTTTCCTCGTGCATCATATATTTGTTAAAATAACCAATCTACAGGTAATAATCTGAAATTTCAAATGCGTAGCGAGTTGGTGAGGAACATAGACGTACTTTCTTTTTACTGACAAAAGTTTGCAACGAGGGCTCTGTTTTCCTGTCATTTTCATGCGCTGAGCGTAGGGTCACGGGGCTCCGTGAGCAGATGCGCGCAAGTTGTTCATATAGGAGGAACGGCTGAAAAAAATTCTCTGTTATCTCTGTTGTTTTATTTCTGTAAAATGAAGAGAAGAGTAAATCAAATGTTGTCTCCTCAAATACAGAGGATAGAGTGCCTAAATAAAAATTTACATGACAAATTATAAGAAATATCTAAAAGTAAAATATGTCTCCATGGACGATTAAGCCAAGTAATTGAAAGTAAATGCTAAACAATAATTACTAAAATGAAATATCAAAGGGATGGCTAAAGCATGACAAGTATAAATCATTTAAACCACTGAAATGGCAATTCCCGCCAAAAGATCGGCGATAGCCGCCATCTTGCGACAACGTCCGTTTTAGGACTAATTACAAAACGATACTTCAAAACACACCCAGTCTCTTGCAAAAAACTACAAGAATATTACTACAACTACCGTTTAGGACTATATCATTAAGGATTAAGCTAGATTGTAAGTCCAAGAATAAGGAATAGGTCGTAACAATCTATACCACAAGTCCATATTATTAACTGTTAAAAAAAAAACGAGTTTAAATTCATAAACTATTTGTTATTCAAAAACAGCTTTCATCGTGTGTACTAAACGAAATGTTATATCCACAAACGTGCGACTGCAAGGTGAAATAACTATTGACGTTCTAAAAAAACACCGATCTGATAGAGCTGATTTCCCTTGACCTCGTGTGCACGGCACGAAATCAAACTGGATTCAGCTAGCTTCATCTACCTTCACGATTCAATAAAACGTGACGACTGAACTTTTGTATAGCAAGGCGGTAAACAAATGGGAAGATGTATCATTACAGAAACTTCTGACATGTTAATTAATAAAACGATGAAATGCAGTTCAAAGTATTGTAACCTGTTGATATATTCCTAGCCTTTTGTCACACCAAGTTTGGAGTTATCTCACACCAAGTTGGCAAACCTCTAAACTTCAAACTGCAGTCATCATGTTTGCTAATGACTACCGAATCCTCAGTCTTTACCACCGTGAAGACGATTATCAAGCAAGAAATGAAATGTTGATTATGACAGAAAGGGCCACATGTTACACTGCTACACTGATTTTTTTTCCTATGAAAAATATTATTCCTTGGAAAATGATTTGAGGGGTAAGACAGGTTCAGTTTTCTGGAACATTTTTATTCCCTTGAAAAAGTCGCTTATTTTAAAGAAATCCATCTTTGGATGTGTTTTACATATAGTATGTCTATTATAGTAACTTCCTTTCTCCAAAGACTTTTAAAATAAGTATGTATGGTGCGTGACTTCTATTTCGTATTAGAATTATAAACTAGAGGTTTTTACCATTTCGGTTTGAATTGCGAGGCTCCGGTTCATAAAATAAACACACACACACACATATCATCATCAATCTTCATATCCATCATGGGGGACGTTGAGCCACCAAGACCAAGCAATCAAATACAGACACACACGAAAACAGTTTGTATTGAAAAAAAATATTTATAAAGCTCAAGCCCAAAAGCATTTCTAAGCTTTGAGTCAAGGCCTGGTTGGACAATATTGACTCTTTTCATATGTTAAGAGCCTGTATAGAAAATCATTGATACGTGTCAAACAACAACTTCCGTACGCTAAGGCAATGGTACCCGCCGGGATTTACCGTGTGAGGGTTTAGTAGAAATCAAGTTTCAAGCCCGCGGGAACAGGGGTGCTGTGGGTGCTGTAGCATCCCCAAACTTTTTGGATTGGGGTGCTGGAATTTGCTTCAGCACCCCCTACATCCAGGGAAAAAAATGTGTTCCAGCCAGCAGTGTTCTACGACAATGAAATTGGGGACGAGTTTCTATTAACAATTTGAAGCTCTCTTTGACTTGCCCTCCCATTAAGGGGGCGAGATTTTTGACAATTTAAAGCTCACTTTGACTCGCCCTCCAAATAAGGGGGCAAGATTCTGTTGATAATTTAAAGCTCACTTTGACACGCCCTCCAAATAAGGGGGCGAGTTTCTGTTGACAATTTAAAGCTCCCTTTGATTCGCCCTCCCATTTAGGGGCGAGTTTTTGTCGATTATAAAAAGCTCACCTCGGCTCTCTCAAATAACGTATTTTTCTTTTAAATATTGTTGAGTGACCCTAACGTGGCGCGGCCCCTTACGTAACAGACTTTGATTTCTCGCCTGTAGCGCCTAGCAAGAGCAAAAGGGTTAACTGAAATTTCACAGAAAGTGACATTTCATCAATTTCTTAACACTCCCTTTTATAATTACGAGTTCATTTACCCGTAAACCATGGTTAAAAAGTTAGAAGCAAAATTGTATTCGGCGTGATTTACCGATTTCATTTCGAAGTGCACATTGAACCCTTTGAAAATTTCCCCCAAAAAAGAAAATACAAACTTAGTTGGGTTTGTAAGTAGAGATAATAATGGTGTATTGGAATGTATCAACTTTATCGAAATTTGTAAATGTTAATTTGGTATTTTCATGGATTTATTCAAGTGTGCCATACACGTAAGGGATATACTCAGCCGTTTTTGTGCCAAATTTCCAGACGCCACTGTTTTAGAACTTCGGACGAAATTTCATAACACCGTAATTGTTCACAGAGGTTAAATAACGAGCATTAATTAGGTAAAAGTACCAGTATTTCTCTGAATGAATTTGAAGTTGGTCAACAAAGAAGTATGTTACAGTCGGGGTTAACGTCGACAGTGGCGCACCCAAGGAGGGTGGGGCGCTCCCCCCCCCGGGTTTTTTTATTTTGTTTTGTTTCTTTTTTTAGTCCCACGATTTGGCCTTGATGATATGAATGTGGCTTGTTTTCGAGTAGTATAATAGGGGTGTAAGTGGCGCCACCAACAAATAGGCCGCCCCTCAACCAAAAAAAACCCATTTTTTTTTTATGCAGCAAAAACATTTGGGCAATTTAAAAAACAACCAAAAAAAACTTAACTTTTAACAAATTTGTAAATAGATCCTGGGTGCGCCACTGAACGTCGCCACGTTATAGGGACTACAGGTGGTGGTAAGCAAAAGGCAGCAGTTGAATAACGATGTCGATCTTTTCAAGGTCATTGAAGAATGAATCAATCACCGCTAGTTCGAGGCTTTAATATCTTATTAATACATGTAGTTACAAAGTGAGATGGCCGTCCCATTCTTCTTCGGTTTTGCCATATGAAGCATTCCTGAATTAGAAACAAATACGTTAAGCCTACATCAGTCCATTCCAAGTTCATAACTAACAAGTTTTTATATTTATTTATATTTTTGTTTGTATAGATTTTGTAATTTTATCATTTGTAATTAATATTTTCATTTGTTAATGAAATGCCCCAAAGAAGCTTTGTCTAAAAATGATGATGGGCTTATCACAGTTAATTTAAACAGCACAATATCGCTAGGACCTATCCTTACGTGCTCAGCTGTTATGATGCGGACATCTTCCCGACCCATACATGAAAAACTATCAAGCAAACTTCACTAGATGCGTTATGGCCAGAATGTCACCGACACCTTGAAGTAAAACTCATGTAAATACCGGTAAAAACTAGCAATCGGAGAAAACGGCAGTTAAAGTTGAACGCCTTCTAGAACAACACTTTGTGTCAAAACTGCAGAGAATTTTCAGTTGGGTTTCTCGTTGTGGACACTTGATGTACTGATGTTATTAAAGTTGCTTTTTGACCCGTTTGTGTATTAAAACAACAAGAAATAAGAGAAAAAAAATTGTGAAACCAAAAAAAGCTGCGAACTGTAAAGTTTCGTTTTCACGAAGTAGAAGAGTGTGACTAGAAGAGTGTGACTTCGTGGAAACGGAGGTCAGCGCGCGCGCGCTCAAACAAGAAATAGGGTTACTTCTTGAAAACGTTTTTGCTCGCATTTGAGCAGAGTGCATGCCATACATTACAATGTTAAATTGAACTTGAGCGTTACTTCGTGAAAACGAAAATTGTCACTTTCGCGCAAAAGTTGCCAAGGATAGTTAGCGTAATTATTAGAGTAAAGCTCTTGAAGCTTTGAAACTTCGTGCAATGGTAGGCCTTGATGGCTAAGGTATAAATATGTAAACAAAAATGAAAATCGAAAAAAAAAATATGATTTAACACGTGGAGTGTTACTTCGTGGTGTCGGTGACGACTGATGTGTCGCACACAACGTCGTTTTTTTTGTGCCAGCTGCATGCTCTTTAGTGAGACGGAGAATGGTCTCTCTGTGATCCTGCAATCGTCTTTTAAATCTTTGTTTGCACGAGGATCGTATAGTTTTTTCTTACCGCCTGTACAGGATGAGTTAAAAAAAAAAAGCGGAACCAAAACCCTACAAATTAAATTTGATATTAAAAAAAAAAATTTTAGCACTAAAAATAATGACTAGAAAGCCAATTGCATGAGCTACTTTTATATTAAAAAAATGAAATTGCTTTCCGTTCAAAGGATATAACCAGTTTAAAAGTTAAACATATTCCGAAACAAAGTCCTTTAAAGGCCCGTCTTAAAAACAAGAAAACAGATTTGATCAATCATATTGTTTGCTTAACCAGGGTTGTAAATAAAGACATTGTATACCACAATAATTGTTGTCAGTTGTTAGAACAAGTATTCCGAGTCATTTTTTTGCTGTTCCAAACATCAGAATACACAATAAATTCAAGTATTTGTCAGTCCCATCCAATGAATTGTGCACAAGATGAGAGTTCACAAGGCAGACATCTGGCAGGTAGAAGAACAGTTTCTTGTACCACTTGATGGACTTCCTGACCGTGCAGTGAGTTGAGGCAAGTTGGTCCGACATGTCCATGCCCTTCATGCCTGCGTTGAAGTCGAGGACGCACTTGGGCTTTTCGATGGGCTTGTTGTTCCGATCGCGTTTGCCGGAGTACCCCCATTGCGGACGTGTGCATCGTAGACAACATGCGTACATCTTTCTTGTCTTTTCAGACCAAGGCAAGCAGGCCATTGTCTGAAGAGTGATATGCAACTTCGCCTTTACGAAGTTGCAAGTCGCACAAGTCCTTGGGCATGTCCTTCCGACTTTTCCTGACTGTCGCGACGACGTTGGTCTTGTGACTGTGGAGTTCACGGAACAGAGAAGGGCTGCTGAACCAGTTGTCAAGAAATACGGTGTACCCCTTGCCGAGAAGATCTGCGTTCAAGTCAAGTACGATTTTTGTACTTTCCAGTGTATCGCTCTTGTCTTGCCCCGTGTATATTTTCAAGGTCCAGGTATATTCGGCAGCAGCTCCCGTGCTTTGGCAGACTCTGTATACCTTGATGCCAAATCTGGCGCGCTTCTTGGGGTTGAATTGCTTGAACTTCAATCTCCCCCGACTTCCACAGCGACTCGTCCGTGGATATACGGCTGTCGGGAAGGTAGACTGATTTGAAGTTCTCAGTCAGTGTATCTACCACTGGGCGGACCTTGTAGAGGCGATCACCTGTATCTGCCTGACTGCTGTCGGTGAAGTGCAAATGGGACAGCAAGTCCATGAATCGGTCACGGGCATGGTTTTGGTGAAGAACGGGGTATCAAATACGGGGTCTTGTCCAGTAGAGTTTCAAGTCCAGCTTGGGCATTATTCACATGATGATTGGCATGGCCGGGAACGCCGACTTCTCATCTGGAGTATCGAACCATTCCCTTATGTGACTTGGACTTGGCGTTTGACGCTTTGGTTTCAGGGCGGCGTAGCGATTTGTCTCATCGGCGATGTGCGCCACCAGTTCGGGAGGGAAGAAGTTTTCGAAGGTCTCCATTGCTTCGCTAAGTTCATTCAAACCCGGCACTTGAACTCCCGTTGTACCATGGAAGCCAAATCGACGAGGAAAGTTGTCCGTGTCCTTCCATCGAATTAATTGGGTAGTCTTGGCTCGCCTCGCTAACCTTGCTAACGGGACTTGTTCGTCAGAATCGCTGTCACTACTTTCAATTTCTGAACTTTGTTCAGATTCCGAATCAGAATCTGAACTGCTGGTAGCGGTCAAAGTTTGCTCCTGTTCACTGGAAGACATCGTGTATGCAAGTGTACATGTACACAGAAAGCCCAGTGTCAGGTGTGATCAGCCGAGCGTACCCTACACACAGAGCACGCGTACACTGAACAAAAGCCCCTGTTCATCGCCATAGCCCGTGCGCGGTGCACAATGGAAAGCGCTCAGTGAGCTCGGAACACTAAAAGCCCTTCTATTCAATCGAGAAGAATAGGTCATTTCAATGAGTCAATAGTAGGTTTTGGAAGAATAATGAAGGTTCGCCAAACTTTTCCCTACTACAAAAAAAAACAGCTTTCAATCAAAACCTGCCGGTAACAACAGGTGGGAGATGAATGAAATGTGTACGTGCGGCAAGGCGGCTATGCCCGCACCCCGGCACATAGACTTAAATCAGTCCGCGGCCATGACCGCTTGGCGTACGCAAGGGGATAAAAGCCCACTACAGACAGCCTTGAGCCTGCATGCTGCGCTGCCAACATCAGCAATGACATCCCTACAATTGCTCGTACAAATAGGACACAGGTTTAAACCCTAATTGTATCAAATCTGCTTTAAGATAATAGCCCAAAAGCTAGTGTGAACAGTGTGAATGCTACGGACGCGTGGTAGGATTTCGAATGCCTAAGCGAAGATAATATTTAGGAGAGTGAGCTGTCACCTGTGAGAGTCAAACTAATACAAAGGGTAAAAGTGACCAGATTTCATAGAGTCAAAAGTGTACGTGACACCGGGGTCATTTTTCTCTGCCCGTTTACTGAGCTGTTGGGTGTATCACAAATATTGCATGGTATTTAAGGTGGCTAGCAAATACAGGTATGTTCCACCGGGTAACACACCTCGCAGAACAAAGAATTGTTTGTGTTTGAAAAGCAAAACATGTACACGGGACATTTTAGGGAAATAAGTACCTTAACCCTAAAGGTGCCGGGGGATCCGCCCCCCCCCCCCTCAACATTTTCCGTGATAGCCTCTAAAAAAAATTTTCGTGACCTGACCTGTTATGACTTTTTAGCCTCGAGCTTTGCGCATCTTTTGATACCAAAAACATAAAAATCGGACCACGGGTTGCCGCGTAGCGAAAAATTTCCCGGCGCTACGCGCCGTAAAAACTGAATTTTCGCATATACGTCGTGTACACAGAGCAGAATTGCCATTCGTACATATGAATACATATGAATACTTAATTAGCCATAATTCCAAAACCCTATGACCTATAGTCATGAAATTTCTTGGGTATGTTTAGGAAGAGTTGCTCTATGCATGTGCCAAGTTTCAATTTTTTTTGTCACTCGATGGCCGAGATCTTAGGGGGGGTGGAATCCGCCCCCCCCCCCCCGGCTGAGAGATGGTCAAAATAACCCGGCCCCTTTAGGGTTAAGAGTATCCACTTGTGTCATAGTGGGACAGATAGGGCAAATATCTCAAGGAATTGTACCTTTGGTGATAAGAATGGAATTTGACATACAGTGATCAGAGTATGTCATGTGAAAGATGTTTAGCTATAGGGCCATCGAAGATTATTTTGTCTTTTGTTAAAAAAAAATCAAAAAATATAGGGAGAATAACAGGCAATTTTCGATTTGTCTTTTTGATCATCAGTGACGATTGCAGGTCTTCTCCGTGAGTCACGATGAATTTGAAGGTGATCGTGCTGTTACTTCTTGCTCTCACATCATACGTCGACAGCCAAGGTAAGACCAGGAATACCAAGTGATTACTTAATACGGGCGATTCCCAATAGTGCGCCTCCAAGAGTTTGCAGCGCGTTGGCCAATCACAATGCGCGAAATCAGTCGACCTTTTCCAAACGGGCGTTGGGTCGACAGATTTTGCGCATTGTGATTGGCCAACGCGTTGCAAACTCTTGAAGGCGCACTATTGGGAATCGCCCGTATTGTAAAGCGTAAAATATACTAAGCAACATAAAAAAATAACTTGAAATATGCCGAGGGTATGCTTTTTTGCCAAAGATAAATCAGACGGTTAAACAATGACACAAGCTTATTTTTTGATTACATTTAACATTTTACGTTTGGATTCCACGCTTGGAGAAATTCGGTTGATGAATTGATCAACGTGTATTAATATTATAACAGGGAAAAGTAATCATTTGCATTTCCCCACAATCATCGTAGCATCGTCTTAACCGACAATTGAAAAGTTACTCCTAAGAATGTAAAACAGTTATGTTAAAAATAGTTCACTAGCGGTTTTCGAATGAAGTAAAAAGCCAGTCTTTGACATATGCCGCTTAATTGTATACACAAATAGTATCAGAGATAGATAGGCGGAGTTGAATTAACAATTTTAGCACAACATGTTGGATAGTTTCACGCCATTATCTGTCGGGGGGAGTGCTGGAATGACCATTCTTAATTTGCTCTGGGTCACATGTGGGTCAGGTGACCAGGCCTAATGTCAAAATGTTTAACATGCTGTGCACGAGTGCCGTTTTGGATTACGGTGTTCAATAAATAAACTGAACCATGATACACAAAATGCTACTTGGGAATGAACATAGTCGGATAGAGTTACTTAACAACGATTAAAAGATTATAATTATTTGTGTCGCGAGGTGGCAACCCCAACGATGATAAGGGTGGTCAGGTTCACCCTCATGAAGATATATAGAGTAAGGTGTAGAGCAAGTGGAAATGACTGGAACACTCAGACGGTTGTTTACACTGATTCACTTGATTAAGTATTAATTTAATTCACTTTCTCCAATTATACCAAATAATCCAAATGAAGATACGAATAAAGATTCCAATAGGACGACAATGTAGATCCAAGTAAGACACAGGGAAAAACCCAAATGAAGTTCCCTGAATGACGAAGACGACTGAGAAGACCATAAAAGAAGACCCTGTTGACCATGAATAACATGAATTGATCTTAAACTTGTGTAAGTCTTGTTCCAAAGTTATTTGATTAAATTAATATTATAAACAACAAGTATTTTAATTATACAGCATAAACTATAAATAATATAGTTGTTTTTGTAGACAGGTGTCATGATCACTCTATAATTATACTAAATAGGATGACTAATTAATCAAGCATAAAAAAGAATCACAGTCTTACCCTGATATAAAATAGAGAAGGCCTGTAACTAATGCACTTCAGATGTCAACCTTCAAAGCTTGTGACTTGACAGTCTCAGCTACAAATTAAAATACATAAACATACCAATAGTATACATGGGGAACATATTTAAGGAAATAGCTTCTATCATAAAAGGTCCCGTGCACCAATAAACAATGCGACATACACGAACAACATTTCAAAATACTGTAAAGCGAGTAGGTCTAATTGCACAGTGTGGTCGAGATTCAACGTTTTGCTGCGCATACGCACACTACGTACTGAATGTACACAATGCTGAACTCAATGTCGCCATTATATAATGCATTATGCAGTGAATGTGAACGAAACTGGTCATTCAACTCTAGAAAAGTTTTGACACTTTCACACAAAACTAACATCCTAAAAACTATAAAAATCAATCAGTTTGACAATAATCATATCAACCACCTCTTCTATGTCCCTTACATTATCTACTCAATACTTGATTAGAATTCAACTTACCCCCAAAATGAGTGAAAAGTGGGCGACTTTTAGCCAAGAGTTGGCTCGGTCTGAGCTTCCTTCACGGCCTGCTCGCAAGAGGACAAACCATGTAAGCGGTATTGCAATGACTACGACCCCTCGTGGCGCATAAAATTAACTCAGAAGGAGTGTTAACTTTGATTACTGGCAACAATGATGACATGCTGTTACAAAATATTTATTCTCAAAATAGAATTTTCAAATGACCTAAATGTCGACGAACATATCCAAACTTGTTCTGGGGCAATTAGGCTGGCGTGGTAAGTACACTAAAAGGAACAGCCAGAAAATAACATTGCATTATTTATGCTCCTCGTGAATTATTCATTATTTTAAACCCAAAACCCCATATCGTTACATTTGTATACATTTCGTATATAAATGCAAACGTTTACATGGGCGGCGCCAGATTTTTTTTTCAAGAGGGGGGCAAAGTTCTTATAATCTTTGTATTTTCTCAAGCATATTCTCAATTTATCATATATTTCGAGGGTGGGCGGACGAGGGAAGGGGCATTTGGCCACCCCACCCCATGCGGATGCCCATGTTGATAAAAGTGCATAAAAATAATAGCAACATACAGTTTTGTAGATATGGAGATTAGAAAATGCCCCTTTAATGTGATGTCAAATGACATGTAATGACGTCATAATGACGTCTTTTAAATGTTTACCTATAACATATCTCAGTATAAGGCTGTTGTGCTGCTGCCACAAGATTTTCTTTGATCTGACGAGTTTTGTTATCAATTCCCCATTATTTTGGGTATACCCATATTAGCTGTCACAAGTTGCAGTCTACCTACTGTATAAAGTTGGATGTCGTATATTCATCGTTCTTGAAGATATTTCAGCATGGTTCCCGGCCTTACTTTGGTCTATTTTCAATTGGTACTGTTCCGGGTGCTGCTCTTGTTCAGCAATCCATCTAACTGGGACACAAGGCTTGCCAACAATGAATGGGACACCAGCTATACCTACATGTACCCTGTATGGGGGATCGTAGGAAGAACAACCTCACTCGATGCCATGCCAACACATTGGCAATTATAACGTATGCACAATACGCTAATGAAATGCTGATGTCTGTTCGCCACATTGTTTAAAATATGCATGACATGCCGTTTGGGAAGCTGTTTTTCTTGAGTTTTGTTTCCAAATATGAAATGGTGGCCGAATGATAAATGAAAGAGCACATATTTAGGCCAGATAAACATTATTGATAGTAATACAAAACTGGAAATTAAAAATACAACTGTTCCAATCCCTTAAAATCACGACTTTATTGTTGCGTGCATCGTAACGGTTCACCTTGACGGTTCACTATTTCATTTTGGCCAACAACTGTACAAAATACAGTTTGTGTTTAACATGAAAGGCTCATTAGGATACACAAACAACATACAATCCTTGTCAATTGTTTGTATTCACTTATTCCGTGAATTTGCCGAAAATCCATTGCTGATCCATCCAATCCAAAATATAAAGGAATTGAGTGACTCTGCTTCTTATATAATTTACAGCGGTGAACCGTGGTTACACAATGGTTTGGGTGGAGTTTTCGTCCAAACGAGGGATTAAAAACAAATTGAAGAAGATGATACGTTGTTTGTGTATCCTAATACGGCTTTCACGTCGAACACAATCTGTATTTTGTAAAAATATCGGCCAAAACGACATGGTGCACAGTCATGGTGAACCGTGTGCATTGACCATGTTACCAGCGCGCGCGCGTGTGTGTATTATTATTTGATCGCGTACTACGCGCAATATCCAAATCCAATATCAAGGCTATTGTACATTCAGACAATACCGGCCAAAATGGTTGGGACACTTGGAAATAACCTTAGCTTTCAACGGTCACCAACTCCCCCGCTCCCCCAGTCAATGTTGTTCTCTTCAGCGGATGGAGCACACACCGCGCAAGGAGAGACATAGTCTAGGGGCTAGACGCTGTTCTTGTTTGCTACGCCAATAATTCGCCACCGCGATAACCGGCCACAAAGATAGGGCGCTATCACGACCAACCAATATCACCCACGAACCTGTCAGAACAACGTCTAGGGTACTTGCTTAAATTTCACCCAGAAAAATGTGGGAAACTAGGGCGCGTGCGCCAATTGTGTATGTAATTTCCTCTTGACGCACGCGCACACACGAAACAGATCTGCCATACAATTGCACAATAGTCTGGTAGCTCGCTATACTACTGGCTGGAAGTTTCGGACATAAACAGTGGATAATTCTGCTGTCGGCGAGCCGCGGGTTGCCAGCCGGCCGTGTGCGGCGCCGGGCCCGCCTGAGGTAGCATTGCATTGCAGTACGCTCGCGCTGTTTGGTTCGTAAAATAAGACGGAGAAATGGCACACACGTACACATGCACACACGTACACACACACACATTCTAAAATTTGTATCCTTGTGGAGACATTTTTTTTGTCCTCGTGTAGTAAAGTGTTCAATTGTGAAAGTGAAGTTTCAAAATGCTCTTTTTTTTACCAGAATTAGTTTCCTTGGCTGAAATTTGGACTTGATATCCCTTTCTAAAAACTTTCCCATTTGCGACGAATCAACCCACCTTGGAAATTCCTAGTTTAATATGAGTAAAACCCATATATCTATTTCGTGAAAACCTTGTGGAGACCTATTCATCTATAGAAATTGCCCTGTGGAGACCTTTACAATGTTTTGTTCCCTACTGTGTGTGTGTCTCCACAAGGATACGAATTTGTAGTCACCATAACATGTATACACACATATTGTACATGTACATCATGATTCAATCCGCGGGATATATACGGCGCGGTATGGTACGTCAGGGGATCAGACTATATGAATATGCATATATTTCGGGTAAATATGCAACATATATAATACGCGCTACATACGTTAGGCAAAGCAGATTCGCGCGCATTACACAACCAATAGCAAGTGCACTAGACGTTGTTCTGACAGGTTCTTGGGTGATATCGGTTGGGTGTGAAAGCGCCCTCTCGCGGTGGCCGTTATCTTGGTGGCGGGTTATCGGCGTAGCAAACAAGAACAGCGTCTAGCCCCTAGACTATGAGAGAGACAACATTAACCGGGGGCTGCGGGGTTGCGGGCCCAGCGAGATTTGGCCAGGATTGTCTGAATGTTTTCATTGTTCAAAATATGCATGACATGCCGTTTGGGGAGAGCTGTTTTTCTTGAGTTTTGTTTCCAAAATATGAAATGGTGGCCGAAGGATAAATGAAAGAACACATATTAGGCCAGATAAAAATTATTGATAATAATACAAAACTGGAAATTAAAAATACAAATGTTCCAATCCCTTAAAATCACGACTTTATTGTTGCGTGCATCGTAACGGTTCACTTGACGGTTCACTATGCCATTTTGGCCAACAACTGTACAAAATACAGTTTGTGTTTAACTTGAAAGGCTCTTTAGGATACACAAACAACATACAATCCTTGTCAATTTGTTTGTATACACGTATTCCGTTAATATGCCGAAAAAAATCCATCGTTGATCCATCCAAACCGAAATATAAAGGAATTGAGTGACTCTGCTTCTTATATAATTTACAGCGGTGAACCGTGGTAACACTATGGTTTGAATGGATTTTTCGTCCAAATGAGGGATTAAAAACAAATTGAAGAAGATGATACGTTGTTTGTGTATCCTAATATGGCTTTGACGTCGAACACAATCTGTATTTTGTAGGAATATCGGCCAAAATGACATGGTGCACCGTCATAGTGAATCGTGTGCATTGACCATGTTAACAGCGCGCGCGCTTGTGTGTATTATTATTTGAGTGCGTACTACGCGCAATATCCAAATCCATCTATCAAGGCTATTGTACATTCAGACAATCCCGGCCAAAATGGTTGGGACACTTGGAAATAACCTTAGCTTTCAACGGTCACCAACTCCCCCGCACCCCCAGTCAATGTTGTTCTCTTCAGCAGATGGAGCACACACCGCACAATGAGAGAGACAACATTGACTGGGGGCTGGGCAAGGGCGGATCCGGGGGGGGGGGGCCAAAGGGGGCCATGCCCCCCCCCCCCCCAAAAAAAAAAACGAAACCAATTTTTTTTTTTTTTTATGTGACATCGCAATAAAGGCAGGCAATGAGTACACCACCATCTTTTCCTCAAAAAACATTGGTTAAAGTGGTCAGAAATTGCCTCAGATCGCACCACAGAGCATCTAGAATCCAAAAAGCGGGCCCCGAACCCCACGCCGTAATTTTTTTGACCCACTTTTTGGGGGACCAACATTTTTTGTGTCCCCCCCAAAAAAATTGTGTTCTGGATCCGCCCTTGGGGCTGGGGGGTTGCGGGCCCAGCAAGATGTGGCCAGGATTGTCTGAATTGTTTCATTGTTCAAAAATTGTAACGGGCGCGAAATCACTGGTTCAAGTACTAGATGACTAGAGACTAGACAAGAATTCTGACTGGAGAGATCGTGTTCTTCTTCAAATAATAATAACGGTTTTATTATCTTCCAATACTGTTGGCACACACCGTGCCCGATGCGTATAATCTAATGTCTATGTGGATAACGATGAGGCGGAGCGCCAATGTGCATTGCAATCGAACGTTGAGTACGACGCGCTCCTTCTTCTATGTGAACTTCCTCACCGGGCCAGAACCAGTCACGATCTGAACACCGAGCCCTGACTGGGCTCGTCTTTTATAGCGTTTGGGCGCGTGCATAACGCAAGGAGCTAGCGCATCATAACAAAATGTCTCTTGCAATGCTCTGATTGGCCATAAACCACTGCGCCAAACATTATTCTTCATAATAACCATAATAACAGCGTCTTCACCTAGAAAGCTTCGATGAATTAAACTTGTACAAGTCATTTCATTTAACAGTTATTCTACCATTAGTTTATCATAGGCCCTATTATCAATACACAGTCAACTGTACTGGCATCAATTCCTCTCATTAAAATACGAGTTGTTAACTTTAAACTTATCTTCTTATCTTCCGTAAGTCCTATCAATTAAGTTTATGAAAGGAACCTGTATCTTATCAGAGTGAAGAATAAAGTGTGCTTACTGGAAATTAATCATGACTTGCATTTTCGTTACATTCTCCCCAACTTAAGACGCAAATGCGCCCTCGCATTTAACTACGAATGAACCAATTAAAAGTTAACGAAAATGCACGTGTATTCAAACTACCTATGACTTGACTGCACCAGGCAGTCTTACAATGTTCTCAATAAAAGAATCATATTTGGTATCTTATGCCAAACTCACGGCTTATAAAGTCCTGTCACTTTAATTTAGAATTGTCCGCCACTCTTAAAGTAATTTATGCACCCAGGATATTCCAACAGTCGTCCTCCGCAATGTCCAAAATTATTTCAATACAATAAGTAGGCCCAACAACATATCCGCAACAATACACATTTAAAGAAAACTAGAAATGGTCCGCAACAAATAGCCTAACATTAATAAATAAAAAGAGAAATAGTCCGCAACAACTATCCTCACCATCAATAAATAAAACTAAAAAAATAGTCCGCAACAAATATCCTAACATTAATAAATAAAAAGAGAAATAGTCCGCAACAAATATCCTCAACATGAATAAATAAAACTAGAAATAGTCCGCAACTCTGAATATCCTCAACAAAACGTTTACTAATCTAAATAACTTAATCTCTACTTTTGGAAAAACCATTTGATGTTTAAATCAGCAGCAGCATCACAGTTTTCAAACATCGTCTAGTTTCTGTAGTCTGTACAACTAAATTTACAGTCATTAGTGAATCCATGTACGTTTATAAAACATCGTGCAGAACAATTTACTAATTTCGAACAAATTTTTATCTTTGTCCTACATACATCAAAGATACATGTCTTCTACAAAAACGAACTGTTCTTGTGTCTACCATACTGAACAGACACAGTTTCCGTCTGACGTTACTTTTTCAACTTCAAACAAAACGGCACATTTTCTTACCGCAGTTCTACTCGAGCCGTATACACTACACTGGTACACAGGCCAAGCTATAGGGCGCCGCCATTATGTTATTCGCGCCTCGACTTTTGAGGGCGCTACACACATTATTAAAGAAACATGCTCTTCAGACGCATCACGTCCAAAAGCGGCAGGCTACTTCTATTAAAATTTAAACTCCCCAAATTTGTATTTCAAGACCCATTCTTCACTGTGTTCGTTTTTGTACCAACTCGTATCTTACCAAATCTTCTCTAATGATCACTCGGGAACCTCTGAGGTTGGCTGACCCTGGTACCGGCTAGATAAGATAGCTCCATCGATGAACTCTATGCTGAGGGTGGCTAACCCTGGTGCGCTGGATAGCCGGGCTAGATAGCCCCATCGATGAACTCTAAAGCTGAGGGTGGCTGACCCTGGTGCGCTGGATAGCCGGGCTAGATAGCCCCATCGATGAACACTTGATGATCTTGTGCAGAAAAACTCGATTGACTGAACTAGTAGTTGAAGCTAGCTTCATGATGATGGTGACGACATGTCGATCCGTGCAGCTGTATTATTAGACTGGTAGACTCGGCATTGTATTTTACACCCCAAGCGACAAGGTGTGGTGGCTGACTTCAGATACTTTTCAGTCGATAAAACCAAAAGGGTTCGGCGATGCAGGTACACCCCCCTGCTACACCTGGCTGGGGCAGTAGAGGGAGCTTAACCCCTCACTGGCGTTAAACTAATAACACCCCCCTCACCTAAGAAGTATAACTCTCCTGAGTTATAGTGAGCTTTACAGGTTACCGGATGTGCCTGTTCACTGGTGCTAATTTCGATATCTTTCTGGTTGGCACCTGCTTCGCTGACTTCTTCGTAGATTAGTTTCTTGGTTTTCTGCCAAAGGTTTATCTTGTCGTCCAGTCCTTCGCCGCTTTGTTACTTGTACTTTCGTCGAACTTCTTTTGTTTCTGTTTTGTTCTGCAGAGTCCATCCTGACTTCTTTTTCTTCCCGGCTACATTTCGTGTCTTGTTTACTGCTTGTTTCTTTCCAAAGCCATTTGACTTGCTTGCTTCCACAATATGGCTTGAGTCGGTTACTATGTACGACCTTTGGTTTCGTCTTCGGCCCTTTCTGAAGCCTGTAAGTGACATTCACTCAGCCTCTTGGTAATCAGGTACGGGCCTTCCCAGTATCTCTGCAGTTTGGGACTTATCCCTTTCTTCTTCGTTGGGTTGTAAAACCATACAACATCTCCTTTGTTGTAGCCACCTGCATTTGCTTTGTGGTCATAGCTTTTCTTTTGTTTTTCTGTCGCTACTTTCAGATGTTCTCTCGCATACCGTCGTGTGGTTTCCATGTGCTCGAGTAACTTCTCTGCGTTCTCTGTATGCTCACTGTACTTTTCTTCTGGGGGTCGCTCAATTAGCAAGTCCGCAGGTAATTCCCTCGATCTGAAACTGGCAGAGGACCCATCACATCAATGGCTATTCTTTCCATTGGTATGCCGACATTGTACTTCTTCATAAGGCTGCGACGGTGCTTCAGCGGCTGTTTGCGAGTTGCGCAGATATCGCAACTTTTGCAAAACTTGCTTATGTCACTTCGCCACTCGTACCAGTAGAACCTTTACTGAACTCTGTCAGACGTCTTAGTCCGTCCCAAGTGTCCGGACGTTGGTTCACAGTGAAGAAGTCTCATCAAGTCTTCACGCATATTCGAAGGAAGGATTAATTGCCACGTTATTGTATCACCTACAGCTGATTCCCATCGTCTATACAGCACTCCATCACGTACTTCTAGACGCTCCCATTGCGTCCAATATGATTTAACTACTCTGACCTCGGGAGAGAGACTTCTGCCAGTCTGGTCGCTCTTCTCTTGACTCTTTCCATCGGAGTATCTGCCGATGTCTCTGTCATCCAGTTGCGACCCTCTCAAGTCTTTGGCTGTCCATCCGAGGTCTCCTGACCTCCAGCCCTCTTCAGACTTTTCCTCTGGGGTTTCTTCTCCGGCCTCGGTAGTTCCAATCACGGAACAGTACGTTATTGGTACATCTTGCGCTTCAGTATTTGCGTTGGGGTCAGTGCTTACATCTTGTATGTCTTCGTTTTTATCAACTTTATTTGTGCACACGGGTTTGGGCTGAGCAACCATACACTTCATCATCATTGCCATTGCATGGTGACTTTTCTTTGTCGATACACTTTTCTTTGTGGCTCATCACTTTCTCTTTCTCTTTGCAATTAAGCAAGACATCATTTGGTTCTAAGTAGTAGTGATGGCTGTCGGCTTCGGTGTGATGTCATGATCATGCATTTCATGGTCATTTGTGCTCAATTCTTTCGCACTGTTGACATTAGTCACATGGCCGGCGAGATAAGCCTTTGTACAGTTTTCCCCGTAGCAATACCTCTCCACCTGGTGGAATGCTCACAGTATTGTCTGCAGTGATGCGGCATGATGATGCTGATGCCCGTGCAGTGGCTGTGCACGCTATGGGTATGTCGTGCAGTTTCATTTCTGCCTTACCCACATCTAGATTACAGTTGTATTTCATCATGAAATCATAGCCCAGGATACCGTCTATGTCGATCTCAGCCACCCATACATCATGTTGGACCTGAGGGCTCTGCTTGCCGATTTTAAGTTGAAAACTCCCACGCCCAAGGGAAAGTAGGGGCTTGCCATCTGCTGTTACCATGGTGATTTTTTATTCTTATAGTCTCTAGTCGTGGTCGCGTTGATTCTGGTATGGCGTAGTAAATCTCTGGCCTCACTATCGTTATGTTGGCCCCTGTATCTACCAGAAATTCACAACAACCCCTTCTAGATGTCCGGCCACATACATGCCACCTGCCCCCACTGTCGATCTGATGCGTGGCTTTATTGTTGTGGTTTAGTCTGTGAGCCCGGGCCTGGGTGCTAGAGTCGATCTTCGGCCCACAAGCTCGACTGTCCGCCGTTTCCCCTGAAGTGAGCTTGTATCATTTCTCCATGAACCAGCTTTTGGGCATTCTCGTCGGAAATGGCCGGTCTCGTGGCAGTTCCAACACTCCACGGTGCCTTTGTCTCCCTGACGAGTCCATCTTCGTTGTGTTGATGATCTGGGGGTAAACTTTTGGCCATTATCCATTTTCCCTTCCCCATTTAGTTGTTTCTGTAGATTGTTGAATCCTTCGGTAATAGCATTACCGATTGTAGAGGTAAATGCAGCCAGCTGTCGTTCCAGGGGTTGTGCGCTGTTGTATCTGCTGTGTCAGAGGATATCACTCTGGCAGCCGGTGCTGACCGTCTTATTTGGCCCCGTTGTCTCTCTGCCGTATGAAATGCCTCAAGCTCAATGGCAACTCTCACAGCATCATCAATGTGATCGGCCTGGACTGAAACACTCGCCAACGGATGTCAGCATCATCTAGAGCATCCATGAAATGCTCTCTCGCTAGTGTTTCTTGTAGCTCGTAGGGTGCCGTTGGGTATGCCCGTCGTGTCAACCGTCTTATGCTCTGGGCCAACTCGGGAAGTTTCTCATCTCGCCCTCTCGTTCGGTTCTTTAATTGAACACGAAACATCTCCGTCTGGTTGTCAGGGCTAAATCGTCGACCCGAGTGCCGTGACGAGGGCGTTTATAATCTCGTCGTCTAGTGACATCTAAGTCACCCAGCACGGCCTGTGCTGCGCCCCGTAGATTAGCGGCCAGGTACATCGCCTTCTCCCGTGCGCTCCACCCGTTGAGCTCAGCCAATAGCTCAAACTGCACAAGGTAGTCTTCCCAGGGGCTCATACCATCATACGTCGCTGGCCGAACTCTCGGCTTATGCCAGACAGGGCTGACATGTTGTTCTGTGTCGATCTCTGTTGTTCCATGTTGTATGGTGACGGTTCTTGTCGTTCATTATCGGCAGTGCCCATTGCCGCAAGTTGCCGCCGCAACCTCTCGTTTTCTTCCTTCATCAGGTTGATTTCTCGTCGTTCACGTTAAAATGAACCGTCACCATCACCGCCCATGCGGGTGAACTATGTATGGTGTCATTTTCTGGCGTACTTGAACGGCCCGCCCGGCGGTTAGTCCGAACTGGATTTCTTGATCAGAAGTATTCATCTTCTTTTGTCGTTCTGGGAGCGTGTACAATACCTCCGTTGAAGTCCGGTCACCGCTGCCACCAAATGTAACGGGGCGCGAAATCACTGGTTCAAGTACTAGATGACTAGAGACTAGACAAATATTCTGACTGGAGAGATCGTGTTCTTCTTCAAATAATAATAACGGTTTTATTATCTTCCAATACTGTGGCACACACCGTGCCCGATGCGTATAATCTAATGTCTATGTGGATAACGATGATGAGGCGGAGCGCCAATGTGCATTGCAATCGAACGTTGAGTACGACGCGCTCCTTCTTCTATGTGAACTTCCTCACCGGGCCAGAACCAGTCACGATCTGAACACCGAGCCCTGACTGGGCTCGTCTTTTATAGCGTTTTGGGCGCGTGCATAACGCAAGGCAAGGAGCTAGCGCATCATAACAAAATGTCTCTTGCAATGCTCTGATTGGCCATAAACCACTGCGCCAAATATTATTCTTAATCATAATAATCATAGCGTCTTGACTAGAAAGCTTCGATGAATTAAACTTGTACAAGTCATTTCATTAAAACAGTTATTCTACCATTAGTTTATCATAGGCCCTATTATCAATACACAGTCAACTGTATTGGCATCAATTCCTCTCATT